>NC_092153.1:75586504-76809004 GCF_045791955.1 Oncorhynchus clarkii lewisi
ATTAGTATGATATGTTACATTTGGTATGGTTACATAAAACGAAAGGTTAATTAAGGCAAAAACAAAAGGAGGGATGTTTGGTCCAGGTGGATGGGTTGCTGTATAACATGAACATGTTTGAATCTCATCACAGACAACTTTAGTATTTTAGCTAATTAGCAGCTACTTAGCATGTTAGCTAACCCTTCCCGTAACCCTAACCTTAACCTTAGCCCTAAACATAATCCCTAAAGTAACATATTATAAGAATTGTAATTTGTAACAATTCATAAAAATTGTAATTTGGAACATGTCATACAAAATGGATGATGGAAGAAAAAATAAAATGGCTACATACAGGGAGTACCAGCACCGAGTCAATGTGCAGGGGTACGAGGTAATTGAGGTAGCTGCAGTTGAAGTCAGAAGTTTAAATACACCTTAGCTAAATACATTTAAAAACAGTTTATCACAAATCCTGACATTTAATCCGAGTAAAAATTATCTGTCTTAGGTCAGTTAGGATCACCACTTTATTTTAGGAATGTGAAATGTCAGAATAATAGTAGAGAGAATGATTTATTTCAGCTTTTTATTTCTTTCATCACATCACAGAGCGTCAGAAGTTTACATACACTCAATTAGTATTTGGTAGCATTGCCTTTAAATTGTTGAACTTGGGTCAAACGTTTCGGGTAGCCTTCCACAAGCTTCCCACAATAAATTGGGTGATTTTTGGCCCATTCCTCCTGACAGAGCTGGTGTAACTGAGTCAGGTTTGTAGGCCTCCTTGCTCGCACAAGCTTTTTCAGTTCTACCCACACATTTTCTATAGGATTGAGGTCAGGGCTTTGTGATGCAGCCGTCATACCACTCAGGAAGGAGACGCGTTCAAAAAGTACGATCTTTGTCCTCATGTGCAGTTGCAAACCGTAGTCTGGCTTTTTTATGGCGGTTTTGGAGCAGTGGCCTCTTCCTTGCTGAGCGGCCTTTCAGGTTACATTGATATAGGACTTGTTTTACTGTGGATGTAGATACTTTTGTGCCTGTTTCCTCCAGCATCTTCACAAGGTCCTTTGCTGTTGTTCTGCGATTGATTTGCACTTTTCGCACCAAGGTACGTTAATCTCCAGGAGACAGAAGGCGTCTCCTTCCTGAGCGGTATGACGGCTGCGTGGTCCCATGGTGTTTATACTTGCGTACTATTGTTTGTACAGATGAACGTGATACCTTCAGGCGTTTAGAAATTGCTTCCAAGGATGAACCGGACTTGTGGAGATCTACAATTTTTTTCTGAGGTCTTGGCTGATTTCTTTTGATTTTCCCATGATGTCAAGCATAGAGGCACTGAGTTTGAAGGTAGGCCTTGAAATACACAGGTCCTCCTTCCGACTTCAACTGTATGTACATATTGGTAGGGGCAAAGTGACTAGGAAACAGGATAGACAATAGACATTAACAGCAGTATATGTGCTGAGACTGAATGTGTGTGTGTGGTGTCAGTAAAGCATGTGTGTGTGTGTGTGTGTGTGTGTGTGTGTGTGTGTGTGTGTGTGTGTGTTGCGATGTAAGTGTAAGTATGTGTGCATGTGGGGGTAGAACAAGGTACTTAACCCTCATTTGCTCCAGGGACACTGTACTACCATGGCTGACCCTGTAAAACACTGCACCTATCTGGTGTTCAGTGTGTGACAATACCATTTTTAAAAAATGTAGTATTCTAATCTGCACTGCTCTCATCTGTGGTGTTCTCTATCATGTAGTATTCTATTCTAATCTGCACTGTTTTAATCTGTTTTAATCTGAGTCATTGTTTACATGCTTCAGAACACTATAATAGGTTACATTTTCATTGTCACTGTTATTCCCAGATATTTTGTTCATCTCCAAAATAAAACTAAGCCCAGACAAAGCCCTTAATGCCGTTGCTCTAGCCAAGTATGATTGTTTGTTTATCTGGCAAACACTGCTATTTTCCAGACTAGGATGGTGTCCAAAATGGCACACTATTCCCAGTATAGTGCACTACTTTTCATCAGGGCTCTGGTCAAACGTAGTGCACTATGTAGGAAATAGGATGCCATTTGGGATTCAGACTAGCCCTGTACAGACTAGATCTAATGTACTCTGAATGTGCTCTCGTGGGAGTAGCAGAGAATTTGACCTCACTAATATCTTCATGTTGTAGCCAGAGGAATGGGAGGTCCTAGAAATCCAATTTACTTGATTTTTTATATCAGCAAGCCCAATGTTCTGCAATTGGGTCAACGTCCTGTGCAGTAATTCAGTTTAGATTCCAACCAGATTTGCAGCATTACATCACTACTCCACAACATGATTTGCTGACAGAGTAAGATAGGCTTGTCAAAGTAATAATGTAAAGTATATACAGTGCCTTCAGAAAGTGTTCAGACCCCTTGACTTTTTCCACATTTTGTTATGTTACAGCCTTATTCTAAAATGTATTCATTTGTTTTTTTCCCCCCCTCATCAACGGATGTCGTGGGAAGAAGGTGAGGACCGAAGCGCAGCGTGGTAAGTGTTCATCTTATTTAATGAAAACTGAACACAAAATAACAAAACAACAAAGAAACAACCGGAACAACCACCCACAAAACACAATCGAAAACAGGCTACCTAAATATGGTTCTCAATCAGGAACAACGATTGACAGCTGCCACTGATTGAGAATCATGCCAGGCCAAACACAGAAATAGAAAATCATAGAAAAACTAACATAGACAACCCACCCAACTCACGACCATACAGAAGACAAAACAAAGGAACTAAGGTCAGAACGTGACAATACCCCCCCCCCCCCCCCCCCCCAAAGGTGCGGCCGCAAAACCTAAACCTATAGGGGAGGGTCTGGGTGGGTGTCTGTCCGCGGTGGCGGCTCTGGCGCGGGACGTGGACCCCACTCCACCATAGTCCTACTCTGCCTCCAGCTCAGCCTTGGGGCGGCGATATTCTCCAGCCTGTGCCCAGGGTCCCTTGCCGTCCAGAATCACCTCCCATGTCCAGGAGTCTTGCGATTCCGGCCGCTGCTGCTGCTGCCCGTTACCACGCTGATTGGTCCTTTCTTGGTGGGTGGTTCTGTAACGGCTGTCGTGGGAAGAAGGTGAGGTGTCAAAGCGCAGCGTGGTACGTGTTCATCTTATTTAATGAAAACTGAACACTGAATAACAAAACAACAAAGAAACAACCGGAACAGTTCTGTCTGGTGTAGACACACAAAGACTGAAAACAACCACCCACAAAACACAATCGAAAACAGGCTACCTAAATAGGGTTCTCAATCTGGGAAAACGATTGACAGCTTCCTCTGATTGAGAACCATACCAGGCCAAACACAGAAATATCAAATCGTAGAAAAACTAACATAGACAACCCACCCAACTCACGCCCTGACCATACTAAAACAAAAGACAAAACAAAGGATCTAAGGTCAGAAAATGACATCAATCTACACACAATACCCCATAACGACAAAGCAAAAACAGGTTTTTAGACATTTTTGTTAATTTATTACAAATAAAAAAACGTAAATATTACATTTACACAGGTATTCAGACCCTTTACTCAGAACCTTGTTGAAGCACCTTTGGCAGCGATTACAGCAACACGTCTTCTTGGGTATGAAGCGACAAGCTTGGCACACCTGTATTTGGGGAGTTTCTCCCATTCTTCACTGCAGATCCTCTCAAGCTCTGTCAGGTTGGATGGGGAGAGTAGCTTTTCAGGTCTCTCCAGAGATGTTTGATCGGATTCAAGTCCGGGCTCTGGCTGGGCCATTCAAGGACATTCTGAGACTTGTCCTGAAGTCACTCCTGCGTTGTCTTGGCTGTGTGCTTAGGGTCGTTGTCCTGTTGGAAGGTGAACCGTCAAGGATATTTGCTCCATTCATCTTTGCCTCAATTCTGAATGGTATCCCAGTCCCTGCCGTCAAAACACATCCCCAAAACATGATGCTGCCACCACCATGCTTCCCCATAGGGATGGTGCCAGGTTTCCTCCAGACGTGACACTTTACATTCAGGCCAAAAAGTTAAGTCTTGGTTTCATCAGAGCAGAGAGAGTCCTTTAGGTCTGAGAGTCTTTAGGTGTCTTTTGGCAAACTCCAAGCGGGCTGTCATGTGCTTTTTACTGAGGAGTAGCTTCCGTCTGGCCACTATACCACAATTGCCTGATTTGTGGAGTGCTGTAGAGATGGTTGTCCTTAATGAATGTTCTTTCATCTCCACAGAGGAACTCTAGAGCTCTGTCAGAGTGACCATTGGGTTCTTGGTCACCTCCCTGACCAAGACCCTTCTCCCCCGATTGCTCAGTTCGGCCATGCGGACAGCTCTAGGAAGAGCCTTGGTAGTTCCAAACTTTTACCATTTAGAAGAGTCTTGGAGGCCACTGTTTTCTTAGAGACATTCAATACTGCAGATATTTTTTGGTACCCTTCCAGAGATCTGTGCCTCGACACAATCCTGTCTTGGAGCTCTACCGACAATTCCTTCGACGTCATGGCTTGATTTTTGCTCTGACTTGCACTGTGGGACCTCATATAGACATTTGTGGGCCTTTCCAAATCATGTGGACTCTATTCAAGTTGTAGAAACAGGATACATCAGAGCTCAATTTTTTGTCTTATTACAAAGGGTCTGAATACTTAGGAAAATAAGGTATTTGTGTTTTAAAATGTTAATACATTTACAAAGAATTAACTTTGTCATTATGAGGTATTGTGTTAAGATTGTTGAGGAAAATGTTTTATTTCGTTCATTTTAGAACAAGGCTGTAGCGTAACAAAATGTGAAAGAAGTCAAGGGATCCAAATACTTTCCGAAGCATGGCAACAACAAAAACATCACAAACTTTTTCAATCATAAATAAGGTTTTGTGATAGCAAAAGAGATGACTGTATCAGTATGACTATGAAAACCCATTCTCATTTCTCAATGTAAATAAAGCCAACATAACTTTTTATTAAGCAGGAAAAAGTGAGACGTTTGTTTACAACTTGAGCTCAAACAAACATACTACTCATACAGGTATGGTGGACCTTTTGGGGCAAAGTACAGAGGCCTATATCTGTGTAGTCAGACTGCTGCCTGTTTAACCTTTCTTCAGTTCACTCTCCCGTATCTCAGTAATTTGGTCTTGCGGCTGTCCGTCATTATCTCATCATCCTATCAATCATCTCACCTGGGTCACCCGGGGGGGGGGGGGGAAAGCACCGCCCCCGGGGCACTTTTGCCAGTAGACAAGCAGGTGAACCTCTAAATCAGCTTTAATTAGCTGATGACTAACAAGTTTGGTTGAGTTGTCTTCATGGGGTACAAATGACCGCCAGCCGAGTGCAGAGGGAAATATAGTAAATTATCCTTCATGATCGAAGGTATAGAAAAACTAGTCTGATGGGCACAACTGATGGGAGCCATATTTAATGAACTTGCAAAGAATCAAACTATTGCACTATCAATAATCATTTCAGCAACATTATTAACATATTAACATTTCAAACATTTTCCTTCTTCAAGGCAAGTGCAATAGAAGTCTTTCCACTGTATTCTACCGTTTCTATCATGTATACATTATGTACAATACTAGTGTCTATCATGTATGTGCACAATACTAATGTCTCATGTATATATTATGTACAATACTAGTGTCTATCATGTATATATTATGTACAATACTAGTGTCTATCACATGTATATCATGTACAATATATATATATATATACATGATAGACAATAGTATTGTACATAATATATACATGATATACAATAGTATTGTACATTATATATACATCATAGACAATAGTAATGTACAATACTCGTGTATATCATGTATATATTATGTACAATACTAGTGTATATCATGTGTATATTATGTACAATACTAGTGTCTATCATGTGTATATTATGTACAATACTAGTGTCTATCATGTGTATGTTATGTACAAAACTAGTGTCTGTCATGTATATATTATGTATAATACTAGTGCATATCATGTATATATTATGTACAATTCTAGTGTCTATCATATATGTATTATGTACAATACTAGTTTATATCATGAATGTGTATAATATTAGTGTCTATCATGTATATATAATGTACAATACTAGTGTCTATCATCTGTATGTACAATACCGGTGTCTATCATGTATATATTATGTACAATACTAGTGTATATCATGTATATATTATATACATTACTAGTGTATATCATGTATATATTATGTATAATACTAGTTTATCATCTACACTACCATTCAAAGGTTTGGGGTCACTTAGAAATGTCCTTGTTTTCCGTGAAAACATACATGAAATGAGTTGCAAAATGAATAGGAAATAGAGTCGTTGACAAGTTCATGAATGATTATTTTAAATTGAAATAATAATTGTGTCCTAACTTTGCTTTCGTCAAAGAATCCTCAATTTGCAGACCTTTGTTATTCTAGTTATCAATTTGTTGAGGTAATCTGAAGAGATTTCACCCCATGCTTCCTGAAGCACCTCCTACAAGTTGGATTGGCTTGATGGGCACTTCTTACGTACCATACGGTCAAGCTGCTCCCACAACAGCTCAATAGGGTTGAGATCCGGTGACTGTGCTGGCCACTCCATTATAGACAGAATACCAGGTGACTGCTTCTTTCCTAAATAGTTCTTGCATAGTTTGGAGCTGTGCTTTGGGTCATTGTCCTTTTTGTATGAAGAAATTGGCTCCAAATGAGCTCCATCCACAGGGTATGGCATGGCGTTGCAAAATGGAGTGATAGCCTTCCTTTTTCAAGATCCCTTTTACACTGTACAAATCTCACACTATACCACCACCAACACACCCCTGGACCATCACATTGCCTCCACCATGTTTGACAGATGGCGTCAAGCATTCCGCCAGCATCTTTTCATTTTTTCAGCGTCTCTCTCAAATGTTCTTCTTTGTGACCCGAACACCCCAAACATAAATTTGTCTGTCCTTAACACTTTTTTCCAATCTTCCTCTGTCAGTGTCTGTGTTCTTTTTCCCATCTTAATATTTTTATTTGTATTGGCCAGTCTGAGATATGGCTTTTTCTTTGCGACTCTGCCAGCATCCCGGAGTCGCCTCTTCACTGTTGACGTTGAGACTGGTGTTTTGCGGGTACTATTTAATGAAGCTGACAGTTGAGGACTTGTGAGGTGTCTGTTTCTCAAACTAGACACTCTAATGTACTTGTCCTCTTGCTCAGTTGTGCACCAGGGCCTCCCACTCCTCTTTCTATTCTGGTTAGAGACAGTTTAAGCTGTTCTGTAAAGGGAGTAGTACACAGCGTTTCTTGGCATTTTTTCGCATGGAATTGCCTTCATTTCTCAGAACAAGAATAGACTGACAAGTTTCAGAAGAAAGCTTTTGTGTCTGGCCATTTTGAGCCTGTAATCGAACCCACAAATGCTGATGCTCCAGATACTCAACTAGTCTAAAGAAGGCCAGTTATATTGCTTCTTTAATCAGTACAACAGTTTTTAGCTGTGCTAACCTAATTGCAAAAGGGTTTTCTAATGATCAATTAGCCTTTTAAAATAAAAAACTTGGATTAGCTAACACAACGTGCCATTGGAACACAGGAGTGACGGTTTCTGATAATGAGCCTCTGCATACCTATGCAGATATTCCATAAAAAAAATCTGCCATTTCCAGCTACAATAGTCATTTACAACATTAACAATGTCTACACTGTATTTCTGATCAATTTGATGTTATTTTAATGGAGAAATGTTTTTATTTTCTTTCAAAAACAAGGACATTTCAAAGTGACCCCAAACTTTTGAACGGTAGTGTATATATTATGTATAATACTAGTGTCTATCATGTATTTATTATGTATAATACTAGTGTCTATCATGTATTTATTATGTATAATACTAGTGTCTATCATGTATTTATTATGTATAATACTAGTGTCTATCATGTATGTATTATGTATAATACTAGTGTCTATCATGTATTTATTATGTATAATACTAGTGTCTATCATGTATTTATTATGTATAATACTAGTGTCTATCATGTATTTATTATGTATAATACTAGTGTCTATCATGTATTTATTATGTATAATACTAGTGTCTATCATGTATTTATTATGTATAATACTAGTGTCTATCATGTATTTATTATGTATAATACTAGTGTCTATCATGTATTTATTATGTATAATACTAGTGTCTATCATGTATTTATTATGTATAATACTAGTGTCTATCATGTATGTATTATGTATAATACTAGTGTCTATCATGTATTTATTATGTATAATACTAGTGTCTATCATGTATTTATTATGTATAATACTAGTGTCTATCATGTATTTATTATGTATAATACTAGTGTCTATCATGTATTTATTATGTATAATACTAGTGTCTATCATGTATTTATTATGTATAATACTAGTGTCTATCATGTATTTATTATGTATAATACTAGTGTCTATCATGTATTTATTATGTATAATACTAGTGTCTATCATGTATTTATTATGTATAATACTAGTGTCTATCATGTATTTATTATGTATAATACTAGTGTCTATCATGTATTTATTATGTATAATACTAGTGTCTATCATGTATTTATTATGTATAATACTAGTGTCTATCATGTATTTATTATGTATAATACTAGTGTCTATCATGTATACATTATGTACAATACTAGTGTTGTCACTTATACTCCCTCTCCGGCCTCTAGGTCATCAGGCTGCTGATTATCCCACAAACCTGTCACCATCGTCTCGCGCACCAGCGCCTCATGACACTCACCTGGACTCCATCACCTCCTTGATTATCTTCCTTATATCTGTCACTCCCCTTGGTTCTTTCCTCAGGTGTTATTGACTCTGTTTCATGTTGGTGTGTTGTTTGTGTTACTTGCTTCATTTATTTATTAAAACACTCACTCCCTGAACTTGCTTCCCGACTCTCAGCGCACTTGTTACAAGTGTCTATCATGTACAATACTAGTGTCTATCATCTATCTATCATGTATATATTATGTACATATTGTGTAGAATTTTCAAAATGTTTTTATTTAACTAGGCATGTCAGTTAAGAACAAATTCTTATTTACAGTGACAGCCTACTCTGGCCAAACACAGGGTTTGGGACTCCAATCACAGCCAGATGTGATGCAGACTGGATTTGAACCAGGGGCTCTTACACTGAGATGCAGTGTCTTAGACCACTGCGCCACTAGTTTCTATCATGTATACAGTATGTACAATACTAGTGTCAATCATGTATACAGTATGTACAATACTAGTGTCAATCATGTATAGTGTACGTACAATACTAGTGTCTATCATGCATACAGTATGTACAATACTAGTGTCTATCATGTATGTGAACAATGCTAGTCGGTCTCCTTCTTTGTTTCCACCACATACCGGTCTCTTTACCCTGTATGTTGTGTGCACAACAGTTACTGCTGGAGCTGTGCCTGGAGTCGGGCTGGAGCTGGACGGGCTGGAGCTGGAGCTGGAGCCGGGCTGCGGATGGGGCTGGGGATGGGGCTGGAGCCGGGCTGCGGATAGGGCTGGAGCTGGAGCTGTGCCTGGAGCCGGGCTGGAGCTGGAGCTGGAGCTGGACTGAGGATGGGGCTAGAGCTGGACTGAGGATGGGGCTAGAGCTGGGCTGGAGCTGGAGCTGCGCCTGGAGCTGTGCCTGGAGCCGGGCTGGAGCTGGACGGGCTGGAGCTGGAGCCGGGCTGCGGATGGGGCTGGGGATGGGGCTGGAGCCGGGCTGCGGATAGGGCTGGAGCTGGAGCCGGACGGGCTGGAGCTAGAGCTGGACTGAGGATGGGGCTGGAGCCAGGCTGGAGCTAGAGCTGGACGGGATGGAGCTAGAGCTGGACTGAGGATGGGGCTGGAGCTGGGCTGGAGCTGGAGCTGTGCCTGGAGCTGTGCCTGGAGCCGGGCTGCAGATGGGGCTGGGCTGGGGATGGAGCTGGAGCCGGGCTGGAGCTGGAGCTCCTGGACTCCCAACTCAACACTGCAAATTTATTGACAGCCTTTAAAAATATTTACTGCTCCATTTCCTCTCCCCACGGGCACCCAGGCTCTAATCTCCTTCCCCGTTTATTAGATCATTTGTCAAAGCCCATAGCTTTTCTTCTCTCTTTTCTTTTTGTCATCCCCTCCTTCCCTTCGGTGAGAGTTATTGTGCAACCAACTGGCTGGGCAGGCTAGGCTGGGAGATTAACTCTTTCCCTGCCTTCCCTTAAAAAAAATATAAAAAAATCAACAAAATGTACAGCTGATTAAGCTCCTCTGTATAGCCGGCCCCCGTTCCAGAAGGACTGCTGCAAAACATTTATGCAAGGCCAGACACACAGACTCTTATGAGAAACACGTGTTCCTCCACAGCCCCATACCCAAAGGTCCCAGCGGAGACTACCGCTGATCAGAAAGGAGAGCTGCTGCAGTTCATTGGAGAGTTGTGTGGAACTGGTAAGAACATCAGAAAGGACAAAGCGGTGGTGGGTTTCATCTGGCCGTGGAGCACGTTGTAAAATAAACAAGGCCAAGTGGATGTGACTCAGGAGACCTTGTCGCCAGGCTACCGGTGTTGACGTCGAAACTCACCAAATAATAAAATCTTCGCGGCATATTGGACAATTCAAAGTTAGCTCTGAGCTCATTCCCTGTAGCAGTCTGTGGAATCACCATTTCGCCATTTCTCGCACGTGTGTCTGAGGCTAAAAATGGAAAGTGAGGCTAATTTACTTTCCCCCAGCATGCAGCAGTGTGTTATTACCAAGGTGTACTGTGAGGAGGCGGTTGGCAACTGGGACGCGTCGGCTCCAAAATGGCCGCCAAACTCTGTGTGCGATTCCTGCCACGCGCCCACAGAGTACACAGGCATGGCCACAGGTATGTCCCCGTCGCCCCGGGCAACCCCTGGGCCGGCCAAGCAGCTGTCAGAAACTCTCGGGCTCTCTCCTCACGCTAACAAGATGTGACCAGAGCCAAGCAGCCAGCAACTTGGGGGATTTGTTCCATTCACACACACACACACACACACACACACACACACACACACACACACACACACACACATACACACACACACCATTCTGATATATGGGCCCTTTCGGGTTTCAGCCTCAACTGCCTAGCTGAATGGGCTGTGTGGTGCAGAGTCTCTTGGTTTGTGGCTGTGGAAAAGATCATGTCAAATTGGGACTTCGTTAAATAAGTGTGGGCAGGTGCAGTGAGAGTGGTTCCCTGTCCCTCTGTCTGTCACCATAGAGAGTGGTTCCCTGCCCCTCTGTCTGTCACCATAGAGAGTGGTTCCCTGCCCCTCTGTCTGTCACCATAGAGAGTGGTTCCCTGGTCCACTGTCTGTCACCATAGAGAGTGGTTCCCTGGTCCACTGTCTGTCACCATAGAGAGTGGTTCCCTGGTCCACTGTCTGTCACCATAAAGAGTGGTTCCCTGGTCCACTGTCTGTCACCATATAGAGTGGTTCCCTGTCCTTCTGTCTGTCACCATAGAGAGTGGTTCCCTGTCCCTCTGTCTGTCACCATAGAGAGTGGTTCCCTGGTCCACTGTCTGTCACCATAGAGAGTGGTTCCCTGCCCCTCTGTCTGTCACCATAGAGAGTGGTTCCCTGCCCCTCTGTCTGTCACCATAGAGAGTGGTTCCCTGCCCCTCTGTCTGTCACCATAGAGAGTGGTTCCCTGGTCCACTGTCTGTCACCATAGAGAGTGGTTCCCTGTCCTTCTGTCTGTCACCATAGAGAGTGGTTCCCTGTCCCTCTGTCTGTCACCATAGAGAGTGGTTCCCTGCCCCTCTGTCTGTCACCATAGAGAGTGGTTCCCTGTCCCTCTGTCTGTCACCATAGCGAGTGGTACCCTGGCCCAATGTCTGTCACCATAGAGAGTGGTTCCCTGGTCCACTGTCTGTCACCATAGAGAGTGGTTCCCTGGTCCACTGTCTGTCACCATAGAGAGTGGTTCCCTGTCCCTCTGTCTGTCACCATAGCGAGTGGTACCCTGGCCCACTGTCTGTCACCATAGAGAGTGGTTCCCTGGTCCACTGTCTGTCACCATAGAGAGTGGTTCGCTGGTCCACTGTCTGTCACCATAGAGAGTGGTTCCCTGGTCCACTGTCTGTCACCATAGAGAGTGGTTCCCTGGTCCACTGTCTGTCACCATAGAGAGTGGTTCCCTGGTCCACTGTCTGTCACCATAGAGAGTGGTTCCCTGGTCCACTGTCTGTCACCATAGAGAGTGGTTCCCTGTCCCTCTGTCTGTCACCATAGAGTGGTTCCCTGTCCCTCTGTCTGTTACCATAGAGAGTGGTTCCCTGGTCCACTGTCTGTCACCATAGAGAGTGGTTCCTTGCCCCTCTGTCTGTCACCATAGAGAGTGGTTCCCTGGTCCACTGTCTGTCACCATAGAGAGTGGTTCCCTGGTCCACTGTCTGTCACCATAGATAGTGGTTCCCTGGTCCACTGTCTGTCACCATAGAGAGTGGTTCCCTGGTCCACTGTCTGTCACCATAGAGAGTGGTTCCCTGGTCCACTGTCTGTCACCATAGAGAGTGGTTCCCTGTCCTTCTGTCTGTCACCATAGAGAGTGGTTCCCTGTCCTTCTGTCTGTCACCATAGAGTGTGGTTCCCTGGCAAGGAAGACTAATTAAGACTAACTAAGACTAACTAAGACTAACTACACTCTTGACTATGTCCACCCACATAGCATCGCCATTAAGCTCTTGACTATGTCCACTACATAGCATCATCATTAAGATCTGGACTATGTCCATTACATAGCATCATCATTAAGATCTGGACTATGTCCACTACATAGCATCATCATTAAGATCTGGACTATGTCCATTACATAGCATAATCATTAAGATCTGGACTATGTCCACTACATAGCATCATCATTAAGATCTTGACTATGTCCACCCACATAGCATCATCATTAAGATCTTGACTATGTCCACCCAAATAGCATCATCATTAATATCTAGACTATGTCCACTACATAGCATCATCATTAAGATCTGGACTATGTCCACTACATAGCATCATCATTAAGATCTGGACTATGTCCACCCACATAGCATCATCATTAAGATCTTGACTATGTCCACCCACATAGCATCATCATTAAGATCTTGACTATGTCCACCCAAATAGCATCATCATTAATATCTAGACTATGTCCACTACATAGCATCATCATTAAGATCTGGACTATGTCCACTACATAGCATCATCATTAAGATCTGGACTATGTCCACTACATAGCATCATCATTAAGATCTGGACTATGTCCACTACATAGCATCATCATTAATATCTAGACTATGTCCACTACATAGCATCATCATTAAGATCTGGACTATGTCCACCCACATAGCATCATCATTAAGATCTTGACTATGTCCACTACATAGCATCATCATTAAGATCTGGACTATGTCCACTACATAGCATCATCAATAAGATCTGGACTATGTCCACTACATAGCATCATCATTAAGATCTGGACTATGTCCACTACATAGCATCATCATTAAGATCTGGACTATGTCCACTACATAGCATCATCATTAAGATCTGGACTATGTCCACTACATAGCATCATCATTAAGATCTGGACTATGTCCACTACATAGCATCATCATTAAGATCTGGACTATGTCCACTACATAGCATCATCATTAAGATCTTGACTATGTCCACTACATAGCATCATCATTAAGATCTTGACTATGTCCACTACATAGCATCATCATTAAGATCTGGACTATGTCCACTACATAGCATCATCATTAAGATCTGGACTATGTCCACTACATAGCATCATCATTAAGATCTGGACTATGTCCAACCACATAGCATCATCATTAAGATCTTGACTATGTCCACTACATAGCATGGTCATTAAGATCTGGACTATGTCCACTACATAGCATCATCATTAAGATCTTGACTATGTCCACCCAAATAGCATCATCATTAATATCTAGACTATGTCCACTACATAGCATCATCATTAAGATCTGGACTATGTCCACTACATAGCATCATCATTAAGATCTGGACTATGTCCACTACATAGCATCATCATTAATATCTAGACTATGTCCACTACATAGCATCATCATTAAGATCTGGACTATGTCCACCCACATAGCATCATCATTAAGATCTTGACTATGTCCACTACATAGCATCATCATTAAGTTCTGGACTATGTCCACTACATAGCATCATCAATAAGATCTGGACTATGTCCACTACATAGCATCATCATTAAGATCTGGACTATGTCCACTACATAGCATCATCATTAAGATCTGGACTATGTCCACTACATAGCATCATCATTAAGATCTGGACTATGTCCACTACATAGCATCATCATTAAGATCTGGACTATGTCCACTACATAGCATCATCATTAAGATCTGGACTATGTCCACTACATAGCATCATCATTAAGATCTTGACTATGTCCACTACATAGCATCATCATTAAGATCTTGACTATGTCCACTACATAGCATGGTCATTAAGATCTGGACTATGTCCACTACATAGCATCATCATTAAGATCTGGACTATGTCCACTACATAGCATCATCATTAAGATCTTGACTATGTCCACTACATAGCATCATCATTAAGATCTTGACTATGTCCACTACATAGCATCATCATTAAGATCTGGACTATGTCCACTACATAGCATCATCATTAAGATCTTGACTATGTCCACTACATAGCATCATCATTAAGATCTGGACTATGTCCACTACATAGCATCATCATTAAGATCTGGACTATGTCCACTACATAGCATCATCATTAAGATCTGGACTATGTCCACCCACATAGCGTCATCATTAAGATCTTGACTATGTCCACTACATAGCATCATCATTAAGATCTGGACTATGTCCACTACATAGCATCATCATTAAGATCTGGACTATGTCCACCCACATAGCATCATCATTAAGATCTTGACTATGTCCACTACATAGCATCATCATTAAGATCTGGACTATGTCCACTACATAGCATCATCAATAAGATCTGGACTATGTCCACTACATAGCATCATCATTAAGATCTGGACTATGTCCACTACATAGCATCATCATTAAGATCTGGACTATGTCCACTACATAGCATCATCAATAAGATCTGGACTATGTCCACTACATAGCATCATCATTAAGATCTGGACTATGTCCACTACATAGCATCATCATTAAGATCTGGACTATGTCCACTACATAGCATCATCATTAATATCTGGACTATGTCCACTACATAGCATCATCATTAAGATCTTGACTATGTCCACTACATAGCATCATCATTAAGATCTTGACTATGTCCACTACATAGCATCATCATTAAGATCTGGACTATGTCCACTACATAGCATCATCATTAAGATCTGGACTATGTCCACTACATAGGATCATCATTAAGATCTGGACTATGTCCACCCACATAGCATCATCATTAAGATCTTGACTATGTCCACTACATAGCATGGTCATTAAGATCTGGACTATGTCCACTACATAGCATCATCATTAAGATCTGGACTATTTCCACTACATAGCATCATCATTAAGATCTTGACTATGTCCACCCACATAGCATCATCATTAAGATCTTGACTATGTCCACCCACATAGCATCATCATTAAGATCTTGACTATGTCCACTACATAGCATGGTCATTAAGATCTGGACTATGTCCACTACATAGCATCATCATTAAGATCTGGACTATGTCCACTACATAGCATCATCATTAAGATCTTGACTATGTCCACTACATAGCATCATCATTAAGATCTGGACTATGTCCACTACATAGCATCATCATTAAGATCTGGACTATGTCCACTACATAGCATCATCATTAAGATCTGGACTATGTCCACCCACATAGCGTCATCATTAAGATCTTGACTATGTCCACTACATAGCATCATCATTAAGATCTGGACTATGTCCACTACATAGCATCATCATTAAGATCTGGACTATGTCCACCCACATAGCATCATCATTAAGATCTTGACTATGTCCACTACATAGCATCATCATTAAGATCTGGACTATGTCCACTACATAGCATCATCAATAAGATCTGGACTATGTCCACTACATAGCATCATCATTAAGATCTGGACTATGTCCACTACATAGCATCATCATTAAGATCTGGACTATGTCCACTACATAGCATCATCATTAAGATCTGGACTATGTCCACTACATAGCATCATCATTAAGATCTGGACTATGTCCACTACATAGCATCATCATTAAGATCTGGACTATGTCCACTACATAGCATCATCATTAAGATCTGGACTATGTCCACTACATAGCATCATCATTAAGATCTTGACTATGTCCACTACATAGCATCATCATTAAGATCTTGACTATGTCCACTACATAGCATCATCATTAAGATCTGGACTATGTCCACTACATAGCATCATCATTAAGATCTGGACTATGTCCACTACATAGCATCATCATTAAGATCTGGACTATGTCCACCCACATAGCATCATCATTAAGATCTTGACTATGTCCACTACATAGCATGGTCATTAAGATCTGGACTATGTCCACTACATAGCATCATCATTAAGATCTGGACTATGTCCACTACATAGCATCATCATTAAGATCTTGACTATGTCCACCCACATAGCATCATCATTAAGATCTTGACTATGTCCACCCACATAGCATCATCATTAAGATCTTGACTATGTCCACTACATAGCATGGTCATTAAGATCTGGACTATGTCCACTACATAGCATCATCATTAAGATCTGGACTATGTCCACTACATAGCATCATCATTAAGATCTTGACTATGTCCACTACATAGCATCATCATTAAGATCTTGACTATGTCCACTACATAGCATCATCATTAAGATCTGGACTATGTCCACTACATAGCATCATCATTAAGATCTTGACTATGTCCACTACATAGCATCATCATTAAGATCTGGACTATGTCCACTACATAGCATCATCATTAAGATCTGGACTATGTCCACTACATAGCATCATCATTAAGATCTGGACTATGTCCACCCACATAGCGTCATCATTAAGATCTTGACTATGTCCACTACATAGCATCATCATTAAGATCTGGACTATGTCCACTACATAGCATCATCATTAAGATCTGGACTATGTCCACTACATAGCATCATCATTAAGATCTGGACTATGTCCACTACATAGCATCATCATTAAGATCTGGACTATGTCCACTACATAGCATCATCATTAAGATCTGGACTATGTCCACTACATAGCATCATCATTAAGATCTTGACTATGTCCACTACATAGCATGGTCATTAAGATCTGGACTATGTCCACTACATAGCATCATCATTAAGATCTGGACTATGTCCACTACATAGCATCATCATTAATATCTAGACTATGTCCACTACATAGCATCATCATTAAGATCTGGACTATGTCCACTACATAGCATCATCATTAAGATCTGGACTATGTCCACTACATAGCATCATCATTAAGATCTGGACTATGTCCACTACATAGCATCATCATTAATATCTAGACTATGTCCACTACATAGCATCATCATTAAGATCTGGACTATGTCCACTACATAGCATCATCATTAAGATCTGGACTATGTCCACTACATAGCATGGTCATTAAGATCTGGACTATGTCCACTACATAGCATCATCATTAAGATCTGGACTATGTCCACTACATAGCATCATCATTAAGATCTGGACTATGTCCACCCACATAGCATCATCATTAAGATCTTGACTATGTCCACTACATAGCATGGTCATTAAGATCTGGACTATGTCCACTACATAGCATCATCATTAATATCTAGACTATGTCCACTACATAGCATCATCATTAAGATCTGGACTATGTCCACCCACATAGCATCATCATTAAGATCTTGACTATGTCCACTACATAGCATGGTCATTAAGATCTGGACTATGTCCACTACATAGCATCATCATTAAGATCTGGACTATGTCCACTACATAGCATCATCATTAAGATCTGGACTATGTCCACTACATAGCATCATCATTAATATCTAGACTATGTCCACTACATAGCAACATAGCATCATCATTAAGATCTGGACTATGTCCACTACATAGCATCATCATTAAGATCTGGACTATGTCCATTACATAGCATCATCATTAAGATCTTGACTATGTCCACTACATAGCATTATCATTAAGATCTGGACTATGTCCACTACATAGCATCATCATTAAGATCTGGACTATGTCCACTACATAGCATTATCATTAAGATATTGACTATGTCCACTACATAGCATCATCATTAAGATCTTGACTATGTCCACTACATAGCATCATCATTAAGATCTGGACTATGTCCACTACATAGCATCATCATTAAGATCTGGACTATGTCCACCCACATAGCATCATCATTAAGATCTTGACTATGTCCACTACATAGCATGGTCATTAAGATCTGGACTATGTCCACTACATAGCATCATCATTAAGATCTGGACTATGTCCACTACATCAAATCAAATCAAATGTATTTATATAGCCCTTCTTACATCAGCTGATATCTCAAAGTGCTGTACAGTAACCCAGCCTAAAACCCCAAACAGCAAGCAATGCAGGTGGAGAAGCACGGTGGCTTGGAAAAACTCCCTAGAAAGGCCAAAACCTAGGAAGAACCCTGGGGGGTGGCCAGTCATAGCATCGTCAATAAGATCTTGACTATGTCCACTACATAGCCTTGTCATTAATTGTGAATGAGAGACGACCAGAGCTAATCAAAATTGTCTATCACATTTATTCCACTCAAAACAGATGGATTAGAAAATTGTGTCAATGTATTTGCTTTTAAATGAAATGAGGAGATGTCAACTGTGTGAATATAGCGTTCAAATAAATACACACAGTAAGGAATGAGTGTGATATATTTAAGCAATAATGCACAAGGGGGTGTGGTATATGGCCAACATACCACAGCTAAGAGCTGTTCTTATGCATGACGCAACACGGAGTGCCTGGATACAGCCCTTAGCCGTGGTATATTGGCCATATATCACAAACCCCTGAGGTGCCTTATTGCTATTATAAACTGGTTAGCGATGCAATTAGAGCAGTAAAAATGAATGTTTTGTCATATGCGTGGTATACAGTGTGATATACCACAGCTGTCAGCCAATCAGCATTCAGGGCTTGAACTACCCTGTTTATAACAGATGTATTTTTCATGTTGGATTAGTCAATGTTTGTCCAGTGGCTTGAAAACATGATTTACTTTGTGATGCATATTTCATATATTTTTTAACTGTATTTATTATGAGTTTTTTATATATACGTATATATATATATAATCAGTAAAGGAAGTGAATGTGATTCTAAAAGTAAAAAGGTTGCTTGGAACCAAAAATTGGCAGATAATATCATTTGAATATGAAAACAATTAAGCTTTGTTGAAATGTTCTTTAACTAAGAGAAACATTGACAATATTACAAAGTGTGTGTGTGTGTGTGTGTGTGTGTGTGTGTGTGTGTGTCATACAGTTATTTGCAAGATTATATTGATTGACTCAGGTGTATAAACAAAGGCTTACATAATCAACAGACAGGGGAAAATATTTTCAAGATCCACAAACAGTCAAAGTGATTTACTGTACACTTTGTGAAGCAAAGTGAATTCATGTCAAATGTTGTTTTCATCAAACACCAATAAACATCATGTTTATTCAAATATACCAATATGGAGTTTTCCAAAGGAACCTGAGAAAAAGTCAGAGTCAGAGAAAATAATTTCCTCCGACTAAAATGTATTGAAATTAGTTTGTGTTGAGTCGAAGGGCAGGTGGTTTTCAAATTCCCAATATACAACTTAATAGAGTTGATCATTTATATAATGTTTCATGGATGTTATGACATGGTAATGACAAACTGTCAATCTCATGCCATGAGATGCATCATTAGGTGTCATGTTAAGGTTAAATTGCATACTGGAATGGGGACCGAGGTATAATGACTTGCATTATGATTGCCTGACTGTTACAGTGATGTCTTGAGTGCAGGTCAGTAGGCCCGGCCTTAGCTTTTAAGGGGCCTTGGTGAGATCTTGAGGCGAATGAAAACACAAATAATTCAACAATAACATATGATGTCATTGTGTTCTGGTCAGGAGGGCGTCATAAACACGTGCCTTTTCCCTCAGCACCACATAAACTGTAGTTCATTAACTGACAGACAGACAACTCACTGATTCAGAGGTATAAAAATGATGTCAGTCTGCATAGCTATATCGAGGTGTTCGGGCCCATGAGGAAAGCTGGGTAGGATGGCTCAGTGAAGGTAGCGTGAACCTTGTGCAGGAGCTTCGCTGTGTCCTTGGTCACGATGTAAAAGGAGAGCGAACCCCCCAGGTTATCCAGGCACGCTCCTACTCTCTGTGAAGCAGTGGACACAAGGGTTTTCTCTGACTTTGTTCCGTTATGAAATACATGATAGGTATTTCTATGACACATCATAACCCATGACTTATCAGTGGTTCCCAACACCTCGTATTGACTCTCACCTTCTCCCTTGTGTGTGAGTCCTTTATAGCATGCCTGGCTCTTCCACTCTGCCTCCCAGTAAGAATGCCCTGAAACGTCCTCTCTGCACAGGACCTGAGGATGCCCTTCCTTTGGGTGGATCTTCAATGCTGTGTCTGTCACAGTTTGGATGTCCTCAGCAAAGAAAGTATCTTTGTAGAAGGTAAGAGTGCATTTTATAAGTGTTTGAACAAAGCCTTGTCCTGAGTTACTAACCATAGATTTTGCAGTTTACAGCTTGGGTGAGTCCTTCAGGCTGTTGCTCCATAGATCCAGACAGTTTAACTCCGATAGGGGTGAACACAGGGCCAACGCCAGGTCCTCACAGCAGTCCTCAGTAAGATGGCAGTCTCCAAACCTGGAAAGAGAGGTGGAGAGAGGATAGATAGGGGGAGGAGAGAGCGAGACAGGCAGAGAGAGAGTGGGAATGACAGAGAGTAACAATCAGAGACAGGGGGGACAGTGAAAGAGAATGGAGAGGATGGAAAATAAAGATAAGTAAATGGAAAAGTAGGTGAGGAGGGGGAGAGAGAAAGTAGGTGAGGAGGGGGAGAGAGAAAGTAGGTGAGGAGGGGGAGAGAGAAAGTAGGTGGGGAGGGGGAGAGAGAAAGTAGGTGAGGAGGGGGAGAGAGAAAGTAGGTGAGGAGGGGGAGAGAGAAAGTAGGTGGGGAGGGGAAGAGAGAAAGTAGGTGGGGAGGGGGAGAGAGAAAGTAGGTGGGGAGGGGGAGAGAGAAAGTAGGTGAGGAGGGGGAGAGATAAAGTAGGTGAGGAGGGGGAGAGAGAAAGTAGTTGAGGAGGGGGAGAGAGAAAGTAGGTGGGGAGGGGAAGAGAGAAAGTAGGTGGGGAGGGGGAGAGAGAAAGTAGGTGGGGAGGGGGAGAGAGAAAGTAGGTGGGAAGGGGGAGAGAGAAAGTAGGTGGGGAGGGGAAGAGAGAAAGTAGGTGGGGAGGGGGAGAGAGAAAGTAGGTGGGGAGGGGAAGAGAGAAAGTAGGTGGGGTGGGGAAGAGAGAAAGTAGGTGAGGAGGGGGAGAGAGAAAGTAGGTGAGGAGGGGAAGAGAGAAAGTAGGTGAGGAAGGGGAGAGAGAAAGTAGGTGGGGAGGGGAAGAGAGAAAGTAGGTGGGGAGGGGAGAGAGAAAGTTGGTGAGGAGAGGGAGAGAGAAAGCGAGAGGCAGATGAGGAGAGAGATAGAGGGAGGGAGAGGGAGGTTTTTACAAGAATGTAAGAACAAGTCGTTCTACAGAAACATCTAAACACACACACACACCACTCCATACAGAGCATTGTGTTATTCCCTGGGTTACCTCATAATTTGTAAAGCACAGTGTGTACCCGCCAGTGCTTTGCAAAGACACTGGACTCCCGAGTCTCTCAGGTCGTTGGAGCTCAGGGCCAGCTCCCTCAGTGGTGAGTCTGTAGAGTAGAGCGTGAGAGCCGCAGCCACAGCCCCACACACCTCCTCAGAGACGCCGCAGGACGCCATGCTTTCAACAAGATAAAAGGCACTTCCATTTTAGATTACTCATTGGGTACATCATAGGCAAATGTCATTAGTGGTTTTCATCTGCATCGGATACACCATATACACAACTGATGTACAGTTGCTCACAAACATGAGAAAGACACTTTTGAGGTGGTACAGGTGGGGGGGGGCATAACAAACTAACAATGTAGAGGTTCCTCATTGGCTCCATATCTTCCCTCTGTAAAGGCACCAAGTTCAACTACTTTACAGTATACAGTGAAATCTGCAGAATTGCATACAGAGCCAATGTCAAAGGAACTCACCGGAGTGTCTGCAATTTGCAATGAGGAGTCATCAACCCATTAAAAAATCACTTCATCTCCAGAATCCCGCAGGTTGTTGTCACTGACATTCAAGTGCTCCAGCTTTGTTTGGTTTGATCTGATCACTGAGGCCATACCTTCACAAGCCTTCTCAGTTAGAAGACACATCTCCAGTCTTCAGAGATTAGAGATGAGGGAAAAGATAGAGAATTCAGTTAGACGACACATCTCCAGTTTTCAGAGATTAGAGATGAGGGAAAAGATAGAGAATTCAGTTAGACGACACATCTCCAGTCTTCAGAGATTAGAGATGAGGGAAAAGATAGAGAATTCAGTTAGACGACACATCTCCAGTCTTCAGAGATTAGAGATGAGGGAAAAGATAGAGAATTCAGTTAGACGACACATCTCCAGTCTTCAGAGATTAGAGATGAGGGAAAAGATAGAGAATTCAGTTAGACGACACATCTCCAGTCTTCAGAGATAAGAGATGAGGGAAAAGATAGAGAATTCAGTTAGACGACACATCTCCAGTCTTCAGAGATTAGAGATGAGGGAAAAGATAGAGAATTCAGTTAGACGACACATCTCCAGTCTTCAGAGATTAGAGATGAGGGAAAAGATAGAGAATTCAGTTAGACGACACATCTCCAGTCTTCAGAGATTAGAGATGAGGGAAAAGATAGAGAATTTGAAGCGACAGTGTACATCCAAACAGTGAGTATAATTCACTGTATGTAAAATCTCTCTCTCTCTGCACCCTATGCAGCTCTCATTCGCTATTTATCTTAATCCCCTCTTTCACTGTCACACTTGTTCAGGAAACTGTTGATCATGAAGGATCAACAGTGGACTCACCTTAGTGTCTGTAGTATACAACTTTTATGCACTTTTAGGAAGTGCAATCATCAAACCACATTAATTCAAGTGAAATTACTCGCATAACTTTCTTATATAACTTGATGAGTGGCAAGAGCCTTGAGTGGCCATCTAAGTGCGCGTTGTAGGCTTTCAAATCGAAGACCTCCAAAGTACTATCTGATAAAGGGCTAAGACAGGGCTAAGCATTGTGGAGCCATTAGTTCCCTCTTTGAGTTCAAGGTGGTTAGAACCTCTTCCTGTAGAGCATTTGTCATGCAGCTCAGCCAGACAGTGAAACAAATTGATGTCTCTCTCTGGAGCTAAATTTGCATTGCTTTTGTGCATAACATGCCCGCATCCCTTTGGGCGGGTATCTTCACAGATCTTGTGCTTGATGTGCTAAATTGTTTCCATGATGTGGTTGTTGGTCTCCTCGATGCTGTCAAAATTCCCATCCACTGTTGTCCAGAGGCTCTTCAAGAGAGTTTGGTTGCTCTCACCTGAGAATCCAAGTAGAAAGTGTCCTTTCTCGGTCACCAAGGACTTGTCCACCGCATTTCTGAGTAAGCCTGACAGTGTTGTGAACACATTGCAACTTTCATGCTTCTCATGATTTGTTCCCTGAATCTTTCTGAACTTGAAGCTCACTTTTTCATACTCAAAAATTACATGACCTGGAAAATAGGTATACTTTTCATCATCAAATTCCTCTTTTTCACCAATTGTCATTGGCAAACCAGGAGGTATCTGCTTCGAATATCTTAGTCGGATACTTTCGGCTGGGCTAAGAAGGCTCTGATTGGTCTTGACAAATGTACTGAACACATGCAAAGCAGCAAATAGTTCCTGAATGCTGAGATGCACAAAACAGAACATCTGCTCGTCATACAGACCTGACTCAACCTTGATGATATCGGTGCACAATCCAGAACATACTGAGGCTGTGTCCACATCAATGCCACAAGCTCTGATGTTATCTTCATAGAACAGGAGTCCACCACTCTCCAGTTGATGGAAGGCAAGCTCTCCAAGTTTAAGAAGGAGTGCTTTGTCATCTTCTGAGAGCATTTTGGGGTTTCTCTGATCTCTACCATGGTACTTCTCATTCTTTACACTGGTAATAATGAGAAAGAAGTGGATGTACATTTCGGTCAGAGTCTTGGGGATATCTGTCTCTGTTCCAGTGTTTGACATAATTTCTTTAAGGACAATGGCTGAGATCCAACAGAAGATGGGTATGTGTCACATGATGTGCAGACTTCGAGATTACTTGATATGGGTGATGATCTTGGTTGCCAGCTTTTGGTCACGGACGGCTTTTATGAAGTACGGCCTTATCTCTGTGAACCGATCAATATGCTTGTGTGGGATCTTACTGGCTGCAGCCGGCCGTGAGGTGATTCAGATGTGTGCATCGTGAAGCAAGTGACACGTGAGGAGGTTGGTCCTCAAAACCTTGTGAAATCGAAAGGAAGTTGACTCTCATCCATCCCGTTGAAAATAATCAAAACTTTCAGGTCTTTGAATTTGCTTTCTTCAATGTCTTCAACCTCTGGGTGGAAGATCTGAAGAAGCTGAAGCAGACTTTTGTCATCGTTCATCAGATTTAGCTCTCGGAATGGAAGGACGAAGGTGAAGTGAATGTCCTGATTGCTGTGTCCCTCAACCCAGTCATGAACAAACTTTTGCACTGTAATCGTTTTGCCTATTCCAGCAATCCCAGTGGTCAAGACAGTCTTGATCTTCTGGGCTTGAGACGAATTGAAGATGTCATCACTGGATTAGAGTATAATGTGAATCCTCCATTCTGGATGCTTTCTCAACCAATACCACCTCGGGCTCAAAATGGATGCCTTCAGTTCTACCCTCTGTGAGGTGGAGTTCTGTGTAGATATCTTCAAGACGGGCCAGGCTTTTTGCAATTCCCTGATGTATGTACTTGTACTTGCTCTTCAATTTGCTTTGTGTTTTCTTTGGGCTTCCTCCCAGGGGCCCTCTGTTTTAGACACAGGAGACCACAGTGAAAATGACAATGTCAGAATAGGAAGTCATGCAAAATAGGAATCACAATGGCAATGACCCCCTTGACACGATCCCTTATTAAAGGTCCAATGCAGCTGTTTTTATCTCAATATCAAATCATTTCTGGGTCACAATTAAGCACCTTACTGTGATTATTTTCAATTCCAATGGTCAAAAATGGCTTCTTAGCAAAGAGCAATTACGCAAAATGTTTGCCTGGACTGTCTGAGAGTGGTCTGAGTGGAGAGAGGAAAATGGAAAACTAGCTGTTATTGGCAGAGGGGTTAGGAATTCTCTTTCTTATTGGTTTAATTTACCGCGGAAGATCGGCCAAAACTCCATCCCACCAAAACAGGCAGAAATTTTAGGTAGTCTCACACTAAAAGTGCATTATTTATTTAACCGTTATTTAACTAGGCAAGTCAGTTAAGAACAAATTCTTATTTACAATGACAGACTACCCCAGCCAAACCTGGACGACGCTGGGCCAATTGTGAGCCGCCCTATGGGACTCCCAATCACAACCGGATGTGATACAGCCTGGATACGAACTAGGGACTGCCTCTTGCACTGAGATGCAGTGCCTTAGACCGCTGCTCCACTCGGGAGTTTTATCATAATTTTCACTATTTCACAGTATTATCCCAACCTCATAGTGTGGAAATATATATAAAAGACAAACAAATAAGCAGGAAAAGGGTCATTAAACGTGTGCATGTAAACATCGTAATTCTGGACAGTGCTGACACTACCCAATGTAGTAAATCAAAACACAACCAGTCACTGACTATGTTCTCCACCCAATAATGGAAAAATCCCTCAGACTTCACCAATATAATTAATTATATTCCGTTCTATTCAGTTTTGTCATGTTCTTCTGAAACTCACCATTCTTATGCTTCTCCTCCAGTGATTTAGCGAGATCATTCCTGAGCAGGGTTTCACTCCTCAAGACATGCAGCATGACGCACAGGGAACCATCACTGCCATATTTTATAATCACCAGGTCGACAGTGTCTGATTTATCCATACTATTTGGGACTCTAGTGGCTTTAAAAGTTCATCAACCTTCAAAGCAGAATTACTTTCCCATTGCTCCTCAACTGTAGTGTATGATATACCATTTTCTAGCTCGGAGTCTCTACTTTTATTCATTCTAAAGAACACAATTTCAAATGTTGCTACATAAGACTGAATCAAGCCGGTCGGTCTCCGATATAAACACAACATGCAACAATTTCAAAGATTTTACGGAGTTATAGCTCATATAGGGAAATCAGTCAATTGAAATAAATTAATTCGGTCCCAATCTGTAGATTTCAAATGACTGGACAAGGGCGCAGCCATAGGTGGACCTGGGAGGGCATAGGCCCACCCACTTGAGAGCCAGGCCCATCCTCTGGGGAGGCAGGCCCAGCCAATCAGAATCAGTTTTTCCCCACTAAAAGGCTTCATTACAGACAGGAATACTCTTCAGCACCCCCTCATACGATCCCACAGGTGAACAAGCCGGAGATGTGGAGGTCCTGGGCTGGTGTGGTTACGCGTGGTCTGCGGTTGTGAGACCAGTTGAACATACTGCCAAACTTTCTAAAACAAAGTTGGAGGCGGCTTTTGGTAGAGAAATTAACATAAAATTATCTGGCAACAGCTCTGGTGGACTGCAGATGGCGCCGACGGAGATGGCAGCATCGCGACTAGCTCTTAGAAAACATTTCAGTATTTTGATTTTTTTTGTACAATTTTTTACATTAGTAGCACAGGAATTGTTTTGGGTCATTACACACAGCCGGGAAGAACTATTGGATATTAGAGCGGCGATAACTCACCAGAACTACCATCATTACAATATGACTTCCCTGGAGCAGATCCTTTGTTCACTTTCCCCAGTGTCACGATCTGACCTTAGTTCCTTTGTTATGTCTTTGTTTTAGTTTGGTCAGGGTGTGAGTTGGGGTGGGTAGTCTATGTTCTTTTTTCTATGTTGTGGTTTTGTGTTTGGCCTGGTATGGTTCTCAATCAAAGGCAGGTGTCGTTCGTTGTCTCTGATTGAGAATCATACTTAGGTAGCCTTTTCCCACCTGTGTTTTGTAGGTGATTGTTTTCTGTTTTGTGTCTTCACCAGACAGGACTGTTTCGTTGTCGTTTCGTTCTTTCACTTTGTTGTTTTGTTATTCAGTGTTCAGTTGATTTATTATATATTACATGGACACATACCACGCTGCGCATTGGTCCTCCTCTTCTTCCACCAACGACGGCCGTTACAGCCAGGGATATCAAACTTATTCCAGAGGCTGACCCAAAACTTCGCCGGTGGAGGAGAGGCACTCGAGCCGGCCTGCTGGTTCGACTTAGGAGGCGCGCACACCACCCACCGCATCCGAGTATATTACTCGCTAATGTTCAGTCTTTGGACAATAAAGTTGATGAGCTTCGAGCAAGGATTTCTTTCCGGAGAGACATCGGGGCCTGTAACATACTTTTACTTTTAACATGTTTCACAGAAACATGGCTCACTCGGGATGCTCTATCGGAGTCAGTAAAGCCAGCAATATTCTCAGTACATCGCGCAGACAGGAATAAATATCTCTCCGGGAAGCAGAAGGGAGGAGGGGTGCGTTTCATGATTAACGACTCATGGTGTAACAGGAACTCAAGTCATTTTGTTCAGCCGACCTAGAATACCTCACAATTAAATGCTGACCATATTATCTCCCAAATGAATTAATCTCCGTCATCGCCATGACCGTTTTACATCCCATCTCAAGCCGAAATCTCGACGTCCCTCAAAGAACTTCACTCAACTTTATGCAAACTGGAAACCACATATCTGGAGGCTGCATTTATTGTAGCTGGGGATTTTAACAAAGAAAATCTGAGGACTAGGCTGCCAAAATCGTATCAACATTTTGACTATCCTACTAAGACTCTCGACCATTGCTATTCTAACTTCCAGAACGCTTACAAGGCCCTTCCCCGCCCTCCTTTCAGCAAATCTGACCACAATTCCATATTGCTCCTCCCGTCCTATAGGCAAAAACTCAAATAGGAAGTGCCTGTGTTTTGTGCTATTCAACTCTGGTCTGACCAATCGGAGTCCACACTTCAGGATTGTTTTGATCATGTGGACTGGGATACGTTCAGGGTAGCGTGCGAAAATAATCAAGATGCATACACGGATACGGTGATTGAGTTCATAAGGAGGAGGAGATGTAGTATCCACTGTAAATGTTAAAACCTACCCTAACCAGAAACCATGGATAGATGGTAGCATTTGTACAAAACTGAAAACTACAAAGCATTACATGGGCTTTGCTCCTACCTATCTCTCTGATTTGGTCCTGCCGTACATACCTACACGTACGCTACGGTCACAAGACGCAGGCCTCCTAATTGTCCCTAGAATTTCTAAGCAAACAGCTGGAGGCAGGGCTTTCTCCTATAGAGCTCAATTTTTATGGAACGGTCTGCCTACCCATGTCAGAGACGCAAACTCGGTCTCAACCTTTAAGTCTTTACTGAAGACTCATCTCTTCAGTGGGTCATATGATTGAGTGTAGTCTGGCCCAGGAGTGGGAAGGTGACCGGAAAGGCTCTTGCTGTCTCTGCCTGGCCGGTTCCTCTCTTTCCACTGGGATTCTCTGCCTCTAACCCTATTACAGGGGCTGAGTCACTGGCTTACTGGGGCTCTCTCATGCCATCCCTGTTGGCGCCCCCCCTTGGGTTGTGCCATGGCGGAGATCTTTGTGGGCTATACTCGGCCTTGTCTCAGGATGGTAAGTTGGTGGTTGAAGATGTCCCTCTAAGGGTGTGGGGGCTGTGCTTTGGCAAAGTGGGTGGGGTTATATCCTTCCTGTTTGGCCCTGTCCGGGGGTGTCCTCGGATGGGGCCACAGTGTCTCCTGACCCCTCCTGTCTCAGCCTCCAGTATTTATGCTGCAGTAGTTTGTGTCGGGGGGCTAGGGTCAGTTTGTTATATCTGGAGTACTTCTCCTGTCCTATTCGGTGTCCTGTGTGAATCTAAGTGTGCGTTCTCTAATTCTCTCCTTCTCTCTTTCCACTTTAAGGAATGGAACACTAGTCACTTCTTCTGGATCAGTGTCCCTTCCATGGGACGGTTGAGCTAACGTAGGCTAATGCGATTAGCATGAGGTTGCAAGTAACAAGAACATTTCCCAGGACATAGACATATCTGATATTGGCAGAAAGCTTAAATTCTTGTTAAAATAACTGCACTGTCCAATTTACAGTAGCTATTACAGTGAAATAATACCATGCTATTGTTTGAGGAGAGTGCACAATTTTGAACATGAACAGTTAATAATAAACAAATTAAGCACATTTGTGCAGTCTTGATACAACATTTTGAACAGAAATGCAATGGTTTATTGGATAGGTCTAAAACTTTGCACATACACTGCTGCCATCTGGTGGCCGAAATCTAAATTGCACCTGGCCTGGAATAATACATTATGGCCTTTCTCTTGCATTTCAAAGATGATGGTACAAAAAATAATGTTTGTTTTTTTCTTTGTATTATCTTTTACCATATCTATTGTGTTATATTCTCCTACATTCCTTTCACATTTCCGCAAACGTCAAAGTGTTTCCTTTCAAACAGTACCAAGAATATGCATATCCTTGCTTCAGGGCCTGAGCTACAGGCAGTTAGATTTGGGTATGTCATTTAAGTCAAACATTGAAAAAAAGGGGCGGCTTCTTAATAAATCTTGCATTACTCATCTCATATGTATATACTGTTTTCTATACTATTCTACTGTATCTTAGTCTGTTCCGCTCTGACTCATCTCATATGTATATACTGTTTTCTATACTATTCTACTGTATCTTAGTCTGTTCCGCTCTGACTCATCTCATATGTATATACTGTTTTCTATACTATTCTACTGTATCTTAGTCTGTTCCGCTCTGACTTATCTCATATGTATATACTGTTTTCTATACTATTCTACTGTATCTTAGTCTGTTCCACTCTGACGTCTCTCGTCCATATGAATGTACAGTGGTTCCTCCTTTAAAAGTTGGGAGCTTACACCTTAGAGGTACCCAGCGCCATGGCTTCATTGCTCCAGACTACCGTGAGAGTTAGAGCACTCATTAATGCATTTGGGTCCCAAGGCTATATATGATCAATCATATCGAGTGGATCCAACGACAAATTTGATGCGAGCCACCCGTCCCTGGTGAATTTCTTCAGCAAAGATGGCTGACAAAACATTATGGTGGAAGCAAATTTAAGTAATTATAACGTCATAAAGAGTCAAGCAAAAAAAATTACAATTGAGAGGAATATGTTAGTTCATGTAGAGACAAACGATTGTGCATATTTTTTTGTCACAAAGTTAATTTACAAAAATCGCTATTTAGCAAGTTTTTTTCCAGTCATATCCAATATCAGGATATTTGAATGATGTATTACAATTATACACTTCAACAGTGTTTACCACTCCTGCTCCTGGAACATCAATGATTACACATTGTAACTATGCAATAGACTAGGAACATGATTTAAGTAAAGGCAGATTTGTAATTGATATATACAGAATAAAAAAGAGTACATGTCGTCTTAATTCATTCCTACTTAGATTTGTGTGTATTGGGTATATTGTGTGTATTGGGCATATTGTGTGTATTGGGTATATTGTGTGTATTGGGCATATTGTGTAGGTATATTGTGTGTATTGTATGTTATTTGTTAGATATTACTTGTTAGATATTACTGCACTCTCGGAGCTAGAAGCACAAGCATTTTGCTACACCAACATCTGCTAATTATGTGTATGTGACCAATACAATTTGATTTGATTTGGACAATCTTGCAGTCAGCAAAACTTGAGACATCTGTTGTGTGACCAAACTGCACATTTCAGAGTGGCCTTTTATTGTCCCCAGCACTAGGTGCACCTGTGTAATGATCATGCGGTTTAATCAGCTTCTTGATATGCCACCTGTCAGGTGGATGGATTATCTTGGCAAAGGAGAAATTATCATATTTAGGTAGGTTGTTTCTCCACCTGCATTTGTGGGATATTATTTTTGTGTTTTGTGCATGTGCACCACCTTTCGTTGTTAGTTTATTTGATTTATTATTTGGTTTTTGCTAAGTTTCACTTTATAATAAATATGTGGAACTCAACATCCGCTGCGCCTTGGTCCGTCTCTCCTCACGTACGTGACAAATAGGTATTTTAATAACCTTTTCTGTTTTTATTGATCTATACAACGTCTATGTTATAGAGTGATAAATGATGCTGGCTCATCTAACCAATAGGCGGCGCTATCATCGTTCCTAGGATGGTAACTGTTCTGTGAGCAATAGAGAGAGTTAGTTGAGTATTGGTCTCCATGATAGATAGTGGTGTAAATCAGTTCCTAATAAATGACAAGCAAATTTTACATGCTGTGTCCTCCAATTATATGTTGCTCTATTCAAGATACTACAGACTACTTTCTAGTATTCCAAATAATAGATAGACATCTGTAAATCCACAAAACATGTCACTGCAACTCTCCTGGGTCATTATTGAGACAGGCCAATTTGCTTACCCTAAGGACTTTAAACTTTGACAATGAATAAGCCTTTGTAGTATAACGGACTTGCATTGTTGATAAACAGTTCAATATAAACAAAAACATGTATGATGTGTAACTATTTGTCATTTTGAAGTGTTTTTCATGGTTGCAAAGGGAAGGGATGCAAATGCCACCAAGATTCAAGAACGACCTTAGGCCTACTGAAACACGTGTTGGTGGCTACGGCTTGCTCACTCTGAGAGAAATATTAGTTGACACTGAGAAAGAGAAGTTAGGCAACCAGGACTGGCCGTTGGACTGGGAGGGCAGGCTGGCCGACGACCCAATGAGGGTGCAGAACGCCTTCCAGAACCGGGATGAGAACTGAGGACCCTGGTCGGAGACCATGTCAACGGGCAATCCATGGATCCGGAAGATGTGCTGCACCATGAGCTGGGCTGTCTCTTTAGCTGAGGGTAGCTCTGGGAGAGGAATGAAGTGGGCGGCATTGGAAAACCGATCCACAGCGGTGAGGATGGCGGTGTTGCCATCAGACAGGGGAGACCCGTGACAAAGTCCAGGGAGATGTGAGACCAGGGATGGTGAGGGACAGGAAGAGGTTGGAGGAGACCAGTCGGAGCTTGCAGAGGAGTCTTGTTCTTTGCACAGACCATGCAAGCAGTGACAAATGCGGAGACATCAGGAACCATGGTAGGCCACCAAAAGCGTTGTCACACAAAAGCCAGGGTCTGTTGGGAGCCCGGGTTTCAGACAAGCCTGGAGGAGTGGGCCCACTCCAGGACCGCGGGGCGGACCGCGTCAGGCACGAACAACCAGTTATCTGGAACCCCCGGGGTTCCGCTGGGAATGCTGCGCCTCCTGAACCTGCTTCCCTATTCCACAGCTGAGTGCAGTCGCCAGGCATGAGGTAGGAAGGATGGTCTCAGCTTCTGAGGTAGTAGTCGTGGGGCTATAGTGAAGTGACAGCGCATCTGGCTTGACATTCTTGGATCCTGGTCTGTAGGAGAGGGAGAAGTTGAACTGGGTGAACAGTAGGGCCCACATAGCTTGCCTGGTGCTTGGCGGTGTGGAGATATTCCAGGTCCACACAATGAATGGATGTTCCTCCCCCTCCAGCCAGTGCCTCAACTCCTCCAGCGCCATCTTCACCGCAGGAAGCTCACGATTCCCCACATCAAAGTTCCACTCCGTGGCATTGGGGAGGTGGGAGAAGAAGTTGCAGGGAGGCAACTTGAGGTCCAGGGCAGACCGCTGGGACAGGACAGCTCCCACTATGACATCTGAAGCATGTCATAGTGAACCAAGACGGGAACTGTGGTGAAGCGGTGTTTGAGATCCCGTATCGCCCGATCAGCAGCTGGGGAGCATGTGAACGGAACCTTGGGAGAAGTGATTGCAGATAGGGGGGAAGCCAGGGTGCTGTAGCCCTGGATAAAAGTTGGCAAAACCCAGGAACCAATGCAGCTGTACCCTAGATGTAGCCTGGTGCCAATCCACCATCGCTCTCACCTTCCTGGGATCCATCTGTACTCTCCCTGCAGCGATAATGTCCAGGAGGCGTTGGAGAACCTGTCGGACGTGTTCTTGGATGGAACTGGAGAAGACGAAGATGTCATCGAGGTAGACGAAGACGAACCGGTTCAACATGTTGTGGGAACATCATTAACCAGAGCCGTAAACACAGTAGGGGCATTGGTAAGGCCAAAGGGCATGACCAGGTATTCGTAGTGGCTGTTGGCCGTCTTGTAAGCAGTCTCCCACTCGTCAATTTCCCATATCTGCACCAGGTGGTAGGCGTTCCGTCCATCCAGCTTGGAGAGCACGGTGGCCCCCTGGAGCAGCTCGAAGGCAGAGGAGATGAGAGGTAGCGGTTAGCGGTTCTTCACTGTGATGTTGTTGAGACCTCGATAGTCGATGCACGTAGGTTGATGTGGATGGTATTGTGGGAAACCCGGACAATAGAGCGCCCGTCCAGTGCTGTAATGTCCATGGGAATGGAGCGGGGCTGAGTGGGGATATCCAGGTCGGAAGCCAGGGTAGCGCCCAAAATGTTCTTATCGGAGATTTCGACTGGTTCCCCCAAAGCAACATGGCATGAAAAGGGATGCAAGTAAGGGGAGAGGAAAAGTTATTTGTATCACCCACCGGTGAGCCTGGTCTTTTAGTGGACAGGTGGAGACTAAATGACCAGTAGTCCCGCAATACAGGCAGCTCTTAGTGTGAAGCTTGTATTGCCATTCAGCTGGAGACAGCCTAGCTCTGCCTAGTTGCATGGGCTTGGGAAGAGGTGAATCAGCAGCCTTTGGAGACTCCCGGGGGAACTCGGGTAGCCTTTGGTTTCCTCAGCATCGGAGCAGACTTTTGGGATACCTCGGAAGCGAGGTGGAATCCTTGGATGGGCGAGTGAACCTGAATCTCCTTTCCTTCCTTCGTTCCCGTAGTCGCCAATCGATCCGAATTGTCAAGGCGATGAGCGAGTTGTGATCCGTTGGTAGTTCCCGGGCAGCAAGCTCGTCCTTTACTTCCTCCGAAACTCCATGCAGGAACATGTCGAACAGTGCTTCCGTGTTCCAGCCACTCTCAGCTGCCGACATGCGGAAATCCACTGCATTGTCTGTGACACTGCGGGAGCCTTGACCGATGCTAGAGGACTAGAAAACAGGATCAAGAAACAGGCAGGACAATGGGAACAAACGCTGGTAGTTTTCACGAACAAACCGAACTTGCAACAGACAAACAGAGAACACAAGTATAAATACACAGGGGATAATGGGGAGGATAGGCAACAGCTTTGAAATGTATGGCAAGACTTGAAATGGCTGTCTAGCAATCATCAACAACCAACTTGACAGACCTTGAATAATGTTTGAAATAATAATGTGCAAGTACTGTACAATCTAGGTGTGCAAAGCTCTTAGACTTACCCAGAAAGACTCACAGCTCTAATCGCTGCCAAACGTGATTCTAATTTATATGGACTCAGGGGTGTGAATACTTATGTAAATGAGATATTTCTCTATTTCCTTTTCAATAAATGTACTAACATTTCTAAAAGCATGTTTCCACTTTGTCATTACGTGGTGGGCACTGTGTGTAGATTGGTGAGAAAAGAAAACAAATGTAATCCATTTTTAATTCAGGTTGTAAGACAACAAAATGTGGAACAAGTCAAGGGTATGAACGCTTTCTGAAGGCAATGTAAGTATCATTTAAAAAAAAAAATATTCCACTTGTGAAATGTAAGCCCATCAATAAATTGTACAGTTATAGAGGGGCAATACAGTAAAACAGAATTTTACGATAGCTCATATCCTAGACCATCTTTGTACCCATACAGAATCATGAAAAAGCTTTTCAAAAGACCCTCACTTTATTCTAACCCGAACTGGCTGAAGTATCCCTCTGTCTAGAACTGGCTGTAGTATCCCTCTGTCTAGAACTGGCTGTAGTATCCCTCTGTCTAGAACTGGCTGTAGTATCCCTCTGTCTAGAACTGGCTGTAGTATCCCTCTGTCTAGAACTGGCTGTAGTATCCCTCTGTCTACAACTGGCGGTAGTATCCCTCTGTCTAGAACTGGCTGTAGTATCCCTCTGTCTAGAACTGGCTGAAGTATCCCTCTGTCTAGAACTGGCTGTAGTATCCCTCTGTCTACAACTGGCTGTAGTATCCCTCTGTCTAGAACTGGCTGTAGTATCCCTCTGTCTAGAACTGGCTGTAGTATCCCTCTGTCTAGAACTGGCTGTAGTATCCCTCTGTCTAGAACTGGCTGTAGTATCCCTCTGTCTAGAACTGCCTGAAGTATCCCTCTGTCTAGAACTGGCTGAAGTATCCCTCTGTCTAGAACTGGCTGTAGTATCCCTCTGTCTAGAACTGGCTGTAGTATCCCTCTGTCTAGAACTGGCTGTAGTATCCCTCTGTCTAGAACTGGCTGTAGTATCCCTCTGTCTGGAACTGGCTGAAGTATCCCTCTGTCTAGAACTGGCTGTAGTATCCCTCTGTCTAGAACTGGCTGAAGTATCCCTCTGTCTAGAACTGGCTGTAGTATCCCTCTGTCTAGAACTGGCTGAAGTATCCCTCTGTCTAGAACTGGCTGTAGTATCCCTCTGTCTAGAACTGGCTGTAGTATCCCTCTGTCTAGAACTGGCTGAAGTATCCCTCTGTCTAGAACTGGCTGTAGTATCCCTCTGTCTGGAACTGGCTGAAGTATCCCTCTGTCTAGAACTGGCTGTAGTATCCCTCTGTCTAGAACTGGCTGAAGTATCCCTCTGTCTAGAACTGGCTGTAGTATCCCTCTGTCTAGAACTGGCTGTAGTATCCCTCTGTCTAGAACTGGCTGTAGTATCCCTCTGTCTAGAACTGGCTGTAGTATCCCTTTGTCTAGAACTGGCTGTAGTATCCCTCTGTCTAGAACTGGCTGTAGTATCCCTCTGTCTAGAACTGGCTGTAGTATCCCTCTGTCTAGAACTGGCTGTAGTATCCCTCTGTCTAGAACTGGCTGAAGTATCCCTCTGTCTAGAACTGGCTGAAGTATCCCTCTGTCTAGAACTGGCTGTAGTATGTTTGTATATTTGGTTTGTGTGTGAGCATGTGTATCTGGACTGGGGTCTAGTTCTGGCAGCCCTTGCCAATCCAAACAGAGTAATTCCTTCCCAATCAGAAACGCTAAATGCATTTGACTCGGTGCCCTGCCTAGTCTAAACCTCCACTGGCTGGTTCAGATGGATACAGTCACAGTTCAAGGCCAGCGGGAGGGAGGGGGGGGGGGGGGGGGTCAGAGGCGACGTGGACGTTCAGGGGCTGTGGCTGCCGTGTGTGACCTTAATAGCAGCACACAGTTATCTGTTGTTGTAGCCATCAGGGCTTACATTTACATTTAGAGGGGAGATACTGCAGGGTTTGAGGGGAAGTACTGCAGGGTTTGAGGGGAAGTACTGCAGGGTTTGAGGGGAAGTACAGCAGGGTTTGAGGGGAAGTACAGCAGGGTTTGAGGGGAAGTACTGCAGGGTTAGAGGGGAAGTACTGCAGGGTTTGAGGGGAAGTACTGCAGGGTTTGAGGGGAAGTACTTCAGGGTTTGAGGGGAAGTACTGCAGGGTTGGAGGGGAAGTACTGCAGTGTTTGAGGGGAATTACTGCAGGGTTGGAGAAGAAGTACAGCAGGGTTTGAGGGGAAGTAATGCACGGTTTGAGGGGAAGTACTGCAGGGTTTGAGGGGAAGTACTGCAGGGTTTGAGGGGAAGTACTGAAGGGTTTGAGGGGAAGTACTGCAGGGTTTGAGGGGAAGTACTGCAGGGCAGTTGATGATGACATTACATCGCCACAGAGGATGGACTATAGAAACATTGATAACTTTACCATTACACAGGGATGTGCTATCACAACAATGTGAAAATGTCACTGGATTTTCAGGTGAATGACTCGTAATAATGTTAATGTGCTACTGTAAATATGCAAAAAAAAATGTACATCAGTGTTTGACACATCGCTGTCACATTGCGGCTTCCCACTGGGCAAAACATGGTTCAAGATAGTTTCGTTGTTATTACAGTATGTACAGTTCAATGTATTAACATACACCTGTTGCATGAATGCAGCTAATTGGTTGGATTTTCAAAAAGTCATCAACCTGCATAGTTTTCTGTCAATTTAAACCCAGATTTCAACCAGAAATCAACAAGACTCAGGTTGAATTCAAGTTTGTTGACTGCTCAATCAAATATCAACCAAAATTGGATGGTTTATCTGACGTCTTTGCCCAGTGGGTTGAGAGCTGAGTAATTGGGTAAATAACACCATGGTAGAACACCAGGATGAAGCTTGGAGGCTTAGTTTGCTTCAGCCTAGGGAGTTTTTGTATTTCGAAAGAGAGTTTACTAACAGTGAGAGCACTCCATAGCCTAATGAAAATCCATACCTCAAAACATTTAGCTGTGTGTGAGAGAAGGAAATGTAATAAGACACATAACACAATTTCTGAATTACAGGAAGGCCTAATCGAACCAGCCAACATAATGGAGGAGCATGTCTTTGTTTGTCTATTCCTTTATTTAGTATTTTTGCGTAACGAAAAATGACTGTATTACGATGGTGACCTAGGAAATCCCCAGAAATCTATTTCTTGCCCCGTATTAAGTTCAAATCTGTTTTCTTTTCTGACCTGCATTTCCAAACAGCGAATCAATCATGTGGCCGCAGACGTCTACACAAAGGTACCATTCCACAAACTAATGGTCACTCTCCAACGAGGACGTCGATGCTAAACTAATCTTAGCGCTGGAAGGCACAGGAAGCCAATCTTGTTAGCACTCAATGAGCTATCTTCCAAGGAAACTTTTATCTTCGAACCACCCTGACAAAAAGCCTAAGAGCAAGTCTAATGTCACTTACCACTTCTGTGTTGAGACCTACTATACTTACGGATGAGTCGGTCAATAACAGACTGAAGTCATTATCAAGCAGCGCAGGGGCTCCAACCGGTTGTATTCTCCCATGGCCCCAAACAAAAATAGATAAAGGGTCTCGGTAGACCCCCAATAGAATATTAGGCCTAAACACAAAGGGTATAATAATAATTTGATGAGTGCTTATATTTGTCCTATTAGTTAATGTAGCTAGTGGTACCTAATGTCAGATCAATTGCACATGAAAATGTAAATATTGATTAACATGAGAGTAGCTACACATTGCACCTTTGTTGGTGACATGGCATTGTAAAAGTAGGTTATAATATCGATTTTGTGATTGATATGTGATTTTCGTGCGTCGTTGTCTTTTTGGCCTGCCATTTTCGTGCATCGTTGTCTTTTTGGCCTGCCATTTTCGTGCATCGTTGTCTTTTTGGCCTGCCATTTTCGTGCATCGTTGTCTTTTTGGCCTGCCATTTTCGTGAAATAAATCCAAAGTATTTTTTAAAGTGGGGAGCCAGTTTGGAAACCTCTGAACTAGAAAAAAAGGAGTAGTTATTTTGAATCAAGGTAATGTTGCTTAAAACTAGCATGGTTACTCTTACTTTTACTCAACTTAATTAAGAGTCTATTGATGCACCTGTGTGTCAATCTAAGTAATAATTAAAAATCCCCATCAAAATCGGTCAGTTTAAAGATAGAGATATCAGTTTTTTTTCATCAGCCTATGTCAGCCTTTCGCATCTACGGTGGAAGGTGGCCGCGCCACAGTGGTGTTCGTCAGACCATGAGACACATCCCAAAAATCGGTCTTCTCACGAAAATGTCTCTAGAGTCCCACTGGACTCATGGGACCCGTCTGAAGGTAACCCATACAAATGAATGGAAGTATTGTCACGTTCTGACCTTAGTTCCTTTGTTTTGTCTTTTGTTTTAGTATTGTTCAGGGCGTGAGTTGGGTGGGTTGTCTATGTTCGTTTTTCTATGATTTTCTATTTCTGTGTTTGGCCTGGTATGGTTCTCAGTCAGAGGCAGCTGTCAATCGTTGTCCCTGATTGAGAACCATATTTAGCCATATTTAGCCTGTTTTCGATTGTGTTTGGTGGGTGGTTGTTTTCAGTCTTTGTGTGTCTACACCAGACAGAACTGTTCTGGTTGTTTCTTTGTTGTTATGTTATTCAGTGTTCAGTTTACTTTATTAAAAATATGAACACGTACCACGCTGCGCATTGGTCCTCACCTTCTTCTCACGACAGCCGTTACAGAACCACCCACCAAGAAAGGACCAAGCAGCGTGGTAACGGGCAGCAGCAGCGGCCGAAATCGCAAGACTCCTGGACATGGGAGGAGATTTTGGACGGCAAGGGACCCTGGGCACAGGCTGGGGAATATCGCAACCCCAAGGCAGAGCTGGAGGCAGCTAAAGCTGAGCGGCGGTGGTATGAGGAGGCAGCACGGTGGCACGGTTGGAAGCCCGAGAGGCAGCCCCAAACATATCTTGGGGGGAGGCACACGGGGAGTGTGGCTAAGTCAGGTAGGAGACCTGAGCCAACTCCCCGTGCTTACCGTGGAGAGAGATGGACCGGGCAGGCATCGTGTTATGCCGTGAGGCGCACAGTGTCCCCGGTGCGCAGGCATAGCCCGGTGCGGTACATAGCAGCGCCTCGTATCGGCCGGGCTAGGTTGGGCATCGTGCCAGGTGCCATGAAGCCGGCTCAGCGCATCTGGTCTCCAGTGCATCTCCTCGGGCCGGGGTACATGGCACCAGCCTTATGCATGGTGTCCCCGGTTCGCCAGCACAGCCCATTGCCAGAGCCGCCCGTCTGTCCTGAGCTGCCAGAGCCGCCAGTCTGTCCGGAGCTCCATACTTCCATTCATTTGTATGGGTTCACCTTCAGACGGGTCCCATGAGTCCCGTGGGACTCTACAAACATTTTCGTGAGAAGACCGATTTGCATGCAAATGATTGGAAGTATGGAGGTAGTTTTGTGCCAACAAAAATAAGGGGTTAATTAAATACGTGTCCCAAAAAACAAAAATATTTCCTGAGCTTTCTTATATCTCCTAGATATAGGACAGACACTTCCTTATTCCTAATGATTATGTATTTTTGCCATTCATGAATATGTTATTCAATGCGTTTCTATGTTTAATAAAGGCCAAGTTCAATATTTTATCAAATAATGTTTAAATATATATTTGTTATACCTAAAGGGGTTCTAAAATTCCTAATCAAATATCTAAATGATCCATGATAGGACCATCTTAGACCCCCCCCCCCCCCCCCCCCCCCCCCCAACAACTTAGACTGTTAAAGGTTTGGGAGGGGAAATACTTGCTCATTAGGAAAGAGGTTATCCAGAGCCGTTTCTGTGTAAGGTTTATCCCTCATCATCACGTGTCTAGTAATTACCCTTTGTGTCCATTCTGGAGATGTTTGGTACTCTTTATAACTCCATCTGCACACCAATTTGTGGCATTGAAAAAATTCACAAGGGTAGAAAGGAATATTGTCCTCTCAGCCTCCTCATAGCCAATGTAGAAGTTGTTCACTAAATAATGATACATTGAAATTATAATACTTTGAGAACTCGCATATACAGTTCCAGTAAAAATGTTGGACACACCTACTCATTCAAGGACTATTTAATTTTTTTAAACTATTTTCTACATTGTGAAATAATAGTAAAGACATAAAAATATGAAATAACACATATGGAATCATGTAGTAATCAAAAAGTGTTAAACAACATATTCTAGATTCTTCAAAGTAGCCACCGTTTGCCTTGATGACAGCTTTGCACACTCTTAGAATTCTCTCAATCAGCTTTTCCAACAGTCTTGACAGAGTTCCCACATATGCTGAGCACCTGTTGGCTGCTTTTCCTTCACTCTGAGGTCCAACTCATCCCAAACCATCTCAATTGGGTTGAGGTCGGGTGATTGTGGAAGCCAGGTCATCTGATGCAGCACTCCATCACTCTCCTTCTTGGTCTTAAAGTAATGATGGACTGTCATTTCTCTTTGCTTATTTGAGCTGTTCTTGCCATAAAATGGACTTGGTCTTTTTACAAATAGGGCTATCTTCTGTAAACCACCCCTTTTATTATTATTTCACCTTTATTTAACTAGGTAGGCTTGCTGAGAACAAGTTTTCACTTGCAACTGCGACCTGGCCAAGATAAAGCAAAGCAGTTCGACACATACAACAACACAGAGTTACACATGGAATAAACAAACATACAATAGTCAATAATACAGTAGAAATATCTATATACAGCATGTGCAAATGTGCAAAGGTAAGTCAATAAATAGGCCATGGTGGCAAAGTAATTACAATATGGCAATTAAACACTGGAATGGTAGGGTGTGCAGAAGATTAATGTGCAAGTAGAGATACTAGGGTGCAAAGGAGCAAGATAAATAAATAAATACAGTATGGGGATGAGGTGGATTGGATGGGCTCTTTACAGATGCAGAGATCTGTGAGCTGCTCTTACAGCTGGTGCTTAAAGCTAGTGAGGGAGGTAAGAGTCTCCAGCTTCAGAGATTTTTGCAGTTCGTTCCAGTCACTGGCAGCAGAGAACTGGAAGGAAAGGCGGCCAAAGGAAGAATTGGCTTTGGGGGTGACCAGTGAAATATACCTGCTGGAGCGTGTGCTACAGGTGGGTGCTGCTATGGTGACCAGTGAGTTGAGATAAGGCGGGGCTTTACCTAGCAGAGACTTGTAGATGACCTGGAGCCAGTGGGTTTGGCGACGAGTATGAAGCGAGGGACAGCCAACGAGAGTGTACAGGTCGCATTGGTGGGTAGTATATGGGGCTTTGGTGACTAAACGGATGGCACTCTGACAGAGTGTTGGAGGCTATTTTGTAAATGACATCGCCGAAGTCGAGGATCGGTAGAATGGTCAGTTTTACGAGGGTATGTTTGGCAGCATGAGTGAAGGATGCTTTGTTGCGAAATAGGAAGCCGATTCTATATTTAATTTTGGATTGGAGATGTTTAATGTGAGTCTGGAAGGAGAGTTTACAGTCTAACCAGACACCTAGGTATTTGTAGTTGTCCCACATATTCTAAGTCAGTACCGTCTAGAGTAGTGATGCTGGACGGGAAGGCGGGTGAGAGCAGTTGGAGGCCACGGAAGGAGAGTTGTATGGCATTGAAGCTTGCCTGCAGGGTTGTTAACACAGTGTCCAAAGAAGGGCCAGAAGTATACAGAATGGTGTTGTCTGCGTAGCGGTGGATCAGAGACTCACCAGCAGCAAGAGCGACATCATTGATGTATACAGAGAAGAGAGTCAGCCCGAGAATTGAACCTTGTGGCACCCCCATAGAGCCTGACAGAGGTCTGGACAACAGGCCCTCCGATTTGACACACTGAACTCTATCGGAGAAGTAGTTGGTGAACCAAGCGAGGCAATCATTTGAGAAACCAAGGCTGTTGAGTCTGCCAATAAGAATGTTGTGATTGACAGAGTCGAAAGCCTAAGCCAGGTCGATGAATACAGCTTCACAGTAATGTATCTTATCGATGGCGGTTATGATATCGCTTAGGACCTTGAGCGTGGCTGAGGTGCACCCATGACCAGCTCTGAAACCAGATTTCATAGCGGAGAAGCTACGGTGAGATTCTAAATGGTCGGTAATCTGTTTGTTTACTTGGCTTTCAAAGACCTTAGAAAGGCAGGGTAGAATAAATGTAGGTCTGTAGCAGTTTGGGTCTAGAAGGTCTCCAATGTACTCTCTTCCTACCATACCTTTGTCTGTACATTATGCCTTGAATCTATGCTATCATGCCCAGAAACCTGCTCCTTTTACTCTCTGTTACGAACGTGCTAGACGGCCAGTTCTTATAGCCTTTAGCCATACCCTTATCCTACTTCTCCTCTCTTCCTCTGGTGATGTAGAAGGTAATCCAGGACCTGCAGTGCCTAGCTCCACTCCTACTCCCCAGGTGCTCTCATTTGTTGACTTCTGTAACCGTAAAAGCCTTGGTTTCATGCATGTTAACATTAGAAGCCTACTCCATAAGTTTGCTTTATTCACTGCTTTAGCACACTCTGCCAACCCGGATGTTCTAGCTGTGTCTGAATCCTGGCTTAGGAAGACCACCAAAAATCCTGAAATTTCCATCCCTAACTGTAACATTTTCTGCAAAGATAGAACTGCCAAAGGGGGCGGTGTTGCAATCTACTGCAGAGATAGCCTGCAGAGTTCTGTCTTACTATCCAGGTCTGTACCAAAACACAACACAACTGATTTGGTTAAACACATTAAGAAGGAAAGAAATCCCACAAATTAACTTTAACAAGGCACTTTCAAGGTTCATTGAAATCCATTCCAGGAGACTACCTCATTAATGTGGTTGAGAGAATGCCAAGACTGTGCATCGCTGTCATCAAGGCGAAGGGTGGCTACTTTGAAGAATCACAAATAGAAAATATATTTTTATTTTATTTGTTTTACAGTTTTTGGGTTACTACATGATTCCATATATGTTATTTCATAGTTGTGATGTATTCACTATTATTCTACAATGTATAAAATAGGAAATGTAAAGAAAGACCCTTGAATGAGTAGGTGTGTCCAAACTTTTGACTGGTGCTGTATATAGTAGCTGTAAAAAGTAAAAGTGTATTATCGTTCATGCCTAACTAATGATTGCCGTAATAAAGGTCTGTTTTTGTCAGAGTCATTTTTGGTATCCATGACCAAAACAGTTCAGTGAAAAACATAACTAACCTCTTACAAGGTTATTGTGCACATTGTTATAGAGAAATTAATTGAGTATAAATAATACACAAATATGTAATATGATATACATTGAGTGTGAAAAACATTAGGAACGGTCCATGACATAGACTGACCAGATGAAAGCTATGATCCCTGAATGATGTCACCGGTATATCCAATGAGTGTATATGAAGGGGAGGAGAATTGAGAAGAATTGTTAAGCCTTCGGGCTCTTGAGAAATGGATTGTGTATGTGTGCCACTCAGAGGGTGAATGGGCAAGACAAAAGATTGAAGTGCCTTTGAATGGGGTATGGTAGTAGGTGCCAGGCACACTGGTTTGAGTGTGTCAAGAACTGCAACACTGCTGGGTTTTTCACACTCAACAGTTTCCTGTTTTTATCAAGAATGGTTCACCACCCAAAGGACATCTAGCCAAGCATTGGAGTCAAAATGGGCCAGCATCCCTGTGGAATGTTTTTGACACCTTGTACACACACACACACACACACACACACACACACACACACACACACACACACACACACACACACACACACACACACACACACACACACACACACACACACACACACACACACACACACACCACCAAGGTGAGGCTGTCTAAACAGTGGGCTGAACCATGAGGGTCTCTCCAATGGACATCAAGGTGAGGCTGTCTAAACAGGGCTGAACCATGAGGGTCTCTCCAAGGAACATCAAGGTGAGGCTGTCTAAACAGTGGGCTGAACCATGAGGGTCTCTCCAATGGACATCAAGGTGAGGCTGTCTAAACAGGGCTGAACCATGAGGGTCTCTCCAATGGACATCAAGGTGAGGCTGTCTAAACAGGGCTGAACCATGAGGGTCTCTCCAATGAACATCAAGGTGAGGCTGTCTAAACAGGGCTGAATCATGAGGGGTGATTAGATGCTGTTCACCCCTCATGGAAGGCCATTTCCCCCTTGGCCGAGGACGTCTACATTCCCCTCTGCCTCCTTGGACTTATTTTTGCAGGTATCATTGTTCAGCTCATCCTTGGGTTTGAATGTTTTAAATCCTGGAAGGTACTTCTCCTGTTTAAAAAGGTTTATTGAAAATAGATAAAAACTTAGATCTAGCAAATCTAAACTGGGCTCCCAATCTGCAGAAGGGGCCTCAACTGATGCACAGTCGTCATATGGCTCAAACAATAACAAAAAATGTCAATTTTTAGGCTTTTTGTATTTGGCAGCCTATGGTTAAATAGCTAATTAATGACATCCTACAGTAACTATGTCTATAGGCCTGATTTAACACCTTGATATCTCTTTCTACACAAAATGAACTGATGCAAAATCCTTACCAGCTCAGAGCAGGGTGGAAACAGCAGTCATTATGATGTCATGATGTAGCTCTTTCTGGGTGTAGATCGTGCCCCCCCCTCTCTCTCTCCTAACCCAGGTTTTATTATCTCAGGTCATAAATTCCTGGCAGAGACTCTCTCCCCCAGGTCATGCAGGAAGAGAGGGACAGAGCACAGAGAGAGGACAAAGGAACTGGTGCGTTTGCAGTGGTCAGCTGAGGCGGGCAGGGTATTTGGTCAGCTGAGGGCTCTGTTTACCTCGGCTCCCGTGCTGGCTCATCCGGATCCCTCTTTGGCGTTCATAGTGGAGGTGGACGCGTCCGAGGCTGGGATAGGAGCCGTGCTCTCTCAGCGCTCGGGTACGCCACCGAAGCTCCGCCCCTGTGCCTTATTTTCGAAGAAGCTCAGCCCGGCGGAGCGAAAATATGACATGGGGGACTGGGAGTTGTTGGGTGTTGTCAAGGCTTTGAAGGCAAGGAGACATTGGCTTGATGGGGCTAAACACCCTTTTCTCATCTGGACTGACCACCGCAACGAGGAGACTGAATCCTCGTCAGGCAAGGTGGGCCATGTTCTTTACCCATTTTGTTTTCACCCTTTCTATCAGACCAGGTTCCCAGAATGCGAAGGCAGACGCACTGTCCTGGATGTATGACACAGAGGAGCGGCCCATGGATCAGACTCCCCTACTCCCGGCCTCTTGCCTGGTGGCACCAGTAGTGTGGGAGCTGGACGCGGACATCGAGCGGGCGTTACGTACAGAGCCCACTCCCCTCCAATGTCCAGTCGGGCGCCTGTGCATTCCGTCTGCTGTCCGCGACCGTTTGATCTATTGGGCCCATGCGTCACCTTCCTCTGTTCATCCGGGCATTGGTCAGACAGTGCGCTGTCTTAGTGGGAAGTACTGATGGTCCACTTTAGCTAAGGACGTGAGGGTTTATGTCTCCTCCTGCTCTGTGTGCGCCCAGTGCAAGGCCCCTAGGCACTTGCCCAGAGGGAAGTTACAACCCTTACCTGTTCCACAACGGCCGTGGTCGCACCTGTCGGTGGATTTCCTAACAGATCTTCCTCCATCACAGGGAAACACCACGATCCTGGTCGTTGTGGATCGGTTTTTCTAAGTCCTGCTGTCTCCTCCCTCTGCCCGGTCTCCCTACGGCCCTACAGACTGCGGAGGCCCTGTTTACACGCGTCTTCCGGCACTACGGGGTGCCTGAGGACATAGTATCTGATCGAGGTCCCCAGATCACGTCAAGGGTCTTGAGGGCGTTCATGGAACGTCTGGGGGTCTCGGTCGGCCTTACCTCGGGTTTTCACCCTCAGAGTAACGGGCAGGTGGAGAGAGTGAACCAGGATGTGGGTAGGTTTCTGCAGACCTATTGCCAGGACCGGCCGGGGGAGTGGGCGGCGTTCGTGCCCTGGGCAGAGATGGCCCAGACCTCGATCCGCCACTCCTCCACTCCTCCACTAACCTCTCCCCCTTCCAGTGCGTACTGGGGTACCTGCCAGTTCTGGCGTCTTGGCATTAGAGCCAGATCGAGGCTCCTGTGGTGGATGACTGGTTTAGGCGCACTGAGGGGACATGGGACGCCATTCATGTGCACCTTCAGCGGGCCGTGAGGCGCCAGAAAACCTGCGCAGATCGCCACCGCTGGGAGGCCCCGGTGTTCGCACCGGGACCAGGTCTGGCTCTCGACCCGAAACGTGCCCCTCTACCTGTCCTGCCTGAAGCTGGGCCCGAGTTTTGTGGGGCCATTCAAAGTCCTGAGGAGACTGAACGAGGTATGTTACCCCTCGTTCCATGTGTCTCTCCTCAGGCCGGTGGGGGCTGGTCCACTCCAGGAGTCTGAGGTGCGGGAGGTTCCTCCACCCCCTCTGGACATCGAGGGGGCCCCGGCATATGCAGTTCGATCCATACTGGATTCGAGGTGTCAGGCGAGGGGCCTTCAGTACCTCGTGGAGTGGGAGGGGTATGGTCCGGAGGAGAGATGTTGGGTGCCGAAGGAGGACTTGTTAGACCCATCGATGCTGCGGGAATTCCACCGTCTCCATCCGGAATGCCCTGCACCTCGCCCTCCGGGTCGTCCCGTAGGCCGATGTCGGCATTGGGGAGCCGCGGATCGGGGGGGGGGAGGGGGGGGGGTACTGTCACGACTTCTGCCGAGGTTGGTCCCTCTCCTTGTTCGGGCGGCGTTCGGTGGTCGATGTCACCGGCCTTCTAGCCATCACTGATCCATCTTTCCTTTTCCATTGGTTTTGTCTTTATATTCTACACAACTGGTTTTTATTATCCAATTATATGTTCATATATTTAACCCTCTGTGTTCACCCGTGCGTAATATTTACCATTGGTTATTGGTAAAGTGTATTTGTTTTCCTTGTGCCAGCTACACTCACCTTCTGACACCATGTTTAGATCCCGAATCAGGCCACTTGAAGCTGTTTCAGCACTGGGCTTGACGACCTCATCTTTCAGGTCCTTTAGGAGCAACTGTATGGCGGAGGGTGATCCAATACTGCCGATTGGCTCCCACACATCTATCTCATCAACCCATAGAGAGATGTTATTAGATGCTGGAGAATATGGGTATGTATCACCAAATATCTCCACATGGCACACAGACTTAGAATGTAGTCTTGTTTCCAAGCCAATGAAAGCATTGGCATATGACCGTGTCATTCGGGGTCCATGCTGAAAGATACTCCATAGCACCACAAGGTAAATAAATTATTTCAGCAATAACATTATTTTCTCATTCTTATCCATGGTTATCATAGATTCAAGAAAATATTGACATTATTAATAAGCTCAATCACAAATCTCTCTAACTTTAGGGCATCTGTATTTGGTAGGCTATCCTATAGTTATTAAACCACAAACACAGACAACAGGTCTATTTCAACAAATAGGTCTACCTTGATATACAGTACCTTACTTCATAAAATTGTTTTCCAATAGATTATTTCCTTTAAAATGATGAATTAGAATTATTGCATTTGTCTCACGTAAGCGCCAGCTGTGCCACCAGAGACTCTGGGTTCGTGCCCAGGCTCTGTCGTAACCGGCCGCGACCGGGAGGTTCGTGGGGCGATGCACAATTGGCCTAGCGTCGTCTGGGTTAGGGAGGGTTTGGCCGGTAGGGATATCCTTGTCTCATCGTGCACCAGCGACTCCTGTGGCGGGCCGGGCGCAGTGCACGCAAACCAAGGTTGCCAGGTGCACAGTGTTTCCTCCGACACATTGGTGCGGCTGGCTTCCGGGTTCGATGTGCGCTGTGTTAAGAAGCAGTGCAGCTTGGTTGGGTTGTGTATCGGAGGACGCATGACTTTCAACCTTCGTCTCTCCCGAGCCCGTACGGGAGTTGTAGCGATGAGACAAGATAGTAGCTACTAACAATTGGATACCATGAAATTGGGGAAAAAGGGGTAATTAAAAAAAAAAAATATATATATATACAGTGCCTTGCGAAAGTATTCGGCCCCCTTGAACTTTGCGACCTTTTGCCACATTTCAGGCTTCAAACATAAAGATATAAAACTGTATTTTTTTGTGAAGAATCAACAACAAGTGGGACACAATCATGAAGTGGAACGACATTTATTGGATATTTCTAACTTTTTTAACAAATCAAAAAATGAAAAATTGGGCGTGCAAAATTATTCAGCCCCTTCACTTTCAGTGCAGCAAACTCTCTCCAGAAGTTCAGTGAGGATCTCTGAATGATCCAATGTTGACCTAAATGACTAATGATGATAAATACAATCCACCTGTGTGTAATCAAGTCTCCGTATAAATGCACCTGCACTGTGATAGTCTCAGAGGTCCGTTAAAAGCGCAGAGAGCATCATGAAGAACAAGGAACACACCAGGCAGGTCCGAGATACTGTTGTGAAGAAGTTTAAAGCCGGATTTGGATACAAAAAGATTTCCCAAGCTTTAAACATCCCAAGGAGCACTGTGCAAGCGATAATATTGAAATGGAAGGAGTATCAGACCACTGCAAATCTACCAAGACCTGGCCGTCCCTCTAAACTTTCAGCTCATACAAGGAGAAGACTGATCTGAGATGCAGCCAAGAGGCCCATGATCACTCTGGATGAACTGCAGAGATCTACAGCTGAGGTGGGAGACTCTGTCCATAGGACAACAATCAGTCGTATATTGCACAAATCTGGCCTTTATGGAAGAGTGGCAAGAAGAAAGCCATTTCTTAAAGATATCCATAAAAAGTGTAATTTAAAGTTTGCCACGAGCCACCTGGGAGACACACCAAACATGTGGAAGAAGGTGCTCTGGTCAGATGAAACCAAAATTGAACTTTTTGGCAACAATGCAAAACGTTATGTTTGGCGTAAAAGCAACACAGCTGAACACACCATCCCCACTGTCAAACATGGTGGTGGCAGCATCATGGTTTGGGCCTGCTTTTCTTCAGCAGGGACAGGGAAGATGGTTAAAATTGATGGGAAGATGGATGGAGCCAAATACAGGACCATTCTGGAAGAAAACCTGATGGAGTCTGCAAAAGACCTGAGACTGGGACGGAGATTTGTCTTCCAACAAGACAATGATCCAAAACATAAAGCAAAATCTACAATGGAATGGTTCAAAAATAAACATATCCAGGTGTTAGAATGACCAAGTCAAAGTCCAGACCTGAATCCAATCGAGAATCTGTGGAAAGAACTGAAAACTGCTGTTCACAAATGCTCTCCATCCAACCTCACTGAGCTCGAGCTGTTTTGCAAGGAGGAATGGGAAAACATTTCAGTCTCTCGATGTGCAAAACTGATAGAGACATACCCCAAGCGACTTACAGCTGTAATCGCAGCAAAAGGTGGCGCTACAAAGTATTAACTTAAGGGGGCTGAATAATTTTGCACGCCCAATTTTTCAGTTTTTGATTTGTTAAAAAAGTTTAAAATATCCAATAAATGTCATTCCACTTCATGATTGTGTCCCACTTGTTGTTGATTCTTCACAAAAAAATACAGTTTTATATCTTTATGTTTGAAGCCTGAAATGTGGCAAAAGGTCGCAAAGTTCAAGGGGGCCGAATACTTTCGCAAGGCACTGTATATACTGAAACTGAATAAAGTGGTGTCTTTATTGTTTGATATCTTGAGAATTCTGTGAATGAATTCTGATCAAAATCCAACAGTTCAGTAGTATCAACAATTCACAACAATACACACAAATCTAAAAGTAAAAGAATGGGATTAAGAGATATATAAATATTAGGATGAGCAATGTCAGCGTGGCATTGATTAAATACAGTAGAATACAGTATACACATATGAAATGAATAAAACAGTACGTAAACATTATTAAAGTGACCAGTGTTCCCTCATTTAATTGACCAGTGATTCCATGTCTATGTACATAGGACAGCAGCCTTTAAAAGGTGTAGGGTTGAGTAACCGGGTTGTTGTCGGCTAGTGAAAGTCACTAAATTCAGGGCAGGGTGCTGGGTGGAGGATGGCTGGCTGGATGGCTATTTAACAGTCTGATGGCCTTGAGATAGAAGCTGTTTTTCAGTCTCTCGGTCCCAGCTTTGATGCACTTGTACTGACCTCGCCTTCTAGATGATAGTGGGTGAACAGGCTGTTATTCGAGTGCTGTAGGTGTCCAGGGGGGCAGGCAGTGTGCCTCCGGTAATGCTTTGGGCAGACCGCACCACCCCCTGTGGTTGCGAGCGGTGCAGTTGCCGTACCAGGCGAGGATACAGCCCGACAGGAGGCTCTCAACGGTGTATCTGTAAAATTTTGTGGGGGTCTTAGGGGCCACGCCGAATTTCTTCAGTCTCCTGAGGTTGAAGAGGAGCTGAGGACCTTCTTCACCACACTGTGTATGTGGGTGGACCATTTCAGATTGTCAGCGATGTGTATGCCGAGGAACTTGAAGCTTTTCACATTCTCCACTGTGGTCCCGTCGATGTAGATGTTGGCGTGCTCCCTCTGCTCTCTACTGAAGTCCGGAATCATCTCCTTAGTTTCGTTGACATTGAGGGAGAGGTTATTTTCCTGGCACCACTCTGCCAGGGCCCTCACTTCCTCCCTGTAGGCTGGCTCGTCATTGTTGGTAAAGTATATACAGCGTATATATACAGTGCCTTCGTAAAGTATTCAGACCCCTTGACTTTTTCTACATTTTGTTACGTTACAGCCTTATTCTAAAATTGATTAAATTGTTTTTGTTTCTCATCAATCAACACACAATACCCCATAATGACAAAGCAAAAACAGGTTTTTAGAAATGTTTTCATATTTATAAAAAATATATAAACTGAAATATAACAATTACTTAAGTATTCAGACACTTTACTTCAGTACTTTGGTGAAGAAACTTTGGCAGCGATTACAATCTCGCGTCTTCTTGGGCATGATGCTACAAGCTTGGCACATCTCTATTTGGGGAGTTTCTCCCATTCTTCTCTGCAGATCCTCTCAAGCTCTGTCAGATTGGATGGGGAGTGTCGCTGAACAGCTATTTTCAGGTTTCTCGAGAGATGGTTGATCGGGTTCAAGTGCGGGCTCTAGCTGGGCCACTAAAGGACATTCAGAAGCTTGTCCTGAAGCCACTGCTACGCTGTCTTGGCTGTGTGCTTAGGGTCATTGTCCTGTTGGAAGGTGAACCTTCACCCCAGTCTGAGGTCCTGAGCTCTGGAACAGGTTTCCATCAAGGATCTCTCTGTACTTTGCTCCGTTCATCTTTCCCTCGATTCTGACTAGTCTCCCAGTCCTTGCTGCTGAAAAACATCCCCACAGCATGATGCTGCCACCACCATGCTTCACCGTAGGGATGGTGCCAGGTTTCCTCCAGATGTGACTCTTGGCATTCAGGCCAAATAGTTCAATCTTGGTTTCATCAGACCAGATAATCTTGTTTCTCATGGTCTGAGAGTCTTTAGGTGCATTTTGGCAAACTGCAAGTGGGCAGTCATGTGCCTTTTCCTGAGGAGTGGCTTCCATCTGGCCACAAAGGCCTGATTGGTGGAGGGCTGCAGAGATGGTTGTCCTTCTGGAAGGTTCTCCTATCTCCACAGAGGAACTCTAGAGCTCTGTCAGCGTGACCATCGGGTTCTTGGTCACCTCCCTGACCAAGGCCCTTCTCCTCCGATTGCTCAGTTTGGCCGGGCGGACAGCTCTAGGAAGAGTCTTGGTAGTTTCAAACTTCTTCCATTTAAGAATTCTGGAGGCCACTGTGTTCTTGGGGACCTTCAATGCTTCAGAAATGTTTTGGTAGCGTTCCCCAGTTCTGTACCTTGACACAACCCTGTCTCAGAGCTCTATGGACAATTCCTTTGACCTAATGGCATGGTTTTTGCTCGGACATGCACTGTCAACTGTGGGATCTTATATAGACACATGTGCCTTTCCAAATTATGTCCAATCGATTTAATTTACCACAGGTGGACTCCAATCAAGTTGTAGAAACCTCTCAAGGATGATCAATGGAAACAGGATGTATCTGAGCTCAATTTTGAGTCTCATTGCAAAGGGTCTGAATATTTATGTAAATAAGGTATTTGTGTTTTTTATTTGTAATAAGTTTCCAAGCTTATCTAACAACCTGTTATCGCTTTGTCATTATGGGATATTGTGTGTAGATTGATGAGGGAAATGTTTAGTTTAATACATTTTATATTAAGGCTGTAACGAAACAAAATGTGGAGAAACGGAAGGGGTCTGAATATTTTTCGAATGCACTGTGTCTACAATACAAAATCCATGTGTACGTGTGTGTAGAGTGAGCATGTTATCATGTGTATGTGTGTCGGTGCCTATGTGTGTGTCTCTTCACAGTCCCCGCTGTTCCATAAGGTGTAGTTTTGTCTGTTTTTAAATCTGATTCTAGATTGCTTCAATAAAGCTTTATGCTACAATTTACCACAGTTGCTACGAATACTACTACTACTTCAATCAATCCCTATACCAGTCTGCTGTTCCCACATGCTTCAAGAGGGCCACCATTGTTCCTGTTCCCAAGAAAGCTAAGGTAACTGAGCTAAATGACTACCGCCCCGTAGCACTCACATCCGTCATCATGAAGTGCTTTGAGAGACTAGTCAAGGACCATATCACCTCCACCCTACCTGACACCCTAGACCCACTCCAATTTGCTTACCGCCCAAATAGGTCCACAGACGATGCAATCTCAACCACACTGCACACTGCCCTAACCCATCTGGACAAGAGGAATACCTATGTGAGAATGCTGTTCATCGACTACAGCTCGGCATTCAACACCATAGTACCCTCCAAGCTCGTCATCAAGCTCGAGACCCTGGGTCTCGACCCCGCCCTGTGCAACTGGGTACTGGACTTCCTGACGGGCCGCCCCCAGGTGGTGAGGGTAGGCAACAACATCTCCTCCCCGCTGATCCTCAACACTGGGGCCCCACAAGGTTGCGTTCTGAGCCCTCTCCTGTACTCCCTGTTCACCCATGACTGCGTGGCCACGCACGCCTCCAACTCAATCATCAAGTTTGCGGACAACACAACAGTGGTAGGCTTGATTACCAACAACGATGAGACGGCCTACAGGGAGGAGGTGAGGGCCCTCGGAGTGTGGTGTCAGGAAAACAACCTCACACTCAACGTCAACAAAACTGAGGAGATGATTGTGGACTTCAGGAAACAGCAGAGGGAACACCCCCCTATCCACATCGATGGAACAGTAGTGGAGAGGGTAGCAAGTTTCAAGTTCCTCGGCATACACATCACAGACAAACTGAATTGGTCCACTCACACAGACAGCATCGTGAAGAAGGCGCAGCAGCGCCTCTTCAACCTCAGGAGGCTGAAGAAATTCGGCTTGTCACCAAAAGCACTCACAAACTTCTACAGATGCACAATCGAGAGCATCCTGGCGGGCTGTATCACCGCCTGGTATGGCAACTGCACCGCCCTCAACCGTAAGGCTCTCCAGAGGGTAGTGAGGTCTGCACAACGCATCACCGGGGGCAAACTACCTGCCCTCCAGGACACCTACACCACCCGATGTCACAGGAAGGCCATAAAGATCATCAAGGACATCAACCACCCGAGCCACTGCCTGTTCACCCCGCTATCATCCAGAAGGCGAGGTCAGTACAGGTGCATCAAAGCTGGGACCGAGAGACTGAAAAACAGCTTCTATCTCAAGGCCATCAGACTGTTAAACAGCCACCACTAACACTGAGTGGCTGCTGCCAACACACTGACACTGACTCAACTCCAGCCACTTTAATAATGGGAATTGATGGGAAATGATGTAAATATATCACTAGCCACTTTAAACAATGCTACCTTATATAAATGTTACTTACCCTACATTATTCATCTCATATGCATACGTATATACTGTACTCTATATCATCGACGGTATCCTTATGTAATACATGTATCACTAGCCATTTTATACTATACTATGCCACTTTGTTTACACACTCATCTCATTTGTACATACTGTACCCGATACCATCTACTGTATCTTGCCTATGCTGCTCTGTACCATCACTCATTCATATATCCTTATGTACATATTCTTTATCCCCTTACACTGTGTACAAGACAGTAGTTTTGGAATTGTTAGTTAGATTACTTGTTATTACTGCATTGTCGGAACTAGAAGCACAAGCATTTCGCTACACTCGCATTAACATCTGCTAACCATGTGTATGTGACAAATAAAATTTGATTTGATTTGATTTGATACTATTGAAGTAACTACCACTACTACTACTACCACCACCACCTCCACTACTGCTACAGTAACAACTATTATAGTACCACTACCATTACTACTAGCCCATTATAACCCACTATAATACCTCCACACCTACAAACCATCCCAAAATAGGTCACTATGACTAACCCATAGCCTATGACAAACATATTACTACAATTTCTAACGCCGTCCCTACCACAACCACTTCTTTAAATACCATGAAAAACACATCAAAAGAAGCAAGCAAACCACATTTTCTTCAGGAAATGTAATTTTTCTAGTTACAATCGAATGCTGTAGATCTGCAAAGTTCTAAGTATTGCGTTAGAAGTGACCTGATGAAATATTAATATGAATTTGTTTATTTGGGAACACGTCTTGTAGTTTAAGTGCAAGAAAGAAGCTTACAAAAAAATTAACAATTCTTACAACATACTTTGAAAAAGAATGTGAACTTAAATGCCCTTTTTTAACAATAGCATAGCTATTCATCTTATTTTGGTATAATTTCCTCTTGACAAGGTTTTTGAACTAGTTGAAGTCGTAGTAAAAACCGAAATGCTGCTTCCTGGTGGTCATTACTGGAAAATATTTTAACAGGCAAACCTATTTCTGAACACTAGAGAGCGACATCCAAATTTGTGGAACATTGAGAGATGTTCTTTGAATATTCTTTGTTTATTTACAACCAGCCTGTTTGGATTTTCTCCGAGCAAAATTATCAGGCGATATCAGGCCAAGAAATCACTTTTTGTGCTCTTTGTCAAAATGGGATGTGATGGTGGAACTATTCCTAAAAGGCATGAGTTGGTGAAAGGCCCAAAGAAAGTTGAGAAGGTAACCTTATAGCTAGCTAGCTTAAACTAGCTAACGTTAGTTAACGCGTTTGAGCTAGCTAACGTTATGGAGGTTTTGTAAAAAAAAAACAACAGAGAAGCTATAGTCCACCCAAAACGACCTTAATGTTAGATACATACATGTAATCATTTAGCTTTCTTTTATTAATCAGTTAGTTCGCTTACTAACTCGCCATGCCCACGTAGTCTGCTAGCTAGCTAGCCTGTTATGCTAGTTTCAGAAATAACAAACCATCGACATTCATCATAGTTGATGAGATACTTTGACATGGCTGTGTAATTAGCTAGTTAATACGGAGCATTATGGGACAGGTAGTAGTGCAGTGGTCCTGCATCTCAATCAGAGTTACTCTAACAATTCCTTCCTTGGTTGTCTCCTATCACTAACTGTATTTAGCTAGCGACGAAGTATTTAAGATATAACCAAATGCAAACGAACAGCAGTGGGCATGAACTAAGTTGAAAGTGTGAATCTCTCTACTCAAGGTTGACAAAAATGCAGCGCTTGCTGCTCGGTGGAAGTATTGTGCTCTCAGTACGGAGAAACTCCGGCGCCCAATTGTTACTTGTGATCTGGGAAGGTGAGGATTATTTTCATCAGTTTGTTTTTTATTTTACCTTTGTTTAACTAGGCAATTCAGTTGACAAAGTATTATTTACAATGATGGCCTACCAAAAACCCCTGCGGGGACAGGGATGGGGTAACCAACAAAACACACATCACGACGAGTTAACACTACATAAAGAGAGACCCAAGACGACAACATAGCATGGCAGAAACACATAACAACATGGTAGCAGCACAAAACATCATATAAACATTATTGGGCAGACAACCGCACGAAGAGCAAGAATGTAGACAACAATACATGCAAAGCAGCCACAACTGTCAGTAAGAGTGTCCATGATTGAGTCTTTCAATGAAGAGATTGAGATAAAACTGTCCAGTTTGAGTGTTCGTTGCAGCCACTAGCTGCAGGGAACTGAAAAGATGAGCGACCCAGGGATGGGGACCTTTAACAGAATGTGACTGGCAAAACGGGTGTATGTGGAGGATGAGGGCTGCAGTCAATATCTCAGATAGGGGGGAGTGAGGCCTAAGAGGGTTTTATAAATAAGCATCAACAAGTGGGGCTTGCGACACGTATACAGAGATGACCAGTTTACAGAGGAGTATAGAGTGCAGTGATGTGTCCTATAAGGACCATTGTGGTAAATCTGATGGCCGAATGGTAAAGGACATCTAGCCGCTTGAGAGCACCCTTACCTGCTGATCTATAAATTACATCTCCGTTGTTGTGTACTACTCATATAGCTGGTGTGACACTGTTATGTATTTACACTGAACAAAAATATATAAACACAATTTCAACAATTTTACTGAGTTACAGTTATATAAGGAAATCAGTCAAATGAAATAAATTCTAATCTATGGATTTTCATAACTGGGTGGGCCTGATGGGGCATAGGCCCTCCCACTTTGGAGCCAGGCACACCCACTGGGGAGCCAGGCCCAGCCAATCAGAATGAGTTTTTCCCCACAAAGGGCTTTATTACAGACATAAATACAGCTCTGGTGGACATTCCTGCAGTCAGCATGCCGATTGCACACTCCCTCAAAACATCTGTGGCATTGTGTTGTGTGATCAAACTGCACATTTCAGTGGCCTTTTATTGTCCCCCGCACAAGGTGGGCCTGTGTAATGATCATGCTGTTGAATCCGTTTCTTGATATGCCACACCAGTCAGGTGGATGGATTATCGTGGTAGTAATTACTTCAATCGTGGTGGTATTAGTAGCGACTTTGGTCAATTGTAGCATAAATTCACTGCGTGACGATTAGTTTAGCAACCGCATTACGTGTTTTTGTTAACTTGTCTAGTCAAATAGGCCAAAACCTGTAGCTTCTCTTCAGTCATAACTTATTTTCCTAGAGGACATAATTAGGATAATTACATAAATCGGTATTCACAAAAAAATGTCGTATGGTAGAATGAATGCATCAATCATCTAGCTGACATCTGTAAAGTTTTCTCTTTCAATGTTGCTCCTCTTGACGGGACCGCGGAGAAAGCGCAATAGTTCTAAACAATGTATCCTAAATACTATTTCCTTGCAAACATTTTCAGGATAAAAGCAATGAAAAGCAATGAAAATGAATGTTTCTGTTAAGAATTCACTTCTTCATTGATGCATATTTTCCTTCGTTAAAATATTGACAGCTGTTATATAAAGATCAATCACTGAATTAGATACCCAGACATATCAAATCAAAGTTTATTTGTCACTTGTGCTGAAAACAACAGGTGTAGTAGACCTTACAGTGAAATGCATACTTACAAGCCCTAACCAACAGTGCAATTTTTAAGTAAAAAATAGGTTTTAGGTAAACAATAGATAAATAAAGAAATAATTAAAAAAACTGTGAAAACAACAGTAGCGAGGCTATATACAGGTGGTACCAGTACAGAGTCAATGTGCGGGGGCACCGGTTAGTCGGGCTGATTGAGGTAATATGTACATGTAGGTATAGTTAAAGTGACTATGTATAGATGATAAACAGAGAGTAGCAGCAGCGTAAAAGAGGGGGTTGGCGGGTGGCGGGACACAATGCAAATAGTCTGGGTAGCCATTTGATTACCCGTTCAGGAGTCTTATGGTTTGGGGGTAAAAACTATTGAGAAGCCTTTTGGTCCTAGACTTGGCACTCCGGTACCGCTTGCCATGCGGTAGCAGAGAGAACAGTCTATGATTGGGGTGACTGGGGTCTTTGACAATTTTTAAGGATTTCCTCTGACACCGCCTGGTGTAGAGGTCCTGGATGGCAGACAGCTTAGCCCCAGTGATGTACTGGGCTGTATGCACTACAGTGCCTTGCTGTCTGTCGGAGGCCGAGCAGTTGCCGTACCAGCCAGTGATGCAACCAGTCAGGTTGCAGCTGTAGAACCTTTTGAGGATCTGAGGAACCATGCCAAATCCTTTCAGTCTCCTGAGGGGGAATAGGTTTTGTCGTGCCCTCTTCACGACTGTCTTGGTGTGTTTGGACTATTCTAGTTTGTTGGTGATGTGGACACCAAGGAACTTGAACTCTCAACCTGCTCCACTACAGCCCCGTCGATGAGAATGGGAGGTGCTTGGTTCTCCTTTTCCTGTGTTCAACAATCATCTCCTTTGTCTTGATTACATTGAGGGATAGGTTGTTATTCTGGCACCATCCGGCCATGTCTCTGACCTCCCTATAGACTGTCTCGTTGTTGTCTGTGATCAGGCCTACCACTGTTGCGTCATCTGCAAACTTAATGATGGTGTTGGAGTCATGCCTGGCCATGCAGTCGTGGGTGAACAGGGAAGTACAGGAGGGGACTGAGCATGCAACTCTTGAGGGGCTCTAGTGTTGAGGATCAACGTGGCAGATGTGTTGCTACCTACCCTCACCACCTGGTGGAGGCCTGTCAGGAAGTGCAGGATCCAGTTGCAGAGGCAGGTGTTTAGTCCCAGGATCCTTAGCTTAGTGATGAGCTTTGAGGGCACTATGGTGTTGAACGCTGAGCTGTAGTCAGTGAATAGCATTCTCACATAGGTGTTCATTTTGTCCAGGTGGGAAAGGGCTGTGTGGAGTGCAGATCTGTTGATCTGTTTGAGCGGTATGCAAATTGGAGTGGATCTAGGGTTTCTGGTATAATGGTGTTAATGTGAGCCATTACCAGCCTTTCGAAGCACTGCATGTATGTACAGTCACTGTGGGGACGACGTCCCCAACGCACTTATTGATGAAGCCAGTGACTGATGTGGTGTATTCCTCAATGCCATCGGAAGAATCCCGTAACATATTCCAGTCTGTGCTAGCAAAATAGTCCTGTAGTTTAGCATCTACTTAATCTGACCACTTTTTTTATAGACCGAGTCACTGGTGCTTCCTGCTTTACTTTTTGCTTGTAAGCAGGAATCAGGAGGATATAATTATGGTCAGATTTGCCAAATGGAGGGTGAGGGAGAGCTTTGTATGAGTCTCTGTGTGTGGAGTAAAGGGGATCTAGAATTTTTTTCCCCTTTGGTTGAACATTTAACATGCTGATAGAAATAAGGTAAAACTGATTTAAGTTTCCCTGCATTAAAGTCCCCGGACACAAGGAGCGCCGCCTCTGGGTGAGCGGTTTCCTGTTTCTTATTTCCGTATAGAGCTGACTGAATGAATCCATATTCGCTTTTGCTTGAGATACTGTAAGAAATACATCTTGGCATATTGCTCCACTTTTCCCGAGACAAAAATACAATTTGGTGTATCATTATCCTGGATGAAATACTTAATTCTGCAGGAGTTAATTTCATATTTGGCTACATGTCAGATGTTCTAGCCCTGTCCAGATTTCAGTTAGTAATCCATTAACCCATCTCAAGTTTAAGTGTCATTTTAGCTCTCTCATTTCAACTCTCTCATTTGTTGTAGAGATGTGCAACGAGTCATCTTGTGACATCGTCATGGAGAGAATAGATACTTTATTGTCTGTTGGTTAGAACGGAAATATGTCTTCTGCTTTTCCCAACTGCCTGCAGTGCAGCACCCCTGGGTGGAGAACAATTGTGGGCATAGAGTCATCCTGGGCAAAAACCATTGTAGTTATGCACCAAACTCATTTATTGGTCTTGTAGAGCAGTGTTTCCTGGTCCTAGAGTCGCAAAGGGTTGTACATTTTATTTTTTGCCATAGCACTACACACCTGATTCAAATTATCAAAGCTTGATACATTGATCATTTTAATCAGTTGTGTAGTCTTAGGACAAAAACAAGAATTTGCACACCTTTGGGTCCCCAGGACCAGGATTGAGAAACAGAGGTTGGCGAGGCAGACCAGCAACTGGAAGGTGGGGCAACACAAATATGGGAATGAAACTGAACTGGCAACTGGAAGGCTGCTGGTCATTGATACCATGTATCATCTGCTACCATTGTGCCCATGAGCAAGGCATAAAACCCCCCAGAATTGCTCTCCATCTACTGGCAAGCTAGCTGGCAAGCTAGCTACTGGCAAGCTAGCTACTGTAGCTACTGGCAAGCTAGCTACTGTAGCTACTGGCAAGCTAGCTACTGTAGCTACTGGCAAGCTAGCTACTGTAGCTACGGGCAAGCTAGCTACTGTAGCTACAGGCAAGCTAGCTACTGTAGCTACTGGCAAGCTAGCTACTGTAGCTACTGGCTAGTTAGCTACTGGCTGGCTGGCTATTTAACTAGCTAGAGATGTTACAGCAACCCACAATCAGATTGATTTTCCTGTAACATAAAAAGTTAGCTTTTTGGGTGGTAAAGACAGCTTTTAAAAGAATAAATAGCTTTTGCTAGGCCTTCAGACACTGGGTGGAAAACAGCTAACTAGCTAGCAAGCAAGTTAGTTAGACAAATAACACATTCACGTTACCTGAAGTGAAATGTAGCCAGATCGACATAGCAGTGATCCACACACGTTGTTCTATTGTATTATTCAATGAACCCCAACAACACAGTACTCGATCCTTAGCTACAGTAGCTAAAGTAGTAGCTAAAGTTAGCTACTGGCTAGCTAGTTAGCTAAACAACTTCTTGTTGTAGCTTTCCTTCAGACTAGATGCTTTGTGGCATATTCCTGCCTTTCACAGGTCGAATTACAGATTTGGGACACAGAAATAGGGGATTGGCTAAGGGGAGCTAGCTGCAACTTGTTGATGGTGCTCACTAGCTTTAGTTACTAAGGGGCTCCCGAGTGGTGCAGCGTTCTAAGGCACTGCATCTCAGTGCAAGAGGAGTCACTACAGACCCTGGTTTGACTCTAGGCTGTATCACAACCGGCCGTGATTGGGATACACCATAGGGCGGCGCACAATTGGCACAGCGTCGTTAGGGTTTGGCCGGGGTAGGCCGTCATTGTAAATAAGAATTTGTTCTTAACCGACTTGCCTAGTTAAATAAAGGTTAAATATAATAAAAAATCTTGCCTCATGAAACAGGAAATGGTCAGGGGCCAAGATTCAACATTTAACAGTTCTCAAATTTTTATCAAAACAGGTCTATTAGATAGAACTATCACAAATGTATTCCGTAATCTAAATGTTATTCTTGTTTACAGACTTTACAACAAAGATGCCGTGATTGAGTTCCTTCTGGATAAATCCGCAGATAGACCCAACAGCGAGGTTGTATCACACCTTCGTGGCATTAAGGTATGGTAATTATCCGTGGTTTCAGCAGAGGCCACACATATCATTTAGTGATGGGGGAAAAAATCTATACAGTTACATCGCAATATTATTTTTGGATGATATTATATTGACTCTTTTGTTGATTTGTAAAAAATATTTTTTATCCTATATCTGGTTCTACATATTCTTTTGAAATAGCAAGCCAACATCTTTCCTGCACTTTTATTTCCCTGATTGATCAGAATTTGTTTTCTCGTGCTCTCCTGTATTTCTGCAGCAGACATATAGTGAGCAATATGTTTGGAACATTACATTGCAATAAAATCTCAGTACCAAATTGCAATACATATAGAATCGTGAGAATCGCAATACATATCGTATCGCCACTTAAGTATCGTGATAATATCTTCTTGTGAGGTCCCTGGCAATTCCCAGCCCTAATATCATTGCATTATCTAAAGGGAATCAAATGAAATGATAACCCATAATATTATGGTGTGTGTGTCATTCCACAGGATATAAAGGAGCTGAACCTGACTGACAACCCAGCCTGGGAAGGCGAGAGGAGGAACACCAAAGGGGACCGCTACGAGGACATGCACTGTGCCATGTTCATCTGTCCTGTGGTGGGCTTGGAGATGAATGGCAAACATAGGTACTGTGTGCGCGTGCACGTCATTCCTCATGGATTTCTTCATCGCTCTGAGGGACCTACCTAAATTTGTCCAATTAGTAAGGCTTGTTCTCCTTTGCAAAATGTTTTGCTACGGTGTGAACTAATGTATAGGACCCTAGATACTAGCATCTCGTCAACGTCTCACCATCTTATTCAATGAGAAGCATAGATGGGTGCAGTTTGGTCTCACAATGTCGGCATCTTACAGAGTACTGGCAGTGAATCTAATGCAGTTGCCTTTAGCCTGAGTCCTGGCCTGACTTCACAATGACAGTAACGGGGTTGGCAAGAGCGCACACAGATCTGGGACCAGGGTCTGTGCAGTAGTACTCTAAACTGTAGAGGACGCTAAACTGTAGAGATGAGATTGAGTGATAACGTGAGCCACTCCACTATTTGAGCATTGTCACTTTCAGACATTTTTTAAGGACAATATAATTCTGAACTCCTTCTGGATAGGAATAGAAGGAAGGAGACGGGCAGGTAGACAGAGTAAAAGGGGACAATAGAGGTTTGTTGCATCACAACCTTAACCCTTGTGTGTGATCTTGTCTCTCAGGTTCTGTTTTCTGCGTACCTGTGGTTGTGTGTTTTCCGACCGGGCCCTGAAGGAAGTCAAGACTGAGATATGTCACAAGGTTGGTCAAGACTATGTAGCATCCTCTCCAACAAGCTATGCTGTTCTGCAGTTGGCTGACTTTCAAGTTTTATTGTACAGTTTCTAGCAAGCTCTCGCCCAACAATGCAGTAACTAATATCCATAGTACACATGAGGAGTAGATAAACTATATACAGAGTCAGTTCCAGGGTCAGTACCTATACCTTATTTACAATGTGCAGGTATACTGGAGTGGTAGGGGTCGATAGAGTGCCTTCAGAAAGTATTCACACCCCTTGACTTTTTCCAAGTTTTGTTGTTACAGCCTGAATTTAAAATGGATTAAATTGTGGTGATTTTTTTGTTGTTGTCACTGGCCTACCCACTATACCCCATCATTTGTGGAAGGGGAATTATGTTTTTTTTTTTATATTTACAATTTCATAAAAAATGTAAAGCTGAAATGTTTTGAGTCAATAACTATTCAACCCCTTTATTATGACAAGCCTAAATACGTTCAGGAGTAAAAATGTGCTTAACATGTTGCATTTAATTAAAATGCATCATACGGGGATACTTCCTGTATGTCTTTCAAAACATTTAGGACTATGTCAACAATGCATAATGGACAAACAAATACCAAATTATAATTTTTGATTGGAGTTTTCCTTTAACAAGTCACACAACAAGTTGCATGGACTCGCTCTGTGTGCAATAATAGTGTTTACTATCAAAATAAAGAAAGTTGCACACTCTATGTATAATAATCTCCCAGCAATTTAATGGGTATTTACCAACGTTTCGGCATCCCTCTGCCTTCCTCAGGGTAATGTCATGAATACTTGAACCAGGTTATGTAGACACACAATGCAATTAGTGTAACCAATGACAGTAGTGAGGGGTGTGTCATAATGATTAAGTTAATTAAAATTAATTAGGGAAACTGTAAAAAAAATGGTATATATATGGCATATTAAATATATTACGCTATTGTTATCATATAGAAACATAATGGAATATTGTACATCATGTTAGCATCAACATACATTATTGTTTCATTCAATTCACAATCATTTCGTATTTCATTTAATTTTTGTTACATATAATATTTTGGTTCAACTTTAATATATAATGAGCGTCATGAAATTATTATGTGAAATTGAATGAAAGAATAATTTATGTTCATTGTTTTTTTTAATCTACAATAATAGTGTTTAACATGATTTTTGAATGACTACCTCATCACTGTACACATATACAATCTGTGAAGTCCCTCAGTCGAGCCAGATTCAACCACAAAGACCAGATTCAACCACAAAGACCAGGGAGGTTTTCCAATGCCTTGCAAAGAAGGGCACCTATTGGTAGATGGGTTAAAATATAAAAAGCAGACATTGAATATCCCTTTGAGCATGGTGAAGTCATTAATTACATTTTGGCTGGTGTGTCAATACGCCTAGTCTCAGTTGCCGGAGAGGTAGGAAACCACTCAGGGATTTGACATGAATCCAGTTGTGACGTTAAAACAGTTATAGAGTTTAATTGCTATGATAGGCGAAAACTGAGGAAGGATAAACAACATTGTAGATACTCCCCAATACTTACTAACCTCATTGACAGAGTGTACACAATAAAAAATAAAAATAAAAGCATCCTGTTTGCAACAAGGCACCAAAGTAATACTGCAAGAAATGTGGCAAAACAATTAACTTTTTGTCCTGAATACAAAGTGTTTTGTTTGGGACAAATCCTATAGAACACATTACGGAGTACCACTCTCCATATTTAAGCATAGTGGTGGCTGCATCATGTTATGGCTATGCTTGTAATCGTTAAGGACTGGGGAGTTATTTAGCGAAACAAATGCAGCTAAGCACATGCAAAATCCTAGAGGAATACCTGGTTCAGTCTGCTTTCCACCAGACACTGGGATATTATTTCACCATTTAGCAGGACAATAACCTAAAACACAAGGCCAAATTAATACTGGAGTTGCTTACCAAGAAGACAGTGAATGTTCCTGAGTGGCTAAGTTAGAGTTTTGACTTAAATCTGCATGAAAATCTATGGCAAGACCTGAAATGGTTGTCCAGCAATGGACAAATCAACAATATATTTGACATGAAAAGAATAATGTGTAAATATTCTACAATCCAGGTGTGGAAAGCTCTTAGAGACTTACCCAGAAAGACTCACAGCTGTAATCACTGCCAAAGGGGATTCTAACATGTATTGAATACTTGTCTAATGAAGATATTTTTGTGTGTTATATATATATACATACATATATTTTACATTTTGTCTTCCACTTTAACGCTAGAGTATTTTGTGTAGATCGTTGACAAAAAATGACAAATCCATTTTAATCCCACTTTGTAACACAACAAAACGTGGAAAAAGTAAAGGGGTGTGAATGCTTTCTGAAGGCACTTGTATGACTAGGCATCAGGAAATATGATAAACAGACTAGCAGCAGTGTATTTGATGATTGTATATGAGTCTGTTTGTGTAGAGTCAGAATGAAGTGTGAGTGAGTGAGTGAGTGGCCTTGTCCGATTACCCATACTTGTGTCCTAAATTAGTACTTAGTACTTTGTTTGTGTCCCGCTTGAGTATGTGACAAAACAAAGATGAATAGTACAGTTGTGGCCAAAAGTTTTGAGAATGACACAAAATACATTTTCACAAAGTTTGCTTGCTTCAGTGTCTTTTAGATATTTTTGTCAGATGTTACTATGGAATACTGAAGTATAATTACAAGATTTTCATAAGTGTTAAAGGCTTTTATTGACAATTACATGAAGTTGATGCAAAGAGTCTATATTTGCAGTGTTGACCCTTCTTTTTCAAGACCTCTGCAATCCGCCCTGGCATGCTGTCAATTAACTTCTGGGCCACATCCTGACTGATGGCAGCCCATTCTTGCATAATCAATGCTTGGAGTTTGTCAGAATTTGTGGGGTTTTGTTTGTCCACCCGCCACTTGAGGATTGACCACAAGTTCTCAATTAGGTTATAGATCTGGGGAGTTTCCTGGCCATGGACCCAAAATATCAATGTTTTGTTCCCCGAGCCACTTAGTTATCACTTTTGCCTTATGGCAAGGTGCTCCATCTTGCTGGAAAAGGCATTGTTCGTCACCAAACTGTTCCTGGATGGTTGGGAGAAGTTGCTCTCGGAGGATGTGTTGGTACCATTCTTTATTCATGGCTGTGTTCTTAGGCAAAATTGTGAGTGAGCCCACTCCCTTGGCTGAGAAGCAACCCCACACATGAATGGTCTCAGGATGCTTCACTGTTGGCATGACACAGGACTGATGGTAGCGCTCACCTTTCTTCTCCGGACAAGCTTTTTCCCGGATGCCCCAAACAATCGGAAACAGGATTCATCAGAGAAAATTACTTTACCCCAGTCCTCAGCAGTCCAATCCCTGTACCTTTTGCGGAATATCAGTCTGTCCCTGACGTTTTTCCTGGAGAGAAGTGGCTTCTTTGCTGCCCTTCTTGACACCAGGCCATCCTCCAAAAGTCTTCACCTCACTGTGCGTGCAAATGCACTCACACCTGCCTGCTGCCATTCCTGAGCAAGCTCTGTACTGGTGGTGCCCCGATCCCGCAGCTGAATCAACTTTAGGAGACGGTCCTGGCGCTTGCTGGACTTTCTTGGGCGCCCTGAAGCCTTCTTCACAACAATTGAACCGCTCTCCTTGAAGTTCTTGATGATCCCATAAATGGTTGATTTAGGTGCAATCTTACTGGAAGCAATATCCTTGCCTGTGAATCCCTTTTTGTGCAAAACAATGACAGAGGAAGAACAATGATTCCAAGCAACACGTTCCTTTTGGAGCTTCCAGTCTGTTATTCGAACTCAATCAGCATGACAGAGTGATCTCCAGCCTTGTCCTCGTCAACACTCTCTTGTGTTAACCTCTCTAGGGTACCTGGGGTGGTAGCGTGCCACCTGTCAACAGCCAGTGAAACTGCAGGGCACCAAATTCAAAACAACAGAAATCCCATAATTAAAATTCCTAAAACATATATGTATTTTACACCATTTTAAAGATACACTTGTTGTAAATCCAGCCACAGTGTCCAATTTCAAAAAGGCTTTACGACAAAAGCAAACCAAACGATTGTTAGGTCAGAGCCAAGTCACAGAAAAACACAGCCATTTTTCCAGCCAAAGAGAGGAGTCAGAAATATAGCTAAAATTAATCACTAACCTTTGATGCTCTTCATCAGATGACACTCACATGTATTGTGTAACATGAAGTCCTATATGTTTTGTTCCAGTAAAGTTCATATTTATATCCAAAAATCTGAGTTTACATTGGCACGCTATGTTCAGTAGTTCCAAAACATCCGGTGATTTTGCAGAGAGCCACATCAATTTACAGAAATACTCATAATAAACATTGATAAACGATACAAGTGTTATTCACAGAATTAAATAAATACTTCTCCTTAATTCAACCGTTGTCAGATTTAAAAAAAAACTTTACGGAAAAAGCAAACCATGCAATAATCTGAGTACGGTGCTCAGACGACAAATCAAGCCAAATTGATATCCGCCATGTTGAACATTAGTCAACATTAGTCAACATTAGTCAGAGATAGCATTATAAATATTCACTTACCTTTGATGATCTTCATCAGAATGCACTCCCAGGAATCCCAGTTCCACAATAAATGTTTGTTTTGTTCGATAATGTTCATCATTTATGTCCCAATAGCTTCTTTTGTTAGCGTGTTTGGTAAACAAATCCAAACTCACGAAGCGTGTTCACTAGTTGCAGACGAAACATCCAAAAGTTCCGTTACAGTCCGTAGAAACATGTCAAACGATGTATAGAATCAATCTTTAGGATGTTTTTAACATAAATCTTCAATAATGTTCCAACCGGAAAATTATTTTGTCTGTAGAAAAGCAATGGAACGCAGCTCGCTCTCATGTGAACGCGCGAGACAGAGCTCGTGGCTGCTGGCAGACCTCTGACTCATTCCCCTCTCATTTGACCCCACTTCACAGTAGAAGCATCAAACAAGTTTCTAAAGACTGTTGACACCGAGTGGAAGCCTTAGGAAGTGCAACATGACCCCATAGACACTGTGTATTCAATAGGGCAAGAGTTGAAAAACTACAAACCTCAGATTTCCCACTTCCTGGTTGGATTTTTTTCTCAGGTTTTTGCCTGCCATATGAGTTCTGTTATACTCACATACATCATTAAAACAGTTTTCTACCCAAATCTAGTAATTATATGCATATTCTAGCTTTTATGGCAGAGTAGCAGGCAGTTTAATTTGGGCACGCTTTTCATCCAAAATTCCCAATGCTGCCCCCTACCCTAGAGAAGTTAACAAGAGAATCACTGACCTGATGTCAACTGGTCCTTTTGTGGCAGGGCTGAAATGCAGTGGAAATATTTTTTGGGTATTCAGTTCATTTGCATGGCAAAGAGGGACTTTGCAATTAATTGCAATTAATCTGATAACTCTTCATAACAGTATATGAAATTGCCATCATATAAACTGAGGCAGCAGACTATGAAAAATAATATTTGTGTCATTCTCAAAACTTTTGGCCACGACTGTATACGACGTTTAGAAAATCGATTATACTTTAAATTAGACTTGGGCGGTGTCCAGATTTTCACATTGTCATACTGTCCTTCTCTTATCCCAGGATTTACAGTATTAGCAGCATAGCAAACAAGGGGGCGCTAAAAACGCAAGAAAAGCCCATTGGGTCTCTATTACCAGAATGCTAAAACAAATTGTACAAATAGATTGTGAAATCACATAGTTTTCACTCATCAGCATTTTGCTAACATAAACTAATTGCTAAGACAGGCAAATCCAGCTCATTAAGTTATACAAGTGTAGTATGTCATTTTCAGTGAATGTGGACATCTTTCAAGCTAAAGTGAATGAGAGAAATTGTGCAAATGAACGAAGTTGTGATGCTGTTCTTCCTTCAGAAAAGCATGCATGTGTACAAGGAGCAGAGGGGTGAAGAACGGAGGAGGAAAAAAACGCTTGTAGGAAGTACAGGGAACAAATGGTAGTTGTACAGACAGGTCTTTGACTTCTGGCAGAAAGCTATTATAATATATCTGATGGCAAATATTTAGAAGTGAATTGCATAAAAGTGTACTTCATCACCTCGTGTGCACCGCACAACAGCTCCCGCCATCTCCCGTTGTGCTATTTACAAACAAACATGTGACTGGCATAACTGTTCTGGGGTACTACGGTACTCTTCATAATGTAAAATATGACAGGTGAAATGAAGAACGTAATCTCCTAACTTATTGCTTAAGTTGACTGCAGGTATTAACTTCTAAAGTATCTACAAATATTCAAATTTATTGAAAATCTTCTAAGAAATTGTATTGGCGGTATTGAAAAACCGTCCTGTGCCTTTTTCAAATACCCCGGTATACCACCCAAGCCTACTTTAAATGCAGGATGTCATACTCTTTTTGGCATTGACAACAGCTGATCAATTAGCTATGGGGATGCACTACCAAAATCAACGAATAATGGGAAACAACGCAATTGGTCATGATGCATTCTCTGTATGCGAAAATGGAGTATGTGAATTTTCGAAAATCAAGTATATTTTAAATGCCAGGATTTTATACTAATTTCCACTCTTCATCTCGTAGAATTCGATGCACACTTGTCCACAATACATTGGAAGAGGTCGGCTGCGAATGTTAGGCCCAAGTTTTCTTAAAGTAGCCAAACAACAAAACTAGGCTACTTAATTGGGAAGATGCCGAATAGCAAAGCTTCTGTGGTGGTGTTCAAATGTACAGTACCAGTCAAAAGTTTGGACACACCTACTCATTCCAGGGTTTTTCATTATTTTTACAATTTTCTACATTGTAGAATAATAGTGAAGACATCAAGACTATGAAATAACACATATGGAATCATGTAGTAACCAAATAAGCGTTAAACAAATCTTCCTCAAAGTAGACACCCTTTGCCTTGATGACAGCTTTGCACACTTGGCATTCTCTCAACCAGCTTCATGACGTTGTCACCTGGAATAATTTCAATTAACGTATGCCTTGTTAAAAGTTAATTTCTGGAATTTATTTCCTTAATGCGTTTGAGCCAATCAGTTGTGTTGTGACAAGGTAGGGGTGGTATACAGAAGATAGCCCTATTTGGTAAAAGACCAAGTCCATATTATGGCAAGAACAGCTCAAATAAGCAAAGAGAAACAACAGTACATCATTATTTTAAGACATGAAGGTCAGTCAATCTGGAAAAGTTCCAAGGACTTTGAAAGTTTCTGCAAGTACAGTCGCAAAAACCATCAAGCACTATGATGAAACTGGCTCTCGTGAGGACTTCCACAGGAAAGGAAGACCCAGAGTTACCTCTGCTGCAGAGGATAAGTTCATTAGAGTTACCAGCCTCAGAAACTGCAGCCCAAATAAATGCTTCACAGAGTTATAGTAACAGACACATCAACATCAACTGTCCAGAGGAGACTGCGTGAAGCATGGTTGAATTGCTGCAAAGAAACCACTACTAAAGGACACCAATAATAATAAGAGACTTGCTTGGACCCCGAAACACGAGCAATGGACATTAGACCGGTGGAAATCTGTCCTTCGGTCTGATGAGTCCAAATTTGGTTCCAACCTCCGTCTTTCTGAGATGCAGAGTAGGAGAATGGATGATCTCCGCATGTGTAATTCCTACCGTGGCTTCCTGAATGGCTACCACAGCATTCTGCTGCAATAAGCCATCCCATCTGGTTTGCGCTTTGTGGGACTATCATTTTATTTTTCAACAGGACAATGACCCAACACACCTCCAGGCTGTGTAAGGGCTGTTTGACCAAGAAGGAGAGGGATGGAGTGCTGCAGCAGATGACCTGGCCTCCACAATCACCTGACCTCAACCCAATTGAGATGGTTTGGGATGAGTTGGACTGCTGAGTGAAAGAAAAGCATTCCAGATTAAGCTGGTTGAGAGAATGCCAAGAGTGTGCAAAGCATCAAGGAAAACTGTGGATACTTTGAAGAATTTCAAATATGAAATATATTTTGATTTGCTTAACACTTTTTTGGTTACTACATGAATCCATATGTATTATTTCATTGTCTTCACTATTATTCTACAATGTAGAAAATATAAAAAAAATTAAGAAAAACCCTCGAATGAGTAGGCGTTTCCAAACTTTTGACTGGTACTGTAGGCTAAGGTGTTTTTGGTCTGCTTAAAATAACGAGTATTTCATAATAGGCATATTATTATAATTTTTTTGCCATACTGGATACATTTTTTTTGTCATTGAAAAGTGTTTACTGTTCTCTTGGCCGTTGTCAGAGCTTTTAAACGAAATATTAAACACATTTTTTTTTCTGAACGTGTCGATATCGGGGGACTCTGGATGTGGCTGCGTTTTTAACGTCATGTTAATCAGGCCTTTTGATTTAAACATATGGATGTTAGGCTTCCTGTTGAATTATTTAATTAATGGATCAAGCATTTGCAGTCATTCTGATCTTGCTCCCAATGATCCGTGCTTTACTTTATTATGTTGCTGCCTAATAGTCTGCCTATAACCAGTCTGAGTAGGCCTATAACTCAATTCCTACTCTATTCAGAGTTTGGAGAAATGAATTGAAATGGAAATGAACTATTATCAGGCTGGTTAATGCGATGCATGTCTGTTGAATTTGGAAAAATCCACCCAGCCCCTTCTACTCAGCCAGTCAGGAGACGCTACTGCGTTGCAGCTGTGGCATACTACATACTTTTTACTAGACGTTATGTGCTAAATAGTATGCGATGATGAGTACATAGTATGTAGTACGCTAGTATGGTTATTTGGACACAGCAAGTGTGTAGAATCCTGTTTGTGTGCATAGTCAGTCTGTGTAGCCGTTTTGTTAGCTACAGTGGGCTCCAAAATTACTGGCCCCACTGACTGGCAATGAACAAACAATACTTAAAAAATATAACAATATAACTATAGAGAGAAACTCAAAATACCAAAATGTGAAAAATACGTTACTTTATTAGTGTTTCAATGGAAACCACCAAAATAATTTATTGATTTAATTAAAAATCAATGTCCTCCAAATCAAGGTTTCACAATTAATGGCACCCTTGAATATTATTGTAAATAACATCTACCAAAATTAAACCAGGAATTAAATTCCACTTATTTAAGTTTATCTAAGTGTTAAGGAACTATATTGAGCCATTACATCACTTCCTTTTTCACTAGGGTATAACAATTAGGTAACAATCATGCAATATCCCTTTGTCATCCAACACCATGAAGAAAACAAAAGAACTGGCAGTTCAAAAGGGACAGATGGTCGTAGACCTTCATAAATCTGGTAATGGCTACAAGAAGATCCACAAACTATTGAATATATGACTGAGCACTGTCAGGGCAATTATTTAAACAATTAAAATGTTATGGAACATTTGAAAACCTCACGGGTAGAGGACGCAAATGCATTTTGCCCCCCAGGATGGGGAGGAGGATCGTGAGAGAAGCAACAAAATCCCCAAGAATCACTGTGAAGGAATTGCAGGCCTTGGTGGCATCTTGGGGTCACCAGGTTTAAAAAAGCACCATCAGACGCCACCTCCACAACCACAGGCTCTTTGGAAGGGTTGTCAGAAGAAACCCCTTAATGACCCCAAGACACAGACATAAGTGCTTGGAGTTTGCCAAATGTAATTTAAATTATGATTGGAAGAAGGTGCTCTGCTCAGATGAGACCAAAATTGAACATTTTGGTCAGATACAGCATCGGCATGTTTGGTGTCGAAACAGAGATGCATACAAGGAGAGGCACCACATACCCACGGTGAAATATGGAAGGGGGTCAGTGATGTTTTGGGGCTTTTTTAATTCCAGAGGTCCAGAGGCACTGGTTAATATTGATGGCATAATGAATTTCACCAAGTATCAGGCAATTTTGGCTGACAATCTGATTGCCTCTGCCAGAAGGCTGGGACTTGGCCGTGTGTGGACTTTCCAACAAGACAATGACCCTAAACATAACTCAAGATCCACACAGAAATGGTTCTGTGACAACAAAATCAATGTTCTCCCATGGCCATCTCAGTCACCAGATCTCAATCCAATCAAAACCTGTGGGCTGAGTTGAAGAGGGCAGTTGATAAGTGAAAAACCCAAGAATGTGAAGGAATGGTCCAAAATCCCTCCAAATGTGTTCCTTAACCTTGTCAAACATTACAGGAAAAGACCAGGCTCTTATCCTTGCCAGAGGTGGTTGCACTAAGTTATAAATGAGTGCCAATAATTATGAAACCTTGATTTTGGTGAAATGTATTTTGGTGGGTTTAATAAAGTACAGTATTTCTCACATGTTGCTATTTTGAGTTTATCTCCAATTATATTGTTTATATATTTAAAATATTGTTTGTGCATTGCCAGTCAGGTGGGTGCCAGTAATTTTAGAGCCCACAGTATTTAAGTCTTATGGCTTGGGAATAGAAGCTGTTCAGGAGCCTGTTGGTTTCACACTTGTTGCTGCGGTAACGCTTGCTGCACAGAAGCAGAGAGAACATTCTATGGTTTGGGTGGCTGGGGTCTTTAACAATTTTCCGGGCCTTCCTTTCACACTCTCTGATATGGAGGTCCTGGATGTCAGGATGCTCGGGCCCAGTGATGTACTGGCATTTGGATTTGACATTGCTGTGTTTTTTTTCACAGAATTACTTCAGTGCCTTTGCATACAAGATTCATGGTTGGGAAAAAATGTATTCTGTATATTTGTATTCTTCTTTTTACTCTGTCATTTAGGTCATTATTGTGGAGTCACTACAATGTTGTTGATCCATCCTCAGTGTTCTCCCATCACAGCCATTGAACTCTGTAGCCAATAGCCCCATCGTAACATCCCTAAGCAGTTTCATTCCTGTCCTGCAGCTCAGTTCAGAAGGACGACTGTATCTTTGATGTGTCTGGGTGGTTTAATACCTAATCCATAGCATATTTATGAAGTTGATCATGCTTAAAGATATATTCAGTGTCTGGTTTGTAATTGTTACCAATCACTGAACTTCTTTGAGGCGTTCAAAAATCTCCCTGGTCTTAGTCTCTCTTGAACTGCCAGTTCTTTCTTCATGGTGTTGGATGACAAAGGGATATTGCATGCGCATTGAAATTCAATACTTAACTGAGGGACTTTACAGATGTTGTTTTTAAGTTACATGGACTCACACGGAGTGAGTCCATGTAACTTATGTGATTTGTTTAGCCAAATTTTACTCTTGAACTAATTTAGGCTTGCGTTATCAATGGGCCTGAATACTTATGATCCACAAACTTATATTTTATACTTTATATTTTTATACTTATATTTTAGTTATGCATTTTTTTCCCTTAAATGTTATATTTTTCTTCCACTTTGACACTCAAGTATTTGGTGTAGATTGACTAAGACATTACAATTAATTTTAATCACACTGTAACACATTTTAAGAAATCCAAAGGGTCTGAATACTTTTGCAAAGCATTCCACTTATCTAGGGTGGGTGAGGGCAGTGTGGAGTGCAATTGAGATTGTGTTGTCTATGGGTTGGTTGGTGTGGTATGCAATTTGGAGTGGGTCTGGGATGATGTTGTTGTGTGCAATAACCAGCCTTTCAAAGCGATTCCTAATTACAGACGTGAGTGCTACAGGGCGGTAGTCATTGTGGCAGGTAGCCTTACATGCTGACCACATCGCTCGTGCGCATGTTGATTTTTTTTGCACCCACCAGACGTGATCAGGACACACAGGTTGAAATATCAAAAAGAACTCTGAAGAAACTACATTAATTTGGGGACAGGTCGAAAAGCATTTAACATTTTTGGCAATTTAGCTAGCTAGCTAATTTGTCCTGGGATTTAAGCATTGGGTTGTTATTTTACCTGAAATGCACAAGTTCCTCTACACCTTCAATTAATCCACAGAGAAAAGGGTAAACTAAGTTTGTTTCTAGTAATCTCTCCTCCTTCAGGCTTCTTCTTCAGACTTTATATTTTGGTTTAACAACTTTAATGTGCATTACCACCACCAACTGGACGGGAGTGTGGACCTCAGTTCATCTTTCAATCACCCACGTGGGTATTTGCTCCTAAAAAACTATGAGGAGATGGGAGAGGTGGAACTTGCAGAGTGTCAAGTGTCACAAATAGAACCAAGTTAAATTTTAGTGCCTGGCTGCGCAGACGCGTGCGAGCAGTGTGGGTGCAATGATTGAATAACATGTATGTGTACATTTGTTTTGCAACGCTCATGCATACAACGCGGGGGGTGTGGTCAGCATGTTAGAGTTCTTGGGAATAGGAATGATGGTGTTCAGCTTGAGACTTGGGGATTACAGACTGGGACAAGGAGAGGTTGAAAATTACCAGGAATATGGTTGCCAGCTCTTCTGCGCATGCACTGAGGATGTGCCTTGGAAAATCATCCAGCCCCGTGGCCTTGCGAGTATTGACCTGATTGAAAACCTTACTCACGTCAGCCTTGACGAGCGAGATCATCCAGTCTTCTGGGTTGGCATGCAAGGCTTGGTATTGTTTTTGTCAAAGCGTGCATAAAATGCATTAAGTTTGTCTGGTAGAGAAGCATTGTTGGGCAGATCCCAGCTGTGTCTTCCTTTGTAATCCGTAATGGACTGTAGCCCCTGCCACATGCAGCAGGCATCGGCGCCTGTGTAATAGGATTCCACTTTGAGCATATATTGTCCTTTTGCTTGTTTGATGGCTCTGCAGAGGTCGTAGCAGGACTTCTTGTACTTGTTTGTGTCCTCAGCCGTGGCATCGGAGTTGGCTGTGATTGCTCTGTGTGTGGGTGCCCCTGTCCTTTACCTTAGCGCCAACCTCTTGTGTTAATCCAGAGCTTTCTATTGGGGAAGCAGTGAATCTTCACTGAGGGTACAATGTTGGCGATGCATTTCCTGATGAAGTCAGTCTGGCTCATGTTGGGTACCAGAGCTCTAGTTGTAGTGACATCAAGGATGATCAAAGAAAATTGGATGCACCTAATCTCAATTTGGAGTGTCATAGCAAAGGGGTGTGACATGAATACTTGTGTAAATGAGATTTCTGTATTTTCAATACATTTGCTAACATTTCTGTAAACATGTTTTCACCCTGTCATGATGGGTTATTGTGTGTAGATGGGTGAGAGAAAAAAATCAAGGGCTATGAATACATTCTGAAGGCACTGTACTTAAAAAGTAGCCACTAATTTTTACATTTATAATATATTTTTTAAAAGTAAATAGTTTCAACGGAATTGAAAAACCATCCCGTGGCTAGGGTTGTTGCAGCGACCGTATTACTGCCACACCGGCGGTCACGAGTCATGTAGGCAGTCAAATTTCATGTGACTGTTTAGTTACGGTAATTAGGCTTCTCCAAGTTCTGATGCTGCTGGTCATTAGTAGTCTACCAAACTTGCTAACTGCCTGGTACTCTGCACTCTATTGTCCCTCTAACCACTCTGACATCAATGCAAATGTATTTGAAAATCAAACACTTATTAATGAGAGCTCAACGGTTCACTACATTTCTATAGGCTATACAATTTTGTGAGAAAACAGAATGATGGCCTCTATTAAAAAGAGGATCTCTTCAGATTTCTATAGGCTAGGCTTACTATATTTATTTCTTAACTTTCCTAGTACTAAGCAAATATTATGCAAATTGCTTATCTTTACAACAGGAGTATAGCCTTCCTGGCTGGCTTGAAAATGAACCACGGGAAAAGCATCCTCTATTCGCTATGACAGAGATGCAGAGATGACATTTCTTTCCCCCTGACCCTGTTTCGAGACAGGCGCATGATAATGGTCCATTCTACATCAAAATGAATTTCACACATATATTATTTAGTATATGTAAAGACGAGATTAAATCAAGAATAGTCTGATGGGTGACAATATTAGCCTTACACTTGTGAATTATATATTATCACTTGTGAATGATGCCCAGCTAAAGGCAAGAAACAATGCCTTTTTTTGTGACTTTTTCTAAGCATAGTCGCACGCCTCATGTAGCCTAGCCCATAGGCCTATATGTTTTGATAAATCAAATCAAATGTATTTATATAGCTCTTCGTACATCAGCTGATATCTTAAAGTGCTGTACAGAAACCCAGCCTAAAACCACAAACAGCAAGCAATGCAGGTGTCGAAGCACGGTGGATAGGAAAAACTCCCTAGAAAGGCCAAAACCTAGGAAGAAACCTAGAGAGGAACCAGGCTCTGAGGGGTGGCCAGTCCTCTTCTGGCTGTGCGGGGTGGAGATTATAACAGCACATGGCCAAGATAATCAAATGTTCATAAATGACCAGCATGGTCAAATAATAATAATCACAGTAGTTGTCGAGGGTGCAGCAAGTCAGCACCTCAAGAGTAAATGTCAGTTGCCTTTTCATAGCCGATCATTAAGAGTATCTCTACCACGCCGAGAGAGAGAGAGAGAGAGAGAGAATTAGAGAGAGCACACAATTCACACAGGACACCGGATAAGACAGGATAAGACAGGAGAAGTACTCCAGATATAACAAACTGACCCTAGCCCCCCGACACATAAACTACTGCAGCATACATACTGGAGGCTGAGACAGGAGGGGTCAGGAGACACTGTGGCCCCATCCGATGATACCCCCGGACAGGGCCAAACAGGAAGGATATAACCCCACCCACTTTGCCAAAGCACAGCCCCCACACCACTAGAGGGATATCTTCAACCACCAACCATACCAAGGCCGAGTATAGCCCACAACGGTCTCCGCCACGGCACAACCCAAGGGGGGGCGCCAACCCAGACAATAAGATCACATCAGTGACTCAACCCACTCAAGTGACGCACCCCTCCTAGGGACAGCATGAAAGAGCACCAGTAAGCCAGTGACTCAGCCCCTGTAATAGGGTTAGAGGCAGAGAATCCCAGTGGAGAGAGGGGAACCGGCCAGGCAGAGACAGCAAGGGCGGTTCGTTGCTCCAGAACCTTTCCGTTCACCTTCATACTTGATAAGGTTTGTATCACAGCTAAAGTGGCCAAATAAATTCTTAAAACAAATTCTTAAAATTTAAGCACATTTATCCACTTTACAAAGTGTGTAGAGCCTAACTGGCATACATAAGCAGCGTGTGAGTTTCAAGTTTGGGGAAGATAATCTTCACCATAAAAAATACACATTTTTATATAAAAGCATTATATGCATAATGCTTTTTGGTCACTTTTGATATTTTTCCCGCTAGTGGAACATTTGTGCTTAGCCATGTGCGCATTGCTGCGCTTATAATGTGAGGAAATAGCCTAATAGTTTAAACATTTTAAGCTAAATGTTGTGATCTGCTGTGTCAGCCTCATTGCTTAAAAACGTTTGTTTTGATGCTAGTGGTTGTATTAATTTGGGATCTATCGCATCCCACAACTGTCCCAGACGATGTTTAGAATATTTTCTCACACAGAATAGAATAGGTCGACTTTTGTACTGTGGGAGACAGTTGATTGACATAGGCTAGTGCTTAGGCCTGCTCATCTTGTTGGCTGACGAAAAGTAAATGTGGACAGTTCTTCCAATATCTTCAATATGCACCTCGGAATTGGATAAGGACGTGCGCAGTTGCATCTCGGATGTGTCTGTCTTCACTTGTAGCCTGTGAGAAAGAACCGTTCACGTGATGGAGAGCCATGTGAGTGAGATGAGAGGTGCTTCGGGGAAGGCAGGCATGGATTTTTCTAGGGTGTATTATGGCCACACAAAGGGAATGCCACCGTGAAATTCGAGGCATTATCAAGTGCTTCTCAAATTGTGAACGAGAGACTGACGAAGTGTGTACAGCCTTTGCAAAAAACAAAGCAGACCTCATGCCTTTCAATCAACTTTTTTCAAATCATCATTAGTCGCATCATGAAGCCTTACAATGTATTAAAAATCAAAACATATAGCCCCCACATTTGTAAAACAACTTGTTAAATTAAACTCTAAAATTAAGCTTACAGGAGTACCTATTTCGTTGTTAACTGCTCAACACAGAATAGCTGCATGTGCGCATTCCCTCAAATCGCTTAGAGAAAATGTCCTATTCTATTTTATTCAGCTTTGTTCAATTGTATTCTTCATACAATAAAATAATGTCACAGAATTCTAAGCAAATCTTGTCTACTAAATGAACTAGTTTAGCCCACAGCCATATGGCATAGTCAGATCAGGACCTAACATAAGGACAACTCAGAGTATGCTATTCTGTTCTTCTGAAATAGACTACATTTTCATTATATCATGTTTCTTTAGACCTGTCTAAAATAATGGATTTATTGTGATAGTGTAGGCTATATTGCATGGAGTTATTGTGAAGGTGTAGGATATATTACATGGAATTATTGTGAAAGTGTAGGCTCTATTTATTTATTTGACTTTTTAAAATGTAGATGCTTCAGAGATCTGCATCAGTGTGTGGAAGTCAGGAGATGCTAAATATGAGACCGAAAGTTATTTGCTTGACAATCACCGGCTGACGAAATTTGTGACTGCCAAAGCCCTACCCGTGGCTACTTCCAAATACCCCGGTGTACTGCCCAAGCCTACCCCTCACTTACACTACCCACTCCCCCATGGTTTTCTTTGTTACACAAAACCTGCTGTTATAGTCAGTCATCTGTATATTGCCAGTTTGAGAATAACATTTGAGGCACTTCAGGTAGTTTGCTAATGGAGAGTGGTGCTGTTTGTGTGACTCTTCTACTGTAGATTACTCAACCTTTAGTACAGCTTGTCCTCTGTCGTGCCCTGCGGAATTTCTGTCAGATGGAGGTGGGGGGTTTTCTATCTGTGGACCTTTTAGCTGTTTGAGCTCACTTGTGAATGATTAACTGTTTTTGACTTGTTTGATTCTATTGAGTTGGCCACATTTCTGTTGCTAATGCATCAATAATTTACTTTGATATGAACATACAACTCTCCCTTTTTGAGTTAACGTAATGATACAAAGTGTTGTTTAGCCAAATAAAGCAAATAAAAGGTAGGAGCTACTGTTTCTGTATACCATGGTGCACATAGAAAAGTACCATGGTGCCTCATCCACCATGCCTGCCCCATAAAGCTGTGACCATGAACCTAAAATTACTGACACCTACATTGCCTTCCCCTTATTTTGTGTACTTCTGTAATTTCCGTAAATTTTTTTCCTTCTACACAATGTTCCTGTAGGTGGTTCTAAAACCATTATTTGGTCCACAGTAATAGCCTATGCATTACTTTGATTCTTGCTATGAAAGCGTCTGCCTGTCCCTGTTTCTCAGTCATCTGCTGTGTGAGCGAGCCACTCTTCCTCCCTCTCCCCACTGTGTTCATGGAGGAGGGAGGGACACATTCTGAGAAGAAAAAGCATATGACCATTGCTCAAAATGCAATTGTGTGAAAATACAGTTTTCAAAGAAACTACTGTTTTCTGTGAGGAGAGTCTCACAGCTTTCTGTGAGTTTTTATTTATTTATTCATTTTTTTTTTACCTTTATTTAACTAGGCAAGTCAGTTAAGAACAATTTCTTATTTTCAAAGACGGCCTAGGAACAGTGGGTTAACTGCCTGTTCAGGAGCAGAACGACAGATTTGTACCTTGTCAGCTCGGGGATTCAAACTTGCAACCTTTAAGTTACTAGGTCAACGCTCTAACCACTAGGCCCTGCCGCCCCAGGGTAGCCTAGTATATAATGTATTTCTCACCTTAATATTGAGTTCATGGCACCACTTTACAGCCGAGGTAGGCTGTAAGTATGGCTTTTGATGTGCCCGCGGAGTAGAGCGCGCCATTTGCAGTGAATAGGCCTACTTCAAGTAGCTTAGGCCTAGCGCTGAAAAAGTCAATCCGCCATCATTACCAAAATGAAAAAATCTAATGATTTTATTATTGAAATATTGAAATAGCATGGACGACCGAGGAAAGACAAATTAGTACAATTTAAGGCCATGTGGCAAGCAATAATGCATGCACTAGGGATGGGAGTGTAAGCATGTGGGTCTGGACAGAGGAGAGGTAGATGTTGTTTGTTGGTGTCTAAGTTGTTTTTCGTATGCGTATGTTTGTTAATGGTGTGGGGGGTTAAAAAAAATGCCTGGGAAAAAGGTTTTTGTAGGACATTAACCAAAATTTACTGATTAGGTTCATCAATTAGCCTACACGGTTATATAGCAACAATATAATATTTGGAGTTAGCAATCTACCTAAGTGTTTTGAGTTCCCACTTCCTGGTGGTGAACAATATAGCCTATAGGCTAAATATAGATGTTGGTAAATTTCTCTGTAGAGCAACAAAAAAAAAAGATAATTCTGTATCCTATTTTGACAGGTTGCACATCCAAAATATCAATCATGCATTCCCTGGATATGTTTGAAGAAATGGTATGATTCAAAAGTAGGCCATCTCAGTTGTAAAGTAACCGTCCATTAATATCGCGTCAAATCAGCATCTAAAGTCCATGTCGAGCAAGATGAAACCTCATTGAAAAATGGTAGGCCAACATTTAGACTTTCGTCCTTCAGACAAGGAGGTGACTGAACATGTTGTTGTGTTTGATGCAAGAAACCACTTTACAAAATAAAATGCATTAATATTCCCATACCATTATTACGGAGAATACTCACAACCGCTCATGCTGTAAACACAATCCAGTTCAAAGTGAATGGCACCGATCCATATATGGCAATAGTTATTTGCATACAGGTCTACTGCACCTCTGATTGGTTATGGTCTGTGTAGAGTACTGGCTGAGTCGTGTATGTCAATGCAATAGAATTGTACTTCGATGCGTTCTGCCTACAACAAAATCTTTCATAGTTACTTTTGCATACTACGGGTTACATAATTAGTTTTGTTTCGGTATGTTGCGTTGAAAGTGGCTAATATTGCGATGATTCGATCACAATTCCCAAAGAAGAGAACGGTTGGTTAGTGGTAACTAAGGGGGAAAACTTGAAAGTTGAGTGAAGTTCAATCTCGTGCTTCTCTATGCGAGCTGATATTTCTTCTGTTCTGCAGTCCCGGGGGAGCTGCGTACCCCCGCGCACAGCTTAGAGGGAATATTGGTTGAGAGCGCAGAAATTTGTTGGAGAGAGCAGATGTTCCTCGAGTGGATATGCCAAACTTGAGAGCTGACAAGTGTGAGTTTGGGCAAGCAGAACATCATTGCCACAGATCAAAAAGAAGTATGTTTGAATCAAAAAATATAGAACCTTAAGCAAAAAAACATGATTCAAATGTGTAATTTTTGTTTTTTTAATTGTCCAACAATAGTCACGTCTTTGTCAAGTTTTCACCACAGAGTTTCTAAACCATACTGTACTGTCTTCGTTTTAACTTTAGATTTCTGATGTTGCTCTCTCAAGTCTTGACACCTTTTGGGTTTCAATTTCTCTTTTTTTCTCAATTGGATTTCAGGCTGATGGGGGCTGACTTAGTCGGATGCGTGTCTAGAACACCTTAAATTGGTCACTTTCATTGGAGTGATGGACAAACTAACAAATGCTTGCCATTTTTCAGTCCAGTGTTGTCATGTGATTGGTTGAGTCCTCTTGGGTGCATGATGTCAAACAGATGGCTTCAGAACCATATGTTTAGCTTGCTAGCCAGCTTGAATAGTAAGCACTGAATGACTTGGAAAACCCAGCCTCAACTCATCCTCTGCTCGCTCGACCGCATCCTGCGCTCTCGATTGGTCTGTGTGCTGGCAGGACCCATCCTCTGCTTGCTCAACAACATTCTGAGCTCTCGACTGGTTTGTGTGCTGGCGGGACCCATCCTTTGCTTGCTCGACCACATTCTGAGCTCTCGACCGGCTTGTATGCTCCTGGGACCCATCCTCTGCTCGTTCAACCACGTTCTGCATTCTTGACCGGTCTGTGTGCTGGCGGGATCTTCTGCTCGCATGACCCTATCTTCTGCACTTACAACGCAGTGTTCGCTTAGTCAATGATGTGTCATCTTGCTCGACATCTTGCACGCAATGGACTTTAGAGGCTGATTTGACGCCATACATTAAAACTTTCTTCAAATCTTTGTATTTATTGTTATCGAGCAAAATAGCTACATTTGTCACGATATTACTTTTTTGTCCATATCACCCAGCTCTAGCACTTCCCCCAAAATAATTTAACATAATTTATCGCAAGAAATGGGTACATTTATCGTGATATGTATTTTGTCTATATCGCCCAGTTCTACTTCTCCATCTACCATGCCTGCCCCATCCACCACGCCTTCCGCCTGCCCCATACGCCATGCTTTCCCGATCTGCCATGCCTTCCTCCATACCTGCCCCATCCCCCACTCCATCCGCCATGCTTGCCCCACTGTGTTCTCGCCTTTCATTGACGACATGTTCTATTTACGGTAACAATGTGATAAGAGAAATAGGACACACAATACACAGGGAGTCCTATTGAGAAACAACAGATGGCCTCTGAAAATCTATGTGCTGTGAACGTACGACAGGAACAACCACCTCCTAGCCGTCCACCACGCTAGCGGTGCTTTAATGCTGAGCCCCCTCGGTGTCATGGAAACCAGATAACCCCCAGATCTGTGCCTGTCATTATTCCCATGATGCCTCCTGCTAGCTGAGCGGAGGCTGAGCCAGGCTATATGAGGAAGCTGCCAGATGATAGGAAACAGATGCTGCTGTGGTATAGGCAGAGGGAGCAACACAACAGGTCACCTCTCTGACTCCAATGTTTAATGTATTCAAAGCATTTGGGAATTTCCATGAATAGCTACACTTCAAAACAAACACATTTTGGGTAAAAAAATGGATGCTGTACGATTTCCATAAACACAGCCCTTGATAATATCATATTTAAATCAATTGTGTTTAAAACATTTGAAAATGGTTTGATGTGGAAGTTGAATACTATAACAGCCTCTTCCTAATTTCCATTTGTTGGAACCTGTTCTCTTCAATTGGTGGTGCAAATGTAGAATAGTGTTGAAGATATCAAAACTATGAAATAACACACATGGAATCATGTAGTAACAAAAAAAAGTATTAAACAAATCCAGATATTTTATATTTGATTTTCTTCAAAGTAGCCACCTTGATGACAGCTTTACACACAGTGCACACAGTGCACACAGTGCTGTCGCTGGCCTACACGTAGTACCCCATAATTTAAAAGTGGAATTATGTTTTTAGAAATGGTTAAATATTAATACAAAATCAAAAACAAATGTTGAGTCAATACGTATTCAACCTCTTTCTTATGGCAAGCCTAAAAATGTTAAGGGGGAATTATTTTTTATTTTTTTAACAAGTCACATAAGTTAAATGGACTCACTCTCTGTGCCATAGTGTTTAACATGATATTTTGAATGACTACCTCATCTCCGTACCCCCACACATACAATTATCTATAATGTCCCAAAGTCGAGCAGTGAATTTCAAACACCAGAGTCAACCACAAAGATAAGGGAGGGCACCTATTGGTAGATTTGTAAAAAATTAAGGAAGAAAATCAGACATTGAATATCCCTTTTGAGCATGGTGAAGTTATTAATTACACTTTGGATGGTGTATCAATATACGCAGTCACTACAAAGTTACAGGCTTTGTCAGAGACGTTGCCGGAGAGGAAGGAAACAATGAGGCCAATGGTAACATTAACGTGGTTTTAATGGCTGTGAAAGGAGAGAGCTGAGGACGGATCAACAACGTAGTTACTCCACAATACTAACTTAAATGACAGAGTGAAAAGAAGTAAGACTGTACAGAATAAAAAATATTCCATAACATGCATCTTGCAATAAGGCACTCAAATAGAACTGGAAAAAATGTGGCAAAGAAAATAACATTTATGTCCTGAATACAAAATGTTTGGGGCAAATCCAACACAACACATCACTGAGTACCACGCTTCATATTTTCAATGGTGGTGGCTGCATCATGTTATGGGTATGCTTGGCAAGGGGGGGGGGGGGATAAACACAGGGAGACATTCAGCTTTTTAAGCAGGACAAATATAATAGCTTACTTTAAATAGATTGTTCTTAACATGTAATCCAGTGTAACAAAAAAAACATATATTTTTTTTCATTTTGAAATGGCAATACATTTTCAAGTTGTTGCCACACATCCAAGCCACCATGTTCAGAGAGTTGTGTATTGGTCTCGCCTGTAAAGTTTACTGAATCCCTTTGGTACAGTGGCCTATTTGGGTCTGTTGTGTCTCTGAAGGGCCTTGTGTGGCGCAGCGGGTGGGGACTTATGAATTCCTTACTGATTATGGTTGCGTCATCCTCTCAACCAAGGTGCCCCTTAAGGCGTCATTATACATAGTTCGAGGTTTGGTTTGCTCCAAGCAGAACTCGTCTAGAAACAAAGTGGCAATATTACAAAAATGAATATTTGTCCCTCTTGAGCCACCCTAGCAACAACATACACTTCCTCAAAATATCCCAAATTAATGTAAGATTAATCAAGAAATCTGTAATAAATGTTGACATTTTTGCAGAGGTTGTCTTAGTTATGCAATTGTACATCTAAGATGTTTGGTGCAGTATTTCTCAAGAGAAAAAATGTGCATGAAAACTAGTCCTCTCTCGTTGAATGACAACAAACACGTGATTGAAGAATCCAGTCCATACTTCTCACTTAGGGCTGGGCGGTATACCCTATTTTACTATATACAGTACCTGTATTGATGCACGGACCGGTTTGAGTTTTTACTTGACCTTCTATAACAGTATTTCAATGTTTGGTTTGTTAAATGTGATACGAAACTCTCACGCGTATAATGTTGGTTTTTATAGTTTACTCTGTTTGCTTCTTGAGTCCTCTCTCTCCCTCTCCTCTTGCTGCTGCATGTTGCTAACCACACCAAGCCCTGCCTGCCTACTGTCACTCAAGGAGAGAGCAGTTGCTCGACCACGTGCATTTTCTTGCCGTTCACTCTGCATGTTCAAATGTTGGTGACATGTTGCTTTCCACAAGCGTTCTATACATTATTAGTTTTGTGTGTCTAACTATCTGCAAACAACTATCTGCCCGTTTGTCTTTTCTTAACTGCTAATGCTAATTACTAGTTAGCTGGCTAGCTAGCTTGCTAAATGTACAGAGCGAACATAGCTAATACTGCCTGTGTACCAGTGCTGGTGTAGGTCTTGGTAAGCTTTTCATTATATATATATTATATATATTTCCATTATATTTCCATGATTCTAACAGTTCACATATTAACTACGCCTATATTTTTTGCCCAAATTCTGCATGGACCAGTGTGGAAATGATAATAAAAATAATAATATAATTGTTTTTATTTAACTTTTATTTAACTAGGCAAGTCAGTTAAGAACAAATTCTTATTTACAATGACGGCCTAGGAACAGTGGGTTAACTGCCTTGTTCAGGGGCAGAACGACAGATTTTTACCTTGTCAGCTCGGGATTCGATCTAGCAACCTTTTGGTTACTGGCCAAATGCTCTAACCACTAGGCTACCTGCCGAAATTCCTTTCAATTAAGACCTAGACAACCAGATGAGGGGAGTTCTTTACTAATCAGTGACCTTAATTCATCAATCAAATACAAGGGAGGAGCAAAAACCAACAGACACTCGGACCTCCGTGGAATGAGTTTGATACGTGGTATAAATAGCACAAAACAGAGTCTCAGATTGTAAAACATTGTCAAGGATAATTTTGGTTCTTCTGTATGGGAGGGTCAGAGTCTTAGAGACTTTTAATGTCTCGAGTCGGGCTTTGTTGTTTCAAAGCACAGCCTAACCTTGGTCTTTTGTTGCAGGTGGTTGCGTGGTGTCCGTCCGGTGCTGGACTATTAAATATAAAGCATATTTAGAACTTTTATTCAAAAAAATAAAATACAGTCAAAAACATTGTAATATGATATTTTGTCCATATCGCCCAGCCCTATTCCCACTCCTAGTAGGAGTAGTACTGTAGACCAATCACTGTCGAATGGGCGTAGACTTCGGCTACTGAACTTTGATTTGTCTCAATAAAAAATGTTGTGTGCTCAAACAGCCGAAAAAACAAACAAAATGTTCACAATGTTGTCATAATATATGCAGAAACTATTCAGGCATGTGGCTTTAGTGATACACCAAGTTTTTTTTTTTAAATCAAAAAGCATTTCAGGACAACCGAGATATGTCAATAACAAGTCTTCTCTGGTCACCTCGCATTCGGTTTCCTACGATTGGAGAGGAATTCAGCTTTTAATTACGTATCCATGCAGTGACATTCTCAAGATTTGGGCTTAACGCACCAAGCAGCACACTTTAGTACAGCCCTCTAAAGCGATTCAGTAACCAACAAGTCTATTGGAGATGTACATTCCGGTCAGGAGGAACCCCACGGACTCGTCAAAGTCCCACTGTGGCGTTGAAAAGACTGGTTTTGTTGCCTTGCGTGGCAAGTTGCCACCATGACTGAATGGGAACCGTGGCTTGCTGCAGGACCTTGTCTCTGTGCCACTGCTCCAGGCAGTCCAAAGCATCTGGGAAGGTCTTGCTCTCAAACTTGTTGGCAAACATGCTGTTTCTGTTGATGATCCACTGCAAATCCTCCAGACCGTAGATGCAGATGTCCCTGACATAACGACCTGCGGAAAGACGAGCAGCAGCAGAAAGGGCATCAAGATGAGATCAGATCAACGTCAAAATCTATCAACTGCTGTTGTGTAAACTGTTTACTTCCTAATCAGAAGGCTAATCTAATCTGGAACCAAAGAGCAAAACATGCCCTAGACAAGTGAGGTCAAGACTGTAAACTGACAATGACTGGGATCAGGAGTTGTTGTACCTTTGCATCCATTGTGTTCCATCCCCTCTTGGTCCCTCCATTTTATTGCCCGGATCTCGCCGCTCCAACCTCCGTCTACATGACTTCCTGGCGCTTCTAGGAGCAGATAACCGATCCAAAACAGATTCAATCTCATTCTCACATTTCATTATTCAAAGCCTTTTGATTGTCATCAATGATTCATGGGACACTGATATACTCATATACTGTAGATAAAGCAAGCTGCAAATAAATCAGAGCCTACAGTATGAATGAATTCCCCCAAACTTAATTTTAAGTCATTTTAGGGAGTTTTTCCTAGCCACTGTGCATCTGCATTACTTGCTCTTTGGGGATTTAGGCTGAGCATCTGTAAAGCACTTTGACAACTGCTCATGTAAAAATGGCTTTATAAAATTGATTGAGCTTAGGCTGCCCTACTGTACTTGAAACAATGTGGGGATGTTGAACACATTCCTTTAAGTTTCAAGCTTTATAAAGGCTAAAAGTAATCTTTGAACAGTGAACATCCCAAATAAATTTGTTTGCCTTTCATGAAATTACTTGAACTCACAGGTATTGGACCGCCAGGATTTATTGACTTCGCATAGCTTTTTCGTCTCCTAGGTGTTTGCTTTTGGAATGCATTTAAAATTGGAAAGGTTGTGTGTAGCATATGGAAAGGTCTAGGGTTGTAGAAGTCTCATCTGTTTTCCTCACGGATGTAACAGTTCTAAATGTCCCTATATATTGCCATAAGCTCAGTACCAAGGGTGTTGTGGAGATGAACTTCTATTGGCCACTGTATTACAAAGTTGCTTTTTATGAGCGGTTCTAAAGCCTGGACTTTACCTTTGATGTGATTGAGTGTCACCCAGTAGTGCTCATCTGGGCTGAATGTGTCTTTGGACCACTCCAGCAAGTCCCTGGACACCTGACTTCTCAGTACAAACTCCACAAAGGTCCTTGTTAGCGCGTAGTAGGCTGTTCCAAAGTAAATCTGCAACCCATGGGGTGGAGCACCCTTCTTTGGTGCTCCTCGCTTGGGGGCCACAAGGAAGCCCCTGATCTCCCTGTACCTCAGCTGAGTCCGGTGCCTCATGGACGCCGGCTGCTTGATGCCCGGGGTCATGTTCCTGTCCCTCCACTTCTTGCTCTGCATGTAGCGCACCAGCTCCAGGTTGCTTTTGACGGGGAAGTCCTGGCCGCACAGGTTGACCACCTTCCTCCAGGGCACCGGCGATGCCACCAGGTCCCTCATACAGTTGATGTCAGCCTGTAGCCGCGAGTAGCCGGCGTAGGTCACCATCTCGCTGCGGCTGACCAGGAACACGTTGGGGAAGCAGCCCACCAGGCTATCCACGGCTTCACTGTACTCCTGCGGAGCCTTGACGTCCACATGGATACAGTAGACATTCTGGGGTGCGTAGATGGCCCTCAGCAGGCGCACGAGCAGCTCGAGCTCCTTGTGGACGGTGAGGATGAAGGCCAGAGGGTAGTCTTCCTCCTCACGACTCAGCGGGCTGGTGATGAAGTGGAGCTCCCTCACCAGGCGGGAGCAGTCCAGGTCCCCACCTCCACCCCCCATACCCAGAAGATAGCTCTCCACCTGGCAGTCGTGGCGTTGCCATGCTGGAGAGCCATCAGTGCTGGGGAGGAAGGCTTGGCAGTACTGGGAGAAGGGCCTGCAGCCCAAGGGCCCGTGCTGAGCCTGGGGATCTGTAGGGGCCTTGGTACTCAGGTAGATCACAGAGCAGATGAACATGCAGATTCCCAGGCAGAACAGGAAACTGCACTTGGTGCCTTCCAGCTGGAGCATAATAGTCCAGCACCGGACGGACACCACGCAACCACCTGCAACAAAAGACCAAGGTTAGGCTGTGCTTTGAAACAACAAAGCCCAACTCGAGACAGTAAAAGTCTCTAAGACTCTGACCCTTCCATACAGAAGAACCAAAATGATCCTTGACAATGTTTTACAATCTGAGACTCTGTTTTGTTTCCTTGGTGCTGCTTAGTTGGGGTTCTTTCTAGAGGTGTTTAACGATCCAGCATACAGCAAGAAAGAGCAGCTTTCTATGGAGCTCGTAGTAGTCCGATAATAACAGATTCAGACTCTTGAAACAAGTGTTTAGAGAGAAAATACATAGCCAGTGCAGCTAGATGGACTTAGGAACCCGGCTCAGGAAGTTGAAGAAATGAAACACTAAGCAGTACAGGTAGCTTGCTCTCCTTTACCACTAGCAGTTACCAGACGCGGTCTACTAGGTAATTGCTTCCCAGGTCCCCAGGGCCGTTACCAAGTGAGGCAATATTGCCTTTTCCTTTTGTGCAACAGAGGCATGGAACAGTCTGTAAACTACGTTTCACATAGATGTACTCGTGCTCCTTCTGTTGAGGAGGTGTGTACGTGTTTCCTGTAGGCCTAAACCACTCTTAATAACGTGTTGTGCTGTTTGTATTGTATGTCGAAATGTTGTAATGTTCTATAGACTGCTGCTGCTTTCTTGGTCAGGTCTACATTGCAAAAGAGGTTTTTTTTCCCTAGTTAAATAAAACATTTTAAAAATAATATGTATGAAGAAGGACTGAGAAGCTCAGTTCTGGTGACTTTTTAAAAGGACATTCTAGTCCAAAAATGATTTTTTGTTTAAATTATGTTGACACCATATTGGCTAAATGATTTGTTTAAATTATTTTTAACATATTGGAACATGCATATAGCCTATTCATTTTCCATATTATCAGGTATGCTTTTAGCAATGAGCATTATCACCTGTTGCCCAACTGATGCAGTATTTTGGCAATAAATAAATAGGCTAAAGCATGGGGTTGCCTATCTGCATTTACCCACTGTCCCCTATTTGGCTAATCATTTTCTAGATACCAAATGTGATCTTTTAACTAGATAGCATCCTATTGATGAATTTTATGTCCCAAAAACATACATAAACACATTGAATGTAATGTAGCACTACCTTTTTAGGGTAACTTGGTAAACTGCTACCCGGGGTAACTCTACTTCTCAGATAAACATATTTTTAGGTGGGGTGGTGTTTTACACCAAGTTACCCTGTAATTTAGCCTTGTTACCTCTAGCCCCACTCTCCTCTATGCACTCATAGCAAATTGTGGAGCGGTAACATGCTTAACCATGTTTTTAACAATGGCCATCAGAACTGCTGTTTTCCCCGTGATTGCAAAAGTTGTGCATTGACTGCTTGTCAGAATGCATGTTTCCCTCCCTATGGCACATGAATGCACCTGTAGAGGAATAGTTATCTTGTATAGAACACACAACAAAAAGCCGACTAGGTACAGTGCCTTCCAGAAAGTATTCATACCCCTTTACTTAGTCCACATTTTGTTGTGTTACAGCCTGAAATCAAAATGGATTAAATATATTTTTATTTTCACCCATCTACACACAATATCCCATAATGAAAAAGTGAAAATGTTTTAAAACATGTTTGCATGTTAAATGAAAATTAAATACAGATGTCTATTTTACATAAGTATTCACAACCCTGAGTTAATACATGTTAGAATCACCTTTGGCAGTGATTACAGCTATGAGTCTTTCTGTGTAAGTCTCTTTGCACACCTGGATTGTACAATATTTGCACATTATTCTTTAAAAAAATTAAAGTTCTGTCAAGTTGGTTGTTGATCATTGCTAGACAGCCATTTTCAAGTCTTGCCATAGATTTTCAAGTCAATTTAAGTCAAAACTGTACCACTTAGGAACGTTGTGTTTATTTGGCCTTGTGTTTTTCGTTATTGTCCTGCTGAAAGGTGAATTTGTCTCCCAGTGTCTGTTGGAAAGCAGACTGAACCAGGTTTTCCTCTAGGATTTTGCCTGTCTGCTTGCTTCTATTCCATTTATTTTTATATTTAAAAAAATACTCCCTAGTCATGGCCGATGACAAGCATACTCGTACCATGATGCAGCCACCACCATGCTTGAAAATATGAAGAGTGGTACTCAGTGACGTGTTGTTGGATATGCCCCAAACATAATGCTTTTTATTCAGGACATAAAGTGAATGTCATTGCCATATTTTTTGCTGTTTTACATTAGTGCCTTATTGCGAACAGGATGCATGTTTTGGGGTATCTGTAGTCTATACAGGCTTCCTTCTTTTTAAGCCCGTAATTTAGCTTAGTATTGTGGAGTAAATACAATGTTGTTGATCCATCCTCTGTTTTCTCCTATCACAGCCATTCAGCTCTGTAACTGTTTAAAAGTCACCATTGGCCTCATGGTGAAATCGTTGAACGGTTTCCTTCCTCTTGAGGCAACTGAGTTAGGAAGGACGCCTGTATCTTTTTAGTGACTGGGTGTGTTGATAAACCATTCAAAGTATAATTAATAACTTCGCCATGCTCAAAGGGATATTCAATGTCTACTTCTTTTATTTATTTATTTTGTCCACCAATGGGGGATCTTCAATGCGAGGCATTAGAAAAACCTCCCTGGTCTTTGTGGTTGTATTTGAAATTCACTGCTCAACTGAGAGACCTTACAGATAATTGTTTGTGTGGGGTACAGAGATGAGAAAAATAAATAAATGCAACATGCAAAAATGTCTACAATTTTACCGAGTTACAGTTTCATATGAGGAAATCAGTCAATTTAAAATAAATAAATTAGGCCCTAATCTATGGATTTCACATGACTGGGAATACAGATATGCATATGTTGGTCCCAGATACCTTAGGGAAAAAGGTAGGGACGTGGAGCAGAAAACCATTCGGTATCCTGTGTGACCACCATTTGCCTCATGCAGCATGACACATCTTCCTATAGAGTTGATCAGGCTGTTGATTGTGGAATGTTGTCCCACTCCTCTTCAATGGCTGTGCAAAGTTGCTGGATATTGGCGGGAACTGGAACACGCTGTCGTACACATCGATCCAGATCATCCCAAACATGCTGAATGGGTGACATTGCGCATGCAGGCCATGACATAACTGGGACATTTTCAGCTTCCGGGAATTGTGTACAGATACATGGGGCTGTACATTATCATGCTGAAACATGAGGTGTGGCGGCGGATAAATGACATGACAATGGGCCTCAGGATCTTGTCAGGGTATCTCTGTGCATTCGAATTGCCATTGATAAAATGGAATTGTATTCATGGTCTGTAGCTTATGCCTGCCCATACCATAACCCCAACGCCACCATTGGGCATTCCGCTTGCCCACACGACACCATACATGCTATCTGCCATCTGCCCGGTACAGTTGAAACCGGGATTCATCCTTGAAGAGCACACTTCTCCAGTGTACCAGTGGCCATCGAAGCGTCCCTGAGACGGTTTCTGACAGTTTCTGTAGAAATTTGGTTGTTCAAACCCACAGTTTCATAAGCTATCCAGATGACTGGTTTCAGACGATCCCGCAGGTGAAGAAGCCGAATGTGGAAGTCCTGGGCTGACGTGGTTACACACAGTCTGCGGTTGTGAGGCCGGTTGGACGTACTGCCAAATTCTATAAAATGACGTTGGAGGCGGCTTACGGTAAAGAAATGTAAGTTCAATTCTCTGGCAACAGCTCTGGTGGACATTCCTGCAGTCAGCATGCCAATTGCAACTTCAGACATCTGTGGCATTGTGTTGTGTGACAAAACTACACATTTTAGAGTGGCCTTTTATTTTCCCCAGCACGAGGTGCACATGTGTAATGATCATGCTGTTTAATCAGCTTCTTGATATTCCACTCCTGTCAGGTGGATGGATTATCTTGGCAATGGACAAATGCTCACTATATAGGATGTAAACAAATTTCTGTACAACATTTGTGAGAAATAAGCTTTTTGTGCTTGTGTAACATTTCTGGGATATTTTATTTCAGCTCATGAAACATGGGACCAACACTTCACATGTTGCGTTGATGTTTCTGTTCAGTATAATTATTTTGTAATTCCACTTTGACATTATGGGGTGTTGTGTGTAGGCCAGTGTCACAAAATCACAATTTTATCAATTTTAAATTCAGGCTGTAACACAACAGAATGTGGAAAATGTCGAGGGGGTGTGAATAGTTTCTGAAGGCACTGTAACTAGATGAACTTTTCTACTATGGGGTTGTCTGATTTTTATATTCATAACCTGTTTTGTTTGCAGAAGAAAAGTAAATGTTGACTGTTCTAGCATCTTCAAAGTGTTTTTTTCCCTTCATATTACGTCTTTTTCTGGAGGATCTAGCTATGATTTTGCCGTGGCGCCACACCATGTTTAAATGTCTACAGCGGAAATACCCTAGCTCCTAAATACAATATCCCTTCTCTAAATAGAAGCACGTGGCCGTCGTTACCTTCATTAATTTACATTTTTCAATAATAAGTGGACACGGCTTAATCATCACGTAGATCTACCGGTTGCTCCTGCTAACAGATGAATTATCTCCCTACGAAGTGAGCTACACTGCTTTGCTTCGTTCACCGAGAGTCAATAAGAATCGTCTAGAAAAAGGAGACGTTTTGCTCTTTAACACCCTCTAGAGTCGCCTAACAGCACACTAGAGAGACGTATTCACCTGAGACTTGCTGAAACCCTGTAATCGGTGGCAACCCGTCGCAGAGATTTGGACATTGGGCTTGTTATGGAAACGTGTGAGAGTATAATGAGATCACAAGGGTCTCTCACAGAAAGGACACAGGCCATCGTGACATTAGGAAAAGAACAAACAAATTTGATCTCTGCAGTAACTACGTCAACAGACAGAGAAAGCTGTCTAGGCATACTGACTCGTGAAGTAGAGTAGCTGTCTTGTTTGCTTATGACAAATGTTTTAACTGCCATTGATTCATTGTTGCAGTAACAGTTAATAGGAAACATTTTAACTGGAAGTTAAATCGTCGACTGGAGTTGTTTCATTTCGACAACTCAAAACATTGCATGAGTTTATCCAGTATGACACTGGCATATTGGATAAACTGGTCTGCGCTGACATGCTGGATAAACGGGTCTGTCCTGACATTCTGGATAAACTGATCTATAGTAACATATTGCGTTAACTGATCTATAGTTCATCCAGTATGTTGCTATAGATCAGTATAGATCCGTTTAAACAGTATGTTACTATAGATCAGTATGTTACTATAGATCAGTATGTTACTATAGATCAGTATAGATCAATTAATCAAGTATGTTACTATATATCAGTATGTCACTATAGATCAGTTAATCCCGTATGTTACTATAGATCAGTATAGATCAGTATAGATCAGTTTATCCAGTATGTCACTATAGATCAGTTGATCCAGTATGTCACTATAGATCAGTTGATCCAGTATGTCACTATAGATCAGTATAGATCCGTTTAAACAATATGTCACTATAGATCAGTTGATCCAGTATGTCACTATAGATCAGTATGTTACTATAGATCAGTATAGATCAATTAATCCAGTATGTTACTATCGATCAGTTAATGCAGTATGTTACTATAGATCAGTATAGATCAGTATGTTACTATAGATCAGTTGATCCAGTATGTCACTATAGATCAGTTAATCCAGTATGTTACTATAGATCAGTATAGATCAGTATGTTACTATAGATCAGTATGTTACTATAGATCAGTATAGATCAGTATGTCACTATAGATCAGTTGATCCAGTATGTCACTATAGATCAGTATAGATCCGTTTAAACAATATGTCACTATAGATCAGTTGATCCAGTATGTCACTATAGATCAGTATGTTACTATAGATCAGTATGTTACTATAGATCAGTATAGATCAATTAATCCAGTATGTTACTATAGATCAGTTAATCCAGTATGTTACTATGGATCAGTATGTTACTTTAGATCAGTATAGATCAGTATGTTACTATAGATCAGTTAATCCAGTATGTTACTATAGATTAATTTATCCAGTATGTCACTATAGATCAGTTAATCCAGTATGTTACTATTGATCAGTTTATCCAGTATGTTACTATAGATCAGTTTATCCAGTATGTTACTATAGATCAGTTTATCCAGTATGTCACTATAGATCAGTTGATCCAGTATGTAACTATAGATCAGTTGATCCAGTATGTTACTATAGATCAGTATGTCAGTATAGATCAGTATGTCACTATAGATCAGTTGATCCAGTATGCTACTATAGATCAGTATGTTACTATAGATCAGTTTATCCAGGATGTCACTATAGATCAGTTAATCCAATATGTTACTATAGAACAGTATAGATCAGTATGTTGCTATAGATCAGTTAATCCAGTATGTTACTATAGATCAGTTGATCCAGTATGTTGCTATAGATCAGTTGATCCAGTATGTTACTATAGATCTGTATAGATCAGTATGTTGCTATAGATCAGTTAATCCAGTATGTTACTATAGATCAGTTGATCCAGTATGTTGCTATAGATCAGTTGATCCAGTATGTCACTATAGATCAGTATAGATCAGTACGTTACTATAGATCCATATAGATCAGTATGTCGGTATAGATCAGTATGTCACTATAGATCAGTTGATCCAGTATGTTACTATAGATCCGTATGTTACTATAGATCTGTATAGATCAGTATGTTGCTATAGATCAGTTGATCCAGTATGTTACTATAGATCAGTTAATCCAGTATGTTACTATAGATCAGATGATCCAGTATGTTACTATAGATCTGTATAGATCAGTATGTTGCTATAGATCAGTTAATCCAGTATGTTACTATAGATCAGTTGATCCAGTATGTTGCTATAGATCAGTTGATCCAGTATGTCACTATAGATCAGTATAGATCAGTACGTTACTATAGATCCATATAGATCAGTATGTCGGTATAGATCAGTATGTCACTATAGATCAGTTGATCCAGTATGTTACTATAGATCCGTATGTTACTATAGATCTGTATAGATCAGTATGTTGCTATAGATCAGTTGATCCAGTATGTTACTATAGATCAGTTAATCCAGTATGTTACTATAGATCAGTTGATCCAGTATGTCACTATAGATCAGTATAGATCAGTATGTTACTATAGATCCATATAGATCAGTATGTCAGTATAGATCAGTATGTTGCTATAGATCAGTTGATCCAGTATGTTACTATAGATCAGTTAATCCAGTATGTTACTATAGATCAGTATAGATCAGTATGTTAATATAGATCAGTTAATACTGTATGTTACTATAGATCAGTTGATCCAGTAGGTCACTATAGAGCCGTTTATCCGGTAGGTCATTCTAGATCAGTTTATACGGTAGGTCACTATAGATCAGTATAGGAAGTCATGATTGCCAAAAAGAGCTGACTTTACCACCACCTGTTGCCATTATTAGATTAAACACTGCTGGTTCTCATGGAGACATACGTTTATTTTTTATCACCAGTTAATGAACCCAATATTCAAACACTCTTAGGTGTTTGTAATTAATAGCTCATCGGGGCGATGTGTGTAACCACCACCATTTCGATAAATACAATCTTTCATCAACTCCAAGAGTTAATGAAACACACACACACAGAGAAAGAGCCTCAGGCTAAGGCTAGCCAGTTACCTTAATTGCAGTTGAGCCCGGGTCCTTTTGCTGAAGAAGATCTTAAACATTAAACCCCTGACCAAAACATGGCGAGCCGGAACCAGCAGGGAGTCATGCCAGGTGCACACAGGGAGCTGGAACCATTGGTCGGCAAGCGATGGGCGGGTGGAGCTGAAGCTGTTGCTGCGCGCTGCTTTTGTTGTAGTTGTCTCTGGGCAGCACGTGGCTCGCAAGGTCGCTGTGCTCCGCGTGTTTCCCAGTTTTTTGGTTTTGTGTGTGCGTCTGCGTCTGTCATTTCTTGCCCTCGCGTCTGTTTTTGAGGCACTCCCTCTGCATTTCCCCTGAGACATTGGCCGGCCCTGCCTGGTAACAGGCGGCTTCTCTCTCATTTGGCACACACACACACACACACACACACACACACACACACACACACACACACACACACACACACACACACAAGCACCGGCAACCAACAGTCTCCTCCCCCATTCAAACTACTCCTGACGTCCTTTTCTTTCTCTTCCTCCTCTCTCTTTCTCTCTCTCGCTCTCTCATCCTCTCACCCCATCTCTCTCTTTCTTTCTTTCTCTCTTTCTCTTTTTCCTCTCTCACCCCATCTCCCTTCCTTTAATTTACCTATTTCTGATTTTAAAAAATTAAAAAGCCACCCCAATCTCCTTTCTTCCATTTTCAGATGTGCAGCAGTCACAGCATGGAGTATAATTTCCTTGCCTCTGTTTGCCTTTCTCATTTCGTTGCCTCTGTCTGTTTCTCTTTCTGGCTTGGTCTCTATCTGTCTGTGTTTCTTTATTTTCTTTGAGACCTCTCTGGTGGTTATGCTGCCTGTGGTTTGTTTAGTACTGAGTAGAGGGAGGCCAGCAGTGACGACAGCCTCAGCCAAGGTTTGTTTGCTGCCTGATCAGCGACTGAGATTAGCCCTCGTTGTGTTAACAGGGCCACATGTTCAGAGGTCACATTGAGCTGCCACCAGGACACAATAGGTCCCCCCTGCTGGTTGGCTTTTGTCTTCCTTTGGCTGAGTGTGACGTTATTAGTCTGCATGTGTCTAACCTCTCGTTTTATTAATGAATTAAACATTCAGTAGTGATCCACATAGGTCAGTGTTTTTTGTTTTTATGGAAAAATCGTGATAGGGAGTCCCATAGGGCGGCGTACAATTGACCCAGAGTCGTCCGGGTTTGGGGAGGGGTAGGCTGTCATTGTAAATAATACTTTTTTCTTAACTGACTTGCCTAGTTAAAAAAAAAAAAATTCCTGCACTTTTATTATCATTTCCACACTGGTCCATGCAGCATTTGGCTAACAAAAATATAGGCCTAGTTAATATGTGAACTGTTAGAATCATGGAAACATTCTTACCAAGACCTACACCAGCACTGGTACACAGGAATTATTAGCTAGCTATGTTCGCATACATGGATGAACGCTTCTCCCTCTGTCACGGATGCCATGGTTGCCCTTAGTATGAGGATATAATCCGGAAAGACAGGTGTTTTATACAACAGCCATCTTTGTTCTCTTTTCGACTCCCTCCGCAGTTGCAATCAAATTCCAGAACTTTCTCCATCTGCTTAGCCATCATACTCTGCTTCCACCGGGCATCACAGTGATTTCAAAACTTGGTCAACTTCTGTGACATTTCTTCCCCATCGCTGTCACCAGAAGACTACAATGTCTGGTTCAATGTTATTTTTTTTCCTAAATCAGGGATTTCCTCATCGTCTAATTCATTTTCTGAATCAGAGAAAGTCAGCATGGCATGATCGTCCTCCAGAAAGTAGTCAGTCCATCACACATTTTTCCCACGGATCTTTGTCAATAGCGTAAGCTAAATTCAGGGATAATGTTGAGAGCAGTAGCAACACTTTTGCAGTTCTCTATGATATATTTTTTTTAAAGCCACGATTGCAAAAATGATCTACAAATACTGAGCAGCTCATGTTATAGACAGAAGCATGCTACATGTCAGACCAATCCAAACTAATCTCTCGGCATGTCCAGCCCATCCATTATCTTAGCCAATCATGTCTAGAGGGAAGGTTCCTGTCTTTTTCTGTGGCTAGGCTGGCCAATTACCGTCATCTAAAATTCCATGACCCTCACAGCCCTATTTGCTTCCACACTGAATAAAATCATTTCAGATGGTTGCAGCTATATTTATTTTTTATTTGATTTATTTCCCCTTTATTTAACCAGGTAGGCAGGTTGAGAACAAGTTCTCATTTACAACTGCGACCTGGCCAAGATAAAGCAAAGCAGTTCGACACATACAACAACACAAAGTTACACATGGAATAAACAAACATACAGTCAATAATACAGTAGGAAAAAAAAGTCTATATACATTGTGTGCAAATGAGGTAAGATAAGGGAGGTAAGGCAATAAATAGGCCATGGTGGCGAAGTAATTAAAATATAGCAATTAAACACTGGAATGGTAGATGTGCAGAAGATGAATGTGCAAGTAGAGATACTGGGGTGCAAAGGAGCAAGATAAATAAATACAGTATGGGGATGAGGTAGTTGGATGGGCTATTTACAGATGGGCTAGGTGCAGTGACCTGTGAGCTGCTCTGACAGCTGGTGCTTAAAGCTAGTGAGGGAGATATGTGTCTCCAGCTTCAGTGATTTTTGCAGTTCGTTCCAGTCATTTGCAGCAGAGAACTGGAAGGAAAGGCGGCCAGAGGAGGAATTGGCTTTGGGGGGGACCAGTGAGGTATACCTGCTGGAGCGCGTGCTACGGGTGGGTGCTGCTATGGTGGCTAGTGAGCTGAGATAAGACAGGGCTTTACCTAGCAAAGACTTGTAGATGACCTGGAGCCAGTGGGTTTGGCGACGAGTATGAAGCGAGGGACAGCCAACGAGAGTGTACAGGTCGCAGTGGTGGGTAGTATATGGGGCTTTGTTGACAAAACGGATGGCACTGTGATAGACTGCATCCAATTTGTTGAATAGAGTGTTGGAGGATATTTTGTAAATGACATCGCCGAAGTCAAGGATAGGTAGTATGGCCAGTTTTACGAGGGTATGTTTGGCAGCATGAGTGAAAGATGTTTTGTTGTGAAATATGAAGCTGATTCTAGATTTAATTTTGGATTGGAGATGTTTAATGTGAGTCTGGAAGGAGAGTTTACAGTCTAACCAGACACCTAGGTATTTGTAGTTGTCCACATATTCTAAGTCAGAACCGTTTAGAGTAGTGATGAGCGGGCAGAGATCGGTTGAAGAGCATACATTTAGTTTAACTTGCATTTAAGAGCAGTTGGAGGCCACAAAAGGAGAGTTGTATGACATTGAAGCTCATCTGGAGGTTAGTTAACACAGTGTCCAAAGAAGCGCCAGATGTATGTAGAATGGTGTTGTCTGCGTAGAGGTGGATCAGAGAATCACCAGCAGCAAAAGCGACATCATTGATGTATACAGAGAAGAGAGTCAGCCCGAGAATTGAACCCTGTGGCACCCCCATAGAGACTGCCAGAGGTCCGGAAAACAGGCCCTCCGATTTGGCACACTGAACTCAATCAGAGAAGTAGTTGGTGAACCAGACGAGGCAATCATTTGAGAAGCCAAGGCTGTCGAGTCTGCTGATAAGAATGCGGTGATTGACAAAGTCGAAAGCCTTGGCCAGGTCGATGAATACAGCTGCACAGTAATGTCTCTTATCGATGGCAGTTATGATATCATTTAGGACCTTGAGCGTGGCTGAGGTGCACCCATGACCAGCTCTGAAACCAGATTTCATAGCGGAGAAGGTACGGTGGGATTCGAAATGGTCGGGAATCTGTTTTTTAACTTGGCTTTCAAAGACCTTAGTTAGAAAGGCAGGGTAGGATAGATATAGGTCTGTAGCAGTTTGGGTCTAGAGTGTCTCCCCCTTTTGAAGAGGGGGATGACCGCGGCTGCTTTCCAATCTTTGGGAATCTCAGACGATACGAAAGAGAGGTTGAACAGTAATTGGGGTTGCAACAATTTCGGCAGATATTTTTAGAAAGAGAGGGTCCAGATTGTCTAGCCCGGCTGATTTGTAGGGTTTCAGATTTTGCAGCTCTTTCTGAACATCACCTATCTGGATTTGGGTGAAGGAGAAATGGGGGAGGCTTGGGCGAGTTGCTGTGGGGGGTGCAGGGCAATTGACCGGGGTAGGGGTAGCCAGGTGGAAAGCATGGCCAGCCGTAGAAAAATGCTTATTGAAATGATCAGTTATAGTGGATTTATCGGTGGTGACAGTGTTTCCTAGCCTCAGTGCAGTGGGTAGCTGGGAGGAGGTGTTCTTATTCTCCATGGACTTTACAGCGTCCCTGAACTTTTTGGAGTTTGTGCTACAGGATGCAACTTTCTGTTTGAAAAGCTAGCCGTAGCTTTCCTAACAGCCTGTGTATATTTGTTCCTAACTCCCCGATCTAACTCGGGAAGTTAGGGAAATTCCCATATGCCATTCATGCCTGTTAGCTTTGTGTGACAGGGGTTGTAATATAGAATTAGAATACTGGAATGGAAATTAGCCTTCTTATGATGGTCCAAAGGTCAGCCATGTTGGTCAGGGAGTTGGTCACCCATGGTTTTCTAGTGCTGTGATAAGATATTATGCAAAACATTGAATGTGAAGAATTTATCTACACTGTATGTGTTTTTAGCTCGACAGCCAGCCAGTTTTGGAGGAATGATTCCATAATTTTGTTTAATAAACTGCAAATATGCCAACATACCATTCAAACAATGCAGTCAATCGACAGCTTGCTCAAGTCAGTTGATGATAGGACTTAGACAAGTTGTAAATGCAACAAGTACTGATATTGGATCATATAATAACACTCACAGCTTTCCAAGGAAACAAAATCTGAGACATTTATGGTCTATTTACATATATTTTAGAGGCTATAACTAGAAAATGTGTATAAAACCCATATAAACTGTATTTATAATTATATAACAATATTATAGGTTGACTATAATTCCATCACACAATTTCTGATACATCACATATTTTCCTGCACCTATGCCTCCTGACATTCATTCCAATTAGACTGGTTTTGGATTTCTCCCTGACCAAGGTGGCTGCCATTTTGTCCCCATTTTGGAACTTTGAGGGTTTATGACATAGCCCCTCTAGTAATATAATAGGATCTCTATGGGTTGTAATATCTTAGTACTAGGCTTAGGCTATTCAACTATTTATTGTTTTGTGATTGTAACTATGTACCACTGACATTTGGATTGTGTTATTGATCCGCAGTACACTGACTGAACTATGACCTTTGCTTCATGTCTTTGTTGTTGCGGCTCTAAAGTACACCAAATGTATTTCATATGTTTAACTTGTTGTTGTTTTTTTGAACATTGTGCATAAAATAGACATACCGTAGGTGAGAAGCCCTAAATTAAGCTTTTCATTAAGCCATCAATGTTATGTTAAATTCATGAATTAAAATAAGATACTGAAAAGCATGTATGTCATAAAAATAATGTAGAAAAATGTCAGGGCTTAGCTAAACCTTCTCTTGGTTGTAGTGTGGCGACCCGTTCAAAGAAGAAGACCTCGTCGTCCTCAACGGGACCAAGGAGGAGGTGGAGAAACTGAGGAAGATAATGGAGGAGAAGAGAGCCAAGGCCAAGGCAACAAAGGTTTGTGTTCCTAGAGTTTTCAAATCAAATGTTAAGGGTTAATCATAACTTCCACTTAAAGGGATAGTTCATCCAAATTACAAAATGACATGTTGGTAGCTAGCTTTTTTGCTTTTTTGGTACACTACAATTCCAATGCAAGAATGGTACCTACAGTGGCAAGAAAAAGTATGTGAACCCTTTGGAATTATCTGGATTTCTTCATAAATTGATCATAACATTAGATCTGATCTTCATCTAAATCACAACAACAGAATAACACAGTCTGCTTAAACTAATAACACACAAATTATTGTATTTCTGTCTGTTGAATACATCATTTAAACATTCACGGTGTATGTTGGAAGAAGTATGTGAACGCCTAGGCTAATGACTTCTCCAAAAGCTAATTGAAGTCATGAGTCAGCTAATGAGGAGTCCAATCAATGAGACAAGATTGGAGATGTTGGTTAGAGCTACCCTGTGCTAGAAAAAACACTCACAATTTTTTTTGTTGCTATTCACAAGAAGCATTGCCTGATGTGAACCATGCCACGAATAAAATATATCTCAGAAGACCCAAGATTAAGAAATGTTGAATTTCATAAAGCTGGAAAGGGTTACAAAAGTATCTCTAAAAGCCTTGATGTTCATCAGTCCACAGTAAGACAAATTGTCTATAAATGGAGAAAATTCAGCACTGTTGCTACTCTCCCTAGGTGTGACCGTCCTGCAAAGATGAATGCAAGAGCACAGCGCAGAATGCTCCATGAGATGAAGAATCCTAGTGTGTCAGCTAAAGACTTACAGAAATCTCTGGAACATGCTAACATCTCTGTTGGCGAGTCTACGATACATAAAACAGTCAACAAGAATGGTGTTCATGGGAGGATACCACGGAAGAAGTAACTGCTGTCCAAAAAAAACATTCCTGCACCTCTGAAGTTCACAAAAGAGCATCTGGATGTTCCACAGTGCTACTGGCAAAATATTATGTGGACAGATTAAACTAAAGTTGAGTTGTTTGGAAGGAACACACATCACTATGTGTGGAGAAATAAAAGGCACAGCACACCAACATCAAAACCTCAACCCAACTGTAAAGTATGGTGAAGGGAGTATCATGGTTTGGAGCTGCTGAATTCCCAAGTTTATCAAGACATTTTGCAGGAAATGTAAGGCTTTCTGTCCGCCAATTGAAGCTCAAGGACAATGACCCAAAACACAGAAGTCAATCAACAACAGAATGGCTTCAACAGAAGAAAATAAGCCTTCTGGAGTGTCCCAGTCAGAGTCCTGACCTCAACCCGATTGAGATGCTGTGGCATGACCTCGAGAGTGGTTCACACCAGACATCCCAAGAATATTGCTGAACTGAAACAGTTTTGTGAAGAGGAATGGTCCAAAATTCCTCCTGATCATCGTGTAGGTCTGATCCGCAACTACAGAAAATGTTTGGTTGAGGTTATTGCTGCCAAAGGAGGATCAACCAGTTATTAAATCCAAGGGTTCACATACTTTTCCCACCCTGAACTGTGAATGTTTACACAGTGTGTTCAATAAAGACATGAAAACATATAATTGTTTGTGTTATTAGTTTAAGCAGACTGTGTTTGTCTTGTTGTGACTTAGATGAAGATCTGCATAAATTGGTCATAAAAGTTTATCTGAAGTACAGGTAATTCCAAAGGGTTCACATTTTTCTTGCCACTGTATATTAGCATTTGTGTGCTTCATGTCCAAATCATATCTAAGTAACTTAATTGAGTTACACAATCAATTTTAAGATACTTTAGGATGATTTGGAGATGAAGCGCAGAAATTGTAATATAGGTACCATTGACTTGCAATGGATTTGTGTCACAAATGCTAAAAAGTTAGCATTTTAAACTTTGTCCATAGACTGTTTACAGCAGTGGTGTCAAAAATCTTTCCGTTGAGGGCCGAGTGTTTGTGGCTTTCTGGGATTTCAATTAAATTCAGACCTAGACAACCAGGTGATGGGGGTTCCTTACTAATTAGTGAACTTAATTAATCAATGAAGTAGAAGGGTGGAGCGAAAACCTGCAGACACTTGGCCGTCCGTGGAATGAGTTTGACACATCTGGTTGACAGGGTAAGGAAACAAATTTGTAATTTGGGTGAACTATCCTTTTTAGTCAATTTTCCACCTATTCATGATGCTTGCATGATGCATTGATGTCAAAGTGTAGATTTGACTCACCATAGGTAGAAGTTAGGATTCTCCCCTAGTTATGTGAGTTACCTGGAATTTACGGTAAAATGTTTTTTTTTTTAGAAATCAAAGAAGAGCAAATTTGCTGAGACTGTTTCCAAGCCATCAGAGTCAAAAGGTAGGAAGTAGTGATGCACCTATAAGACATTTTTGGCCGATACCGATATCCAATATTTTCCTTGGCAAAAAAAACGATACCAATAACCAATATCTAACATTTTAGCAGCCTTTTTAAGCATTCTATTACAGTTAAATAGTTAACACACACATGGACACAGCGGTCTAAGGCACTGCATCTCAGTGCGAGAGGTGTCACTACAGCCCTTGGTTCGGATCCAGGCTGTATCACATCTGGCCGTGATTGGGAGTCCCATAGGGCGGCGCACAATTGGCCCAGCCTCGTCCGGGTTTGGCCGGGGTAGGCCGTCATTTTAAATATGAATTTGTTCATCACTGACTTGCCTAGTTAAATAAAGGTTACACACACACACACATTCACCACACTGACCAAAAAGTTATTTTGTTGGCATTTACGTATGTCCCTATTACCAGTAAAACATAATCTATACCTATTTCTTTCACTTACTTGCTGTGCTGTTTCGTTGTTCATTTGTTCAGTCGTTTCATTCTCAACCAGGATTTCTATGGAACGCCGTTTGGGTCTTTGCGTGTCTTTAAAGATACTAGAGTCAAATAACACTTTCACATGTCAAATAACACTTTCACTTGTCAAATAAGCTTGTTGACCAATCAGGACCTGAATATGACTGTACTTCACATAATAATTTAACACGTTCATACATTTTTTACGTAGTTATTACACATTGATTACACTATCACTCGTATTTAATATGTCACCACGATTCATCGATATGTATGCTATGATGCTCGTAAAGTTGTCTCGCGCACCTACAGTGCTGGTCATAAAAAAAGCTAGCTAGCTCATGGATGCAAACATTGTTCTTCACTAAAAACAGAGCAAAACAACATCTGTTTCAGTAGCTATCATTAGCTAGCTAACTATATAGCTAGGTGTCATCATCTAAAATAACCTTAATTTATAACACAGTTATTATTTAATTAATGGTGGTCGGACCCATCTATGTGAAGCTAGCTACAATAAGGATTAGCCACAATAATGGACTTTGCGGTTAGCCTTCAAAATAAAAGTATGTAATTGACAGTGATGCAAATGAATACAAATAGTAGAATTATGCCATAATTGAATAGATCATGCTAACCGAGGTTGGAATGTTATATGAAATCAACAAAATATAATAATTTGTTAATTTGACAAAAATCTGTTGAAATTATACTTTACAATTGTATTGGGGTCGTACTTATTTCACTATACAGTCTTACCTATGGATTGTGGATCAATGACATGGGTTATCAGTCTACTCAGTGACACCCAGAGAACATTAGCGTTGTAGCTCTTATTGCGGGACTCTGAAACAACTGTGAATTGAGCCACATTTATTAACAACCTATGTGTATTGAACACTATTCCAGAGGATAAATAATACTGCGTGGATGTTTTGGAGTCTGATAACTGAGGAGGCGTTGGGAAAAAATATATTGGGTATTGAGTAGACTGATACCTCATTTCATTGATCCCCAATCCTTAGGTAAAGCTGTACAGTGCAATATGAATGTCAATACACACAATAGGCTGACTGGGGAAGTGATTTCACACAGTCACAGTCCCGCGATAAGAGCTACAACACAAATATTTGCGTAAACTCTTCACAGTTGTGTTCTGTGGGTGTCACTGAGTAGACTGATACCCCATTTCATTGTTTCACATTCCAACATTGTTTAACATTATCTAGTCTAAATATGTCATGATTTCACCAATTTGTAACCTTCTGCATCACTTATAAAGAGGTACTTTTATTTTGAAGGCAAACCGCGAATTCCACTTGTGCCTAATCCTTATTGTGGCTAGCTTCACAAAACATAATCCGGTCAGGTCGAGCCTCACTAGCCAGATGAAGCTAGCTGCCTGCTTATAATGTTAGCTTTGGGCAACAGGGTTAAGTAGCTGGCTAGCTATTTATTTTCATGAACTGAAGTTCAATAGCTAATACTTACTCACAAGAATTCTTAAATCATTGCAAAGAATCGTGAAAATGACTGCAGTGTCTACTTGTCATTGTTTTCAGGCTGGTTGTATTACTGCTAGCTAGGTACCAAGATAAATCTAGCTAGCTAACCCAGAAGTTGCAGTCAAACAAATAATGTTTTATTACCAACGCGGTATTGTAAACACATCGTTCGGGACCGGTGTTTGCTTGTTTGCACACTTTTTTGTACAGCTTTGACAGTGCTACTGATAGAAATGGTGGAGCTTGGCTTGCACGTGCAAATTCAGAACACACAACATTTTATAATAGAACGGTGATATTTAACGTGTCAAATTAAAAGCTTAAATAGCGTCAAATAGTGTTATTGTCAAATAGTGTTATTTGACGTGTATCTTTTTTGACATGCAAAGACCCAAACGGCGTTCTATAGTATGTTGTGAAGTTAATAGTAGTGGCGCTATTACTGTGTAACTCCGGTAGGGCAACATCTGAACAATTGCGCACTTGGTAACGTTAGTGTGTACCGGTGCTCAACCAGTCACGAAAGCCAACATCACCCACAACAGAGGACGGTTGATTGTTGAGGGCAGTGAATTATATTATCTTGGCGTTTAATGGATTTCGCCTTTGAGTTGTCTCGCTGAAATGTTCTTAATCTTTCAAGTGACTGCTTGACTTGTTGACTGCTCTATCCACACAGCAGACATTGTGGGCTAGGTTAGGAATGCTGTGTTGCATGTGTAGCTCTAAATTTTACGTGGTGTCATTACTTCATGTACCTACGTTATAGAGGTATGCACGTCAGCTTTGACATCGTTTTTTCACATCGGTGTTAAACTAGACATCGAGGCCGACACCGATGTTAGCCTTTTTAGCTAATATCGTCCGATTCCGATATGTTCACCGATATATTGTGCATTCCTAGTAGGAAGTGTGGAGGACATATCTTATTTTTGTTTTATACATGTTATTCATCTACAAAACTAAAATGGGCCATGTGGACATAGTCAAATCAAATTGTATTGGTCACCTGCACCGAATACAACAGGTGTAGACTACTGTGTAATGCTTACCCATTCCCAACAGTGCAGAGTTAAAAAGTAACACAACATTTTAATTAAAAAAGGATGTAAAGTTAGTAATGAGGCTATATACAAGGAGTACCAGTACTGAGTCAATGTACAGCCGTACGGGGTAGTTGAAGTAACAGTATGTACGTGTAGGTAGGGGTAAAAGTGACCAGGCAATCAGGATATATAATAATCAGTGTAGCTGCAGTGTACATAAAGTGTGTGTGGGCAGAGTCTAGTGAGTGTGCATAGAGCCAGCAAGGGGGTCAGTACAAAAATAATTAAGGTAAAGACATACACTGAATATAAACACAACATGTAAACGTGTTGGTCCCATGTTTCAGGAGCTGAAATAAAAGCTTATTTCTCTCAAATTTTGTGCATAAATTTGTTTATATCCCTGTTAGTGAGCATTTCATCTTTGCCAAGATAATCCATCCACAAGCCTGGTGTGGCATATAAAGAAGCTGATTACACAGTATGATCATTACACAGGTGCACCTTGTGCTGGGGACAATTAATTACCACTCAAATGTGCAGTTTTGTCACACAACACAATGCCACAGATGTCTTAAGTTTTTATGGAGCGTGCAATTGGCATGGTGACTGCAATAATGTCCACCAGAGCTGTTGCCAGAGGATTTAATGTTAATTTCTCTACCATAAGCCTACTCCAGCGGTGTGCTGATGTCAACGTTGTGAACAGGGTGCCCCAGGATGGCGGTGGGGTTATTGTATGGGGAGGCATAAGCTATGGACAATGAACACAATTTTCTCTATTGAAATTTGAATGCAAATGTACACTGACAAGATCTTACAAGAGGCCTATTGCTGTGCCATCCATCCGCTCCCATCACCTCACGTTTCAGTATGATAATTCACAGCCCCATGTCGCTTCTCTGTACACAATTCCTGGAAGCTGAAAATGTCCGGTGTTTCTGTACTGCACATGGGGTGGCAGGGTAGCCTAGTGGTTAGAGCGTTGGACTAGTAACTGGAAGGTTGCAAGTTCAAATCCCAGAGGTCTGTCGTTCTGCTCCTGAACAACCCACTGTTCCTAGGCTGTCATTGAAAATAAGAATTTGTTCTTAACTGACTTGCCTAGTTAAATAAAGGTAAAATAAATTTTAAAAAATAGATGGAGTTAGCATAACAAATGGCCACTGGATTGATGCAAATAATCATGATATTATCCTGCCAGGAAGGCTAGTTAACATTAAATTGAGGTTTTTGGGAAAGCCTTTCCATATACCAGAAGACAGTTAGGTCTATCATTAGCATCTATATTTTTCCTGTTCCTTAATTGTTTGAAACCTGGATGTTTTACTTCATATTATGGAGGCATACCCAGCCAAAGTCCGACCATAGAAATATCTAATTGAAATATTTTTAAAACATTTCATTGTTTAGCAGCCAAAGGCATTATCCTAGTCATATTAGAAACCCATGATAGTTGTTGCATCTTTAGATCTCCCGTTTGTACATTTCTACTGTATATTTCCATCTCTGGCCATGAAGCTGGTCACATGTGCATTTTAGAACAGTTTTTTCCCCCATAAATTGCATTTTGGATCATTTGCGCGTAGGCTTAGGTGTGTATATTGCTGCGCCTAAAATGTGAATAAAAAATTATTTATCAATTTTAAGATTAACATTCATGATCTGTTCCATCAGCCTTATTAATTGATACAGCTTATACCTCCACTACACTACTTTGATTCGCATCAGTGGGGATTAAGAAGTGAGAATATGCAATGTCCACTGAAAAAAGTAGTATACACCATATTACCCACCATTGTACAAACACTGTGTGAACTTGGTTCAGACAGTCATATTTTTGAGCAGGTACTTCTGCGGTCTGGCTTGGAGACAGGCAAGACTCCATGCTCAGCTCTCTTTCTCTCTCTGTGGTTCCCTGTCTTTTAGGCTCCAGTTGTTGTTGCTAGTCAGTGGACACACCCATGAGTGTCTTTCAGAACCCCTCCTAAAACCACACCTGTTATGTTTTGATTGTTGTCAGTAACTCTTTGTTAGTTCCCTTTCTGTTTGGGCGACATTATTCTTGCTGAGGAACGTACAGTTGAAGTTTTACATACACTTAGGTTGGAGTCATTAAAACTCGTTTTTTAACCACTCCCCACATTTTTTGTTAACAAACTATAGTTTTGGCAAGTCAGTTAGGACATCTACTTTGTGCATGACACAAGTAATTGTTCAAATAATTGTTTACAGACAGATTATTTCACTTATAATTCACTGTATCACAATTCCAGTGGGTCAGAAGTTTACGTACACTAAGTTAACTGTGCCTTTAACTTCTCTAGGGTAGGGGGCACTATTTTCACCTCCAGATGAAAAGTGTGCCCAAAGTAAACTGCCTGCTATTCAGGCCCAGAAACTAGGATATGCATATAATGGTAAAAAACACTCTTAAAGTTTCCAAAAGTTTTAAAATAATTACTGTGAGTATAACAGAACTGATTTGGCAGACGACAACCTGAGAAAAATCCATCCAGGAAGTAGGATTTTTTATTTATTTTTGTTTTCTATTCAATGCCATTACAGTATCCATTGACTTAGGACTCAAATTGCACTTCCTATGCCTTCCACTAGATGTCAACAGTCTTTAGAAATTGTTTCAGACTTGTATTCTGAAAAATGAGGGAGTAAGAGCAGTCTGAATGACTGGACCCTCCAGTGTCACAGAGCTTTTTCATGCACGCGACCGATAATGTGCCTTTCTTGTTTACCTTTTACATTGATGACGTTATTGTCCGGTTGAAATATTATCGATTATTTAGGCTAAAAACAACCTTAGGATTGATTCTAAACATTGTTTGACATGTTTCTACTAACTTTACGAGTTAGTTGAGTGCAACCATATGAAGATCGTCAAAGGTAAGTGATTCATTTTATCTCTATTTCTGACTTGTGTAACTCTTCTACTTGGCTGGTTACTGGTTGTAATGATTTGTCTGCTGGGCGCTGTTCTCAGATAATCGCATGGTATGCTTTCGCCATAAAGCCTTTTTGAAATCTGACACCATGGTTGGATTAAGAAGAAGTTTATATTTAAACCAATGTATAACACTTGTATGCTTCATGAATTTTTCTAAGGAGTATTTCTATTTTTGAATTTGGCGCTCTGCAATTTCACTGGATGTTGGCCAGGTGGGAAGCTACCGCCCCACATACCCTAGAGAGGTTTTAAACAGCTTGGAAAATTCCAGAAAATTATGTCATGACTTTAGAAGCTTCTGATAGGCTGATTGACATTGAGTCAATTGGAGGAGTACCTGTGGATGTATTTCAAGGCCTAACTTCAAACTGAGTGCCTCTTTGCTTGACATCATGGGAAAATCAAAATAAATCAGCCAAGACCTCAGGAAAAAAATGGTAGACCTCCACAAGTCTGGTTCATCCTTGGGAGTAATTTCCAAATGCCTGAAGGTACCACGTTCATCTTTACAAACAATAGTACGAAAGTATAAACACCATGGGACCACGCAGCCGTCATACCGTTCAGGAAGGAGACGCGTTCTGTCTCCTAGAGATGAACGTACTTTGGTGCGAAAAGTGCAAATCAATCCCAGAACAACAGCAAAGGACCTTGTGAAGATGCTGGAGGAAACCGGTACAAAAGTATCTATATCCATAGTAAAACGAGTCCTATATCGACATAACCTGAAAGGCCGCTCAGCAAGGAAGAAGCCACTGCTCCAAAACCGCAATTTAAAAAGCCAGACTACGTTTTGCAACTGCACATGGGGACAAAGATCGTACTTTTTGGAGAAATGTCCTCTGGTCTGATGAAACAAAAATAGAACTGTTTGGCCATAATGACCATTGTTATGTTTGGAGGGAATACGGGGAGTCTTGCAAGCCGAAGAACACCATCCCAACCGTGATGCATGGGGGTGGCAGCATCATGTTGTTGGGGTGCTTTGCTGCAGGAAGGACTGGTGCACTTCGCAAAATAGATGGCATCATGAAAAGGATGTGGATATATTGAAGCAACATCTCAAGACATCAGTTAGGAAGTTAAGGCTTGGTCAAAAAAAGTGTCTTCCAAATGGACAAAAACCTCACGCATACTTCCAAAGTTGTGGCAAAATGGCTTAAGGACAACAAAGTCAAGGTATTGGAGTGGCCAATCCAAAGCCCTAACCTCAATCCTCTAGAAAATTTGTGGGCAGAACTTAAAAAGTGTGTGCGAGCAAGGAGGCCTACAAACCTGACTCAGTTACTGTAATTAAATGTCAGGAATTGTGAAAACTGAGTTTAAATATATTTGGCTAAGTTGTATGTAAACTTCTGACTTCAGCTGTAACTATTCACACCCCTTGACTTTTTCCACATTTTTTTGTTGTTGTTACAGCCTGAATTCAAAATGGATTAATTTGACATTTTGTGTCTCTGGCCTACAAACAATACCCCATAAGTATGAACCCCCCTGGGACAATACACCTTTGGCAGCAATTACAGCTGTGAGTCTTTTGGGGTACGTTTCTAAGAGCTTTGCACACCTGGATTGTACAATAGTACGCCCATTATTATTTTTAAAATTCTTCAATCTCTTTTTCAGGTTGGTTGTTGATCATTGTTTAAAACCGTTTTCAAATCTTGCCATAGCTTTTCAAGCTGATTTAAGTTAAAACTGTAACATGGCCTAAACATTTGCACCACCATGGAATGTTATTACATTGTCTATGTTCTCAATTGAAGAGAACAGGGTCCAACAAATGGAAATTAGGAAGAGGCTGTTATGGTATTCAACTTCCACTTTGACATCAAACCATTTTCAAATGTTGTAAACACAATTGATTTAACATATGATATTATTAACGGCTTGTTTATGGAAATCGTACAGCATACTTTTTTTTTTAACCCAAAACGTGTTGTTTGTACACTGTAAAGGAAGTGTAGCTATTCATGGAAATTCCCAAATGCTTTGAATACATTAAACATTAGTTATAAATTAACTTGGTCTTAACTTAGCTTGATCTTATCTTCATATCTTCAAGCAGTTGTCGATACGATTCACACAAACAAACCATACATCACAACATCAAATTGTACATCACAACAAATGAACAAGACACTAGGATCTGTTCTCCCTTGAGAGGTAGGCCCAACAGGACTTTGAAAGGTCTTTGTGGTTGAATCTGTGCTTCAAATTCACTGCTCGATTGAGGGACTTTATAGATAATGATTGATGTTATGGATTGTTAAAACTTTTATGTATTTCTTGTTCACATTCACCTGTTTTGTTCCTATGTAGAAAATCCAGACTCCACCGAAACCGTTTTTGCAGAGGGCAAAACTTCAACAGAAAATGGCGAAGACCGCAGCCAGCCAGGTGTTTATTTGTGGATTGAACAAACGCTCATTCAATGCAGTGCACCATAGTGTGTAGCTTGCACTCATTTTATTGCTTTTTCCGACACTTTACTCCCCTTACAGTTCATATCTCAACAGCATGATGTCTTAACCCTAAAACTGTCACTGTGCCCCTGAGCAAGGCACATAACCCCTAAAGTGTTCTCCATCCTGGACTGGATTCCTGTGTGTGTGTGTGTGTGTGTGTGTGTGTGTGTGTGTGTGTGTGTGTGCGTGTGTGTGTGTGTGCGTGCTCATTTGAAGGCATTGTGTATACTTGATAGCCACCTACACAAATAGCTAGCTAGAACAAAGTGTTAATAAGATAAATTCCATAAAAAAGATTAAAAGCAATACAAACAAATGTTGTCCAGTAGGCATCTACTGCGGGAGCTGTGTTGTCTGTCATTTTATCACAAAAGTGGCAAAGTATTCTATTTTATGCCTATCAATAGTGGTCATGATAGGTCATTTTGTCTTCTCACCCTAGCAGTCCCTGGGCCCTCTGGTTCTTCCAGCTCCTCCAAGGTGGTCAAACCCTTGGCGGCATCCGGAAGCTTGGCGGCATCCGGAAGCTTGGCGGCATCCGGAAGCTTGGCGGAATCCGGGAGCAAGAGGTCCATCCAGTCCATGGAAGAGAAGTCAGAGACCTACAAATCTCTTTTCACCAGCCACAGTTCAGCCAAGCGCACCAAAGCCCAGACGTCCAACTGGGTCACCCACACCCCCTACCACTTCTAAATGACCCCACCATCCCTTATATCACCCCCCCCACACACACACACACACACACACACCCCACCCCCCCACAACCAGGTGCTCCTGTGTATTTGCAGTGAGAAACACTTTGAGGTAATCCTTTATTTGAAGAGTACCTAAAAATTAAAAATAAAGTAATTTATAATCTATACTTAATGCATTCATGAGCACATGCCCGTTTCATAAATGCTTATGTCAACAACGGCAAGTTGAAATATGCAGTATAAGTGCACATATCTGTGACAAAGGGAATATCAACTTGACACTGCTTATGAATGTGTTGTATGTAGGTGATGGAGCCCTTATGGTGGTGTCATTTTAATAAAGTGTTACTGAATTAGACATGACTTTTTCTTGTAGGTATCCTTGGCTCAGGCTGGTGAATCAATACATGTGCTATAGGTTAGGGTTGCTAATTTTCCTCTTTTTTTCTATGAATTGGCTGTATTATATGTTGGTCTTATCTAGGTTATCTATCTAGTTGTTTTTTATAGATGTGGATCACTATGATCACTGGATCACTATGATTCATCTTTCGATTACGGTTACAAGGATTTAGTTTATAGAAAGTGGAATAGTGAGTGTTTATTCATAACATCTTATTGCTTATGTAAGTAAACACTGTTTATACTCAATATTGACATTTCCTCCACATAACTTGTCAGCAATCAAAATATAGATTGATATACACATTTCAATGTTCATATTTGATTTTTATTTATACGGATACCTTTTAAATACTTTTTCCAGGCATGTTTGTTCAACCCCCAACCCAAACAATGTCAAAATAAAGTATTTTTTCCCTAAAAATGGGTATTCCTTTTTATTATAGGACAACATATAGTATGTACAAGTTAAGGTGCATTAAGTCGAATGAAACAATCAATTTGTTCCCTTCTGCTGGTATTTTAGTTATATCCCAAAATTACTGCCTTGTCTCATGTTCTGTGTTTTCAGGTTTGTTTTGGAGTTAAAGGGTTTGCTTTATATTTCAATTCATATTAAATTAATATTACATTATTTTTTTATTCTAGGACACACCATGAAAGTGTGAAATGTACCCAAAATGGAGTGCAAATATGTATTTTAGGGTCACACAAAAGTGTGAAGGAAACACTGATAGCGCAGAAAAAAATATATACTTGGCTTTAATAATTGAGTCAAGCCACAAGATGGGAGCAGAGGTTTAACTTTGCCTTTAGAATCTACTTAGTGTAGAGTAGACAGACCTCTGGAATTCTACTCTACAGATGGCTAGAGTCAACTAATTTAGGATATGCGTTTACGCAGGTAGACCAATTCTGATCTTTTTTTTTCACTGATTGGTCTTTTGACCAATCATATCAGCTCTTTGGCCAACGATTGTGCAAATGTCACCTATGACCTCTAGAAAAAGTCACATTGGGGAAATTCTGTTTCCCATTCAAGTAAATAAATTAGATAGTCTTTGCCCTTGTCATTTCTAGATTGTAAATGTTTTGTTAATTATTCCGTTTTTTTACAGATACTGTATGTTCATACGCATCTTAATGTATTCCTTAAAGATGGATCAAATAAAATAGAGCGACCATGCATTTATTCACCTAAGTCATTACTTTGTCACAGTAAAGGCTAGCCTTATAAGCCTTCAGTCGTTCGTTGAACGAAACTTGGAACGCATCAATGCAACTTTCTTGATGTTGTAGCCGGCAATTATCGGTATTTCGCTGCAAGCTATCCTTTGCAATAAAGAGTTTTGGTTATCCTCTGGCACTAGGCTTTGGAGTTGCGACTATTTCAGGATACATATTTGAATCTCTGTACATTTCACATTTGAGTAATTTCGCAGACTCGTATCTAGAGCGATTTACGCGCAATTAGGGTTAAGTGTATTGCTCATGAGCACATCGACAGATTTCTCACCTAGTCGGCGAGGGTTTTCCAACCAGCGACCTTTCTGTATTGTGTTAATAATTAGGCCTACCCTACACAAGTTTACGATAGGCTAAAATACGTTTAACGTTTATATGAAGGCCTAAGGAATCCACAAAACACATTGGAAAATAAAATGTAACTGTAGTTAATTGAAATGGAAAGAAACTAAAATAAATAAGCCTATTGGCTATTCAGAAGCTCCTCAGATGGTTTAAATGCGTTTATTCTATGAAGATGCACTTCCATACGCGTCGTTTAGGCTACCCTCGAATGTGTAGAGATATGTAGGAAAGTCGAACAACCTTAGAGTAGGCCTATCACAGGAATGTGCATAGGGTTTCACTCAGGTGCATTACCATGCAGGGCGCATGCGCATTCCAAGAGAACCAGGTGAATTCAGCAATATAGACTTGCGAATTCTCTCTTTCATAGCCTTTCCACTGGAATTATACCGCGATCCTCACAGATGTCTTTACTCGAGAGGCTCGAATCAGACTGGCGGGTAAGCAAATGCATGTTTAGCTTTTTATTTAAAATGATTATGACTATTACTTGTTTATCTTTTGACCTAATAAGTCAGCACGTTACATTAATTGTAGGATACAGGTTTTTAGGACCTTGTGGTCGTTTGTACTAGGCTACTGCGCGTTCATTGATAGTGGCTTTACTATTGCTAAATATACAATTTCAATTAATTATTATTATTAAACCAATAATTATGATAATAGACCCTATAACGTTGATTTATTGAAATACTCGGGTGCTCACGACTTCGGAGGTTAAAGCCCTGCAGAAGAGATAGTCATAGGCCTACATTTGCCATTACATATCGTGTATGATTTAAAAAATATATAACCGACGTCAACTCAGATTTATAGTTCATATTGGCAACTGGTTTTCTGGTAAACCAGTTGCCAATATTCGTTTCAAGAACATGATGTCTCACAATACTCAGTTGCCTATAGCCTACACCAAATGTGCACCTTTTAAAAAAATAATATATAGGCTACACTAATAAACTAGTAGCCTAAATAATATTAGACTATTAATAGAAACTCTGTTACCTTGTTACCTTGCATGTCCATAAAAAATGGTAATTTGTCTCTGAATATAGTCAAACATAGACTATATATTCTACATGAGTTTAGCTTCTTCAGTGTGACATAATTTTTGCATAATTCACCTACGTGTTTGTTCTATTTCGAAAGAGGATTTCATATTTACGCTAAACCACATGGCCCACGTGAAGCCTAACACTTGTAACTAATTGCCTTTATGGATAACAATTTAGGCCTACTTTAAAATGGGGTTTTCTGTCAAGAGTTCTTGTTTAAACGAATTGGCATTGCCATGATTGTCATTGACATGATAAAAACCCCTGTTCAAAACACAACGGATAGGCAATTCTTGCGTGTCTAACCTCATTTACTCTCTGCCACCGCGATGTAAACATCCCTTAATTAGTGAGCATTCATTTCTGGTTCATATCTTAACACACTCAGAAGAAGCACACGCAGCTTAAAGCCACTGCGTCGTTCATGGGTGAGCTGATCTTCCCCAATCGTTATTGTTTCCCAGGCGTCGAATCATTATTAAGCATTCCCAAAACCTTAATGATAAAGACACGTGTATTGTTTTTCCATGCATATTAACAATTATCAGACAGAAAATTATTCAAACCCTTAGCTTAACTAACTGCTGTTAAATCATATTTCACAATGATAACGGAAACAACAAAAGAAAAACACAAATATGGTCTTTAAAATAGGCTATAACTCCCTTTTTGCGTGAAGTTATGCATATCCAAACATCAAGGACACCTTTATTTTGGACATTGCAATGCTCCACCAAAAATGTTAATGAAGCTCTAAGGGGGGGATTTTCGTTGAGATGCCTGGTGCTTAGTGGTTTGAAGAAGAACTATGCTTTTAAGCCTTGGGGCTTTAAGGTTTTGAAGGTACCAAACGTCAAGTTAAAGCCCCGAAATGCAGCTATTCGTTTTTAAGTACCTATAAGTAGTCTAGCTGTCAATTATTTAAAATGTTTAGGATGGAAATCGGAATATTTTACATGAGCGCGTTGACTCTTGCTTTATTAAAACTGGAATCGTTGATCCAATTCTGACCCATTGATTCTTGAAGAATATAACCTATAAATGCATCGCGAGTTTAGTTCAACTGTCAGAACCCCAAATATACGCTTTTTTCTCCAGTGTTTGTTAACAACGTAAATGTAATCAAACACGGTATAGCCTCAAAACATGGTTAAAACTATCATTCTTATATCATGGGGGGGAGGGGGGGGTGTTTTTGTTTCAACTAAGGAGTCTATCTTTTAGCGAAATTGGCTAATTCATGTTTAAAGGCTTTTCGTAGGCTATTGTTTTGCAAATGTATATTCAAGATCTTTTAGTTAACTTAACATGGCTAAAAAATATCAATTTTCTCGATTACATTCATAGGCTATTGTTATCACTTACAGTATTTTTTAAATCAAGGTTTCCAACTATGATATTATTTATTATAGGCTATGCATTATTCTGCATTCAGTTATTCGGCCACAATTACCAATAATAGCATAATAATAATAAAACATTATTATCGAAAGTATATGCCTATAATGTTTTTGTCAAGAGAGCAACTGCAGACGGACAGCAATATGATTGGCTCCTTATTCCAATAATAACCAATCAGCAAACTTTGTCTTCGGCCATATTCAAGATGACATCACGACAAAGGCACGCCCCCTAAAAATATCTAACCTATGTAAATATAGTACACATACTTTCAAGCGGATTCAGTAAGGAGCAAAGGTTTGAACATCATCACTTTGTCCGTCAGAGGGAGTCGAGTTTCATATATTCAGCGCCTCGTCCCATAGTCACTGCGTAACTGCTTACCGCTTACTACTGGAAGGGATCTTGCTTGAAAAACTGTTTTTACTCATAGTTGCTGTTAAGATTTATGTTGATAGCCGCCCGAATCACGCTCCAACGTCAGTGCGCTTCAAGGAACCGCAGCCCCACTCGAGTTGAATAAGTCTATTCGTGATTTCTAGGAAGTGGGCTACAGTCTTACTTTGTTTCCCACCTGGATTAACTCGTAGACGACCACCAATTTACCTGGTCAACCTTCTTGGTTTAAGCTTTTGTCTGTCAGAAACTATGCTGTGGAAACTAGCAGATAACGTGAAGTACGAGGATGACTGTGAGGTGAGTTTTAGCTACACAAACCGCACGGCATTACGTTTCAACAAGTTTAGAAAATATGGAAGAACATTATTTCATAATAAAATATTGTGGCCCTCATGCGCCCCATCGCTTTATCGCGTCTTTAATGGGTAGACTTTTTGTTTATAGATATTTGTCGCGCGGCAATCCCTTTTAGATACAGTACTTGATAAAAGTTTGACGGAATGAAAAGTATTTTCATGGGAAATGGTTATAACTAGGAAGCATATTTTGAAAAATAATGATCAGTGGTTAGCTTATGCTATTTTTCATTGTCGAGTGTAAGTTCAAGTGCATTATCAGAAAGGTTTTTTCTTCTTCTTTGAATGATAGCCTAAATATGTTTCTTAACGTAACATTATAAGTTGTATATAGGCTATTCCAGATGGGCTACTCTTTCCGCAGTATCTCGATTGGCTACTGACGACATGCGGTTTGATTTCAATAAATACAATTTTATTTTGTGTTAAATAAAGTATATTTTGTGTTACTTGAGTTGGATTTAGATGATAGTATAAAGCTTTTTGATTTACTTAGGCAGGTCTATTGTTCTGAGCTGAGTCAGGTTATTTTAAATAATTACAATTACCAAAGTATTGTTGTTATTATTGTTATTATTATTAATAATAATATAGGCCACAAGGGTAGTAAAATAGTCCCCTCCAGACTGTCTTTTGAGAGGTGATGTGGTAACAGCAATATCACAACAGTCCACGTAGATTGCATGCTATCAGAAATAAGACAATTATTTTAGCTATTTTTCTGTGCAACAAAATATGCATTTTTACTTTGAATTGTGAAATCATGTCTTCCCTTTCAAGGTTGTTCTAAGCAGCCGTCTTCTGATAATTGTGTACTGAAATAACATTATATATATAGATTCATTTCGGCCTCTAAATATTATGCATGAATGTGTAAAACATTTCACCAAATGTTTTCCTAATCGATGGTGAAAAATAAATATTGACGTCTGCATCAGGCTTAGCTGTCAACACAGTTGTCTTTCCAATAAATTATGTCGAGGACTGTTGATTCACTACGGATTTGTCTAATTGACAAGGGGCACAATATATTATAATTTATACCTATATCATTATCAACCTAAACTAAGGTCTCTCTTCTGTTCCCAGGAAAGGCACGACGGGAGTAGCAATGGGAACCCCCGCTTACCTCACCTCCCCGCAGTGAGCCAGCACATTTACAGCCCGTCGCCGTCCCTCTCCCACTCCGCCAACTCAGACTTCCAACCCCCGTACTTCCCACCTCCATACCAGCCTATATCATACCCCCAGTCCAGTGACCCCTACTCGCACCTCGGCGACCCTTTCAACATCAACTCCATACACCAGTCGTCCTCTAACCAACAGCAGTCATGGCCGGGGCGACATGGTCAAGAAGGACTGGGACCTCATTCGCGAAGCGGACTCGCGAGCCAGATTCTGGGCCTGGACGGCGGCTCGTCCGGCTTGAGAAGAGAAGGCTTCCGTCGGCCAGAGCTGTTACCGCCTCACGCCCATAGCATTGAGTCAACCATCATTGGTGATAACATAGGACTGCATGAAATGGGCCATGGCCTGGATGATGTTCAAGTGAGTGATTTGATTGTGATTTTGTTGTCTGGGTGAAATTGAATGAGGCATGCTGTCTAAAACAATGGTCAGGCTAAAACTAAATAGACTTGCAAAGGAAAGGCATGGTTTTATTGTCATGAATGGAATGTAAATGTCATATTTCATAATTAACTCCCTTAATTATTATTCTAAGAATAAGTATTACATTTTGCTTTTTTACTTATTTTTCAGCATGTAGATGACCACAGTATTATAATGGCAGATCAGACAGTCATCAAAAAAGGTGGGTTTATTTTACTTTCCAAATATGTAGCCTACAATATATTGACATATGAGAAATGCTTTCACAATTTCAATACAATATTCCCTTACTGGTTTGTGAGTTACACATGCTTGATGTATAAGGGCACAGTGCCAGAAATTGGTGTGCAACAGGTAACAAGAATGCAATAGAGAAACATTGAGAGCTGTTTACATTTACTCCATAGCTGAGATTGCTTGTTACTAAGTACATACTGTACCTGGAAAATTCTACTTCTACAAATATTTAGCAATTATTTGTACAGTTACATGTCTTTGCATTTGATGATAGAACATCTGAGTAGGAAAGGCTGGTAGTTGTACTTGTTGGTACATACATTGATAATCCCAGTAGTCATGAGGTTCACTTAGCTAAGCCTAGTTTGGTCCTCTGTGGATTCCTGTGCTGAGGTTGTTTGAATAGAACATCAGAAAAATAACCTTTTCAAAATGGCAGCCTATGGCTGACAAGATGGGACTGAGGACATTGTGCAACCGTTGAAATACTGCATTGAGAGAGAGAGGGAGAGGGAGCGCTTTGGAAAGTCTTTAGAGGTCTAAGCTGGTGCATTCGATTCCTTTTGAATTCCAGTTGAAAGCAGTCCAATGGGTCGCTGCTCTTCTTGAGACTCGCTGGCTGACTTTCTGCAGAACCAGCTTTAGCTGGGGTGTGGCATCCTCCTTGCATGCAAAGGACAATTCAGTCATTTGTTGGGACATGAAATATTTTGAATGAGGAGGATTCAGTGTTATCTAGTAGGCCCTACCCTCAACAGTCTTTCGTTCAGTCATTTTGTGCGTTAATTTGAAATTCTGCACTACCTTTGTAACCGAATGAATGTATAGATTAATGAATAGTAGATATTGAATTCATGGTTATCATATTTGTAGTAAATTGATAATAGATGTTAGTGAGATTTGTTAAAACAACATCACTGTGAACATACAGGTTCAGGAACTGTGATGGTAGATAACATTATTGTGATGTGGTGCTTGACAAGAGTTTGTGTGAATGTCCTTTGCAACATTGGCAAGGACGGTAAAGAATAGTTAATATATTTTCTGTAATAAAGCCTACATGTACAAAAATTAGTACAAAAATCTGCCAGATTTTTGATGGTCATTTTTTTAGGCAGTCGAAAGCTTGAATAAAATATTAAATCCAGCTACAGTATAAGCATTTGTGTTAAAGCTACCTAAATGGTATCAATGCTTCGTTTTGCATATTTTTCTCAATGGCAGCCATTTTGGATTGTATTAAATTGGTGGACATTTTTGATGATTAGTTTTAAATCAATTCGACAATCCAAATCTTTTTTTACAATATTAAGGAGGTAGCAAGTTGTACAGCACGATAAAGGACATATAGTCTTCGGTACAGTGTGCGCTGGCTCACTTTATTGATCTTCCACTCAAGGTCAGACTATGGGTAGCCTACATTCTTGTAAACGGCGGCAACAATACTTCACTCTTAGCTTTGTACCCTATAGATGAGCTCTAAATTGTAATTTTGTCCCCCTTTTTGATTCTTGTCTCAGTACTAGGACTACGAGGGGGCAGAAACCTTGATCGCTTACAGAGGACTTATTATGAGGGGGGCATTCTTGCGGGTGAGGATGAAGGTATATGTAGTGTACTTGTATGTTTGTCTGGGTGTGACTTGTGTTGTTTGACCCTTGAAGTTTTGATCTAAAATGGCCACCTAGTTTGACAGTTTGGGCCCTGTTGCCGTACAACAGAAGTTTATAGGTTAGGTTCTTATTATCCACTCGATTAGAAGCTACAGACCATTGAACGTTTGATCCAAAATGGCCATCCAATTTGGGCCATGTTTCTGTAAAACAAGTCTTTATTTTAGTCACTCAATTAGAAGTAGCGACAGGGTTGGTCTACGGCCAGGCAGGGAGAAGGGACTCTCTGTGAAGTAGCATGGAACAGTTGTGTATGCGTGTGGATGTAATGTCAGTGGGTGGTAGGAATGAGGGGACTTTTAGCTGTGAAACCTCAGGAATGACTGTTGGTGAAAAACACACCAGTTCATCATAGTTATTTAGTGAATGGCCACTTATGGTGTACATCTTGGCTTCCGCAAAGGAAACAGGTTTGTTGTTTACATGTAATAATTCTGAGTTATATAGATTTTTTTTACAAATCATTATGATGATGTTACATTTCACAGTTTATTATAAGAGAAAGCATGTTAAAGTTGGAATCCAAGCTGCACTGTGGGGCGACAACAGACAGTGGAGAGGGATTTTTACAACTGTCGGCAAATGCAGCCAGTCTTAATGAATCAAATCCTTTTAAAAAACTAAACATTTTCTAGGAATTTCTCAAGGAAACAGTCTCTTCACCCATAACATGTTTACAATGTAGCACAGCCTCCATAAAGTCCAATAATGTTGTCTAATGTCTGTCTATCCTCTCTGCAAACCATCATTTCCAATGGGACAGTAAAGATACTCTACATTAACCTTGATACTCCAACTTTTCCTAGTACTTTTCCTCTCATTATAATTTCTCTTAACATTATTAACATTATTAACCAACACTCATACTAACCTCTCCTCTCTCTCTCCACCCCTTCCCCAGGCCCCTTGTCCCTCCCCAAGGGCAACTCATTGGGCCTGCCCTTCCAGAAGGAGTCCCTGTTAGGCATGGTGTCCAACCCCACCGAGGTGTTCTGCTCAGTGCCTGGACGTCTCTCGCTTCTCAGCTCCACCTCCAAGTACAAGGTGACTGTGGCAGAGGTGCAGCGGCGCCTGTCTCCTCCCGAATGCCTCAACGCCTCTTTGCTAGGGGGAGTCCTACGTAGGTCAGTATCCACACAATATGAATTCATTATGAGATGGTTACAAGACATTTTAAGGGTGTGAAACGTGCTTATGACAGGTCTTGCAAAGCAATATAACATCAATCATAATGTGCTATACCTGGTAAAGTGTTACCCCAAAGGTTTAATAAACAAATGCATTATAACTGCATCATAATGTATTAGAATGACAGGTGTTACTGTTTTTTCATTGGATGCAATTGTGAACAATGGCCAACATCTAGTCTGTTAAAATATGGTTGACAGCAGCTCAAAGGATCACTAATTTTGTTCCAGCTGATTTGGTATATTTAGGAAATCATGGAGAGATGTCCATACAAAACATAACATGCATGTCTCCGAGAGATGTCCATACAAAACATAACATGCATGTCTCCGAGAGATGTCCCTGTGGCGGCAGGGTAGCCTAGTGGTTAGAGCGTTGGACTAGTAACTTAAAGGTTGCAAGTTCGAATCCCCGAGCTGACAATCTGTTGTTCTGCCCCTGAACAGGCTAGTTAACCCACTGTTCCTAGGCTATCATTGAAAATAAGAATTTGTTCTTAACTGACTTGCCTAGTTAAAGGAAGGTAGAAAATACAAATAAAAAGTTGGATAATGCAGCTGCTAGTGAGCTACAGATGTATAGTGCAATCGAAAAGTATTCAGACCCCTTGACTTTTTCCCCATTTTGTTATCCTGCGGCCTTATGGATAAAAAATAAATACAACTCATCAATCTACACACAATACCCCATAATGACAAAGCAAAACAAGGTTTTTAGAATATATCTATATTTTTAAATAGTGAGCTACTTCAGATGTGTTGACTCAGGGGTGTGCATGCTAGATTAAATTACATATATATGTATTTTCAATACATTTGCTAACATTTCTAAAAGCATTGTTTTCACTTTGTCATTAAAGGGCATTTAAAAAATACATATTTTTGTCCATTTTGAATTCAGGCTGTAACACAACAAATGTGGACGAAGTTAAGGGGTATGAATACTTTGTGAAGGCACAGTGCTTCAGGGTGCTGCTGGATACTAAACATGATGAAAGCTTGGTATCATTCGCAGGTCTGTAGTGAGAAGAAAAGTTCCGACCTGGTTCATAGACAGACAGTAGGTCAGTAAATCAACATTGACGGATACGTAAAAAAGGTGGTTCTCTAAAAGCAGCCGTTCCTCTTCAGTAATTGTGTGGTTGAAAGCATCTTGACTACCTTTCTGTATACTCTGCAATTCCTGGTACTTCGCTTTGGGGAAAGGTTACATCAGAGTAGTTAGCACCAGTATATGAGAGAGCGAGAGAGACAGAGTGTGTGTTCAGGGGGGTTGCAGGGCTATTTTAATTGCTGATGAGTAGTTGACCTTGTGCCCCATATGTCAGCAGGCAGTCTGTTGAGGGACTATGGGATTCTGACCAGGGCCCCTGCCTGTTTCTGCTGGGAAGGCATGTTTCTCACTTCCCATGTGCCCCTGCCAGTGCCACAGACGTTAAACGCCTCTCTCACACACACACACACACACACACACACACACACACACACACACACACACTGAGACACTGTTAAGTAGGTCATGAAGCGATAGGATAAAGTGGGGGCTGTGGAGAGAGGGAGGCAGTCACACACATGCCTCCCCAAAGATGCTGTCTCTCTCACCCACCAAAGACGGAGCGAAGCCTGCCAATCAGTCATGCGGAAAACTGAATCGTGTGTGTGTGTGATTTCCCTGCTATGTGCTGAAGGCGGGAAAAACATAATTTGTGTCAGTGTTTTATTTTTTTTTAGGTCAGGAAGGGTATCGGAGGCTCTTTTTCATTTGATTTATTTGTTTTCAAAAGTGTATGATGAGGCCTCCTTCAGGGATGGGCCTTTCACTCCTATGCTCTCTCAAAGTGACAGGAAGCCTGGAGTTAGGGTGACAGGAAGTCTGGAGTTAGGGTGACAGGAAGTCTGGAGTTAGGGTGACAGGAAGTCTGGAGTTAGGGTTACAGGAAGTCTGGAGTTAGGGTGACAGGAAGTCTGGAGTTAGGGTGACAGGAAGTCTGGAGTTAGGGTGACAGGAAGTCTGGAGTTGCTGTCTCTGCTCTTTATAGAAAAACCATTCCATCACAAATAGCCTATAGAATGGAACATGCTAAATTCTAAAGTTAGAGCAGATTTGTCAAAAAAAAATTCCCCGGGGCCACATTCGGTCTTCAAAGATGCCCGGAGGGCCGCACTAAAAAGGTTCCCTGATTGTCTAGATTTCATATTAGTGATTATTTGGCAAGCTGGACACAGTCAATAAACTGTATGAATGTAGGTCCATTATAATTTCTACACAGTTTCTATTTGGTTTCAGTCATTTTAAAGTATATTAAGTTTGCCCCCCCAAAAAGATAATATACATAATAATATACATAATATATACATATACATATACCCGAGTTTGAGTTTGAGTGTATGAGTTTACATACACCTGAGCCAAATACATTTGACACAATTCCTGACATTTAATCCGAGTAAAAATTCCCTGTCTTAGGTCAGTTAGGATCACCACTTTATTTTAAGAATGTAAAATGTCAGAATAATAGTAGAGAGAATGATTTATTTCAGCTTTTATTTCTTTCATCACATTCCCAGTGGGTCAGAAGTTTACATACACTAAATTAGTATTTGGTAGCATTGCCTTTAAATTGTTTAACTTGGGTCAAATGTTTCGAGTAGCCTTCCACAAGCTTCCCACAATAAGTTGGGTGAATTTTGGCCCATTCCTCCTGACAGAGCTGGTGTAACTGAGTCATGTTTGTAGGTCTCCTTGCTCGCACACGCTTTTTCAGTTCTGTCCACACATTTTCTATAGGATTGAGGTCAGGGCTTTGTGATGGCCACTCCAATACCTTGAAATTGTTGTCCTTAAACCATTTTGCCACAACGTTGGAAGTATGCTTGGGGTCAGTGTCCATTTGGAGGACCCATTTGCGAACAAGCTTTAACTTCCTGAATGATGTCTTGAGATGTTGCTTCAATATATCCACATAATATTACACCTCATGATGTCATCTATTTTGTGAAGTGCACCAGTCCCTCCTGCAGCAAAGCACCTCCACAACATGATGCTGCCACCCTCGGGCTTCACGGTTTGGATGGTGTTCTTCGGCTTGCAAGCCTCCCCCTTTTTCCTCCAAACACAATGATGGTCATTATGGCCAAACAGTTTTATTGATGTTTCATCAGACCAGAGGACATTTCTCCAAAAAGTATGATAGTTGTCCCCATGTGCAGTTGCAAACCGTAGTCTGGCTTTTTTATGGCGGTTTTGGAGCAGTGGCTTCTTCCTTGCTGAGTGGACTTTAGGGTTATGCGAATCTAGGATTCTTTTTACTGTGGATATAGATACTTTTGTACCGGTTTCCTCCAGCATCTTCACAAGGTCCTTTGCTGTTGTTCTGGGATTGATTTGCACTTTTCGCACCAAAGTACGCTCATCTCTAGGAGACAGAACGCGTCTCCTTCTTGAGCGGTATGACGGCTGCGTGGTCCCATGGTGTTTATACTTGCATACTATTGTTTGTACAGATGAACGTGGTACCTTCAGGCGTTTGGAAATTGCTCCCAAGGATGAACCAGACTTGTGGAGGTCTACAATTATTTTCCTGGGGTCTTGTCTGATTTCTTTTGATTTTCCAATGATGTTAAGCAAAGAGGCACTGAGTTTGAAGGTAGTCCTTGAAATTCCTTCCACAGGTCCTCCTCCAATTGACTCAAATTATGTCAATTAGCCTATCAGAAGCTTCTAAAGCCATGACATCATTTTATGGAATTTCCCAAGCTGTTTAAAGGCACAGTCAACTTAGTTTATGTAAACTTCTGACCCACTGGAATTGTGATACAGTGAATTATAAGTGAAGTTATCTGTCTGTAAACAATTGTTGAAAAAATGACTTGTGTCATGCACAAATTACATGTCCTAACCGACTTGCCAAAACTATAATTTGTTAACAAGAGATTTGGGGAGTGGTTAAAAAACGAGTTTTATTGACTCCAACCTAAGTGTATGTAAACTTCTGACTTTAACTGTATATACACTACCGTTCAAAAGTTTAGGGTCACTTAGAAATGTCCTTGTTTTTGAAAGAAAAGCACTTTTCTGTCCAGTAAAATAACATCAAATTGATCAGAAATACAGTGTAGACATTGATAATGTTGTAAATGACTATTGTAGCTGGAAACAGTAGATTTCTTTATGGAATATCTACATAGGCGTAAAGAGGTCCATTATCATCAACCATCACACCTGTGTTCCAATGGCACGTTGTGTTAGCTAATCCAAGTTTATAATTTTAAAAGGCTAATTGATCATTAGAAAACACTTTTGTGATTATATTAGCACAGCTGAAAACTGTTGTGCTAATTAAAGAAGTAAACTGGCCTTCTTTAGACTAGTTGAGTATCTGGAGCATCAGCATTTGTGAGTTCGATTACAGTTTGATTTATTCTGAAACTGGTCAGTCTATTATTGTTCAGAGAAATGAAGGCTATTCCATGCAAGAAATTGCCAAGAAAATGAAGATCTCGTACAACGCTGTGTGCTACTCCCTTCACACAACAGGGCATACTGGCTCTAACCAGAATAGAAAGAGGAGCGGGAGGCCCCGGTGCACAACTGAGCAAGAGGACAAGTACATTAGAGTGTCTAGTTTGAGAAACAGACACCTCACAAGTCCTTAACTGGCTTCATTAAATAGTACCCGCAAAACACCAGTCTCAACTTCAACAGTGAAGCGGTGACACCGGGAAGCTGGCCTTCTAGGCAGAGTTGCATAGAAAAGCCAGTTTGAGTATGTAATCGAACCCATAAATGCTGATGCTCCAGATACTCAGCTAGTCTAAAGAAGAACAGTTTTATTGCTTCTTTAATCAGTACAACAATTTTCAGCTGTGCTAACATAATTGCAAAAGGGTTTTCTAATGATTAATTAGCCTTTTAAAATTATAAACTTGGATTAGCTAACTCAACGTGCCATTGGAACACAGGAGTGATGTTTTGTTTGCTTTTCTTTTAAAGACAAGGACATTTCAGAGAGAGAGAGAGAGAAAGAGAGAGAGAGAGAGAGAGAGAGAGAGAGAAAGAAAAAAAGAAAGCTTACATATTGTCAATTAATGATGACGCTATTTTTCCTACAGAGCCAAGTCTAAAAATGGTGGCCGGTCATTGAGAGAGAAGCTGGACAAGATTGGGCTCAACCTGCCCGCTGGAAGGAGAAAGGCTGCTAACGTCACCCTGTTAACTGCACTGGTAGAAGGTACGCCACTCAATTTCCTCTTCAAACTTAAACTGTGGTAAATGTGCCCTAGAGTGGTCTTAATATATAACACCATAGAAATACAATGCATAGAACTCATCTCCATCTTTACTCTTTGAACAAGCTGGCTTGTCTAAAAATGGTCTGTCAATTGAATTGATTATTGCACATATTATGCACGGAGAGATGTGATCAGCAATATCTGATTAAGTTGTCTGAGATGGTGATCAGACACCGTTGCTTACACCCATGATGTTTCTACCATCTATCTATTCATTATACAGCATTTCTATGATAAACAGAAAAGTTGAGATCCCTAAGCTACTGTGACATTATTACTATAATACTGGCTGTATATAGTATATAATAACCGTGGCTAGTACTTTTCTTGTAATTTCTTCCTTTGTGGTCAAAATGGCTGTGACCAATCTGATGTTTGAGTTCTTGCTGGCATTCCTCTGTCTTTGAATATCAAGGCAGTGTTGACGTTATCCACACTGACTGTCTTGGTAATATTTTGAGGTTATCAAGAAGCTGGCAAGACCGAAGAGCACAAGAATAGCCCTGAAACTTTATCGAGTCCAGGCCTGTCTATTACGGCTGTGACACTATCTAATACAACACACATGACCAAAGAAATGTGTAGCTTGTAATCTTCCTGTCTTACAGATCACACAAACTCTTCAAAGATGTAAAGGGAACATGTGAAATCACCACACAGTACACATCTCCAGAGCTGTAGCCAGGGTGTGAGTTTTAATGTGTGTGAGTGTGTGTTGGTATGGGTGGGGTTTTCTATACAATTTAATAACTCTAAAATGCTATTTGGAGAATGGCAAAAAAACTCAAATGACCCAAGCCATTATCACACTGGGTACTGTAGCTTCATTCACCTCAGTCGATCTACAAACACATAGTCTATTAGCTATACAATTAGCCGATACACATTCATTCACATTAACTCAGCACCGGAATTAAAAAATATAACAGATATAGATGTTATCAGAAAAAAATATTGTATTAACAATAGGTAAACAAATGCTTTACAGAGTGGAATTTTTTTTGCCGTTTTACAGCTAATTTCCTGCAATTCTACACATTTTGTCATGACTTATGCCATGTTAATATGATACAAAACATGGCCAAAAGTATGTGGATACGTGCATGTCAAACATCTCATTCCAAAATCATGCTATAACAGCCTCCCCTCTTCTGGGAAGGCTTTCCACTAGATGTTGGAACATTGCTGAGGGGACATGTTTCCATTCAGCCACAAGAACATTAGTGAGTTCGGGCACTGATGTTGGGTGATTAGGCCTGGCTCTCAGTCGGTGTTCCAATTTATCCCAAAGGTGTTCTGTGGGGTTGAGGTCAGGGCTCTATGCAGGCCATGTCAAATTCTTCCACACCGATCTCGACAAACCATTTCTGTATGGACCTCGCTTTATACGGGGGCATTGTCATGTTGAAACAGGAAAGGGCCTTCCCCAAACTGTTGCCACAAAGTTGGAAGCACATAATTGTCTAGCATTTCATTGTATGCTGTTGCTTTAAGATTTCCCTTCACTGGAACTAAGGGGCCTAGCCCGAACCATGAAAAACAGCCCCAGACCACTATTCCTCCACCACCAAACTTGACAGTTGGCACTATGTATTGGGGCAGGTAGCGTCCTCCTGTCATCCGCCAAGCCTAGATTTGTCCGTCGGACTGCCAGATGGTGAAGCGTGATTCATCACTCCAGAGAACGCGTTTCCACTGCTCCAGAGTCCAATGGCGGTGAGCTTTATACCACTCCAGCCGATGCTTGACATTGCGCATTTTGATCTTATGTTTGTGTGCGGCTGCTCGGCCATGGAAACCCATTTCATGAAGCTCCTGACAATCAGTTATTGTGCTGACGTTGCTTCCAGAGGCATTTTGGATCTCGGTATTGTGTTGCAACTGAGGACAGACGATTTTTACACGCTACGTGCTTCAGCACTCGACTGTCCCGTTCTGTGAGCTTGTGTGGCCTACCACTTCGCGGCCGAGCCGTTGTTGCGCCTAGACGTTTCCGCTTCACAATTAAAGCACTTCCAGTTGACCGGGGAAGTTCTAGCAGGGCAGACATTTTATGAACTGACTTGTTGGAAAGGTAGTGGTGCCACGTTGAAAGTCACTGAGCTCTTTAGTACAGGCCATTCTACTGCCAATGTTTGTCTATGGAGATTGCATGGCTAAATTCTATACACCTGTCAGCAATGGGTGTGGCTGAAACAGCTGAATTCACTAATTTGAATGGGTGTCCACATACTTTTGGCAGTGTAGTGTATCTAAGCTAGAGTGAATAACGAAATCAATGGGGGCCCCTTCGAAGTCAGGGCCCCTGGGCACATGACCTGTGTGCCCGGTCGGTAATTTCAGCCATGATTACTACAAGTTAGCTGGCTAGACTAACTAGACTAATTTACCAATCTAAAACGTTTTAACTGACATGGGCTAATTGACTGACTCTCAGTGAGTGAATTTAACAAGAGGAAAGCTCCTGATAGACAATCAAGTTTGGAAATTGCACCTTGTGAATTCTACTACTATAACACTCAACAGTATTATTAAAAAATAATAATAATACATACTGTGGTCCTGACCGCCAGTGTACTCATACAGTTGAAGTCGGAAGTTTACATACACCTTAGCCATATACATTTAAACTCAGTTTTTCACAATTACTGACATTTAATCACAGTAAAAACTCAATGTCTTAGGTCAGTTAGGATCACCACTTTATTTTAAGAATGTGAAATGTCAGAATAGTAGTAGAGAGAATTATTTATTTCAGATTTTATTTATTTCATCACATTCCCAGTGGGTCAGAAGTTTACATACACTAAATTAGTATTTGGTAGCATTGTCTTTAAATTGTTTAACTTGGGTCAAGCGTTTCGGGTAGCCTTCCACAAGCTTCCCACAATAAGTTGGGTGAATTTTGGTCCATTCCTCCTGACAGAGCTGGTGTAACTGAGTCAGGTTTGTAGGCCTCCTTGCTCGCACACGCTTTTTCAGTTCTGTCCACACATTTTCTATAGGATTGCAGTCAGGGCTTTGTGATGGCCACTCCATTACCTTGACTTTGTTGTCCTTAAGCCATTTTGCAACTTTGGAAGTATGCTTGGGGTCATTGTCCATTTGGAAGACCCATTTGCGACCAAGCTTTAACTTCCTGACTGATGTCTTGAGATGTTGCTTCAATATATCTACATAATTTTCCTGCTTCATGATGCCATCTATCATGTGAAGTGCACCAGTCCCTCCTGCAGCAATGCACCCCCACAACATGATGCTGCAACCCTCGTGCTTCATGGTTGGGATGGTGTTCTTTGGCTTGCAAGCCTCCCCCTTTTTCCTCCAAACACAACGATGGTCATTAAGGCCAAACAGTTCTATTTCTTTTGATTTTCCCATGATGCCAAGCAAAGAGGCACTGAGTTTGAAGGTAGTCCTTGAAATTCCTTCCACAGGTCCTCCTCCAATTGACTCAAATTATGTCAATTAGCCTATCAGAAGCTTCTAAAGCCATGACATAATTTTATGGAATTTTACAAGCTGTGTAAAGGCACAGTCAACTTAGTGTATGTAAACTTCTGACCCACTGGAATTGTGATACAGTGAATTATAAGTGAAATATTCTGTCTGTAAACAATTGTTGGAAAAATTACTTGTGTCATGCACAAAGTAGATGTCCTAACCGACTTGCCAAAACTATAGTTTGTTAACACAACATTTGTGGAGTGTTTGAAAAACGAGTTTTAATGACTCCAACTTAAGTGTATGTAAACTTCCGACTTCAACTGTATGTAGCAACGGCCCTGCCCATCTCCTCTCATGAAGTATTTCATGAAGATGTCTCTTGTCTAGATTCGTTCGTTGTTTTGAGGCAGAATAGTCACCTCCGTTTATTTATGAATCCCATCTTTGACGTCCTCATCAGTCATACCTCGGCTAGACAATGTCTAAACAATGACGCATAGCTGTGTGCCCAATATTAATTGAATCACGCCTAACCTCTCATAGCCACGTGTGATTTCATTTTTCCCTCTTATCCCTAATCCCTATACATGGGTGCAGGAGAATGACTCGGGGCCGGTGTTATTGAGAGACCTTTAAAGTCTGAATCAAGGCTGGTTATCACGTGTTCCACTTGCCAGGAGGGCCAACTGACCTTAAAGCCTAGCGTTTCTGAATTGCTACATTCCCCATGTGATGTGCGTGTTTATCAATAAGTGACTCTGTTTGGTGCTACAGGCCGTCCGGGTGCAGTTAGCCACATCAGCCCATTAAAGACCATGCAGGAAGTCCTCCCTGAAGATGGGATACATTCACCCTCAGTGGCTTGTCTTCCCCCGAGCTAAGAGACTGAGCACGACTGATTATTGTTCCTTGCACTGTTCCACTATCTACATATAGTGCCCCTGTGGGCTGTGGTATGTCAGCAAGACCACATTTGCATTTCGGTCTCCTAGATAAGTTTTGGTGTCTTATTTTTGGATCTGTTTGTGGAGTTTTCAAACGGTGTCTTTGTCTTTATAGGAGAAGCCGTTCACTTAGCAAGGGATTTTGGCTACTCGTGTGAGACAGAGTTCCCGGCAAAGGCCATCGCTGAATACCTTGGTCGACCACACGTGGAACGTAATGAGGTCAACTCCCGCAAGAACATGCTCCTTGCTGCTAAGTGAGTTTCTCTCTGTCATTCTGTCTCTCTCTATCTGTCTCTCTCCTCCAAATTAAGGGATATAATTTTCATAAAAGCCCTGCAGGGTTTTGAAGGTATGTGAAGTTTTGACTCGGTTTTCAAAGTTTTTCAAAAAAAAATTCTGTAGTTTTCAATCTGCTCTCGACTTATAAAACATCCTGATAACTAAGCTACTTTTGAAACCTCCCAATTTCATAGTGTCAACATGAAACCATGTACTTCTCTGATTGGATCATTGTCAACTATATATAAATCCAGTAGTCCATGTCTGGGTCATGTACATTTCGCTATCAACATTTTTGTCATCTTTTTTCACCAGGCAAATCTGTAAAGAGTTCACCGATCTGCTGACTCAGGACCGTTCGCCTCTGGGGAACACGCGGCCAGCACCCATCCTGGATCAGGGCATCCAGGGCTGCCTGACCCACTTCAGCCTCATCACCCACGGCTTCGGCTCGCCAGCCATCTGCGCCGCCATGACCTCCCTCCAGAACTACCTGAATGAGGCCCTCAAACAGGTGGACAAAATGTACCTGAGCTCGGGCAGCGACACGCAGGGCTCCTCCGACAATGGTAGCAAAGCCTCTGACAAAATGGAGAAGCACAGGAAATGAGGAAATACTATTCTGTTGGACTGTACAGCCCCCCCTTTCCCCTTTGGACTTCTTTGACATTGATATTTAGAAGCGAAAATGATCTGTATGATTCCAATTCTAGATTTATTTGTGTATCCGCCCAGTTGAATTGAACATTTTACCCCATTATGGCCAATGTTTACAAGTTTAGTTTCTCAAATAACACTGACTTTTGCCCGGCTACCACCTTTGGGCTGCTTTCAATGCGAGATCGACCTACCTTGGTGCCTACTGTAGTAGTGGGTGCTTAAATTGTGCACAGCAAAAGGGTCTGGACTTAGTTGACATGGGGTAAGGAACAGAAAGCAGACTTTGTTGTTTCCCTAGAGGACATCATTTCAAGATGGGTTGCTGTGGCTGTGAATTCTTTTCAGCTTTTTTCCCCTCTTCTGTCTGGAGGCAAAGCCTCTGATTTCCTGTGTCTCTTCCGCGGTGCTCAGTTCCCATTGGACTTACCAAAGGACACTTTTTTTCTACGGAAGAGAAGAAAATCCACTTCATTCGTTTTTTATTCATTGCTTGAATTTTCAAAATGACTTCAATGGGTACAGTGTTATTGTGTTTTTTTCATGGGAGTTTTTTTAGTAGGTCTGGAAAAAAGCCTGTTTGTGTGTTTGTCTGTTTTCCCCAGAAACCTTAAAGGCGATTTGCAATAGCAGCCATTCAGTGTTGGATCAGGGATGGTTACTCAGTGTTTGATACCAGATGGTTACTTGTGGGCTGTGACAAAAGGCAATGGGCTCTTCTCTACTTTGAACCATGTCTTTAATAAGTACTCATACTGCCCATTGGTTCCTTTAGTATTTGTAAACTTTGCAATGTAAAAGGAATCAGTCCTGGACCAGATTAGATATCCCTCACCTTCAGTACAAAAACTATTCAATATTGATGTTAAATGTATCCAACCCTAATAAGACATTGTCATCTGAACTGTACGCCAGAAAGAGTGTATGTGTTTCATTGTTTGTGTGTGTCTATGTATGCAAAATGTTTATATTTCTTTCGAGAAGTGTTTTTTTTTTGTCCGTTACCTTTACCCTGAATGTAAATATTTTCTAATTGATGTTGTAATTTAATGGGATATGTAAATAATGGTATCATTCTGGTGTATGGCTTCACTTTTTACAATGTGTTAAACTTTTCTAAATGGGTTAGTTTTTATAATGTAGAGGTTAGGCAGTGGGTATGATATGCTTTTTGAATATGTGTAAAACTGTTTTAAAGTCCTAGGAAAAGTAATAAAAAGACAACCCTGTTATAAGGACTTTGTTGATTTTCTCCTCTCTGGGCGAGAGCCTTGCATAGAGCCTTGCATAGAGCCTTGCATAGAGCCTTGCATAGAGCCTTGCATAGAGCCTTGCATAGAGCCTTGCATAGACATTAATGAGCTATCAGAGGACTTCTGTCCCTCTCGCCATTTCTCTCTTTCTCGCAACCACACACACACACTCATGCACACACACACACACACACACACACAAAGTACAACAGACCCTGTTTTTCAGCTTTGTGTTTCATAAATGATGGACAAGTCATGTGTGTGAAGATTTTCCTATTAATAAACAGTAAGAGTCCCACAAATAATGGGAACATTGGGCATCATTATATGTAGTAACTTAGCTACACAAATAAAGAATGTGGATTGGTGCATGAAAATGGTAGAAAAAGGACTCATTTGAGGGTCATGCACTCAGGTCCGAGCCAAACATTGCTAGTTTATGTTTTCACTTAGTTAACCATTTGGTACACAGCACACATACCTGTTTGTCCCCCTAAAACTGTGGTTAGTTTTGTGAACTTAATTTTTTAGGAAGTTCCCCCTTTTCACATCCATATGCCCATATGGGGAACAGGTGTCTTCATGTGTTACCTAATTTAAGCGGATCTCTACTTTATCATATGACACACTGACAAATGTGTGAGTTGGATGTTTCACAATAGGGGGAAGATCATTTTGATCTGTGAGAAAAAAAACGATTGAACAAAGGTGATGTGGTGCTCAATGTGTTGACTCTTGAGCAAGGCAGCTTAATAATCTTTCACTGATTCATTCAGCAAGTCTATTTACATGGATCACATCAACTCTCACAACACAAATCCCTGCCCCCATGTGAAACAAACGTATCATACGATTATCCATGTTAGACACTTGACTCAGGATTACAGCGGGATTTCAGAGTAGCTTTCACTTAAGTGACACATACGGTATGGTATGTAGGAAGCCTGCAACATAAATCTTATCTGGGCTATCCAACGCCTCATTGAAATGTGTTACTACTGACATCCCTATTTTACTACCCTGTGCCCTGCGGTGTTGTTCACTAAGAAACCATTGGTTGTATCCGAATACCTATACTAGCGTACTAAATAGTATGCAAAAATATTTTTTATAGTATGTGAAATGTCTAAGCTAGTACTCAAAATGCGCCATCTAATGTGCAACTGCGTTGAACCCCGCCATTCGTTCATTTTGGTACAGCGCGTCAATTTATCTGATTATCAGCTGTTGTCAAACATACGAATTGGAAAAGACAAGCGAATTCTATCACAGTAGATCAAACACCGAAATTAGTATGCAGTTTAAGTATGTAGTACGCTAGTATGGGTATTCGGACACAGACCCGCCTAGTTGGACAAATAGTTTGCTGTCTGACTCATGTCATGTCTAGCAGCCGAACAAGTAGGAGCGTCTCCCTTAGAACCTGTTTGACCAGACCTGTCACCCTGCTGTAGCTGAACTCTCTGCTAGCGGTTGTCCGTAACTGCCTTCAGTTACATTTATTTATTTCTCCAGAGGGGTTGAAAGCTGAGACAAGGAACTGCTTCAATTGTCTTTGATTACGGGTCTAGCACGGTTACGGCAACACTTCCTTCCTCTTCGACCAGAGGAGCTTTAATTTATTTTCTCTCCGCTATCAAACTCTTGTTAATGTTTGTCTACTCTCAGGTGTTGCTTTTTTGCTGTTAGCTTAAGCCACAAACTAGTTATTAGCTAAGTAACCGTTTATAGTTCTCACCGTCGCTGTTTGGCCTTTTGGAAGCCTCCAGTGGATGTCTTAGTTTCGTTAGTTTGCTGTCATACACTCAGAATGTAATGTCAGAGATAGCTTGGCCTTCTATGTAGCTAGGGTTTAGATTGACACGTTTCACTCCTTTACATGACAACATGTACAATATTCAATAAAAGCTGAATGATCCTGTATTTGTGCCTGTTGATAAACTTGTAAAGTGTTTCCCTCCTTCCACTTCCCCACATTCATCACAACTAGATGCTCATTTGCATTGGCAATATTCCACTCATAACATGGCAGTAAGGGTTATGGAAAACCCCTTTCCTCCTTCCCCTTTTTCATAGACATGTTATTTGTTTTGATGGTTTTTTGTTGATAGCAAAGGGAGCATGACAATTCAGCAGTGTAAAACTATGTTTTTTAGTTGTATCACTATATGGCCAAACTGCTGCACCCACTCACACATTTTCAATCAACACAGGGTGGTTTATATGTGAAGCAAGTTTGGACCTGTTATGCGTACCTGTAACTGATTCTAATTTGCGTCTGTTCTCCGAAACATAATTGATGAGCTAATATATAATAATTGTTTGATCTCATTTCGACGCCCGGAGCTAGTCATCAACTCTCAATTCATTGGGCCATAAACATATTTTATGTAAGCCGTGACTCGATGACCTTTCTATTTAGGTCACGAGAAGTAACATGACACTGTTGTTTCAAGATAGAGGAGGAAGGATCATGAAACACTCACTGGCTTCACAGATGACAAGAATCCTCAATTGTTACCCAAGTTGTGTGTCAAATTTTTGGGGCAAATTAACTATCCTGTCTTGATTTTAACAAATGGGTTCAGTTGACAGCCCCTCAGTGGGAATGTGTTCATGTATGATTGACTGCATTCCAAAATGTCAATGTCAGTTTCATAGAAGAAATGTCAACGTCAATTAGAAGTTCATCACTTCTTTTATCCAGTCAATTCTTAACCGTTTCCTAACAGACGCAACATAACCTCCTTTTAATTCTGCTGCTCTACATTAAGAGTCATTTGCAGTCGCTCTAATCGGTACCGAACCTCTCGACCACTGAATAGCACAAGGTTGAAAACATGGGGGGGGGGGGGGGGTTTGGATGATAAACAACTAAATGTGGAGAGAAAATGTGGAAGAAATTCATCTAAATTACAGACAAGAATGGGTTTAGCTAGGGTGGGGTGGAGGGGCTCATAGACCCAGGGAAGGATGGATTTCGCTAGGGTGGAGAGGAAGGGGTGCATAGACCCAGGGAAGTGGGGAAGGGGGAGGGAGGAGGTTGCACTCACTGCCTAAGTGACTCCTCTGCTTTTTGTTATTTTATTTTGGACTCATTCTGTGGGAACATGGTGGCCTGTCCCTCTTCCTCCTCGGCCGCCGACCCAACACCCCTCCCTTCCCTGCTCCTCACAAATTCTACCAATTAGGCTGCAGTCCAGGCTGCAGTGTCGCAGGGGCCACAGCGACCCTTCTATCCCTTTACTACCCTCATAGACAACAGATGTCTAGATTTCTCAGGGAACTAGCTTTGCTAGCTACCTCCGCTAGGAACCAAAGTAAGGATGTTTCCCTCTTCCTGGAACTGCTAAAAAACTGGGACTCTGCCGCATGTGAAAGAGGTCACTTTTATCGAGGACAAGATTCCCCCCCATTCGCCAGGGCCTCCTCTTCCTCCCTCTTTCTATTTAGCACAACAACAGAAAAACAGATAAATTACAAGATGGCCGACACAGCATCTCTAGCCAAATGAAAAGCGTCTGTCGTCTCCCGAACAAACACACAGGCAGCCCTGTCCACCTATCTAGCACTGAGCAGCAACAGTAATTGGAACAAGCTGTTTGGTCAACAAACTACATGTGCACAGATGTGGTACTGTACAGCCCAAATGGCTTGACAAACACAGCCTTCATAACAATGGAGTTGAAATGTCTGTTCGCATAAGTATTATCCTTTGACATTTGTCCAGTATTGTCTTCAATTTCTATGGATTATAGTCCTTATGGATTAGGAAGAGATGATTGATTTGTCTTCCACTTCTCTCCTCTAGGTCTCCCTCTCTCTCTATTTGTCTCCTCCTCATTGCTGACCACATGGCTGATTCCCAAGCCTACGGTGTTAATGATTGTTAGCAGACTCCTAATGCTGCTGTAATGTGCTAGCCGTTAGCACTGAGTGGGAGGACTCTGTGGGGGAGAGGGACAGGAGTCACCCTGTTAGCTAGCCCAGCCCAATGCATCATGGGAAGGCTTGGTGATGCCAACTGGCAATCAGTGTGTGACACCCACATACTATAAATTTAAGAATTTAGGCTGATAGAATTACAAACACATATTTTCAAAAAGCAAAGGTTTTATGGAATACAACTCAAATGTAGCCAAACGAAGCACCTTACGAAATTCTGTTGTACATTCTGTTATTGCAAAAGTGGAAAATGACAGAAAAGAAAAGAAAATGAAGGGAAATTACTGAGGTGCATGACACAGCTCATTTCTATGCATCAGAAAAGTCACTTGGGACAAAACCTGATCTATGTGATGGCCTATTGACACACACAGAACATAAAGCATATAGTGTTGATATTTCCAATGGAATAAAATAATTTTAAAACAAACAGTGGATTGGTATCAGTGAATCATGAAGCAGAAATTCTGGTTGTGACTTTGTAGCAATGTTATAGATGAGATTTCTCAGATTTCTCTCTTTACAAAGTACAGTTGAATTTGGAAGTTTACATACACCTTAGCCAAATACATTTAAAATCAGTTTTTCACAATTCCTGACATTTAATCACAGTTAAAACTCCATGTCTTAGGTCAGTTAGGATGACCACTTTATTTTAAGATTGTGACATTTCAGAATAACAGTAGAGAGAACGACTTATTTCAGATTGTATTTCTTTCATCACATTCCCAGTGGGTCAGAAGTTTGCATACACTCAATTAGTATTTGGTAGCATTGCCTTTAAATTGTTTAACTTGGGTCAAACGTTTCGGGTAACCTTCCACAAGCTTCCCACAATAAGTTGGGTGAATTTTGCCCATTCCTCCTGACAGAGCTGGTGTAACTGAATCAAGTTTGTAGGCCTCCTTGCTCGCACATGCTTTTTCAGTTCTGCCCACAAATTTTCTATAGGATTGAGGTCAGGGCTTTGTGATGGCCACTCCAATACCTTGACTTTGTTATCCTTAAGACATTTTGCCACAACTTTGGAAGTATGCTTGGGGTCATTGTCCGTTTGGAGGACCCATTTGCGAACAAGCTTTAACATCCTGACTGATGTCTTGAGATGTTGCTTCAACATATCCACATAATTTTACTGCCTCATGAAGCCATCTATTTTGTCAAGTACACCAGTCCCTCCTGCAGCAAAGCACCCCCACAACATGATGCTGCCACCCCCGTGCTTCACGGTTGGGTGGTGTTCTTCGGCTTGCAAGCATCCCCCTTTTTCCTCCAAACATAACAATGGTCATTATGGCCAAACAGTTCTATTTTTTTGCATCAGACCAGAGGACATTTCTCCAAAAAGTATGATCTTTGTCCACATGTGCAGTTGCAAACCGTAGTCTGGCATTTTCTGGCGGTTTTGGAGCAGTGGCCTCTTCCTTGCTGAGAGTCCTTTCAGGTTATGTTGATATAGGACTTGTTTTACTGTGGATATAGATACTTTTGTACCGGTTTCCGACAGCATCTTCACAAGGTCCGTTGCTGTTGTTCTGGGATTAATTTGCACTTTTTCCGCACTAAAGTACGTTCATCTCTAGGAGACAGAACGCGTCTCCTTCCTGAGCGGTATGATGGCTGCGTGGTCCAATGGTGTTTATACTTGCATACTATTGTTTGTACAGATGAACATGGTATCTTCAGACGTTTGGAAATTGCTCCCAAGGATGAACCAGACTTGTGGAGGTCTACAATTGTTTTTCGGAGGTCTTGGCTGATTTCTTTTGATTTTCCCATGACGTCAAGCAAAGAGGCACTGAGTTGGAAGTTAGTCCTTGAAATACATCCACAGGTACTCCTCCAATTGACTTAAATGATGTCAATTAGCCTATCAGAATCTTCTAAAGCCATGACATAATTTTCTGGAATTTTCCAAGCTGTTTAAAGGCACAGTCAACTTAGTGTATGTAAACTTCTGACCCACTGGAATTGTGATACAGTGAATTATAAGTGAAATAATCTGTCTGTAAACAATTGTTGGAAAAAATTACTTGTGTCATGCACAAATGACATGTTACATTTGTTAACACGAAGTTTGGGGAGTGGTTGAAAAACAAGTTTTAATGACTCCAACCTAAGTGTACAGTCCCTTGCGAAAGTATTCGGCCCCCTTGAACTTTGCGACCTTTTGCCACATTTCAGGCTTCAAACATAAAGATATAAAACTGTATTTTTTTGTGAAGAATCAACAACAAGTGGGACACAATCATGAAGTGGAACGACATTTATTGGATATTTCAAACTTTTTTAACAAATCAAAAACTGAAAAATTGGGCGTGCAAAATTATTCAGCCCCCTTAAGTTAATACTTTGTAGCGCCACCTTTTGCTGCAATTACAGCTGTAAGTCGCTTGGGGTATGTCTCTATCAGTTTTGCACATCGAGAGACTGAAATGTTTTCCCATTCCTCCTTGCAAAACAGCTCGAGCTCAGTGAGGTTGGATGGAGAGCATTTGTGAACAGCAGTTTTCAGTTCTTTCCACAGATTCTCGATTGGATTCAGGTCTGGACTTTGACTTGGCCATTCTAACACCTGGATATGTTTATTTTTGAACCATTCCATTGTAGATTTTGCTTTATGTTTTGGATCATTGTCTTGTTGGAAGACAAATCTCCGTCCCAGTCTCAAGTCTTTTGCAGACTCCATCAGGTTTTCTTCCAGAATGGTCCTGTATTTGGCTCCATCCATCTTCCCATCAATTTTAACCATCTTCCCTGTCCCTGCTGAAGAAAAGCAGGCCCAAACCATGATGCTGCCACCACCATGTTTGACAGTGGGGATGGTGTGTTCAGGGTGATGAGCTGTGTTGCTTTTACGCCAAACATAACGTTTTGCATTGTTGCCAAAAAGTTCAATTTTGGTTTCATCTGACCAAAGCACCTTCTTCCACGTGTTTGGTGTGTCTCCCAGGAGGCTTGTGGCAAACTTTAAACAACACTTTTTATGGATATCTTTAAGAAATGGCTTTCTTCTTGCCACTCTTCCATAAAGGCCAGATTTGTGCAATATACGACTGATTGTTGTCCTATGGACAGAGTCTCCCACCTCAGCTGTAGATCTCTGCAGTTCATCCAGAGTGATCATGGGCCTCTTGGCTGCATCTCTGATCAGTCTTCTCCTTGTATGAGCTGAAAGTTTAGAGGGATGGCCAGGTCTTGGTAGATTTGCAGTGGTCTGATACTCCTTCCATTTCAATATTATCGCTTGCACAGTGCTCCTTGGGATGTTTAAAGCTTGGCAAATCTTTTTGTATCCAAATCCGGCTTTAAACTTCTTCACAACAGTATCTCGGACCTGCCTGGTGTGTTCCTTGTTCTTCATGATGCTCTCTGCGCTTTTGACGGACCTCTGAGACTATCACAGTGCAGGTGCATTTATACGGAGACTTGATTACACACAGGTGGATTGTATTTATCATCATTAGTCATTTAGGTCAACATTGGATCAATCAGAGATCCTCACTGAACTTCTGGAGAGAGTTTGCTGCACTGAAAGTAAAGGGGCTGAATAATTTTGCACGCCCAATTTTTCAGTTTTTGATTTGTTAAAAAAGTTTGAAATATTCAATAAATGTCGTTCCACTTCATGATTGTGTCCCACTTGTTGTTGATTCTTCACAAAAAAATACAGTTTTATATCTTTATGTTTGAAGCCTGAAATGTGGCAAAAGGTCGCAAAGTTCAAAGGGGACGAATACTTTCGCAAGGCACTGTAAGTATGTAAACTTCCGACTTCAACTGTATATTGTAATTCAACCCCTTAGTATATTGTAATTCAACTTCTTTACAGACCACTGAACCATCTAATAAGTCCAGGCAATGTCTTGCTCAACAAAGATTTCAGGAAGAGTAAAGATAACCAAGAGCACGTTGCGACGAAAGATACTGTATGCTGTAGCAGAATTCAAATGACCCATGAAACAAAGTAGATGCAGCCTTCAATTTAACCTCTCTGGTCTGTTTACCATCAATCACACCTTCAAATGAACCTCTCTGGTCTGCTAACCATCAATCATGCCTTCAAATGAACCTTGAGACAGTTAACCTCCTTGGTTTCAAAGTATGGTAATGTTTGTGACTGTAGAGTGAACACTTGAGATGCACAATCTTCAGGGATGAACTGGGACCAGAAATTGGCCCAGGCAATTCTAACACACTCGCCCATTTGGTGCTATTAAACTGGCCAATTGTTTTTCCCTCGAGGCACCCATTATCAGCCAAATTGGGATTATTCTGCCCAAAATCCCCAATTTAGACCGGCCACCTGGGCTAAAGATGGATCAGCCCATCTTGTATTTGCCAGAACTGCCCTATAACCAGTCTGTCTCTAAGGATAGTTAGACTAGTTCAAGTAATAAATGTTACATCCAAGGATATATTGAACGTCATGACTATTGTGCATGGTCTGTGAAGGAGTCATGTCCTGTCTCAAACTAATGTGCATGGTCTATGAAGCAGTCATGTCCTCTCAAACTAATGTGCATGGTCTGTGAAGGAGTCACGTCCTGTTTCAAATTAATGTCAATGGTTTGTGAAGGCATCAATTCTAGGGCTGTGGCTCCAAACATAGTCTGAGACCGTTGTGGGATGCGATAGATCCCAAATGCAACAGATCAGAACGTTTAGCTTAAAATGTTGATAAACTATTAGGCTATTTATTCACATTATAAGCGCAGCAGTGTACACATGACAGTAGGCTATAAGCCCCAATGTTCCATTAGTGGGAAAACACCATTATCAAAAGTGACCGCAAATGGCAGTTAGACTCTATACCCATTGTAATGCGAATTAATGTGCTTAATTTTAAGAAGTTATTTGGCCACTTTAGTTGTGATACAAACCTTATCAAAACATATAGGCCAATGGGCTATGCTACATGTGGTGTGCGACTATGATTCGAAAAAGTTGCAAAAAAGGCATTGTTTCTTAAGCTGGGCATTATTTACAAGTGATAATATATAATTTACAAGTTATAGGCTAATATTTTTACCCATCAGACTGTTCTTGATTTTATCTTGTCTTTACATGTACTAAATAATATACGTGTGAAATTTGTTTTGATTTAGAATGGGCAATTATCATATACCTCTCGAAATAGGGGCAGGGGGAAAAATACATGTCATTTATGCACTTAAATAGCGAATGGAGGTCACTTTTCCTGTGGTTAATTTTCATGCCAGCCAGGTTGGCTATACTCCTGTTGTAAATATGATGAATGTGCTTGATATTAGGAAAGTTGAGAAATGAATATAGTAGGCCTAGCCTATAGAAAGCTGATGGGATCCTCCTCTTTTTAGAAGAGGCCATCACTCTGTTTTCTTACGCAATTGCATAGCCTATAGAAATGTTATGTAACATGAACACATGGGCTCTCATTAAGTGTTTAAATAGATTTTCCATTAAATTAGCATCGATGTCAGAGTGATTAGAGTGACAATAGAGTGCTGAGTACCAGGCAGTTAGCAAGTTGGTAGACTTCTAATGACCAGCAGCAGCATAAGAGCTTGGAGAAGCCTATTTACTGTGACTAAACTGTCAACTGGAATTTGACTGCTTTCATGACTTGTGTCAGCTGGTGTGGTGGTAATGGGGTCACCGCAACAGCCCTAGTCATGTTCTGTCTTGAACTAATGGTCTGATGCATGGTCTGTGAAGGCATCACCATTATACAGTGCATTCGGAAAGTATTCAGTCCCTTTGACTTTTCCCACATTTTGTTATGTTACAGCCTTAGTCTAAAATATGTATTTAAAAAAAAAAATCATCATCAATCCACACACAATACCCTATAATGACAAAGCGAAAACAGGTTTTACATTTTTTTTTGTTGAAAATGTATTATTTATATAACTATTCAGACTCTTTGATGTAATACTCGAAACTGAGCTCAGGTGCATCCTGTTTTCATTGATCATCCTTGAGATGTTTCTACAACTTGACTGGAGTCCACCTGTGGTAAATTCAATTTAAGGTCCCACAGTCGATAGTGCACGTCAGAGCACAAACTAAGTCATGAGGTCGAATGAATTATCCGTAGAGCTCCGACACAGGATTGTGCAGAGGCACAGATCTGGGAAAGGGTACCAAAATATTTATGCAGCATTGAAGGTCCCCAAGGACACAGTGGCCTCCATCATTCTTAAATGGAAGAAGTTTGGAACCACCAAGACTCTGATTGTCACTCTGACAGATCTCCAGACTTCCTCTGTGGAGATGGGGAAACCTTACAGAAGGACAACCATCTCTGCAGCACTCCACCAATCAGGCCTTTATGGTAGAGTAAGCCACTCCTCAGTAAAAGGCACATGAAAGCCCGCTTGGAGTTCTCAAACCATGATAAACAACATTTTCTGGTCTGATGAAACCAAGATTGAATTCTTTGGCCTGAACGCCAAGTGTCACGTCTGGAGGAAACCTGGAACCATCCCTACGGTGATGCACGGTGGTGGCAGCATAATGCTGTGCGGATGTGTTTCAACGGCAGGGACTGGGAGACTAGTCAGGATCGAGGGAAAGATGAATGGAGCAAAGTACAGCGATCCTTGATAAAAATCTGCCCCAGAGTGCTCAGGACCTCAGAGTGGACAAAGGTTCACCTTCCAACAAGACAACGACCCTAAGAACACAGCCAAGACAATGCAGAAGTTGCTTCAGGCCAAGTCTCTGAATGTCCTTGATTGGCCCAATCAGAGCCCGGACTTGAACCTGATCACACATCTTTGGAGAGACAAGAAAAAAGCTGTGCAGTGACGCACCCCATCCAACCTGACAGAGCTTGAGAAGATCTGCAGAGAAGAATGGGAGGAACTCCCCAAATACAGGTGTGCCAACCTTGTAGCATCATACCTAAGAAGACTCGAGGCTGTAATCACTGCCATAGGTGCTTCAACAAGTACTGAGTAAAGGGTCTGAATACTTACGTATGTAAATGTGATATTTCAGTTTTTTTTCTTTAGTAAATTAGCTAAAAAAAAATTACAACTTTTTTTGCATTGTAGATTGATGAAGGGGAAATACAATTTAATCCATTTTAGAACAAGGCTGTAAAGTAACAAGATGTGGAAAAAGTCAAGAAGTCGGAATACTTTTCCAAATGCATAGTATGTAATCAGTTACATGTAATCTGTTATGTTACCAGCAAAACTATTGTAATCAGACAATAGATACTTTAAAAAACTACATGATTACTTAAATTCAGACTTCAGTTTGCAAAAAAATACATTATGACACCGTTCTGTCATTTTCCCAATGACATTAAATTCATAATTGAAAAAAGGTGCAAATTCAAGTTTGTTCCACCTGAGTGAGTCTGAACACAAGTCATATGATGACACACCAAATGCGTTTGATGGATCCTTTTTGTCTTTTTCTAATGGCTCTTAGGAGGAAAGTAATCCAAAAGTAATCAGATTACGTAATCCAAAAATTACATGACTGATTCCAATTTTGGACAGTTAAGTAGCAACTGTAACGGATTACATTTAGAAAGTAACCTAGCCGACCCTTGGCTTCATGTCCCGTCTATGTTATACGCTGTCATACATCTAGATGTTTGCATCATACACACTTTTCACAGGATATTTAACTGTCATCTTTAAGTTTTGCCTTTAAAGGGATAACCCCAATACTAAATATTGTTTTCTCCCAGTGAAACCTTGGCCTTGATGACATGTAGACGGTGTACTAGTTGACCCTTGTAAGGAAGTCAAGTTCATCAGTACTGTTGTTTAATAAAATACATTTGTTATCATCGTAATTTGAATTTACTTCAACAGGATAATTGTAGCGACTCTTTCTGAACAGTAATACCACACAGTTCATGTAACTACTACAACCAGCAATAATTCAAAAACAAATCTGGATGAGATACTCTGTGCTATTCTGTGATACGTCTTGACTTGACCACTTTCATGTTTGTTTTCAGTGTTTGTGTTGTTTGATTGGTCGTTGTTGCTGTGGCACAGTTGGATGTGTGGAAAATGCCTGTCCTGTAAGGGGAGGGAGGGATAGAATACAGGGGGGGGGGGGGGAATGCCCATAGGCACGCACCAGCCTTTATGGTTCAGCTAAAGGTAACACTCGTTGCTCCCTCCGACAGTCCCTAACCAGCTGTACTATAAAGATAGAAGAGCAGAGGAGAGCAAGGGAGAACCCCCCAAAAAAGAATATGTGAGTACACTGTCAATTTCACCAAGAAAGCAGTTCTGGTTACATTGAAACATTGAGGGAAGTCAATTGTTACAGTGAGATAGAAACAGACATTTACATCATAAATTTACCAAAGATTAATACAATATTAAATACAGAAATTCCCTCGATAAACTATTAATAAGTCAGAAGCTTACAATATATTTTTGTAAAAAATGAGATATGTATCTGAAAAAGAGGCAATAGTGAACATGTGAGGCCAAAGCTGTGTTGAATGGGCTTTCTTACAATAAATGCTTCCAGTATGGAGTGAATCACTGGAAACCACATTCATTTCCTGCATGTGTTTATTCAGCAGAGATGCGATACAAGCTGTCCCGACTTGTTTGCAATGTGCAGGATGGAGGGGGAAAAGATTAGCTGACAGAGACGACCGTATTATTCAGGGTAGGGCCATGGCTGTGCTTTAAATGTACCATATGACAATAGTTTAGGGACTAGACAGGATAGACAACACCAAAAGAAAAACATTTAGGACATCTTCTAAGAGCGATGAGAGGGATGATTTAAAAAAAAAAAAATCTTATTTGATTGACATTGGATATCTCCAAAGAAATGCCTGATTTATGATAGACTCTTGGATTGTTATGGGAAGCAACCTGGTAGAGTAGTGCTGTATGCATTGATTTAAAAAAGACAGTATAAAATAAAATACAAATACCGAGCTCAGCATCTTTATAATTTGATTTATATATTTTTTTGTTCATCTTTATCAAGGAATCCAATAATTCCAGACCCCACTGTACATTGATTAAGAAATGGGTTATTCATCATTCTATAACCGGTGACAATACTGTTTCGTAACAGTTTCCATACTCACCACCACACCCACTTATTCATGTGTTGGAGAAAGACTAGTGCTTACAGTATACTCTGGCATCCGGCCAGGGTACAGATGTCTGCCAAAAGAGGGAAGGTGGTGACGAAAAGTGTCAATGCCGCCCTGTCAAATTGGCTTCCCCCATCTTGAAACAACAGGGAAGGGAGGAAGAAAAGCCTTGCTGATCTCTCTACCTAAATCAGGATGTTCTCTACCCATCGTTCCATTAAGTCAAGAGACTTGAGAGGTGTAAAGAGCTCTGATATGGGATGATATAGCATATTGCTGTCCATTCTAGTTCACACACACAACATGCTCAGCCCTTAAAGCTCAGTAAAAGCTAAGTGAAATGTTTATGTTACTTTGAGGTAAAATCATCATGTAACTTTGAGGTAAAATCATCATGTAACTTTGAGGTAAAACATCATGTAACTTTGAGGTAAAACATCATGTAACTTTGAGCTAAAAACATAATGTAACTTTGAGGTAAAATCATCATGTAACTTTGAGGTAAAACATCATGTAACTTTGAGGTAAAACATCATGTAACTTTGAGGTAAAACTTGACTTAACTTGCATTTTCTGAAATAATACAGGAGAGCGCAAAGCGTTTGGTGAACATTTTTCCACTTTTGGTGGTACAACTGTTTACTTTGAAACTCTGGCTCTCGATGGCTTAGGAATATTATCATGTTAGATTTGCTTTAGAGTCGCTTCACTGGCAAGTTAACCAACTTCAAAGGGATATATGGTTGTAATGTGCACGGCATTAAATTGGCTTACTTTGCTGCAACAAATTGTGGTAGACCAGCTTTCATGGATTAAAGTGGTAGGCTTCCAATGCCTTTGAATATTAAACCTTGTGTGAGAGAGAAAGTGAAACAGAGGGAGGGAGGGAGAGGAGACTTCACATCAATGGCTAGATATGAACAGCAGGGTACACATAGATGTCCTAAAATGTCAAACCACAGAACAAATGCAGAAATCTCTCTCTCTTATCTGCGGGCTGTGCGTGTGTGCGGGTGTGTGCGTGTGTGCGTGTGTGTGCGTGCGTGCGTGCGTGCGTGCGTGCGTGTGTGTGTGTGTGTGTGTGTGTGTGTGTGTGTGAGAGAGAGAGAGAGAGAGAGAGAGAGAGAGAGAGAGAGAGAGAGAGAGAGAGAGAGAAAGAGAGAGAGCACTCCGCCCATGCACCTGTCTGTCCTGGGTAAAGAGAGACTAAATGAGCGTGACTACCACAGACAACGGTTCTGCTGACGCCCCCACTTCAGGAGAAATGGGTATGTCAGAGAGAAAAAACGACCAAAATACAGTAGAGCATGAGAGAAAAAGAGAGGGAGGGCACTGAGAGAGAGAGAGAGAGAGACTGACAGGAAGAAGAGGAAATGGAGAGAGAGAGGGAGAGAAGTCAAGTGGAGGGGGGAGAGAGGTTGAGAGAGAGAAGCATAGTAGAGAGATAAGGAGAGAGAGAGAGGGAGGATAAAGAGTGAGATAGCTGTAGATGGATCCCAGCTGACAGAGACAGTGAGGCTGATAAACGTCTTATCTCAGCATGTTTTCACAATGAGAGATGCTGCACACAGTATTGTCTGATTACGCTGTGGTCTAACTGCAGCTTTCTTATAGTATAAATAGTCATTATCAGCATCAAAATAAATATTCAGCATCAAAGCACTCCACTCTATATTTGCCATATAAAAAATAGTATCTCAAAGGTGTATTCAGAGAAAACAAACGGATTAAAGGTTTTATGTCTGCATTATCTGATAGTAGTTTCTTACCACCCAATCCTGACAATAGGAGTCATGTGTAATTTAACTGAACACAATGCCATTGCAAGGAAAATGACATGTGTATTTTTTGTATAATGTGATTGATAGCTGTACTTTGTTTTGATTATGAATTATGCATTTCATCTGTTAAATTATTATAAAAATAAAAGAAATGCGCACACCTACTTAAAGAAATAGTGTCTTGTCAGGAATCTTAAGCAACTGAAAAATTCGTAGCATATTGTACTAATTGGAATTTGTAACATATCATACGAAATGCATATATCAAATCAAATCAAATCAAATTTATTTATATAGCCCTTCGTACATCAGCTGATATCTCAAAGTGCTGTACAGAAACCCAGCCTAAAACCCCAAACAGCAAGCAATGCAGGTGTAGAAGCACGGTGGCTAGGAAAAACTCCCTAGAAAGGCCAAAACCTAGGAAGAAACCTAGAGAGGAACCAGGCTATGTGGGGTGGCCAGTCCTCTTCTGGCTGTGCCGGGTGGAGATTATAACAAAACATGGTCAAGATGTTCAAATGTTCATAAATGACCAGCATGGTCGAATAATAATAAGGCAGAACAGTTGAAACTGGAGCAGCAGCACAGCCAGGTGGACTGGGGACAGCAAGGAGTCATCATGTCAGGTATTCCTGGGGCATGGTCCTAGGGCTCAGGTCCTCCGAGAGAGAGAAAGAGAGAAGGAGAGAATTAGAGAACGCACACCTAGATTCACACAGGACACCGAATAGGACAGGAGAAGTACTCCAGATATAACAAACTGACCCTAGCCCCCCGACACATAAACTACTACTGCAGCATAAATACTGGAGGCTGAGACAGGAGGGGTCAGGAGACACTGTGGCCCATTCCGAGGACACCCCCGGACAGGGCCAAACAGGAAGGATATAACCCCACCCACTTTGCCAAAGCACAGCCCCCACACCACTAGAGGGATATCTTCAACCACCAACTTACCATCCTGAGACAAGGGGGGGGCTCCAACCCAGACAGGATGACCACATCAGTGACTCAACCCACTCAGGTGATGCACCCCCTCCAGGGACGGCATGAGAGAGCCCCAGTAAGCCAGTGACTCAGCCCCTGTAATAGGGTTAGAGGCAGAGAATCCCAGTGGAAAGAGGGGAACCGGCCAGGCAGAGACAGCAAGGGCGGTTCGTTGCTCCAGAGCCTTTCCGTTCACCCTCCCACTCCTGGGCCAGACTACACTCAATCATATGACCCACTGAAGAGATGAGTCTTCAGTAGAGACTTAAAGGTTGAGACCGAGTTTGCGTCTCTGACATGGGTAGGCAGACCATTCCATAAAAATGGAGCTCTATAGGAGAAAGCCCTGCTCCCAGCTGTTTGCTTAGAAATTCTAGGGACAATTAGGAGGCCTGCGTCTTGTGACCGTAGAGTATGTGTAGGTATGTACGGCAGGACCAAATCAGAGAGATAGGTAGGGGCAAGCCCATGTAAGGCTTTGTAGGTTAGCAGTAAAACCTTGAAATCAGCCCTTGCTTTGACAGGAAGCCAGTGTAGAGAGGCTAGCACTGGAGTAATATGATCAAATTTTTTGGTTCTAGTCAGGATTCTAGCAGCCGTATTTAGCACTAACTGAAGTTTATTTAGTGCTTTATCCGGGTAGCCGGAAAGTAGAGCATTCCAGTAGTCTAACCTAGAAGTGACAAAAGCATGGATTAATTTTTCTGCATCATTTTTGGACAGAAAGTTTCTGATTTTTGCAATGTTACGTAGATGGAAAAAAGCTGTCCTTGAAATGGTCTTGATATGTTCTTCAAAAGAGAGATCAGGGTCCAGAGTAACGCCGAGGTCCTTCACAGTTTTATTTGAGACGACTGTACAACCATTAAGATTAATTGTCAGATTCAACAGAAGATCTCTTTGTTTCTTGGGACCTAGAACAAGCATCTCTGTTTTGTCCGTGTTTAAAAGTAGAAAGTTTGCAGCCATCCACTTCCTTATGTCTGAAACACATTCTTCTAGCAAGGGCAATTTTGGGGCTTCACCATGTTTAATTGAAATGTACAGCTGTGTGTCATCCGCATAGCAGTGAAAGTTAACATTATGTTTTCGAATAACATCCCCGAGAGGTAAAATATATAGTGAAAACAATAGTGGTCCTAAAACGGAACCTTGAGGAACACCGAAATTTACAGTTGATTAAATATATATATATATTTTTTTTACATATCATACAACATGGATGACGTACTGTAGTACTCAATTGTGCACAATTTTCGGGGGACCCGTTTTGGCTCTTGAGCACCACTTTCAAACCTACTGGCTGATATTATACAAAACTTTTGGGCACCAATTGTTGTGTGTTGCTGAAAAATAAATTTTATTAAAAAAAAAAATGATATATGTATATATATAATACTAAATCAATCGTTTGACTACTGGCTCATAACATTGATAAACAGCGTGCCCAGAGCTCATTTCAGAGTATCCTGTTAAAACACATTCTCACAAGACATCAGTGCAGCTATTCAACGTTGTGTGTATGTTCATGCATGTGTGTTAGTGCCTGTTTTGTTTTGCATCCCTGTGCTTGTCTGTATTTGTGTTGATATCTGCAGTGGTATCAGTTGGCTGGGGTATTGTCACAGCAGGTGTGAGGGTTGGGTGTGTATCGGACGGTCGTCACCATAGAGACGTGTCGAGGGGTAAAGGTTATTGTGCCATAACTTTAATAATACAGATTGAGAATGATACCACGTCACGTTATCACTTTGGGTTTTACTGCAAGACTTTTTGTCTGGGCATGAGGGAGCTTGTACTAAATTACATTGTGGAAATCTAGCAACCTCCTCATTGTGTATCATAACACAAATGAGTCTTGTGGTGTATTGCAACGCCCTATATATTGCTTGGTTGTTTAGCAACCAAACCGACACATGAGCAGCTATGGGGCAAAATAGACTTGGTTGGCTTAGACTGTTAACAATATGTAAACTATATTTAGTCTCCAATGTTTATTGAAAACATAAATAAAGTTGCACATTGAGCTATTCTCTCTCAAATACATTGTTACAGTTGTTGGTTAGCTAGCTACAGTAGCTAGCACATTTTAGCCAAATTAGCATAGATGTGACATCAGTCAAATCATCTCAAAACAAGACATGGTATCAAAAACAAGATAAACAAGCTGAAACAAGCCACTTATGATTTACCACATGGCAGTTTCTTGTCATTGTAAATAGCTATCTGGACATCCAGAACCATAACAACACAGGGCCTTCTGCCCCTTTGAGGCACCCACATCACTTTTGTGATGTTGTCAGCAGTTTTATTGACATGCCACACGCACGCACACACACACACATGCACACGCACACACACGCACACGCACGAACACACACGCACGCACACACATGCACGCACACGCAAGTACCAACATGCACAAACATTTATTAAGCAATTCCTCTGTTATTTTAATGTTAAATACTGTATATGTGACTAAATGGGGTTCAAAACCTGGCTTCCGGGACACCACAAAACTGCCCACTGATCTAAAGCCTATACATATGCATACATATGAGCTGAGCTAAAATATAAACCTATACATATAACTGCTGTACTATACATATTGTTACTGTGTTATACATAACATTATTGTACTGTACATATAGCTACTGTACTATACATACAGCTACTGCACTGTACATATAGCTACTGTACTTTACATACAGACACTGTACTGTACATATAGCTACTGTACTATACATATAGCTACTGTACTATACATACAGCTACTGAACTGTACATACAGCTACTGTACTATACATATAGCTACTGTACTATACATACAGCTACTGTACTATACATACAGCTACTGTACTATACATATACAATAGCTACTGTACTATACATACAGCTACTGTACTATACATATAGCTACTATACATATAGCTACTGTACTATACATATAGCTACTGTACTATACATATAGCTAAGGTACTGTACATATAGCTACTATACTATACATATAGCTACTATACAATACATATAGCTACTGTACTATACATATAGCTACTATACTATACATATAACTACTGTACTATACATATAGCTACTGTACTATACATATAGCTACTATACTATACACATAGCTACTGTACTGTACATATAGCTACTATACTATACACATAGCTACTGTACTGTACATATAGCTACTATACTACACATATAGCTACTATACAATACATATAGCTACTGTACTATACATATAGCTACTATACTATACTATACACATAGCTACTGTACTGTACATATAGCTACTATACTATACATATAGCTACTATACAATACATATAGCTACTGTACTATACATATAGCTACTATACTATACATATAACTACTGTACTATACATACAACTACTGTACTCTACATATTAGATTGTAGGATTGTCGGGGTGTTAAGCATGTCCCAGTTTAGGTCACCTAGTAGCACGAGCTCAGAAGTTAAATGGGGGGCAATCAATTCACATATGGTGTCGAGGGCACAGCTGGGGGCAGAGGGTGGTCTATAGCAAGCGGCAACTTGTTTCTGGGGAGGTGAATTTTAGAAGAATTTTAGTAGAAGCTCGAATTGTTCGGGTAAAGACCTGGATAGTAAGACAGAAGACAGGCTATCTTTGCAGTAGATTTCAACACTGCCCCCTTTGGCAGTTCTATCTTGGCTGAAAATGTTATCGTTAGGGATGGAGATTTCAAGGTTTTTGGTGGTTTTCCTAAGCCAGGATTCAGACACGGCTAAGACATCCGGTTTGGCAGAGTGTGCAAAAGCAGTGAGTAAAACAAACTTAGGGAGTAGGCTTCTAATGTTAGCATGCATGAAACCAAGGCTTCTACGGTTACAGAAGTCAACAAATGAGAGCAGCTGGGGAGTAGGAGTGGAGCTAGGCACTGCAGGACCTGGATTAACCTCTACATCACCAGAGGAACAGAGGAGAAGTAGGATAAGGGTACGGCTAAAGGCTATACCAACTGGCCGTCTAGCACGTTTGGAACAGAGAGTAAAAGGAGCAGGTTTCTGGGAACGATAGCATAGATTCAAGGCATAGTGTACAGACAAAGGTATGGTAGGATGTGAGAACATTGGAGGTAAACCTAGGCATTGAGTAATGATGAGAGAGATATAGTCTCTAGAGACGTTTAAACCAGGTGATGTCATCACATATGTAGGAGGTGGAACAACATGGTTGGTTAAGGCATATTGAGCAGGGCTAGAGGCTCGACAATGAAATAAGACAGTAATCACTAACCAGGACAGTAATGGACGAGGCATATTGATATTATGCCAGATATGCTAGGTCACAGTTGCAAATGAGAACTTGTTCTCAACTAGCCTACCTGGTTAAATAAAGGTGAAATAAATCAAATAAAATTAGAGAGAGGCATGCGTAGCCAAGTGAACATATGGGTCCAGTGAGTGGTTGGGTTGGCTGGGGACATGGTGATTCAGACAGTTTACAGGTGCTAACAAGATAGCAGTTAGTAGGCCGGGGCTAACAAGCTAGCAGTTAGCAGTCCGGAGCTAACAAGCTAGCAGTTAACAGACAGGGTTAGCAAGCAAGCAGTTAGCAGACCGGGGCAAGCAAGTTAGCAGTTAGCAGACCGAGGCAAGCAAGCTAGCAGTTAGCAGACCGGGGCTAGCAAGCTAGCAGTTAGTAGACCGGGGCTAGCAAGTTAGCAGAAGGGCCTTTGGGGGTCGTTGCGATGTGCCTCTTCGTGCGATGACGTTGATAGCCCAGTCGTGGATTAGTGGGGTTCCAAGTAGCTCTAGGTACAGTGCCTTGCGAAAGTATTCGGCCCACTTGAACTTTGCGACCTTTTGCCACATTTCAGGCTTCAAACATAAAGATATAAAACTGTATTTTTTTGTGAAGAATCAACAACAAGTGGGACACAATCATGAAGTGGAACGACATTGATTGGATAATTCAACATTTTTTAACAAATCAAAAACTGAAACACTGCAAAATTATTCAGCCCCTTTACTTTCAGTGCAGCAAACTCTCTCCAGAAGTTCAGTGAGGATCTCGGAATGATCCAATGTTGACCTAAATGACTAATGATGATAAATACAATCCACCTGTGTGTAATCAAGTCTCTGTATAAATGCACCTGCACTGTGATAGTCTCAGAGGTCCGTTAAAAGCGCAGAGAGCATCATGAAGAACAAGGAACACACCAGGCAGGTCCGAGATACTGTTGTGAAGAAGTTTAAAGCCGGATTTGGATACAAAAAGATTTCCCAAGCTTTAAACATCCCAAGGAGCACTGTGCAAGCGATAATATTGAAATGGAAGGAGTATCAGACCACTGCAAATCTACCAAGACCTGGCCGCCCCTCTAAACTTTCAGCTCATACAATGAGAAGACTGATCAGAGATGCAGCCAAGAGGCCCATGATGACTCTGGATGAACTGCAGAGATCTACAGCTGAGGTGGGAGACTCTGTCCATAGGACAACAATCAGTCGTATATTGCACAAATCTGGCCTTTATGGAAGAGTGGCAAGAAGAAAGCCATTTCTTAAAGATATCCATAAAAAGTGTCGTTTAAAGTTTGCCACAAGCCACCTGGGAGACACACCAAACATGTGGAAGAAGGTGCTCTGGTCAGATGAAACCAAAATTGAACTTTTTGGCAACAATGCAAAACGTTATGTTTGGCGTAAAAGCAACACAGCTCATCACCCCTGAACACACCATCCCCACTGTCAATCATGGTGGTGGTAGCATCATGGTTTGGGCCTGCTTTTCTTCAGCAGGGACAGGGAAGATGGTTAAAATTGATGGGAAGATGGATGGAGCCAAATACAGGACCATTCTGGAAGAAAACCTGATGGAGTCTGCAAAAGACCTGAGACTGGGACGGAGATTTGTCTTCCAACAAGACAATGATCCAAAACATAAAGCAAAATCTACAATGGAATGGTTCAAAAATAAACATACCCAGGTGTTAGAATGGCCAAGTCAAAGTCCAGACCTGAATCCAATCGAGAATCTGTGGAAAGAACTGAAAACTGCTGTTCACAAATGCTCTCCATCCAACCTCACTGAGCTCGAGCTGTTTTGCAAGGAGGAATGTGAAAAAATGTCAGTCTCTCGATGTGCAAAACTGATAGAGACATACCCCAAGCGACTTACAGCTGTAATCGCAGCCAAAGGTGGCACTACAAAGTATTAACTTAAGGGGGCTGAATAATTTTGCACGCCCAATTTTTCAGTTTTTGATTTGTTAAAAAAGTTAGAAATATCCAATAAATGTCGTTCCACTTCATGATTGTGTCCCACTTGTTGTTGATTCTTCACAAAAAAATACAGTTTTATATCTTTATGTTTGAAGCTTGAAATGTGGCAAAAGGTTGCAGGAGCGTATTTGAGAAGTTGAGGTTTCGGAAAATATTTGAAAAAGATATAAAAAGATATAAACAAGGTACCTGACAGGACAAAGACAAAGACGTCTGACTGCTACGCCATCTTGGGTTTTAGCCATCTTGGATTCCAGGACTGCTACGCCATCTTGGATACAGCTTATATCTTATACATATAGCTACTGTACTATACATACAGCTACTGTACTATACTTATAACTACAATACCATAAATATGACTACTGTACTATGCATTTAACTACAGTACTATACATATAGCTACTGTACTATACTTATAACTACAATACTATAAATATGACTACTGTACTATACATACAGGTGCTGTACTATACATATAGCTACTGTACTATACATATAGCTACTGTACTATACATACAGGTAATGTACTATACATACAGTTACTGTACTATACATATAGCTACTGTACTAATACAAACCTACAGCACACATAAACATATTCAGCACACCCCTTGACTTTTTCCACATTTTGTTGTCTCACAAAGGTTTTGTGTTTGAGTTTGAGTTTATTTTTATTTTTACAGGGACAGTGCACATTAATCAACGTTTCAGTAAAAGTGCCGGTTTTAGCCAGCCGGCTAATTTTCAACTGCAGTCCCTGGGCAGGTTATTTAAAAAAAATTACAATATAGACAATAGCAGCATAGAACAAGCAAGACATAGCAACATAGGACAAGCAAGACATAGCATACAGAGCAACATAGGACAAGCAAGACGTAGCATACAGACAGAGCAACATAAAACAAAAAGCAGCAAGACAAAATTCATAAAAGCAACAAAGTGTTTCCACACCTCACAAGCTACAGACAACAGACAACATGGAAAGCGGCAACACACAGCTAGGGACCATGTTCACAAATCTGATTGACCTTTAGCCATGTCTTCAAGCATTTTGTGAAAGTCTGATATGTGGTGCAGTTATGTGTGTCTGATGGCAGTGTATTCCAGACATGGGAAGCTCTCACAGAGAATGCACTACGTTGAATATCCCTTTCAGCATTGTGAAGTTATTAATGACACTTTGGACGGTGTATCAATACACCCCGTCACTACAAAGATACTGGCATCCTTCCTAACTCGTCAGTTACAGAGTTTAATGGCTGTGACAGGAGAAAACTGATTGATCAACAACATTGTAGTTACTACGCAACACTAACCTAAATGACAGAGTGAAATGTACAGAATATTCCAAAACATGCATCCTGTTTGCAAAAAGCCACAAAAGTAAAACTATAAAAAATGTGACAAAGAAAATAACTTTTTGTCCTGAATACAAAGTGTTATGTTTGGGGAAAATCCAACACAATACATCACACTCTTCATATTTTCAAACATGGTGGTGGCTGCATGATATTATGGGTATGCTTGTCATCGGCAAGGACTAGGGAGTTTTTTAGGATGAAAAGAAACGGCATGGCGCTAAGCACAGGCAAAATCCTAGAGTAAAACCTTGCTCAGTCTGCTTTCCAACAGACACTGGGAGACAAATGTACCTTTCAGCAGGACAATAACCTTAAACACAAGGCCCAAATATTCACTGGAGTTGCTTACCAAGACAACACAGAATGTTCCTGAGTGGCCTAGTCACAGTTTTGACTTTAATCGGCTTAAATATCTTTGGCAAGATTTGAAAATGGCTGTCTAGCAATGATCAACAACCAACTTGGGAGCTTGAACAATTTTTGAAAGAATAATGTGCAAGCATTGTACAATCCATGAGTGCAAAGCTCTTAGAGACTTACCCAGAAAGACTCACAGCTGTAATCACTGCCAAAAGTGATTCTAACATGTATTGACTCAGGGGTGTGAATAATTAGGTAAAGGATATATTTCTGTATTAAATACATTTGCCAACATTTCTAAAAAACACATTTAAACTTTGTCATTATTGGGTATTGTGTGTAGATGGGTGAGAGAGAAACAAATATGTTTAATCCATTTTGAATACAGGCTGTAAAGCAACAAAATGTGGAATAATGAATGTGGTGTGAATACACACTTTATGTATACAGTAGATACAAGTACGTTTACAGCTGCACCTCCTCCCCATAGCAGGACAGTCAACAGCAATCCCTTGAGAAGGGGAAATGCGCAGCCGGTGAACAATCGTCCTGTTCAGACACGTTCAAACGTTTTTAACCACACTGAGCAAGTCTACTAAACCTTTGGAGAAGGTAGACACTAGAGCAACATGGGATGATGCCAAATTGTAAAGTGACATTTGGAAGCGTTGCACATCCTGACCTTCCTGGTTCTTATTTACACACTTTCAGAGGTGAAATCCATGATTGAAATACTTAGTTGACTTAGTTGACTTAGTTGTCGAATTAGCTCCCCTAGAAATGCTGACGTCACAAAATAGTTAACATTTAATTGGCTCACTAGGAATCAGACCTGGGTTCAAATACTATTCGAAGAACTTTAGATTGTGTTGAGAGTTTGCTTTAGCCTGTCTGGAGTGCTGGGTGGACAGGGTTTGCACTGGGATTGTTCTAAGAGTTACTGTAATACTGTAATACTGTAACAGCCAAACTCAATCAAGCCCAGTTAGAGCATTTGACATGATTTATTATTATTATTATTTTTTACCCAGATCTGTTAGGAATGTTGACCTCACAAAACCAGGATGCCACATCTGCTGGTCACAGGTCATTTGTGCTCTGAGCTACAGCATAGCGCTTCCCTCTACAACCTCTCCTCTTCACTTCTAAAGGGTATATACAGTAAACACGTCAACGCAAAGAGAAGAAACACAAATCAATAGCTGACTAATGCACTGGAAACACGATATACATCCTAAATGGCACCCTATTCCCTATTTAGTGCACTACTTTTGACCAGGGCCCACGGGGAATAGGGTGCCATTTGGGACACCGTGTCTTTAGGATCTAGCCGACAAACTGAACGGACATACAAGGCATACTCGATTATTAAGTGCTCATGTTATCTGACTTCCAAGCCTTGGTAAGTTTTCTCGGAAGTAAGACAGTCGTCAGCCGTCACAGAAGCAGGAGGTGGTAGTGTTTTGTTTTTAAAGGTGAAATGCTGTATTTAGTGTCTGTGCCACGGTGGATAACCTATCAGGGGTGTTCCTCTTCCTGTCATATGCAGCAGCTGCCTTGTGAGGTTATACCAACATGGTCTCATTAGATTATGGCCGGGATACAATCTGATTGGAGGTTAGAAACATTGCAGCTTTAAAAAGCCATTTAAATTGAGCCGACGTATGCAGCGTTTACATATGCATCAGCAATGCGTAAAACCCCCGATCGGATTGAACCTCAGCCTCAAGTCAATATAGGAACATACTTATACTTTAAATACAATGTTCCTATATTGACTCTAGACTACATTATACAGGGCTGTTTTATCCTCCAACGTATGACCTTTGTGATGCTACTAGTAAGTATTATTTTATGCTATCATTTGTAGCCCAAACAGATGTAATATTTGCATAAAACATGATCATTTCAAACCTTGCTTATACACTTCTCAAAAAAATAAAGGGAACACTTAAACAACACAATGTAACTCCAAGTCAATCACACTTCTGTGAAATCAAACTGTCCATTTAGGAAGCAACACTGATTGACAATAAATTTCACATGCTGTTGTGCAAATGGAATAGACAACAGATGGAAATTATAGGCAATTAGCAAGACACCCCCACTAAAGGAGTGGTTCTGCAGGTGATTACCACAGACCACTTCTCAGTTCCTATGCTTCCTGGCTGATGTTTTGGTCACTTTTGAATGCTGGCGGTGCTTTCACTCTAGTGGTAGCATGAGACGGAGTCTACAACCCACACAACTGGCTCAGGTAGTGCAGCTCATCCAGGATGGCACATCAATGCGAGCTGTGGCAAGAAGGTGTGCTGTGTCTGTCAGCGTAGTGTCCAGAGCATGGAGGCGCTACCAGGAGACAGGCCAGTACATCAGGAGACGTGGAGGAGGCCGTAGGAGGGCAACAACCCAGCAGCAGGACCGCTACCTCCGCCTTTGTGCAAGGAGGAGCAGGAGGAGCACTGTCAGAGCCCTGCAAAATGACCTCCAGCAGGCCACAAATGTGCATGTGTCTGCTCATACGGTCAGAAACAGACTCCATGAAGGTGGTATGAGGCCCCGACGTCCACAGGTGGGGGTTGATGCATTGATGCTATTGACTGGCCCGCCTGTTCCCCAGACCTGAATCCAATTGAGCACATCTGGGACATCATGTCTCGCTCCATCCACCAACGCCACGTTGCACCACAGACTGTCCAGGAGTTGGCGGATGTTTTAGTCCAGGTCTGGGAGGAGATCCCTCAGGAGACCATCCGCCACCTCATCAGGAGCATGCCCAGGCGTTGTAGGGAGGTCATACAGGCACGTGGAGGCCACACACACTACTGAGCCTCATTTTGACTTGTTTTAAGGACATTACATCAAAGTTGGATCAGCCTGTAGTGTGGTTTTCCACTTTAATTTTGAGTGTGACTACAAATCCAGACCTCCATGGGTTGATAAATTTGATTTCCATTGATACTTTTGTGTGATTTTGTTGTCAGCACATTCAACTATGTTAAGAAAAAAGTATTTAATAAGAATATTTCATTCATTCAGATCTAGGGTGTGTTATTTTAGTGTTCCCTTTATTTTTTTGAGCAGTGTATATGTATACAATCACATATATCTCTCTATTATGCATGGGAAAACTTTGGAAAATATTTTCCCAACTGGAGCTGGTTTGCTGTGTTTTTTTATGTGTTTCTATTGTGTTATTTTCTTTTGTCTCACAAAACTCAGGATGAATGGAGGTTATGATGAGGTTAAGGGTTAAGGGGGATGAGTGGAGGTGATGATGAGGTTAAGGGTTTAGGGGGACAGGATGGGTGGAGGTGATGATGAGGTAAAGGGTTTAGGGGGACAGGATGAGTGGAGGTGATGATGAGGTAAAGGGTTTAGGGGGACAGGATGAGTGGAGGTGATGATGAGGTAAAGGGTTTAGGGGGACAGGATGAGTGAAGGTGATGATGAGGTTAAGGGTTTAGGGGGACAGGATGAGTGGAGGTGATGATGAGGTTAAGGGTTTAAGGGGACAGGATGAGTGGAGGTGATGATGAGGTTAAGTGTTTAGGGGGACAGGATGAGTGGAGGTGATGATGAGGTTAAGGGTTTAGGGGGACATGATGAGTGGATGTGATGAAGAGGTTAAGGGTTTAGGGGGACAGGGTGAGTGGAGGTGATGATGAGGTGAGAGGTTTAGGGGACATGATGAGTGGAGGTGATGATGAAGTTAAGGGTTTAGGGGGACATGATGAGTGGATGTGATGAAGAGGTTAAGGGTTTAGGGGGACAGGGTGAGTGGAGGTGATGATGAGGTGAGGGGTTTAGGACACATGATGAGTGGAGGTGATGATGTGGTTAAGGGTTTAGGGGGACAGGGTGACTGGAGGTGATGATGAGGTGAGGGGTTTAGGGGACAGGATGAGTGAAGATGATGATGAGATAAAGGGTTTAGGGGGACATGATGAGTGGAGGTGATGATGAGGTTAAGGGTTTAGGGGGACAGGATGAGTGAAGGTGATGATGAGGTAAAGGGTTTAGGGGGACATAATGAGTGGAGGTGATGAAGAGGTGAGGGGTTTAGGGGGATGATTGGAGGTTATGATGAGGTAAAGGGTTTAGGGGGACATGATGATTGGAGGTTATGATGAGGTAAAGGGTTTAGGGGGACATGATGAGTGGAGGTGATGATGAGGTTAAGGGTTTAGGGGGACATGATGAGTGGAGGTGATGATGAGGTTAACGGTTTAGGGGGACAGGATGAGTGGAGGTGATGATGAGGTAAAGGGTTTAGGGGGACAGGATGAGTGGAGGTGATGATGAGGTAAAGGGTTTAGGGGGACAGGATGAGTGGAGGTGATGATGAGATAAAGGGTTTAGGGGGATGATTGGAGGAGATGATGAGGTTAAGGGTTTAGGGGGACATGATGAGTGGAGGTGATGATGAGATAAAGGGTTTAGGGGGATGATTGGAGGTGATGATGAGGTTAAGGGTTTAGGGGGACATGATGAGTGGAGGTGATGATGGGGTTAAGGGTTTAGGCGGACATGATGAGTGAAGGTGATGATGGGGTTAAGGGTTTAGGGGGATGAGTGGAGGTTATGATAGGATAAAGGGTTTAGGGGATGAGTGGTGGTGATGATGAGATAAAGGGTTTTAGGGGACAGGATGAGTGGAGGTGATGATGAGGTTAACGGTTTAGGGGATGAGGGGAGGGGAGGGGAGGTCTTGATGAGGTTATTAAGGGTTTAGGGGACAGGATGAGTGGAGGGGATATCCCTTTGCCTCGTCTACTGTCTCACATTGTATGTAGGAAATGCAGCAGTGTGGTGTGTGTGTGTGTCGAGCTGAATGTACATGAGTAAACGTCCTCCGGGCAATAGGAGTCATCCTGGGAATATTTATTTTAGCTGGTAACTCAAAGAGGCAGCCAAACCCTAATCTGGCCCTTAGCTATTTCCTCTGAAATCCAGGGAAAAAGATAGAGAAAGAGAGAGTGGTGGGTGCCAGGGATGGAAGGGCGATAAATGGAAGTGGACAGCACTGGCATGGTGTGTGTGTGTGTGTGTGTGTGTGTGTGTGTGCAGATTGAGCAAGGGGGTTGACTGGGGGCTGGGAGCTGAGGCGTGGTAGAGATGGTGCTCTCAGGCAGGAAAAGGGGGGCGGATGTGGTCTTAGGGGGGCGGATGTGGTCGGGGGTGGGGGGGTTGTGGTGCGGGGAGTGGGGGGGGGGGGTGGAGGTGAGGAAGGGGGTTCTACTAGTAAAGAGGGCGCTGGGTGTTCCCGGAGGCTGAGTGGGGCTCGCCGTGCGCCTGATTCGATGTGAATGGCAGCGTGCCATCCTGGCCAAATCCCTTTTGACACTCTTCGCCTTCTCTTAGAAGTCTTTGCGGCAGGGAATAGGGACACACAACAGAGCAGGCACTGACACTCTCACTCAAACACTCTGTAGAAAACACACGTACACACACACACTGGTAGATGCACAGGCCAGCAATTCATTGGTGTACATCCATGACATGCCACATGCTTCCCCTTTCACACACGTCCACACGGACACGAACTACAGTATCTGTGGTGACTTGGACCTGAAGCGGCCGTCTACATCACTTGTGACAGCTCCTTGTAAATAAACTGCTTTGGCGTTTAATCTGGACTGGTGTATAATCCATGTAAGGGGGTCACTGGACACACTAAACAAGGCTGCAATCAGCTTGAATTATTTTGATTGGGGAGCACTGACATACACTTAGAAGTCCTTGTCATTGTTTTTAGATCCCCAAGATGAACGTGTTTCCTTTGCAAGATTTACCACTACATTTCTTCTCTACTTTATTCCATTCTGTCTTGCTAGATCTGTAGTCATTTCAGGGTTACACTTGCCCCCTCAACTCCATTTTATGACAGTGTAAATGTGTTTGATTCTCATCACTATCATTCACTTTGACACTCGTTACTTTACAGAGGGGACATGTTTTCAGTTGAGCACAGTTGAGTTCCCCTCTGTATTTGGGGGCATATTTTTTAGCGTGGCACAGAGCTGGATACCGGTCGTATGACATGGGGCACAGAGCTGGATACCGGTCCTATGACATGGGGACAGAGCTGGATACCGGTCCTATGACATGGGGGACAGAGTCCTGCTGTTTTATGACCAAGGCTACAAGTACTCATGTCATCATGTGTGTGTGTGTGTGTGTGTGTGTGTGTGTGTGTGTGTGTGTGTGTGTGTGTGTGTGTGTGTGTGTGTGTGTGTGTGTGTGTGTGTGTGTGTGTGTGTGTGTGTGTGTGAAAATGTTGTTTTTGTTTCATTAACTTGTATGTTTCACTTTAACATCCCCGATCCTAAACTAAGAAGGCCTGAGGGGGAGGTATAAACACACACACACAGACACACACACACACACACACACACACACACACACACACACACACACACACACACACACACACACACACACACACAGTTCCATCAACTACATCTTATTCAGGGGGGCTGGGGAGTCACTTCCTCACTTCCTTCTTGAGTGACAGACTCCCATCCCTAGTCTGGGTGTTGTTGGAATCCCTGTAATGCCGCGTAAAGCCTGTTGTGTGGCTGTGTTTGTTCTGTTTCCTGTTGTGTGGCTGTGTTTGTCCTGTTTCCTGTTGTGTGGCTGTGTTTGTCCTGTTTCTTGTTGTGTGGCTGTGTTTGTTCTGTTTCCTGTTGTGTGGCTGTGTTTGTCCTGTTTCCTGTTGTGTGGCTGTGTTTGTCCTGTTTCATGTTGTGTGGCTGTGTTTGTCTTGTTTCCTGTTGTGTGGCTGTGTTTGTCCTTGTCCCTGTTGTGTGCCTGTGTTTGTCCTGTTTCCTGTTGTGTGGCTGTGTTTGTCTTGTTTCCTGTTGTGTGGCTGTGTTTGCCCTGTTTCCTGTTGTGTGGCTGTGTTTGTTCTGTTTCCTGTTGTGTGGCTGTGTTTGTTCTGTTTCCTGTTGTGTGGCTGTGTTTGTCCTGTTTCCTGTTGTGTGGCTGTGTTTGTTCTGTTTCCTGTTGTGTGGCTGTGTTTGTTCTGTTTCCTGTTGTGTGGCTGTGTTTGTCCTGTTTCCTGTTGTGTGGCTGTGTTTGTTCTGTTTCCTGTTGTGTGGCTGTGTTTGTCCTGTTTCCTGTTGTGTGGCTGTGTTTGTTCTGTTTCCTGTTGTGTGGCTGTGTTTGTCCTGTTTCCTGTTGTGTGTCTGTGTTTGTTCTGTTTCCTGTTGTGTGGCTGTGTTTGTCCTGTTTCCTGTTGTGTGGCTGTGTTTGTTCTGTTTCCTGTTGTGTGGCTGTGTTTGTCCTGTTTCCTGTTGTGTGGCTGTGTTTGTCCTGTTTCATGTTGTGTGGCTGTGTTTGTCCTGTTTCCTGTTGTGTGGCTGTGTTTGTCCTGTTTCCTGTTGTGTGGCTGTGTTTGTCCTGTTTCCTGTTGTGTGGCTGTGTTTGTCCTCGTCCCTGTTGTGTGGCTGTGTTTTTCATTGTCCCTGTTGTGTGGCTGCGTTTGTCTTGGCCTCAGGCCCAATGTGTCCAAGACAAGCATTTTGTTTGACATCGGCCATCTTGGTGCAGGTTGATGTTTATTGTCATGAGTCTTGTCCTGGAGGCAGAACTGTGCAATTTACGCTAGATGGGCAAGCTGAAAAGTCATAATTGGCTATATGGGAGAGTGGGGTATGTTGTGCCAAAGCAGTAAGTTGAGCCACCCTTGTTTCTAGGAAACCATACACAAAACATATAATTTGACCAAATATTTAGGAATAGATCATAATTTAATGGAGTCTGTGAAGGAAGAAATCACATGGAAAAAGTGGTAAGCAAGTTAGGTCTGAAAAAGAAGAAGATTTTTACCAATTCAAATGAATTTATTGTGTTAAGAGGTTTCATGATGCTTGTATCTTTAACCAAAGTAGATCATTTTAAGATTGTTTTATATATCAGTTGGGGCCTCTATTTCTTTTCTATTTTTAATTTTTCATTTCACCTTTATTTAACCAGGTAGGCCAGTTGAGAACAAGTTCTCATTTACAACTGCGACCTGGCCAAGATAAAGCAAAGCAGTGCGACAAAAACAACAACACAGAGTTACACATGGAATAAACAAACATACAGTCAATAACACAATATAAAAATCTGTATACAGTGTGTGTAAATGAAGTAAGGACGTAAGGCAATAAATAGGCCAATAGTGGCAAAGTAATTATATTTTAGCAATTTACACTGGAGTGATGTATGTGCAGATGAGGATGTGCAAGTTGAAATACTGGTGTGCAAAAGAGCAGAGAAACAAAAACAAATATGGGGATGAGGTATGTAGTTGGTTGGATGGGCTATTTACAGATGGGCTGTGTACAGCTGCAGTGATCAGTAAGCTGCTCTGACAGCTGATGCTTAAAGTTAGTGAGGGAGATATACAGTAAGTCTCCAACTTCAGTGATTTTTGCAATTCGTTCCATTCATTGGCAGCAGAGAACTGGAAGGAAAGGTGGCCAAAGGAGGTGTTGGCTTTGGGGATGACCAGCGAAATATACCTGCTGGAGCGCGTGCTACGGGTGGGTGTTGCTATGGTGACCAGTGAAATATACCTGCTGGAGCGCGTGCTACGGGTGGGTGTTGCTATGGTGACCAGTGAGCTGAGATAAGGCGGAGCTTTACCTCCTTCACCTTTATAAGCTTCAATATGATGTCCTAAACCTAGCATGAAAGTACATCCTTGTAGCTGTGTGGGCTAATATAGTCAAAATGTTTGCCTCGGTGTATGTTGAGCCAATGGCCTTGGGGTAAGTTGTGCCAAGAGCATTTATTTTTGGACAAGCTATGTATTCAAAACTGTAATGTTCACATGAATTCAGATTATACACAACATCCTGAAATAATGTATATCGGATTTTGAACTAAACCCCCTGGTATATTTAACAATAATTGTTTTATTGCAGTGGAAATACAATTTCCAAGAGAGTTTGTTGTGTTGGAACTCAGGTCAAATGATGTGAGTGTCTCCCAGACCAACACCGTGGGATTTCACAAGCCTGCCCTTCCCCTAAGCCCAAAGTAACTGTTCAGAACACAACACATAGATGGCTTCAACTAAAGGACCCAAGTTCCTAAACATACGGCGTAGTAAAATATCTTTGGAGGTACATTTTTTTAATTATTATTATTATTTCAACTTGTTACCCCCCCCAATTGGTATTTACGGTCTTGTCCCATCGCTGCAACTCCCGTATGGACTAGGGAGAGGTGAAGGTCAAGATCCATGCGTCCTCTGAAACACGACCCTGCCAAGCCCCACTGCTCTTGACACACTGCTCGCTTAACCCGGAAGCCAGCTGCATGCGCCCGGCCCGCCACAGGAGTCGCTAGAGCACGATGGGACAAGGACATCCCGGCCGGCCAAACCCTCCCCTAACCCGGACGACAGTCTGCCAATTAGGCAACGCCTTATGGGTTTCCCGTCGCAGCCGGATGCGACACACCTCGGGATCGAACCCTGATCTGTAGTGATGCCTCTAGCATTGCGATGTAGTGACTGAGACCGCTGCGCCACTCAGGAGGCCCTTGTTTGAACATTGTTACATTTAAAAAGCTGTACGCTTGCAACCTCAGTGAGCTACCCTTACGGGAATTAAGAAATACAGTCGAGAGAGAGACGAAATACCCATTGCAGGAGATTGGGATACGACTTTGTGCTACACGTTCAGATGTCCAGCTTCTATCCCTTGGGCGAACGTTGATGTCATTGTCGAACTCTGTCCTCACTCCCTGCCACCCCCTCCTCCCCTCCATCACACACCCCTTCCTGACTCCCCACTTCCTCTCTCAGCACTCACGCCTCTGGCGCTGCAGACAAGCCTTTGTGAGGATTAATTAACCAATTAGGAGAGGTGCCCCTGGGACACGCTGCAGGGGCGCCCCTCTCGTCATCACCCCGACACTGAGGGGCTCCCCTCTCGTCATCACCCCGACACTGAGGGGCTCCCCTCTCGTCATCACCCCGACACTAAGGGGCGCCACTCTCGTCATCACCCCGACACTCAGGGGCGCCCCTTAATTAGGTCATGCTGGGGTCCCCAGGAGAGAGAGGGAGAGAGAAAAAAAAGAGAGTGAGCGAGAGAGAGAGAGCGAGAGGAGAGAGTAAGGGAGAGTGTTTTCGTGTGTGGTAGAAAGAGAGAAAGAGAGAGAGAGAAAGAGAGAAAGAGAAAGTGGAAGAACTTGTGCATCCCCCTGAGTGAGCAACCTTTTTAATTGAATTATCATTCGTCCTGATGTGGATCGCTGTCTCGGAGTCTTGCAGCCCCCTCTTAGCCCTGGATGCTGGCAAGACGAAACACCAGCTCTCTCGGCACTGCTTGGTGATGCTGATAAATGGGAAGCAGACCCCCCTCCCTTCTTCTCTATTTTCTTTAATCACTGCTTATAGTTCATACTGCAGGTGGCTCTGATTGACTGTCTGTCTACATACCTATAGGCAGCATCTGTCCTTGGGAGGAGACCTCCCTTTCTTTTGGAGGAGATACTTTAATGGTAAGGGTGAGTGTGTGTGTGTGTGGCGGGGTGTTTGGGCGTGTGTGTGTGTTCAGGGGAAAGAGACAGAAAAAAAGAAGAAACGACCGAAATACAGTAGAGCATGAGACAAAAGAGAGAGACTGACAGGAAGAAGAGGAGATGGAGAGAGAGAGGGAGATAAGCCAAGTGGAGCGGGGAGAGAGGTAGAGAGAGATAAGCATAGTAGAGAGATAAGGAGAGAGAGAGAGCAAGAAAGAGAGAGAGAGAAATATAGACAGAGAGAGGCGAGGCGATTGAAAGAATTCCATGTTTATGATATTATTCATTTGTTTTTGCCCCAGTTTATAATCTGATATCCCTGCACATTACAGTGGACGTGCCCTATATACGCCCACTGAACTTACTGAATCAACCCATCAGCCAGCCAATCAGCCAGCCAGTCAGCCAGCTAGTCAGCCAGTCAGCAAACCAGACAGACAGCCAGCCAGCCAGCCAGTCAGTCACTTGAGATTGACGGGTGTTGCGATTCTGGCCTACTGTGGCATGTATGCTTAGTGTCAGTTTTGACTGTCCGTAGACAGCAGGGGAGAGAGGGAGAGAAAGACAGAGACAAGATGAGTCCACACACACACTGTCACCCCTGCTCGCATGGACAACTTGTGACATCACTGATCTGCATGGCCGTGCGTTATGAGCAGGCAGGCTGAGATGTATACCCACTCTAAATGATGGGGCCTGACCTCTGGGGGCCGAACCCACTTAGCCCCTGAGTGTGCGAGAGTGGGCCCCCGCTGTGCGGTTAGCGATAAGCCTGATTCCAGGAGAACTGGTTGTCACTCGGGGAATGGTGTTGTGTTTTATGCATATGTAGATCTGGTCATCACTCGTATTGATGGTGTGTGGTTATTGTAGTGCTCTTTAGTTTAAGTTTGATTTCACTAGTGTTGTACACTATATTACAGTAAAGTATATATTTACAGTATATTATACAGTTAGCAATATTTTAGCATTAGCTCAATGCTAAATTGTTTTATACAATTGTGACATTTACTCCTGAGGTGCTGACACCCTCGACAACTACTGGGATTATTATTATTTGACATGCTGGTCATTCAAATCTGAGACAGCAAATCTGACAGCAAATCTGAGACAGCAAATCTGAGAAAGCAAATCTGAGACAGCAAATCTGACAGCAAATCTGACAGCAAATCTGAGACAGCAAATCTGAGACAGCAAATCTGACAGCAAATCTGACAGCAAATCTGAGACAGCAAATCTGAGACAGCAAATCTGAGACAGCAAATCTGAGACAGCAATTTCTGAGACAGCAAATCTGACAGCAAATCTGACACAGCAAATCTGAGACAGCAAATCTGACAGCAAATATGACAGCAAATCTGAGACAGCAAATCTGACAGCAAATCTGAGACAGCAAATCTGACAGCAAATCTGGCAGCAAATCTGACAGCAAATCTGAGACAGCAAATCTGAGACAGCAAATCTGACAGCAAATCTGAGACAGCAAATCTGAGACAGCAAATCTGACAGCAAATCTGAGACAGCAAATCTGAGACAGCAAATCTGACAGCAAATCTGACAGCAAATCTGAGACAGCAAATCTGAGACAGCAAATCTGAGACAGCAAATCTGAGACAGCAAATCTGAGACAGCAAATCTGACAGCAAATCTGAGACAGCAAATCTGAGACAGCAAATCTGACAGCAAATCTGAGACAGCAAATCTGAGACAGCAAATCTGAGACAGCAAATCTGAGACAGCAACTCTGAGACAGCAAATCTGACAGCAAATCTGACAGCAAATCTGAGACAGCAAATCTGAGACAGCAAATCTGACAGCAAATCTGAGACAGCAAATCTGAGACAGCAAATCTGAGACAGCAAATCTGAGACAGCAAATCTGACAGCAAATCTGAGACAGCAAATCTGAGACAGCAAATCTGAGACAGCAAATCTGACAGCAAATCTGAGACAGCAAATCTGAGACAGCAAATCTGAGACAGCAAATCTGACAGCAAATCTGACAGCAAATCTGAGACAGCAAATCTGAGACAGCAAATCTGAGACAGCAAATCTGAGACAGCAAATCTGACAGTAAATCTGAGACAGCAAATCTAAGACAGCAAATCTGACAGCAAATCTGAGACAGCAAATCTGAGACAGCAAATCTGACAGCAAATCTGAGACAGCAAATCTGAGACAGCAAATCTGACAGCAAATCTGAGACAGCAAATCTGAGACAGCAAATCTGACAGCAAATCTGAGACAGCAAATCTGAGACAGCAAATCTGAGACAGCAAATCTGACAGCAAATCTGACAGCAAATCTGAGACAGCAAATCTGAGACAGCAAATCTGAGACAGCAAATCTGAGACAGCAATTTCTGAGACAGCAAATCTGAGACAGCAAATCTGAGACAGCAAATCTGACAGCAAATCTGAGACAGCAAATCTAAGACAGCAAATCTGACAGCAAATCTGAGACAGCAAATCTGAGACAGCAAATCTGACAGCAAATCTGAGACAGCAAATCTGAGACAGCAAATCTGACAGCAAATCTGACAGCAAATCTGAGACAGCAAATCTGAGACAGCAAATCTGACAGCAAATCTGAGACAGCAAATCTGAGACAGCAAATCTGAGACAGCAAATCTGACAGCAAATCTGAGACAGCAAATCTGAGACAGCAAATCTGAGACAGCAAATCTGACAGCAAATCTGACAGCAAATCTGAGACAGCAAATCTGAGACAGCAAATCTGAGACAGCAAATCTGAGACAGCAATTTCTGAGACAGCAAATCTGAGACAGCAAATCTGAGACAGCAAATCTGACAGCAAATCTGAGACAGCAAATCTAAGACAGCAAATCTGACAGCAAATCTGAGACAGCAAATCTGAGACAGCAAATCTGACAGCAAATCTGAGACAGCACATCTGAGACAGCAAATCTGACGGCAAATCTGAGACAGCAAATCTGAGACAGCAAATCTGACAGCAAATCTGAGACAGCAAATCTGAGACAGCAAATCTGAGACAGCAAATCTGAGACAGCAAATCTGACAGCAAATCTGACAGCAAATCTGAGACAGCAAATCTGAGACAGCAAATCTGAGACAGCAAATCTGACAGCAAATCTGAGACAGCAAATCTGACAGCACATCTGAGACAGCAAATCTGACAGCAAATCTGACAGCAATAGTTGTCTGGGAAAAAATGGGTAGAAACTAACTGGTATTAGTGAAACTCTACTGGTGGGCCTTCTACTTCACTCAGGGGGAAATGGTTTAGAAGAACGTCGTCTGCATCATATAACCTTCACAATGTTATTATATGTCATAAAATAGCCCTTTTTTAGATGAACACACTATCTTTAAACATATATCTCAAAGGATTAGTCAGACCATGGGGGCCTGAACACATGAACACAACTTCCATCCCCCAGATCAGGAATACGAATAAACCCATCTATCTGCTCCTCCTCCCTGTCTGCTCCTCCTCCCTCTCTGATCCTCCTCCCTCTCTGATCCTCCTCCCTCTCTGATCCTCCTCCCTGTCTGCTCCTCCTCCCTGTCTGCTCCTCCTCCCTCTCTGATCCTCCTCCCTGTCTGCTCCTCCTCCCTCTCTGATCCTCCTCCCTCTCTGATCCTCCTCCCTCTCTGATCCTCCTCCCTGTCTGCTCCTCCTCCCTGTCTGCTCCTCCTCCCTCTCTGATCCTCCTCCCTGTCTGCTCCTCCTCCCTCTCTGATCCTCCTCCCTGTCTGCTCCTCCTCCCTGTCTGCTCCTCCTCCCTCTCTGATCCTCCTCCCTGTCTGCTCCTCCTCCCTCTCTGATCCTCCTCCCTCTCTGATCCTCCTCCCTCTCTGATCCTCCTCCCTGTCTGCTCCTCCTCCCTGTCTGCTCCTCCTCCCTCTCTGATCCTCCTCCCTGTCTGCTCCTCCTCCCTCTCTGATCCTCCTCCCTGTCTGCTCCTCCTCCCTCTCTGATCCTCCTCCCTCTCTGCTCCTCCTCCCTGTCTGATCCTCCTCCCTGTCTGCTCCTCCTCCCTCTCTGATCCTCCTCCCTGTCTGCTCCTCCTCCCTGTCTGCTCCTCCTCCCTCTCTGATCCTCCTCCCTGTCTGCTCCTCCTCCCTCTCTGCGCGACCTCCCTCTCTGCGCCTCCTTCCTCTCTGCTCCTCCTCCCTCTCTGCTCCTCCTCCCTGTCTGCTCCTCCTCCCTCTCTGATCCTCCTCCCTGTCTGCTCCTCCTCCCTCTCTGATCCTCCTCCCTGTCTGCTCCTCCTCCCTCTCTGATCCTCCTCCCTGTCTGCTCCTCCTCCCTCTCTGCGCGACCTCCCTCTCTGCGCCTCCTTCCTCTCTGCTCCTCCTCCCTCTCTGCTCCTCCTACCTCTTTGCTCCTCCTTCCTCTCAGCTCCACCTCCCTCTATGCTCCTCCTTCCTCTCTGATCCTCCTTCCTCTCTGCTCCTCTCTACTCTTCCCTCCTCTCTGCTCCTCACTCCTCTTTGCTCCTTGCTCCTCTCTGCTCCTAGCTCCTCTCTACTCCTCCTTCCTCTCTGCTCCTCCTTCCTCTCTGCTCCTCTCTACTCTTCCCTCCTCTCTGCTCCTCGCTCCTCTCTGCTCCTTGCTCTTCTCTGCTCCTTGCTCCTCCCTACTCCTCCCCCTCTCTGCTCCTCCTCCCTCTCTGCTCCTCCTCCCTCTCTGTTCCTCACTCATCTCTACTCCTCCTCCCTCTCTGCTCCTCCTTCCTCTCTGCTCCTCTCTACTCTCTGCTCCTCCTTCATCTCTGCTCCTCCTTCATCTCTTCTCCTCTCTGCTCCTCCTTCCTCTCTACTCCTCCTTCATCTCTACCCCTCTCTGCTCCTCCTTCCTCTCTGCTCCTCCTTCATCTCTACTCCTCTCTACTCTTCCCTCCTCTCTGCTCCTCTCTGCTCCTTGCTCCTCTCTATTCCTCCTCCCCCTCTGCTCCTCCTTCCTCTCTGCTCCTCCTCCCTCTCTGCTCCTCCTTCATCTCTACTCCTCTCTGCTCCTCCTTCCTCTCTACTCCTCCCCCTCTCTACTCCTCCTCCCTCTCTGCTCCTCCACCCTCTCTGCTCCTCACTCATCTCTACTCCTCATCCCTCTCTGCTCCCCCTTCCTCTCTGCTCCTCTCTACCCTCTGCTCCTCCTTCATCTCTACTCCTCCTTCATCTCTACTCCTCTCTGCTCCTCTCTGCTCCTCCTTCCTCTCTGCTCCTCCTTCCTCTCTACTCCTCTCTACACTTCCCCCCTCTCTGCTCCTTGCTCCTCTCTTCTCCTAGCTCCTCTCTACTCCTCCTCCTCTCTGCTCCACCTTCCTCTCTACTCTTCCCTCCTCTTTCCTCCTTGCTCCTCTCTGCTCCTCGCTCCTCTCTACTCCTCCTCTCTGCTCCTCCTTCATCTCTACTCTTCCCTCCTCTCTCCTCCTTGCTCCTCTCTGCTCCTCGCTCCTCTCTACTCCTCCTCCAGCTATACTCTTCCCTCTCTCTCCTCCTTGCTCCTCTCTGCTCCTCCTTCCTCTCTGCTCCTCTCTGCTCCTCGCTCCTCTCTGCTTCTCCTCCCTCTCTTCTCCTCGCTCCTCTCTACTTCTCCTTCCTCTCTGCTCCTCTCTGCTCCTCGCTCCCCTCTACTTCTCCTCCCTCAATGCTCCTCTCTGCTCCTCGCTCCTCTCTACTTCTCCTCCCTCTCTGCTTCTTTCTGCTCCTCACTACTCTCTACTTCTCCTCCCTCTCTGCTCCTCTCTGCACCTCGCTCCTCTCTACTCCTCCTCCCTCTCTGCTCCTCCTTCCTCTCTATTCCTCCTTCCCCTCTGCCCTCTGCCCTCTACTCTTCCCTCCTCTCTGCTCCTCGCTCCTCTCTGCTCCTACTCCATCGCTGCTCCTCCTTCCTCTCTATTCCTCCTTCCTCTCTGCTCCTCTCTACTCTTCCCTCCTCTCTGCTCCTCGCTCCTCTCTGCTCCTCCTCCCTCTTTATTCCTCCTTCCTCTTTATTCCTCCTTCCTCTCTGCAGTGTTGCAACGACAGAGCAGCAGCAGCATCTCGTTACATCTGCAAGTGATCTCCTGGAGCACTCTGGGAAACGTCTTAAAAAAAGAGAAAAAGACAAACAGAGTTTTTACTGCATCCTTGCATATCCTGCCCTAATGAGCCCCCCCCCTCTTCCCTTGACCCATCTGTCCCCAGCGGGACAGGCGGTACCAGGGCCGCACGGGGCCCGGACAGTCCTGGGGTGGTGGAGGGGGTTTCAGGGGCCCATTATTAGGAGCTGGTATGATATTCATTCCTGGGGCCCCTGAGATAGCCCCAGGCCCCCCCTGGCTGGTTGGCACCCTCTACATGATACAGTCTCATTATCTCTGGCTGGTTGGTACCCTCTACATGATACAGTCTCATTATCTCTGGCTGGTTGGTACCCTCTATATGATACAGTCTCATTATCTCTGGCTGGTTGGTACCCTCTACATGATACAGTCTCATTATCTCTGGCTGGTTGGTACCATCTACATGATACAGTCTCATTATCTCTGGCTGGTTGGTACCCTCTATATGATACAGTCTCATTATCTCTGGCTGGTTGGTACCCTCTACATGATACAGTCTCATTATCTCTGGCTGGTTGGTACCATCTACATGATACAGTCTCATTATCTCTGGCTGGTTGGTACCCTCTACATGATACAGTCTCATTATCTCTGGCTGGTTGGTACCATCTACCTTTTACAGTCTCATTATCTCTGGCTGGTTGGTACCCTCTACATGTTACAGTCTCATTATCTCTGGCTGGTTGTTACCCTCTACATGTTACAGTCTCATTATCTCTGGCTGGTTGGTACCCTCTACATAATACAGTCTCATTATCTCTGGCTGGTTGGTACCCTCTACATGATACAGTCTCATTATCTCTGGCTGGTTGGTACCATCTACATGATACAGTCTCATTATCTCTGGCTGGTTGGTACCCTCTACATGTTACAGTCTCATTATCTCTGGCTGGTTGGTACCATCTACATGATACAGTCTCATTATCTCTGGCTGGTTGGTACCCTCTACATGTTACAGTCTCATTATCTCTGGCTGGTTGGTACCATCTACATGATACAGTCTCATTATCTCTGGCTGGTTGGTACCCTCTACATGATACAGTCTCATTATCTCTGGCTGGTTGGTACCCTCTACATGTTACAGTCTCATTATCTCTGGCTGGTTGGTACCCTCTACATAATACAGTCTCATTATCTCTGGCTGGTTGGTACCCTCTACATGATACAGTCTCATTATCTCTGGCTGGTTGGTACCATCTACATGATACAGTCTCATTATCTCTGGCTGGTTGGTACCCTCTACATGATACAGTCTCATTATCTCTGGATGGTTGGTACCCTCTTCATGGTACAGTCTCATTATCTCTGTCTGGTTGGTACCCTCTACATGATACAGTCTCATTAGCTCCGGTTGCAGCAGCTTGTTAACCCTGCTAATAGAAAAGGGGAGCCAGTATGAAAGACCCAAGGAATTTACTAGCCGGTCCTGACATCAAAGGATAGTGGCTGAAGTTGGCCAGGGGATGGGAGGGAGGGAGGGTTCCGTGTAGAAAGAGACACGATAAGGACTGCAGTTAACAGTTGGAGGATATGAGGAGAATATGCTGTTTGAGGTATGTCGTCATGGTAAAGGAATAGCTTCACACAGTTTGCCATTTTGGTGACAGTTTCAGGTCAAATTTTTAAATATCACCACCAAACATTATGCTCTGACAAACGAGATATCCGTTTTGCTGAGATTCAATTTATTTGTTACACAAAGTTACACATGCCATAGCACTCCCAGATATCATCTGCATCCACATCGGTTAGACAGCAAATAGTCCCATGCAACTACAATTTCCAGCAAGCCGTGTCTGGCATGGCTACAACGGGTGAACTGGCCATCTGGCATTTCGGGGAAATGGGCCTGTCTAATAATGAGGGGCCTCAAGGAAAATAATGGTCCGGTGTGATAGAAATGCCAGAGTCAATTTCTGGTCCCAGTATGCCCCTGATGGCTACTACAGGAATAGAAGCAGCTGAGTTGACGTACACATGAAGTCTTGAGTTATCACGCCAGAGGACTGAGCACACACCCCTGAGGGGCTGATCCTCAACATGGGGGCCATTCAGGGGTGTGTGCTCAGTCCCCTCCTGTACTCCCTGTTCACTCATGACAGCATGGCCAGGCACGACTCCAACACCATCATTAAGTTTGCCGACGACACAACAGTGGTAGGCCTGATCACCGACAACAACGAGACAGCCTATAGGGAGGAGGTCAGATACCTGGCCATGTGATTCCAGAATTCCAGAACCTATCCCTCAATGTGATCAAGACAAAGGAGATGATTGTGGACTACAGGAAAAGGAGGACCGAGCACGCCCCCATTCTGGTCGTTGGGACTGTAGTGGAGCAGGTTGAGAGCTTCTAGTTACTTGGCTTCCACATCACCAACAAACTATCATGGTCCAAACACACCAAGACAGTCGTGAGGAGGGCACGACAAAGTCTGTTCTCTCTCAGGAGACTGACAAGATTTTTCATGGGTCCTCAGATTCTCAACAAGTTCTACAGCTGCACCATCGAGAGCATCCTGACTGGTTGCATCACTGCCTGGTATGGCAACTGCTTGGCCTCCGACCGCAAGGCACTACAGAGGGTAGTGCGTACGGCCCAGTACATCACTGGGGCCAAGCTTTGTGACATATATACCAGGACCTATATACCAGGTGATGTCAGAGGAAGGACCTAAAAAACTCCAACCATCCTTGTCATAGACTGTTCTCTCAGCTACCACACGGCAAGCGGTACCGGAGCGCCAAGTCTAGGTCCAAAAAGCTTCATAACAGCTTCTACCCCCCCCCCCCCCCTCTTTAACGCTGCTGCTACTCTGCCACTCTCTGTTTATTATCTATGCATAACTTTAACTCTAACTACATTTACGTATGACCTCAATTACCTCAACTAACCTGTGCCCCCGCACATTGACTCTGTACCTCCTGTACATCCTCTTACTTTTGGGGGGGTATTTTCTTAAAACTTCAGTGTTGGTTAAGGTCTTGTAAGTCAGCATTTCACTGTAAGGTCTACTACACCTGTTGTATTCGGCGCATGTGACAAATACAATTGGATTTGATTGTATTTGATTTGATAACCCGTTGCTCCGTTGCCTTTTCGGTCTAAGCCGGGTGTGGCAGTTGTCACTTGGCAAACTGAAATCCCTGATGTGGGGAAAGCTGCTTTGTTGAGAGGAACATGTAATCCACTTACTGAGTCATATGTGTTTGCATTTGGATCCTACTTGTCATTGACATTGTCATTGTTTGCTTTGTCTTTTCTGGGTTTGTGAACAGAAACATTTTTGGGGGCAGAGGTGAAGGGCAGTGGTGAAGTATGGTATTCCGGTTTTCCACTAGATTCTGGGCCAAATGAAGGTGAACCACAATAGCATAGAAAGAGGAATTGGCGTGCTCAACTCAAACTTTTGTAGTATTAAAAAGCATTTGGGTGCCGGGTTCAAAAGGCCTACATTTGAGAAAAGGAAAAAACCTCACTGAAATATTCTTCTTCTTCATATTCTCAGAGGACACAGACGTGTTTCGGCAACAGCCAAGGCAACAGCCTTCGTCCGCGTCATTACATCCCCTAATACCAGGTTCTGGGTTGTCATTCGATGAACCGCTGTCAATAAACCAGCTAATTACTCTACGTGATTAAAAGGTGAATATCTCAAATATGAACTATAAAAACAGTATAAAATTACTGTCTATTCAGTTTTCTTGAATGAATGAACCCATTGGCCACACACTGGTTGAATCAACGTTGTTGCCATGTCATTTCAGTGAATTGACGTCTGTGGCCAGTGGGAAGTGCTTCTCGGTAAGCAACCAACATGAGAAAAATTAGCTGGTTTATTTTTACTGTAACTAATCTTCTTGTCTATCAGTTCGACTTTTTCCATCAATTACAGTTGAACTTGGCTATGTCTCTTTGAATGTCTCCCCCTTCCATTTCTTTTAACGTGGACTGTTTACGCTCAAGGGTCAATTAGACTGATTTATCTCTCAAACCATCTTTTTGCTCTGTTTATGTTTTTCATCCTAGAAATACATCAAATAAATGATTAGGATCTCTTTGTTTTTCGATTTAAGATGAAAAATACAAGTATTATTAGTTGCACAAGATACTGGTTAAAATAGACTTTGAAGAAATCTGGCTTGTGAAAGACGTTCAAGTATAATGAAAAGAAGAGAAAGCGAAGTTGACAGCTTATGTTTTTTGCAGCTGCCTAATTAAAATGAAGCTTGATGAAAGTGCTTAGCTATGCTCTGTTAAGCCTTTCAATGACTGTTTTCATCCTTTAAAATGACCAGGAAAACAATGTTTTACAATTTGCCAAACATAAACTACGGGTGATTCACTGTCAGATAAACAATGGAAGTCGTTTCTTTAGCTGGACATATTTTGGTGCATACTGATGTCCCTATTGTGTGGTGATCAGTAACTAGTATCTCTAATGGGCTGTCAGGGAAGGAACACATTCTTAAAGGGATGAATTGTCATTGGTTTTCCCAAAGACAATGTCGTAGCATTGATTGAATTCAACTCTGATGTAGCCAAATTGCTGCTGTCATAAGCATGGTACTCTACGCCACTCAGTACACAAACTGACATACTGTAGCAGACTGTCTTTTTCATAAACTCATATCAGTTGTTATTGTTATTGTTATGTATGAAGACGGCGTTGTTGTTCATTTAAAAAAAAAAGAAGAATTGGCAAAGGACTGACTGATGCAAAACATATCACATACACAAATTGATGGTCATTTCCTAAGGAGATATATTGTTATCGCGATTAAATGTGAGTTTCCCAGCAAAACAAACTGTTACAAACCCCAAACCCTGGTATGCCTGCCATGCAGTCACCTTCATCTGGTTCTAATGATGCTAGTTTAATGTACGCCCCCAGCCCTTCCAGTCCTCTCCTCTGCCCCGTTCCACAACGTCCCAGTGACAGTCTAATCTTATGCCACCAGCAGTATTCAGCTGTCAAAACTGTCAATTGTACTCTTGTAACCCGCATGGCTGAAACATAGCCCTGTTCTCTTCGGATCACTCACACTAGCCTACACATGACTGCGCATCGGCGGTGGAACCATGTTTGAGTATCTTTGTGTTTGTTGTCACATGGGTGTTCTGTCACCATGATCTCTGTACAATTTGATCATTTCGTATATGGCATCCATATGTGACCTAATATGGACACCATACTTAGAGTCACCTTGTTGAGTGATTACATTATCTTGCTATGTTTAATGGTAATAAGCTGCATGCATATTTCAAAGAAATACATTAAGTAAGAAATAAATATGTTATTATGGGGGAAAAAATGCTCTACTGTATCTATTGCAAAGGGCTTATCTGACCAAATACCATGTCCTCTTATAACACAAAACCATTCTCTGGAGCATATGTGACCTTTTAGCACAGAAAAATGATTTCAGCAAGACTGGAACATGTCCGTCACAGGTCTCTAGCAGCAGTCATGTGGCCATAAAAATGGAGACCATGAAAGATGTATTACAGGGCCCAAACAGCAAACAAGGGCTCTATTGGAGGATGGCGGTGACGTCATCTCTGCTGAGTAAGAACAACATGGTCAGGAGGGTTCATAAACTATCCTTGTGGCCTGACAGTCGCCAACTAGCAGAGTCATGGGCCAACTGTGCTGTCTGCAAAGGAGAGGTCCTCCGAGGACATGGAAACGATGGAAACGTGTGTCCACGTCCTTTTGAGAGAGAATGAGAGAGAGGGACTTACATATCTGAGATAATCACTTAGGGCTCCACGAAATCTGTAGCGCTGAAGATGCGCACTACAGCGTGATAAAAAATAAAAACCTTTCAATTTCAATAATAAACTGTATTTCAGCACTACAGATTGAATGGAGCCCTTAATCAGTATGTACATGGTGAAGTATGTTTCCCATGGCTCCTGAGTGACGCAGTGGTCTAAGGCACTGCATTTCAGTGTTTGAGGTGTCACTACAGACGCCCTGGTTCAATTCCAGGCTGTACCACAACTGGCTGTGATTGGGAGTCCCAATTGAGCGGTGCACAATTGGCCCAGCGTCATCCGTGTTTGGCCGGTGTAGGCTGTCATTGTAAATAAGAATTTCTTCTTAACTGACTTGCCTAGTAAAATAATAAAAATATCTTATTGTCAATTAATAAGAAAAGTAATATCTGTCAATAACAGATATGAATAAGAATGAGCAAAAAAGAAGAAGCTTATAACTAGTATAACTATAAAGCTCATAACTACATTTGAACTTTAACGTGTTTGGGTCAGGAAGAAAATGCAATGTGAGAAAAAAGGCCTAAAATGGGATATTTTCCTGAGAGGGGGGGGGGGAGAACAACATGCAGAACACCATCTAACAAAACAATCCCAATCAACAATATGGAAGCATGCATTCCCATTGGTTGATTGATTGATATATTTTATTTGTCATGACAATACATTCAAATATACAGAGTAGGCTATTAATGTCTTAAAATGTAATAATCCACAGGTTTAGCAATAACACATGACCGCAATTCAGACAATTCTATAATGGCATCTAAATAACCGCCCAGGAAAGGAAGCTGCTGATCCAAAGCTGCCTTCAAACAATCAAAACGTACGGTTTCTGATAAGAGAAAGATTGAGATCGAGATTCTCATGTATATAAAAAAAAAAATGTCATTGCACTTGTCACATTATAGCATGTCAAGAAAAGGAAATGTATTCAAGCCTTCGGCTAAGTATGACCTTTTTTTTAGGGAATCCCAGGCACACTATTACTAATTAACCCGTCCTGTTCATGCGCACAGACATTCACACACACGACGACGCTGCCTTCATTAAGAGAGACACGGAGATCAGACGATTAATTTAATCTACATAAATGCAAATGTCCTCCTTGAGCGTCCTACAGTTGAAGAGTGCGTTAAGGAGGGCACGCAATTTGAGTGCTGCAAAAGGCTATGAAATAGTATCGTTTACAAAAGTATTATGTATGCATAATATATCAATTTATTAAAATGTTTTAATAAGACAGCACTTCCTCATATAACTATTCACCTCTGTCCTAAATATTTCCGTTGTTGCTTTGATTTTCTTCTTCCCAGAAATAGACTACAGACATGGGCCTATGGCGCTAATTAGATTGAAACAAAGAACACTTGGTTTGAATTTGAACCGAGGACTTCATCATCAACCTCATTAAGTTGATAAATATACATTGATTATTAATGCAAATTAACCTAATTCGTAATGCTCTTTCTCTTCTCTAGCAGTCGGATATCGAAGCTTTGACATGTCCGGAAAGAAGAGTTAGTGCTTGACAGACATACATGCGTCTGTAGACTCAACTGTGAAATGCTTTGATTATTAGACAAACCAAATACCACACCATATGGCTACTCTTATTGACCAAAATATTGTAATAACGAAAATATAACAAGGACATAACTGTAACCCAATTGTTTTCAGCAATTGCCAAAACGTCAAGGTTGAAGTAAAATCAAACATTCAGTGTTTTATAGCATTATTGTACAATTGTATTACCAATCGAATTACTTGGTGTGATGCTGATAATATTTAAAACAACTTTTGAGGGGGAAAATCATCCAGAATTTAATCAAGGTGCTCTGACTCCTGTTATGTAAAAATATCTCATGTGCTTGGCATTTTATTGCACTACGCGAGCGATACATTAATTGTATTCAGTGAGTGGTGAAAATGTCACTGACCGTATTAGGCCGGTTAGTTATTCTTAGAAACCACAAGAGAAATGTTACACACATTGTGAAGTGAAAGGAACTAAGCTACATGCTTAACGTTGTTTTTCAGTGCTATCTCGAACTCCTTTTGATCCCTCACATCTACGTTTTAGAAAAGAACAAAAAGAAACGTGATTTGTAAGTTTATTGACATTTATGCGTTATCTTCTTAAATATGATTAATCACTCTACTAATTCTATAGCCTATAGGCAAACATAATGATAATGAATGACATCCAGTAGGCTTTGCCAATTGAGAACCTTTTTAAATACTAATCAAAATAAATACTGTAAGGCCTATGTCTAGAGCTTTTACAGCTAAAATTAAAATAATAACGGATGAACAGTTATTTTAAATGTGCACCCACTTTCAACCTCATGTTAATGTCAACATATGCCAGATAAAATAACATTTAGGCTACCTTTACAGCTCCAACTGTTGTACTAGAGTATCACTCAGATACAGGAAAACCTGTGTTTGATGCTCTCTTGTGTAGCCTACTCAATCATGTTTACAGTTCCTGACCAATTGAGGCAGCTGTTGTTGGTGAGTTCTGGAGAGAGAGAGAGCGAGTAAAAATAACACAGCACCTATAGTAGTTTTGACCCACCAGGCTCTGTTTAAGCGGTTAAAGGGTTCCCTAGATTGCTGCAGTGGGACTGCATCAGCCTCACATTTAACAAGTCTCCCCCTTTTAAAAAGCATGTTAAACAAACACAGCTCTTTTGTACGGGCCTTCCCTTTGAGGCCGGCACAGTGTGAAAAGGTGGAGCTGGGGGTGGAGAGACGAGTTCACCGCAAGCTAACACTAAAGGCTTGGCCCTTGTTGAACACAGGAGTTTAGGGAGTTTATTTAGAGAGAAGCAGTTGAATGGGGCTGCTCGGGCTGTGAATAGGGGGGGGGGGGGGGGCTGCTTTCATTAGGTAGTGACCGCCTGGCTGGGGTATAACAGGGCCTTAAAGGAGGCTTGATAGGTATGTGATGCCCTGCTGAGGATCCAGTGAGATGGAAATGCTGTAATTGTCATGATCTAATGACGGCTCCTCATGGCTGTTCCCAGAGAGTGCTCACTGTGCTCGCACCATAAGGAGGGGGCACAGGAGAGCTAGGAGGGTGGGTCAATCAAATAGAGCCACGGGCCCCTCTTGTCGCACTAGAATAGGGGAAAAAGAGCCAGGGTTAAGTTCAACTAGGTTCTGCCGAGGAGAATGTGAGGAAAAGGCTAATTTGAGACTGATCGTGTAGGGTTGGTTTGTACGCTTTCTAGGGTTTCAGTAAATACAGAGGTTACCACTTTAACACAGTGTCTTGAAAGATGTCATATTTTTTGAATTAATCAAAAACATCATACAAATAACAAAATAGTGCAAACGTTGATCAGTGCTTTTGTTTATCCAATTAAGTTCATTGTTTTATTTTACAATATCTAGTAAATAACAAAAAACATGCCTTTATCATTTCCACTAGCGCTGGCTTTGCTGATAACTACTTTATTGGGGGAAAATATACTTGATTTGATTGTGATGTGTTGTCTCACCTAGCTATCTGAAGATGAAAGCACTAATTGCAAATCGTTCTGGATAAGAGCATCAGCCAAATGACTAAAATGTCAATGTCAAACGTTCTGGATAAGAGCATCAGCCAAATGACTAAAATGTCAAATGTAGTAAGCCCAGATACAATATCCACATACTTCTAACATTTGTCATTAGAAATTGAATGAATAAAATATAAATGATAAAAACACGTTTATTAAAGTCCTTGGGCTTTTAGGGACATTTTGTTTGTATAAATGTAATCCCTAAATCTCCCCATTCCAACCCTGAAACATCACGCTGAAAGCATGAACAAAACGATGCAAGCCCAACGATATCAACATGACAAAATCACACCATGACATAACTTCCAATCCAAGCCCTGGCACAAACAATAGTGTAAACACCAAATCCATTGCCTAAATTATTCTGGTTCACAGAACCGATTGTATCGAGCCAGTAAGGCTATCACCGGTCACATGACATGCATTTAGAACAATAAATGATGTAATTGATGCCGCAGCTATTCACTGCTTCCCACTGCTTCCTCCGTGCCATCATTATGGAATAACTAAAGAGTGTGAACATCCTTTCTCCACCCGACGTTGCCTTTAAGACTCAATGGTGAGCAATACAGTCATCCTGATGCTGAGTTGGTCTCCTCTCCTCCGGCAGATATGATTTACAAACTGCATCAAGGGGACCTCAGGCTTTGTTTGCTGTGTCGCTGCCCTGAGACAGAGTACAGCGCATGCCTTCTGGACTACACTAAGCTAGGTTGGCAGCGGGCGTGTGTGAAGTGCCAGGCTTGAGGGAGGATTGGTGCATGTGTGTTTGTGTGTGTGTGTATGCACTTTGTGAATGTGTATGCATGCGTCTATGTGTGTGTGTGTGTGTGCCTGTGTGTGTTTGTGTGTGTGTGTATGCACTTTGTGAATGTGTATGCATGCGTCTATGTGTGTGTGCCTGTGTGTGTATGTGTGTGTGTGTGTGTATATGTGTGTATGTGTTTCGGTGTCTGGTGAGGACGATGTGACTCATACCACCTCGTTTGGCACTCATCAGTTTGAGACTTGTGAAAAGCGCCAAAGTGAGGATTGTAACGGAGCAGGACACTCGTCACCGGTTCCCCACGAGACTCCCTGACACCTGTCATGGCTGGTTATAGTGAGGACCTGCTATTCTCCACCTCCAGCCTCGCCTCTCCTCGCCTCTCCTCTCCTCCACCAAGGATGGGGGGAGGGGGGTGAAGTGGTGGAGGAGTGGAGTCCTCTCTCCGTCTCGGTGTTCCTCTGGTTAGAGGACATGGAGTGTGGAGAGGAGTGGAGAGGAGTGGAGGGGATGGGTCTGGGAATGTCTGCTGGGCGATCGTATGTCCTTCAGATAAGCATGCTTCTCTATGGGCCCTGTGGCTACTGCCTGACTGTGTGTGTGTGTGTGTGTGTGTGTGTGTGTGTGTGTGTGTGTGTGTGTGTGTGTGTGTGTGTGTGTGTGTGTGTGTGTGTGTGTGTGTGTGTGTGTGTGTGTGTGCGCGTGCGTGTGTGTGTGTGTGTGTGTGTGTGTGTGTGTGTGTGTGTGTGTGTGTAGCAAGGACAAAAGAGAGACTGTGTGTGAGGATAAAAACATAGAACATGTTTTTTACACAGTGGGCCCACTCTGATGCAGAGTTGGACAAAACGTTACATGAAGTTGCCCCTATTACTATCTAATTAACACAGTATTAACTGTGTTAACAACATAGCAGTTACATAGGTTTTACTATGTCATTACATGGTCATAGGGTTGTTATAGAATCCGTTATTACACAATTGGAACAAGGAATGTGTAATTACACAATCACTTGCTGAAGATTATTCCACATGTGTGTCACGTCCTGACCTTAAACATCCTTTTTATGTCTCTATTTTGGTTTGGTCAAGGGCGTGAGTTGGGGTGGGCATTCTATGTTTTGTGTTCTATGTTTTCTATTTCTGTGTGTTTGGCCGGGTATGGTTCCCAATCAGAGGCAGCTGTCTATCGTTGTCTCTGATTGGGAATCATACTTAGGTAGCCTTTTCCTACCTGTGTTTTGTGGGTAGTTGTTTTCTGTTTGTGTGTTTCTGCAACAGACACAACTGTTTAGCTTGTTCCGCTTTGTTATTTTTTGTTCTAGTGTTCAGTTTTATTAAAAATCATGAACACACACCACGCTGAACCTTGGTCCTCTTCTTCAAACAGCCGTTACAATGTGTAAATACTAACGTTATTAGACATTATCGTGTTCCACAGCTGTGAATTACCATGTTAATAAAACGTTAATAACTCAAACCAAAATATGACCTTGTTACATGTCACAACAAGGAGCCACTACCAATAGACTAGGACCTGGGTTGATACATAGACTAGGACCTGGGTTGATAAATAGACTAGGACCTGGGTTGATACATAGACTAGGACCTGGGTTGATACATAGACTAGGACCTGGGTTGATACATAGACTAGGACTTGGGTTGATACATAGACTAGGACCTGGGTTGATACATAGACTAGGACCTGGGTTGATACATAGACTAGGACCTGGGTTGATACATAGACTAGGACCTGGGTTGATAAATAGACTAGGACCTGGGTTGATACATAGACTAGGACCTGGGTTGTTACATAGACTAGGACCTGGGTTGATACATAGACTAGGACCTGGGTTGATACATAGACTAGGACCTGGGTTGATACATAGACTAGGACCTGGGTTGATACATAGACTAGGACCTGGGTTGATACATAGACTAGGACCTGGGTTGATACATAGACTAGGACCTGGGTTGATACATAGACTAGGACCTGGGTTGATACATAGACTAGGACCTGGGTTGATACATAGACTAGGACCTGGGTTGATAAATAGACTAGGACCTGGGTTGATACATAGACTAGGACCTGGGTTGATACATAGACTAGGACCTGGGTTGATACATAGACTAGGACCTGGGTTGATACATAGACTAGGACCTGGTAACAACATCTGTAACAAGGCGCACCCTGTCATTAACTACCGGTCATTTTCAATGTGTTTATTTCTATGTTAGGACCTGGCTCAGAGGCTAAACCGAATCAAGTGTAATGTAAGAACAATGCATTTACATAGGATATACTTGTATTTACAATGTACTTACCCAGGAGCAAGCAACTTAATATAAAGTGACATTTGAATTACTTTGTAGTTACAATGTAACAACTTTTGCAGACAATAAGCTATCCAGGAGAAATAAGGAGACAGGAGACATTTTTTAGTTTGGCAACTTAATGTAAGAGTGTTACCCAGTTCTAAACAGTCTCTGTATTGAGATTGTATACTCTACTTTATTTAAAGTAGCAGGTTTGACATTTGAAAGAGAATGTGAAGAAGTATTTATTTTATACTCACTATGAGCAAGACACTTGAAATCCCGCATCAATCATGCACTGATGTCTAAGGTAGATCTGAATTCAAACTTGAGACGAGTGCGGATTTCAGGTTAGGATTTGATCCTTTTATGCTGTATATAGAAGACTGTTTTCAGTCTTGAATACGTTGAGGAGCACGTTGTTATCAGGAATCACATTGACTGGGAAAAGTTGACATACAAACAGTCTGTGGGATGCTAAAATAGAGCAAGGTAAGAGCTGTAAAACAGTGTGAGGGAGAGAGAGAGAGAGAGAGAGAGAGAGAGAGAGAGAGAGAGAGAGAGAGAGAGAGAGAGAGAGAATGCGCACAGAGAGAGGGCGAGAGAGAGAGAGAGAGAGAGAGAGAAAGAGAGAAAGATAGAAGAAAGAAAGGGAGAGGGAAAGAGAGAGAAAAAGAGACAGAAAGAGCTGGAGAGCGAGTGAGTGATGAAGATAGAGAGAGGGAGAGGAAGAGCAGCAAGCTGTAAGCTCTGCTCTCACATGTGCATGGAAGCAATTAGACGAGAACAAAGCTGAAAAAGTCAAGACGAAATGTCGAAAACACGAGTTTGGTAAATGACCTCATAAACACCAGCCAACCCCCCCTTTCCTCCCCTTCGAAACACTACACCCCCCTTCCCTCCCTCTCTGCTCTCTCCCCCCTCTCTCACACCCTTTCTCTCTCTCCCTCTCTCTATTTCTCTTTCTTTCTCTCCCCCTCACTCTCTCTCTCTCTCTCCCCCTTTCTCCACTCTCTTCCCCTCTCTTCTTCAGCGCTCTATCTCCTTCTCTCACTCTGTCTCTCTCTCTGTCTCTCTCTCTCTCTGTCCTGCTTGGCTGCATGTTCAGTTCATCTGGTGTTCATATGGGCTCCAGTTCCCTCCTGCAATCCAGCCCAAAACTATTTCCTTTTTCAATTTCCAGGGGAAGTTGTTAAATGGTTCCTGAACCAAGCTTTTTTTTCTCCCTCTCTCTGTGTGCATTCTCTCTTTCTCTCTCTCTCTCTCTTTCTCTCTCTCTGTGCACATTCTCTCTCTCTCTCTCTCTCTGTGCGCATTCTCTCCCTCTCTCTGTGCGCATTCTCTCCCTCTCTCTCTCTCTCTCTCTCTCTCTCTCTCTCTCTCTCTCTCTCTCTCTCTCTCTGTCTCTCTCTGTCTCTCTCTCTCTCTCTCTCTATCTCTCTCTCTCTCTAGCTCTCATTCTATCTCTCTTTCTCTCTCTCTCCTCTCTCTTTATGGTATATACCTTGACTTTTACTGTGCTAGGGAAAGTCATTAATCCGTGAAATCTTTTTAGTTCTCCACCTTTTCTCCCATGCTCTTCTCTGTCACTTCCTGTTGGCTTGATTAGACTGGATATTCCAGCCGATAGTTCACTTCCTGTTGGCTTGATTAGACGGTGGATATTCCAACTGATAGTTCTGCATGACTCATCAAAGCATTTCCTCCTTAAAGCCAATCAAAACATTGCAAAATATCTCTGTTCATAATTCATCAAGTTCATCATCTGTAATGTCAGACAACCTGCAATGACTATTGTGTTATGTGGTTGAACTGCCCAGACTCGTCAAAATTACACAAGACAAAAAAGACATTACAAAACCTGCATCAGCGGTGGCCATTTTGAATCCAGCTAGGTCAGAGGTCACTCACAGAGGAGCGAGAGGGCACATTCATCCCTGGTGTCATGGCTGAACTGGTAACGCCCACTACTGTGAGAGGAAAGTGGCTGAACTGGTAACGCCCATTACAGAGAGAGGGAAGTGGCTGAAATGGTAACGCCCACTACAGAGAGAGAAAAGTAAAGACATTTTATATTTAATGTTTTAATCACTTAGCAGACACTCTAACCCAAAATGACTTACACTAGTCAGTGCATACATTTTCATTCGTACTGAGGGAGTGTACTGAACACATTCTTCCCACGGAGAATAGCAAAGCAACTACTGCCAATTGGGTGGGCACAAAACCAAGCACAGTTTCTCAGTAGATTCCCCCTGCTTGTATCTATATTTTAAAGTCTGACGGGGCTGATGTGATTCAGATAAGTCTATTACCTGAACAGTATATTACCTGAACAGCATATTTACTGAACAGTATTTTACCTGAACAGCTTATTACCTGAAAAGTATATTACCTGAACAGTATTTTACCAAAACAGTATATACTACCTGAACAGTATATTATCATAACAGTATATTACCTGAACAGTATATTACCTAAACAGTATATTATCATAACAGTATATTACCTGAACAGTATATTACCTGAACAGTATATTATCATAACAGTATATTATCATAACAGTATATTATCATAACAGTATATTACCATAACAGTATATTACCATAACAGTATATTACCTGAACAGTATATTACCTGAACAGTATATTATCTGAACAGTATATTACCATAACAGTATATTACCTGAACAGTATATTATCTGAACAGTATATTACCATAACAGTATATTACCTGAACAGTATATTATCTGAACAGTATATTACCATAACAGTATATTACCTGAACAGTGCATTATCTGAACAGTATATTATCATAACAGTATATTACCTGAACAGTATATTACCATAACAGTATATTTCCTGAACAGTATATTACCTGAACAGTATATTACCTGAACAGTATATTACCTGAACAGTATATTATCATAACAGAATATTACCTGAACAGTATATTATCTGAACAGTATATTACCATAACAGTATATTACCATAACAGTATATTACCATAACAGTATATTACCTGAACAGTATATTACCTGAACAGTGTATTATCTGAACAGTATATTACCATAACAGTATATTATCTGAACAGTATATTATCTGAACAGTATATTACCTGAACAGTATATTACCATAACAGTATATTACCATAACAGTATATTACCTGAACAGTATATTACCTGAACAGTATATTATCTGAACAGTATATTACCATAACAGTATATTACCTGAACAGTATATTATCTGAACAGTATATTAACATAACAGTATATTACCTGAACAGTATATTATCATAACAGTATATTACCTGAACAGTATATTATCTGAACAGTATATTACCATAACAGTATATTACCTGAACAGTGCATTATCTGAACAGTATATTATCATAACAGTATATTACCTGAACAGTATATTACCATAACAGTATATTACCTGAACAGTATATTACCTGAACAGTATATTACCTGAACAGTATATTATCATAACAGTATATTACATGAACAGTGTATTATCTGAACAGTGTATTACCATAACAGTATATTATCTGAACAGTGTATTATCCGATCACATATAGGAGAAACACACATAGGTACAATAGATATGTGAGTGTCTCACTCTCAGGAACGACCAGTTAGTGATGGAAATGTATGTATAGTGAGGCAATCCGTCATTGTAGAGAGATACAGTATGCTAGATGTATGTTTAAAATGTTTGCACTTTGTTTTGAATGCCTGTAATGTGGAACCATGAGTAACAATACACTTAAAGCAAGGTACCACTCTTTGTTTTTACACTGCTGCTACTCGCTGTTTATTATCTATGCATAGTCACTTTACAAATGACCCCGACTAACCTGTACCCCCGCACATTGACTCGCTACCGGTACCCCTTGCATATAGCCTCGTTATTGTTATGTACATTTCTTTTGTTACCTATTGATTGATTCAATTTTTTTTTACTCTAATTTAGTTAGTAAATATTTTATGAACTCTAGCTCTTGAACTACATTGTTAGTTAAGGGCTTGTAAATGAACGTCTCTCAGTAAGGTCTACACCTGTTCTATGTAGCGCATGTGACAAATACCATTTGATTAGATTTGATTCCGTACCATTGATGACAGTAAAGAACCCTGTGTTCATATGTCATAATACGGACAACGTACTTCGGCCATCTCTTGCCTCTTATAATTTAGCAATAAGGCACCTCGAGGGGTGTGGTATATTTCCAATATACCACGGGTAAGGGCTGTCCTTAGGCACAACGCAATGCGGAGTGCCTGGATACAGCTCTTAGCTGTGGTATATTGGCCATATACCACAAACCCCCGAGGTGCCTTACTGCTGTTATAAACTGGTTATCAACATAATTAGAGCAGTAAAATACATGTTTTGTCATACCCGTGGTATACGGTCTGATATACTGTACCACGACTGTCAGCCAATCAGCATTCAGGGCTCGTACCACCCAGTTTATAACACATCATAATAATACAGTCATAGTAGAACTATTGTTCTAACAGAAGTAAACAAAAACGATAACTGTCAAGGTTGCTGTTCATGGATCAGTCTCGTGACTTATATGTGTGTTATGACATTGGGATGAAATTTCCATATTCATATGTGGCATTAAATTAACCCTTTGGGGCCTGAGGTAATTCATAATCGCTTGATAAATGCTATCAAGAAGCATATCTGTATGTTCCCACTTACCCAACATGACTGCAAAGTTAAGTTGATATCTTTTTTTTGTTGTTGCATTTTGACGTTTCCTAAAAAATATGAATATACCGTTAAGGGCACAAAAGCATGGTGAGGACACGAGGACAGTGTTGAGCTGTGAGTCACCCTGACATTTCCGAATCAGGGCTAGAGTTGCTTTTCGTACAACGCAGTCTATTATACGACCCTATTCGTGCGCAGCCACAGGGTCATCCACCATGCACAGAACACACAGGTAGGGGAAGAGCTAAACACTGCCACTCTTCTCAACAGGTTCAGGTCGACTGCCCAGAAGACATGTATTCTTCACACGCATTAGATAAACATTCGTTATGGCATTTGTTGCAACACAACATCCACACAATATCACATGGGCGGGTTACTTACATGTAATAATTAGATACTGATCACACAGGATAGACAATCCTACTGTGTGTGATTTATAACGGAGTACACCTGCAGTAAGAAATATACATTTAAAGACATCTCTCTATTCTACTATCAGAGCCATTCTTAACCAATGTTTAAAATAACAGAGGTACTTGGGGCACTGTGTCTTAGTAATTCATTAGCCAGGGGGCTGTGATTATAGATCTAAAATATGTCTTCACAAGACAAGGTGGAACCCTGGGTCCTTTTACAGGTGACCTGACAGAGTAGGAAGGAGGGATAAGGGAGAAAGTGGGGGAGGAAGAAGGAGAGAGTAGGATGAGGGAGGCAGAAGGAGGTGTGGGGGTGGGGTGGGGGATCTTTACTGGCTTCCCAGGGCCTGTTTGTTAACATGGCATACAGGGTTAAAGGTCTGGCCCCAAGCTGCAGCCCTGTCACTGTGAATTACAGACAGGCAAAGTGTAGAGCCTGCCAGGGCAGATCTGGCAGGGGGCCTCAGGGAGAAGACACTGGAGGAATCCTCTGGTGCTCCGTGGACCCCAGCAGACCACCTCAGCCTATGGAAGATACTCCTTTGTAGTGTTTCATCATGGATGCTGTCCTTATATGGACAACATAGATTATAGCTACCGCAAATCTTTACAATTACAAACATCAAAATATGTGACATTCTAATTGAATGCAATACATTATTTACTGAAAGATTGTTTATGAGATTGTGTTGCAACCATTGCATCTGAGAGAGTTGCAGTGTTGGTTAAACTAATGTAAATGACAGTATTTGTCTTGAAAGCCATGGGAGGCTGAAAGGATGTAGTGGAGGATGATATCAAGGACACTATCATGTATCCTATCAATGTTCTCCACCTCGCAGCTTTGCTGTCTGTCTGTGTGCAGTTAGATTACTTCCTAGGAGCACTCGGCGATGTCAGACTCTCATACCAGAATCCACCCACTCTGGAAAAACAGATACTCTTTAAGGTTATTTACATGAGGCCTCCATCGTCTGTCCAACTCCACATATTCAGATGTCAATCAAAGTGCCAAGTGATTACAGACGATCACATCACTTTGATTAATTATGACTTTTATGCAAAACTTTACATTCAATGAGCGCTTATTTAACAATCTTATTTAACAATCTTATTTCACAATCTCAGTAGAGACTGCGGCGACCGACCAACTGACAGCTTTTAGCAACAAATTCATCTCATTAGATTAGGGGAAATGAAGAATGACAATATCTCATAACAGGTTCATGCAAACGAGCTCTTGCATTCTGATGTACAGGATCAGATCCAACCAAATATGCTACTCATCTCCTAATAACTTTATCTCCCAGTAATAAAACACACACTGTCATCCATGTTATCAGCAAAATACAAATTATTAACTTTTTACTGATAAACTTTTATCTATATTTTCCCCCTTAACTTTTACTTTTAGCTTCTTAACTTTTTACATAGAGGACAACAGAACAGACCTCAAACATCCTGACCCGATGCTTGCAATGACGCATCCGCACAAGTTTTGGCATTTATTAAGGATGACTTTGACGAGTTTGTCATTAGCTCCGAAAATGGCTTGCTGGATAGTGAGCCTCACTAATCCAAATTCGCTCACATTTCCTTGGCATGGTAATTGTTGTTAAAACAGGGCCTGTGGCGAAGATCTGCCCTGTTCATTAGAGAGGCTTCATCAATTAACGCTACCCAGAGGGCTGTGTGTCTAAAACGCTCTGAGCATACTCTCCTTTCTTATCAGCACTCATTTGGTTTTCTTTAACGCTCTACTTTTTCTCTGTGGGGAGAAGATACGGATACGCTACTAAGCACTGCTTATGGTAATGTTTATGTCATGAATTAACATGGTTTGATTGGTTTAGAATGGGTGGAAATAAGCAGAGGAGAATATTACTCAATTTGACTTCAATATATTAGCTATATGAGATCACTGTCCACCGATTTTGATATTTTGGGTCAATTATTGCAATAAACATACTGCAAATGCTTATTTTTGTATATCCACATACTATGTGTTTTGTTTATGATAGGACATGTTATTGATAATCGCAGGTAAAATATTAGGTCATAATAAGCCATGTGACCCTTAGATAAGCCTCTACTCATGTTTATGCTGTATTAACTGTACTGTAAGTCTATATAATGCACATACAACACATCATAAACTATTTATTGTGTGTGTGTGTGTGTGTGTGTGTGTGTGTGTGTGTGTTTGTGTGTGTGTGTGTGTGATTCACATCATAACTCTATGCTTGTTAGTGCCAAAATATCAACTTCTGTTGGCACAGAAATCAGAGAGAAAGATCGCCCTCTAGTGTCAATAGATGTAAACAACATCAAATTATTAGTCATTCTCAATGTACAGTTGACATATATTTATTAGGCCCAGTGCAGTCAAAAAATAGATTTCCTGTGTTTTATATACTCTGAGGGTACAAAACATTAAGGAGACCTGCTCTTTCCATGACATAGACTGACCAGGTGAGACCAGGTGAAACCAGGTGAAAGCTATAATCCCTAATTAATGTCACCTGTTAAATCCACTTCAACCAGTGTAGATGAAGGAGAGGAGTCAGGTTAAACAAATGTTTTTCATGCCTTGATACAATTGAGACATGGATTGTGTATGTGTGCCATTCAGAGGGTGAATGGGAAAGACAAAATATTGAAATGCCTTTGAACAGGGTATGGTAGCCGGTGCACCGGTTTGTGTGTGTCAAGAACTGCAACGCTGCTGGATTTTTTCACACTCAACAGTTTCCTGTGTGTATCAAGAATGGTCCACCACCCAAAGGACATCCATCCAACTGGACACAACTGTGGGAAGCATTAGAGTCAACATGGGTCAGCATCGCTGTGCACGCTGTTTTGAGGGCAAAAGGGGGTGCAACTCAATATTAGGAAGTTCCTAATGTTACTAATGATCCTAATGTTTTGTACACTCTATATTTCCACATTATGAGGTTGGAATAATACTGTGAAATTGTGAAAATAATGTTAATGCCCTTTTAGTGTAAGAGCTGTTTGAAAAGACTGCCTGAAAGTTCAGCCTGTTTTGGTGGGATGGAGTTGTGGCCTTACTTGGTGACATCACCTTGTGGTAAATTAGTCGATAGACCAAAAAGAGAGTTCCAAACCTCTCTGCTAATAACAGCACATTTTCAGTTTTCCTCTCCTTACTCAGAGCACTCCCAGACAGTCCTAGCTAAATTCTTGCTTGAGAAATTGCTCTTCGCTAAGAAGCTATTTTTGTTTTGTTTTTACAATTTTTAATGAAAACAATTACAGTACGCTACTTAATTGTTACCCAGAAAGGATTTGATATTTACATAAAAACGGCTGCATTGGACCTTTAATGGCAGTGTTTATGGTCTCCCTTTCTTGCAGTGAAATTACCAAATCACCCTCTAATGTCCTTATGGGTGGAATATTATTCATATGAATAATTCATCATTTATTTAACTTTATTTTAGAAATCCACTGAAAATCCAGTGTTTTTATATCATACAGTTTTGCTATAATTTTGTATATAAAGTGTAATATTGGGATGCAAAACTCAAAATGTAATACATTTCAACTCTTTATCTGACATGGTACAGGTGCCTTTTTGTTAAGCCCATAACCATGTGTCACATGCTAAATATCTGTGTAATGTCACATGCTAAATATCTGTGTAATGTCACATGCTAAATATCTGTGTAATGGCACATGCTAAATATCTGTGTAATGTCACATGCTAAATATCTGTGTAATGTCACATGCTAAATATCTGTGTAATGTCACATGCTAAATATCTGTGTAATGGCACATGCTAAATATCTGTGTAATGGCACATGCTAAATATCTGTGAAATGTCACATGCTAAATATCTGTGTAATGTCACATGCTAAATATCTGTGTAATGGCACATGCTAAATATCTGTGTAATGGCACATGCTAAATATCTGTGTAATGGCACATGCTAAATATCTGTGTAATGGCACATGCTAAATATCTGTGTAATGGCACTTGCTAAATATCTGTGTAATGTCACACTAATGTTTTCCATATTTTCCTTATGCATATTGAGAAAACTTGGGTAACACTTTGTGAATTCACAAACAGATGCAGGCTTTCTTGCTGCGTAGAAAATATGACATTCAATCCTGCAAACACATTCAATTATATATACAATAGTAAACACAGAATATAATAAACCATGTTGAGTTTCCTTGTTAAAAAATCCACACATTATGCTTCACTCACATTTAAAACAATTTCCATAATAACAGACAACAAATGAACAGGAGGAACTGTCACAGAGTGAAAATTCAGAAATTCCAGGGCAACTGTCGATTTGTTTCAGTGTGACTGAGAAAGAAAGGTCAGTGTGTGTGTAAGGGGCGGGAGTGCAAGGGAGGCCAGGAGGGGGGCGACTCCCCCACACACCTGAGAAGGCTAAAGAACCCTGCTTGTCCTTAATTACTGGCTCCATAACTTGGTCTATTGTCATGCATAGACGATTGGGCAGGACTCGCAGTGTGCAGACAGCATGCCACACTAAGTGTCGGGTGTGGTGGGTTGGTGGGGTCACCGAGATCAGCATCTCCTGTAATTAGCCTGTGTACTGGCCCCTTCCCAGAAAACAGGTAAGAGTCTTCCCGAGAGAACGCAATCCAACAACCAACAAACCCCCAAATTGTAAAGTTAATGAGTCCTCTTACCTAATCCTTTCTCATTTTGGCAGCTGAGGCCAGTTTGAGTTGAGACAAGTTATATGTTTTTAAATGCAGCTAATGGAATTAAATTACTATCTGGTCTGAATGGTTGACAATGTAGCGGGGTGATGTTGTCTTTGGTAACAGAAAACATTTAAATGTCTCTGTTTTTTAATGAAAGGTGTACTTTCTATTTTCCTCAGTTGTAAAACTAACATGTGCAGTCTCTTATTACTCACGTATAAAGCCCTGATATTGAAAGCGTTGGGCTGAAATTTACAATGAGCCCAGTGTCGTTTTATAACTTAAGACATTTACAACCCGCATTAAACCCCAGGATAGTCTCCCAGTAAAAAGTGCTCTGCTGTTAGATTAGTGGCAGGAATGAATGGAGAGTAGAAATGCCACTAAAATACACTGGTGATCTTCATCAGCTCCATGGATGATGTTGGATAGGCTTTGGTACTCGTGCATCTCTAGTTGTTCTTAGTAATTATTAATTACTATGAACTAATAAATATGTCACTTCCTACCTTTGCCAATACAAGTCCTAAACTCATTCTGAAACTCAACTAAGATAGATAGATATACAAGGCAATAAATAGATAGATATGCAAGGCAATAAATCTGTCTTAAATCAACCTAAATACATACAATATGCCCCCCCCCCCCCCCCCACCCCCAAACCATTTAATAGAAACAGAACACATTGAAATCAGACAATGCTTTGTTTCCATGTGAGGCTTCTCATGCAATATCCCTCATCTGGTTGAGAGTGCCTTTGAAAAGCTCAATACATAATTCAACATAAAAAAACAGTAGAATGAAACAATGGGTTCCTTTAAAGAGTTTTGGATCTTCAACCTTTTTTAAAAGTTTGCTTTTGTGTGGCTGTATCTGTCCAGAACGGGTAGTGAACAGGGACCAACAGTTATTCTCCATTTTCTTTTTGCACCTTGTTTCTAAATCATCAATGAGAAAGAAAGGAGCTTTTCTTCTTCTCCTGATGCTTCTCCTCGAATTGTCAACTAAGTGCACCACACCACAGACAAAATCCCCTGTACCGCTTGTTTACCATAAACAACACGATACGCATCACAAGGAAAAATGCCTCTGGGGAAAAGTGTAGGGTTAACAAACCAAAAATCCAGCCCTTCTAAATGTTGTTGCTTGGATAAAATAATTGAGGAAACAAATACCTGTTTGACTACATAATACATGCAGTGCATTCTTAAAGTATTCAGACCCCTTGACTTTTTTCACATTTTGTTACATTACAGCCTTACTCTGAAATTCATTACATAGTTTTTTCCCCCTCATCAATCTTCACACAATACACCATATTGACAAAGTATAAACAGGTTTCTAGAAATGTTTGCAAATGTATTCAAAATAAAAACCTGAAATATTACACTTACTCCACTCAAGGACATTCAGAGAATTGTCCAGAATTGTCCTCCAGACGTGAACCTTGGCATTCAGGCCAAAGAGTTCAATCTTGGTTTCATCAGACCGGATTTCAAGGTCTGATTGGTGGAGTGCTGCAGAGATGGTTGTCCTTCTGGAAGGTTCTACCATCTCACAGAGGAACTCCAGAGCTCTGCTTGAGTGACCATTGGGTTCTTGGTGACCTCCCTGACCAAGGCTCCCCCGATTGCTCAGTTTGGCCGGGCGGCCAGCTCAAGGAAGAGTCTTGGTGGTTCCTAACTTCTTCCATTTAAGAATGATGGAGGCCACTGTGTTCTTGGGGACCTTCAATGCTGCAGAAATGTTTTGGTATTCTTCCTCAGATCTGTGCCTTGACACAATCCTGTCTCTGAGCTCTAAGGACAATTCCTTCAACCTCATGGCTTGGTTTTTGCTCTGACATGCACTGTTAACTGTGGAAGCTTATACAGGCAGGTGTGTGTCTTTTTCAAATCATGTCCAATCAGTTGCATTCAAATCATGTCCAATCAGTTGCATTTACCACAGGTGGACTCCAATCAAGTTATAGAAACATCTCAAGGATGATCAATGGAAACAGGATGTACCTGAAGTTTCGTAGAAAAGGGTCTGAATACTTATAAGGTATTTCTGTTTTTTATTTTTAATACATTTGCAAAAATGTCTACAAACCTGTTTTTGCTTTGTCATTATGGGGTTTTGTGTGTAGATTGCTGAGGATATTTTCTTTTTTTAATCCATTCTAGAATAAGGCTGTAACGTAACAAAATGTGGAAAAAGTCAAGGGGTCTGAAAATGTCAGAATGCACCGTATATGTATTTGTGGGACTTTGACGGGGATAGAAACAGAGGGCACCAGGTAGCCTAGGGGTTAGGAGAGTTGGGTCAGTAACAGAAAGGTCGCTGGTTTGAAGAGCCGAATAGGTCAAAAATCTGTCGATGTGCCCTTGAGCAAGGCACTTCATTCTAATTGCTCCTGTATGTTGCTCTGGATAAGAGGGTCAAATGTAAACAAAGGCATTTGTTTTGAATGTGAGGGAGAAAGTATTTTTCAGATAAAAGGAGAACAACTCACCAGAATACTTAGAGGTGCTGAGTTTAGGGCTAATGCAGGATTTGTGCAGTAGAGTGACTACACTGGCTACACGGGCAGTGAGTGACAGTTCCAATCTCTTGTTGTTCTGAGGAGGCAGGAAGACTGCAATAGGGTTTGAGAGAATCAGATCAGGGTGGATGCTCTTATCTCTCTAAGTATGTGACAGGCAGGGCCTCAGGGCTAACTGGGGATGGAGCTTGATATCGTTCACATTCAGAACAGGCAGGCAGGCAGGCAGGCAGGCAGGCAGGCAGGCAGGCAGGCAGGCAGGCAGGCAGGCAGGCAGGCAGCAAGTTGGAACATTCATTTACTCCTGTCTCTTCAAGAAGGCTTTTAAACGATGTGATGTAACGATTGTCAATATAGGCGATTAGACCTTGCATGAATCTTAAAGGGATAGTTCAGCAAAATTACCTATTTAGATATTATAGGGGAAATCTGCTGTTGAAAAAATAACAAAGGACCACCTCAACACGTTTAAAAAAAATAAAAAGCTGGGGATGGGGAGGAGCAACATAAATATTCAAATTCATAGACAGAGCTATGGATGCAAAAACGGACCATCCTTGATATAAAAATGATAACCATGTTTTGAGGCTATACAGTATTTGTTTACATTGTTCTTTCAAAACAAGGCTATATTTTGGGTCATGATCGGGTACGACAGTTAAACTAAGCTCATGAGGCATTTATGAGTTATATTCTTCAAGAATTAATGGGTCCATATAATTTATTTATATGTCCGAAAATGTATGCAACTGAAGATTTCCCCTTTAAGTTGGTCCTTACCTTGATCCCTTTTATAATGGAGGACAAGCACATATGCTAACATGGATAGATAAAACAAAACTAAAAAGACATGGCTTTAATCAGAATGTTATGCACTGGATACCTACCACACTAAAGTGAACTCTCATACCACAAATCAATCTAATAACAACATGATGTAAATCAGTCCGTCTCTCTGAAACCCATCATCAATATAATAACCATGCAGCATGTGTACTGTATGAGTTTCAGTGCCATGGTTTAACCCAGTGACAAGTGAGACACATTATATAATCTTCATACCAAACAGTCCACAAAGCACAGTTGTATCTATGCATATAGGGTGGCTTCTGAATGATAACTTTCTCAGTAGGATGAGACTTGGTAGGGGGCTGCAACACCAGAATGTCCCTTGGGCAGAATGCTCCAACACCAGAATGCTCCAACACCAGAATGCCCCTTGGGCAGAATGCTCCAACACCAGAGTGCTCCAACACCAGAATGCTCCAACACCAGAATGTCCCTTAGGCAGAATGCTCCAACACCAGAATGCTCCAACACCAGAATGCTCCAACACCAGAATGCCCCTTGGAATGCTCCAACACCAGAATGTCCCTTGGGCAGAATGCTCCAACACCAGAATGCTCCAACACCAGAATGCCCCTTGGAATGCTCCAATAGCAGAATACTCTGAGTCGATATTCACATAATAATAAATAATTCCCCTCGACCACGTCGACAAATTGGGGAAAACAACCATTCTTTTCCACTCACCCTCATTGTAAAAGAGGCAACTTTGTTTTAGATTTTTTCTATACAGAAATAACTAAACATGCCAAAACGCTGCTGTGTTGTTCAATGTAACCAGGTCAAAAATCCCGACCTACGAATCGCAATGCTCCCTCGTAGGGACATTGAGCTTGCAAGAAGAGCCCTGTCGCTTCAGGCTATTCGGGGTGGGAGAGTGGGAAATGTGGGACCCGGTGCCCAAGTAGTCTACACGTAGCTATGGTAAGACAGGTAAGACGTTTAACTTGTTTAGTATAGTCCGTTTGTTTGTGTTATTGGTCTTGGCTATAGCTTAATGTGTCACTCATAGAGAGCCTTTTTATTCTCTATTTTGGTTAGGTCGGGGTGTGACTAGGGTGGGTAATCTAGGTTGTTTTATTTCTATGTTGGCCTGGTATGGTTCCCAATCAGAGGCAGCTGTTTTTTTTTTGTTTTTTTTGTTGAATTTTTACCCCTTTTTCTCCCCAATTTCGTGGTATCCAATTGTTGTATCCAATTGTTGTAGTAGCTACTATCTTGTCTCATCGCGGACTCGGGAGAGACAAAGGTTGAAAGTCATGCGTCCTCTGATACACAACCCAACCAGCCGCACTGCTTCTTAACACAGCGCGCATCCAACCCGGAAGCCAGCCGCACCACTGTGTCGGAGGATACACCGTGCACCTGGCAACCTTGGTTAGCGCGCACTGCGCCCGGCCCGCCACAGGAGTCGCTGGTGCGCGATGAGACAAGGACATCCCTACCGACCAAGCCCTCCCTAACCGACAGAGCCTGGGCGCGAACCCAGAGACTCTGATGGCACAGCTGGCGCTGCAGTACAGCGCCCTTAACCACTGCGCCACCCGGGAGGCCCTAGAGGCAGCTGTTTAGCGTTGTCTCTGATTGGGGATCATATTTAGGCAGCCATTTCCCCACTTTTTTTTGATCTTGTTTATGTGTAGTTGCCTGTGAGCACTCCATAGCTTAAAATATGTGAAACCCATATCACGCTGTGCTTTTGTCCGAATGTTCTTACGACAACCGTGACATGATGTTCCAGTCAGTAGCTAGCTAGCACTCACACACGTGGCTGCTAGCACCGTCATGACAAGGGGCATGAGAGAAGCTACAATATTAGGTTTTTCTAAGTAGTGAAAATGCTCTGCAGAAGGCAATGTTGAAAAGTCATCTTTAGACACTTTGTACTATTCTTAAATGTAGTTTTGTCATTGACTAAAACAAGCAGACAACAACAAAAAAGGTCACGTTTTTGCTGTGAGTCAATGGCAACCACAGGTTATTTTTCCCACAGGTGGGCAGGGCCGCGATGTTTTATCTAATATTGACTGGGACTATACCAGAATGCAGAATGCTCCACAATACCAGAATTTCAACAGAAACCTAAAGCTTTTCAGACCAATTGAACATACAGCGAAGCTATTAGCCTCAACTACAAGGAGAAACTGCCAGTTAAAAGCTAAACTTTTACAACTCAGACTATGGAAATGACTGATGCCATAAGATGTTCATGTGGCACTTGACTGTTTTGATTCATATTAAGGTTGTGGGAAGCACTTGTGTACACACCATTTTGTGAATGACTACTAGTATGAGACTGAGGTATGAATAATAATTGTCAGTCATACAGTATAGCCAGCCATTCATCATGTCTGTATCATCACACATAAAATACGATTATTTGATCTTAATGTTTCCCTTATACAGAATAAATAATAAACCCATAATCTTATTAATCTATGTTCTTTTTTAAATACTCTGTGTAAAAAAATACATAGAAGATATCTTATGTCATGTTTTTTCTATCACACTATTCAACCAGTAAATACAGAGAAACAAATAGGTCCAGACTTAGTTGTGTGGACAAATGTGTCTAAATGTGCTGATTGGAGCATTAATGTGGTAATTAACGAGGCCATCACCTGACATTACAGCTTGGCAGATGAGCACTGAGCCCTCCAACCTCTCTGATGATGAGTCGTTGTTCAAGAACCTGAACAGGATGCAAATGGTTCACTCAGACCCGTTGCCAACTACAATGCACTCAGCAACCCTGGATCCAACAGCAGGGCACTAATTCTTTGAATATCCACACAAAAAAAGAGCAGGAGATCCATCCAAGACATACCACAAAGCATTAAAAACATGTCAAAACTGGACATTAATAAGAAGGACGAGAAGGGGTTGAAAGAAGACTTCGATTTTCTCATTTTCTCATTAAAAGGTCTCGAGGGAGATGAGTTGACTTCCTCCAAGGCACGTAGTTTTAGACAGAATTAATTTATTCAAACGTAACAGCATTTTTAAAACTGTACTTGGAAACAACAAACTAAGAAACTAATTTAGTACAATCGGGTCATTAGTGCGATGGTAAATTTTAAAAGCAATTTTCTTGTTTGTGCTATATCCCTTGAAGCCTTGTATAAATCTGAAAGCACAATAGTCGACGCCTAGAGGATTTGGCCTTAAACATTCACGGTTGGTGAAAGTAAAATGAAATCAGTTATTTAAACATAAGCCTTCTCACACTTCATGCGAAGGACATCCCCCGTCCCCATCTGTCTCACACATTTCCGCATTGCTTGACAAGAACGAGATTCTTACCCTTGAGGCAGACGGCAAAAAAACATTACTTGGTGTCAGAAGGGACAAACAGCCCAGGTGAGAATGGGATGATTATTACATTTTAACATCACTATTTAACCATAAATCAAATGGCCTGTGTGGCTGCATGCTGTACAGTCTGGGAGTTCTACTGCAGTGGCTATATTTCTCTACCTCACTCACTTTCACAGCTGCTTTCCACTGATAGATAAGCATGTTCAGTTTTCTTATAATTAAGCAATAAGGCACCTCGGGTGTTTGTGGTATATTATCAATATACCACGGCTAAGGGCTGTTCTTACACACAACGCAACATAGAGTGCCTGGATACAGCCCTTAGCCGTGGTATATTGATAATATACCACAAACACCCGAGGTGCCTTATTGCTATTATAAAGTGTTTACCAACTTATTTAGAGGAGTAGAAATAAACGTTTTGTCATACCCATTGTATACAGTCTGATATACCACGGCTTTCAGCCAATCAGCATTCGCTGCTCGAACCACCCAGTTTATAAAATTGTATAATATACACATATACTGTATGTCACATATAGTATATATAATGACATTTTAATACATACAGTAAACTAAGTAAAATACTGATTCAAAATGTATATTTTAGGACAATATGTTCTGTTAACATATGTTTACATATATCAGAATGTAAGTCATTTGTTTAAGAACAATTCTCCATAACAAATATATATAATTCATGATTGCATTATTTCATGTCTTTAATCAAAATAATGTTACCAGAGGTAGGTAGAGTACTGAAAATCTGTATATAAGTAAAAGTTTAGATTGTAATTAACTCATGTAAAAGTAAAAGTATCCATCTTAAGAAACCAGTCAAGTAAGAGTAAAAAAGTATATGGTCAGACTACTTAAGTACTAGTTACACATTTTGTTCTGTAATTTTTTACACCTTATGGTAAATTGTGACAGCAAACAAAAATAACATGAACTTAGTGCAAAGGATTTGACATTAATGTAGTATTTAAGCCTGCTAGCACCATCTTGCACAGGTAGGCTGTAACGTTTCAATTAGTCTTATTCAAATATCTATCAATATGCTCAATTTCATAAAAAGGTAAATGGTACGAGACATCAGAATACTTTCACAATTTCAATAGCATTAATGAACATTTATTTCACAATATTCACAATTTCAACTACCTGTGATGGTAAAATGCGTAGTAAAAAGATTGCTACTGTCACGAGTGTCGTTGGAAGTAGACCAAAGTGCAGCGTTGTGAGCGTACATTTTCTCTTTTTATTTTAAAATGTCGCCAACAAAACAACAAACGAAAGAAACAACCGTGTCAGAACTACCCACCACCAAAGGACCAAGCAGCGTGGTCAGGTGGAGAGGACATGACGGAAACCTGAGAGGCAGCCCCAAAATATTTTTTGGGGGGAGCAGATGACGTGGGCGTCGGTGCTGAGGGGTGAGTCCAAGGGTGCCCAGTCCGGGGCCCACAGCGAGGGTGCCCAGTCCAGGGCCCGCAGCGAGGGTGCCCAGTCCGGGGCCCTCAGCGAGGGTGCCCAGTCTGGGGCCCCCAGCGAGGGTGCCCAGTCCAAGGCCCACAACAAGGGTGCCCAGTCCGGGGCCCGCAACAAGGGTCCCCAGAACGGGGCCCGCAGAGAGGGTCCCCAGTCCGGGGTTTGCGGCAAGGGTCCTCACACCAGAGGCGCCACCAAAGCGGGGTGAGCCAGAGGTGGAGTGGGGTCTACGGCCCACCCAGACCCTCCCCTATAGGTTCAGGTTTTGCGGCCGGAGCCCGCACCTTTGGAGGGGGGGTACTGTCACGCCCTGACCTTAGAGAGCCTTTTTTATGTCTCTTTTTGGTTTGGTCAGGGTGTGATTTGGGTGGGCATTCTATGTCCTTTATTTCTATGATTTGTGTTTCTATGCGTTGGCCAGGTATGGTTCTCAATCAGGGACAGCTGTCTATCATTGTCTCTGATTGGGAATCATACTTAGGTAGCCCTTTTCCATCCTTTCAGTGTGGGTAGTTAACTATGTTTGTGGCACTAAAGCCCTGTAAGCTTCACGGTTGTTCATTTTGTTTCTTGTTTTGTCGGCGTCATTCCAAAATAAAAAGGAAAATGTTCGATAACCACGCTACACCTTGGTTCTTACGACGGCCGTGACAGCGACATTCTTTTTATCAAGGAGGTTCTGGTAAGTCTTAAAACAGTCAAACAAAAATCAATATTGAAATTTCACTATCAATCATGTTAATCGTCAGAAACATTTCAGCATGGAATTAAACATTAAGGTAAGAATCAATCATCTTTTTCCTGCCAAGGTAGGATGTACCCTCCATCCACCTTCTCTTCCGAACCCGAATCCTTTCCACTTTGAAAGGTGTTTTCTTGGCTGGCAAATTCTCCTCCCCCTTGGTTGTGTCCCTACAAGCTGTGAACACACACAAATATATATTTCTGGAGTTTCTCTCATTCTTCTCTGCAGATCTTCTCAAGCACTATCAGGTTGGACAGGGAGCGTCGCTGCACAGCTATTTTCAGGTCTCTCCAGAGAAGTTCTATCGGGTTCAAGTCCGAATAGAATTAAGGTCAGATTTGCCAAATGGAGGGCGGGGGAGAGATTTGTATGCATCTCTGTGTGTAGAGTAAAGGTGGTCTAGGATTTTTTCCCCCCTGGTTGCACATGTGACGTGCTGGTAAAAAGTTGGTCAAACTAATTTAAGTTTGCCTGCATTAAAGTCCCCGGCCACTAGGAGCACCACTTCTGGGTGAGCATTTTCTTATTTGCTTATGGCCTTATCGAGTTGGTTGAGAGTGGACTTAGTGCCAGCTTTGCTTTGTGGTGGTAAATAGAAGGCTACAAATAATACAGATGATGATTCTCTTCGTAGATAGTGTGGTTGACAGCTTGTCATCAGGTACTCTACTTCAGGAGAGCAATACCCCAAGACTTATTTAATGTTAGACATCGGTCACCAGCTGTTATTGACAAAAAGACACACCCCCACCACTCGTCTTACCAGAGGTAGCGTCTCTGTTCTGCCGGTGCATGGAGACTCCTACGTTGTCTTTTCTGTGAGCTTAGGATCATTGTTCTGTTGGAAGGTGAACTTTCACCCTCAGTCTGAGGTCCTGAGCACTCTGGAGCAGGAATTCATCAAGGATCTTTCTGTACTTTGCTCCATTTAACTTAAACCTGATTAGTCTCCCAGTCCCTGCCGCTGAAAAACATCCCCACAGCCTGGTGCTGCCACTACCATGCTTCACAGTAGGGATGGTGCCAGGTTTCCTCCAGACGTGACACTTGGCATTCAGGCCAAAGAGTTCAATCTTGGTTTCATCAGACCAGAGAATCTTGTTTCTCATGGTCTGAGAGGACTTTAAGTGCCTTTTGGCAAACTCCAACTTCATGTGCCTTTTACTGAGTAGTGGCTTCCGTCTGGCCACTCTACCATAAAGGCCTGATTGGTGGAGTGCTGCAGAGATGGGTGTCCTTCTGGAATGTTCTCCCATCTTCAGAGGTTCTCTGGAACTCTGTCAGAGTGACCATCGGGTTCTTGGTCACCTGCCTGACCAAGGCCGTTCTCCCCCGATTGCTCAATTGGGCCGGGCAGCCAGCTCTAGGAAGAGTCTTGGTGGATCCAAACTTCTTCCACTGTGTGCTTGGAGACCTTCAATGCTGCATACATTTTTTGGTTCCCTTCCCCAGATCTGTGCCTCGACACAACCCTGTCTCGGAGCTCTACAGACAATTCCTTCGATCTCGTGGCTTGATTTTTACTCTGACATGCACTGTCAACTGTGGGAATTTATATAGACAGGTGTGCCTTTCCAAATCAACCCCAAGCAATTGAATTTACCACAGGTGGACTCCAATCAAGTTGCAGAAACATCAATGATTATCAAAGGAAACAGGATGCACCTGAGCTCAATTTCGAATCTCATAGCAAAAGGTTGGAATACTTACAAATACTTACAGTTGAAGTCGGAAGTTTACATACACTTAGGTTGGAGTCATTAAAACTAGTTTTTCAACCACTCCACACATTTCTTGTTAACAAACTATAGTTTTGGCAAGTCGGTTAGGACATCGACTTTGTGCATGACACAAGTCATTTTTCCAACAATTGTTTACAGACAGATTATTTCACTTATAATTCACCGTATCACAATTCCAGTGGGTCATAAGTTAACATACACTAAGTTGACTGTGCCTTTAAACAGCTTGGAAAATTACAGACAATGATGTCATGGCTTTAGAAGCTTCTGATAGGCTAATTGACATCATTTGAGTCAATTGGAGGAGTACCTGTGGATGTATTTCAGGGCCTAACTTCAAACTCAATGCTTCCTTGCTTGACCTCATGGGAAAATCAAAATAAATTGTAGACTTCTACAAGTTTGGTTCATCCTTGGGAGCAATTTCAAATGCCTGACGGTACCACGTTCATCTATACAAACAATAGTATGCAAGTATAAACACCATGGGACCACGCAGCTGTCATACCGCTCAGGAAGGAGACGTGTTCTGTCTCCTAGAGATGAGCGTACTTTGGTGCGAAAAGTGCAAATCAACGCACGCACACACACACACACACACACACACACAGTGAGTGAGTCCAATTGAGTAGGAGGATTCTGCGCTGATTTGACCGGTTGATCTAGCTCACATCAGACTTTTTGCAGTGCCTATGTTCTGTTGCTTGTATTTTCACATGATGCACAATATGTAAATAATAGCCAAATGTAACCAAACATTGTCGACCAAAACGCGTTCCCTCGCAATCAGCTGGAAGCGCTTATGAAATTTGCCAGGGACAACTTTTGGTCTGTGCTTCAGTTAAACTTGGCTATTGTTGACATACTGTGCAGGTTTCATGTGAATTGTATCAGCATTGAAAATTCTAACCGACATACAGACCAGCGTACTGAAGTCGGGTTAATAACACTATTCTGTGGGTATTTTGTCTCGGTTTACCTACTACATAAGAACAAAATCAGAGGACAACAGGTAAAGTACTTATAAATGAAGTTTATTCAACTGTCTGACTTGTGATGGTACTGTTCACAAGTCGTGAACCTAAATGTTAGAGACGAGAAATCGGACGAGAAATAGGAGATTGAACATGCTGTCAGATTCTGCGTTAGCCAAAGCAAAATGACTAACTAGCTAGTTCGCTACCTAGCCATTTCATTTGCATTCGCCCTCAAAATAACATTTCAACAGCAGAATTGTTTACGAGAAACACTTGAATTACTCCAGAAATATATAATATTTCAAAGGCAGAAGGTAACTAAAGTCCAATTTTCCACTGATTGCATTTGGCTAAAAACACACAAACAAAAATCTCTTTAGGAGTGAAGATGTGCGCTTCACTTCAAGAGTTGTGGTGGAGATACAGGGTTTGACCGACAACTTTGAGAGCCAATCGACTTAAGAGTTTTGATGACAAGATATTTAGAATACATTTAATTGGTAGAGGGGTTGTGAAACGTTCTTACAGATGTAAAGGGAAACCAATAGTATCGAATCATGTAAAATGAAAATCACAACATTTGAGTGACAAGAGTGACAAGGTTTTTTCATTTCACAGTGACTAAACAGTGTAATACTATAAATCTAACTGAAGTGATTTGGTAAATGTAACAGAGTACTTCAGAAATTACTTGAGTAAGAATACAAGTACAGCCCACAGAGAGTAACTAGAAAAGTACTAGTTCCTCCAGACAGTACAGCCCACAGAGAGTAAATAGAAGGGTACTAGTTCCTCCAGACAGTACAGACCACAGAGAGTAACTAGAAGGGTACTAGTTCCTCCAGACAGTACAGCCAACAGAGAGTAAATAGAAGGGTACTAGTTCCTCCAGACAGTACAGCCAACAGAGAGTAACTAGAAGGGTACTAGTTCCTCCAGACAGTACAGCCCACATAGAGTAACTAGAAGGGTACTAGTTCCTCCAGACAGTACAGCCCACAGAGAGTAAATAGAAGGGTACTAGTTCCTCCAGACAGTACAGCCCACAGAGAGTAACTAGAAGGGCACTAGTTCCTCCAGACAGTACAGCCCACAGAGAGTAACTAGAAGGGTACTAGTTCCTCTAGACAGTACAGCCCACAGAGAGTAACTAGAAGGGTACTAGTTCCTCCAGACAGTACAGCCCACAGAGAGTAACTAGAAGAGTACTAAGAGTACTAATACTCACAGTAAGTACATGTAACGTGTTTTTACTGTGTGCATATTTCAAGTGAAGTAATGTCAAAAAGGTCACAATGTTATTTTTTTTTCGTGTGTACTTTCTAATTAGAAATGAAATATCTCTGTGTTGACGTGATTAGCTGGCTTCTGTTTCATTCAAAGCCTTCATCTGAGCTCCAGAGTGTTGACATTGATGAATTTACAAATGAAGCACCTCAGGGTATGCAGTGAAATGCGAAATGTCACTTCAAGAGGAATAACTGGCATGCCTCTTCTTTTCTTAATGCCCTATTTAACAACAGTGATAAGGTTGAAAAGTGAACAACGAGGAAATGTCATAAGGGAAAAATGTTTGGCAGGAAAAACATGGCATTACTTTTAATTTGTGGTACGTTAGTTACACACAAATACATACACAAATACATAATCCACTATAAATCTATCTAAAACACAACTAGTGTATGATGATGATTAAATAATGATTAAATTAAATGTAGAAGTTATAATAAAATAGTTTGCCTTTACAAAGGTACTGTACAATTTACTCTATATTACACGGGACAGATGAGAGACATTTGCATGGCACTGTTATTGTGAATATAATTACGAGCGACATTAATTACTGGGATTATGCTAATTTGGTAATTTCAGAAAGCCTCTAATTTGAACAAACCCTGAAGTATGAATATGTGATTGTGTCAGGACTTGAAGAAAGAGAAAGTGACAGTTTATTTGTTCATCCCTTTCCATGTTTGTTTTCACTGGTGGTCTCTGATATTTGGGCAAAACTGATTTGTGTGCCGAAAAAACAAACATACGAACACTACCCGCACTGTCCAGTTCTTTTTATCCTTTGGACATTTCATAGCCAGTTTCTCTGTTTACGAGTGGGACCATATGCCGCTCCAAACAAATCTATTTTTCCATCTCCACAACACATCACAACTCACAGACCCAACTCACATTGAACAATGGAATCGTTTGGTCATGTTATTGGGCCAATGGTCAAGAGACACTCATGGAAGAGAAGAAGTGAAGGAGCAAGCGAGTTCGATATCATAACATTAACCCTCCACCTCGACATCGCCATGAGAAAGGAAGTCTTCTGTAATTACCTATAGGCAGGTGGAACGGGGGGAACGAGGCCATGAGTTGAAGAAAACGTGTCCCTCTGAGTTTTTTAAACAATCGCAGCCTGTTGTTGATGCTCATGTTGTTGTCAGGTCAGGGACACTTGCTAGCAGTTTGGCCCCCCAGCATGGGGTGCCAGGGTGATGTAATCCTGCCCTCTCTGAAACTCTAATTCCACTGTGGGGCCAGGATCTTTCTCTATGTCCTTCGGGGACCCCCGGGCTTCAGAGGCTAACATTCAGCTAATCAGAGCGAACAGGGATGGCCCCTGGAGTCCTCTGCTAATGCAAGGCCAATTCAGCCAGACAGGAGGGTGACCCGTGTGGGATGGGAGGCCCATCTCTCCACAAATCACATATAGTGTAGCTACACTGTATAAACCCCATCGGCATATTGTCTATTCCCTCCCTATTCCATAGCCTGATATGTTTGTTGCTGTCATTGCTTCTCATTCGATGAAGTTGAAGCAGCCCTGCATCAAAATAGGAAAAGCACACCTATTGTATTGTACTCACATGGCTGAAAAAACTCTATGTATTTTCAATAGGAAAATACAATTCATTCATTCGCACATGCAAATATACTTGTTGCACGTGCGTGGGAAAATTAGCTTATGTCTTTTAAAGTAGTCCTGCATGACATGTTACAGTCCCATTAAAGTCAATAAAGATAAACGTAGGGTGGCATTTGACTTGAGATATGTGCACCTAACTACGACATTCTCCTAAATCATGCATTGATGTCATTGAGAGACTTGCACGAAAATTCGGAATACCTGCCATAAAGTATTATCATTTGAAACCACAATATTGTAGTAGGACAAATTGTAGTGATCAAATGCATTCTTTCCTTTAATGTCAACGTTATACTGAACAAAAATATAAATGCAACATGTAAAGTGTTGGTCTCATGTTTCATGAGCTGAAATAAAAGATTCCCGAAATTTGACACACGCGCACACATAGCTCATTTCTCTCAAATTTGGTGCACAAATTTGTTTACATCCCTGTTATTGAGCATTTCTCCTTTGCCAAGATAATCCATCCACCTGAGAGGTGTGGCATATCAAGAAGCTGATTAAAGAGCATGATCATTATACAGGTGCATCTTGTGCTGGGGACAATAAAAGGCCACTGTGAAATGTGCAGTTTTGTAGCACAACACAATGCCACAGATGTCTCAACGTTTTGAGGAAGCTTGCATTTGGCATGCTGACTGCAGGAATGTCCAACAGAGCTGTTGCCAGATAATTTTAGGTTCATTTCCATAAGCCGCCTCCAACGTTGTTTTAGAAAATCTGTCTGTACGGCCAACCGGCCTCACAAGCGCAGACCACACATAACCACGCCAGCCCAGGACCTTCAGATTTGGCTTCTACACCTGAGACGAGCCACCCGGACAGCTGATGAAACTGTGGGTTTGCACAACCGAAGTTTCTGAGTTTGTGCAGAAATTCTGTCTCAGGAAAGCTCATCTGCGTGCTCGTCATCCTCACCAGGGTCTTGACATAACTGCAGTTCGGCGTAGTATCCGGCTTCAGTGGGCAAATGCTCACGTTTGATGGCCACTGGCCCGCAGGAGAAGTGTGCTCTTCATGGAATTAATCCGGATTTCATTTGAACCGGGCAGATGGCAGACCACATGTATGGCGTTGTGTTTGGGAGTGGTGTGCTGATGTCAACGTTGTGAACAGAGTGTCCCATGGTGGTGGTGGGGTTATTGTATCGGCAGGCATAAGCTATGGACAACGAACACAATTACATTTTGTTTATGGCAATTTGAATGCACAGAGATACTGTGATGAGATCTGGAGGCCCATTGTCGTGCCATTCATCCACCGCCATCATCTCATGTTTCAGCATGATATTGCATAGCCCCATGTCACACGGATCTGTACACAATTCATGAATACTGAAAATGTCCCAGTTATGTCATGGCCTGCATGCTCAATGTCGCCCATTCAGCAAGTTTGGGATGCTCTGGATCGACGTGTACGACAGCGTTTCCCAGTTCCTGCCAATATCCAGCAACTTCGCACAGCCATTGAAGAGGAGACGGACAACATTCCACAGGTCACAATCAACAACTTGATCGACACTATGCAAAGAAGATGTGCCACATTGCATGAGGCAAATGTTGGTCACACCAGATACTGACTGGTTTTATGATCCATGCACCCTTTTTTTTAAAGGTTTCTTTGACCAACAGATGCAAATCTGTATTCCCAGTCATGTGAACTCCATAGATTAGGGCCTAATTCATTATTTCTAACTCCTAGAACAAATGATACTAACTCCTAGATCACATGTGATACTAACTCCTAGAACACACATGATACTAACTCCTAGAACACACATGATACTAACTCCGAGAACACACATGACACTAACTCCTAGAACACACATGATACTAACTCCTAGAACACATGTAATACAAACTCCTAGAACACACATGATACTAACTCCTAGAACACACATGATACTAACTCCTAGAACACATGTAATACAAACTCCTAGAACACATGTAATACAAACTCCTAGAACACACGCGATACTAACTTCAAGAACACACGATACTAACTCCTAGAACACACGTGATACCAACTTCTAGAACACACATGATACTAACTCCTAGAACACATGTGATGCTAACTACTAGAACACACATGATACCAACTCCTAGAACACATGTGATACTAACTCCTAGAACACACATGATACTAACTCGTAGAACACATGTGATACTAACTCCTAGAACACACAAGATACTAACTCCTAGAACACATGTGATACTAACTCCTAGAACACACATGATACAAACTCCTAGAACACACGTGATACTAACTTCAAGAACACACGATACTAACTCCTAGAACACATGATGCTAACTCCTAGAACACACATGATACAAACTCCTAGAACACATGTAATACAAACTCCTAGAACACACGTGATACCAACTTCTAGAACACATGTTTTACTAACTCCTAGAACACACATGATACTAACTCCTAGAACACATGTGATGCTAACTCCTAGAATACACATGATACCAACTCCTAGAACACATGTGATACTAACTCCTAGAACACACATGATACTAACTCCTAGAACACATGTGATACTAACTCCTAGAACACATGTGATACTAACTCCTAGAACACACGTGATACTAAGTCCTAGAGCTTTGAAGCTCATCCTCCACATTTCTATATACCTCAAACCTGCATAACCCTTCAAGTTTTTACCCATCTGTCTCCATTCTCTGCAACATTTAGAAAACAAGAAAGATTTCTTCTGAAACTATATGTTGAAGGATGTGGTTCAACTTCAAGCGATTGTGAACGCTCTTCCAAAAATGTCAACCAACAAACCAATCTTGGGATCTGGGTTAATTAAATGTGTGAGACTAGGATGTTCTGTACTCATGCTGTCAGTGTTGACAGGTAATTGGGGCACAATTATCCAGGCACTTGGACACTTGAGAATTACGCCATTGAACGCAACTCATTAACATGCCGCCCTAATAAGGAGTCTTTAAGTAGCGTTCAGGCGCTGCTCAGACTAGTTCTTGGGTGGGAGGCTGTCACTCTCGTCTCTAATATCTTACACAGAGGTGTGTTTACGTGTGGGTGCGTTTGGGAGAGAGGGTGAGGGAGAGATGAGGGTAGAGATGGGGGAGAGATTTGCATGTATGTTATATAGTAAAAGTTGAACGGTCAGCAAATATATCAGTGATTATCGATTATAGTGCCATCACAGCTGTGAAAAGAGATGTGTGTGTGTGTGTGGATTGTGGAGAAGAGAGTTATATGGGTGTTTCGTAGATCCATAAAAAAGATGTCTACATTTACCTTTTTACATGTTTTTGCGTAACTTTCCTTCCTGTTTAAGTTCAGTTTGTCATCATACACTAGGCCAGACATGTTCCCACAGCCACAGAGGACTATTCATAATGACGGAGGACGATTATACAGCAAACCGTTGTCAGTCTGGTGCGAATACCTGACAATTTAGAGTTTCCTCACATCTGTCCCAAATGCACTCAATTCCCTATATTGTGTACTACTTTTGACCAGGGTCCATATGGACGAGGGGTGAATTTTGGGGTGCAGACTTTGTTGTACTTCAATTGTCTTCACGGCTGTCTTCGCTGTCTCCGAAACACAGCTGCTGTGTCACTTTCAATCTCACCTTGCCTCTTACAGCCAGTCTCGACAAGCATGACGCAACCACATGCCCGTACTAACTCAATGTTTCGACACCCAAAATCATAGGCTGCCTGGCTAGTTCCTCCCTTCATTTACAAGACCAACTAAGAGTAGCACGTTCTAACCTTATGGCTTAGTTCAGTGGTTCTCCAACTCTGGGTCAGTGAACAGTGTTGTGCCCATAGAAAAGGGTGTGGCATGTGCGTGCGGGGGGGGGGGGGGGGGGGGGGGGGATGTTACCCAACACTGGAAGGGGGGACCGAATGAAAAAGTTTGGGAATCCCTGGCTACCTCTCCATTCAGATACTATAGCTACACAGTAACGGGCAGGAACACCCACAGTCAAAACCAACTAACACTACCTACAGTAAGTCTAGAACAGAACAGTGCACCCATAGCATACTTCTGTTCCCTAATTAATGAGTCCCTTTAACTGTTCAAGATCACAGAGACAATTTTATTTCATTTTGTTTCCTAAACGCACCATGGATTTTAGTTTGTTTTGACTGCTATGTGTGCGTAATAAAAGTTAGATAAACTTTAAAGTGAGTTTCTATAGGGCTAATGTACGGTAGGAGCTCTATAGGGCTAATGTACAGTAAGAGTTCGAAAGGGCTAACGTACAGTAAGAGCTCGAAAGGGCTAATGTACAGTAAGAGCTCTATAGGGCTAATGTACAGTAAGAGCTCTATAGGGCTAATGTACAGTAAGAGCTCTATAGGGCTAATGTACATTAAGAGCTCATTCTTCCCATGCTGTGGTGGAAGTAAAACTCAATTTTATTGATAACAGAAAATCAAAACGAGAAGCTGTGCATTCTCTCTGCATAACTAGGCCGTCATTGTTAACAAGAATTTGTTCTTATCTGACTTAACTGATAACAAAATTGTTGTTTAACATTAACCCCAAAAACTCCCTGATCGAATAGCAGTCTTTGGTAGGTTGACATTGTTGTAGTTGATTATTTCCTAAGACTTGGATCAACTACTAAGTAGTGAACCCCCTCCCCTCAACCCGTTCCCCAGTTATTTGCCCCATATTACCCCCCCCCCCCCCCCCCCCCCCAATTGGCCCTCAGGCTTCTTCCATTCCTCTTGAGTATGAAAATGTGGCTTGTGTGTCTCCAATAAATCCCTCAGACTAATGATCCCTTTTCGGTTGATTCACGGCCATACTGACAGGTCAAATTGCTGGTGTGAATCCTTGGCACGGCATGAAACCACAGAGAGCCCTCAGGCCAGAGAGCAGGAGAAAAGGGGTGGATCCCCAAGCTGCTTTTTAACTCTCTTAACCGACCAACCGGTTGTGCAGTATTTTGGGTGTGTGGAGAGTTTGAATTTGAAAACTTTATTGTCCACGATGTAGCAAAGATGTAGTACATTGGCAGAGGATTTAGAGAGTTAATCAAATTAGAAGGAACTTTGTTGTCCACACAATGTAGTCTACAGACTGACAGGTTGAATAATGTGAAGGAGTGATGTTACTGTAAAGATTGTGGGAAACAGAAAGGAAAACACCGCTCACTGCTGCTCATGCTCCCAGTTGATATTTATTTACAGCAACGTTTCGAAACGTGAGCAGCAGTGTGGGGTGTTTTCCTTTCTGTTTTCAGTTGAGTTTCCATTAAGCACAGCTGGATGTGCATATGTTCTTCAGCTTTTTACTGTAAAGATTGTGGCTATCGACAGTGTGGAGGGTCCATAGTGATTTTATTGTACCTGTGTTGAAAGTCTAACTATAACTATTGGCATGGTTTTCAGATACGTTCCTGGCTATTCAGTAAATATGATCAGGACTTTTATCAGCTGTTAAGTAATATGTGTTTCATGACGCTCCTAGCAGGCCATTGCTCTTATTCCCACCTACACACACACACACACACACACACACACACACACACACACACACACACACACACACACACGGTGACTCTTATTTGTTTTCTGGTTGGATCAATGAGCCAATGGCATGCCTACGATTAACCCCTCAATTTCCTCCCTGGCAGTTCCAGCAGTTTCATTTCCCACTCCTATGTCTGATGTAGCAGGGAGTTTTAACGATAGGGGGAAGATTTAACAATAGGGTTTTTTTATGCTTGGTTTAAGCGGCCGCTTATTTATATACAATAAATTGATGTGAAAATTATACTCAAGCCATTTGGAAGCCATTACAAGGGGGGAGAACACATAATGAAGTGTCTCTAGAAATAAAGCCTCTCTTCTGGTTGGATTTAAATGAACCCTGGTGTGTAAATCAGTGTTAACATCGTTAGGCAAAGTCTTTGTGGTGAAGGGTGGCGGGTGGTAGTGGTTTAGCAACATAGTACTGTACAAGGAGGGAAGACTGAGTTGTGTGCAGTGGCGCTGTTCAACAAAAGTTAATTTCTCAACTACTGTATGTACCTATATACTATTTTTCTGTTTATTGGTGCCTGACCTGTGCAGTGTTCTTCCCTGACAAAGAATAAAATACTGTAATAATGTAATAACTGTGTCATAAGCAAGCAGCTATACCAGGCCGATACAGCACTTAATCACAGAATTTGCTTTATGATCCCTAGAATGCATTTAAACCTCACAGTCAAAACTCCTTCAGGAAATACAAGTCCAGGACTACATCGGCAATAGAACAAATATGCTCATAGTTAAATGCAGCATTTCCCTTCAGATTATACCGCTTGTTCTGTCAGAGTCATGCTCGGAAACATGTTTCCACTAAAATCTACTTTATACTCTCTCTCTTTCTCTCTCGGTCTAAATGTTTTCCTTTCTGGCTTGCAGACAACAGCTTTTAGAGCTGTACTCCCCTAGGGCCCTGTGGTACTTTTTCCAACAGAGAAAAACAGTCTTCCAATGACAAATAACAGGGACTCACTCACTCAAGGGCACTGTGCTATGCAGATGGGAGCAGATCAAGGTTTGGGAAACTGAGCATCTCAGGACAGAGGATAGGTGGTATAGGCCATAAACTTCAGTATGACACTAAAATAAAAATGTGGTTTGTTAACCATCTGGAGTGCATTGTATTTCGTTTTTACTTTTATGTGCAAAGTAGTCGAATAATGCTGATTATATTGTTATAATGAAGTGGAAATGTAGCGAATCGACGACATTGAAGTTAAAATATGCCACAAGCTGGTATTTTCTGGCATATTTTTCATTCTTTTTTTCAATAAACAATGTGCATTTCAACATTAGACCAAAAGTCAGTAACACACTGTAAAATGTCTTGACTGATACGTAATATCAATCTGTCATATCAGACAACATGTCCTACAAGCCATACATGACAGTTGGACATAGCCCTATATTTTTACAGTCACATCCACTTATGGCGCTGTATCTGTCATTGATTTTGACTACATGATGGCATAATCAAACCTAATAAATAACCTAAATGGTTACACGTTGAACTCGCTGTGTGTTCAAACCCAGTCCTCCATCTGCTCATTTAATTTAGAGGATCTTTAGGAGCACTTACCTTACCTTGCCTGCGACATTTCGGGACAAGGCCTGGGAGAGACAAGAACCACAAGCTGTCAGAGAACAGACCCTGGCATCCCACATTCCCGTCAACGCCACGTCTCACACTAAATGGGATGATGGTACAAAAGCAAGTTGTAAAGGAGAATACTGAAGCAAAGAAGGCATAGCTCTTTGGTTCACTGCTAAGGATTCCGACTTACATATTAAGATACTTTTCTTCTCTGGTTTTTAGAGAGAAAAAGAAAAGTCTGTCAGCATTTGCGAGGTTGTGACTCAACAAAACGGAGAGACTCAGGGAGGCTAAAATGCTAAATAAGTTACATATCGCTATTGAGAAAATTATGAATTCTGTCATGGAATCTCTCGGGAGTTTTTTGGTGTCTGCTGAAAGAAGATGAATTGATTAATGTTTTGTTAGAATGAGGGCAATTTGAGTTTTGACGGTTGTGAAATAAATCTGATTTATATTAACCGCACAGACATAAAGGGATAATGTAATACATCTGAAAACTACGTAAGAAAGATGGCTCATTGTTTTGTTTTAGCACTGCCAATATTTCATTACTATTTTAATTTTATTTCACCTTTATTTAACTAGGCAAGTCATATATATTTCTTGACTAGACCAATTCATATTAGCCATTTTCTAAATATCCATTCAGGCTAAATATTTTTCATATCAAGTTAATGAAGAGGCAGACAAGTAAACTGCAGTTAGCCCAGAACAGAGCAGCACGGCTGGCCCTTAAATGTACACAGAGAGGTAACATCAATGACATGCATATCAATCTCTCCTGGCTCAAAGAAGAGGAGAGATTGACTGCATCACCTACTTGTCTTTGTGAGATGTATTGACATGTTGAAGGCACCCAGCTGTCTGTTCAAATGACTAGCACAGAGCTTAGACACCCATGCATACCCCACAAGACATTCCACCAGGGGTCTCTTCACAGATTAAAAAAACAGATCAAACTACTATGGAACAATGCGGACTGTGAAGAGACATAGACACACACACACACACACACACACACGCATACTCACACATGCTAGCGCATGCAATCTACAAACACATCCATTTTTAATATTGTTGAATGGTGTGGGTAAGTCAATTATTGAATACTGCAACAAAATAATAGGTGATAAGCTACAATTAGCCTAAATAATTGTATGGTTTCATACATTTATTTAATGCTTTTATCCAAAGCAACTTACAGTCATGCATGCATACATTTTTAGGCACGGTGGTTCTGGGAATCGAAACCGCTATACTGGCGTTGCAAAGCGCAATGCTCTACCAACTGAGCTACAGAGGAGGATCAGATGAGCTATAAAGGATTTGATTTTGAAAGCACAGATGAAAAGGTTATGTCCCAACAACTTGACATTTATACAATATTGTTATCAGTGGTGGGGAAAGTAGCCAATTGTCATACTTGAGTAAAAATAAAGATACCTTAACATACTGAACTAAAATATAAACGCAACATGCAACAATTTCAAAGATTTTACTGAGTTACAGTTCATTTAAGGAAGTCAGTCAATTTAAATAAATGAATTATGCCCTAATCTATGGATTAACAAGACTGGGCAGGGATTCAGCCATGGGGAACCAGGCACAATAAGAAATAGTTTTTCCCCACAAAGGGTCTTATTACAGACAGAAATACTTCTCAGCACCCACCTCCCCTCCCTCAGACGATGACACAGGTGAGGAAGCCGGATGTGGATGTTGTGGGCTGGCGTGGTTACACATGGTCTGCGGTTGTGAGGCCGGTTGGACGTGCTGCCAATTTCTCTAAAACGACGCTGGATGCAGCTTATGGTGGACATTCCTGCAGTCAGCATGCCAAATGTACGCTCCCTCAAAACTTGAGACATCTGTGGCATTGTCTTGTGTGACAAAACTGCACATTTAAAAATAGCTTTTTATTGTATAGAAGGTGCACCTGTGTAATGGTCATGATGTTTAATCAGCTTCTTGATATGCCACACCTGTCAGGAGGATGGATTATCTTGCAAACAATTTGAGAGAAATAAGCTCTTTGTGCATATGGAACATTTCTGGGATTTTATATTTCAGCTCACGAAACATGGGACCAACCCTTTACATGTGGTGTTTATATTTTGTTCAGTATAGAAAATTACTTAAGTAAAAGTGAATATCACATAGTAAAATACTACTTGTAAAAAAGTTAACATAATTGCTAATATATACTTAAGTTTCAAACGTTAAAGTATAAATAACTTCAAAGTCCTTATACGAAGCAAAGCAGATGGCACAATTTTCTTGTTTTTTTTGTATTTACGGATAGCCAGGGGCACACTCCAACACGCAGACATAATTTACAAAGAAAGCATTTGTGTTTAGTGAGTCCGCCAGATTAGAGGCAATAGGGATGACCAGGGACGTTCTCTTTAAAAGTTTGTGAATTGGACCATGTTCCTGTCCTGCTAAGCATGTAATGAGTACTTTTGGGTGTTAGGGAAAATGCATGAAGTAAAAAGGACATTATGTAGTGAAGTAAAGGGAAAAGTAGAAACAGTAAAAAATTACTTAAGTAGTAATTTAAAGTATTTTTACTTAAGTCCTTTACACCACTGATTGTTATTAGCTAAATCTGACTGAGATGTAATGATAATGTTGTTAGGTTCTAAATAAACAGAGTGGGTCAAACAGCTGCAAAGACAAAGTCATGTTTCCACCAGCACAAGTATTTATACCCTCCTATTAACAACAACATTGGCTCCTGAGTGGCGCAGGGGTCTAAGGCACTGCATCTCAGTGTTGGAGGTGTCACTACAGACCCTGGTTTTATTCCAGGCTGTACCACAACTGGACGTGATTGGGAGTCCCATTGGGCGGTGCACAATTGGCCCAGCGTTGTCTGGATTGGCCAGGGTAGGCTGTCAATGTTAATAAGAATTTGTTCTTGACTGACTTACCTAGTTAAATTTAAAAAGATTACTGACAGAATGTAAACTTTCGAAACTCCCCCTTTCTTACTCAGTGACTTTCCATACACCTAGTTCTCATTGACCCAAGCATAGACATTCATAATACATGCAAAGTAATCAGTAAGTTGTAGTATGATAACATTAATAAGTATATTTCTAGCGAGAATCCAACAATGTTTATTTGGTCTATTCCAGAGCTAGCACACCTGATTCAACTTTCCATCTCATCTTCAAGCTCTTGAATCTCACCTAGTTATTTTAAGATTAAGTCGCTCTGGATAAAAGCATCTGCAAAATGACTTGCCTCGTTAAATAAAGGTTAAATAAAAAATACAAAACGTGACCGACCGACTCCATTAAGTCTTATGTAGCAAAATCAAATGGTGTTGTTTTACACTGGATACAAGTAGAGAATCAGAGCTAGAAAATGGTATATCATACATTACTGTTGAGGAACAGTAGGAAAGTAATTCTGCTTTGAAAGTTGATTAACTTGTCACCCCACATTTCAGAAAATAGCTGGGCAATCCCAGTCCCCGCGGGCCTGATTGGTGTCAGACTTTTCCCCCATCCCTAGCAAACACACCTGATTTAAACTAATTGCATTTTCAACTGAAGATCATGATTAGTTGATTATTGAAGTCAGGTGTGTTCAAATCAAATAAAAATGTATTCATCACATACACATGGTTAGCAGATGTTATTGTGAGTGTAGCGAAATACTTGTTAGCTGGGGCTTGGGAAAAAGTGTGACACCAGTCACCTCGAGGACTGGAGTTGCCCAGGCCTGTAAGAGTTCTTCTTTGTCGACACCCATTCAGCATCATTCACACCCTCTTATGCCTTAGCCCCACCCATCTCTTTGAGGATTCACATGTGCGAAATAGAGTGAGGATGGTAGTGTACTAAACAACCAAAGAGTTCAAGACTAAAGGCAAGGTTATACTATGTCCATTGTCATGTCTGTAGATAGTTGTCGCAATGACATCATTAACATTTTATTGTCGTCCAACATCAAACTTGTTGTTATTGTCGTTATGAAAAAGTATGAACACAAAAACGACATTCTGCATGACATCGGCAGCCTGATGGTCCAAATACCATAACTCGTGTATTTTAACACCAATAAACCCCATCCGTTTGAAATGAATTTTGCATATGTAAATATAGCAAACCAGGCAACTAAAAGCAACTTTCTAAAAAATGTTTTGGTTATTTTATAGCTTGTTAGCTAGCTAGCTAATGTTAAGTTAGCTGGCTAGCCAGTTCAAATAATTACTATATCATATAACTGACAACATCTTAACTTTAGCTAATTTGGATTCATTTTTACAGGAAAATAAACTCAGGATAAGATCATTATTTACAAGTTAATGGTGAGCTAATTAAAGAAAATAGCTTATGGTTGTGTGTGTGACAAAAAAAGCAGGGTTTTAGAACTTGGACACTGTCTCGTTGGTCTAACGTTATATCCTAATTTGACTTTGGTGCAGGTCATGTTGTTCATCACATTAGTGTCTGGTAAACACACACTATATCAAATAAAATCTAAGTTTATTTGTCACATGCACAGGATACAGAAGGTGTATACTGCACAGTAAAATGGATACTTGCATAGTGGAGTCTTTTGTTTAGACATAGCTAGCTAGCTAAACAATAAACCAAAATCCCAACTCGTAACGTTACTACCCTGTAGCTAAAACTAACCAACTAGGTTCAATGCTAGCTGGCTAGCTAACATTATGCTATAAGTATCAATTTAAATTACTCTGAGATATGAATAATATTACTACACAGATCACACATGTCATGTTAGCTAGGAAGTCAGCCAGCTAACGTTAGACTCTCTTACCCGTACACATGGATGAAGACTTCTCCCTCTGTCATGGATGCCATTGTTGCACTTAGTTTAAAGATGTAATCGGGAGGCAGATGTTTTATACAATAGCCTTCAATTTGTTTCCCTTTCGACTCCCTCCGCATATTCGGAATCAAACAGCAGAATTTTCTCCATCTCTTTAGCTAGCATACTCTGCCTCCGGGCATTCCACTGATTTCAAAACTCAGTCCTCCAGAAAGTGGAGAGCAACACTTTTACAGTTTTACACGTTAGAAAAGGATCACCATCACCATCATTGTGCAGCTCCTGTTATAGACAGAAGCGAGCTACATAGCAGACCAATCTGAACTCATCTCTCGACATGTCCAGTCCATCCACTATCTCAGCCAATCATAGCTAGTGTGAAGGTTCCTTCCTTTTTCCGTGACTAAACCAACTAGGTTTGTAATTTAATACTTTTATTCGTATTTACAGATGGCATACAAGTTTGTTGCTAAGGCTCATTGAAGTTCACATGTCCAAAAACACATTTTGATAAAATAAAAAATATTTACGTTCAAATGCCTCAACTGTGAAGTAGGGATGTGCGACATACACCTGGTTTCCTGAAACGAATGACAAAAATGTAAAAAATAAATTGGTAGTTCAGAGCTGCAACAAAATTGTGAAACGTCTGGGTTTCCCCAAGGAGAGGTTTGAGAACCACTGCCGTAAAGCACAGCAGAGGTTACAGCAGTACATTACAGTAAAAAAAAGTTCCTTCAGAACCGAAAATGAACCAGATTTCAACGTCTATAAAAAAAAGTATTTTCAATGCAAAAAAAATATATGTATATGTATTTTCACGTTTAATTCAGAACCTGAAATTACCCTAACTAGAACGTCTGGAAAATTGGTAATTTTGCTTAATGGGATCAGGTTTGTCGCAACACATTGAAAAATAACTTGCGACTGTTGATCAGTCAGTGCAAATTTGGAATAAAAGGGCATGAAGAAAATGGTATTGACAGTGGACGGGGTTTACTGAATTAATGATACATAAGGTAAGGGAGGGAATTTGTCATGTGTATTGATATAGCTAACTTGCTAGCTAGCTAGCTAGCTAGCATGTTTACTCTCACTGCAATAAAACATTTTATTTAACCTTTATTTAAATAGGCAAGTCAGTTAAGAACAAATTCTTATTTACAATGACGGCCTACCAAAAGGCAAAAGGCCTCCTGCGGGATGGGGGCCTGGGATAAAAAAATAAAAATACTACTTGTTTGTGTATTGGCCAGGTTTAGATTCAACATAGAATGACAATTCATTTTATCATATAGAGTTTGTGTTGTTAGAGGCTGGTCTTGGTTGAGGAAATTTAGGCTAGCTAACAGTTGTTTGTGCTAAAACTAAAATCTGTCTGCACATGTAGCTAGCTAGCCAGCTTGACTGTATCATGCCAGAGTAGCTAAAGGAGCAATGCCCATTGCATGTATTATAAGTTAGCAGAGTGGCAGTTTCCCACATTTTTAAGGAAGAATGTAGCTAGTTAGGATATATTGTCAACATTGAGGTGTGGTCTACAATCTAAACAGCTATGATACAGTCTCGTCTGCTTGTAGCAGTGGCTAGTTGGCTAGCTAACTGGCTATAATATCAGCCAAGGATGTTTCCTAGCTTATTTGTTTGTGCTCTGATTTAGTTTACACAGATGATCAGCCATATGAAAACCTTCCATAGCAAAATATACCTAGCTAGCTACCTAGCTTTCTTCGCTTGTAGCTTGCCTCTCATCTGACTGGTGTTAGCTAGGTAGCTGCTAGCCTGCTACTAGCTAGCTGCTGCTGTTGCACAGCAAACAAGTTGCTGGTCCCAGTTTTAGAACTCAGATTCAGCTGAAAATATATTAGCATTGTCAGAAATGTTACAAAAAGGTAGCACATTGTTGGTTCTCCATTGTCACGTGAGAGAGAAAACGTACACATTTGTTCAAAACATTTGCCCCTACAAACTTATTCAACCCGGAAGGTTGCAAGTCTAATGGGCACTTTATGAATGCTGTAGTCTCTTTATTACCCGACACCTAAATATTGAGCTAAGTCAGGGCAAGAAATTAAATGTTTTCCTAAATACTAACAACCCTAACAATACGGTACGTGGTTCTGGACGGCTCATGAGGAGAGGTGGGGGGTATGTGTTCTGTACCTCCAATCAAGTTGATTTGCAAAGTTTCATTGACTTTGTTGTCATATTGGCTTAGATATAATGGTAGGGAAAATTGAATGTAACATTGAGTTTCAATCAATCCCTACTTATAGTGGCACCAGTTAGAGTGATTTTTTTTTCCCCTGAGAAGGTAAATGTGTTAACGGGAGATATTGTACTAGCGCTCTACTGGGGAGGTTGGGATCAACTTTATCAAACCAGTTATAGCCCTATATACAGGCATATCGTTCAAGAGTGAGTTCAAAATTGGACGTCTAACCATGTCAAGGACATTGGGAAATGCCTTCAAAACTGTCTGATGGAGGCAACAGTGAGCGCTATTAACATCAAGTAGGCTTGGGTTTTGCAACGTTAGTGTCAACATCCTGATGTCTGCCTTCAATGAATAACTCTCTCTTTCCCCTCCTTGCCTCTTTTGATCTCACCCTTTCCCAGTCACTTCCCACTCACAAGGCAGGCAATACGCTTGACCTCATCTTTGCTAGAGGGTGTTCACCTACCAATCTCACTGCAACCCCCCCCCCCCCCCCCCCCCTGAATTGTTCTCCATCCCGTGTCCTGATTCTGCCTCCTCAAACCTACTCACCTCCCTTTCCGTATCCTATGATTCGCACTGTCCCCTTTCCTCCTGGCCGGCTCGGCCCTCCCCTCCTGCTCCATGGCTGAGTGACTCATTGCGAGCTTACAAAACAGGTCTGCGGGCAGCTGAGCAAAAATGAAGAAAAACTAAACTTCCGGAGGACCTATCATCCTTCCACTCCCTCCTCTCTACCTTCTCTTCCTCCGCATCCACTGCTAAAGCCACTTTATATCATTGTAAATTTCACACTTCTGCCTATTACCCTAAAAAACTATTTTCCACCTTCTCAGCATGCAGTGTCGCTCGCATACTCTCTTTATAAAAGAGAAAAAAACCTCAATATTACATCTAACTAGGATGTTTGGAGTATTTCTCAATGAAAAAATGTGCATGAAAACAAGTAATCTCTCATTAAATGACAACAAATAGTCTATTTAAGAATCCCTGCTGTTGACCAATCACTGGCGAAGGGGCATAGAATTTGGCTTCTGAATTTGGCATGCCTCGAGAAAATGTGTGTCTACTAAACAGACGAAAAAACGCCACAAAATGTCTTCAAATATATGCACGACCTCGGACGACTTTGTTAACCACTTTTAAAAGGTTGACGACATCCGGTTCTCATTCACTCAGCATTTTGAGTACAGTAGTCCCACTGACACAGAACTTCCCTACGCCTTGACCTCTTTTTCCCCTCTCCATATGAAATCCTGTGACTAGTGAGGTCCGACCACCCGACAACCTACCTGCTCAACCTTATCCCCTCATCCCTTCTCCAGACCATCTCTGGAGACCTTCTCCCATTCCTTACTTCCCTCGTCAACTCATCCCTGACCCCTGGCTGTGTCCCCTCAGACTTCAAAAGGACCCGAGTCCCTCACCTCTTCAGGAAACCAACAGTCAACTCCTCTAATGTCAAAAACTATAGAATGGTGTCCCTTCATTTTTTCTTACCAAAACACTTGAGCATGCTGTCTCTAGGGAGTTTTTCCTAGCCACCGTGCTTCTACACCTGCATTGCTTGCTGTTTGGGGTTTTAGGCTGGGTTTCTGTACAGAACTTTGAGATATCAGCTGATGTACAAAGGGCTATATAAATACATTTTATTTGATTTGTCTCTGACAAACTCTCTCGCTATTTCTCTCTGAATGATCTTCTTGACCCTAACCAGTCAGGCTTCAAGACGGATCAGTCAACCGAGACTGATCCTCTCTGTGTCATGCAGGCTGCCAAAGCTAAATCTCTCTCCTCTGTTTTCATCCTCCTAGATCTATCCGCTGCCTTCGACACCGTAAACCATCAGAGCCTCCTCTCCACCCTCAGGGCTAGGCATTTCAGGCTTTACACACTCTTTGATTGCATCCCCTGGCAGGCCGCTCATACCAGGTAATGTGGAGATGACCTGTGCCTGCACCACGTACTCTCTCGATCGGTGTCCCCCAGGGCTCGGTTCTAGGCCCTCTTCTCTCTTTACACCAAGTCACTCGGCTAAGTCATATCCGCAAATGGTCTCTCCCCTTCTGACACCCAGGTGGCGACATGCATCTCTGCATGCCTGGACAACACCTTGTCGTTCTCTGCAAACATCAAAGCAGTGACTAACTCCTGCAGGTTCCTGCTCTACAACATCCGTAGAGTGCGACCCTACCTTACACAGGACGTGTGTAGGTCCTAATCCAGGCACTTGTCATCTCCCGTCTGGACTACTGCAATTCACTGTTGGCTGGGCTCCCCATTTGTGGTATTCAACCTTCCCAAGTTCTCCAATGTCACTCTGTTCCTCTGCACACTCCATTGGCTTCCAGTCAAAGCTTGCATCCATTACAAGACCATGGTACTTGCCTACGGAGCAGCAAGAGGAACTACGCATGCCTACATTCAGGTTATGCTCAAACTTTACACCCCAACCCGAGCACTCCATTCTGTCTCTTGGTCCTCCCACCCCTACGGCTCCTGCTAAGCCCAGTACAAGGTCTTCTCTGTCCTGGAAACCCAATGTTGGAACCAGCTTCCCCATGAAGCTTCAAAGACTATATCTTAAATAATCCCACAGCACACTCCTCGCACCCCCTTCCCTCCCTGAAAAAAAAGTGGATAAAAGAATGCCTTTCTAACACTAAGAGCAACTTGGAGCATCTTCGAAATTAGACGTTTGGAGGAATGTGGATGAACGTCTAAATCTGCAGTGCTAGTTGTATATGATCTCTCACACTAATATCCTAAGATGTTACAATTTTATATGATACAACTCAAGCATGTGTGCACTAATGCACACACGCATGCACGCATGTGTACTTGCGGGCACACACACACACATGTACACATGCACACACAATGTGAACAATGTGATTTAAATTGTGAGTTTCTATTCATCCAAGACAGTCAGAATGTACACAAACCATTGTAGAGATTTTCTCAGGGGCAATGTTATTTAGTAAGAACCAGAGCTGTACACAAGCATACCTCTTCTCCCACAGACACACGCATGCACACAGAGTGAGAGTGAGAGTGAGAGTGAGAATGCCAGGGTCAACCCCTGAGATTCCACAAGTGGTGTTATGATTTGTTAAATAGCTCCACCTACAGTATACATTGCCCACTCCAACCAAAGGATAAATGACTCCAGTGTGTTCTCCTCACAACATAACTGCAACTTCAACATCCTTCTCTATAACTCAAACAGACAGTGTAGTACACGGTACCTTAAACACCCCAATTTTGAAACTCAAATACTTTCCCTGTGATAACAGACCTCTAAGCAACCACTAAGCAGGCTGTCCAGACTATCAACACAGAGGGTCTTGATGGTTGGAATGGAGGCCTGGCTCTTTGAGGCAGTGTGGAGCCTTGATTTGCTCGACACTGGCGATTCACAACTTGTCACAACATATAAACATGAAATTCATCAAACGTCAAGACATCACTCACTTGTGGTTCAGTCACTGCAGACTCTGTGGTCCTGACTGTGTCTTATTCCCAGATATTGTTCGACTGATGGGGACATAGACTGAACAAAAATATAAACGCAACAAGTGTTTGTCCCATATTTCATGAGCTTAAATATAAGATCCCAGAAATGTTCCATATGCACATAAAGCATTATTCTCTCAAATGTCTTTCATAAATTGGTTTACATCCCTGTTAGTGAGCATATCTCATTTACCAAGATAATCCATCCACCTGACAGGTGTGGCATATGAAGAAGGTGAACAGCAGGATCATTCCACAGGTGCACCTTGTGCTAGGGACAATAAAAGGCCACTCCAAAATGTGCAGTTTTGTCACAACACAATGCCACAGATGTCTCAAGTTTTGAGGGAGCGTGCAATTGACATGCGGACTGCATGTCCACCAGAGCTGTTGCCAGAGAATTAAATGTTAATTTTTCTACCATAAGCCGCAGTCGTTATAGAGAATATGGCAGTACGTCCAACCGGCCTCACAAAAGACCATGTGTAACCCTGCCAGCCCAGGACCTCAACATCAGGCTTCTTCATCGTCTGAGACCAGCCACCCGGACAGCTGATGAAACTGTGGGTTCGCAGAACCAAAGATTTTCTGCACAGACTGTCAGAAACCGTCTTTGGGAAGCTCATCTGCATGTTTGTTGTCCTCACCAGGGTCTTGACCTGACCGCAGATCGGCATCATAAACAACTTCAGTGGGAAAATGCTGACCTTTGATGGCCACTGGCACGCTGGAGAAGTGTGCTCTTCAAGGATGAATCCGTACTGGATCAACTGTACTGGGCAGATGGCAGACAGCATGAATGGCATTGTGTGGGCAGGCAGTTTGCTGATGTTAACGTTGTGAACATGGTGGATAATGGTTATGGTATGGTCAGGCATAAGCTACACACAATGAACACAATTTAATTTCATCAATGGCAATTTTAATGCACAGAGATACTGTGACGAGATCCTGAGGCCCAATGTTGTGCCAATCATCCACCGCCATCATCTACTTTTTTAGCATGACAATGCACAGCCCCATGTCGCAAGGATCTGTACACAATTCCTGTAGGCTGAAAATGTCATAGTTCTTCCGTGGCCTGCGTACTCACCAGACATGTCACGCATTGAGCTTGTTTGGAATGCTCAGGATCAATGTTTACCACAGCGTGTTCCAGTTCCTGCCAATATCCAGCCACTTTGCACAACCATTGAAGAGGAGCAGGACAACATTCCACAGGCCACAATAAACATCTTAATCAACTGCATGCGAAGGAGATGCAAATAGTGGTCACACCAGATACTGACTGGTTTTGTGATCCACTCCTTTACATTTTGTAGGTATCTATGACCAACAAATACATATCTGTATTAGGGCCTAATGAATTTATTTAAATTGACTGCTCCACAAGTCTGGTTCATCCTTGGGAGCAATTTCTAAACGCCTGAAGGTACCACGTTCATCTGTACAAACAATAGTTTGCAAGTATAAACACCATGGGACCACGCATCCGTCATACCGCTCAGAAAGGAGGCGTGTTCTGTCTCCTAGAGATGAACGTACTTTGGTGCGAAAAGTGCAAATCAATCCCAGAATAACAGCAAAGGACCTTGTGAAGATTATGGAGGAAACAGGTACAAAAGTATTGATATCCACAGTAAAACGAGTCCTATATCAAAATAAGCTGAAAGGCCGCACAACAAGGAAGAAGCCACTGCTCCAAAACTGCCATAAAAAAGCCAGGCTACGGTTTGCAACTGCACATGGAGACAAAGATCGTACTTTTTGGAGAAATGTCCTCTGGTCTGATGAAACAAAAATAGAACTGTTTGGCCATAATGACCATCGTTATGAATGGAGGAAGAAGGGGGAGGCTTGCAAGCCAAATAACACCATGCCAACCGTGAAGCACGGGGGTGGCAGCATCATGTTGTGGGGGTGCTTTGCTGCAGGAGGGACTGGTGCACTTCACAAAATAGATGAATTAGTGAGGCAGGGAAATTATGTAGATATATTGAAGCAACATGAGGCAGGGAAAGGCATGAGGCAGGGAAATTATGTAGATATATTGAAGCAACATCTCAAGACATCAGTCAGGAAGTTAAAGCTTGGTCGCATTGGGTCTTCCAAATGGACAGTGACCCCAAGCATACTTCCAAAGTTGTGGCAAAATGGCTTAAGGACAACAAAGTCAAGGTATTGGAGTGGCCATCACAAAGCCCTGACCTCAATCGTATAGACAATTTGTGGGCAGAACTGAAAAAGTGTGTGCGAGCAAGGAGGCCTACAAACTGACACAGTTACACCAGCTCCGTCAGGAGGAATGGGCCAAAATTCATCCAACTTATTGTGGGAAGCTTGTGGAAGGCTACCCAAAACGTTTGACCCAAGTTAAACAATTTATAGGCAATGCTACCAAAACTAATTGAGTGTATGTAAGCTTCTGACCCACTGGGAATGTGATGAAAGAAATAAAAGCTGAAATAAATCATTCTCTCTACTCTTAGTCTGACATTTCACATTCTTAAAATAAAGTGGTGATCCTAACTGACATAAAACAGGGAATTTTTACTAGGATTAACACTGAGTTTAAATGTATTTGGGTAAGGTGTATGTACACTTCAACTGTATATATATATTTTTTCCACTAACTGTTAGTACTATCTCTTACAATACTGCCAATAAAATGTAATAATAAAAGCAAGAAACATGCACATTCTGTCACGGGTGAATAGGAGTGGAAGTTAGGAGTCAGGTGCAGAGAGCAGAGGGTTCAAGAAAAATAGGCTATTTATTCCGGCACAAGCGGTCACACTGACCAACCCAAAACACAGGGTAAAACAGTCCAAAGCACAAAACCACTGCCAACACTAAACGTGAACACAAAATAATCCTGCACAAACTAGAGCGGGCCTAGCAAGTTTAAATAGGCTAGAAAATCAGGAAAACACAAATAGGAACAGGTGCAACAAATAAGACTAAACTAACAGAAAAGGAAAAAAGGATCGGTGGAGGCTAGTAGGCCGGTGACCACAGGTCACCGCCCGAACAGGCAGTGGAGCCATCGTGACACATTCTGCATGACACATTCTTTAACAGTTTTATGATTTACGTTTTATTTGAAAGGCATCTTTACTGAAAACATTGCCTTTCACTCTTTTATCCAATTGTCTAGACTGGACAAAATTAATGTGTGTGCCCATCGACACCAGACATGATCAGGACATACAAGTTGAAATATCAAAACGAAATCTGAACAAACTATATTAATTTGGGGACAGGTCAAAATACATGAAACATTCATTGACATTTAGCTAGCTAGCCTGCTGCTGATATCTCACATTAGGTTGTTATTTTGAAATGCACAAGGTTATTTTCTTCTGAATTTTTAAAGAATTTTGACCCATATTGAGTCACACAAAATCTTGTGTTCTCTACTCCAACAATTCATTCACAGATAAAAGGGGGAACCTAGTTAGTTTCTAATCTCTCTTCCTTCAGTGTTCTTCTGTGGACTTTATATGTCAGTTGGCAACCAACTTTGACTGGATTGTGGACCTCAGCGTACTTGCAGCGAACTTGCAGTGCAACAGGTGTCAAGCAAAATAACCAAGTTCTATTTTTAGTGCCTGGCTACGCAGCCGCATGCGAGCAATTGGGATAAAATTATTGAATTGAAATGTACATTTATTTTGCAATGCACGGACACGCAACGTGTGGTCATGTCACTCCTAGGTGACACTCGTCCCTCAACCGATCTGTCTTATTTTTTATTTTTTTTAATAAAAAAATTATTATTATTTCACCTTTATTTAACCAGGTAGGCTAGTTGAGAACAAGTTCTCATTTGCAACTGTGACCTGGCCAAGATAAAGCATGCAGTTTGACACATACAACAACTCAGATTCACATGGAATAAACAAAGCATACAGTCAATAATACAGTAGAAAAAAATAAAACAAAAAAGTCTATATACAGTGAGTGCAAATTAGGTAAGATAGGGGAGTTAAGGCAATAAATAGGCCATGGTGGCGAAGTAATTACAATATAGCAATTAAACACTGGAACGGTAGATGTGCAGAAGATGAATGTGCAAGTAGAGATACTGGGGTGCAAAGGAGCAAGATAAATAAATAAATAAATACAGTATGGGGATGAGGTAGATAGATGGGCTGTTTACAGATGTGCTATATACAGGTGCAGTAGGTGCTCTTGTAGGAAGTGGAACTCGTTTAAAAAAAAACAAATTCTCTGCACCAGACAGAACTCTTTCGGTTTCGTTCCTTCTCTTTGTTATTTTTGTTATTTCAGTGTTCAGTTTAATAAAAATCATGAAAACGTATCACGCTGCATCTTGGTCCTCTCCTTCCAACAGCCGTTACATCAGTGCAGATGGCTGTCATGTGAGACAGCTTTTATGCAGACATACAGAAGTCAAATATCCAGACAAAAGTCAAATGAAATCAAACTTTATTTATATACCACAAGTATACAACAAGTATATTAATTAAAAACTGATTAAAGTAATCTATGCAGTAATATATGGTTCATCTAGCATAGTCTTTTAGAGCAGATGGAGGGTAGTGTGTAGTGACAGGGTTTGTTGTTCCAGCGCTTATGTACTGTAGAGAGAAAATACACAAGTCAATATATGCACTGTATATCCTAGAATATCTTTATACTATTTTTATTTGCCAAAATAGGTGTTTGTTGTGTATGTTAAATATGTGTGCGCCATTTTAAGAGTACACAGAAGTTATGGGTTTAGGGAGAGAAAAACAGATACAGAAAGCATTGTATGCATTGTAAGACTACGAGACAAAATATGAATAAACAAGCCCAGGTTTCACATATTTCTCACACTGTATTACACTCTTTTTTACTAAGGACAACTACACAACAAGGTGGTACTCTGCTATACAATGGTTGATATACTGTATATATAGCTATATCCTTTACCGCCAAAGTTCATCTCTAGGCATCTCTCTCTGTTGTTGTTGCTAGGCTCTCCTGGGTTCCAGCCATGGTAATCAAACCTGGACCCGTCGCTCCAAAGCCATATCGTGTTCTGTTCACAAACCCCACCCGCACACAGACAGTCAGTCACTGTAGGCCTAGTGTAGTCTCAAATTGTTAGAGGGTTGAGTTCCTAACATTGACTGAACCAAAAAGAGGCATATTATAGAGGCATATCAAAATGTAAGAAAAAATAAATAGAAACAGTTAACGTTGTTGTTTTGGTTTTGTTCTCTCTGTAATTTAAATGAGAAAAGTAAGGTCAATTACGCTGAGCAAAAATAGAAACGCAACATGTAAAGTTTTAGTCCTGTTTCATGAACTGAACTAAATGATCCCAGAAATGTTACATATACACAAAAAGCTTATTTCTCCCAAATGTTGACAAATTTGTTGACATTCCTGTTAGTGAGCATTTCTCCTTTACTAAGATAATCTATCCACCTGACAGGTGTGGTATATCAAGAAGCTGGTTAAACAGCATGATCATTACACAGTTGCATCTTGTGCTGGGGACAATAAAAGGCCACTCTAAAATGTGCAGCTCTGTCATAGAACACAATGCCACAGATGTCTCAAGTTTTGAAGGGAGCGTGCAATTGGCATGCTGACGGCAAGAATGTCCTCCAAAGCTGTTACCAGAGAATTTAGTGTTCATTACTCTACCATAAGCCACCTCCAATGTAGTTTTTGAGATTTTTACAGTACTGTTCATCGAACCAGCCTCACAACCGCAGACCACGTGTATGGCGTCGTGTGGATGAGCGGTTTGCTGATGTCAACATTGTGAACAGAGTGCCCCATGGTGGCGGTGTGATTATTGTGTGGGCAGGCAATAAACTACGGACAACAAACAGAATTGCATTTTTACCAATGATGAGATCCTGAGGCCCATTGTAGTGGCATTCTTCTGTCGCCATCACCTTTTGTTTCAGCATGATAATGCACAGCCCTATGTCGCAAGGATCTGTTCACAAATCCTGGAAGGCTGAAAATGGCCTGCATACCATTGAGCATGTTTGGCATGTACTGGATCGACGCGTACGCACAGCCATTGAAGAAGAGTGGGACAACATTCCACAGGCCACAATCAACAGCCTGGTCAACTCCATGTGAAGGAGATGTGTCGCGCTGCAGGATGCAAATGGTGGTCACACCAGATACTGGCTGGTTTTCTGATCCACGTCCCATGGACCCTTTTTTAAAGTATCTGTGACCAACAGATTAGGGCCTAAATAATTTATTTCAATTGACTGATTTCATTATATGAACTGTAACAGTAAAATCTTGGAAATTGTTGCATTTATATTTTTGTTCAGCATAAATAAAACATTTAGCAAAATGTAAAGATATTAAAGAAGAGTTTACATAGACGGCATCAGAGCCTCCGATCCAGGTGCCTGGGAACCCATTGGTATGGCTCCTAACCAGCTCCTGCAGAAAATGATACTCCTGGGAGTTGTGAACTGACGCCAGGTTCGCTCCGAAGTGCACACAGTACCGCTAGAGGGGCAGAGACATTTTCAGACAGAGAATAGAATACAGAGTAATTGTGCTTGTATTGTATTCTACTTACAAGTTGTAATTGTTATAAAAAAAACAATGCGGTCTAACATTTGCTGATACAGATATGTGTTCACTGTACCTCTGCCTCAATCCATGTGCTGGGGCCACGAACAAACATCAAACAGCGGGATCCGTATTTGGTCCAGCCTGAGGGACACAAGCTCCTGCTCTCTACCCCCACCTCCTCTTGCACCTCCTGCTCCTCTTCCTGCACCTCCTGCTCCTCCTCCTGCACCTCCTGCTCCTCCTCCTGCACCTGCTGCTCCTCCTCCTGCACCTCCTGCTCCTCCTCCTGCACCTGCTGCTCCTCCTTCTGCACCTGCTGCAACTCATGCAGCTCCGCCACCCCATTAGCCTCTGTAAGTCAAAGTGATACACACCCCATATTATGTTGCATCTGTTACCACCAGGGGTTTAAAATGTCAGACGGTTTTTGTTCAACACAGTTTGCCTCCTCTCCTTTGTCCTCTACAAAAACATAGACAACAGAGACAAGTCAATGATGATGGTGGAATATTAGCTATTTGAGTGGAGACATAAATGCTGACGTTTTACTGCAGAGGGCTGTATAAAACCTACCAAAAGCAAGGAGTTGATCCACATCATTGGCCTCCTGTAAGGGCTCTGAAACATCAACAGTGATGTTATTTTAAATACAACACACACACGTACACATACACATACACACACACACACACACACACCACAGGAGGTTGGTGGCACCTTAATTGGGGTAATGACTGGAGTGGAATCAGTGGAACGGTGTCAAATATACACACACAATTTTGCTACAACATAAAAAATACAGAATGAATAATGTAAAGTGTGTGTGTGTGTGTGTGTGTGTCTCTTACTTGCATTGCCCAAAGCCAAGGCAGCGCTGAGAAGCAGAAGAATGGTCATCATCGCCATGGTGATAGTCTCCTCGGAGAGAGAGAGAGAGAGAGAGAAAGAGAGAGAGGGAAACAGGGAGAAGAGGTCAAAACAAATTCAGCAACAGAGAATACTTCAGAGTGCGTAGAAAACATACTTGTTGTAGAGTGAATCACAGGTAGATACCGTAGGTTCTGTTCAGATGAAGAGAGAGGAGCGCCTTTATACACCTGGCCACAAGGAAGCAACTATTATTTTCGAACAATAGTTAACTAATATATCGACTTGTTTATGGGGCATTCCGTAGAAATGGATCAAAGTGCAAAAAAACAGGATCATATGTGCTTATGGCTCGGTTCTTATTCTCCTAAATAAGTGAAGAGTTTCGTTCCAAAACGCTATATCCACCCGTTTTTCTAAACTGTGTTTTTTCATAGGAATTTATGCTCAGGCTCCTTCATGTGTGTGGGTAAAATATGACTGTTTTCAGATTTTTTTATTAATAGATTTTAGATGTGTATTAAAATGTTTTTTTTGTATACCAAACGTGTCGAACGCATTCCACAAGAATGCTGGCCTCTGTTGACTCCAATGCTTCCCACATTTGTTTCAGGTTGGCTGGATGTCCTTTGGGTGGTGGACCATCCTTGATACACACGGGAAACTGTTAAGTGTGAAAAACCCAGCACCGTTGAAAGGAACTTACAGTGAGCTCCAAAAGTATTGGGACAGTGACACATTGTTTTGTGGTTTTGGCTCTGTACTCCAGAACTTTGGATTTGAAATGATACAATACACTACATTTCTAAACATGTGTACACTAATGTGGATGCTAACATGATTAATGAATCGTGAATAATGATGAGTGAAAAAGTTAGACAAACAAATATCATCCCCCCAAAGATGCTAACCTCCCCTGTTATTGTAATAGTGAGAGGTTAGCATGTCTTGGGGGTATGATATAAAATGCTTACCTCCCCTGTTATTGTAATAGTGAGAGGTTAGCATGTCTTGGGGGTATGATATAAGATGCTAACCTCCCCTGTTATTGTAATGGTGAGAGGTTAGCATGTCTTGGGGGTATGATATAAGATGCTAACCTCCCCTGTTATTGTAATAGTGAGAGGTTAGCATGTCTTGGGGGTATGATATAAAATGCTAACCTCCCCTGTTATTGTAATAGTGAGAGGTTAGCATGTCTTGGCGGTATGATATAAGATGCTAACCTCCCCTGTTATTGTAATAGTGAGAGGTTAGCATGTCTTGGGGGTATGATATAAAATGCTAACCTCCCCTGTTATTGTAATAGTGAGAGGTTAGCATGTCTTGGGGGTATGATATAAGATGCTAACCTCCCCTGTTATTGTAATAGTGAGAGGTTAGCATGTCTTGGGGGTATGATATAAGATGCTAACCTCCCCTGTTATTGTAATAGTGAGAGGTTAGCATGTCTTGGGGGTATGATATAAAATGCTAACCTCCCCTGTTATTGTAATAGTGAGAGGTTAGCATGTCTTGGGGGTATGCTATAAGATGCTAACCTCCCCTGTTATTGTAATAGTGAGAGGTTAGCATGTCTTGGGGGTATGATATAAGATGCTAACCTCCCCTGTTATTGTAATAGTGAGAGGTTAGCATGTCTTGGGGGTATGATATAAAATGCTAACCTCCCCTGTTATTGTAATAGTGAGAGGTTAGCATGTCTTGGCGGTATGATATAAGATGCTAACCTCCCCTGTTATTGTAATAGTGAGAGGTTAGCATGTCTTGGGGGTATGATATAAGATGCTAACCTCCCCTGTTATTGTAATAGTGAGAGGTTAGCATGTCTTGGGGGTATGTTATAAGATGCTAACCTCCCCTGTTATTGTAATAGTGAGAGGTTAGCATGTCTTGGGGGTATGATATAAAATGCTAACCTCCCCTGTTATTGTAATAGTGAGAGGTTAGCATGTCTTGGGGGTATGCTATAAGATGCTAACCTCCCCTGTTATTGTAATAGTGAGAGGTTAGCATGTCTTGGGGGTATGATATAAAATGCTAACCTCCCCTGTTATTGTAATAGTGAGAGGTTAGCATGTCTTGGGGGTATGATATAAGATGCTAACCTCCCCTGTTATTGTAATAGTGAGAGGTTAGCATGTCTTGGGGGTATGTTATAAGATGCTAACCTCCCCTGTTATTGTAATAGTGAGAGGTTAGCATGTCTTGGGGGTATGATATAAAATGCTAACCTCCCCTGTTATTGTAATAGTGAGAGGTTAGCATGTCTTGGGGGTATGATATAAAATGCTAACCTCCCCTGTTATTGTAATGGTGAGAGGTTAGCATGTCTTGGGGGTATGATATAAAATGCTAACCTCCCCTGTTATTGTAATGGTGAGAGGTTAGCATGTCTTGGGGGTATGATATAAAATGCTAACCTCCCCTGTTATTGTAATAGTGAGAGGTTAGCATGTCTTGGGGGTATGATATAAAATGCTAACCTCCCCTGTTATTGTAATAGTGAGAGGTTAGCATGTCTTGGGGGTATGATATAAGATGCTAACCTCCCCTGTTATTGTAATGGTGAGAGGTTAGCATGTCTTGGGGGTATGTTATTTCTGCACTTGTAACTTTCTCATTCATCATTATTCACGATTCATTCAAGACTATCCGTAATCATGGTAGCATCCAGATTAATGTAGAACTGTTTAGAAACATGTTATATTCTTATTTACAATAAAAGTGATTCAAAAATGACATAATACATGATTTACCATTAATTTCGATTGGGCACAAAATAATCTTAAAAACAACCAAAACAAACAAACGCATCCAACAAGTTTGTAGAGTAACAATCTTGATGTAAGGAATATGGGACAAAATACTAAACCCTTGACTACTTTATAAACATATACGTGAATTTGTCCGAATACTTTTTGTCCCCTAAAATTGTCTGACTATTTACAAAAAGTGCTGTAATTTCTAAATGGTTCCCCCGATACGGATGCCAATACCCTCAAATTAAAGCTGACAGTCTGCACTTTAACCTCAGTTATTGTATAATTTCAAATCCAATGTGCTTGAGTACAGAACCAAACAACAAAACATGTGTCACTGTCCCAATACTTATGGACCTCACTGTAAATATTTTGTCTTGCCCATTCACCCTATGAATGGCACACATACACAATCCATAACCTGTCTCTTCCCCTTCATCTACACTTATTGATGTGTATTTAACAAGTGACATCAATAAGGGATCATAGCTTTCACCTGGATTCACCTGGTCAGTCTATGTCATGGAAAGAGCAGGTGTTCTCAGTGTTTGGTATACTCATATTGTTTAGCTGGAATGGAATGTTCGTGTTCTGTATATTTGACTGATATGTGGTTGTCTCACCTAGCTATCTTAAAATGTACAATGCAGATGTTTATTTTATCTCAATATCAAATCGTTTCTGGGTAACCATTAAGCACTTTACTGTGATTTGTTTTAAATTAATATGTTCAAAAATAAAACAAAACAAGCTTCTATCGCAAAGGGTAATTTCTCAAGTAAGAATTTTACTAGGACTGTCTGGGACTGGTCTGAGTGGTCTGAACATGTTCTGATATTGGCAGAGAAGTTTGGATCTCTCTTTCTTATTGGTTTATATATTTTTTTGCGGAATGGTGATGTCACCACAGAAGGACAAATCTCCATCCCACCAAAACAGATAAAAAGTTCAGGCCGTCTTTTCAAACAGCTCTATTCCAACCTCATGGAGTGCAAATACACACATATATATATATATATATATATATATATATAGTTGAAGTCAGAAGTTTGCATACTCCTTAGCCAAGTACATTTAAACTCACACACAAATCCTGACATTTAATTAGGATCACCACTTTATTTTAAGAATGTGAAATGTCAGAATAATAGTAGAGAGAATGATTTATTTCAGTTTTTATTTCTTTCATCACATTCCCAGTGGTTCAGAAGTTTACATACACTCAATTAGTATTTGGTAGCATTGCCTTTAAATTGCTTAAACTTGGGTCAAATGTTTACCACAATAAGTTTGAATTTTGGCCCATTCCTCCTGATGGAGCTGGTGTAACTGAATCGAATTTGTTGGCCTCCTTGCTCGCACACGCTTTTTCAGTTCTGCCCACACATTTTCTATACGATTGAGGTCAAGGCTTTGTGATGGCCACTCCAATGTTGCTTCAATATATCCACATAATTTTCCTACCTCATGATTCTAACTGTTTCGTGAAGTGCACCAGTCCCTCTTGCAGCAAAGCACCCCCACAACATGATGCTGCCACCCCCGTGCTTCACGATTGGGATGGTGTTCTCCCCCTTTTCCCTCCAAACATAACAATGGACATTATGGCCTAACAGTTCTATTTTTGTTTCATTAGACTAGAGGACATTGCTCCAAAAAGTACGATCTTTGTACCCATGTGCAGTTGCAAACCGTAGTCTGGCTTTTTTGGAGCAGTGGCTTCTTCGTTGCTGAATGTCTATATAGGTCACGTTTTACTGTGGATATAGATACTTTTGTACCTGTTTCCTCCAGCAACTTCAAAAAGTCCTTTGTTGTTGTTCTGGTATTGATTTGCACTTTTTGCACCAAGCTGCGTTCATCTCTCCTTCCTGAGCGTTGTGACGGCTGCGTGGTCCCATGATGTTTATACTTGCATACTATTATTTGTACAGATGAACGTGGTACCTTCAGGCGTTTAGAAATTGCTCCCAAGGATGAACCAGACTTGTGGAGGTCTACAATTGTTTTTCTGAGGTCTTGGCGGATCCTCCCATGATGTCAAGCAAAGAGGCACTGAGTTTGAAGGTAGGCCTTGAAATACATCCACAGGTACTCCTCCAATTGACTCAAATGATGTCAACTAGCCTATTAGAAGCTTCTATAGCCATGGCATCATTTTCTGGAATTTTACAAGCTGTTTAAAGGCACAGTCAACTTAGTGTATGTACATTTCTGTGAAACATTGAATTATAAGTGAAATAATCTGTATGTAAACAATTGTTGGAAAAATGACCTCATGCAAAAAGTAGATGTCCACTACATACAGATCTCATATTACTACCGTATTGGGGGGTGTTAGAATGTCTTGGTACATACAGTACCAGTCAAACAATTGGACACACCTACTCATTCCAAATCAAATCAAATGTATTTATATAGCCCTTCTTACATCAGCTGATATCTCAAAGTGCTGTAAAGAAACCCAGCCTAAAACTCCAAACAGCAAGCAATGTAGGTGTAGAAGCACGGTGGCTAGGAAAAACTCACTAGAAAGGCCAAAACCAGGCTGTGACGGGTGGCCAGTCCTCTTCTGGCTGTGCCGGGTGGAGATTATAACAGAACATGGCCAACATGTTCAAATGTTCATAAATGACCAGCAGGGTCAAATAATAATAATCACAGTAGTTGTCAAGGGTGCAACAAGTCAACACCTCACTTTCATTGCCGATCATTAAGAGTATCTCTACCGCTCCTGCTGTCTCTAGAGAGTTGAAAACAGCAGGTCTGGGACAGGTAGCACATCCGGTGAACATGTCAGGGTTCCATAGCCGCAGGCAGAACAGTTGAAACTGGAGCAGCAGCACGGCCAGGTGGACTGGCAACAGCAAGGAGTCACCATGTCAGGTAGTAATGAGGCATGGTCCTAGGGCTCAGGTCCTCTGAGACAGAGAGAAACAGAGACAGAGAGAAAGAGAGAAAGAGAGAATTAGAGAGAACATACTTAAATTCACACAGGACACCGGATAAGACAGGAGAAGTACTGTAGAAAATAGTAAAAATAAAGAAAACCCTTGAATGGGTAAGTGTGTCCAAACCTTTGACTGGTACTGTATGTAGAAATATACATAAAATGTCATGTCATACAATATATTAAAAACACAGGTAAAAAGAAGAGATCAATAGTCATATATTTTGGTGTCTGTAGTGCGGCATGTAGCTATAGAATATTAACTTATTGTTTGCTCTGACAGAAAAGGGGTGTTAGGTCAGTTGTTTATTACAGGATGAAAAACCCATATTCTTTTTTTTGGGGGGGGGTGCATCTTTATGTAAAATATTTTCAATTCAGTCAAATGTATTTTATAAAGCCTTTCTTACTTCAGCAGTTGTCACAAATTAGTTTACAGTGCTTTACAGTTACCCAGCTTAAACTCTCAAAGAGCAAGCTAAGAAGGCAGAGGCAGAACCACGGTGGCTAGGAACAAAGAAGGAACCCTACAGTATAAGGAAGGAACCTAGAAAGAAACTAGGTAATTAATCATATTCTGCTGTGAACTTCATGCTGGGCTTTCTGCAGTGCTCCTACAATATAGCAAAGTGCAACATATAGCCTTTTTCCTGGATACTCATGACCCTTTTCCTGTCAAAATGTAACATAGTAATCTCACGCCACTAGATAAATAAAAATAATAATTACAAGCCCTTTTTTGCTTTCTACATTTGACAGTTCCTATTGGTAATCATCACTAGTATGTCGACTGAGTGAACCCTTTTCCCTTTTCCTGTGGATCTATAATATCAAGCAGTGTTGAGACTTACTAATGTAAATCTTAAGATTTTGACTGAACTTTTTACCCCTTTAGTTATTAATGGGAAACCTAACAACCATCTATGTTGCCTGCCTAATGTTTGTTTCACTGTTGTAGAGTGAATCACGAGTAGATACCGTAGGTTCTGCTCAGATGGAGAGAGAGGAGCACCTTTACACACCTGGCCACAAGGAAGCAGCTATTATTTTTTAACAATTGTTAACTAATATATTGACTTGTTTATGGGGCATTCCGTAGAAATGGATCAAAGTGCGCATTTGTGTTTGTAAGTGGGTGTGTTTGTGTGTATGTGTGTGTGTGTGTGTGTGTGCGCATGTAGGTGTGTGTCAGTGGCAGTAGGTGCTATTTAATTTTAGGGAGTATGATTTTTTTTATGAGCATGGCCTTATTTATGTTACAGCATATTGGATGACTCATTCATATTCCATTCACCCAGTTCAATATAACATTGATAGGTTTAGGCTACAACATGATGCTCAAATTTTCCCTGTACCCATCATGAGGTTGCTACAACCTAGCCAGTGGTGTAAAGTACTTATTTAAAAATACTTGAAAGTACTAGTTTCCTGCAGTTTTTTGGGGTATCTCTACTTAACAATTTATTTTTTTGGAAACTTTTATTTCACTACATTCCTAAAATAAAATAATGTACTTTTTATGACATACATTTTCCCCTGACACCCAAAAGTGCTCATTACATTTTGACAGGAATATGGTCCAATTCACACATATCAAGAGAACATCCCTAGTCAACCCTACTGCCTCTGATCTGGTGGACTCACTAAACAGAGAACATCCCTAGTCAACCCTACTGCCTCTGATCTGGTGGACTCACGAAACAGAAAGGCTTTGTTTGTAAATTACATCTGAGTGTTGGAGTGTTGGAGTGTGCCCCTGGCTATTCGTTAAAAAAAAGTTAAAATTGTGCCGTCTGGTTTGCTTCAAATGAGGAACTTGAAATTATTTATTACGTTATTTTTGATACTTAAGTATTTTTAAAACCAAATACTTTTAGACTTTTACTCAAGTAGTATTTTACTGGGTGACTTTAACTTGAGTCATTTTCTATTAAGGTATCTTTAGTTTTACTCAATTTAGCACTTTTCCCACCACTGAACCTATGAATGAACATTTATAACGTAGGTGCACAGGTTGATAGACAAATTGGAGTCATCAAGGTGACAGACAGTGACACATTCTACACAGCCTAACAAACTCTTGCCTGCAACTAGCTGATCTCGGGTGTAGTCATTAGTCCAAACAGTTCTGTTTTGCAACTAAAACAAGAGTTTCTGTTGGTCAAATTCAGGTAGGCCCATACCGTTTCATTCCGTTTGTTTCAATTTAAGAAACGTTTAGCAACAGAAATCGGCAGAATGAATAAATCCCTGATTACCCTGGCTCGCAGTCTGCGTTCCAATTCCGGGCTATCTGCATTGTGTCCCGCCACCCGCCACCCGCCAACCCCTCTTTTACACTACTGCTACTCTCTGTTCATCATATATGCATTGTCACTTTAACCATATCTACATGTACATACTACCTCAATCAGCCTGACTAACCGGTGTCTGTATGTAGCCTCGCTACTTTTATTGCCTCGCTACTGTATACAGCCTGTCGTTTTACTGTTGTTTTATTTCTTTACTTACCTATTGTTCAGCTAACACCTTTTTTGCACTATTGGTTAGAGCCTGAAAGTAAGCTGTTGTATTTGGCGCAACTGAACTAAATAACAATCACTCATTTCTGTCATCATGAAGTGCTTTGAGAGACTAGTCAAGGATCATATCACCTCTACTTTACCTGACACCCCAGAACCTTCTCAATTTGCTTACTGCCCCAATAGGTCCACAGACAACGAAATTGCCATCACACTGCACACTACCCTATCCCGCTCGAAACAAGAGGAATACCTACGTAAGAATGCTGTTCATTGACTACAGCTTAGCATTTAACACCAGAGTACTCTCCAAACTCCTCATTAAGCTTGAGACCCTGGGTCTCCACCACGCCCGGTGCAACTAGGTCCTGGACTTTCTGAAGGGCCGCCCCCAGGTGGTGAGGGTAGGTAACAACATCTCCACCCCGCTGATCCTCAGCACTGGGGCCTCACAAGGGTACGTTCTCAGCCCTCTCCTGTACTCCCTGTTCACCCATGACTGTGTGGCCATGCACTCTTCCAACTCAATCATCAAGTTTGCAGACGACACTACAGTGGTAGGCTTGATTACCAACAACGACAAGACGGCCTACAGGGAGGAGGTGAAAGCCCTCACAGTGTGGTGTCAGGAAAACAACCTCTCACTCAACATCAACAAAACAAAGGAGATGATCGTGGACTTCAGGAAACAGCAGAGGGAGCATCCCCCATTCCACATCGACAGGACAGTAGTGGAGAAGGTGGACATTTTTGAGTTCCTCGGCACACACATCACGGACAAACTGAAATGGTCCACCCACACAGACAGCGTGGTGAAGAAGGCGCAGCAGGGCCTCTTCAACCTCAGGAGGCTGAAAAAATGTGGCTTGTCACCAAAAGCGCTCACAAACTTCTACAGATGCACAATCGAGAGCATCCTGTCGGGCTGTATCACTGCCTGGTACAGCAATTGCTCCGCCCACAACCGCAAGTCTCTTCAAAGGGTAGTGCGGTCTGCACAACGCATCACCGGGGGCAAACTACCTGCCCTCCAGGACACCTACAGCACCCGATGTCACATGAAGGCCAAAAAGATCATCAAGGACAACAACCACCCGAGCCACTGCCTGTTCACCCCGCTATCATCCAGAAGGCGAGGTCAGTACAGATGCATCAAAGCTGGGACCGAGAGACTGAAAACAGCTTCTATCTGAAGGCCATCAGACTGTTAAACAGCCATCACTAACATCGAGTGGCTGCTGCCAATATACAGACTCAAATCTCTGTCCACTTTAATACATTTAATCAATGGATTTAATAAAGGTATCACTAGCCACTTTAAATAAGCTATGGCACACGGCCATCGCTCATCCATATTGTTATATATACATATTCTTATTCATCCCTTTACATTTGTGTGTATAAGGTAGTCGTTGTGAATTTGTTAGATTGCTTGTTAGATATTACTGCACTGTCAGAACTTGAAGCACAAGCATATCGCTACATTCACATTAACATCTGCTAACCTGAAACTTGGCTCATTCATCCCCATCCTCTCCCCTGTAACTATTCCCCAGGTCGTTGCTGTAAACTTCCCTGGTAAAATAACAGATAAATACAAATAATAAGTAAATAAATAAATAATCATGTGTATGTGACCAATGAAATTTGATTTGATTTGATCTGAAACCCTACCTCTTCAAAGACTATCTTAACTAATTCCACAATGCCCCCTTTGCACCCCCTTCTCAGCCAAAAAGGGAACAAAAATAATGCCTTTCTAACACTCGGAATAACTTGGAGCAACTTCGATCTCACACTAAAATTCTAAGATGTCACACTTTTCTATGATGCAAATCAAGCATGTGGACACACACACACAATGTGGGCAATGAGGGTTAAATTTAGCGCTATTTTTTTGTTGTTGACAGAATGCACAAAAAACATGTTAGAGATTTTCTCAGGGGAAATGTTGTTTAGTAAGAACAAGAGCTGTACATACAAGTATATCTCTTCTCCCACGGACACATGCACACGCACACACACAGAGAGTGAGAGAAAGAGGGAGAGAAAGAGAGAGAGAGGGAGAGCGAGAGAAAGAGAGAGAGAGGGAGGATGCCAGGGTCAAACCTTGAGATTCCACAAGTGGTGTTATGATTTGTTAAATAGCTCCACCTACAGTATACATTGCCCACTCCAACCAAAGGACAAATTACTCCAGTGTGTTCTCCTCACAACATAACTGCAACTTCAACATCCTTCTCTATAACTCAAACAGACAGTGTAGTACACGGTACCTTAAACACCCCAATTTTGAAACTCAAATACTTTCCCTATGATAACAGACCTCTAAGCAACCACTAAGCAGGCAGTCCAGACTATCAACACAGAGGGTCTTGATGGTTGGAATGGAGGCCTGATTAGCTCTACATGACTGATTTGCTCTACACTGGCGATTCACAACGAATCACAACATATAAACAGGAAATCCATCAATAGACATGACATCACTCACCTGTGGTTCAGTGACAGTAGACTCTGTGGTCCTGACTGTGTCTTATTCCCAGCTATTGTTTGACTGACAGGGACATACACTGAGAAAAAATATAAATGCAACATGTAAAGTGTTGGTCCCATGTTTCATGAACTGAAAATAAAAGATCCCAGAAAGGTTCCATGCACTCAATTTCTCTCAAATGTTGTGCACAAATTTGTTAGTGAGCATTTCTCCTACGCCAAGATAATCCATCCATCTGACAGGTGTGGCATATCAAGAAGATGATTAAACAGCATGATCATTACACAGGTGCATCCTGTGCTGGGGACAATACAATGCCACTCTAAAATGTGCAATATTGTCACACAACATAAAGCCACAGATGTCCAGTTTAGAGGGAGCGTGCAATTGGCATGCCGACTGCAGAAATGTCCACCTTAGTTGTTGCCATACAATTTAATGTTAATGTCGCGACCTTAAGATGCCTCCAATGTTGTTTTAGAGAATTTGGCCGTATGGCCAACCAGCCTCACAACCGCAGACCATATATAACCACACCAGCCCAGGACCTTGACATCTGGCTTCTTCACCTGCGGAATCATCTGAGACCAGCCACCTGGACAACTGATGAAACTGTGGGTGTGCAGAACCAAAGTCTTTCTGCACAAACTGTCAGAAACCTTCTCAGGGAAGCTCATCTTTGTGCTTGTCGTCCTCATCAGCAGTTTGGCGTTGTAACTGACTTCAGTGGGCAAATTCTCACTTTCGATGGCCACTGGCACACTGGAGAAGTGTGCTCGATCCTTGTTTCAACAGCACTGGGCAGATGGCAGACAGCGTTTATGGCGTCGTGTGGGTGAGCAGTTTGCTGATGTCAACGTTGTGAACATGGTGCCCCATGTTTGGCAGTGGGGTTATGGTATGGGCAGGCATAAGCTACGAACAATGAACACAATGGCATTTTATCAATGGCAATTTGAATGATACCATGACGAGATCCTGAGGCCCATTGTCGTGCCATTCATCCACAACTGTACAAAATTCCTAGAAGCTGAAAAAATGGCCTGCATACTCACCAGACATGTCACACATTGAGCATGTTTGGGATGCTCTGGATCGACAGCATTGTCCACCAATATCGACCAACTTTGCACAGCCATTGAAGAGGAGTGGGACAACATTCCACAGGCCACAATCAACAGCTTGATCACCTCTATGCGAAGGAGATGTGTCGCTCTACGTGAGGCAAACGGTGGACGCACCAGATACTTTTTATACACGGCCCTACTTTTTTTTTAAGGTATCTATGACCAACAGATGCATATCTGTATTTCCAGTCATGTGAAATCCATAGATTAGGGCCTAATGAATTTAGTTCAATTGACTGATTTCCTTATATGAACTGTAATTAGTAAAATCTTTAAAATTGTTCTCATGTTCCGTTCATATATTTTTTCAATGTAGTTTCCAAGGGGACTTTGCTTGGGTGGTATTTTCACTATTGTTTTCAACTTTCAGCTTGGGCCCCAATAACTTGTTGTTGAATATGCTGTTATTACAGTGATACAACATGCCCACTAACATTGGGTAGTCTAGTGGTTAGAGCGTTGGACTAGTAACCGGAAGGTTGCAAATACACAAATGTAAGGGATGAATAAGAATATGTACATATAAATATATGGATGAGCGGGTTTTCAGTCTCAGCTTTGATGCACCTGTACTGATCAAGTGCTGTAGGTGTCCTGGAGGGCAGGTTGTTTGCCCCCGGTGATATGTTGTGCAGACTGCACTACCCTCTGGACAGCCGTGCGATTGAGGACAGTGCAGTTGCCGTACCAGTTGGTGATACAGTCCGATAGTATGCTCTCGATTGTGCATCTGTAAAAGTTTGTGAGGTTGACAAGCCAAATTTCTTCAGCCTCCTCAGGTTGAAGAAGCTCCTTCATCACCACGCTGTCTATGTGGGTGGACCATTTCAGATTGTCCGTGATGTTGTGTGCCAAGGAAATTACCTTCTTCACTACTGTCTTGTCGATATGGATGGGGGTTGCTCCCTCTGCTGTTTCCTGAAGTCCACGATCATCTCTTTGTTGACGTTGAGTGACACCACACTCCGAGGGCCCTCACCTCCTCCCTGTAGGCCGTCCGGACGTTGTTGGTAATCAAGCCTACCACTGTAGTGTCGTCTGTAAACTTCATGATTGAGTTGGAGGCGTGCATGGCCACACAGTCATGGGTGAACATGGAGTACAGGAGAGGGCTGAGAACACACCCTTGTGAGGCCCCAGTGCTGAGGATCAGCGGGGTGGAGATGTTATTTCCTACATTCATCACCTGGGGGTGGCCCGTCAGAAAGTCCAGGACCCAGTTGCACAGGGCGTGGTCGAGACCCAGGGTCTCAAGCTTAATGAGGAGTTTGTAGGTTACTCTGGTGTGCATGTTGTAGTCAATGAACAGCATTCCTACACAGGTATTCCTCTTGTCCAGATGGGATAGGGTAGTGTGCAGTGTGATGGCGATTGCATTGTCAGTGGACCTATTGGGGCGGTATGCAAATTGGAGTAGGTCTAGGGTATCAGGTAGGGTAGAGGTGATATGATCCTTGACTAGTCTCTCAAAGCACTTCATGATGACAGAAGTGAGTGCAACGGGGCGATAGTCATTTAGTTCAGTTACCTTAGCTTTCTTGGGGACAGGAACAATGGTGGTCATCTTGAAGCAGGTGGGGACAGCAGACTGGGATAAGAATTGATTGAATATGTCTGTAAACACACCAGTCAGCTGGTCTGTGCATGTTTTGAGGACACAGCTATGGATGCTGACAGGTCCGGCATTCTTGCGAGGGCTAACATGTTTAAATGTTTTACTCACGTTGGCCACAGAGGAGAGCCAGCAGGCTTTGGTAGAGGGCCGTGTCAGTGGCACTGTATTGTCCTCAAAGCGAGCAAAGAAGTTGTTTAAATTGTCTGAGAGCAAGCCATTGATGTCCGCGACGGGGCTGGTTTTCATTTTGTAATCCGTGATTGACTGTAGACCCTGCCACATACGTCTCGTGTTTGAGCCATTGAATTGCGACTCTACTTTGCCTTTATACTGAAACTTTGCTTGTTTGATTGCCTTGCGAAGACAATAGCTACACTGTTTGTATTCGTTCATGTTTCCAGTCGCTTTGTCATGATTAAAAGCAGTGCTTCGCGATTCCAGTTTTGCGCGAATGCTGCCATCAATCCATGGTTTCTGGTTAGGAAAAGCTTTAATAGTCACAGTGGGTACAACATCGCCTATGCACTTACTAATAAACTAGCTCACTGGGTCAGCGCATACATCAATTTTAATGTCTGGGGCTATCTGGAACATATCCCAGTCCACGTGATCGAAGCAATCTTGATGCATGGAATCCGATTGGTCAGACCAGTGTTGGATAGAACTGTGCACTGGCGTTTCCTGTTTAAGTTTCTGTCTATAGGCTGGGAGCAACAAAATGGAGTCATGGTCAAATTTGCTAAGGAAGTGCAGGAGAGGGCTTTGTATGCATTGCGGAAGTTAGAGTAGCAATGATCCAGAATGCTACCATTCCGTGTCACGCATTCGATATGCTGATAGAATTTAGGTTTCTTCCTTCACAGACTGCATGAAATTATGACCTCTACCTGTTGTGTATGGTTTCCTAGAAACAAGGGTGGCTCAACTTACCTCTTCGTCTCAACTTACCCCACTTTCCCCTAAAAAGTTCAATCAAGTTTCAATTGTCAATTTTCAAGTTTGTTAGTCGTATATACAGGATACACAAGGTATACACTGTACAATGAAATGCTTACTTGCAGGTTCCTTCTCAATAATACAACAACAATAAATAATAAAAGATAAGAATACAAACATAAAGTAAATGGCTGAGTAGAATAGAATAAACATTTTAGCGAAAGTATAGTACAGGAAGGCACAATTTATAGTCTAATATTACATGTGTTTTGGGGAAGGGGGGATTGGGGGGCAAGTGTTTAAATTGTGCTGCATTTAGCAGTCATAATAAGAGTCTGGTAGCAGCAGTTGTGATGGTTGTGTAGCATGAATGTGTGTGTGTGTGTGTGTGTGTGTGTGTGTGTGTGTGTGTGTGTGTGTGTGTGTGTGTGTGTGTGTGTGTGTGTGTGTGTGTGTGTGTGTGTGTGTGTGTGTTAGCGAAGGTGTGGCAAGTCAGAACAGGTGGTCAGTCCAGTTCAAGTGTTCAGCAGTCTGATGGCTTGTAGATAGAAACTGTCTCTGAGCCTGTTGGTATCAAACGTCTGCCCGACGGTAAGGGAGTGAACAGCTCGTGGCTGGGTTGTGTAGGGTCCTTGATGATGCTGCGTACCTTCCTCCGGGACCGTTTGGTGTAGATGTCCTGGATGGGTGGGAGCACGGTCCCAGTGATGTACTGGGCCGTCTTCCCCACCCGCTGGAAGCCTTGTGGTCGTGGACAAAGCAATTCCTGTACCAAGTCGTGATTCAACCGGTCAGGACCCTATCGATGGTGCAGCAGTATTATTTAGAGTAGGACCGAGGGTGACATGCCAAATTTCTTCAGCCACTTTAGGACATTTTTGCGCCCTCTTGACAAGACTGGTGGTTTTGTTGGTCCATGTCAAGTCCTTGGTGATGTGGACACCGACAGACTTAAAACTGCTGATTCTCTCTACTGCAGTCCCATTGATGTAGATCGGGGCATGTTCCCTCTGCTTCCTGAAGTGAACAATCAACTCCTTTGTTTTTGCTGATGTTTGTAGAGGTGGTTGTCCTCAGTGAGGGTGTTTGAGATAGGGTAGGCAGGTCCGGGGAGGAATCCAAGGGAGTAGTGGAGTGGGGAATCCAGGACAGAGCAGCAGGATGACGAGACGTGGGACAGGAGACGGGAGTCAGAGCGGGCAGAAAAACAGCATTGGGCAGGTCAATAGGAAAACAGCATCAGGCAGGGAAACAGGCAGAGCAGGGTAACAGGATCTGAGTTGTAACAAATAGCTAGAAGCGTAACTGACTGAGCAGAGGTTACGATCTGGCATTGTGGGAGTGGCAGGACTGAGTATTTGTAGAGGTCTTGACTATGGGTTGCGGATCTGCTTAGACTCCAGCACACCTGTTTCCGCCCGCATAATCACACACACACACACACACACACACACACACACACACACACACACAGAGGGAAAGAGCACTGGGGGAGGTGGCAGGTCAAAGAGAAACAGGATGACCACTAGAGGGCGTTGCAGGAGCAGATGTGACAGTCACACCCTGATCGGTTTCACCTGTCTATGTGCTTGTCTCCAACCACCTCCAGGTGTAGCCCATCTTCCCCATTATCCCTTGAGCATTTATACCTGTGTTCTCTGTTTGTCTGTTGCCAGTTTGTCTTCTCAGGTTTTACCAGCGTTCTTTCCCGGTTTCGTTTCTCTAGTGTTTGTTTCCTAGTTTTCCCAGTTCTGACCATTCTGCCTGCTCTGACCCCAAGCCTGCCTGCCATCCTGTACCTGCCTGACTCTGACCTGATTAAGAGCCTCTGCCTGCCCTAACACCAAGCCTGCCTGCCGCCCTGCACTTGCCTGACAATGACCTGATTGCGAACCTCTGCCTGATCCCGAGCCTGCCTTCTTGCCATCCTGTACCTGCCTGACTCTGACCTGATTACGAACCTCTGCCTGTCCTCGACCTGCCCTTTGCCCCGTGTTATAATAAATGATTGAGAACTGTATTATGCGCCTCCTGCGTCTCGGTCATATCTTGAATCATGATAGGTTCAGAGAATTAATCTAGTACTGAAAGCATAAGCTACAGGTAGTTAGCACTGCAGTGCATGAAATGTGGTGATTAGTTGACTCAAAGAGAGAGAAATACAATAGTTGAACAGTTTTGAACAAATTCAAGCAATCATTTTTTTCAATTTCAGTTTCACTTACTTAGCTGGCAAATGCAGCTAGCTAGTGTAGCCTACTGAAACACCCTGCTCAAACAGAGGGATGCGTTGTTAGCTAGCTGGCTATAACAGAGGGATGCTATGTTGGCTAGCTGGCTATAACAGAGGGATGCTATGTTAGCTAGCTGGCTATAACAGAGGGATGCTATGTTAGCTAGCTGGCTATAACAGAGGGATGCTATGTTAGCTAGCTGGCTATAACAGAGGGATGCTATGTTAGCTAGCTGGCTATAACAGAGGGATGATATGTTAGCTAGCTGGCTATAACAGAGGGATAATATGTTAGCTAGCTGGCTATAACAGAGGGATGCTATGTTAGCTAGCTGGCTATAACAGAGGGATGATATGTTAGCTAGCTGGCTATAACAGAGGGATGCTATGTTAGCTAGCTGGCTATAACAGAGGGATGATATGTTAGCTAGCTGGCTATAACAGAGGGATGCTATGTTAGCTAGCTGGCTATAACAGAGGGATGATATGTTAGCTAGCTGGCTATAACAGAGGGATGATATGTTAGCTAGCTGGCTATAACAGAGGGATGATATGTTAGCTAGCTGGCTATAGCAGAGGGATGATATGTTAGCTAGCTGGCTATAACAGAGGGATGCTATGTTAGCTAGCTGGCTATAACAGAGGGATGATATGTTAGCTAGCTGGCTATAACAGAGGGATGATATGTTAGCTAGCTGGCTATAACAGAGGGATGCTATGTTAGCTAGCTGGCTATGACAGAGGGATGCTATGTTAGCTAGCTGGCTATAACAGAGGGATGATATGTTAGCTAGCTGGCTATAACAGAGGGATGATATGTTAGCTAGCTGGCTATAACAGAGGGATGATATGTTAGCTAGCTGGCTATAACAGAGGGATGCTATGTTAGCTAGCTGGCTATAACAGAGGGATGCTATGTTAGCTAGCTGGCTATAACAGAGGGATGATATGTTAGCTAGCTGGCTATGACTATCTAACACAACACTGGAACTCTTCCAAGGTAAGCTTTTGGTATTACGAATTTATTGCCACCGGGGCCTGCAGTTGTAACTGCTTACTGACTGTACACTAACGTTACTGCATGGGTCAGCGGTCTAAGGCACTGCATCACAGTGCTAGAGGCGTCACTACAGATCCTGGTTTGATTCCAGGCTGTATCACAACCGGCCGTGATTGGAAGTCCTATAGGGCGGAGCAAAATTGGCCCAGAGTGGTCAGGGTTAGGGCTTGGCTGGGGTAAGCCGTCATTGTTAATAAGAATTTGTTAACTGATTTGCCTAGTTAAATAAAGGCGAAATAAATAACAGTTATATTAGCTATGCTGACTATAATGTTAAATTAGCTAATATGGTGACAACGATGTAGGCTGTTTGGCTTGGATTTTTTTTTTGCCTGATCACATACAGCTGGTGTGTACATTGATCAGGGATCAGGGGTGTATTCATTCCGCCGATTCTGATGAAAATGTTTCCTTAAACGGAAGCAAGCGGAACAATACGGGGATAAACATACTTGAATTTGTTCAATAGAAAATCTATTTTGCAATTGTTGGACTAATGATTACACCCTATATCAGCTAGATGCAGACAAGAGTGTGCAAGAATGTCACTGTCTGTCACCTAAAATCTCTCTCTCGACCTGTGTGTACCTACGTTGTAAACTGTCATTCATAGGCTAGGTTGTAGCACACAGACACAAACATACCTAACCCCTATATGACTGAAGACAATCCAACACACACTTATATCCCATTAGGCCGTCCACCCACACAGTCAGTTCCATCTAAAAGCAGGTAATATTGGCCAAATTAGCCACATTTACTTGTCCTTCAACACAGTCTAAAGGCTTCACTAATTTCAAAAACACTATTCCTTGTGTTCTGATGTGTAGCATATGCACAACTAGACAGGATCGAGGCAAAGATTAACAGAGAAAAGTACAAAGAGATCTTTGATGAAAACCTCACCTTCCAACAGGACAAAGACCCTAAACACACAGCCAAGGCAACACAGGAGTTGCTTCGGGATGTCCTTGCTTCTGAATATCCTTGAGTGGCCCAGCCAGAGCCCAGACTTGAACCCGATCGAACATCTCTGAAAATATCTGTGCAGCAACACTGACAGAGTTTTAGAGGATCTGCAGAGAAGAATGGGAAAAACTCCCCAAATACAGATGTGCCAAGCTTGTAGTGTCAAACCCCAGATGACTCGAGGCTGTAATCACTGCTAAAGGTGCTTCAACAAAGTACTTGGTAAATTATTCTAATTGTTTTTTTTTTCATTTAACATTAATTTAACTAGTCAAGTCAGTTAAGAACAAATTCTTACTTACAATGACGGCCTACCCCAGCGACGCTGGGCCAATTGTGAACCGCCCTATGGGACTTCCAATCACGGCCATATGTGATGCAGCCTGGAGTTGAACCAGGTACTGGAGTGACGCCTCTCGCACTGAGATGCAGTGTCTTCGACCACTGCGCCACTTGAGAGTAAAAGGTCAGAGTAGTTATGTAAATGTGATATAAAAATAATAATAATTCAATACATTTGCAAAAAATTCTAAAAACCTGTTTTTGCTTTGTCACTATGGGGTATTGTGTGTAGATTGACAAGGGGGAAAAATTATATAATACATTTTAGAATAACCCTGTAACGTAACAAAATGTGGAAAAGGTCAAGGGGTCTGAATACTTTCCAAATGCACTGTATATAAACTCAGCAAAAAAATAAACATCCCTTTTTCAGGACCCTGTCTTTCAAAGATAATTCGTAAAAATCTAAATAACTTTCCAAACCAGCACTGTTCCCATTCTTCTTCAATGAACCATAAACAATTAATGAACATGCACCTGTGGAACGGTCGTTAAGACACTAACAGCTTACAGACGGTAGGCAATTAAGGTTACAGTTATGAAAAATTAGGACACTAAAGAGTCCTTTCTACTGACTCTGAAAAACACCAAAACAAAGATGCCCAGGGTCCCTGCTCATCTGTGTGACTTAGACATGCCTTAGGTATGCTGCAAGGAGGCATGAGGACTGCAGATGTGGCCAGGGCAATAAATTGCAATGTCCGTACTATGAGATGCCTAAGACAGAGCTACAGGGAGACAGGATGGACAGCTGATCGTCCTCGCAGTGGCAGACCACAGTGCAACAACACCTGCACAGGATCGGTACATCTGAACATCACACGTGCGGGACAGGTACAGGATGGCAACAACAACTGCCAGAGTTACACCAGGAACGCACAATCCCTCCATCAGTGCTCAGACTGTCCTCAATAGGCTGAGAGAGGCTGGACTGAGGGCTTGTAGGCCTGTTGTAAGGCAGGTCCTCACCAGACATCACCGGCAACAACGTCGCCTATGGGTACAAACCCACCGTCGCTGGACCAGACAGGACTGGCAAAAAGGGTTCTTCACTGACGAGTCACGGTTTTGTCTCAACAGGGGTGATGGTCAGATTCACGTTTATCGTCGAAGGAATGAGCGTTACACCGAGGCCTGTACTCTGGAGCGAGATCGATTTGGAGGTGGAGGGTCCGTCATGTCACAGCATCATCAGACTGAGCTTGTTGTCATTGCAGGCAATATCAAAGCTGTGCGCTACAGGGATGACATCCTCCTCCCTCACCTGGTATCCTTCCTGTAGGCTCATCCTGACATGACCCTCCAGCATGACAATGCCACCAGCCATACTGCTCATTCTGTGCGTGATTTCCTGCAAGACAGAAATGTCAGTGTTCTGCCATGGCCAGCGAAGAGCACGGATCTCAATCCCGTTGGGCACGTCTGGGACCTGTTGGATCAGAGGGTGAGGGCTATGGCCATTCACCCCAGAAACGTCCGGGAACTTGCAGGTGCCTTGGTGGAATAGTGGGGTAATATCTCATAGCAAGAACTGGCAAATCTGGTGCAGTACATGAGGTGGAGATGCACTGCAGTACTTACACCAGATACTGACTGTTACTTTTGACCCCCCCCCACCTTTGTTCAGGGACACATTATTCAATTTCTGTTAGTCACATGTCACATGTGGAACTTGTTCAGTTTATGTCTCAGTTGTTGAATCTTGTTATGTTCATACAAATATTTACACTTTCAATTTGCTGAAAATAAATGCAGTTGATAGTGAGAGGACGTTTCTTTTTTAGCTGAGTTTATATATATTAAAAAAGTAGCTAGACATCAGTCAGAGTGTTTTCTGCAGATAGAATACCCATCCGAGTGGAGAAGAGCAACTGAAACACAAAATGAGTCTGATGCCAAGCAGAAATGACAGCAGAGCAGACAGGCCTGTAGCCCTAGCGACTCCAGACTCCAGACAGACACTGTGTGTACACGCTTCAGAGCAAGTACTGTTCTTCCTTCAGACAAGCATGTGTCAAAACTTTTTTCATTTGCACAATGTCTCTTGTTCACATTCATTTGTAAATGTCCAAGCTCCTACCTATACATCTTTATGAGCTGGATTACTGTCTTTGCACTCGCTAGCACATTTAGCAAGCAGCCTCCATGGAACTTCGCTATTACTTGTGCTAATTTTGTTAGCATTCCGGTAACAGATGCCCAATGGTTATTTTTCCGTTTTTTTGGCGCCCCCTTGTGTACTAAAATGTAAATCCCCGGATAAGAGAAGGACGATATGAAGATATGAAAATCTGGAAACCGCCCAACCCTACTGTTAGTACTCCATCTCTCTCTCGCTCTGTCCTACATCCCATCCCTCCATCTCTCACTGTGATGTAAACTGCTTTCTTCAAGTCAATCGCTCCCTGAGCCCTCCCTCCTTGCCTGTCTCTGTCTCTCTCTACCCCTCTCCCTACATCCATTAGGAAATGCTCGACACACACACACACAAACACACACACACACACACACACACACATTTTAACTTTCTAGTGTGTGCATAACATTTCATCCTGTGTTATGAAGTCCTTTGCTAAAACTATATTTGACTAAATAGTAATAATACATGTAATAGAAACTGAAATGTAAGAATAATATTTCCAGATATTCCTTTACTGGCACCTAAATCAGCTCAGCAGGACAGAATGGTTTTCAGTTAGAACAAGGATCTCAGTAATACTGTAACTATTCTCTGATAGAGGAGAGAAAGTCTGTTTGCTGTTGTTTAGTCCTGAAGAATGTTAAGTTTCATTTCCTGATTTTATTTTGAATTGAATTGGACCAATGACTGCGGAGTTCATGGGCGGGAACAGACAGCTGACTCGACTCGTCCAATGAAGGAACAGAGCCGCTGAGAGTGAAGAGAAGCAGAAACAGAGACAGACCCAGACATTGGATCAACCGAATCCCGCATCAGCTACTCCCCCCACACACATACACCCCACCACCCCTCTTCCTTGCCTCAACACCTTATAAAGTCAGATGCTGTATTGAGAAGCAACACAACATTTCTCCTGACTGGAAAAACATAAAGACTGAATAAACTGTCTTGATCTTCATTCAGTTCATTCTAGTCGACAGATTGACATTAAGACTTGATGTTCAGTGATCTGTAGAAGAGAAGCTTCACTGTGTTTCCACAGCCTGAGGAGCTACTGAAGAACATCTGACTGATATATTACAACAACAGGAGACTCCTCACAGGTGCGTCCTCAATTTGAGGGACTATAATACTGATGTACGGTTTCTTCTGTGTTCTATTGATTTCTATTAGAATCACAGATGTCTATACTGTGTATCCACAACAACTGCTACTCAGCCCAATAGTATGGCAGTCCCCTGCTCTAACCTCTGTTTGTGCATGTGTGTCTGTCTGAGTGGTTGAGATAAACGGAAGTCGAATTTCCGTTGGAAGTTGTGTACAATTGGACAATAAAAACAGCTTATCTTATCTTACCTTATTTAATAAAGATAAGTTAACGTGATTATGGTGATTAAAGTTAGTCTATTCCACTCTATATAACTCTGACTGTTCACCACAGAATGAGAGAATGTACTGACTTCAAACTGAACACTGAAAATACCTAGAATTTAAATTAAAATTGTCATAATTCCAGCATGATAGTAAGAGAGAAGGTTAAATGATGTTCCTCCTAATCAGTCATCTCTCTCTCTCTCTCTCTCTCTCTCTCTCTCTCTCTCTCTCTCTCTCTCTCTCTATAGGTGTGCCATGTCCGTTCCCTATGTGGAGGTGAGGAGTAGAGAGTTGGGTGGGTCGGTGGACATCGGGCTGTTCCACCAGCATCTCAGCGGGGGGTCACATGTCAGGGGACCCGGCGTGGGCGCCAGCATCGAGGCATCCAATCGGGACGGAGTCAAGTTGATGGCCAGAGCCCAGGTTCTAACGCTGTCTCAAGGCGAAGGGGAGGGGAGGACCAGGGTGGGGCTGGCGTTTGACACGGGCGTAGGGATTGGTCCAGAAGGGCTGGAGGCAAAGGTGTTGGGGACTGGGCTGAGGCTGGGGCCGAGACCCACTGTGTCCCTGGTGGGAAATGAACTGGAGTGTTCTGTCATGTAGACTTTGACTGTGTCCTAAATTGTACACTATAGTTCCCTATATATTCCCTATATAATGCACTTTATAGGGAATAGGGTGGGGATGAACTCTGTGTTCTGTCATGAAGTCGCTAATGTACACTGTTTCTGGAACAGCTGGCAACCTGAAGGGTATCACTTCACTCTGGACAATGTTGCGTGTTGGAGCATGTTGGGGTCAAAATGGTTGAACCTAAATGTATAATAAAATCAAGAGTTTTTACATATTAAGAGTGTGGCCTACTTTTACTGATGTCTTTTAGCATTCAGGAGAGGGAGCGTTGAGAAAGAGGGAGGGGAAGAGGACAGGAGGAGGGGGGAGGAAGAGAGAAGGAGGGAGGGGATAGGAGGAGGGGGGAGGAAGAGAGAAGGAGGGAGGGGATAGGAGGAGGGGGGAGGAAGAGAGAAGGTGGGAGGGGATAGGAGGAGGGGGGAGGAAGAGAGAAGGAGGGAGGGGATAGGAGGAGGGGGGAGGAAGAGTGAAGGTGGGAGGGGATAGGAGGAGGGGGGAGGAAGAGAGAAGGAGGGAGGGAGGGGATAGGAGGAGGGGGGAGGAAGAGAGAAGGAGGGAGGGAGGGGATAGGAGGAGGGGGGAGGAAGAGAGAAGGAGGGAGTGAGGGGATAGGTGGAGGGGGGAGGAAGAGAGAAGGAGGGAGGGGATAGGAGGAGGGGGGAGGAAGAGAGAAGGACGGAGGGGATAGGAGGAGGGGTGGAGGAAGAGAGAAGGTGGGAGGGGATAGGAGGAGGGGGGAGGAAGAGAGAAGGAGGGAGGGAGGGGATAGGTGGAGGGGGGAGGAAGAGAGAAGAAGGGAGGGGATAGGAGGAGGGGTGGAGGAAGAGAGAAGGAGGGAGGGGATAGGAGGAGGGGTGGAGGAAGAGAGAAGGAGGGAGAGGATAGGAGGAGGTAAGAGGGGCGTGAGAGGAGAGGAGAGCGATTGGACTGGACTGAGTCTTAAAACATTCTAAATCAAATAGCTAAATGATCCTTGGTATGGGCTTTTTAAATCAATTCCATAATTCCTATACATCCTGACAAAATATACCATATTACTGGCCTGCTAATGTGTCTTCACGGGTCCAAAAAGGAACTGGGGCTATCCCACCCGGTCCCGATATGCATAAAACAGTTTGTTTAATATAGAGACCTGTTTCAAACAGACCCAAGGACAACTGGACCCATTCATATAGACTTGGTGGATCCAGACCCGATCCGATCCGTATGAGGGAAGAGAGCAGAAAAGTCATTTTTAAGCTACTTTATTAACCAGAGCTGATAAAGCGGGAGAGGAGTGAGAGAAACACAGAGGGCCGTACCATAGCCACAGGAAGTAGGGGTTCTGAGGGTGCAGGAGCACCCCCTGAAAAATCTGATTGAAAAATATAATATTAATAAAATACATATATTTTTCTCTCACAAAAGTAGTGCACTGGGCCTTTAGTTGTCCTGTATTAGCTGACCATAACTATGCAAATCGCATCCCCCCTCCCCACCCACTACTTCCAACTGTTATGGGCCATACTGTGAACGAGTGCTGCCTGTTTTCATAGACTAGACGTTGCATTACTCATTTCATATGTATATACTGTATTCTATTCTAAAATCTGATTTGATTTGACATAGTAAATGGAGATCCGGAACACATTAATTAGTATGTATGATATGTTACGTTTGGTATGGTTACATAAGACAGATGGTTACAAAAATGAAAGTAGGGTGGTTGGTCAGCGTGGATGGGTAGGGATTTGATGTGAAAGTCTAGCAACACAAAGGTTGTGAGTTCAAATCTCATCACAGACATTTTTTGCTAATTAGCAACTTACTACTTTTTTTTTAGCTTCTCTGCAACTACTTACATGCTGACCACACTGCCGGCATTGCGTGTGCGAGCTTAGCAAAATAAATGTACACACGTTATTCAATAATTTTATCTAAACTGCTCTCGTGCATCAATGAGCATCTGCATATTCCCACGTGGGTGATTGAAAGATGAACTGTGGTCCACACTCCAGTCCAGTGGGGGATGGTAATGCACCTTAAAGTTTGTCGCCAACCGCCATATACAGTCCACAGAAGAAGAAGAAGAAGCAGAGATTAGTAGAAACTAACTAGGTTTCCCCTTTTATCTGTGAATTAATTGTTGGAGTAGAGAACACACGATTTTGTGTTGACTCAAAATGGGTCAAAATTCTACAAAGATCCAGAATAAAAGGACCTTGTGGATTTCAGGTAAAATAACAACCCAATTTTTATGGCCCAAATTAGCTAGCAATTGCAAGCTAGCTAGCTAAATGTCCATGAATGTTTCATGTGTTTCGACTTGTCCCCAAAATTATATAGTTTGTTCAGAGTTAGTTTTGATATTTTTTATATGATCTCGTCTGGTGTGGATGGACAAAATCAACATGCTGGGTCTAGTCAGCATGTTAGCATGTTAGCTAACCCTTCCCCTAACCCTAACCTTAACCCTTTTAGCTAACCCTTCCCCTAACCCTAACCTTAACTCTTTAATCTAACTCATAAACTTAACCCTAACCCGTAACCCCTAAATTCGTAATACATACCATACAAAATATAACATATTATACTAAATGGGAGTGTTATGTAATTACGTAAAGAATAATATGAAATGCTCTGAGACCAGGTTGGCGTGTGACATGGGGAGCAGGGAGGAGAGAGGGAGAGATAAGAGACAGCAACCAACCAAACCCGGCCTCTGCTATAGTAGACTAATAGCTGCCATAGATAGGTTATTGATGATCAAATATGATTATGTAGTACCTGCCTTGGACTGCATCAAACCGGGATAAGCTAGTTAAGATAGCTAACATTAGCTAGCTATGCTAACTGAGGCTGCAGTGCATGGCTTTCTCATCTTACAGATGGAGAGATAATAACAACTCATAATATTATGTAGCAGCCTGCCTACCTGTTGGCTCTTGGTCGTTCTAGCCTATCCTTCTCCTTTAACATTTAAATCTGTCATTTTAATTCCATATTTCATTGATTAGATATCTCCTAACTTTTGCCATACATTGAGCGAGGCTCTGTGACTGTAGCCTATTGCCGCTTTGATGACTTATGATTGGCGCCAACAACAAGCTACATCTGCCACACTCCACTCACATGAAAAGCAAGAGCAGCAGCGTAAATTATACAATGTCTCTCTATGTACTACAGCAGTCCTGTTAGGATCTTTCAGACAAGTCAGTAAAAATCACAAATACCCGAGAACCATGGCTACCATATCAGATCTGACCCAGACCCATGACATTATTTTGAATTCTGGATCCAGACCAGGTCCCGGATTGGGTCTAGGGTATTCGAGTACCAGATCCGGTCTCAAGTATTGGGTACAGGTGGAACCGTGAAGACCTCTAGCCTCACATTGTAGGCTAAACTGCAGAGAAATAAAACATAACTGATCAAAATGGTAGCCCAATCATAATACCATTCTTCATTACATTGTGTTGTTGTAGCTTAGGTAGGATACATTTCTTGTAGCCGAGCTAAAAAACTGAAACAATAGGGTTGCTTTTCAAGCTGCATACCTGGGGACTGGGAGGGAGGCACTCTGGGAAGTCTCGGGAGCGCACATAGTGTAGGCTACCTTTGATTTCCTTATCTGATAACTTTTCTTTCTCTGTGCAAAGTGACTGTATATCTTTACTGCATTATTAAGCCTAACACTGAGTTTATGAATTATGGGTTTATATGCATAGGATTCTAACTTAGGCTATAGGTTACATCTCGAGCCTCTCTGTTTTCATTGTTCTGTTGCGTCATTACTAGAGTCCCAGGAAAAGCCAGACTATAAAAACGTAACACTTATTTTGACTTATTTTCTTTATCCTACTAATGGCCTGTTGGAGGAGAGACGCGCCCTTGCTTGCTGAATGTAAAATAGTCTAAAGCATTAAGAACTGGTTGGGCGTTGGAAAATAGAAGAGCATATTTTCCTATCATGAACCTATTTTAACACTGGGCTACATCCTGACAAAATACACCATACCAGTGGTCTGCTAATGTACCTTTCTGGACCTTCTAAACTGTCAATAATAGACCCAAACTGGTCCAAATGGTTGCATAATCAGGCTTAGGCTCAAGGCCTATGCAGTTATTTTGTCATGAAGCAAAACAAGAAGTTTGAGCGGTTATTCTAATTAGCCTACATCACTGCAGTTTACAGCCCATGGACAATAATTGTGTACTCACTTGATAACAATTAGAAATGCATCATTGCACTGTCTAGTTGTAGCCCAGGTTTAATAATGGTCTTGTTTAAAAATGTAAGCCTAATCAATAGTGGAGCTTTGCGTGCCAGGGTACCACAGAGCACAACCTGGAGGAAAGCACTAGGTCCTTCAGATCTTCAATTTCATCGTCTTTGAACTTATTTTTTTCTTGCACTTTGACAGGAACATATTTAGAGTATAGCCCTAATATTTAGCTAGTGAATGTCCTAATACTTAGCTTCTTAATTCGGCTACACATAACTTCCATCTGTTCCTGTGCCAAATAGGTCATAGGCTAAGCAAGCCTTTCCGCTATAGGTCATTCCCCCTCTCCTTTAATCCCATGGAAAGCTATATCTACAAAAGCTATAGGTCATTCCCCCTCTCCTTTAATCCCATGGAAAGCTATATCTACAAAAGCTATAGGTCATTCCCCCTCTCCTTTAATCCCATAGAAAGCTATATCTACAAAAACTATAGGACATTCCCCCTCTCCTTTAATCCCATGGAAAGCCATATCTACAAAAGCTATAGGTCATTCCCCCTCTCCTTTAATCCCATAGAAAGCTATATCTACAAAAGCTATAGGTCATTCCCCCTCTCCTTTAATCCCATGGAAAGCTATATCTACAAAAGCTATAGGTCATTCCCCCTCTCCTTTAATCCCATGGAAAGCTATATCTACAAAAGCTATAGGTCATTCCCCCTCTCCTTTAATCCCATGGAAAGCTATATCTACAAAAGCTATAGGTCATTCCCCCTCTCCTTTAATCCCATAGAAAGCTATATCTACAAAAACTATAGGACATTCCCCCTCTCCTTTAATCCCATGGAAAGCCATATCTACAAAAGCTATAGGTCATTCCCCCTCTCCTTTAATCCCATAGAAAGCTATATCTACAAAAGCTATAGGTCATTCCCCCTCTCCTTTAATCCCATGGAAAGCTATATCTACAAAAGCTATAGGTCATTCCCCCTCTCCTTTAATCCCATGGAAAGCTATATCTACAAAAGCTATAGGTCATTCCCCCTCTCCTTTAATCCCACGGAAAGCTATATCTACAAAAGCTATAGGACATTTATTTAGATACTTTTGTATATTAAGCCTGATAGCCTAATCATGGGGAAAAAAACACGTTTGCTCTTTCTAAGTGCTGAAACACTATGGTTCCAAAATCTGACAAGGTTTTTCTAGGGGATTCTTGTATTGGAATCCTATAGGATCCTATAGGATACATTGAAACCTATAAGATACAATCCTATAGTACTCCAATAGGACTTGTTCCAAAATGTATTAGGATTTTTCTAATAGATTCTTGTATTGGAATCCTATAGTATCCTATAAAATAAAATCCTATAGGATATACAGTAATCCCATAGGAGTCCAATGCATTTATTTTTCAGTTTTGGCGACCCCCAAATGAAAATATAGCACTCCTAAATGTAGCTGGTTGTCTTCAGCAGGTTGTTCTCTAACAAGTAGCTTAATGAATGTAAACAAAACCAATCCTACCTGAAGACTGAGGCTACTGAGGGCTAAATAAAGGGAGAGTAATCAGGGTGATGATGAAGTCCCGGTGTGCGAAGCGAGGTGGAGCAGGTGTGTACAATGATGGTTGCCAGGTGTGCGTAATGTTGGTTGTCAGGTGTGTACAATGATGGTTGCCAGGTGTGCGTAATGTTGGTTGTCAGGTGTGTACAATGATGGTTGCCAGCTGTGCGTAATGTTGGTTGTCAGGACCGGTGATTAGAAGAACTGCGATGTCAAGTGCCAGTGAGAGAGAGCAGGAGTAGGCGGCTCCAGCCACAGGACGACACCGGCCAGGGGGACGCCCCGAGTGGGAGCGGGCCAGTCCGGGCGGTGGAGGTAGAAATCCAGGATGATTTGTTGTCCACCGGGACCCAACAGAGCTCCTATGGACCTTACACCTCCCAATCCACCAGGTACTTCTAGCCGACACCCACAACATCGGGAATCCAGGAGGGACCTGGCAGTATAAGCAGGGCTCCCATCGATGTCCAGGGGAGGTGGAGGGGTGTTGCAGGGGATGGCACCACGCAGGGGACCAGGAACCATCGGCCTGAGGAGGGAAAGATGAAAAGAGGGTGAGATTCGGTAGTTAGTGGGGAGTTGTAATCTATAGGTTACATCGTTGACCCTCCCGAGGACCTTGAAGGACCCCACAAACCAGTGGCTCAGCTTCCTAATGGGCAGGTGGAGTGGGAGGTTCCTAGTGGAGAGCCAGACGCGATCACCAGGATGGAACACCAGAGCCTCACACACTCCTTCTTGTGGCTGGCGGCATGCTGGAGCCTCACATGGGCATTGTTCCAGTTCTCCTCTTCGACCCGTGACCCCCAGTGAATTGGGGGCCACGGTCGGAAACAATATCCTCCGGGAAAGGCCATAGTGCCGGAAGACCTGCTGGAACAGTGCCTCAGTGACCTGGAGAGTGGTACGGAGACAGGGATAAAACAGCAGGATTTAGAACATCTGTCCACAATTAACAAAAATGTAGTGAAACCCTCAGAAGAGGGGAGATCAGTGACAAAATCTATGGACAGATGAGACCAAGGTCGCTGGTCCCTACTGAAGTGTGCCGGGACATATACTCAGCAGGAGTTGACATAGCAAGCGACGTCCTGCGCCAAGGTGGGCCACCAGTACCTTCCTGGAAATAGATTGAACAGTGTGGGTGATACCTGGGTGTCCAGCGATGAGAGATGTGTGCGCCCAGGTCAAAAGCCAATCCCTTATCCTCGTGGGAACGTAACTGCACTCTGGAGGACAAGTAGCAGGCGTGGGTTCCCTCTACAGAGCCTGTTGAGTGTTCACATCTACTTCCCAAAGCATGGGGACAACGACTCGGGAGGGCAGAACGATGGGTACACTCGTGACAGGAACCTCTCCCCAATCGTAGAGACGGGACAGGGCATCGGCTTTGATGTTATGATATGCTTTGATATGACAAGGTGAAGTCGAATACAACTTCCTATTGAGGCAATGTAAGTTATATTTAAATTTAGAGTTACTGACATGAAAAGAAGCATATACAAGCAATCAATCAAATGTATTTTATAAAGCAACCTTTGACATTAGCAGTTGTCACAAAGTGCTTATACAGATACCCAGCCTAAAACACCAAAGAGCAAGCAATACAGAGGCAGAATTACAGTGGCTAGCAAAAACTCCCTAGAAAGGCAGGAACCTAGGAAGAAATCTAAAGATGAGCCAGGCTCTGGGGGGTGGCCAGTCTTCTTCTGGCTGTGCTGGTGGAGATTATGAAGGAGTACAGCAACTTAGGTCAGATCGTTCTTCAAGAGGTTTAAACGTTTATAGATGACCAGCAATGTCAAATAATAATCACAGTGGCTGTAGAGAGTGCAATAATTCAACACCTCAGGAGTAAATGCCAGTTGGTTCTTCATAGCCAAGCATTTAAAGGTTGAGACAGTAGGTTCCGGTAGAGAGAGACCGGGTCAAACAGCAGGTTCTGGTAGAGAGAGACAGGGTCAAAAAGCAGGTTCGGGTAGAGAGAGACAGGGCCAAACAGCAGGTTCGGGTAGAGAGAGACAGGGTCAAACAGCAGGTTCCGATAGAGAGAGACAGGGCCAAACAGCAGGTTCGGGTAGAGAGAGACAGGGTCAAACAGCAGGTTCGGGTAGAGAAAGACAGGGCCAAACAGCAGGTTCCGGTAGAGAGAGACAGGGTCAAACAGCAGGTTCCGATAGAGAGAGACAGGGTCAAACAGCAGGTTCGGGTAGAGAGAGACAGGGTCAAACAGCAGGTTCGGGTAGAGAGAGACCGGGTCAAACAGCAGGTTCGGGTAGAGAGAGACAGGGTAAAACAGCAGGTTCGGGTAGAGAAAGACAGGGCCAAACAGCAGGTTCCGGTAGAGAGAGACAGGGTCAAACAGCAGGTTCCGATAGAGAGAGAGACAGGGCCAAACAGCAGGTTCCGGTAGAGAGAGACAGGGTCAAACAGTAGGTTCCGGTAGAGAGAGACAGGGTCAAACAGCAGGTTTGGGACAAGGTAGCACATCCGGTGAGTCCTGAGCAGGTTAGGGTTCCATAGCCGCAGGCACAAACAGCAGAGACTGGATCAGCAGCACGACCAGGTGGACTAGAGACAGGGACAGCAAGGAGTCGTCAGGCCAGGTAGTACTGAGGCATGGTCCTAGGGCTCAGATCCTGCATCCTTTATTCAACTTGAGTGTAGACTGGAGGTTATGTAACATGATTTTGCCTACTTGTCAATCCAGATCTGAATGTTTGATGTCCTTTTTACTGTACACTGGTCATAGTATTTTCTTCCACAGCAAATCACTGAATGTCCTACTACAAGGATGTGGTCAGGTTGAAATACTCCTGAGTCACAATAACACAGAATACACAAACACCGTAGATTGCCAGGGCAAGTACATTGAGCAGCTGGTTACCCGACACACACACACACACACACACACACACACACACACACACACACACACACACACACACACACACACACACACACACACACACACTTAATTTAGGTTAGTGTGTAGTCAAGGCTTTGTCATTAAGATAATACTACGCCTATCTTTCAGATCTGCCAACCAGGCTCGTTGGGTGACAGATGACAGTGTTTCCACCAAGCTGTTCCAGGCCTGGAGTGGCACACTGGAACTTCCGGATGCACGTATACTCACTCACTCTGTTTTGTTGTATAAACATTGTCACTTACAGAAATAAGTATGACTCTGTATATATTATGTATGATGAGGGTTTTTATTTCATCTATGTGTCTGCTCTACGGCAGCGGAGGCTCCTCAGGAAGGGGAGGACCATTTTCCTCAGTGAATATTTTTTCGATAAAACTACTCTAAATATATTTACATGTCAGCAAAATACACAATTTTGCATTGAAGGTCTATAGTAGCCCTAACAGCACTCTGTAGGGTAGCACCATGGTGTAGCTGGAGGACCCCTAGTTTCCGTCCTCCTCTGGGTACATTGACTTCAATACAAAACATAGGAGGATTGTGGTTCTCACCCCCTTCCGTAGACTTACACAGTAATTCTGACAACATCCGGAGGATGTTCTCCAACCTATCAGAGCTCTTGCAGCATGAACTGACATGTTGTCTACCCAGTCAAAGGATTAAGGAATAATATGCTGCTGAAAGCATAAGATACAGCTAGCTAGCTTGAACAGTTTGATTAAATTAAAGGAGAAGCAAGAGAGAGAGAGAGAGAGAGTGATAGCTGTATTTCATTGTATTTTTTTCCACTTTCACTTACTTAGCTAGCAAATACAGCAAACTTGTTAGGCCTACTCAAACACCCGGCTCAAACAGAGAGGGATGCTATGTTAGCTAGCTGGCTATGACTATCCAACACTAGATCTCTTCCAAGTCAAGGTAAGCTTTTGGCTTTATTCATGTATCGCTACCAGGGCCCGCCAGTGTAACTGCTAAACTGCTTGCTGACTCTAAACTGTACTGAATGATTGTAGCGGGTTTACTGACATGTTAGTTCTAGTAGCTAATTTGATTATGATGTTAGCTAATATGGTGATAACAATGGAGGCTGTGTGTAGTGGGTAGCGGTTATGATATGACGGTTTGGCTTGGAAAGGTTTTTTTGCTTGGTCACAGACAGTTGATGTGTTGTGCACTGAAGTCTACAAGTGAAGGGAAAAGTTGAGAGGAGGAGGGTGCGTAGATGCAAGAAGGAATTATACAATGATCAAAGGAATCATGTTGTTCGTATATGGCTGCTATGAAAGTGAACGGTGTTTGCGTGTGATCAGGGGTGTATTCATTCGGCCGATGATCGTGATCTCAAGTATATTCTTATATACCGGTAGTATACATTCCAGCAGTCTATGCTGATTATTAGTATTATTACATATTTAACTATTCAGCAATAAGTGCAATCACACACCAGGGATAAAGAAAATGAAATCAAAACTTGGGTGCGTGCTTATACACTGAGTGTGCATAACATTAGGAACACTGTGTTCCACAGGGATGCTAGCTCATGTTGACTCCAATGCTTCCCACAATTCTGTTAAGTTTCTTGGATGTCCTTTGTGTGGTGGACCATTCTTAATAAAAAAAAACGGTGCGCCTGGCACCTACTACCATACCTCGTTCAAAGGCACTTAAATATTTTGTACTGCCCATTCACCCTCTGAATGGTACACATTCACAATTGTCTCAAGGCTTAAAAATCCTAAAAATCCAGAAAAGGACTGGCCACCCCACATAGCCTGGTTCCTCTCTAGGTTTCTTCCTAGCTTTTGGCCTTTCTAGGGAGTTTTTCCTAGCCACCGTGCTTCTACACCTGCATTGCTTGCTGTTTGGGGTTTTAGGCTGGGTTTCTGTACAGCACTTTGAGATATCAGCTGATGTACGAAGGGCTATATAAATAAATTTGATTTGATTCTTTAATCTGTCTCCTCCCCTTCATCTACACTAATTGAAGTGGATTTAACAAGTGACATCAATAAGGGATCATAGCTTTCACCTGGATTCACCCGGTCAGTCTATGACATCGAAAAGGCATGTGTTTCTAATGTTTTGTACACTCAGTGTATTTGTCTTATTTCACACATGTAAAAGTGTATATTAATACACTTGTGTGAATTGGAAATGTGTTTTTTGTATATCCCAACTCCCTCTGAGACACTCTCGTAGAGAGGGGTCATGGCCAGGGTTTTTTGTATATCCCAACTCCCTCTGAGACACTCTCGTAGAGAGGGGTCATGGCCAGGGTTTTTTGTATATCCCAACTCCCTCTGAGACATTCTCGCAGAGAGGGGTTACGACCAGGGTTTTTTGTATATCCCAACTCCCTCTTAGACACTCTCGTAGAGAGGGGTCATGGCCAGGGTTTTTTGTATATCCCAACTCCCTCTGAGACACTCTCGTAGAGAGGGGTCATGGCCAGGGTTTTTTGTATATCCCAACTCCCTCTGAGACACTCTCGTAGAGAGTTATCAATGGCGACACTGGAACAATTTGGGTTAAGTGTCTTTCCTAAAGGCAGATTTTTCACTTTGTCGGCTCGGGGATTTGAACTACAGATGTAGAATCTTAATTTGACCAGTATTGTTGCAGAAAGGTAATCCTGAGCCAACAGAATTTTAACATTTAGTCCATAATGTTGCACAATCTGAAGTTAGGCTATTAGCTGGCCAAAATTAGCCTGCATAAAAAGTGCAATTCTGTGAATATAACCGCGTGGTAATTAGAGTTTTCACTGAATTCATGTAAGTCACAAAGCTCATCTAGATTTCAATTAAGATTCTACATCTGTAGCTACCTTTCAGTAACTGGCCCAACGCTCTAACCGCTAGGTTACCTGCCGCCCTAAAAATGGAAGGACCGACATGAAATTAAGTTGACATATTCTTGAAATAGAGTGTGTCCCTGTCTGTCTGTAAAAGAAAATCAATTTTAACAACAAAATTGTGCTGTCTAGTTTGGTTAATATGAGCAATTTGCTGAATAGCATTTACTTTTTACTTTTACTCAAGTATGACAATTGAATACTTTTCCCACCACTGAACGTACGTATATTTAAAACCAGATACTTTTAGACTTTTACTCAAGTAGTATTTTACTGGGTGACTTTCACTTTTACTTGAGTCATTTTCTATTAAGGTATTTTTACTTTTACTCCATCACTGAAAATGGACTGATTGTCATCATGTAAAATTAGAAAAAAATAATAGATACATTTTTGGTTTGCTCTGGTTAATTATTGTAAACTGTATCACTTCAGCAAAATTTTTACTTCATTACTTTTTTACATTCGTTTTTTTCCAAGAGACCTTCTAGTGCTCTGTATGTGCTGTTCTACTCTGTTGGGCAGTTAATAATGACTCCTCTCTCCTGACAGGCACACCTGTTACCTGAGGGATGTCGGACAAAGAAGGTACATACTGTAGGCTACATGAACCACACATGAGGAAAAATGCACCTTCAAATTATAGAAACATTTAAAGACTTCCTGTTGTTCAATTAATGATCTATACGCACTGACTCTTGAAGAATAAAACATGTTGCCTCATGAGCTTAGCCTTACCCATTGTAACCTTCACCGAAATATAAAGTTGTTGTTATTTGCTTTTGTTTTGCTGAGTATTTCTAAACAAACAATGTTGATCTCATAGACTGTCAGTCCATAATATAACTCTATTAATCCTCCTCTCTCTCCATCTTGTACTAACAACACGGTAAAACGCAGCCATTAAAGCTTTATCTGCCGTTGAAGATTGCTTTGAACGGGTAACTGGGCCCTGGGGATTCAACGAGATGAATGAGAACATGGACCGACCTCTAAACTCAAGCTGTTCAACAATGCACAAATAGACCTCAACGGTGGAGAGACAAAGTGGCGCAGAGAGGCAGGATTGTACACGGGTGAATATGAGCGCAGCGTGTTAAGGGCGAAGGCTGAGTTGCCCAACATCAAAGCTGGTATTGGGGAATCGATGGAAAAGGATATAGTGGGCACATTGACTACGCATTAGGAAAAGCTGAAATAGACATGGGCGTGTTGAAGGTGGAGGGCAGCTTGCCCGGCGCCAGTGGTGCTTTTCAGGCAACAACCGATGGAGCAAAAGTAATGCTCAAGGCTCAGAGCTCAGAGGTCCACTGCTTTGGATATGTATTCATTCCACCTGTTTAGTTCTCCTACAGCCTACAGACAAGGCTTCAGGGACATATATGTACTTGGTTACTTTTCCTAATGAAAACAGCTTTATGTATTGTTCTTAATAAGTGGATTGTATTTACAATATATACAATACATTCTTATCAACTATATTTGTGATTGTTCTTTTTTATGCACACACACACACACACACACACACAGACACACACACACACACCTCACACCTCACACTGAAGTGTTTATCATGGAAGCCTGGTCTCCTCCAGAGGACACTATCTCCTCCCAGTGGACAAACTGAGCTGCTACAGAAGAGGACTCTTTCTTTTGGTTTGCCTACAAAAACATTTGTGTGTGTGTACATGTATATTTGAGTGTCAAATCAAATCACCGTATATTTGTCATGCGCACATGATACAGCAGATGTATTAGCTCTTCCTCAACAATGCAGTGAAAACTAGGTCAGAAATATAACAAACAAAAATATGAGAGGTAAAAACTCACGAGAATGTACACTATATATAGTTGTGTGTGTGTGTGTAGGTACTTGAAACTCCCCGGAGGCCCATCTGCTATTCTGCTAGCCCCGGCCCGCTAGCTGTCTGAATCGCCGTGTCTCCAGCTCGCCTAGCTACTCACTGGACCCTATGATCACTCGGCTACACATGCCTCTCCTTAATGTCAATATGCCTTGTCTATTGCTGTTTTGGTTAGTGATTATTGTCTTATTTCACAGTAGAGCCTCCAGCCCTGCTCAATATGTCTTAGCTAGCCCTTTTGTTCCAACTCCCACACATGCGGTGACCTCATCTGGCTTAAATGTTGCCTCTAGAGACAAAACCTCTCTCATCGTCACTCAATGCCTAGGTTTACCTCCACTGTACTCACATTCTACCATACCCTTGTCTGTACATTACATTACAACCCGGATGTCCTAGCCGTGTCTGAATTCTGGCTTAGGAAGGCCACCAAAAATCCTGAAATTTTCATCCCTATCTATAACATTTTCCGACAAGATAGAACTGCCAAAGGGGAAGGAGTTGCAATCTACTGCAGAGTTCTGTCATACTATCCAGGTCTGTGTCCAAACAATTTGACCTTATACTTTTAAAAATCCAGCTTTCTAGAAACAAGTCTCTCACCGTTGCTGCTTGTTATAGACCCCCAGCTGTGCCCTGGACACCATATGTGTATTGATTGCTCCCCATCTATCTTCAGAGTTTGTGCTGTTAGGTGACCTAAACTGGGATATGCTTAAAACACCCCGGCCATCCTACAATCTAAGCTAGATGCCCTCAATCTCACACACATTTTCAAGGAACCTACCAGGTACAACCCTAAATCTGTAACCATCCTGACCAACTTGCCCTCTAAATACACCTCTGCTGTCTTCAACCAGGATCTCAGCGATTACTGCCTCATTGTCTGCATGTGTAATGGGTCTGCAGTCAAACGACCACCCCTCATCATTGTCAAACGCTCCCTAAAACACTTCAGCGAGCAGACCTTTCTAATCGACCTGGCCCGGGTATCCTGGAAGGATATTGACCTCATCCGGTCAGTAGAGGATGCCTGGTTGCTATTTAAAAGTGCTTTCCTCACCCTTAAATAAGGATGCCCCATTAAAAAAAACAGATATAACCCTTGGTTCACCCCAGACTTGACTGCCCTTGACCAGCACAAAAACATCCTGTGGCGTTCTGCATTAGTATCAAATAGCCCCCACGATTTGCAACTTTTCAGGGAAGTCAGGAACCAATATACTCAGTCAGTTAGGAAAGCTATGGTTATCTTTTTCAAACAGAAATTTGATCCTGTAGCACTAATTCCAAAAAGTTTTGGGACACTGTAAAGTCCATGGAGAATAAGAGCACCTTCTCCCAGCTGCCCACTGCACTGAGGCTAGAAAACACTGACAACACCGATAAATCTACGATAATCGATCATTTCAATAAGCATTTTTCTACGGCTGGTCATGCTATCCACCTGACTACCCCAAACCCGGCCAACATCTCAGCACCCACTGCAACAACTTGCCCAAGCCCCCGCTTCTCCTTCACCCAAATGAAGGAGAAGAGCTGCAAAATCACTATCCCTACAAATCAGCTGGGCTAGACAATCTGGACTCTCTCTTTCTAAATTATCCGCCAAAATTGTTGCAACCTCTATTACTAGCTTATTCAACCTCTCTTTTGTATCGTCTGAGATACCCAAAGATTGGAAAGCTACCGTGGTCATCCCCCTCTTCAAAGGGGGAGACACTCTAAACGCAAACTGTTCTAGACCTATATCCATCCTGCCCTGGCTTTCTAAATTCTTCGAAAGCCAAGTTAAAAAACAGATCACCAACCATTTCTAATCCCACCGTACCTTCTCCACTATGCAATCTGGTTTCTGAGCTGGTCATGGGTGCATCTCAGCCATGTTCAAGGTCCTAAAAGTTATCATAACTGCCATCGATAAAATACAGTACTGTGCAGCCGTCTTCATTGATCTGGCCAAGGCTTTCGACTCTGTCAATCACCACATTCTTGTCGGCAGACTCAATAGTCTTCGCTTCTCAAATGACTGCCTCGCCTTGTTCACCAACTACTTATCAGATAGAGTTCTGTGTGTCAAATCGGAGGACCTGTTATCCGGACCTCTGGCAGTCTCTATGGGGGTGCCGCAGGGTTCAATTCCCGGGCTGACTCTTTTCTCTGTATATATCAATGATGTCGCTCTTGCAGCTGGTGATTCTCTGATCCACCGCTATGCAGACAACACCATTCTGTATACATCTGGCCCTTCTTTGGACACTGTGCTAACAAACCTCCAAACGAGCTTCAGTGCCATACAACATTCCTTCTATGGCATCCAACTGCTTTTAAATGCTGTTAAAACTAAGTGCATGCTCTTCCAGCGGTTGCTGCCCGCACCTGCCTGCCCGACAAGCATCACTACTCTGGACGGTTCTGACTTTGAATATGTGGACAACTACGAATACCTAGGTGTCTGGTTAGACTGTAAACTCTCCATCCAGACTCACATTAAGCATCTCCAATCCAAAATGATATCTAGAATCGGCTTCCTATTTCGCAACAAAGCCTCCTTCACTCATGCTGCCAAACATACCCTCGTAAAACTGACTATCCTACCAATCCTTGACTTCGGCAATGTCATTTACAAAATAGTCTCCAACACTCTACTCAGCGAACTGAATGTAGTCTATCACAGTGCCATCTGTTTTGTCACCAAAGCCCCATATACTACCCACCACTGCGACCTATATGCTCTCATTGGTTGGCCCTCACTACATATTCGTCGCCAAACCCACTGGCTCCAGGTCATCTATAAGTATTTTCTAGGTAAAGCCCCTCTTTATCTCAGCTCACCATAGCGACGCCCATCCCTAGCACGCGCTCCAGCAGGTATATCTCACTGGTCACCATAGCGACACCCATCCCTAGCACGCGCTCCAGCAGGTATATCTCACTGGTCACCATAGCGACACCCATCCGTAGCACGCGCTCCAGCATGTATATCTCACTGGTCACCATAGCGACACCCATCCCTAGCACGCGCTCCAGCAGGTATATCTCACTGGTCACCATAGCAACACCCATCCCTAGCACGCGCTCCAGCAGGTATATCTCACTGGTCACCATAGCGACACCCGTCCGTAGCACGCGCTCCAGCAGGTATATCTCACTGTTCATTCCCAAAGCCAACATTTCCTTTGGCCGCCTTTCCTTCCAGTTCTCTGCTAATGACTGGAACCAACTGCAAAATCACTGAAGCTTGAGTCTTATATCTCCCTCTCTATAAGTATTTTCTAGGTAAAGCCCCTCTTTATCTCAGCTCACCATAGCGACGCCCATCCCTAGCACGCGCTCCAGCAGGTATATCTCACTGGTCACCATAGCGACACCCATCCGTAGCACGCGCTCCAGCAGGTATATCTCACTGTTCATTCCCAAAGCCAACATTTCCTTTGGCCGCCTTTCCTTCCAGTTCTCTGCTAATGACTGGAACCAACTGCAAAATCACTGAAGCTTGAGTCTTATATCTCCCTCTCTAACTCTAAGCATGCATCAGCTGTCAGAGCAGTTTACTGATCACTTTACCTGTACACAGCCAATCTGTAAATAGCACACACCAACTACCTCATCCCCATTTTGTTACTTATCCTCCTGCTCTTTTGCACCCCAGTATCTCTACTCATCATCTGCACATCTATCACTCCAGTGTAAATGCTAAATTGTAATTATTTTGCCTATATGGCCTATTCATTGCCTTACCTCCCTACTCTTCTACATTTGCACACACTGTACATAGATTTTTCTATTGTGTCATTGACTGTACGTTCGTTTATGTGTAAATCTGTGTTGTTGTTTATGTCGCACTGTTGCTCTATCTTGACCAGGTCGCAGTTGTAAACGAGAACTTGTTCTCAACTGGCCTATTAAACATGAAATACATTAAATAAAAATAAAATGTCCAGTCTCTAGATAACAAGGTAGACGGTGCTACCAAGGACTGCGGGCCCTCTCTCGCCTTCTCCGTGGCCAACACAAGTAAGACATTTAAACGGGTTAACCCTCGCAAGGCTGCCGGCCCAGACGGCATCCTGAGCCGCGTCCTCAGAGCATGCGCAGAACAGCTGGCTGATGTGTTTACGGCCATATTCAATCTCTATTGCTGTCCAAACATGCTTCAAGATGGCCACCTTTGTTCCTGTACCCAAGAAGGCAAAGGTAACTGAACTAAATGACTATCGCCCCGTAGCACTCACTTCTGTCATCATGAAGTGCTTTGAGAGACTAATCAAGGATCATATCACCTCCACCTTACCTGCCACCCACTTCAATTTGCATACCGCCTCAATAGGTCCACAGACGATGCAATTGCCACCACACTGCTAACTGCCTTATCCCATTTTTACAAGAGGAATACCTATGTATGAATGGAGTTCAGCATTCAACACCAGAGTAACCTAGCTCATCATTAAGCTCATCATTAAGCTCATCATTAGCTCATCATTAGCTCATCCTTAAGCTCATCATTAAGCTTGAGGACCTTGGTCTCAAACTCACCCTGTGCAATTGGGTCCTGGACTTCCTGACGGGCTGCGCCCAGGTGGTGAAGTTCACCCCGCTACATCTCCACATCGCTGATCATCAACACTGGGGCCCCACAAGAGTGCATGCTCAGCCCTCTCCTGTACTCCCTGTTCACCTATGACTGCGTGGCCATGCACACCTCCAACTCAATCATCAAGTTTGCAGACGACATAACAGTAGGGGGCTTGATTACCAACAACAAAGAGACAGCCTACAGGGAGGAGGTGAGGACACTCAGAGTGGGGTGTCAGGAAAACAACCTCTCATTCAACGTCAACAAAACAAAGGAGATGATCGTGGACTTCAAGGAACAGCAAAAGGAGCACCCCCATAGCCACATCGATGGGACAGCAGTGGAGAAGGTGGAAAGTTTTAAATTCCTCGGTGTACACATCACGGACAATCTGAAATGGTCCACCCACACAGACAGCGTGGTGAAGAAGTCGCAACAGGAGGCTGAGAAAATTTGGCTTGTCACCTAAAACCCTCACAATCTTTTACAGATGCACAGTTGAGAGCATCCTGTCGGGCTGTATGGAAACTGCACCGCCCACAACCACAAGGCTCTCCAGAGGGTGGTGCCGTCTACACAACGCATCACCGGGAGCAAACTACCTGCCCCCCAGGACATCTAGAGCACCCGATGTCACAGGAATGCCGAAAAGATCATCAAGGACAACAACCACCCGAGCCACTGCCTGTTCACCCTGCTACCATCCAGAAGGCGAGGTTAGTACAGGTGCATTAAAGCTGGGACCGAGAGACTGAAAAACAGCTTCTATCTGAAGGCCATCAGATAGAACACTAACACAGAGAGGCTGCTGCCTAAATACAGACTTGAAATCATTGAAATCACTTTAAGGATCACTTTAATAACGCCACTATAATAATGTTTACATATCTTATATTACTCATATCATTTGTTTAAACTGTATTTTTTGTACCATCTATTGCGTCTTGCTTATGCCGCTCGGGCATTGCTCATCCATATATTTATATGTACATATTCTTATTCCATCCCTTTAGATTTGTGTGTATTAGGTAGTTGTTGTGGAATTGTTCGATTACTATTAGATATTACTGCACTGTCGGAACTAGACGCACAAGCATTTCGCTACACTCGCAATAACATCTGCTAACCATGTGTATGTGACCAATAAAATTTGATTTGATTTGAAATGAGTAAAAACATATTTTTACAGACATTGAATATCCCTTTGAGCCTATTGAAGTATTTTTTTTATTTTTATTTTTTATTTAACCTTTATTTAACCTTTATTTAACCTTTATTTAACCTTTATGTAACTAGGCAAGTCAGTTAAGAACAAATTCTTATTTACAAAAAGGCAAAAGGCAAAAGGTGTCGTGCGAGGACAGGGGCTGGGATTATTTGTTTTTAATATTTATAAATATAGGACAAAACACACATCACGACAAGAGAGACAACACAACACTACGTAAAGAGAGACCTAAGACAACAACATTGCATGGCAGCAACACATGACAACACAGCATGGTTAGCAACACAACATGACAACAACATGGTAGCTACACAACATGGTAGCAGCGCAACATGGTAGCAGCACAAAACATGGTACAAACATTGTTGGGCACAGACAACAGCACAAACGCAACGCAGCCACAACTGTCAGTAAGAGTGTCCATGATTGAGTCTTTGAATGAAGAGATTGAGATAAAACTGTCCAGTTTGAGTGTTTGTTGCAGCTCATTCCAGTCGCAGCTAACTGAAAAGACAAGTGACCCAGGGATGTGTGTGCTTTGGGGACCTTTAACAGAATGTGACTGGCAGAACAGGTGTTGTATGTGGAGGATGAGGGCTGCAGGAGATATATTTTTTACCTTGGGGATTCAATCTTGCAACCTTTCAGTTACTAGTCCAACGCTCTAACCACTAGGCTACCTGCCACCCCATATAAGGAGCATTGGTGACAAATCTGATGGCCAAATGGAAAATAACATCTAGCCGCTCGAGAGCACCCTTACCTGCCAATATATAAATTACTAGATTAACGTAATCTAGCATGGGTAGGATGGTCATCTGAATCATGGTTCGTTTTGCAGCTGGGGTGAAAGAGGAGCGATTACGATAGAGGACACCAAGTCTAGATTGAACTTTGAAACATATCTCAACATCATACACCGAGCCAATAGTTTAACTCGGAGGTAAATACATAATAATAGTTTCAGACTTTACTCTGATCCCCTTCCCTCTCTTCTTCTGTCCTTTTTCCTCCTCACCTCACCATGCTCACCTCTCTCCAGACACTCCTAATGTCCCCCCTCTTCACCTCACCATGCTCACCATGCTCACCGCTCTGCACACTCCTAATGTCCCCCTCTTCTCCTCACCATGCTCACCTCTCTCCAGACACTCGTAATGTCCCCCCACTTCACCTCACCATGCTCACCATGCTCACCGCTCTGCACACTCCTAATGTCCCCCTCTTCTCCTCACCATGCTCACCTCTCTCCAGATACTCCTAATCCCCCTCTTCTCATCTTCTCCACAGGGTCCTGGCACCTCTAACTGATTTCCTGAATGAACCAAAACCAAAACTGGATCACCAGCTGCAGGATCTCGAACATGACTTCAAGAAGAGGACTTTCCATAGACACTGTTCTACTATTGTTCTGAAATATTGATATTTTGCTCATGAATATTTGTATCTACACTCTTGACACTTTATATTTGACCCTTTTGTTGTTTACATGTCTGTTCAAAGCAGACATTGTTCTACTCTTGTTCAGAAAGATGTATAACTACACTCTGACACTTACATTTTATTCCACAGACACTTGTTTACATGTCTGTTCTCAGCAGACACTTTTGTATTGTGGTTTACTTTCAGAAGCAAGAATAAAGGTTTATTTGTGTGCTGAAAAAGCTCTGTTGGCAGTTCTTCATCTCAATACAAGGTGTTTCACTGCATTCTATGTGAACATCAAGTGCTGACAACGTAGAGAAGAGCTGTGTGCTACAGACTTTACAGACTGACAATGTAGAGAAGCGCTGTGTGCCACAGACTTTACAGACTGACAACGTAGAGAAGCGCTGTGTGCCACAGACTTTACAGACTGACAATGTAGAGAAGAGCTGTGTGCCACAGACTTTACAGACTGACAATGTAGAGAAGAGCTGTGTGCCACAGACTTTACAGACTGACAACGTAGAGAAGCGCTGTGTGCCACAGACTTTACAGACTGACAACGTAGAGAAGAGCTGTGTGCCACAGACGTTACAGGCTGACAACGTAGAGAAGAGCTGTGTGCCACAGACGTTACAGACTGACAACGTAGAGAAGCGCTGTGTGCCACAGACTTTACAGACTGACAACGTAGAGAAGAGCTGTGTGCCACAGACTTTACAGGCTGACAATGTAGAGAAGAGCTGTGTGCCACAGACTTTACAGACTGACAATGTAGAGAAGAGCTGTGTGCCACAGACTTTACAGGCTGACAACGTAGAGAAGAGCTGTGTGCCACAGACTTTACAGACTGACAACGTAAAGAAGAGCTGTGTGCCACAGACTTTACAGACTGACAACGTAGAGAAGAGCTGTGTGCCACAGACTTTACAGACTGACAACGTAGAGAAGCACAGTGTGCCACAGACTTTACAGACTGACAACGTAGAGAAGAGCTGTGTGCCACAGACTTTACAGACTGACAACGTAGAGAAGAGCTGTGTGCCACAGACTTTACAGACTGACAACGTAGAGAAGAGCTGTGTGCCACAGACTTTACTGACTGACAACGTAGAGAAGAGCTGTGTGCCACAGACTTTACAGACTGACAACGTAGAGAAGAGCTGTGTGCCACAGACTTTACAGATTGACAATGTAGAGAAGAGCTGTGTGCCACAGACTTTACAGACTGACAACGTAGATAAGAGCTGTGTGCCACAGACTTTACATGCTGACAACGTAGAGAAGAGCTGTGTGCCACAGACTTTACAGACTGACAACGTAGAGAAGAGCTGTGTGCCACAGACTTTACAGACTGACAACGTAGAGAAGCGCTGTGTGCCACAGACTTTACATGCTGACAACGTAGTGAAGAGCTGTGTGCCACAGACTTTACAGACTGACAACGTAGAGAAGAGCTGTGTGCCACAGACTTTACATGCTGACAACGTAGAGAAGAGCTGTGTGCCACAGACTTTACAGATTGACAACGTAGAGAAGAGCTGTGTGCCACAGACTTTACAGACTTAAAACGTAGAGAAGAGCTGTGTGACACAGACTCACAGTGCACACAAAGAACTGAGTCTTTGCGTCCATCAATAAGGGGGTGGCAGGTAACCTAGTGGTTAGGGCATTGTTTCACTAACTGAAAGGTTGCTAGGTCAAATCTCTGAGCTGACAAGGTAAAAATCTGTTGTTCTGCAACCTGAACAAGGCAGTTAACCCACTGCTCCTAGGCAGTGAATTGTAAATAAGAAGTTGTTCATAACTGACTTGCTTAGATAACGAAAAAAAAAAATCTTCATGCTTGCAGCCACGATGCCGAATGCATTCTGACTCTACGACATCGAGAGTTGTGGTAGTTCCAGGTACGCCCAGGTTTATTGAGATGGAGCCCTGTGAAAGAGAGGTAACAAAATAATGTCATATAGCTCTCTCGGCCGTGTGAACCTGTAGCAGGCATCTTCTCTGTGTCCATATCTCGCCTATGAAGTGTGATGGACAGGTACATCCAATCTAGTAGATCCCAGGCAATTTGCAAAAATTACATTTTGCGAGTCAAGTATCTCTATGTGTACACTATTTTATTTTCCCGCTCACCTTCCTTGTTTGTCCGTAGATGGCTATTACCAGCTCACCGCCCTCCACTGTCCCTGGTAATATGGTCTTCATAAAATGGTGGAAAATCAATAAGTAAACATTTACAGTACAATCAAAAGTTTGGATGCACCTACGGGTATTCTTTATTTTTATTCTTTATTTTAAATTAATTGTTACTATTTTCTACATTGTAGAATAATAGTGAAGACATTAAAGCTATTAAATAACACATCAAATCATGTCGTCACTAAAAAAGTAACCACCCTTTGCCTTGATGACAGCTTTGCACACTTTTGGCATTCTCTCAACCAGATGATGAGGTAGTCACCTGGAATGCATTTCAATTAACAGGTGTGAATTGTTAAAAGTAAATTTGTTGATATTCTTTCCTTCTTAATGCGTTTGAGCCAATTAGTTGTGTTGTGACAAGGTAGGGGTGGTATACAGAAGATAGCCCTATTTGTTAAAGACCAAGTCTTTCAGCAAAGAGAAATGACAGTCCATCATTATTTTAAGACATGAATGTCTGTCAATCCAGAAAATTTCACAAACTTTTAAAGTTTCTTCAAGTGCATTCGCAAAAACCATCAAGCGCTGTGATGAAACTGGGTCTCATGAGGACCGCCACAGGAAAGGAAGACCCAGAGTTACCTCTGCTGCAGAGGATAAGTTCATTAGAGTTACCAGCCTCAGAATGTAGCGCAAATAAAGGCTTCACAGAGTTCAAATAACAGACACATCTCGACATCAACTGTTCAGAGGTTACTACGTGAATCAGGCCATGGTCTAATTACTGCAAAGAAACCACTACTAAAGAACACCAATGAAGAAGAGACTTGCTTGGGCCAAGAAACCCAAGCGATGGACATTAGACTGGTGGAAATCTGTTTTTGGTCTGACGAGTCCAAATGTGTGATTTCTGGTTCCAACCCCTGTGTCTTTGTGAGATGCAAAGTAGGTGAACGGATGATCTCTGCATATGGGGTTCCCACCATGAAGCATGGAGGAGGATGTGTGATGGTGTGGGGGTGCTTTGCTGGTGACACTGTCTGTAATTAATTTAGAATTGAATTCACAGTTAACCAGCATGGCTACCACAGCATTCTGCAGTGATACGCCATCCCGTCTGGTTTGTGCTTAGTGGGATAATCATTTGTTTTTCAACGGGACAATGACCCAACATACCTACAGGCTGTGTAAGGGCTATTTGACCAAGAAGGAGAGTGATGGAGTGCTGCATTAGATGACCTGGCCTCCACAATCACCCGACCTCAACCCATTTGAGATGGTTTGGGTTGAGTCAGACTGCAAAGTGAAGGAAAAGCATCCAACAAGTGCTCCGAATATGTGAGAACTCCTTCAAGACTGTTGTGAAATCATTCCTCATGAAGCTGGTTGAGAGAATGCCAAGAGTGTGGAAAGCTGTCATCAAGGCATGTCTAGTTAAATACATCTAAAATATTTGTGTTTATTTTTTAAAGGCCAAGGATGGCTATTTTGAAGAATATAAAATATACAATATATTTTGATTTTTTTAAACACTTTTTGGTTACTACATGATTCCATGTGTGTTATTTCATAATTTAATATCTTCGCTATTGTTCTACAACGTAGAAAATAGTAAAAAATTATGAACAACCTTTGAATGATTAATAAGTGTGTCCAAACTTTTGACTCGTACTGTACATATTTTAAAGTAATTCTAGTGCTTAATTTCAGGGACTGACAGCTTAAGAGGATTTAACAGTGAGAATAAGTTCACAGAGAAGCAGTGGTTTAACTGTTAGAAATGTTGTTCAAAGAAAATCAATGGTTTAACTTTTTAGAAGTGTTGTTCACAGAGAAACAATGGTTTAATTGTGAGAAGTGACTTTTCACAGAGACACAGTGGTTTTAACTGTGAGAAGTGTTGTTGACAGAGAAACTGGTTTAATTGTGAGAAGTTACATTTTACAGATATACAGTGGTTTTAACTGTGAGAAGTGTTGTTCACAGAGACACAGTAGTTTTAACTGTGCAAAGTGTTTTTCACAGAGAGAGTGGTTTAACTTTGTTGTTCCGAATATTACACTTTTTGTAGGTCACCGATAACAATGGGATCAGAGAGCGTAGTATGCAAATCAGTGAGTTACTTTACAAAAGTTGTTTGTCACGTGTCACAGGTAATTCTAAAGATAAATGTAGTTTGTGGGTATCGAGGTGAAACAAATATAAGACTTCACCATTTACGACTGAAGTTATGTCTACAGGGGTATGAAAACAAAACGGGATTTCTGTGTGCTTACGTCTGTGTTGGTAGCTGGTGGCGATAGCACTAAATTACCTCTAAATATCAATAAAGTTTTTTCAATCAAATATATGTGTTCAGTTCCATTCATGTCAAAGGAAATGTTTATTTCATTGTTTAATAGTTTAATTGTTAATAGCCCCGCCTTATCTCAGCTCACTGGTCACCATGGCAACACCCATCCTTAGCACACACTCCAGCAGGAATATCTCACTGGTAATCCCCAAAGCCAACACCTCCTTTAGCCGCCTTTCCTTCCAGTTCTCTGCTGCCAATGACTGGAACGAATTGCAAAAATCACTGAAGCTGGAGTCTTATATCTCCATCTCTAATTTTAAGCATCAGCTGTCAGAGCAGCTTACCGATCACTGTACCTGTACACTATCTGTAAATAGCACACCCAACTACCTCATCCCCATTTTATGAATTACCCTCTTGCTCCACAGTATCTCTACTTGCACATTATTATCTGCACATCTATCACTCTAGTATTAATGCTAAATTGTAATTATTTTTGCCTCTGGGGCCTATTTATTGCCTACCTCCCTACTCTTCTACATTTGCACACACTGTACATAGATTTTTCTATTTTTCTTTTGTGTTATTTACTGTATGTTTGTTTATGTGTAACTCTGTGTTGTTGTTTTTGTCGCACTGCTTTGCTTTATCTTGGCCAGGTCACAGTTGTAAATGAGAACTTGTTCTCAACTGGCCTACCTGGTTACATCAAGGTGAAATAAATAAATCAAAAATGTGCAGGGACAGTTGTAGCATGTTCCCATTCTTCCACAAAGCTTCACTAATTAATTTGCAGTGTCGATATTACCCCATTCAAATGAAAGCACTGACATCTACGGTTGAAGGACAGCTAATGTCTCACATTCAGATATTCGTCATATGTTCTTCTTTAGTAATATACAACACATCATAATACATAATATCAAATGTGATGCTCTTTACACCATGTACTAGAGGGGTTGATATTCTCTATGGGTCCATACTTACAAACTCTGGCTTCAACCCCTTGCTCTTTACACCATGTACTAGAGCCTGTTAGGGATGATGCGAATTTTCGCAGCTTTTCGCAACTTTTTGTTAAAAATCGCGCAACATTTCAACGTCCTGCTACTCATGCCAGGAATATAGTATATGCATATGATAAGTATGTGTGTATAGATAACACTCTGAAGTTTCTAAAACTGGCTAAATCATGTCTGTGGCTATAACAGAACGTGTTCAGGAGTAAAAATCCCAGGGAAAACTGTTCACCAAAAACACAAAAAAAATATTAATCCGCCAGTCTTTGAATTGTCTAAGGCGATAGAAAATAGATGAGGTCCCGTTTACAATGCCTACAGCTTCAGTAGCTTCAGCCAGTACTGGCATTTCATTGCAGGTTTATCCTTGGTGGGATGACGTATAGGCACTTCCTGTCTTGGGGTGCATCGAGGAAATTATGAAAGTGAAAAAAATGGACGATGATTTCAAGACTTGCTGCTATCGAATACAGATCGCCCCGTGATCAATTTGATCGATTATTAACGTTTATTAATACCTAAAATTGGTTTACAAAAGTAGTTTGAATTGATTTGTAAAAGTTTATAGGCAACTTTTTACATTTTAAAAAGTAACGTTGCGTCTTGTAAAGGTGAATTTTCCTTGGATCAGACGGCCTTCATAAATGGACATTTTGGGTATACAATGACGGATTTAATCGGGAAAAAGACCCAATTGTGATGTTTATGGGACATATAGGAGTGCCAACAAAGAAGCTCGTCAAAGGTAATGAATGTTTTATATTTTATTTCTGCGTTTTGTGTAGCGCCGGCTACCGCTAAATCTTTTGTTTAGGTCTCGTTCAGGTATTTCGGGGGTGCATGCTATCAGATAATAGCTTCTCATGCTTTCGCCGAAAAGCATTTTACAAATCTGACATGTTGGCTAGATTCACAACGAGTGTAGCTTTAATTGAGTACCTTGCATGTGTGTTTTAATGAAAGTTTGAGTTTTATTGAGTACTACAGGTGGCGCTCTGAAATTTCCGCTGATTTTGGTTCCTGTACAGGAACAACAATACGTAAGAGGCTAGAGGGGTTGATATTCTCTATGGGTCCATACTTACGAACTCTGGGTTCAACCACTTGCTCTTTACACCATGTACTAGAGGGGTTGATATTCTCTATGGGTCCATACCTACGAACTCTGGGTTCAACCACTTGCTCTTTACACCATGTACTAGAGGGGTTGATATTCTCTATGGGTCCATACTTACGAACTCTGGGTTCAACCGCTTGGTTTAACCTTTGGGAACATCTTTGTGCATGCAGAGTTTTATTTCTGGTAATGGGATGTGATCAAATATGTCTTTAACAATAGACATTGTTTTCCTGACTAATATAAATGCCAAGTAGGCCGTTTGTTTCACCAGATAAGTTTATTGGCTTCACTTGTGCTTTAAATTTAAATCTCAGAAGGGATGTCACGACCGTTGTATGAATCATTGGACCAAGACGCAGCGTGAGTAGAATTCCACATTTTAATGATCGTGAAACTTCCAAAACAACAAAGTTATAACGATCGTGAAATACGTAGCGCACATAGACACTCATACAAAACAATATCCCCCCTAGCAGGTGGGAAAAAGGACTCACTAATGTCGTGTCTTTGGCATCATTAAACTGAAGATTAATCTTTATCAAATAACTCTCTGTAATTATTATTACACGATTAAACTGATTAATCATGTAACTGTAATTAACTAGGAAGTCGAGGCACCAAGGAAAATATTCAGATTACAAAGATATAATTTTCCTAATATAACTCTTCAGATATTTTCATATCTGATCAACAGTCTTCTGATTAATGTATCCTTCTTTACCTCACGTTAGTCTCCTTCCAAACGTCGTAAATTGTTGGTTATCTGCACAAACCCAGTCTTCACTATGAGTCATCCATACATCAATTGTCTTAAATCATTTATTTACTAAGTAATTCACAGAAATGCATAAACAAACTGTAGATAGTTACAAGGAAATTATAACGGAGTTTCATGATAAACCGGCATCGCGGCTTGGTGTACAAAAGTGAAGTGGGGGTCGACTGACAACACACAGTTGATAATTATAACAATTGAAATGCTAATCCTTTGCACACTGCCTTTTACTGAGGAGTGGCTTCCGTCTGGCCACTCTACCATGAAGGCTTGATTGGTGGAGTGCTGCAGAGAAGGCTGTCCTTCATGAAGCTTCTCCCATCTCCACAGAAGAACTCTAGAGCTCTGTCAGAATTCCCCAGATCTGTGCCTCAACACAATCCTGTCTCGGAGCTCTACGGACAATTATTTTGACCTCATGGCTTGGTTTCTGCTCTGACATGCACTGTCAACTGTGGGACCTTATATAGACAGGTGTGTGCCTTTCAAAATCATGTCCAATCAATTGAATTTACCACAGGTGGACATCTCAAGAATGATTGATTGAAACATGATGCACCTGAGCTCAATTTTGAGGCTCATAGCAAAGGGTCTGAATAATTAATAAATAACTTTTTATTTATTTTTTATAATTGTGCAACAATTTTTAAAAATAAACTGTTTTTGCTTTGTCATTATGGGGTATTGTGTGTAGACTGATGAGAACAATACATCATATAAGGCTGTAATGTAACAAAATGTGGAAAAAGTCAAGGGGTCTGAATACTTTCCGAATGCACTGTATGTCTCTGCCTCTATCCAATCCTGCCGCAAAACACACACAGTGAAACAGACCTGCCCACCAGCTCAGCGGATCTGACTTTGCTTAGATGATACAACACATTACACATTTTTTAAACTTGAGAAATACTGCACCAAACACCTTATCTAGACTTAAAATTGCACGACCAAACCTCATTTTCAAAAACGTCAAAATTAATTACAGATTTCTTGAGTAATCTTAGATTCATTCTGACTATTTTGAGGAGGTAATACTGACTTTGTTCCTAAGGTGTCTCATGTGGGACACACATCAGTAACGGCCACATGAACCACACCTCAAAGGCTGAAATCTTATTTTCTTAAACCTGTCTATGACTGGGGTTCCGCTAGCGAAAGCTCCACAAACGATTATGTTAGGTCACCACCAAGTCACAGAAAAACCCAGCCATTTTTCCAGCCAAAGAGAGGAGTCACAAAAAGCAAAAATAGAGATACAATTAATCACTAACTCTTGATGATCTTCATCAGATGACACTCATAGGACTTCATGTTACACAATACATGCATGTTTTGTTCGATAAAGTGCATATTTATATGCAGAAATCTCATTTTACATCGGCACGTTACGTTCAGTAGTTCTAAAACATGCAGTGATTTTGCAGAGAGCCACATCAATTCACAGAAATACTCATTATAAATGTGGATGAAAATGCAAGTGTTATGCATGGAACTTTAGATACGCTTCTCCTTAATGCAACCGCTGTGTCAGATTTCAAAAAAACTTTACGGAAAAAGCAAACCATGCAATAATCTGAGTACAGCGTTCAGACAACAAAGCAGCCAAAAAGATAGCAGCCATATTGTGTTGTCAACATTAGTCAGAAATAACATTATAAATATTCACTTACCTTTGATGATCTTCATCAGAATGCACTCCCAGGAATCCCAGTTCCACAATAAATGTTTGATTTGTGCGATAAAGTTCATAATTTATGTACAAATAGCTTCTTTTGTTAGGGCGTTTGGTAAACAAATCCAAACGCGTGTTCAGGTCCAGCCGAACGTCGTTAAAAACGTTATATTACAGGTCGTAGAAACTTGTAAAACTAATTTTAGAAACAATCTTTAGGATGTTTTTTATCATAAATGTTCAATAATGTTCCAACCGGAGAATTCCATTGTCTGTAGAAAAGCAATGGAACGAGAGCTACCTCTCATATGAATGCGCGTGACTGAGATCGAGGCTGCTGCCAGACCTCTGACTCAATCCCCTCTCATTCGGCCCCCCTTCACAGTAGAAGTCTGAAACAACGTTCTAAAGACGGTTGACATCTAGTGGAAGCCGTAGGAAGTGCAAAATGACCCATACCCCACTGTATATTCGATAGGGGCTGAGTTAAAAAACCACAAAACTCAGATTTTCCACTTCTTGTTTGGATTTTTTCTCAGGTTTTTGCCTGCCATTTGAGTTCTGTTATACTCACAGACATCATTCAAACAGTTTTAGACACTTCGGAGTGTTTTCTATCCACTACTAATAATAATATGTATATATTAGCATCTGGGACTGAGTTGGAGGCAGTTTACTCTGGGCACGCTTTTCATCCAAAAGTGAAAATGCGGCCCCCTATCCCAAAGAAGTTTCACTGCACAACAGAGAAACACATTCGGAATTTGTGTGTTCAGTCACTCTTTAAGGCAGCAAAATGGGAAGACTGTGCAAGGGAGTGTGCAGACAGTCTTGGTGCTTCCACCAAGTACTAATTCTGGGGTGTGAAGACATACGCAATCAATGCACCCCCACATTTTTACATTGAAATAATTGTGCTACGGTAGAAGATTATAATTTTTTATTTAATGTTTTATTACATTTTAAGCAGTGCAATCAAAAATATGATTTTCCAGTTTTTGTAATTTATTTCCACACTATGAGGTTGGAATAATAATGTAATATTGTGAAAATGATGTTATTGCATTTTTAAGAACTTTTTGAAATGACCGACTGAAAAATTAGGCTAAGTCTGGCTAAGTGGGGTTTTTGCATCACCTGGTGACAAGCCCATGTTTTGCCATATCTAAATATTTGGTTCTCTCCGGCCTAATGGAGGATGACACCTGACAGTGACAGTGACCTGACAGTGACAGCCTCTACCGTCTACGTCTTTCATTGGTTGATGCGCTATTTGTTCCCGGAAATATAACTTTGCACATGTGGCTCGTGGTAACATGGTGGCTAAAAGTGACATGTTTTCCTATGGGAAAAGCCAACAGCTACTATAACTGTTCTAAAAGGTTTAAGTTTTGTACGTTTTGACTCAATTAGTCTGGGTGAATTTAACAATACTCCAAATCAAATTACAATCAAAACAATGAACATAAGAGAGGGAAGAGACTAATAATTAAGACCTGATGAAGATGATGGTATTAATGTTGATGGTGATGATGATGATGATGATGTTATTAGTGATGCTGATGATGATCACTTGTGAAAAACTCTAGGGCAGCACTGATTTGTTGATGACTATCATTATTGCTTTCCGTTCCTTCAGGTTGGCTATGCACTGTATCTTCTTAATCAATTTTATCCCCTCAATGTTTTGCAAAGGCCAGGAGAGGAATAACCGTTCACAATATTATATTTCTAGCAACCACAGCTAAAAAAACTTGAAGGTAACATGCCGAAACAAGTTGGTTTTAAAGCTACAATCCTTCATTGAAACAATAACAAAGTGTCACCCTACCTCTGTTTGTTTTATAAAAACCTGAGGGATGGGCCTGGAGAAATGTAACCACTCTCAAATTCATAGACAAAGCTATGGATGCAAGGACCGAGCATCCATGATATCGTTTTAACCGTGTGTTGAGGCTATACAGTGTTTGTTTACATTTACATTGTTTGCAAACATTGGAGTAGAACAAGCTTTAATTATGGGTTTTGATGGGGTACGACAGTTGAACTAAGCTCATGAGGCATTTATAAATGTAAGTCCAAAAATGATTGTAGCAACAAAGGATTCCAGTTTCAATACAAATGAAAAAAGCATTTCTGATATCTACTTCCATTGTCTTCTAAGTCAAAGAGTGTCTGAATAAGTTCATTTCTGCAGCTCGCTCCTCTATTCATGCACCTTGGATGGAGAGTAAAGTAATGACAGTTGTGTAAAATACGTAGTTTTTTTTGTGTAGCATTCCAATCGATGTAGTGGTATTTGGCAGCGTGAGCCCTCATTCTTTTAATCTTTAGTGACGCAGACTGTCTTAAGATGACCTTGCCACTTGGTGGGAGCATTGGCATAGCAAATAGGCTTTTCAGAGTTCCAACAGAGTTCCACCAGCAGAGTCAGTACAATAAAAGAGAAGTACGACAACTGGAAAGTTCCTTCATATGAAATTACTCTTTATTTACAATATTTTCAGATAATGACCCAATGTCCATTGAATACACAATATTCATACTTACAGGAAACAGGTATTGGAAAATTCAGGAGTGGGTTTAATTAATTAAGGCAGGGGAACTAGGTGAAAGAGGGGATATAGTTGGATTAAGGGTTGTATTGAACCTTTATAATAGTCATTGGGATACCAATAAAGGATAAGCTTTATGCTATGAGTTATGGTTCACACTTTAAACAAACAACAACTTTTTAGGCTGTATCAAACCTTCATGAAATTTGTCATGAAGACTGTGCTTATTTTATGCTTATATTCTTGTCATATGTTATCTTATGCTTGTCATAGGTTTTTATAAAGGCCTATCTGTTTCTGAAAACATTCATAATACATGTAATTTAATTAATTTATTTCACATTTATTTACACACATCAATATAAATACAAAATGCAAACAGAAAGAAAAATCAGTAATAAGGTCCTCAATCAGCTGTCTGAATGACCCTAGAGGCACCAGAACATCACATTCATCAATAATAAGGTCCTCAATCAGCTGTCTGAATTACCCTAGAGGCACCAGAACATCACATTCATCAGTAATAAGGTCCTCAATCAGCTGTCTGAATGACCCTAGAGGCACCAAAACATCACATTCATCAGTAATAAGGTCCTCAATCAGCTGTCTAACTGACCCTAGAGGAACCAGAACATCACATTCATCAGTAATAAGGTCCTCAATCAGCTGTCTGAATGACCCCTAGAGGCACCAGAACATCACATTCATCAGTAATAAGGTCCTCAATCAGCTGTCTGAATGACCCTAGAGGCCAGAACATCACATTCATCAGTAATAAGGTCCTCAACCAGCTGTCTGAATGACCCTAGAGGCACCAGAACATCACATTCATCAGTAATAAGGTCCTCAATCAGCTGTCTGAATGACCCTAGAGGCACCAGAACATCACATTCATCAGTAATAAGGTCCTCAATCAGCTGTCTGAATGACCCTAGAGGAACCAGAACATCACATTCATCAGTAATAAGGTCCTCAATCAGCTGTCTGAATGACCCTAGAGGCACCAGAACATCACATTCATCAGTAATAAGGTCCTCAATCAGCTGTCTGAATGACCCTAGAGGAACCAGAACATCACATTCATCAGTAATAAGGTCCTCAATCAGCTGTCTGAATTACCCTAGAGGCACCAGAACATCACATTCATCAGTAATAAGGTCCTCAATCAGCTGTCTGAATTACCCAAGAAGCACCAGAACATCACATTCATCAGTAATAAGGTCCTCAATCAGCTGTCTCAATTACCCAAGAGGCACCAGAACATCACATTCATCGGTAATAAGGTCATCCCATTGAACATCACATTGAAGAACATTTTGAAGATTGTTCCACAAATAAACTTTAAGACAAGTAAAAGCTGATTTACCTAACTCAGTAGAGACCAGAGGAATTTCCAGAGTTTTCCATCCCTGAGACCTGGAGTGGTAACTCCTATGTCTAAAATTTAGTAAAGACGTTAGGTTCAGTACGTCTTTTTTAAAAGGCTTTATAAATGAAAACATAGTAATGTATCAACATACGTGACATCGAAGAGGGCCAACCAACTTCCTGGTAGAGAATGCAGTGATGAGTACTAAAATTGTTGCCCTTTAATGGCTTTAATGAAGTGGCAGCTGCGTTCATATAGATGATGTCGCCATAGTCTAGGACCGACAAGAACATCGACTGAATAATATGCTTTCTACTATTTAACGAGAGGTATGACCTATTTCTTTAGAAACCCATTTGTATTCTCAGTTTATGGACAAACTCATAAATATGCTTTTTAAAAGAAAGATTTTCATCTATCCAGATGCCCAGATATTTGTAAGCAGGGACACAATCAATATGGACACCATCCAAAGAACATTATGCTTAAATCATCAGTTATTTGTATGTGCTTTAGAGAACAACATATACTTAGTTTTACCTGCATTCAAAACTAATTTCAGGTCAATAACATTTTTCTGTAATAACATGAAGGCAGACTGTTGTTCAGATTGACAATATAATCGGCACAAGTGCAGGTTCCAATTTTTTACGTACAATTTGATATTGTTCATGTAAACAGTAAAAAATACAGGACCTAGAATCGACTAGTGCGGGACACCTTTCGTAATATCCAGGAGACCTGACTTAACACCATCAGTAGATACACATTGAGTTCTAGTTGCCAAGTCATTTTTAAACCAGTTACATGCAACCTGGTCTTTGCCAACGGAGGAAGCTTCTGAATTTGCAATGAGTGATCAACAGTATGGAACGCCTTTGACAGGTCAGTGAAGAGGGCAGCATAATGTTGCCCTCTATCCATACAGATAACCACATCATTTATACCTAAAGATGCAGCAGAGATAGTGCTATGACCTGTTCTAAAAATGGAATTGTGTACATTTAGAATACATTTAAAACATAAGAAAAGTCTTAGCTGAAAATTAAACAATGATTCTAATATTTTAGCAAGGCAAGAACGTTTAGAAATAGGGTGAGAATGATTTAGGTCACAAGGGTCACCACCTTTGTGAAGGGGGAGTACATGGGCTGCCTTCCAAACCTTGGGTATAGTACCAGATATAATCATTAGGTTAAAAATATGGGTTAATGATTCAGCAATCAGGGGGGCAGAGAGCTGCTGCAAAAATGGATCAAGCACATCAGCCCCAGTGGAATTAATAATCATCAATCTTAAGCAAGGCATCTAGCACATCACAGATAGTAAATTGTTGAAATGAAACATTATTTTTTTTAACATTCACTAGAAGTTGACCGGATAACTATGGAGTCAGCTAGAGGCTGGTAAAGGCAAGAGCAGTCGATTGACTGACCAGGGTCAACTACTCCACCGTTTCTCTCAAATAAAAAGCCTGCCTAGATAAATGATGAATCATCACTTATCCCATTCTTCTCAGTTATGATGCCAGAGTCAGAAAGAACTTGCTCAGGCAGGGAAGAAGAGGAATTAGTGTGCTTCAGTGCATTTACTGTTTTCCAAAATGTTGTCAAGCTATATAAAGAATGACAAAAGGGTTATGTAGTATGGTATAAATTATTTATGTAGTGTTTATGAAGATTTTTATAAATGCTGTCTAAAGCCTTTATAAATTGTAGGTCTAACCAATTTATCAATGGGATTTACATATCTGTGTGTCCTCCTGGCCCATTCTACCACCTCATTACATACATCTGATATGTTATTGTACTGACACACCAGCTTTTGAAAACTCATCAGCACAAATAGAATATACAGTACCAGTCAAAAGTTTGGACACATCTACTCATTCCAGGGTTTTTCTATATTTTCACTATTTTCTACATTGTAGAATAATAGTGAAGACATCAAGAATTATGTAGTAACAAAAAAAGTGTTAAACAAATCAAAATATATTTTATATTTGAGATTCTTCAAAGTAGCCAGCCTTTGCCTTGATGACAGCTTTGCACACTCTTGGCATTCTCTCAGCCAGCTTCATGAGGTAGTCACCTGGAATGCATTTAAAGTAATTATTTGGTAAAACACCAAGTCCATATTATGACATATTACACCATCACACCTCCTCCTCCATGCTTCACGTTGGGAGCCACACATGCAGAGATCATCCATTCACCTACTCTGCATCTCACAAAGATACAGGGGTTGGAACCAATAATCTCACATTTGCACTCATCAGACCAAAGGACAGATTTCCACCGGTCTAATGTCCATTGCTCGTCTTTCTTGGCCCAACCAAGTCTTTTCTTATTGGTGTTCTTTAGTAGTGGTTTCTTTGCAGCAATTCGACCATGAAGGCTTGATTCATGCAGTCTCCTCTGAACAGATGTGTCTGTTACTTGAACTCTGTGAAGTATTTATCTGGGGTGCAATCTGTGGTGATGATGGACTGTCATTTCTATTTGCTTATTTGAGCTCTTCTTGCCGTAATATGGACTTGTTTTTTTTACCAAATAGGGCTGTCTTCTGTATATCACCCCTACCTTGTCACAACACAACTGATTGGCTCAAATGCATTAAGAAGGAAATCAATTCTATACATTAAGGCACACCTGTTATTTGAAATGCATTCCAGGTGACTTCCTCATGAAGCTGGTTGAGAGAATTCCAAGAGCGTGCAAAGCTGTCATCAAGACAAAGGGTAGCTACTACCAATATAAAATATATTTTCATATCTTTGACACTTTTTATGTTACTACATGATTCCATATGTGTTATTTCATGGTGTTGATGCCTTCTCTATTGTTCTACAATGTAGAAAATAGCAAAAATAACCAACTATTTTTTATTTCATTTGTCAAGCTGAATGCATATAATATGGTTGAAAGTGAAAGGGATGGTATTTGTAGCCAGAGGAGTTTTCTTATAACAAAGACATAAAACACTTGGATGTCTGAGTATTGCTATTTCGAGACAGGGGAAGTTAGTGAAGAATCATTGGAGGTTATTGTAATGGGCAGAAAATACATCCTTCTCTCACACACACACACCTCAAACATGCATTCACACACACACACACACGCACGCACGCACACACACACACACACACACACACACACACACACACACACACACACACACACACACACACACACACACACAGAGATACACACACACACAGTTTTCCAAGACTCTCAAATGAAAGGCACTATAACATTTCTTTATTTGTTCTTTCCATTTTCAAAAAGCCACAACACCTGTGTCCAGATGGCAGTTTTTTTCCATCTGTGAGGGAAGGTGTAAAGGATGATCGATATCAGCAGCTACAACAGCACCCACCTCCAGATGGCATGATCGTTCAGTTCTGAGATGCCTGTTGTTGGGAGTACAATCATTTCAGCTCCAAAATGAAAAGCATATTGTTTTTCTTTATGTTAGAATAACCTATACAATATTTAGATTGTATCTGCGCAGATACAAGTGATCCCATGATGTTTCTAGTAGACTATACACAAAAACAGTGATGTTTTTGAGATGATGACTAATTAACCTCTAAAAGTCTACTAAGCTAACATATGAAATTGTTTTAAGACCATGGATCATTTAGCTAAATTATTTTGAATTTTCTGACCCCTTTAGGTATCCCCAAAATGTTGCTTTTTAACAACTGGTTATCAATGTGGATTCTAGGAGCTGGAGCTTTCCACCCCTGGTCTAAAAATCGGAGAACGTAGCCTCCAATCTTAGCTAAAGAATCTATGGAACTTTATGAAGTAATCTAAAATAAAGCAAAAAGTTCTCATGAGACATCATAGCAGCGGAATCTTGTCTACTATCTGTGACATAAATATCATAAATTGCACATTACTTTTCCAAATTTTAATTTCGACTAGTGACAAAGAGAACTGACAAATGGTTTGATGGATAAATTATGTTTCTATTTGTTGATTTTACATGTAGCGAGATGTCATTGTGCTCCGTCTTTCTAGGTCTTCCTCCTGTCAAGCCAAGACAAACTCTCAAAGAGCCCTGTCATAAATTCTTGGAACATGAAGTCAGGGAGAGAGACAGGAAAAGCAACCAGGTGGGACATTGTCTGAGTCTCAGGGATCTGCTAAATGTTTGCTCCAATTAACAGACACTCAGCCCGTCATCTACTCGACAGTTGTCACTGGCTAGTGCAAAGCAGCTTATGTCTGTGGCACTGTGACTGATAACTCTACATTTCAGTATACACTTTTATCCAGAGAGAGTTTCAGGAGCAATTAGGGTTAAGTGCCCTGCTCACGGGCACATCAACATATTTTTTTTTACCTAGATGACTCTGGGATTTCAGTTACTAGCATAACACTCTTAACCACCAGACTACCTGTCGCCATTAGCTCGCTAGGTGACAGGGTGGTGTTTCCCCAAAACACTTCTTTGGAGTCTCACTGGATCAGTAAGGAGTAGGTAAATGTTGGTGTCTCAGCTAGGATCAGTAAGGAGTAGGTAAATGTTGGTGTCTCAGTTAGGATCAGTAAGGATTAGGTAAATGTTGGAGTCTCAGTTAGGATCGGTAAGGAGTAGGTAAATGTTGGTGTCTCAGTTAGGATCAGTAAGGAGTAGGTAAATGTTGGTGTCTCAGTTAGGATCAGTAAGGAGTAGGTAAATGTTGGTGTCTCAGTTAGGATCAGTAAGGAGTAGGTAAATCTTGGTGTCAGTGGATCAGTAAGGAGTGGGTAAATGTTGGTGTCTCAGTTAGGATCAGTAAGGAGTAGGTAAATGTTGGTGTCTCAGTTAGGATCAGTAAGGAGTAGGTAAATCTTGGTGTCAGTGGATCAGTAAGGAGTAGGTAAATGTTGGTGTCTCAGTTAGGGTCAGTAAGGAGTAGGTAAATCTTGGTGTCTCAGTTAGGATCAGTAAGGAGTAGGTAAATGTTGGTGTCTCAGTTAGGATCAGTAAGAAGTAGGTAAATGTTGGTGTCTCAGTTAGGATCAGTAAGGATTAGGTAAATGTTGGTGTCTCAGTTAGGATCAGTAAGGAGTAGGTAAATGTTGGTGTCTCAGTTAGGATCGGTAAGGAGTAGGTAAATGTTGGTGTCTCAGTTAGGATTGGTAAGGAGTAGTTAAATGTTGGTGTCTCAGTTAGGATCGGTAAGGAGTAGTTAAATGTTGGTGTCTCAGTTAGGATCAGTAAGGAGTAGGTAAATGTTGGTGTCTCAGTTAGGATCAGTAAGGAGTGGGTAAATGTTGGTGTCTCAGTTAGGATTGGTAAGGAGTAGTTAAATGTTGGTGTCTCAGTTAGGATCAGTAAGGAGTAGGTAAATGTTGGTGTCTCAGTTAGGATTGGTAAGGAGTAGTTAAATGTTGGTGTCTCAGTTAGGATCAGTAAGGAGTAGGTAAATGTTGGTGTCTCAGTTAGGATCAGTAAGGAGTAGGTAAATGTTGGTGTCTCAGTTAGGATCAGTAAGGAGTAGGTAAATGTTGGTGTCTCAGTTAGGATCGGTAAGGAGTAGGTAAATGTTGGTGTCTCAGTTAGGATCAGTAAGCAGTAGGTAAATGTCTCAGTGGATCGGTAAGGAGAATGTAAATGTTGTCCCCTAGTCACTGATAATAGTATCAGACATTATTAATCTTCGTAATAGTTGAGGTAAGAATAGAGGGATGAATAATCTGATCTCAGATCGTTGGTAAAGGGTGATTTCTACCTCAGCACATATTTTCACCTGCTACTGTCTTGCATTTACTTCATGGAAAAATACTTATAATATTTGACCGAGTTTCAGACTGACGGGATCATAATCTGGACTTGAACAGAAGCCTCTTCAACAAAGGAGTATTTCTGCTGAATGTCACCCTGTTCTACCCACTGGGCACACACTGGTTAAATCAACGCTGTTTTCAAGTCATTTCAATGAAATGACATTAAATCAACATGGAATAGACGTTGAATTCATGTCTGTTCCCAGTAAGTATGTAGTGCACTAATTTTGAAAAGTGCTTGTGATTATTCCTATTTATTTATTTTCGTCTAGACTTGTCTGGGTTTTGACATTTATCTGCAATCCTAAAAGCTTTGTTTCAGTTGCCTTTAAAAACCGGGCTCCTGTAATTGATATGCGCTGTGACAAAACTGTCAAGCTTTTCTGGATTCAAATCCACAAATGTAACAAGATAATAGCCCTGTTTGATGTTAGATATCTTGTCTGTAACCAGTGAGGTGTCCCAGTCCATAGCTTATTCATGCAATCTAACACCTCAGAGAGCCCTACAAAAATAACAACTCTGATTCTCCCTAACTCCCAGGTATAATGTACTTTTTCAACCACAAAATAGGTATTTGAGAGTGCACCATAGGCCTTATTATATCTCCAATCCACTCAGTGGGAAACGCAAATCCATCATGTCCTTAAGCAAGATGTTTTCCACCGCACAACATAACCCCTAACCAGAGGCAGATCCCACGAGGTTGCCATCGAGGGATCACATTTAAAAGCTTAACAACTGAGAGAGTAAGAGATCTCCCCCCTCAGATTCTATTTAGCGGTTCTTCCTGGGGCACAGAGGAGCTCAGGGAACTCCTTCTTCTGCTATTGTTCTGTGAATGGGCAAAGTGAACTGACATTTGTGACCGACAAACCTGGATTCGGACCTATGTAGGAAAATTAGAAATTGTATTTTTTACATTGGATAAAAGTAAAGACTCAGAGATATAAAATTATATATCATACACTGCAGTGGAGGAACAATGGGAAAGTAATTCTGCTTTGAAAGTGAATAAACATGTAACCCCACTTTTGAGAAAAAGTTTTGAGAAAATGTTCTGGGACACCTACTGGAGAGATCCTCTTTGTCTACACTCATTCAGCATTGTTCAACCCCTCTTAAGCCTTAGCCCCATCCATCTCTTTAAGGATTCACATGCGAGGACATGTGCTAAACAACCAAAGATTTCAAGACTTAAGGTTGGTTTATACTATCTATCGACATGTCTGTAGACAGTTGTCACAGTGACATCATGAACATTCGATTGTTGGCTGACATCAAACTTGACGTCGTCGTTGTGAAAAAGTATTAACACAAAAACGTACAGGCTGTGTAACATCAGCAGCCTGGTGGTCCAAAATAGCATAATTTGTGTATTTTAACACCAACAAACCCATCCGTTTAAAAATGTATTTAGGATATGTCAATCTAGAAAACCAGGCAACTAAAAGCAACTTTCTAACCAACGTTTTGTTGTTTCTAGCTTGTTAGCTAGCCAACTAACATTAAGTTAGCTGGCTAGCCAGTTCAGATAATGACCAAATCAGAGCTGACAACGTCTTAACTTTCACTAATTTGTATTCATTATTACAGTAAAATAAACTCACCATAAGATCATTATTTACATGTTAATGGCGAGCTAACTACAGAAAATAGGTTACGGTTGTGAGAGTGATGGAATAAAAGCAGGGCATTCTACCAGGGAATTTTAGAACTTGGACACGGTCTCATTGACCTAATGTTATATCCTAATTTGACTTTGGTGCAGGTCATGTTCTTCACATTACCATCTCTGGTAAACACATACTATATCAGATAACTTACAAGTTTATTTGTCACATGCACAGGATCCAGAAGGTGTAAACAGTACTGTGAAATGGATACTTGCATAGTGGAGTCTTTTGTTTAGACATGTTGCTAGCTAACTAGCTAGCTAAAAAATGAACCATAATACAAACGCATAACATTACTACCATGAATGAATCTGCAGATACCTAAAGTTAACCAAATAGTTTCAATGTTAGCTAGCTAGCTAACATTAGGCTATAACTAACAATGAAAATCACTTTCTGAGATACAAAAAAATATTACTATACAGATCATACATGTAACATTAGCTAGCGAGCCAGCCAGCTAAAGTTCGCTAGCTAGTTTACAGTACACTTTAACTTGAAATGAAAATGACTTTCTGACAAAACTAGAAACCTATCATATCTGAAAATATAGCTAACTAGACTCTCTTACCCATATATATGGACGGACGCTTCTCCCTCTCTGCCACGGATGCCATGGTTGCCCTTAGTTTGAAGATGTAATCTGGAGACAGGTGTTTTATACACAGCTTTCTGTGTTTTCTCTTTTCAACTCCCTCCGCATATTTCTGTTAAAATGCCAGAGTTTTCTCCATATCCTTAGCTGTCATACTCTGTTTTCACCGGTCATTCCACAGATTTTAAAACTCCTTCATTGCAGTGCTTCGTGATATATTTTTAAAAAGCTGTGTTAGAAAGGATTACCTACACATACTGAGCAGCTCATGTTATACTGTAGACACAAGCATACTACATGTACTGTACATGACAGGCCAGTCCGAATTCATCTCTCGACATGTCCGGCCCATCTGATATCTCAGCCAATCATGGCTAGCGGGAAGGTTCCCCTCTTTTTCCAAGCCTAAACCAACTAGGTTTGCCTAGTTTCCTGAAACAATTCACATTTGTCGATCCTGGTGTGGATTGTTATTTCAAATCTTGGCTAAAAGGAGCGTTGAGAAAACTCCTGGAAGTCCTTTGTTATGTCACAAGATCATCTCTCTGGATGCTTAGAGGGGTAATTTGACAGGAATAGTGTTTGAAAAGAGCCGCACCCAGTCCATCGCCTAGTGTGTGTAGTTATTGGATCTGCCTTTCATGGTTTATTACTTTGGCACAGTTTCCCAGATACCACAGAAGACACCCAATGATACTTGCACACGCTAAGATTTCCAGTTTTTGTCCATGAAATAAAGAAAAAATACACAATGCGAGAAAAGTCTCAGTAGAAAAAAAGTCTATGTAAATGGCAAACATAATGTTTTGACTCAATTGACTGTCAATTTGGTAGTCGAGATGATTTTGTCACAATTGTTGTGTTTTAATTAATGTGACCTGCCAAATTCCTGATAATAACCTTTATTCCTGATACTAACATTCATGTCTTTCAATGTATGGTTTGTTGCAAACACTATCTCAAAGCTTGATGCATTAGTGAATGGAACAAATTGATTTGAAAACCCTAACTATGACTCATCTCTATGTAACGAGATGAAATACTCAAATTTCCAAAGAAAACATAAAGGGCAGGTTTCCTGGACACAGAAGTCTTGGACTCAAAAGCACTTTCAATGGAGATTCTCCGTTGATAGTCTATGGAGATTGTACTAAACCTGGGTAGAGGAAACCAGTCTTTCCAGACTAGACAGATGGGTTGCCACTGACAATGTACCAATGCTCCAGCTTACACATCTGTAGAAGTTCCGCCATCAGTTGGGACAGAGAGGACGAGTCGAAAATGGGACGTGCGTCACCAGAGACATCACTGCTGTATCTGCTTGTTGCCCAAGCAACATGAGCACAATTCCTGCCTGGATTTTAAGCCCCGACTACCTAAACTTGTGATTTGTTGGGAGAGTTGTCTGTCGGAAGAGGACCCACCCGGAGGACCCTCCAGAACCAATTTTTTTTACCCTTTCGAATTTGACATCCTCCCCAGACCTAGTGGTCTGGCTCCTAGGTTTGGGTTTCCTAGACAAGGGGGAAACCTGTTGAAACAGTCTGGTACCTGACAGACTTTGTTTCAGTCTTAATGAACATCACACTCTCTGCCTTGCCTCACAGTAATAGGGATCATTTGGAGAATGATTAGACTCCATCTTAGACAGGGACATATTACCAGGAAATGTTAAAAAAAAGATAATCGAAGTGGATACGACCGGTAGCCTCTTTAGGTACTTTGTGAAATATTCACGAGGATGTGGAGAAGGAGAGGGAGGGAGATAGGGGAAGGAGGAGGCACGATCAGCTTCAGTGGAATAAAAAGAACATGAAATGTGTCGTGCCATTATTTCTTTAGACTGAGCATGAACAGCAAAATAATAGTCTAATACCTCAAGCAAGTGTATCTTGGACATCAAATCCTTTTCAGCGATAGATACACTATATGACCAAAAGTATAAGGACACCTGCTCATCGAACGTCTCATTCCAAAATCATGGGCATTCATATGGAGTGGGTCCCCCCTTTGCTGCTATAACAGCCTCCACTCTACTGGGAAGGCTTTCCACTAAATGTTGGAACATTGCTGCGGGGACTTGCTTCCATTCAGCCACAAGAGCATTAGTGAGGTTGAGCACTGATATTGGGCGATTTGACTGGCCTGCCAAATTCTTCCACACCGATCTCAACAAACCATTTCTGTATGGACCTCGCTTTGTGCACGGGGGCATTGTCATGCTGAAACAGGAAAGGGCTTTCCCCAAACTGTTGCCACAAAGTTGGAAGCACAGAATCGTCTAGAATGTCATTATATGCTGTATCGTTAAGATATCTCTTCACTGGAAGAGGCCTATCCCAAACAGCCCCAGACCATTATTCCTCATCCACCAAACTTTACAGTTGGCACTATGCATTCGGGCAGGTAACGTGCTCCTGGCATCCGCCAAACCCAGATTTGTCCGTCAGACTATCAGATGTGATTCATCACTCCAGAGAACACGTTTCCACTGCTCCAGAGTACAATGGCGGGGAGTTTAACACCACTCCCGCAGATGCTTGGCATTGCGCATGGTGATCTTAGGCTTGTTTGCGGCTGCTCGGCCATGAAAACCGATTTCATTAAGCGAACAGTTATTGTACTGATGTTGCTTCCAGAGGCAGTTTGGAACTCGGTAGTGAGTGTTGCAACGAAGGACAGACGTTTTTTTATGCGCTAAGCGCTTCAGAACTCTCCAATCCCATTCTGTGAACTTGTTTGGTCTACCTCTTCGCGGCTGAGCTGTTGTTGCTCCGAGACGTTTCTACTTCACAATAACAGCACTTAAAGTTGAACGGGGCAGCTCTAGCAGGGCAGAAATTTGATGAACTGACTTGTTTGAAAGGTGGCCTCCTATAATGGTGCCACGTTGAAAGTCGCTGAGCACTTCAGTAAGGCCATTCTACTGCCAATGTTTGTCTATGGAGATTGCATGGCTGTGTGCTCGATTCTATACACCTGTCAGCAACAGGTTTGCCGGAAATAGCCGAAAACACTCATTTGAAGGGGTGTCCACATACTTTTGTATAAACGGTGTATATTAAGGCATAAAAACAGACAATATACTTATCCCCTCATTGACACATACTACTAATAAGTACATTTGTGAAATTCATTGAATCATAGTTATCACTATAAAGTATCAACAACCTCCCCACACCTATTTGTATCTCTCTGTTGAATACATCGAGCTATCACCCAGAACATGAATGAAAAAAAAGCTCTATTGTGTATGCATAGGACCTATACACAGCAGAGATCACCTCATATTAATAATTCAGCACGCTGTTGAATAATGGAAAATGCATAAGCTCTTGACAAGAGAGATATGTATGAGCCTTCACCAGGTCTTTCCAAGTAACAGCACGTGTGTTCTATATCACAGGAGCCTTTAGAAAACAACAAATCAGGATGCTGAAGCCCCTAGTGTGTTTGATAGGTGTTTGATATGCAGGCTTTCACTATTTTGCACCTTGACAGATGCACCAAAACAAACACTGTTTTGTGAAAGCTGCTCTTTTTAACCTTCTATGACAGTATAGATCTATTCCTGTGATATGCAAATTTGAGATATGTTTGAGGCTTCGCTTTGAGCGGTTATTGAAATATGGGACAGTGGCGCTATGGCTCACTGCACATGTAAGCAGCGTTAAATCAACCACATTTAAATTGAGTTTCTGAGGAGCATAGGGCAGAATTCCGATCAGTGTACTTCCAAGTACAGTATTGTTAGAGATACAGCTAAGTAAATGTGGTACTAACAGAAAAAGGACTGATTCAATTTAGCATGAAGTACATCTTTAAAGGTGTTAGTGTTGTATTACTCAAGATATTATTTGTTATGGAATGAACTTCAGTTAAGATTTGTCTTACAGCTCACTGTTTTATGTTGACATCTGTCTGACAACTGAGGGACTTCCTAATATGGATGCCGTATCACTGCGGCACAATAAGACAACACAAATGATGAAACAGAACACAATGTGTTTTGGAGAACAGAAACACGGAAATGCGTCAGTACAAAATTACATTCATGTTGAGCCAGTGGTCGCCAGTACTTAATTGGGGGGGGGGGGGGGGGGGTGTTACCAGGGCAGCTCTAAAAGAAGATCTCCTTTATAATAAAGCATTGCATGCATTTCATTACATTTGCATAGTGGTATAGAGCAGTAAAGGAGAGGCATTTACAGAAGTTGCGTACATGGGAAACAGTTTCTTTGGGAAATGTTTGTTCTTTTATAAACACATTTCATGCAATTCTACATCATTTTACATGACTGGAGACTATGGCATGATCTTTTTTAATGCCGCATTCAAAACAACTCAAAACAGCTCGGAGCACCATAATACCGTACAAATGATCTAAATGACAGGCTACTTTGACACTGAAAAACTGAGAATCTGAGAGAACTATGAAAATTAATAAAGAGGCAACTCAATGAACTTTGATCGCATTTATTCTAATTTTTACATTGCAAATAGTGACAATTTGTTTTCATCCCACGAGAGGTACCGGATCCAGCCAAATAGGTTCTTAAACGAAACAGTCCAAAATGGAGAGGCGCTGGATCCTGTTCCGGCTCAAATGAAGCACTGGTGATCGCCATTAAAAAGGTATCAACGACTCAGGTGGGGTTGCGTTCAGCCAAACCCTGGGTACCCTCGTGGACGTAGGCATGCAAGCTAAGTGGTCCCAATGGGACCAGAGAAGCCACAGTGTGTTAGTGTCTGTCTAGCTTTACACACAGGCTATAGGGCCATAGCAGAAGCGCTCAATGCGATGCAGCCTTGGGGATCACCAGTCTCCCTTATTGATGAGTTACCAGGTGCCACCACCTGTGTGCTTTACAACTCTACCGCTTCATTGTGTTTTAATGTGTTTCCCCAACATACAATAGTACACAAGGGCTAAACCTAAAGCAGAAACTGGATCAGGTTCCACTGGGTTTGATGCAATGTCTATGGCGAGGGAAAGGCCCAGACTTTCTTGCACATGATCTTCCTTCCCCATTGGAACCAATTTCTCACTTACTTCCTAAGTAGAGAGCCCAGGGAACCAATTTCCCTTGTTTGGCTGTGCACAGTTTCACACCAAAAGGATGGGGGGACAGGGTCATGGTCTCACTTGATGACAGCCACATCACATATTACTTACAGACCTGATTTCATGAGATCTGTTTTACCGTATCGTTGTTCTTGTTTTGCTTTGTTTATTTGCATGAAAGAGTGCAGACAGATATTATTTTCCCAGTTCTGTCCGTGAAACAATGAATGCATATGTATGGACTAGCCCAAACAACACTAAGTGATGAAGACAGTCAATAACAATTGGTGTGGTACTGTATATATACAGTGCCTTGCGAAAGTATTCGGCCCCCTTGAACTTTGCAACCTTTTGCCACATTTCAGGCTTCAAACATAAAGATATAAAACTGTATTTTTTTGTGAAGAATCAACAACAAGTGGGACACAATCATGAAGTGGAACGACATTTATTGGATATTTCAAACTTTTTTAACAAATCAAAAACTGAAAAATTGGGCGTGCAAAATTATTCAGCCCCCTTCAGTTAATACTTTGTAGCGCCACCTTTTGCTGCGATTACAGCTGTAAGTCGCTTGGGGTATGTCTCTATCAGTTTTGCACATCGAGAGACTGACATTTTTTCCCATTCCTCCTTGCAAAACAGCTCGAGCTCAGTGAGGTTGGATGGAGAGCATTTGTGAACAGCAGTTTTCAGTTCTTTCCACAGATTCTCGATTGGATTCAGGTCTGGACTTTGACTTGGCCATTCTAACACCTGGATATGTTTATTTTTGAACCATTCCATTGTAGATTTTGCTTTATGTTTTGGATCATTGTCTTGTTGGAAGACAAATCTCCGTCCCAGTCTCAGGTCTTTTGCAGACTCCATCAGGTTTTCTTCCAGAATGGTCCTGTATTTGGCTCCATCCATCTTCCCATCAATTTTAACCATCTTCCCTGTCCCTGCTGAATAAAAGCAGGCCCAAACCATGATGCTGCCACCACCATATTTGACTGTGGGGATGGTGTGTTCAGCTGTGTTGCTTTTACGCCAAACATAACGTTTTGCATTGTTGCCAAAAAGTTCAATTTTGGTTTCATCTGACCAGAGCACCTTCTTCCACATGTTTGGTGTGTCTCCCAGGTGGCTTGTGGCAAACTTTAAATGACACTTTTTATGGATATCTTTAAGAAATGGCTTTCTTCTTGCCACTCTTCCATAAAGGCCAGATTTGTGCAATATACGACTGATTGTTGTCCTATGGACAGAGTCTCCCACCTCAGCTGTAGATCTCTGCAGTTCATCCAGAGTGATCATGGGCCTCTTGGCTGCATCTCTGATCAGTCTTCTCCTTGTATGAGCTGAAAGTTTAGAGGGACGGCCAGGTCTTGGTAGATTTGCAGTGGTCTGATACTCCTTCCATTTCAATATTATCGCTTGCACAGTGCTCCTTGGGATGTTTAAAGCTTGGGAAATCTTTTTGTATCCAAATCCGGCTTTAACCTTCTTCACAACAGTATCTCGGACCTGCCTGGTGTGTTCCTTGTTCTTCATGATGCTCTCTGCGCTTTTAACGGACCTCTGAGACTATCACAGTGCAGGTGCATTTATACGGAGACTTGATTACACACAGGTGGTTTGTATTTATCATCATTAGTCATTTAGGTCAACATTGGATCATTCAGAGATCCTCACTGAACTTCTGGAGAGAGTTTGCTGCACTGAAAGTAAAGGGGCTGAATAATTTTGCATGCCCAATTTTTCCGTTTTTGATTTGTTAAAAAAGTTTGAAATATCCAATAAATGTCGTTCCACTTCATGATTGTGTCCCACTTGTTGTTGATTCTTCACAAAAAAATACAGTTTTATATCTTTATGTTTGAAGCCTGAAATGTGGCAAAAGGTCGCAAAGTTCAAGGGGGCCGAATACTTTCGCAAGGCACTGTATATTTTTAACTAGGCAAGTCAGTTAAGAACACATTCTTTCTTACAATGATGGCCTAGGAACAGTGGGTTAACTGGCTTGTTCAGGGGCAGAAGGACAGATTTTTACCTTGTCAGCTCAGGGATTCAATCTATCAACTTTTCGGTTATTGGCCCAAAGCTCTAACCACTAGGCTACCTGCCACGCATGGAGCAACATACAGTAGATATGCTATATATATTATTGATATATTACAGAAGCCTGAAAAGATTCCTCAGATAACTTGATAGCATTCTGAAAGTCTACAAAATAAGGGAAGAGAAAGAAAACATGCATATCTGCACAGCATATTAATTAACAAAAACAGTCTCTTGTCATCTTTTCCATACTTTTTGTCCTGTGGTCAATGCACAGAAGAAGAAGAAGAAGATGAAGAAGTTCTGTATTTGATGTCGAAATAATAACATTTGCTCACCTCGTTCACGGACCAACTTTATTATAAAAAAGTCTTCAGCAGAGAGTAATAATATAGAGGTTGTGATAGATATGCATTAGAGTGCAGGCTATGGAAGGTTTGGCAAATCAGGTAGGAAGCTTGATATGATATGAGAAACACACTTACCTGCCACCCAATCTCACTCTGGGCTTTTCTCCATTAATATTAGTGAAGTGGTGTGTGCAAAGATTGAGATGCAAATTTGTCTAACCGCTATCTAATTCCCTATATGCTCCTGGATATTAAACTACAAATGAAAAGGATTCCCCCCTGCTGCATACTCTCACATAATAATTACAGATTTGACGTTTTAGCTGGATGGATAACTTACAAAGGCCCTTAGGAAAGGCACGTGTGCACTCCCACATGTAAGGGGAGTCTATTCAGTAGAAGCAGGTATTTACAGTATCCAACACCATTATGTAATATTATTTCACAGTTGGAAAAATAGTTACCGTGTTACACCATATAACTTCAATGTGGATTTATTTGAATTGAGTTAGATAGGTACAGTAAATTATCAACAATTTTACACTGGTCGTGTGGCATCTTACAAAATGTGTTAGGGCATAGCGCTTGCATAGCCAGGGTTGTGGGTTCAATTCCCACGGGGGACCAGTGCCAAAATGTATGCACTCACTACTGTAAGTTGCTCTAGATAAGAGTGTCTTCTAAATGACAAAAATGTCAAATATAGATCCTATCTGAGATACAAAACACCATATTAGGACACCGTAAACACGGTTCTACTCTTCTATGGATGTCCACTTTCATGGACTGTGCTAATATGGACACCATATACAGTGGTAATGTAACATGTAACAAACAGTTACGTTACCTACGGTATGGTCAATGCTTCCGACTACTAAACAACCATTGATTTAGAACCATGAAGAGTTACCGCAAGTCGAAAAGAAAACAGAGCTGCCTGCACCTTTCCAGCACCATTTCATCTTCAACATCATCAAATCACCTATGCTAAGTTTAATAGTGACAACTAAAAGATACCAAAAACAATTTAGTCCAATCGAATTGTGTGTGTGTGTGTGTGTGTGCGTGTGTGTGTGTGTGTGTGTGTGTGTGCGTGTACAGTGCACACTTTTATTTTTTGTTTTCCTAGGCTCCTGGATAAAATCCCTATCTCCATCCGAGGACAACAACACAACGAGAGGCAACAATTCTAGTTTTTTCTGTAAATTATATTCTGCTTTTGATGTGATGTGATTGGTGGGATGCCACATCCAAACTGACTTCCCTTGACACTTATTTTGGTGCGCCAGGAACATTCACAGATGAGCTCACACAGTTTAGCTCAACGCTGATTGGCTATTATTATTTTTATTTTTTTATCAAGGGAAGTCAAACGCTCGCTGGCTTCCCTTGCATTTAATGCTACGGGTGACAACAATGTCATACTCTTTTTGACCAGACAGCATCAGATAGATGGGCTACACATATTGAGAAAGAGGGCCATTGATTTGCTCGCTCTGATGCTCTCTTCCGTGAGATACTGTACATTCAGCCTCTAGCGAATTGAAGGAAAATTATGAAACACAAAGAAATGAAAGATCATTTATTTTACACATTTTCTTTATTTCTTGGTAAATATTTTGGTGAAGCCTGGCTTCCCATGGCGTCCATTTTCTTTCCACTGCTAATGTCAGAAAATACCTCTTAACATCCCACTAGAGCACATCTTGAGTTAATTTCAAACATCTCACCATGCCAACCTCTTCTGGCGTTCACACTTATCTCCTCTTCATATCCGGAGAGGGCTGAATTGAAGTGGTTTCACATCATCAAAACAGTGGCATAAGTTTGACACATAACAGGCCATGACAATTTATGACACTAACTGACAGAAGAAGCATAAATTCAAAACAGTCACAACTGCTATAATGCAATTAGTAAAACTACTGATAAAATGTGTGCATTATACAGTCCCTCCAGGATTCCCCGATTCTGTAATCACAAACAATTCCCTGCATATTATGCGACATTTACAGCATAATATGGTTAAGTCAAGCCCCACATCCCCAAACCTTTTACCTCGTCAGTGCATTTTCGCGTCAAATTGGACAAAAACGTTGCACGTTGCCGTGCAAATTATCAGAATTAACGCAGCAAAACCAAGCATTTCTGCTGCATAACAAAATCCCAGTGAAGTCATGGAGGGACTAATTATAGCAATGTTACATCTGTTTTCATACAGTTGAAATTAGGTTTCTTACGTTTTAGTTGGTGTCGTGAATTGTCAAGGCTTTTTATGTGTGCGACCACGTTTAAGTTGTTCCTATGTTTGTGTGTGCTTGTGTGTGTGTGTGTTAAGGAGATTTTCATATTTTGAATTCAGACACAGTACTGTAACTGTCTGAGAGGAGGCAAAACAGCCTCATCTTAACAGCGAGGCTGCGAGACCACTTGACTGGAAGGGAAAATGAAAATCGTACTCCAAATGTCAGGAGACTCAAATTTATTTCAGAAGAGGTGAATTATGCATTTAAAATAAGTAACATAACTTATTTATATGTAGATATAGACCTTGGGGAGAAATGAATGGCTCAATGCTATCTCTTAAGTGTTGCTCAAGTGGCTCTTTATGTAATTTAAAAATCACATTCATTTCCTATTGCTTGCTTGTGTTTGTCGTGATGGAAACAATGTCATTCTTATGACAGTGTTACGTGTGCTATGTATCAGCTAAGTGATACAAACAGTTGTTACTGCACTATGCCAGAGCAATTGCTGGCATGCACTGGCACAAATCAGACGGTATAATGAATGCTTATCCATACTGGATTAATTGATTGCAGTGTGGGAGTAGTAAGAATTTGTTTGATGATGGTCATATTGGCATTTAATGATAGTAAGATTGTAACGAACCATACCCTTGAAAAAATGGCTTTCAACTAACTTACTACAAGGAGATCATATTGCTAGTCCTTAAAAATCTAATCAGAGCTTGGCAGTGTCTGCCAATAAAAATGTAAGAGGTAATTCATTAAAGTCACTGACCCAAATAAATTAACCACTGTCCCAGAGTATCCAAGTATGCGTAAACCTTTAAATATTTGCAAGGTGCATACTGCATTAAATGAGAAGAAAGGTAGACGACAGCATAACCGTGCTTCAGTTCATTAGATAAAAGGATACTGTTTACCTACTATGACTTTATGATAATGAGGTAAACTTAAGACATGATTTTACAAGATGAAACAAATAAATACTGCCAATAGAGAACAAATAGTATGTAAACGGAACAGTTTGCAACTAGAGCATGTTTCTATTGGACAAATTCAGGTAGGTCCCTCCCCGTTTAAGAAATGTTTTACAAGAGAATCGGCGTAATGAATATGCCCCAGAATTGTGCTGACTGTCTAAACACAGTCTTAGAGGCACTTAATCAAACATTGTTATAAATTGTAATGTAATCATATATGAGTCTAGACCGCCGCATAAATCAACTACTACATCTATATATACACAGGAGAAAGTCCTGCTGAGATGTCCTAATATGGACACCATACAGGAGGGTTCAGAGTAAAACTTTACATCAAGATATATATATCACAGAATACTAACACATTCTCAAATTGTGATCTGATACAAATGAGGAGGTTCAGTATTTGCAAAATAATAGCCTTGGTTTGTCGATCTCCTGAGCCCCGACTGATGTGTGTAATCTGACACATCATTATTAGAGAGATCAGTAGCTCCTCCGTTCCTCTACTACACAATCCATCACACCCAAACTTAATTGCATTGCTAAATGATGTGTAAAAAAACAAGTAATTGCACTAAAAGGCACTTTCTGGTAGATTGGCAAGGAGTTTGGAGTGAGGAGTTAGTCTGGGCACATTCAAACTGACTGGCCTTGTTCCAGACAGACTACTTTGCAGACATTTAATTGCATTAAACAATGGTTGAGTGCCACGTCATCAACAGCGCTGTTGGGACTGATATACACTGCATTCGGAAAGTATTCAGACCCCTCGACTTTTTCCACATTTTGTTACGTTACAGCCTTACTCTAAAATTGATTCATCAATCTACATACAATACCCCATAATGAAAAAGCAAAACATTTGTTATTTTTTTTTGCAAATAACATACTAATTAAACAAAACTGAAATACCACATTTATATAAGTATTCAGACCCTTTGCTATGAGACTCGAAATTGAGCTCAGGCGCATCCTGTTTCCATGGATTATTCTTGAGATGTTTCTACAGCGATTGGAGTCCACCAAAGTACACATTTTTCCTCCTGAACTTTAGGCTTGTGTCACGCCCTGACCTTAGAGAGCCTTTTTTTACTCTCTATTTTGTTAGGTCAGGGTGTGACTTGGGTGGGCAAATCTATGTTTCTATTTCTTTGTTGGCCTAGTATGGTTCCCAATCAGAGGCAGCTGTTTATCGTTGTCTCTGATTGGGGATCATACTTAGACAGCCTTTTTTCCCACCTTCAGTTGTGGGATCTTGATTATGTTAGTTGCTGTATAGCCTGCAGAACTTTACATTCGTTTATCTTTTTTTTTTTTTTGGTGTTCACAAAAATAAAGAAAGATGTACGCTTAGCACGCTGCGCCTTGGTCTCTTTCCAACAACGGACGTAACAGCTTGCCATAACAAAGAGCTTGAACACGTAATGATTCAATACATTGCAGCTTTTCATTTTTTTATACATTTGTAAAGATTTTTAAAAAAAATATTTCGACTTCGAAATGATTGGGTATTGTGTGTAGGTCAGTGACACACAATTTCAATTGAACAAATAAAACATTTAAGCTGAAAAACCACAACTTGTAAAATGTCAAAGGAAGTGAATACTTTCTGAAGTCGATGAACATACTATCTATCTGTCATCTCTATGTCCAATTACTTATTAATTTTGCACGCCCAATTTTTCAGTTTTTGATTTGTTAAAAAAGTTTGAAATATCCAATAAATGTCGTTCCACTTCATGATTGTGTCCCACTTGTTGTTGATTCTTCACAAAAAAATACAGTTTTATGTCTTTATGTTTGAAGCCTGAAATGTGGCAAAAGGTCGCAAAGTTCAAGGGGGCCGAATACTTTCGCAAGGCTGTCATCTGTCATCTCTATGTCCAATTACTGACTAGAGGTAGAGATCAGTGGTGTGTATTCATGGTATTCAGGCTTCCCCCCAAAAATTACCAATAAAAAAATCTTTAGTCTTTATCTTTAGTCTTTCTGTGTTTCATAATATTCCTGGGATTCGCAAGAGGCTGAATGTATCTGACCAGAGAAAGCATCTGAGCAAGCGAAACAGCACCCCTCTGTCTCTCTACGTGTAGGACATCTATCTGATGCTGTCTGGTCAAAACGAGTATGAAATTGTTGCCACCTATACATTGCTTCCTTTGTATAAAAAAATGTGCCAATCAGCATTGAGCAAAATTGAGTGAGCTCAACTGCGAATGGTCCTCCTGGCGCACCAAAAAAAAGATTCAAGGGAAGTCAGGTTGGATTTTGACATCTCTCCAACAGTATCACATCATATTGAGATCATACGTCATTGACAGAAACAACTTCTTGACCATACTTGAGACGCAGACGTCTCAAGTATGCACCTGGAAATGCAAATGCGCTACGCTAAATGCTAAATGTACTCGTTACAACTCAATCTTTGATCAAAATTCACAAGCAGGGTATTGAATTAAAGCTACACTCGTTGTGAACCTAGCCAGCAAGTCAGATTTTTAAAATGCTTTTCGGCGAAAGCATGAGAAGCTATTATCTGATAGCATGCACCCCCCAAAATGCCAGCACGACACGTAAACAACAGATTTTGCGGTAGCCGGCGCTACCCAAAACGCAGAAATAAAATATAAAACATTCATTACCTTTGACGAGCTTCTTTCTTGGCACTCCTATATGCCCCATAAACATCACTATTGGGTCTTTTTTTCGTTTAAATCGGTCCATATATACCCAAAATAGCTTTGTATGGAAGCTGTGTCATTCAGAAAAAAACATCGTTTTTAAACGCTGCGTAATTTTTTTAAATTAAAAAAGTCGACGATAAACTTTCACAAAACACTTCGAAATCCTTTTGTAATCCAACTTTAGGTATTAGTAAACGTTTATAATCTATCAAAATGATTACAGGGTGATGTATTTTCAATAGGTCTTCGCTTGCAAATCAATGGCTGCTAATGTCTTCATCAACAACATCCGGGTGAAGACTGGGAAAATGGATGCCAGATAGATGGATTTTCCAACAATTAATTCAATTGAAAATGACGACAATGGCGACATCGTGTGGAATTTGTATGAATTGCAGGCAGGTCGATATTAAATTCTGTTCTCTTTTAACAACTCGTGGAAGTGACTTATGGAAATTATTTTTAGCTTTCAGAGAGCAGTTTTTCTTGCGTTTTTCAATGAAACACACGATCTGTTATAGTCACAGCCGTGATTTAACCAGTTTTATAAACTTCAGAGTGTTTTCTATCCACACATACTAATCATATGCATATACTATATTCCTGGCATGAGTAGCAGGACGCTGAAAAGTTGCGCGATTTTTAACAGAATGTTCGAAAAAGGAGGGGGTAGAAGTAAGAGGTTAAACTGTTGCATCTTCGTTGTGTTGTTGTCCTCCGGTGACTAGCTAGCTAGCTAAAATCATCCCTTCCTAAATTTGCCATGGATGGAGATAGAGATTTGGACTTGTGGTTTTACTTAATTTTATGTACTGGCCAATGATTATAACGACGATTCTGATCCAACCATTAATTCATACATTATTGTGATACTTGTCTGAGAGTATGGAAGTTCCAAATGTAGCTAGATTCCGAAGGATAATGTTAACAACATCAGCTAACGTTGCCCATGAATGGAAGTTAGGGTAGCGCGCTAGCGTTTTAGCAACGTAGCCAAGGCCCAAAAAAAAGGGTTTACTGTATGACAGAGTGATAGACAGTTTGGTCAACATGAAAGAGAGGAGGGTGGCATTGGAATTTCTCTACAAGTAGGGTGTGTCACGTTCTGACCATAGTTCTTTTGTGTTTTCTTTGTTTTAGTGTTGGTCAGGACGTGAGCTGAGTGGGCATTCTATGTTTTGTGTTTCTATGTTGGGTTTGTTGTTTGGCCTGATATGGTTCTCAATCAGAGGCAGGTGTTTGTCATTGTCTCTGATTGGGAACCATATTTAGGTAGCCTGTTTTGTGTTGGGTTTTGTGGGTGGTTGTCTTCTGTCTTTGTGTCTATGCACCAGATAGGACTTTTTCGGTTTTTCCACATTTGTTATTTTGTATTTTGTAGTGTTCACGTTTATTGTCTTTATTAAACATGTTGAACACTAACCACGCTGTGCTTTGGTCCTCCTCTCCTTCAACGGAAGAAAACCGTTACAGAACCAGCCACCAACCAAGGACCAAGCGGCGTGGTAACAGGCAGCAGCAGGAGAGGCAGCAGCAGCAGCCGCAGCAGCAGCAGGAGAGGCAGCACTATTTAGAGAAATGGACTTGGGAGGAGATCCTAGACGGGAAAGGACCCTGGGCACAGCCAGGAGATTATCGCCGCTCCAAAGAAGAGCTGGAGGCACCGAAGGCGGAGAGGCGCTGGTATGAGGAGGCAGCACGGCGGCGCGGATGGAAGCCCGACAGACAGCCCCAAAAATGTTTCGTATTGCGTCAGACAACAACATTGACGAATACGCTGATTCGGTGTGCGAGTTCATTAGAACGTGCGTTGAAGATGTCGTTCCCATAGCAACGATTGAAACATTCCCTAACCAGAAACCGTGGATTGATGGCAGCATTCGCGTGAAACTGAAAGCGCGAACCACTGCTTTTAATCAGGGCAAGGTTTCTGGTAACATGACCGAATACAAACAGTGCAGCTATTCCCTCCTCAAGGCTATCAAACAAGCTAAGCGTCAGTACAGAGACAAAGTAGAATCTCAATTCAACGGCTCAGACACAAGAGGCATGTGGCAGGGTCTACAGTCAATCACGGACTACAGGAAGAAATCCAGCCCAGTCACGGACCAGGATGTCCTGCTCCCAGGCAGACTAAATAACTTTTTTGCCCGCTTTGAGGACAATACAGTGCCACTGACACGGCCTGCAACGAAAACATGCGGTCTCTCCTTCACTGCAGCCGAGGTGAGTAAGACATTTAAACGTGTTAACCCTCGCAAGGCTGCAGGCCCAAACGGCATCCCCAGCCGCGCCCTCAGAGCATGCGCAGACCAGCTGGCCGGTGTGTTTACGGACATGTTCAATCAATCCCTATACCAGTCTGCTGTTCCCACATGCTTCAAGAGGGCCACCATTGTTCCTGTTCCCAAGAAAGCTAAGGTAACTGAGCTAAACGACTACCGCCCCGTAGCACTCACTTCCGTCATCATGAAGTGCTTTGAGAGACTAGTCAAGGACCATATCACCTCCACCCTACCTGACACTCTAGACCCACTCCAATTTGCTTACCGCCCAAATAGGTCCACAGACGATGCAATCTCAACCACACTGCACACCGCCCTAACCCATCTGGACAAGAGGAATACCTATGTGAGAATGCTGTTCATTGACTACAGCTCGGCATTCAACACCATAGTACCCTCCAAGCTCGTCATCAAGCTCGAGACCCTGGGTCTCGACCCCGCCCTGTGCAACTGGGTACTGGACTTCCTGACGGGCCGCCCCCAGGTGGTGAGGGTAGGCAACAACATCTCCTCCCCGCTGATCCTCAACACTGGGGCCCCACAAGGGTGCGTTCTGAGCCCTCTCCTGTACTCCCTGTTCACCCACGACTGCGTGGCCACGCACGCCTCCAACTCAATCATCAAGTTTGCGGACGACACAACAGTGGTAGGCTTGATTACCAACAACGACGAGACGGCCTACAGGGAGGAGGTGAGGGCCCTCGGAGTGTGGTGTCAGGAAAATAACCTCACACTCAACGTCAACAAAACTAAGGAGATGATTGTGGACTTCAGGAAACAGCAGAGGGAACACCCCCCTATCCACATCGATGGAACAGTAGTGGAGAGGGTAGCAAGTTTTAAGTTCCTCGGCATACACATCACAGACAAACTGAATTGGTCCACTCACACAGACAGCATTGTTAAGAAGGCGCAGCAGCGCCTCTTCAACCTCAGGAGGCTGAAGAAATTCGGCTTGTCACCAAAAGCACTCACAAACTTCTACAGATGCACAATCGAGAGCATCCTGGCGGGCTGTATCACCGCCTGGTACGGCAACTGCTCCGCCCTCAACCGTAAGGCTCTCCAGAGGGTAGTAAGGTCTGCACAACGCATCACCGGGGGCAAACTACCTGCCCTCCAGGACACCTACACCACCCGATGTCACAGGAAGGCCATAAAGATCATCAAGGACATCAACCACCCGAGCCACTGCCTGTTCACCCCGCTATCATCCAGAAGGCGAGGTCAGTACAGGTGCATCAAAGCTGGGACCGAGAGACTGAAAAACAGCTTCTATCTCAAGGCCATCAGACTGTTAAACAGCCACCACTAACATTGAGTGGCTGCTGCCAACACACTGACACTGACTCAACTCCAGCCACTTTAATAATGGGAATTGATGGGAAATGATATCACTAGCCACTTTAAACAATGCTACCTTATATAATGTTACTTACCCTACATTATTCATCTCATATGCATACGTATATACTGTACTCTATATCATCGACTGTATCCTTATGTAATACATGTATCACTAGCCACTTTAACTATGCCACTTTGTTTACATACTCATCTCATATGTATATACTGTACTCGATACCATCTACTGTATCTTGCCTATGCTGCTCTGTACCATCACTCATTCATATATCCTTATGTACATATTCTTTATCCCCTTACACTGTGTACAAGACAGTAGTTTTGGAATTGTTGGTTAGATTACTTGTTGGTTATTACTGCATTGTCGGAACTAGAAGCACAAGCATTTCGCTACACTCGCATTAACATCTGCTAACCATGTGTATGTGACAAATAAAATTTGATTTGATTTGATTTGAAAATGTATTGGGGGAGGCACAGGGAGAGTGTGGCAGAGTCAGGAGTTAGACCTGAGCCAACTCCCCCTGTTTAACCGTGAGGAGCCAAGGATGGAAACAGAGCAGTTGTCGAAGTTGAGGTGTGCGTCTCAGAATGTGGAGGAGTTATTGGACAAATTGGAGGAGAGTGAATGGAGGGGAGATTATGAGACATTCGAAGAGAGAAGAGCTGTCGGTTTGGCGCAGTATGCACGGCACTCGTCCTGAGGTGCGTGCTAGCCGTCTGGTTAAGACTGTGCCAGCCTCACGCACCAGGCCTCCTGTGCACCTCCCTAGCCCTGCACGTCCTGTGCCAGCTCAGCGCTACAGTGCTCACAGCTGTGCTAACCGTGGCGGGTGTTGTACTGGTCAGGCACCGTGTTATGCGGTGGAACGCATGGTGTTCCCAGTACGCGTGCGCTACATCCCAGCTTCCCACATCTGCCGGGCTAGGTTGAAGATCCAGCCAGGGCGGATGGTGCCAGCCCTGCTCTCAAGATCTCCAGTACGCCTTCATGGTCCGGTCCATCCAGTGCCACCTCCAAGCACCAGCCCTCCGGTGGCAGCCCCCCGCACCAGGCTGTCTCTCCGTCCTTTGGCTACAGGTGCTCCCGCCTGTCCAGCGCTGATAGATTCTCCTGCCTGTTCAGAGCTGCTAGAGTCTCCTGCCTGTCCAGAGCTGCTTGAGTCTCCCGCCTGTCCAGAGCTGCTAGAGTCTCCCGTCTGTCCAGAGCTGCTAGAGAGGCTCCCGTCTGTCCAGAGCTGCCAGTCTGCAACGAGCCGCCAGAGCCGCCAGTCTGCAAGGGGCCGCCAGAGCCTCCAGTCTGCAAGGAGCCGCCAGTCTGCAAGGAGCCGCCAGAGCCGCCAGTCAGCCAGGAGCCGCCAGAGCCGCCAGTCAGCCAGGAGCCGCCAGAGCCGCCATTCAGCCAGGATCTGCCATAGCTGTCAGTCAGCCAGGAGCTGCCAGAGCCGTCAGTCAGCCAAAAGCTGCCAGAGCCGTCAGCCAGTCTGAGCTACCCCTCAGTCCTGAGATACCCCTCAGTCCTGAGCTACCCCTCAGTCCTGAGGTGCCCCTCAGTCCGGAGGAGTTTGTTTAGTCCAGTGGGGCTCTTTAGTAGAGTTGCCAGTCCAAGGTCGGTGGCGAGGGTCGCCGTTCCTAGGAGGACACTAATGCGGACAAAGACTATGGTGGAGTGGGATCCACGTCCTGGGGGGGGGGTACTGTCATGTTCTGACCAGAGTTCTTTTGTGTTTTCTTTGTTTTAGTGTTGGTCAGGACGTGAGCTGAGTGGGCATTCTATGTTCTGTGTTTCTATGTCGGGTTTGTTGTTTGGCCTGCTATGGATCTCAATCAGAGGCAGGTGTTTGTCATTGTCTCTGATTGGGAACCATATTTAGGTAGCCTGTTTTGTGTTGGGTTTTGTGGGTGGTTGTGTTCTGTCTTTGTGTCTATGCACCAGATAGGACTGTTTCGGTTTTTCCACACTTGTTGTTTTGTATTTTGTAGTGTTCACGTTTATTGTCTTTATTAAACATGTTGAACACTAACCACGCTGTGCTTTGGTCCTCCTCTCCTTCAACGGAAGAAAACCGTTACAGGGTGAGTCAGCATATTTTTCTACTTGCACGATTGGGCACGCACACACACACACACATATATGTCAGAACCATGAACAGCCACATATTTAGCTTACGTTAATTGGACTAAATAGTTTTTGGTATCTTTTAAATAAATCAATATTTGTTTTAGGGATAAGAAAATGTCTGAAACATTAACTTGCTTGACCATGCTGTAGGTCATGAAATTGTTTGTTACATGCAATATGCTTTTGTTGACTAAACCGGACAGAGGTTGTGTTACCTTTTTGTGATAAAATAAAGGTGTGGTTGAATGTATTCTTCCAGTGTGTCTTCCTATTGTCTCAGCCTTAGGTCCAATTGGCACAGCGGTCTAATGCACTGCATCTCAGTGCTAGAGGGGTCACTACAGACACCCTGGTTTGATTCCAGGCTGTATCACAACCGGCCGTGATTGGGCGTCCAGCGTCGTCCGGGTTTGGATGGTGTAGGCCTTCATTGTAAATAAGAATTTGTTTTTAAATGAATTTTCTAGTTAAATAAAGGTTCAATTAAAAAAATATGTACAGTTGAAGTCGGAAGTTTACATACACCTGAGCCAAATACATTTAAACTTAGTTTTTCACAATTCCTGACATTTAATCCTAGTAAAAATTCCCTGTCTTAGGTCAGTTAGGATCACCACTTTGTTTTAAGAATGTGAAATGTCAGAATAATAGTAGAGAGAATGACTTATTTCAGCTTTTATTTCTTTCATCACATTCCCAGTGGGTCAGAAGTTGACATACACTCAATTAGTTTATAAGAGCATTGCCTTTAAATGGTTTAACTTGGGTCAAACGTGTCGGGTAGCCTTCCACAAGCTTCCCACAATAAGTTGGGTGAATTTTGGCCCATTCCTCCTGACAGAGCTGGTGTAACTGAGTCAGATTTGTAGGCCTCCTTGTTTTCACACACATTTTCAGTTCTGCCCACAAATGTTCTATAGATTTGAGGTCAGGGCTTTGTGATGGCCACTCAATAACCTTGACATTGTTGTCCTTAAGCCATTTTGCCACAACTTTGGAAGTATGCTTGGGGTCATTGTCCATTTGGAAGACCCATTTGTGACCAAGCTTGAACTTCCTGACTGATGTCTTGAGATGTAGCTTCAATATATCCAATAATTTTCCTACCTCATGATGCCATCTATTTTGTGAAGTGCACCAGTCCTTCCTGCAGCAAAGCACCCCCACAACATGATGCTGCCACCCCCGTGCTTCACGGTTGGGATGGTGTTCTTAGGATTGCAAGCCTCCCCGTATTCCCTCCAAACATAACAATGGTCATTATGGCCAAACAGTTCTATTTTTGTTTCATCAGACCAGACGACATTTCTCCAAAAAGTACGATCTTTGTCCCCATGTGCAGTTGCAAATCGTTGCCTTGGGTTTATTTATGGCGGTTTTTGAGCAGTGGCTTCTTCCTTGCTGAGCGGCCTTTCAGGTTATGTTGATATAGGACTCTTGTAACGGGATTCTTCTGTTGAAGGAGTGGCGGACCAAAATTGTGATACATCTTTAATAAAGATGAAAATAGAACAATGTACAAAAAACAAGAAAACGTGAAAAAAAAAATGAAAACAGCTCTATCTGGTGTAACAAACACAAAGACAGGAACAATCACCCACAAACCCCAACACCAAACAGGCTACCTAAATATGGTTCCCAATCAGAGACAATGACTAACACCTGCCTCTGATTGAGAACCATATCAGGCCAAACACAGAAACAGACAAACAAGACATCCAACATAGAATGCCCACTCAGATCACACCCTGACCAAACAAAACATAGAACATACAAAGCAAACTATGGTCAGGGTGTGACAACTCTTTTACTGTGGATATAAATACTCTCTACCTGTTTTTTCCAGCATCTTCACAAGGTCCTTTGCTGTTGTTCTGGGATTGATTTGCACTTTTAGCACCAAAGTACAATCATCACTAGGAGGCAGAACGCGTCTCCTTCCTGAGCGGTATGACGGCTGCGTGGTCCCATGGTGTTTATACTTGCGTACTATTGTTTGTACAGATGAACATGGTACCTTCAGGCGTTTGGAAATTGCTCCTAAGGATGAACCAGACTTGTGGAGGTCTACAATTTTTTTTCTGATGTCTTGGCTGATTTCTTTGGATTTTCCCATGATGTCAAGCAAAGAGGCACTGAATTTGAAGGTAGGCCTTGAAATACATCCACAGGTACACCGCCAATTGACTCAAATTATGTCAATTTGCCTATCAGAAGCTTCTAAAGCCATGACATAATATTCTGGAATTTTCCAAGCTGTTTAAAGGCACAGTCAATTTAATGTATGTAAACATCTGACCCACTGAAATTGTGATACAGTGACTTATACGTGAAATAATCTGTCTGCAAACAATTGTTGGAAAAATGACTTGTGTCATGCACGAAGTAGATGTCCTAACCGACATTCCAAAACTATAGTTTGTTAACAAGAAATTTGTGGAGTGGTTGAACAACGAGTTTTAATGACTCCAACATAAGTGTGTGTAAATTTCCAACTTCAACTGTATATATATCACGTTTGCAAGGCATATGAATTTACATGTTATAGAGCAAACAAATCAATTATCACAACACATAGGTTGTAATGGCTTTTTTTCTGGCTTCTCAGTGATTTTACCCACTCACTGCTACTGGTAGAGATGAAGATTAATCACCCTCCTCTTCCTCAGCCGCTACAAAACATTCCAATCCCCTTCATCGTGCTTGGCTGAGTATGGAAAGTGACAGTGTTTGTGAGTGTGTAAGTGTGTATGTGAGAGAGAGCGTGTGTGTGTGTGTGTTGGAGGGGGGGGGGGGGGGTGAGAGTGTGTGTCTCCTCCGTCTCTTTTCACATGCATGTGTGTTTTAGCTTATATACTGTATACTGGGGTATTTTGGAAATTGCCAGGGGATGTATTTTCAATTCCGTCAATACCGTTGAAACTATTTATTTGAAGTTTTTCAAAACATTTTTATATTTGTAGCTACTTTAAGTAAATACCTGCAGTCAACTTGTGCAATACCTTTGGAGATAAAGCAGATCACGTTCTTCGTTTCACCTGTCACATTTTTTTACACTATGAAGCTTATCGTAGTTTCCCAGAACAGTTGAGCCAGTCACGTGTTTGTTTGTAAATAACAGGAGAAAGCGGGAGCAAGTGAGTCCAGCAGTGTATTGACACGGATTGCGTTTTATAATGAAAGTCAATCGTTTATTTTTTTGCTTCAGTAGAGTGTTCAGGGATGTGCAACTATACAGAAAATAGATTAGTCCAACTCATTCAGCAGAAAGTACATTAGTCCAACTCATTCAGCAGAAAGTACATTAGTCCAACTCATTCAGCAGAAAGTACATTAGTCCAACTCATTCAGCAGAAAGTAGATTAGTCCAACTCATTCAGCAGAAAATACATTAGTCCAACTCATTCAGCAGAAAGTAGATTAGTCCAACTCATTCAGCAGAAAATAGATTAGTCCAACTCATTCGGCAGAAAATAGATTCATTTTCATAAGATGACAACAGAAGAACAATGCAATTTGGCGGGTAGCCGAAAGTAAACAAGCTTACAATGAAAAAAACAAGGTATTTTTAGAAATAAATTATGCATGGCCATCCTATTTCTAATGTTTATCATAGAAATAGTGTAGTCAGCTACATTTCCAGATGTTTTGTTTAAAGTTTGTCTTGAATTTTACCAGAGAAAAGTAGGTTGGCTACACCGAGAAAAGTCCTGGAGAAAAGTAGCTACACATCAGTCAGAGGGCTGTCTGCTGATAGAATGCCAATTTGTAAATGATCAACCAAGCATAGAAGTAAAACTGAAGCACCACATTTTTCAGAAAATTAAAATAAGAAGGATTAAAGATCTGCATTCATGAAACGCATCAAGATATTTCTTATGCGTTTTATCTTTGTTTCCAGCGTATAAAATGAAGAATTCTGCGTTAACGCAACCCCTATGTTGAATTTGCTAGTTATTTAAGCAATTTACTGAATTACTAAGGTGACGGAGCATCATATTGTGTAAGCTTTCTGACGAGGTTGAGAATTCAAAGCCCTTTGAACGAGTTATCTGTTTAGCTGCCACTGCTATCTTTTCATATCCTTGACTTTTATTCTCCTCTCCGTTCTCAGCCTGTCTGCTCCGCCCCCATCTTCTCAGAGTAGAGCAGGCAGGCCCTTTGCCCTAGCGACTCCAGACTCCACACAGACACAGGTTGTATACATGGTGCTCCACAGCCAGTACTTTTCTTTCATTAGACAAGCATGCATCAAAACGTTGTTCATTTGTCTCCTGTTCACATTCGCTTGTAAATGTCCAAACTCACCATTTGGTAGCTCCTACCTATATATGTATAACTTTATGAGCTGGCTTGCTGTTTTTGCGCTTGTCAGCATATTTAAATAGCATTCTCCATGGAAATTCACTATTTCTTGTGCTAATTTTGTTAGCATTCTGGTAACAGATGCCAAATTGTATTTTTTTTGCATTTTTGGCGGCCCCTTGTTTACTAAGCCGGTAATACTGTAAATCTCGGGATGAGAGAAGGATGATATGACCATATGAAAATCTAGAAACTGCCGAATCCTAGTGTTAGTGCTTGACCTCTGTCCCTCTTACTCTTGTTTCTACACCTCATCCCCTTTCTAGCCCTGTCCTACATTTCATCCCTCCATTTCTCCCTGTGGTGTAAACAATTTTCTTCCAGTCAATCGCTTCCTGAGCCCTCCCTCTCTCTCTTTCTCCACCCCCCCTCTCCCTCCATCCCTCCCTCATTAGGAAATGCTTGATACACACACACACACACACACAAACACACACACACACACACACACACACACATACACATTTTAACTTTCTAGTGTGTGCAAAACATTTGATCCTGTGTTATGAAGTTCTTTGCTAAAACTATATTTTACTAAATAGTCATAATATTTGTAATATAAACTGAAATGTAAGAATAATATTTCCAGATATACCTTTACAGCTCAGCAGGACAGAATGGTTTTCAGTTAGAATATATATATACACTGCTCAAAAAATTAGCAAGACACCCCCAATAAAGGAATGGTTCTGCAGGTGGTAACCACAGACCACTTCTCAGTTCCTATGCTTCCTGGCTGATGTTTTGGTCACTTTTGAATGCTGGCGGTGCTTTCACTCTAGTGGTAGCATGAGACGGAGTCTACAACCCACACAAGTGGCTCAGGTAGTGCAGCTCATCCTGGATGGCACATCAATACGAGCTGTGGCAAGAAGGTTTGCTGTGTCTGTCAGCGTAGTGTCCAGAGCATGGAGGCGCTACCAGGAGATGTGGAGGAGGCCGTAGGAGGGCAACAACCCAGCAGCAGGACCGCTAACTCCGCCTTTGTGCAAGGAGGAGCAGGAGGAGCACTGCCAGAGCCCTGCAAAATGACCTCCAGCAGGCCACAAATGTGCATGTGTCTGCTCAAACGGTCAGAAACAGACTCCATGAGGGTGGTATGAGGGCCCGACGTCCACAGGTGGGGGTTGTGCTTACAGCCCAACACCGTGCAGGACATTTGGCATTTGCCAGAGAACACCAATATTGGCAAATTCGCCACTGGCGCCCTGTGCTCTTCACAGATGAAAGCAGGTTCACACTGAGCACATGTGACAGACGTGACAGTCTGGAGACGCCGTGGAGAACGTTCTGCTGTGGTGGGTCAGTCATGGTGTGGGGTGGCATTTCTTTGGGGGGCCGCACAGCCCTCCATGTGCTCGCCAGAGGTAGCCTGACTGCCATTAGGTACCGAGATGAGATCATCAGACCCCTTGTGAGACCATATGCTGGTGCGGTTGGCCCTGGGTTCCTCCTAATGCAAGACAATGCTAGACCTCATGTGGCTGGAGTGTGTCAGCTGTTCCTGCAAGAGGAAGGCATTGATGCTATGGACTGGCCCGCCCATTCCCCAGACCTGAATCCAATTGAGCACATCTGGGACATCATGTCTCGCTCCATCCACCAATTGCACCACAGACTGTCCAGGAGTTGGCGGATGCTTTAGTCCAGGTCTGGGAGGAGATCCCTCAGGAGACCATCCGCCACCTCATCAGGAGCATGCCCGGGCGTTGTAGGGAGGTCATACAGGCACGTGGAGGCCACACACACTACTGAGCCTCATTTTGACTTGTTTTAAGGACATTACATCAAAGTTGGATCAGCCTGTAGTGTGGTTTTTCACTTTAATTTTGAGTGTGACTCCAAATCCAGACCTCCATGGGTTGATATATTTGATTTCCATTGATAATTTTTGTGTGATTTTGTTGTCAGCACATTCAACTATGTAAAGAAAAAAGTATTTAATAAAAATATTTCATTCATTCAGATCTAGGATGTGTTTTTTAGTGTTCCCTTTATTTTTTTGAGCAGTGTATATTACAAATGTTAGAATTTGTAGATCGTTGACCAAAAAAATACTATTTAATCTATTTTAAATCCATTTTAATGTCACTTAACACAACAACATGTGGAAAACGTAAAGGGGTGTAAATAGTTTCTGAAGGCACTCTATGTTGATCGGATTTCAGATTCATGAGATATGATATATTTTTTACAGATACAAATGATCTTTGTGTTTCTCTCCCTTCTACAAGGGCAAAACAAAACATTTGATTTCTTCCCATGGACACATGTTCAAACCAAAGGAATCACATCGGTTAACTGATACACATGCATCCTAAATGACCACAGTTGATCCACATATCCGTATCGAGCCACAATGAGATTGCATTCAAATTGGAACAAAAGGATCCTTGATGTGGCAGATAAAACAAAATCTAATCTTAATTACAGAGTTCCCAACATTAGCACAATTACTGTGTTCTCACGTCCCCTGTGGAAGTCCCGTCGGACTAATTTGTTTCTCTTTAAATGGTGAATGATTTTCAGTCAAAAAAACAAGCGACAAATCGTTTTCAAAAGGAACTGAAAAGACAGGTAGTGATCACTGATTATTTATGTCCAATATATTTTCAGCTGACATGTCATCGTGTACCAGGGTAGGCTGCTGCGGGGAGAGCGGCTCATGATAATGGCTGGAACGGAGCGAATGGAATGGCATAAAACACTTGGAAACCATGTGTTTGATGTATTTGATACTATTCCACTCCAGCTATTCCAACGAGCCAGTCCTCCCCAATTAAGGTGAAACCAACCTCCTGTGTCGTGCACAGTAGAAGTAAACCGACTTGTAAATGCAGCTGCGTTCCTGTGGGACACATTTGTGTTTCTTCAGCCTTCATGACGCTTTCACAAACACATGAAATTAAGATTCTCATTTTCTGGCTCTCGTGACTGGCTGGGGCTCTGTATACAATCTTATCACAAAAAGGCAGTTGGTTTGTTAAGATATCAACGCTTAATGTGACATTATGCATGCTTGTTGTCACAGGCTACGCAAAGGCTTCGTAAATCAGCAATGTCACGCTTATGAAGGAACCCTGTGAAATATTTGGCTCCTCAACGTGCACCACCTGTCGTTAACTAGAACCGAGAAACTGAAAAACAGCTTCTAGTTCAAGACCATCAGACTATTAAATAGGCCCCACTAACTAGCCTCCTTCCAGTACTCTGCCCTGAACTTTAGTCACTGTCACTAGCCGGCTTCCACCCAGTACTCAACCCTGCACCTTAGAGACTGTCACTAGCTGGCTACCACCCAGTACTCAACCCTGCACCTTAGAGACTGTCACTAGCCGGCTACCACCCAGTACTCAACCCTGAACTTTAGTCACTGTCACTAGCCGGCTACCACCCAGTACTCAACCCTGCACCTTAGAGACTGTCACTAGCCGGCTACCACCCAGTACTCAACCCTGAACTTTAGTCACTGTCACTAGCCGGCTACCACCCAGTACTCAACCCTGCACCTTAGAGACTGTCACTAGCCGGCTACCACCCAGTACTCAACCCTAAACTTTAGTCACTGTCACTAGCCGGCTACCACCCAGTACTCAACTCTGCACCTTAGAGACTGTCACTAGCTGGCTACCACCCAGTACTCAACCCTGCACCTTAGAGACTGCTGTTCTATGTACATAGACACTGGTCACCTTAATAACGTTTACATACTGTTCTACCCCATTTCATATTTACACTATACTGTATTCTAGTCAAGGCCTATCCTATTTATCTACTGCTGTACATATACTATTCTATCCTACATATTCTGCAGAAATATTCTATATTATATCCATATGCTGTCCATAATGTCTATAAATCCCATCATATATATACTGTAAATATATTTACTCTGACACTGCCCATCATTGCTTATCCTAATATTTCTTAATTCCATTATTTCACTTTTTAGTTTTGTGTGCATTGTTTTATATTGTTAGATATTACTGCACAGTTGGAGCTAGGAAAACAAGCATTTTGCTACACCCGCAATAACAGCTGCTAAATATGTGTGTGCGACCATTGATTTAATTACATTTTAACTGACTAGATACACACACCCTTGTCTATCCACCCTATTCCTGAGGGAGGAATATTTGAGAAATGATCACAGAGTTAGTCGGATTAGGCATTAATGCGTGGGTGAGAGAGGGTGGATGTTGTGTAAAATGTCAACAGTGTGCGCATTCTCCAATCCACTGAAAATCATATAATCAAATATTTGCTGTAGCAGTGGATTTTTCCTCCTGTGTCAGTTCTAGCCATTCGCTTCTAGTCAATGTCACTGTTAACAGCCTCGGTGAAACTGCACAAATCGCAGAGCCTGTCAGGTGCAGCATACTGACACCTCATGCGGCAAAAAGCCAATCCGAGGCGACAAACGCTCTCCACTATACCAGTTTGCCTCTGCATGACCAAGAATCTATCACCGTGTTTGACAACGAGGTCAAAGCAACAAGTACCTGAGCTCGTAAACTTGAAAGTCCCTTGGAAATGAATATATAATGTGTACTGTAGGGCTGTGTTCACTTTAAGATACATAATAGAGGATAAAATATTTATGAGTGAGGAGGTAAGCATTATTGTTTCATGTAGGTGCATTAGAAAGACCCAAAGGCCAATAGCTCGGTGCATAGGGACGATAAACCATAACATGCCTCATATTTAGCTAGCTGGTTTCTCTAGATAATAGGTACATATTAGGCCAGCCTCAGTCTCAGCATGGACATATTATGCTAACCCATACTGATAGATTCATATAGATTGATTTCATTTGATGTATTTTCAGCTGGGGTTGGAACCAAAATTATGATCCTTAAATAGCATTGAAAAAGTTAATCCATTCTTCTGTAATAAAAAATCTCTACCTAATTACTGAATCACGATTGTAACGTCAGTAGGCTACAATAGCCTGTACTTCAGAGTGGGAGGGGCTACAGTAGCCTATGCTTCAGAGGGGGAGGACAGGTAGCCTACACATGCACACACACAGGCAAAGATTTTCAACTGGCAGGCAGACACTGGAAAAGATTCTGAGAAGTGACAGAGTGAGAGAACACGAAAGGCGCTTTGTTGCATTTTTTCATGGGACCCCAAGCAATTTGCCGAAACGTATAAGAACGTTATTAACAAGTTCACATGTTTTTTAAATAACGGTTCTGGTTCCAGGACAGTATAGATCACTTTCGTTCCCAATTCTGATTGTGTATCTCAATTATTTTTATTATTTTCCCGGGTTTTCGTTTGTGTTCCCTGAGCTGGTTTCAACCCATGATTTTGAGAGTCAAGTGATCTTTGTTCATTGTTTCTGGTTTGAATGCAAAAGAAGGCCAAATCATTTACATGTTTTCCCAGCTAGCCTGGATTCAGGTCTATATCTCCGTTTAAGTAGTTGGTCTTTGTTTAGTATTGGCAGGAGGGGGTGAGGAGAATGGCTAATCAGGCGGCCATTCCCAAGGATGCATTTTCTATATCTCTCCCCTGTTCCTCTCTTGCCAAGCTAATTTGAGTCTGGCAGACAATGGTTTGTGAACATTAACAGGTTCCAACCCCCTAGTTAAAGAGAAGGTAGTCAGGGTCTTTGATCGCCGTCGCTGCGTTCTGCACGCCCCCGACATTCCTTTGAAGGGAGCGGCGACCGCAAAGCTCCTTTCAACTACCCAGGATCCCCCTGGCTCTCTCGGCACGCGTTCGGGCTTCGCAGCACACCAGGCTTCTGAGAGAAAAGTGGAAAGTGCTACCTCTGCCATAGCGCACAGGGGGAAAGAGATGTGACGGTTATCGAGCTCCTCAGTTGGTGTTCGAAATTGTGACGATTGGTGTCAGAAGTTGGTTCGTTGGTGTTGTGTGAACATTATGACCCTCTTGTTGTGACACTGTTGGACTGCAGTTCCTCCTCGGACCTCATGGTGTTCTACTTTACCTCCTGATGTCCCATGTCACCACAGCAACTATCGTACCTATGATTAATACCTTATTGTCGGCCATGGGGGACTTCATTTTGATAAGGCTAAATCAATTCATGAGTTGGTAAATAATAAATGAACTCACAACCCCACAAAAAACAGGTCCACCTAAGAAAGATATACTTCTGAAGAATATATTTCTTAGCATTATACAATAGATAGATGTGGCAATGAGACTTATGCAACTTACCACAAAACACGTCTTTGAATATCTTGGATACATCTGCAGGTCTCCGAACCCCGGGAAAATATTGAATTCTCTTTCAACATTCCTCTTATCATGCGAGCACTGTGGCTTTCCCTAGGTATAGCCAGTGCCATGTGGCTGGATAAAAGAGAATGGAACTTTTACCCTCTATTTTGCAAAGGCATATTGTGAGCATGAGTAGTGAACTGTGCCATTAACAATGCAGTTACAACCTGAGGGAAATAAACTGGTGAATGACATTGAACTTAAAAGTGTACAGTGAGTTGGCCATCTGCCTATAAATCTAATATCAGAACTCAACTCCCTCCTCTTACATAGATTTGAATAAAAAGCTATTGTTGGCGCGGCGGCGTCGCAGGCTGTTGTCTGATAGACTATAACATCATTTCATTATGATACAGGAGTCAGACACAGTGAAATGTAAACAAAAGCCGCGCCGGTTGGAATTGGTGGTTGTGGTGGTGCATCGATAGTCTAAAACTGTGCTTTCTCTCTCACTTGAATAGTAAATCTGCCCGGTAAACTCTTTCGAGATGATGGCATCCACAAAAGGCCTTTCGTGTTCTCTCTGCTATAAAATCTAAGGAGATTAAGCTCAGTGCCGATGCTGACACAAGTGAAATAATATGTGTGCGTGTGTGCGTGTGTGTGTGCGTGCGTGTGTGCGTGCGTGTGTGTGTGCGCGCATGTGTGTGTGTGTGTGTGTAGAGTAGCAGCCGGTGTCAAAACCACTCATTGTCCCCCAATAATTCCTTGGGTGTGTAGCTACTTTTGATTCAATAAGTAGCTGTTGGTATTGTCTTGTAGGGCAATTACATTTAAGTGCTGTCTTTTACCAAGTAGCCTTCTGAATCATTGCTGTTTGAACTGTCTGATTAGTGGGGACTTGTGACGGTCGTTGTGGACTTCAGGCCAATTTGTGTAATAACCCCTGGTAACTGTTGGGTGTTTTAAGAGGGCCTTTACCTGGCTCCTTCACTATTTAACAGTAGGCCTACAAGTGTATCACATAAAATCATCAAATAAATTGCATCAATTTTAATCAAAGAACCAGACGAAACAGAACAGAACCAGAGGATGGAGGGGTTGGGTAGAGGATACAATCCCGGTTTAGGGTTAAAGTGTGGGTGTGGGTTGAGGGGACACATAGGGATGCACAGAGGGAGGGGTAAGACTGAGTCAATCATAGAACACAGGCTATAGATAACAGGCATCCTTGAAGAGGTGTGATGATTTTTAGGAAGACTGTGTCTGCATCTTGTATGTGTGGAGGGAGTGCATTCCAGAGCCTGGGTGCAGAGCAGCTGAAAGCCCGGGCACCTCTGGTGGAGAGGTGGAATGGGGGGAGACAAGGAGACCAGCACAGGGGTGGATAGACTGGGAGAAAGTCCGAGAGGTAAGTGGGTTCCAGATTGTGGAGGGCTTTGTAGGTGAGGAGGAGTGTCTTAAAGTTAATTAAGGATTGCATAAGGGAGCCAGTGTAGATTGATGAGGATTGGTGTGATCTGTTCAGTCGATCTGGTACAGGTGAGGATTCTGGCAGCAGAATTCTGGACCAGTTGATTGATGTCTGTTGGTGAGTTTGGTGGGGATACCAGGGATCAGAGTGTTGCAATAGTCCAAACTGAAAATGACCAGGGCATGAATGAGGGTTTATGTGCTGGTGTGTGACAGTGAGGGGCGGAGCCTGGAGATATTGCAGAGGTGAAAGAATACTGTCCTGGTGATGGTTTTTATGTGGGGTTTGAGTGAGACGGAACTGTCCAGGGTGACACCCAGGCTTTTGACTGTGTTGACAGAGGGACTGGGGAACCACCTATGGTGATGCTGAGGTTGTGCTGTTTGGAGAGTGGTTTTGGAGCCGAAAGAGCATGACCTCTGTCTTGTTGCTGTTAAGCTTTAGGAGGTTCATGGAAGGCTTTGGCTTTATTGCATTTTGTCAGCCGTTTATTGTCATGCAAAAGGCTGCTGGTCTCACGGTAATTGACCATGAAATAACATAAACATGTTCAGCATCTCCAGGCCTGCAGGCATACAAGCTGCATAAAAGTCGCTGATGAGCACCTTTGGAACATCTACATATAAAAAAGTATAATAAATCAATGTAATATACACCATCACAATAAATCCATTATTTATTTTAGTCAAGTCTAAATAAACATTATGATATGAAGAAACTGTATTTCAGAAAAACTGTCACGACTTCTAACGAGATCGGTTCCTCTCCTTGTTCGGGCGGTGTTCGGCGGTCGATGTCACCGGTCTTCTAGCCATAGCCGATACCTTTTTCATTTCCATTTGTTTTGTCTTGGTTTGTTTGTTGTGTATTTACCCTCTGTTCCCCCCATGTCTTTGTGCGGTATTGTTTGTTTGTAAGTGCTTGTGCGCATGAAGACTGGTGCGCGTTGGGTTTTGTACCCATGTTGCATAGTTTTCTTGATGACGTTGGTTTTGGTATTAAACAGCTCCTGCTATTACCTAGTTCTGCTCTCCTGTGTCTGACTTCCCTGCCACCAGTTATGCACCCCTTACAGAATACCGCACCGAATATGGAGTCAGCAGGAGCAATTGCCCCTGGTATGGAGATCAAGGAGTGCGTCCAGGAACACACAATGATGCTCCACCATCTCGGCGCCGCCATGGACCGAGTCGTCCAAGCTATGGACCGCTGCGAGAGACGGAGAGTTCCTCCAGCACAACAGGGGTCTCCACTACTCGCTCCCCCTGCACCCGGTTCCAGTGGGATTCGCCTCGCCCTCCCCAGGGAGTATGATGGGACGGCTGCCCACTGCCAGGGTTTCCTGCTGCAGTTGGAGTTATACCTGGAAACCATCCACCCGGCTCCTTCGGGCCGTGAAAGGGTGTCCGCCCTCATCTCATGCCTTTCGGGGGAAAGCCCTGGAGTGGGCCAACGCCGTATGGGTGGAAGGAGATGCGGTGCTGGACCACTTTGAGGAGTTCACCCTTCGTTTCTGGGCATTCTTCGACCACCCGCCCGAGGGCAGAGCGACGGGTGAACGTCTTTTCCACCTGCGGCAGGACGGGATGAGGAGCGCACAGGAGTTCCCGGAGCGGGATGGAACAACAGGGCCTTGATCGACCACTATCACTGCAGTTTGCACAAGGACGTCCGTCGAGAGTTGGCCTGCAGGGACACCACCCTCACTTTCGACCAGCTGGTGGACCTGTTCATTCAGCTGGATAACCTGCTGGCTACCCGCGGACATCCAGATCGGGTTCTGTTGGTTCCATCCCCAGCACCACCGCTCCGATGCCCATGGAGCTGGGAGGTGCTGCGCTTAGGGAGAACGGAGGAGGTTCTGTCTCGTGCACCATCTGTGGCCGCAGAGGTCACACTGCCGGTCGGTGCCGGGTTGGTTCCTCTGGGGGTCGAGGCAGCAGGCAGGGCACTCTGGCGTCACCCCAGGTGAGAAGACACCATTCTCACCCAGATCCCTTTGTTGCACATATGTTTTTGTTCGTTACATTTCCTGAATTTTCCCTCTCATTCCCAGCATAAGGACTCTTCGATTCAGGCGTGTCTGGGAACTTTATTGACACATCATTTGCCCATAGTTTAGGGACCCCCATCGTTCCTGTGGCTATGCCTTTCCCAGTTCACGCCCTAGATAGTCGACCATTAGCGTCAGGGTTGATTAGGGGGAGGCCACCGTTCCTCTGGGCATGGTGACGCAGGGGGGTCACACGGAGAGAATCAGTCTCTTTCTCATTGACTCATTGACTCTCCTGCGTTTCCACTGTTTCATGGCAACAGAGGGCTCTCACAGGGTGGTCGCGAGAGTGCTCGGAGAGGTGTTTAGGGGTTTCCATAGGTGCTACTACGGTGGAAAGTCCAGACCAGGTCTCCACCGTGCGCATTCCCCCCGAATATGCCGATTTGGCTCTCGCCTTCTCAAAAAAGAAGGCGACTCAATTACCACCCCATCGACGGGGGGATTGTGCGATAAATCTCCTGGTAGACGTTGTACTCCCAGGAGTCACGTGTATCCTCTGTCACAGGCGGAGATGGTGGCTATGGAAACATATGTCTCTGAATCCCTGCATCAGGGGTACATTCGGTCCTCCACTTCACCCGCCTCCTCGTTTCTTTTTTTTTTAAGAAGGGAGGTCTGCACCCGTGTATTGACTATCGACGCCTTAATCAGATAATTGTGAGGTACAGTTACCCGCTACCTCTTATCGCCATGGCGATTGAGTCAATGCACGGGGTGTGCTTCTTCACCAAACTTGATCTCAGGAGTGCTTACGACCTGGTGCGTATCCGGGAGGGAGACGAGTGGAAGACGGCATTCAGTACGACCTCAGGGCATTATTAGCACCTCATCATGCTGTACAGGTTGATGAATGCTCCACCAGTCTTCCAAGCCTTTGTAGATGAGATTTTCAGGGACCTGGTGTAGTGGTGTATATTGACGACATTCTGATATACTCCGCTACATGCGCCGAGCATGTGTCCCTGGTGTGCAAGGTGCTTGGTCAACTGTTGGAGCATGACCTGTATGCCAAGGCTGAGAAATGCCTGTTCTTCCAACAGTCCGTCTCCTTCCTAGGGTACAGTATTTCCACCTCAAGGGTGGAGATGGAGAGTGACCGCATCTCAGCCATGCCTAATTGGACAACTCCCACCACGGTAAAGGAGGTGCAGGGGTTTCTATTGTTTACCAATTACTACCGGAGGTTTATCCAGGGTATTGGTCAGGTAGCGGCTCCCATTACCTCACTGCTGAAGGGGGGACAGGTACGTTTGCAGTGGTCAGCTGAGGCGGGCAGGGTATTTGGTCACCTGAGGGCTCTGTTTACCTCGGCTCCCATGCTGGCTCATCCGGATCCCTCTTTGGCGTTCATAGTGGAGGTGGACGCATCCGAGGCTGGGATAGGAGCTGTGCTCTCTCAGTGCTCGGGTACGCCACCGAAGCTCTGCCCCTGTGCCTTCTTCTCGAGGAAGCTCAGAGCTTATTTTCTATATTGCTGGTTTGTATGGTTCCCAATTAGAGGCAGCTGTAGTCGTTGCCTCTAATTAGGGATCATATTTAGGAAGACCTTTCTCCCACCTGCTTTGTGGGATATTGTTTGTGTTTGTTGCACCACGTAAGTCGTTGCTTGTTTATTGTTTTGTTGATTGCTGATGTGCACTCTCTTACTTCACGGTCATTGTTTGTTTATTGTTTTGTTTAAATTTCACTAATAAAAGATGTGGAACTCGAATCACGCTGCGCCTTGGTACGTCTATCATAACAACCGTGACAGAATATGCCACCAACGCAGGACAAAGCAGCATGTTTATGGAGGTTAAGGAGTTTTGGACATGGGAGGAAATCATGGGAGGATGTGAGACCCTTCCTTGGAAGGAGACATCAAGGAAGGTGGAAGGACAGTGATGATGCCGGGGACCGCGGCCACAGAAACCCCAACATTTTTTTGGGGGGGTGGCACAAGGGCTGGTCGGCGGAGCAGCGGAGAGTGCAAGAGCCCGAATGGCAGATGGTGGAGGAATTCAATGAGGGATACCGGAGAGAGGTGGAGGTGAGCAGTAGGCTGCAGCGCAGGTGTGCTGAGGAGCTTGTCATCAGTCCGGTGCCATTTGTGCCGGCTCCACGCACCAGGCCACCAGTGCGTCTCCCCAGCCCGGTATGTCCTGTGCCGGTTCCTCGCACTCGCCGTGAAGAGCGTGTCTTCAGTCCACTGCCACAGAAACCCCAAGATTATTTTGGGGAGGGCACATGGAGCTGGCGGCTGAGCAGAGGGAAGAGGCAGAGACTGTCAGGGAGGCGATGGAGAAGTTGGGGGAGGGAGAGAGGAGAGAGATGCTGGTCAGGTGTGTTCTGCACCACATTAGCCCTGAAGTGCGTGTCACCAGTCCGGTGCCACCTGTGCCGGCTCCACGCACCAGGCCTCCAGTGCGCCTCCCAGTCCGGTACGTCCTTTGCCGGCTCCCCGCACCCGCCCTGAAGTGGGTGTCATCAGTCCGGTGCAACCTCCGCCGATGCCAAGTCCAGGCACGGTGTCCAGTCTCGCTCCATGGCAGGAGCCTTCCTCTGCACCGATGCCAAGTCCAGGCACGGTGTCCAGTCCCTCTCCATGGCAGGAACCTTCCTCTGCACCGATGCCTAGTCCAGGCACGGTGTCCAGTCCCTCTCCATGGCAGGAACCTTCCTCTGCACCGATGCCTAGTCCAGGCACGGTGTCCAGTCCCTCTCCATGGCAGGAACCTCCCTCTGCACCGATGCCTAGTCCAGGCACGGTGTCCAGTCCAGCTTCATGGCAGGAGCCTTCCTTTATGCCAGTGCCAGTCCAGGCACAGTGTTCAGTCCCGCTCCAGGGCAGGAGCCTTCCTCTGCACCGGTGCCCAGTCCAGCTCCAAGGCCGGAGCCTTCCTCGTCGCCGGTGCCCAGTACGGGCACGGCATCCAACCCAGCTCTATGGCCGGAGCCTTCCTCTGCGCCGGTGCCCAGTCCAGGCACAGCAGCCAAACCAGCTCCATGGCCGGAGCCTTCATCTGCGCCGGTGCCCAGTCCAGGCACGGCGTCCAACCCAGCTCTATGGCCGGAGCTCTCCTGTGTGCCGGTGCTCAGTCCGGGCGCGGTATCCAACCCAGCTCCATGGCCGGAGTCTTCCTCGGCACCGGTGCCCAGTCCGGGCGCGGCGTCCAACTCAGCTCCATGGCCAGATACGTGTTCAGGGCGGGGTCTACAACCTGTACCGGAGCCGACACCGACACTAGTCACCCCCCCTACCCTTCCCATTTGGTTTCAGGTTTTGCGACTGGAGTTCACACCTTTGGGGGGGGGTGGGGGGTGGGGTACTGTCACGCCCTGACCATAGAGAGCCCTCGGTTCTCTATGGTGTTTAGGTCAGAGCGTGACTAGGGGGGAGTTCTAGTCATTTATTTTCTATGTTGCTGGTTTGTATGGTTCCCAATTAGAGAAAGCTGGTAATCGTTGCCTCTAATTGGGGATCATATTTAGGAAGCCCTTTCTCCCACCTGCTTTGTGGGATATTGTTTGTGTTTGTTGCACCACGTAAGTCGTTGCTTGTTTATTGTTTTGTTGATTGCTGATGTGCGCTCTCTTACTTCACGGTCGTTGTTTGTTTATTGTTTTGTTTAAATTTCACTAAAAAAGATGTGGAACTCGAATCACGCAGCGCCTTGGTCCGTCTATCATAACAACCGTGACAGCACATGTAGACTGGTACACGTCGGGTTTTGTACCCATGTTGTATAGTTTTCTTGATGTAGTTGGTTTTGGTATTAAACTGCTCCGGCTATTACCTAGTTCTGCTCTCCTGCATCTGACTTCCCTGCCACCAGTTAAGCACCCTTTACAAAAACAGAATATGAGTTGGCCTACTGTATGTTATCTGGCTAGGCTCCATGCCATAGGCTGTAGGCTTGTTCATTTAGCAGACAAGATAAGTCCCATGCCATTATTTTATATTGTATGATTTTATAGTAACGAGAATGTAATTGAACTTAGCTTAATAAAATCTATAAAGGATATTCTTCACATTCAGGAGCGAGAGTGAGCGCATATGAAGTGGCTATGTTGAGCATAAAAGTGATCAATTGAAGCAGGTCCCATATGCCAAATTTAGAGTTATTTGTCAATGTTAGTTTTGTATGATACAAACCTTAGAATGCCTTAGAAAACAAAAGATATATGGGCTGCATGATGCGACTACAGGCTATTGATGATTTGAGAAGGTGGCAAAAAAAAGACTGCGCTCTGTTCCTTGCCTCAGGCTGCACACACTGTTCTCTCATCAAGTGATCATATTTTAACCCATCCACTATTCTCAATTGAATCTTGTCTATACTAATATGTCAAATTTGTTTCGATTTAGAATGAACCATTATGAAATGGGCAGGAACAGGGAAAATGCATGTAATCTGCACTGGGATAGGGAATGGAGACCACTTTCCATCAGTACATTTTTCACTCATGTCAGTTAGGTTACTTCAGTAATTTCGTTGAGCGACAGTTGATATTCTGCACAAACTCTGTATGCTATAGGCTCTCCAACCCTGTTCCTGCAGCTGCCCAGTGCTTAATTTGGGAAATCAAGTGAAATCTGTTCTGTAACATCGATAGTAACCTGTTTTCAAAACAAAACATATTTAATTAAACTGTTGACAGCCCGTCATTCTGCACATTGGAGAAAGAAATTAAGGAGAAAGGGGAGGAGATGTAAACTCGTGGTGGTGAGATATTCTGTAGATGAAGGTAATGTGTCAGAGATATTCTGTAGATGAAGGTAATGTGTCAGAGATATTCTGTAGATGAAGGTAATGTGTCAGAGATATTCTGTAGATGAAGGTAATGTGTCAGAGATATTCTGTAGCTAAAGGTAATGTGTCAGAGATATTCTGTAGCTAAATGTAATGTGTCAGATATTCTGTAGCTAAAGGTAATGTGTCAGAGATATTCTGTAGATGAAGGTAATGTGTCAGGGATATTCTGTAGCTAAAGGTAATGTGTCAGAGATATTCTGTAGATGAAGGTAATGTGTCAGAGATATTCTGTAGCTAAAGGTAATGTGTCAGAGATATTCTGTAGCTAAAGGTAATGTGTCAGAGATATTCTGTAGCTAAATGTAATGTGTCAGAGATATTCTGTAGCTAAAGGTAATGTGTCAGAGATATTCTGTAGATGAAGGTAATGTGTCAGATATCCTGTAGATGAAGGTAATTTGTCAGAGATATTCTGTAGCTAAAGGTAATGTGTCAGAGATATTCTGTAGCTAAAGGTAATGTGTCAGAGATATTCTGTAGATGAAGGTAATGTGTCAGAGATATTCTGTAGATGAAGGTAATGTGTCAGAGATATTCTGTAGATGAAGGTAATGTGTCAGAGATATTCTGTAGCTGAAGGTAATGTGTCAGAGATATTATGTAGCTAAAGGTAATGTGTCAGAGATATTCTGTAGCTAAATGTAATGTGTCAGAGATATTCTGTAGCTAAATGTAATGTGTCAGAGATATTCTGTAGCTAAAGGTAATGTGTCAGAGATATTCTGTAGATGAAGGTAATGTGTCAGATATTCTGTAGCTGAAGGTAATGTGTCAGCCTATTAATTATGAAAATATGAAAAATGCCCTATAACTAGCCTAGTCAAAACATAAATGTATTATAAGATTAGGCAAAATCTGAATTTGTTTCATATAGACTAGACCATTTATGTTCCAAAGATATCTTAAATCAGTATTTAAAAAAAAAAAAAATCTGCCATGTGTAATATCCAGTAGGCTATGTATTGTATAACGGCACAATCATTATTTTCATTCAGGTTTTATTTTCGGACTTGTCCCCATATAGTGCATTCTATCATTTGTAAAAAAAAAATGTATATATAAAAAATAAAACACTAGAATTCACTATATACAGTGCATTCGAAAAGTATTCAGACCCCTTGACCTTTTACACATTTTGTTACGTTACAGCCTTATTCTAAAATATTTTTTTCCCCTCATCAATCTACACACATTGTCCCAAAATTACTACATTAAAATTTATTCAAAATTAAGAACAGAAATACCTTATTTACAAAAGTATTCAGACCCATTGCTATGAGACTCGAAATTGAGCTCAGGTGCATCTTGTTTCCATTGATCACCCTTCAGAAGGTTTTACAACTTGATTGGAGTCCACCTTGGGTACATTCAATTGATTGGATATGATTTGGAATGGCACACACCTGTCTATATAAGGTCCCACAGTTGACATTGCATGTCAGAGTAAAAACCAAGCCATGATACCGAAGGAATTGTCCGTAGAGCTCAGAGAAAGGATTGTGTCGAGGCATAGATCTGGGGAAGGGTACCAAAAACATCTGCAGCATTGAAGGTCCCCAAGAAGACAGTGACCTCCATCATTCTTAAATGGAAGAAGTTTGGAAACACCAAGACTCTTCCTAGAGCTGGCCGCCTCACCAAATTGAGTAATCGGGGGAGAAGGGCATTGGTCAGGGAGGTGACCAAGAACCCGATGGTCACTCTGTAAGAGCTCCATAATTCCTCTGTGGAGACGGGAGAACCTTCCAGAAGGACAACCATCTCTACAGCTCTCCACCAATCAGGCCTTTATGCTAGTGGCCAGATGGAAGCCACTCCTCAGTAAAAGGCACATAACAGCCCACTTGGAGTTTGCCAAAAGGCACCTAAAGGACTCTCAGACCATGAGAAAGAAGATTCTCTGGTCTGATGAAACCAAAATTGAACTCCTTGGTCTGAATGCCAAGCGTCACGTCTTGATGAAACCTGTCACCATCCATACGGTGAAGCATGGTGGAGGCAGCATCATGCGTTGAGGATGTTTTTCAGCTGCAGGGACTGGGAGACTAGTCAGGAAGGAAAGATGCTCCAGAGCACTCAGGACCTTAGACTGGGGCAAAGGTTCACCTTCCAACAGGACAATAACCCTAAGCGAACATCTCTGGAGAGACCTGAAAATAGCTGTGCAGCGATGCTCCCCATCCAACCTGACAGAACTTGAGAGGATCTGTATAGAAGAATTGTTGAAACTCCCCAAATACAAATGTGCCAAGCTTGCAGCATCGTACCCAAGAAGACTCGAGGCTGTAACTGCTGCCAAAGGTGCTTCCACAAAGTACTGAGTAAAGGGTCTGAATAATTGTGAGAGTTCCCTTTTTTTACATTTTATACATTTGCTAACATTTCTAAAAAACATATTTTTCTTCATCATTATGGGGTATTGTGTGTAGATTAATGAGGGGAAAAAAACAATTGAATCCATTTGACAAAAAGGCTGTAACGTAACAAAATGTGGAAAAAGTCAAGGGGTCTGAATACTTTCCAAATGCACTGTATATAGGCCTATGCTTATGCATAAGCTCTAATATGCCTATAAGTGTTTTGAATTAATCATCACCTGCGAAAGCGCCATCCATTTCATTGTGTTAGGCTTTGAAACAACATCCACAACAACTATGTTTTCCACTCAGTTTGAACCTGTTGTTGAATATCTTTCTTCAAATTGATCAATCAACGTGAGGTGGGTTTAAAAGCACATAATGTTTTGATGATAAGTGTTTGATGTGATTTTCGATTGCATTTGCATTGATGTCATTGTCGTTAAAGGGACAATAGAGCCCCGAGTACCAGGCCATTAGCGACCTGATGGAGGGACAATAAAGCCCTGAGTACCAGACCATTAGGACCTGATGGAGGAACAATAGAGCCCTGAGTACCAGGCCATTGGCGACCTGATGGAGAGACAATAGAGCCCTCGGTTCCAGACCATTAGTGACCTGATGGAGGGGCAATAAGAGCCCTGAGTACCAGACCATTAGAACCTGATGGAGGGACAATAGAGCCCTGAGTACCAGACCATTAGGACCTGAGTACCTGATGATCGTTAGTGAGTTGGGTACTACCAACGTATATCCAGAGTGCATAAGAGGAGATTACCGTGACTCAATGATCACCGCAACAGTTCCTGTTCATCCAGCTCCAGATGTCTTGAGGTCAGCTGATGAGGGAGGTGGGAGGGGAGTGGTGGGTTTGGTGAAGAGGTAGATCTTTGTGTCGTCTGCATAGCAGCGGAAGTGAACTTTGTGATGTCACATGAGCTTTCCCAGGGGTAAGAGGTATATAATGAAGAGGAATGGACTCAACATTGACCCCTGGGGGACACCCTTTGAGACAGTTGCACACCTTGATCTGGGATTTTTCAGTTGCACAAACTGTTGGCGGTCACTGAGGAAATCCAGGAGAAAACATCTGTGACACCATCACCAGCCAGACGTTCCATGAGGAGTGGATGGGAGATGGTATCGAAGGCTGCACTCAGGTCGAAGAGGATGAGGATGGATAGCAACCCTGAGTCAGCTGCATGAAGTTTGTCGTTAGTTTCAGTTCTGTGTTTGGAGTGGAGACTGGATTGGTTTGTGAATGTTATTGGAGTTGAGATGGTGTTGTAGTTGAGTGGCCACAACCCGCTCCAGTATGTTGGGAAGGTTTGAGATTTGACGGAAGTTGTTCAGGTCATCGGGGTCAGCATTCCGCTCTTTGAGGATGGGGAAAATAGCAGCAATCTTGAGAGTGGAGGGTACGATGCCAGTGGTGAAGGAGGAGTTGATTATGCCAGTGAGGATGGGAGAGATGGAAAGCATGCAGGATTTTCACAGGTGATCTGTGTATGCTTGAAAATGAACTACTAGACCAGTTCTCTTGTACAAACGCTTGAGGGGTGTACCAGGGAGCAGTGTGAGTAAAGGAGACTGGGCGGGTTGAGGGAGCGAGGGTATCCAGGGAGAGGGAAAGGCAGTCATTGTAGTCAGTGAATAGGTCAGGAGGGGACTGCGAGTCAGGACTGGGGTATGCCTTAATCAGGCTGAGGTCAGGACTGGGGTATGTAATAATCAGGCTGAGGTCAGGACTGGGGTATCTATTATTACGGCTGAGGTCATGACTGGGGTGTGTAATAATCAGGCTGAGGTCAGGACTGGGGTATCTATTAATACGGCTGAGGTCAGGACTGGGGTATCTATTAATACGGCTGAGGTCAGGACTGGGGTATGTATTAATCAGGCTGAGTTCAGGACTGGGGTATGCATTAATCAGGCTGAGGTCAGGAATGGGGTATGTAATAATCAGGCTGAGGTCAGGACTGGGGTTTGTATTAATCAGGCTGAGGTCAGGACTGGGGTATGAATTAATCAGGCTGAGGTCAGTACTAGGGATTTTTCACCTTGTGGGCTCGTGTATTGTAACCAGCGTCCCTTTCAGTTGCTGGCCCAACACTCTAACCGCTAGGCTACTATGGAGTCATGGTATAGAATTCAGCAGCAAAAGCACAGCTTGCAGTAGCATCAAAGTGGACATTAACATTACCTCCAAGCAGTACATTGGGAGACATTGCGCAGACAGGATGAATTAATGAGGACAGTTCGGATAAAAACAGATCACCAGATGGCTTAGGAGGTCTATAAATGGTTGATCAGTGGTTGAGAGCCAGGGAATTTAACAGCCAGACATTCAAAGGAAGAGTGCTGGGATACACTAACAGGTTTGACTTTAAGATTTTCACAGTACGGTACAGCAACATCAAAATCAAATCAAATGTATTTATATAGCCCTTCGTACACCGGCTGATATCTCAAAGTGCTGTACAGAAACCCAGCCTAAAACCCCAAACAGCAAGCAATGCAGGTGTAGAAGCACGGTGGCTAGGAAAAACTCCCTAGAAAGGCCAAAACCTAGGAAGAAACCTAGAGAGGCACCAGGCTATGTGGGGTGGCCAGTCCTCTTCTGGCTGTGCCGGGTGGAGATTATAACAGAACATGGCCAAGATGTTCAAATGTTCATAAATGACCAGCATGGTCCAATAATAATAAGGCAGAACAGTTGAAACTGGAGCAGCAGCACGGCCAGGTGGACTGGGGACAGCAAGGAGTCATCATGTCAGGTAGTCATGAGACATGGTCCTAGGGCTCAGGTCCTCCGAGAGAGAGAAAGAAAGAGAGAAAGAGAGAATTAGAGAGAGCACACTTAAATTCACACAGGACACCGAATAGGACAGGAGAAGTACTCCAGATATAACAAACTGACCCTAGCCCCCCGACACATAAACTACTGCAGCATAAATACTGGAGGCTGAGACAGGAGGGGTCAGGAGACACTGTGCCCCCATCCGAGGACACCCCCGGACAGGGCCAAACAGGAAGGATATAACCCCACCCACTTTGCCAAAGCACAGCCCCCACACCACTAGAGGGATATCTTCAACCACCAACTTACCATCCTGAGACAAGGCCGAGTATAGCCCACAAAGACCTCCGCCATGGCACAACCCAAGGGGGGGGGGGGGCGCCAACCCAGACAGGAAGATCACATCAGTGACTCAACCCACTCAGGTGACGCACCCCTCCCAGGGACGGTGTGAAAGAGCCTTAGTAATCCAGTTACTCAGCCCCTGTAATAGGGTTAGAGGCAGAGAATCCCAGTGGAAGAGGGGAACCGGCCAGGCAGAGACAGCAAGGGCGGTTCGGTTCGTTGCTCCAGAGCCTTTCCGTTCACCTTCCCACTCCTGGGCCAGACTACACTCACTCATATGACCCACTGAAGAGATGAGTCTTCAGTAAAGACTTAAAGGTTGAGACCGAGTTTGCGTCTCTTACATGGGTAGGCAGACCGTTCTGTAAAAATGGAGCTCTATAGGAGAAAGCCCTGCCTACAGCTGTTTGCTTAGAAATTCTAGGGACAATTAGGAGGCCTGCGTCTTGCGACCGTAGCGTACGTGTAGGTATGTACGGCAGGACCAAATCAGAGAGATAGGTAGGAGCAAGCCCATGTAATGCTTTGTAGGTTAGCAGTAAAACCTTGAAATCAGCCCTTGCCTTGACAGGAAGCCAGTGTAGGGAGGCTAGCACTGGAGTAATATGATCTAATTTTTTGGTTCTAGTCAGGATTCTAGCAGCCGTATTTAGCACTAACTGAAGTTTATTTAGTGCTTTATCCGGGTAGCCGGAAAGTAGAGCAACACCACACCCTAGCCCCCGCAAAGCGAGGTTGACTGATGTACAAGTAATCGGGTGGGACCGCCTGATTAAGTTGATAAGTCATTTGGCTGTTGCCAGCTCTCGGTAAGGCACATGATGTGCAGCTTTCTGTCCGTGTAAAACTCATTCACTAGTAGGGCTTTGTTAGTGATAGATCAAATATTATAAACTGGGTGGTTAGAGCCCTGAATGCTGATGGACTGACAGCTGTAGTATGTCAGACCGTATAGCACAGGTATGACAAAACAATTATTTTTACTGCTCTAATTACGTTGATAACCAGTTTATAATAGCGATAAGGCACCTCAAGTGTTTGTGGTATACGGCCAATATACCATGGCTAAGGACTGTGTCCGGGCACTCCGTGATGCGTCATGCCTAAAAACAGCTCTTAGCCGTGGTATATTAGCCATATACCACAAACCCTTGTGCCTTATTTCTTAATTAAACAACGCAAGTTTAAAACAGTCACTCGGGCCTGCATACATCGTTGCCTTGGTAACCGGGCAAAGCTGTGGTCAGAACCACGGTGAGAGTCTTACTGTGTGTAAAGTTGCAACGAGACCCACAGTGAATATATCTTGGTCGGCGGAGGATGTCACTGTGAGTAAACAGAGCTGGGGGAGCCCTATAGCTGATGCAGTGAAGACGTAGTAGCTCCGCTACTGAATATTTAAGTGCAGAGCTAGGACTGATGGCGGTGCAGAGGATAATCACCCAGAGAAGCTTATTAATCCAGATAGCGGCGATGTAGAGAACAACCAGGCAGACAGAAATCTGGAGTTTGAGATTGAGAAGGTAGCTGTGAGGCAGTCTGTCATGACTCTCCTGACAGTTGATCAAAGGACCCATCAGCTAGGTAAATGTCTGAAGATAGTCAGACCTCCTCTCTCCCAAAGAAGTGGGGAAGGGGGGCAGTGCTGGTCTTGACACCTTAACACTGGTTCGTACATTTAAGCAGGAGGGAACTTTCCCTCTCGGCCTTTCAGTATGCACCAAAGGAATTTTTATAAATGTTTTAACTTTAATTTAACTAGGCAAGTCAGTTAAGAACAAATTCTTAATTTCAATGATGGCCTAGGAACAGTGGGTTAACTGCCTTGTTCAGGGGCAGAATGACAGATTTTCACCTTGTCAGCTCAACATTTCGGTTATTAGTCCAACGCTCTAACCACTAGGCTACCTGCCGCTTTGTCTAGAGAGAGTGTGGCCAGCCTAGAAACTCTAATGTCAAATGAAGGGACATTGGAACATTAATTTCTGACGTTCAAATGGGAAATGGTCGGTTGGGACTTAAAGAATAATCCTGTCACATTGTTTATTTATATTGTGATGTCATTGAGGATGGTATATCAAGGTAATGGTAATGCTGGAAGTGTATGCGTCCTATGTATCAGGTTTTAAATCTAAATGTTAAAAAAATTATATGAATAAATATGAGACTACATTTGTGAAAATAGCAATCTGATTTTAGCCTTCTAAATGCCTTCTAAATGACAATAGTTTTTCATCTAAACTTGTGCCCAGTCAGTAGCCACGCCCCAGTGAGCTCAGAGTTCATGCCAGGATGACAGAACGCCCCCTATGGCCAGAGTGCTTAAAAGGACTCTGTAAGAATTAACATACAGACCAGCATGACAGACAGTGTGATCTGAACGTTACGGAATGGTTAGAATCCCTGAAATTCTCAATCTCTAAAGAAGACGATCACCTAGGAGACCAGAAACGTTTACAGTCTGCAGCTGTGCATGTAAAAGTGGTCCTAGAACTTTGACTAAAGACACGAAGTTGGAAGGAAGAAACCCCATCTCAGACTATCACTGGTACGTCTGAAGTATCTATCTAACGAACACTCCAAGACCAGAGAAGCTCTACAACTAAGAAGGACATTATGACCTCTGGTGGACAACCAGAGCCTTACATCGAACTACTACCTATAAACGGATTGTTTGGTTTGGTTTCAACAGAGATACAAGAGAGAAACACATCCACTCGTAAATATATATTGCATTTCCAATCCGAATGAACAGTGGTTAGGGTGCTAAGGATTCGTATTTCTGTGAGCGTAGCTTCCAAATATATGTACCATAAGTTGACTTTGTTTGTCTCTCTTTATCTTTCCCCACCCCTTTTCCATTGTGTAACAAGCCGTCATATCGTGTCAGTCCACTAGGGACTTTTATCTCATGTGCTGTAAGTGTGTATGTGTATTCTGTTATTTTTTAGTTAGCAAACCAATAATTAAGACAATATGTGTATTGTTGATTAATCAATGAGTTTAGGGTTCTTGTAGATATCAAGGTGTATGCGACGTTCAAAATGAGACTTGTATGAGGTAATAATAATTAATAATTGACTGTTATTGATGTAAGAGATATCTATATATCTTTAGAGTTTAAGTCGGGAGATAGTAACTCGTTTAACAATTTTCCCATGGTGCCCCAAATTCCTAATGAGTTAATTAATTGTTACCTGATTAATTTAATAAAGTAACAATTAAACATAGCTAATTGATAATATAAATAACGTCACGACAAGTCTGTGTATCCATGCATCACTGCAGGCAGTGAGGTAGGCGCACCAGCAGGCCGCACGGTGTGTGGGAGTCCGTCTTACAGTTGAGCCAGCAGTAAGCAAACCCTCCAGGGAAAGAACACCTCAGCAGACATGAACAGCAGCATCGAGTCGTTCCCCAGCACCAGGCCGTGTAGGATGAAGACCAGGGTCGATCGGTTGATTCAGGAAGAAATAGAATGGTGAAAATAGCCACCTTTCCGAGACAGATCACAGACAGTCAGGTAAATCCAGGTGATCGTAAATCAAAGAGGAATGGAAAAACAGTCTATTTTCGGAGACAACAGATAGCTAAGCACACAGTTTAATCCAGGTGAAAACAGAAAGTAAATCCAGGAGAAAGTCAGCAGGTAGAAGACAGATGGCAGACATGTAAGAGACAGGTAGCAGGCAGGGAATAGACATGTAGAATGTAGGTAGAAGACAGGTAGAAGCAAGTAGCAGGCAGGTAGCAGACGGCCAAAACGGATGTTTATTGATCCATATAAAAGGCTGTGGTTGTAACAAAAGCATTAGGCTAATGCGGATACTTTGTAAAACACTGTGTATTTAACTTGTAAAATAAAATGCAAGGTCAAATCAACACACAAACATTAGAAAAACATTTTAAATATTCCCGGTAGGAGAAGTGGCAGCCAACTGTGCCAGAATGCTCTCACAAATGTGAATACCATCTATTGATATACATAGCGGTTGGTATTGTCTTGCTAGGGCAATTTAATTTAAGCGCTGTCTTTTATCTAGTAGCCTACTTAATCATTGCTGTTTGAAATATCTGATTTGTTAGTACTTGGGACTGTCGTTGTTTAGATTAGTTTCAGGCCTATTTGTGTAACTGTCTTGCTAATTTGTAGGGGTTGTTTTCTTCACCTCAGCCAGGCAATCAGCAATGAGTGCTTGGCAATTAGTACTAGTAACCCCCATGTTTTTTACACATGACTTCATCTTCACTAGAGGTTGTTCGCCAGCTAATCTCACTGCAATCCCCATCCATGTCTCTGATCACTACTTTCTTTCCTTTTCTCTCCATCTCTTCTCAATCCCTACCCACTCCTATCCAGATGGTTATGCGCCGCCTTAATCTTCGCAGTCTCTCTCTCTCCCGCTACCCTCTTCTGCTTCTGTACTATACACTCTTCCTTCTGCTAAATGTCTCCTGAATTTGCCTCTTTGATTCTACTCTTCACCCTTTCTGCATGCCTTGACTCTCGCTGTCCCCATTTGTCCCTGCCGGCCCAACCTTTCCCTCCTGCTTCGGGGCTGAGTGACTCACTGCGTGCTAACAGAACAGGGCTGCAGGCAGCTGAGTGGAAATGGAGGAAAACTAAACTCCCGGAGGACCTATCATCCTTCCATTCCCTCCTCTCTATCTTCTATTCCTCTTTATCCGTGGCTAAAGCCACTTTTCATCACTCTAAAATTCTAGCTTTTTCCTCCAACCCTGGGAAACTCTTCTCCACATTCTCCTTCCTACTTAACCCTCCACCTCTTCCCCTTCCTCCCTCTCTCTGCAGATTACTTTATCATCCACCTTGGAAAAAAAGGTTACTCAGCCTACTGAGTCCACTGGTCCCACTCACACTCTACGCCTTGACCTCTTTCTCCCTTCTCCACCTGTGATTAGTGATGTCCGGACGTTTGACAACCTGCCCTCTTGACCCCATCCCTCCCTCCTTTTCCAGACCATCTCTGGAGACCTTCTCCCATTCCTCACTTCCCTTAATAACTGGCTGCATCCCCTCTGACTTTCAGATGGTCTGTCTCTCCCCTCCTCAAGAAACCAACACTCGACACCTCTGACGTCAAACTACAGACGAGTATCCTTTTTAAAAATGTCTTTCCAAAACACTTGAGCGTGCTGTCTCTTACCAATTATGTCATTATCTCTCTCAGAACAATCTTCTTGACCCTAACTAGTCAGGCTAAGGTGGCTCACTCAACTGAGACTGCTCAACTTTGTCACAGAAGCTCTCCTCTCTGCCAAAGCTGACGCTCTCTTCTCTGTTCTCATTCTCCTAGATCTATTAGCTGCCTTCAACACCATGAACCACCAGATCCTCCTCTTGGCAGGTTGCACCTATCAGGTGGCGTGGAGAGGATCTGTGTTTGCACCACGTGCTCTCACACTACTAGTGTCACCCAGGACTAGGTTCTACGCACACTCATCTTTACACCAAGTCACTCGGCTCTGTCATATCCTCACAAAGTCTCTCCTATCATTACTATGCGGATGACACTCGACTACTCATATCCTACCTCCCTTTCTGATGCCCAGGTGGCGATATGCATCTCTGAGTGCGTGGCAAACATCTCAGCTGGATGTCGGCCCACCACCTCAAATTGAAACTCGACAAAACGGAGCTGCTCTTCCTCCGGGGGAAAGGCCTGCCCGCTCCATGACCTCTCCATCACGGTTGACAATTCCACGGTGTCCCTCTCCCAGAGTGCAAAGAACCTTGACTCGACCCTGAACAACACCCTGTCATTCTCTGCAAAATTCAAAGCAGTAACTTGTTCCTGCAGGTTCATGCTCTACAACATCTGTAGAGTACGACCTTTCCTCAAGTGGCGCAGGTACTAATCTAGGCACTTGTCATCTCCTGTATAGACTTCTGCAACTCTCTGTTGGCTGGCCTCCACACGTGTGCCATTAAACCCCTGAAACTTATCCAGAATTCCTCAGCCCGCATGGTGTTGAACCTTTCTAAGTTCTCCAATGTCACTCCTCCGCACACTCCACTGGCTTCCAGTCACAGCTCACATTATCTTCAAGACCCCGGGTGCTTGCCTATGGAGCAGCAAGGGGAACTGCCCACCTTCAGGCTATACTCAAACCCTACATCCCAAATCGAGCAATCAGTTCTGATCTCTTAGTCCTCCCACCCAAGATCCCGGGATCTCTGTCCTGACACACAAATGGTGAAACAAGCTTCCCCCTAACGTCAGGAGAGTGGATCTTTTAAAACTTCTGAAACCCTATCCCTTTGAAGAGTATCTTAAATTACTCTCAGGGTTCCTCCGTCACCCCCCCCCCAAAAAAAAAAAATAAGAGGAAAAGGCCCTTGTCTTTTCCCACCAACACTGACTTTGCTGATAAATACTTTGTTGAGGGAATACATGCTTGACAAACTCAGCAAAAAAAGAAAAGTCCTCTCACTGTCAACTGCATTTATTTTCAGCAAACTTAACCTGTAAATATTTGTATGAACATAACAAGATTCAGCAACTGAGACATAAGCTGATCAAGTTCCACAGACATTTGATTAACAGAAATGGAATAATGTGTCCCTGAACACTGGGGGGGGGGGTCAAAATAAAAAGTAACAGTCAGTATCTGGTGTGGCCACCAGCTGCATTAAGTACTGCAGTGTATCTCCTCCTCGTGGACTGCACCAGATTTGCCAGTTCTTGCTGTGAGATGTTACCCCACTCTTCCACCAAGGCACCTGCAAGTTCCTGGACATTTCTGGGGGGAATGACCCTAGCCCTCACCCTCCGATCAAACAGGTCCCAGATGTGCTCAATAGGCGACGTTGTTGCCGGTGATGTCTGGTGAGGACCTGCCTTACAACAGGCCTACAAGCCCAATGTCCAGCCTCTCTCAGACAATTGTGGACAGTCTGAGCACTGAGTTACTGCTGTCCTTTTCTTTTAATAAATTAAAAGTATTACCATATCAAAAATGAGTCACTGTTCTTATTGCACAAAACTATATGCTGTAGGTCAGGAGGGCCATGCACCCATTATTTTAGAGGGGACACAAAGTACGTTAGGACGGGGGGGAGGGGTGATCCGAAGTTGTAAAACGTTGCATTTTTCAAACAGATATAACAGCTCTTTCTAAAGTCATAATCCTTCTGCTGAATCTACGTAAAAAATATGTCTTTGTCTGCTAGGTTGTCTAAGAATACCTATTCACCTGTTCAATTGTCCTTTTAATGAGAGTGTCATTCTGACTGTTGTAAATCACACATCTCAATATACTGCACTAACATGCCTAAGATATTACATCCAAATGAAAACAAGTACATGGGATCATACAACACATCATCAACATTGGCACATATCATGGCATCATAACTAATACACAAATATCATGATATTATCATAAGGTGCCATATTACATTTTAACCAAGTGTTTTTCTGCATATCGACGCATACTACTTGAGCTGTCTGTCTTTCTGATCTGTCTGTGTCTTCCTGATATGTCTATGTCGTCCTGATCTGTCTGTGTCTTCCTGATCTGTCTGTGTCTTCCTGATCTGTCTGTGTCTTCCTGATCTGTCTGTGTCTTCCTGATCATCTTTTGAAAAATAAACTAAATATGCTTCTCTGCATCTCTGCTGAAATCTGGGTAAAAGATTGAATGGAATATGAGTCCTATTCAATATATTTAGTAATTGCTAGCTTTTCTAAAGTCTAGCAACCTTGCCAGCACGCATGCTAAGTTATTTAGACAAGCTACTCTAACTTGATTGATAGCCTGAAATGGCTTGTTGTGAGGCTGGGAGATTGGGAACCTATCTAGCTGGGTAGCTAAATCAAACTTCATGAAATGTCTAGGTTGTTGGTATTACAGACACAAAAAAAAAACATTTTAATTTGATTTATTCATCAAGAAGGAATCAATAGGCTACATAGCTTGAGCAAATACATTTCCAACATACCTCCTGCGAGTCCTATCCATCACTGGCAGCTAAAATCAAATCAAACACCGTGTGTGTCACTCTACACTCTCTCCCTTGCTTTGTGGTGCACCTTGGAAGGAGTCACATACTAGGGAGAATGGGTGGTGGGAGGAGGGGGGGGGGGGGGGGGGGGGGAGTGTACTCTTTGCCTGGTCCAGTTAGTGTTCCCCCTCAGAAAAATACCGCTGACAGATATTTTCCTAAATAATGATGATAAAACGTGGGCTTAAAAATGAAGTTTGGTAATTCATTTAACATCTAAAAAATGTATGTTTGAGGGCGCATGTTCACTGTGCCATGATGCCTCTGCTGTAGGCCTAGTGACTCTACTGTACTGCAGTTGTTCTGTTTACTGTAACAGTAGCTATCTTAATAATGATAATACATTATAAAGGCTTTAGTTCGGCGTAATTGCAGTCACACCACAAAGTGTAATTTGCATGTTTTTTCTCAACAGGAGAGAAACTCATTAATTGTAGTCAATGAGGATTAGGGTTATGTAATGCTAGCTGTAATCTGGCAGCAGAAATGTAATTGGATTTCTACTGTTAGACTACTAACATCCTCATCACAACCACCTCATGGATATTACTGGGAAGACTCGTGCTGTTTGATATAAATAGTTCTTACTCCGCCACATTTGTTCCATATTATTATTTTTAAACCATTGTTTTACATAAACAGTTTATTAATTAAGATGAGCCAGAAGAATTGTTCATACTATTTTCTTGATTTGAACCTTGAACCTTGCATTTCACACATATTTAGCAAGGAAGCCAGCACATTCATTTTTTCTTATTTTCTTAATAGGTGTGACCTACGTTCTATCTCCATTTCACTCGACAGAGGACATACAGTACAGTCTGCTCTATTATACACATGTATGCACCTAAACGTGTAACCAGATTTGTTTGGCACAAAGGGGTTGCTCAAAAAACGAATGTCGCCTGTACCCAACATGTTCCAAAGGGAAACCCATTAATTATCCAGCGTTTTACTTTCAGATCGTTCCTCAAATTAAATAAGTGGGTGCCGTGTTACTGGATGTATAGTGAAATGGGTGAAAGATTAATCATGGAAAACTCTATTACTGTGATGGAAATTAATGTAACAGGAAAGGCCAGACATGATGAATGGTGAAATGAAATATATAGACAAAAAAAATGGGGTGAAACAAGTCAGCAATCCCGACGAGTATCCCCAGCTTCCCTTTGGGAGTTACTTCTTCTTCATTTACTTTCAGCTGTCGAAGGGAGCGGGAGAACATAAACAACTGCTGCTCTCCTGCGAGCACTAGGAGTAGGCCTAGTGCTAATGATTATGAAATACATGATCAAGCGCCGCATAGAGATGTAGGATCTTAATTCGACCAGTACTGTCTCAGAAAAATAATCCTGCAGCAACTGGATTTTAACATTTAAAGCCCATAATGTTGCTTGATCAGTGGTTAAGCTGGCCAAAATAAGGCCACATGAAAGGTTGTATATTGTTAATATAACCGTGTGTCATTGCGTTTTCAGTGAATTTGTGTAAATCATGAAACAATCATGAAGCTCCTCTGGTGCTGGAAAATTGTCAGCAACAAAAGATCAAATTAAGATACTACATCTGTATTAGTAGCGCTTTGCTAGTCTAACGTGTCGCTGGTCTTTAATTTCCCACACAGACACATCTGCACACTCAGCCTTACCCTGCACAGATGGAAGTCGCTCTCGCTTCTTTCCATAATACTACCAGCAACATCTGTCATAAATAAACCTGTTCATGTTTTTACTATCCTTTTTTCTAATCAAATAAAATTGTGTTTGTCACATGCTTCGTAAAGAACAGATGTAGACTAACAATGAAATGCTTACTTACAGTCCCTTTTTCAACAATGCAGAGTAAAAGATAAAACGAACAAAATACGAATAAAACATAAATAGTGACACAAGGACTAAATACACAGTGAATAACAAATAACAATAATGAGTAAAAATAACATGCATATATACAGGGAGTACAGAGTCGATGTGCAGCGGTACGAGGTAATTAAGGTAGATATGTACATATTGGTAGGGGTAAAGTGACTAGGCAACCAGATAGATAATAGACAGAAGCAGCAGCTTATGTGGTGAGTGTGAAAGTGTTTGTTTGTGCGTGTGTGTTGGGGTGTCAGGAGGAGAAGCTCGCCATAATCTAATCTTGGACTGGTTACTTTGAAAAATAAATTAGGTTCAAACAAAGCCCTAAGAGCGATCTGTTTATCAGATTATCGCTTGTAGTTTAAAGAAAAAAGTTAGAAAAAGTTAGTATGACTTTTTGAAAACTTTGAGATGACTTATGGTCTTCGATACAAGGACACGGCAGCATGACTGTGTTAAATATAATATTCAAACGTTCCTTTGAAAGTGACTTGTAAGACACATCCTGTAACCTTGGTACATCTGTCGGGCTGCGTCCTTGCACCCATACATTACTGATTCATCCAGTGAGAAAGGAAAAAGGCTTCAAACAGACATTTGTTTCCCGCCTGGGGGCTGAGGACACTGCTCCCAAACAATGGCATTGTTTCCCTACGGACCACTTCCAGAGTGGTTGCGCATTCCAAATATATAATTGATATTCGGAGTATCAAGTGAACAGCCATGGAACTATGTACTATTCCATCCCATGTTATTAATATAGAACCCAATTTAGGCATGCATGAAATATACAAGTTGAAAAGGTGGCTGTGGATTGTTCAAACATATGGGAATTGGTAGTGTCAACATTATGTCATTTCATTCTTCAATTACTATGATAAAGATCTGACAATAGCAAAGCATGTTAAATGTAGTCAACTGATATAAGAGCTTGAGATTAAGGCTTGTACCACTCATACATTTTCAGAGCTATCCAGTCAATGTCAAAAATGTTATTTTCCTTCAAGCTATTAAGTGGTTCCCAGTCGACTTTGAACTATCTTCCCAGAGGGCTAACAGCAAGTAATGTATACAGGCAACTTTGATGGGGTGGGGGCCACAAAGAATCTGAGCTATCATGAGGGGCCGCAGTTGCTCCACCCTCTGGCTTCTAGACTAACCTACCAATCTAAAAAATATTAGCTGACATGGGCTAATTGAGTGACCGTCAGTGACTGACATAGCAAGATAAACTGTTGATGCACAGCTAGGGTTGCAAAGTGTCAGAAACTTTCCAGTACATTTTTGGATTTTTTTCCAGACATTTTCCATGGGAAGTTAAGCCTGGGAATTTTGGAAATTTTGCAAAAACAGTGAACCATTTTTGTGGGATACATTTAAGGCAATTCTAGGTCTTGTGGCATATTGTGGTTAAACTGTCCCCAATTCAACGGAATTGCAACTCTCTGCATGCGCAGTGCATTCTTACATCACATGTACAGCTGATTCTCAAGATTTTGCATACCAATTAGATGCTATTGAGCCCACACTACTACACTGTCTGAGCCAAGGACAACATGATTTCTGGTAAGTTTTGATTACAATACTAGGTGGGGTGAATATATTTTATATGACATACATGATTTTTTGTTAACTAGTAAATAGTAGCCTACAGCAAATTGTGTTTAAATAATTTCTAACTTGTTAACAGTTTTTGCTAGTTTGTTTTTGCTAATATGTGGGTTTTAGCTTGGGCAAGCTAACTGAGGAGTGTTAATTCACCTGTTTCCATACATGTTTCATTAAAAAATATATATATTTTAAAGGAGTTGTTTAATCTAACTGCTAAACAATTTATTTATATAAAAAAGAAAAATCTAATCTTTACAGGAAAATGCCACAGGCACTCTGATGTGTGGAGACATTTCACTGCAGCTAATGTAGAAGGAAAAGTTGTGTTCACTTTCAAATACTGTGCCAAATAATTTGTGAAGAATGAAACAAAGATGCAAAATCACCTGGCCAAGTGCATAAAGTTCCCTCTGTGCTAACAACAAGCAACCTCTGACAAATGTCCCTCTACTTCTATTTGAGGTGAAAATGATGAATCAGACACCTTATTGATAGCAACAGCTCATGATCCTCCTGGAATCAGAAGGTTTTTTTTGACTCAATGGAGGAACGTAGTCAGAGAAATGCTGATGAATGTCTTGCTCAAGCTGTGTATGCAACTGGTTCACCTCTGATGCTCACAGGCAATGTGTATTGGAAGAGATTTCTGAATGTTCTTCGCGCAGCATACACTCTACAAGAGAGTCAAGGAAAAGGTTAGTAACAGTGCCTTGCGAAAGTATTCGGCCCCCTTGAACTTTGCGACCTTTTGCCACATTTCAGGCTTCAAACATAAAGATATAAAACTGTATTTTTTTGTGAAGAATCAACAACAAGTGGGACACAATCATGAAGTGGAATGACATTTATTGGATATTTCAAACTTTTTTAACAAATAAAAAACTGAAAAATTGGGCGTGCAAAATTATTCAGCCCCTTTACTTTCAGTGCAGCAAACTCTCTCCAGAAGTTCAGTGAGGATCTCTGAATGATCCAATGTTGACCTAAATGACTAATGATGATAAATACAATCCACCTGTGTGTAATCAAGTCTCCGTATAAATGCACCTGCACTGTGATAGTCTCAGAGGTCCGTTAAAAGCGCAGATAGCATCATGAAGAACAAGGAACACACCAGGCAGGTCCGAGATACTGTTGTGAAGAAGTTTAAAGCCGTATTTGGATACAAAAATATTTCCCAAGCTTTAAACATCCCAAAGAGCACTGTGCAAGCGATAATATTGAAATGGAAGGAGTATCAGACCACTGCAAATCTACCAAGACCTGGCCGTCCCTCTAAACTTTCAGCTCATACAAGGAGAAGACTGATCAGAGATGCAGCCAAGAGGCCCATGATCACTCTGGATGAACTGCAGAGATCTACAGCTGAGGTGGGAGACTCTGTCCATAGGACAACACGTCTCTCGATGTGCAAAACTGATAGAGACATACCCCAAGCGACTTACAGCTGTAATCGCAGCAAAAGTTGGCACTACAAAGTATTAACTTAAGGGGGCTGAATAATTTTTTGATTTGTTAAAAAAGTTTGAAATATCCAATAAATGTCGTTCCACTTCATGATTGTGTCCCACTTGTTGTTGATTCTTCACAAAAAAAAACAGTTTTATATCTTTATGTTTGAAGCCTGAAATGTGGCAAAAGGTCGCAAAGTTCAAGGGGGCCGAATACTTTCGCAAGGCACTGTATGTGAAGGGTCATCAAGTTATAGCAGCAGTCTACCTAACGAAGCAAAGTGAGAAGAATAAAAGCACCACATTGAAGCTGCCCAGCAACACCCGTTGGGGTGGTGTTGTCATGATGTTTGACAGTCTCCTAGAGGGGAAGGAGTCTCTTCAAGAAATGGCCATATCACAGTCTGCCGACATGGACAGCCACATCAAGAGGATCCTCCTGGATGATGTATTTTGGGAGAGAGTGGTAAGCAGCCTGAAACTCCTGAAACCTATAGCAGTAGCCATTGCTCAAATTGAGGGGGACAATGCCATCCTGTCTGACGTTCAGACTCTGCTTACAGATGTAAGAGAAGAAATCTGTACTGCCCTGCCCACTTCACTGTTACTCCAAGCAGAGGAAACTGCAGTTCTGAAATACATCAAAAAGTGTGAAGACTTCTGCCTGAAGCCCATACAAGCCACAGCGTACATTTTGGACACCAAGTATGCTGGCACCTTGGCAGTCTGGCGAAGTACACTTCCAAGCAAGAGCTTTGGGATGGAGATGCAATATGGCAGTCGTGTCAACGTATCTCATCAGCCATCTGGTGGAAGGGACTTTATGGATCTGAGGCTCTTTCCCCTATTGCCTCCATCATCCTCCAAATCCCACCAACATCAGCCGCCTCAGAGCGCAACAGGTCCTTGTTTGGGAACACACACAACGAAGCACTCAACAGGCTGACCAATACAAGGGTTGAAATATTTGTGGCCTTCCGGGCAAATTTGAGGCTTTTTGAGCTTGACAACGAGCCATCCTCAACAAGGTTGGAAAGTGACGATGAAGATGAGGCCTCAGAGCCTGATGTTCAAGAGGTCCAGGGAGAACACATGGAAGCCTGAGAGGAAGACAACCAAAGCTTTAGTTTCTAGACTATCATTTCACAGATGTATGTTGAAAACATTTTTGGGAGATGCGATGATTCATTGGATCATTCAATATTCCCTTTCTTTTGTTGTTCAGTGAAATCTTCCCATGTGAAGAGTCAACTCATTTAATTAATTAAAGTTCAATTTGTAACAATTTATTATTTTTTTCTTTTGGAAGGATTAAATAATTTGCAATTATGTCTACTTATCATAAGGTAAAATGTTTGTCTCTGTCTCCATATGATATGGTAAATATATCCAATGCAAAAAACATCTACATTTAAATGGTATTAATATTAATTTGCATACTTTTCCGTTTATTCCCATATATTCCCGTTAATTCCCACAGAAAGTTTCCACCTCTGAATATTGCCCAAAATGTGCAACCCTATGTTTTAATTGCAACTTCAGGGGCCCATCCCTGCATTAGATGTAAGCATATATGAATGTAACGATTGCTTAGCTGTGATATACTTTGTGTCTTGTGGTATACTTTGTGTCCTCTTGTCAATTAAGTCAATTGAGCACTGAAGTTGGTAGTGCTTTATATTATGCTAACTTCCAGTTCGAATGCCTAGTTAAATAAAGGTAAATTTTTATATATATATATATATATATAGAGAGAGAGAGATATCAGGTAAACAACAGTGGAAATAGAACAGTGTGTCATCTTTGATTTGTAGTCATGGTTACATAAAGTATCATCTCAGAGTAGCACTTAATTTTCTGTTCATTTCCCAAATCAGGTAAATACAACTAGAAATTGTACTGTAAAATAAAGTTATGCTCTGAAGTGTTTACAGCAAACTCTGAGATGATACTCTCAGTAACCCTGAACAAGGTGGGACAAATCAAGATGACATTCTCTCACGCTCATAGAGGAATTTGCCAAAATAACGGGGTGATGAAGGGATATTAGGGCTGGAGCACCAGTTTATCAAAAGGAAGAAAAATCGTTGACACGGAAAGAGGAGAAACCTATTCTGCTGCTGCGAGACAAAAACATGTGGGACACGAATGAACACAACAATGAAGGTAGAAGAGAGAAATAAGGAGTGGTGGAGAGAAAGTCAGATATGACGGCATTTCACTTCTGTCAGACCGAAAACATTTCACCTTTCAACTTTCTTTACCTTTCCCCCATTGCAAGCCATCCCATCTCTGAGCTGCAGGAAGAGACAGTTGTGAGGTGAAGCAGTTAAAGAGGGGCATATCGATCATCCCTGCCCATGGTCGAGGCCTAGTGAGCTGAAAACATCCAATGTGTAGTGGATGAGTGCCTCTTGACTGAATAGCACAGGTCACAAGGCAACAGATGTCCAATTCCAAACGCCAGATACCATACATGCCTTTGGCTTCCAGTTTGCACAAACTATTTCCCTTTTCGTGTCTGTATTTCTGTTCTGGAATGGGTTCACTGGTCTAGCATAAGGCCTGATCAAGAAGGAAAGTTATACAGGCTCCTGGTTTGATGTAAGCGCTTTTGCTGTGTCATTTTTATAATGATTCTGAGTGGAATCTAAGATCTTGGAGGATCTGGTAAAAGACAACAATCATACCAGTAATTATTGAATGTGGACATTGGTACCCTCCACTATGCTTGAAGCAGTCTTATCATTGGTCCCCTCCACTATGCTTGAAGCAGTATTATCATTGGTCCTCTCCACTATGCTTGAAGCAGTATTATCTTTGGTCCTCTCCACTATGCTTGAAGCAGTCTTATCATTGGTCCTCTCCTCTATGCTTGAAGCAGTCTTATCATTGGTCCACAGGAACAACTCTCCACAGCCTTACCTTGGGTATCTTGACATCAAAACAGAAAGGGGTTAAGGACCCATCAGCACCAACATGTGAAGTTCATAGCAGCATTTCAACTTGGGGGTTGAATGAAAGCTAAGAGTCTATATTTTGGGGAAATGAAGGCATAGACACATTTTTCAACCATTTTCCATCTTAAAAAACAGGATAGGTAAAGGATTTGATATCTGGATAAAAAATATTAAAATAATAAAAAGTATTGAAATCAGAAATACATGGCCAGTCCACCCTGGCCTTGATGTTAATGTCCACAGACAGACTGGACCGAAACAAATCTGGACTTATCATAAACATACAGTATGCTTCACAAGTTTGGATAGCACAGTATAGTACAGCACAGTACAGCACAGCACAGTACAGTGAGTACAGTACAGTACAGTACAGTACAGTACAGTACAGTACAGTGCATTGGATTGTACAGAACTCTACTCTGCTGTATTGTACTGCAGTGTACTCTACTGTGCTCTGCTGAACTCTACTCTACTGTGCTCTGCTGTGCTGCAATGTGATGTCCAACCTTGTGAAACATGAGGAGAATGACATTCATATCCATAATTACAATCCATTTCCCTTACTGTAGGTCAATAACCAAACTATTTAACCATAACAGTGACAGACAGAAGCCTATGAATACTGCACAAACCTTCACAAAACCCTTGCACACACCCCGCCTAGAAAAAGTGAGTTTGTAAAATGGAACATGCTTAAAGGATTCATACCCAAAGAAGTATGACGTTACTGCTATAAACGTCAATCCAAAAGGAAAAGTAGCTACACATACAGTACATGCCAGTTAATGCTCAGTATTACACATTTACCCCTATTGTAAGGTCTTACTGAAAGTCGTCCGCCAGATCGAATACTTGCCCAGGCTGTGAAGCGCCTCTAAATTGTTCATTCACAGCACATCTGCCAAGTGCGTTTTGACAGCTGACAGTAACAGATTGTCTGATATCCAGCCTGATTTTCACTGTAGCAATTGGCAGTGCAGTAGTGTTGTGGAACCATTACTCTGTGTATCGAAGTGTAACTAGTTACTACAGGGAGAGCGCACAAATTGATCAATCTCTTACTCTGTGTTTGACAAGGTCAAGTCCAATAATTGGAATACTCAGACAAAACCTCCATACAGATCCAGAAGCTAACAATATAAATGATTTGACCCTACAGCCCGGCCGTTTCTGAGCAGTGAGCTTCATGAACATTTAAGGAAGCACCAAGGTCATCACCGACCAAAATAAACGTTACACAATGCTCCACATGTTTTTATTTATTTTAACTTTATTTAACTAGGCAAATCAGTTAAGAGCAAATTCTTATTTAAATTCTTATTTGGCCTACCCCGGCCAAACCCGGACGACGCTGGGTCAATTGTACGCCACCCTATGGGACTCCCAATCACTGCCAGATGTGATACAGCCTGGATTCGAACCAGAGACTGTAGTGATGCCTCTTGCACTGAGATGCAGTGCCTTAGACAGCTGCAACACTTGTGAGCCCTCTACATTTTTAATGATTCAACATGTTCAGAGACTGGGCATTACAATAGATTTTAATATGCCAATTTCCAGTCTAAATTTACTGACTCCCAGTAATAAATTGTGCGATGATAACTTGCTGCATTGGTTTTGCAATGGTTTTGCTGATAAGTATTACATATTGCTACTACTGTAGACTCTACAAGCTCCATGTTTACCTAGCCTTTCTGCTAGGATACAGTCCAGAAAGGGGTCCAGACAGTATGAACACAGCATAAGCTAGGAGTGACAGGAGTAGAAACAAACACATTGCTTAATTGTCTGTTACTTTGTTTTCTCTCAGGCTCTGTTGGTTGTCTGTAAGACCAGAGTATACTTTCATGGCTGACTTCCTACATGGCATCACCTCGTGACATTTCTCCTGCCTGGAAAGGTTTTCCTCTATTGTAGATGGTGGCAGGATTGGCTGTCTGCTTTAGCTGTCTATATGTCTTTTCAGTGAGTAGCTAGCTAGCACCTTTGGTTCATTGGAAGTTGTGGGAATGTACGTCCCTGAAAGTTTTCCTGGGGGGTTTTATTAATGGTCTGAGAACAGAAATGTAGGTTTTTGAATAACTTCCTTAAAACTTTCACTGAGTGTTTCAATAGGACATTTAATAACAACACTAGATTATTTTGGGTTAACATATATATGACACATGGAAATGAACTAATTTAGCCATTAATCATGCAAACACATGGATTTTTTTATTGTGACACAGCATCAGTGAAATTTGAACCTATAATCAATCCTCTGTTGTCCATCCAAGGAATGAGTTCACTGCTCCACCAGGATGAAGCTAGCATACCACAAAGCTGTTCATTTTTGTCTATTCAAACAGACCCCATTTGAAAGTAAACAAGCACTCATTAAGATTGGGTGTGGCCAATTACTGGGCGCAACTAACACAACTGAACACACTTAACAAGATAGAAGATAGAGAGAGCGTTTATGTGTTTAAATAACATTCTTAGAACATTCTCTGAACATTACTGAAGTTTTCTTGTGGTTTTTATGGAAAGTTTTCTTAATGTTCTGAGAACGGAATGTATGTTTTTAAATAACATCTTTAGAACGTTCTCTGAGTGTTACTAAAGTTGTCTTGTGGTTTTTATGGAAAGTTTTATAACGTTCTTTGAACCATTTTAGAACATGCCTTTGCACAGAACAATGAAGAAACTGTTAAAACAATGTTATGCTGAAGTACTGAAATTCCCACAGAAGAACATTCTTTCCTAACGTTCTTGGAACAATTTGAGAACATTCATTTAAATACAACAATGAGGAAACCATGAGCAAATGCTTTGCTGAAGTACTGAAATTCCCAAAGAAGAACAGTTTCTTAACATTCTCTGAACTATTTGAGAACATTCTCAATATCAAACCAGTTGTAGAACGTTCCTAGAACATTGCCAAAATGTAAATGAAATGTAACCATGTTTGAACTTTTAGGAAACATTCTGTTAAAGTAATGAAATACCAAGAAAATTAAGTTATTTGTCAAGTTCCATAAATGTGCTGAGCATGGTCCACGGCCAAACAACTATCCTGTACCATTCCCAGAAATGTGTGGGAAGGTTGTATGTAAAACAACCATTAGACAACCACACTATCACCAAGCTCTAAGAAACGTGGGGTTCTCAGAACATTATGTGCTAGCTGGGTAAAGTCTTCTAAACTACTGCAGAGGCAAACAGTTACTTCCTTAATCAGATTATACATGCTTTAATCCTTTTATTTATTCTCTAAGGCAGATGCAATTTTGTGCTGGTGAGGATCGATCCTCAAGGCATTGCGACTTAGTACTGATATCTGGCTCGCAAGTTCCAAATGTACTTTTCTTATTGATTTATTTTTTACTAGGTCAAAACTTTTTGAGATAATGAATCATTTATTCTTTCCCTGCTCTCTCTCCTCCTTCATCTTTCACAATGATTTCTATTTCACTTTTGAATAGACATGAAACACATTGTGTTCAAAAATTAAATAGAAATGTTTGCGAGAGACAAATTATTTTTTACATTTTATGTTGAGCTGCTTTTCAAACTCGGCCATAATAGACAATTGACTTGATCTGAATTTACTATATATATGACCAACCTTTCTGGGCCCCACTTCAGAAAGATGTTAAAGCATTAAGACAATCATATGTAACTGTTACAGTATATATTATGAAAGAGGCATTGAGTCGGACAACGCTAGTGCCACTACTGTTGTCAAGGCCATTGTTTCTTGTACAGTGGAAACAATGGAAGAGTCACTAATGTGGAAACTCTGCTATGGGACACTAACACTACTAATTGTTCTTGACTGATTGATTGGCACTTATACAAATCAAATTTTAAACATCCATAACATTGGGAAAATAACACTTTCAAGTGTTTTTGAATGACACTTATAAATGGTCCCATATGTACTATGTAATTGTTAACAATGTGAGTGTTCAAAACGTGATTGGAAATGTGCTGTGTTGTCACGCCCTGATCTGTTTCACCTGTCCTTGTGCTTGTCTCCACCCCCCTCCAGGTGTCACCCATCTCCCCATTATCCCCTGTGTATTTATACCTGTGTTTTCTGTCTGTTGGTTGCCAGTTTGTCTTGTTTGTTCAAGCCTACCAGTGGTTTGGCTCAGCACCTGGGTTTCCCTTGGTGCTCTTTTTCATCGGTTTCCTGGTTTTTGGCCTTTGCCTGTCCTGACCCTGTACCTGCCTGCCTGACTTCTGCTTGTCTCTGAGCCTGCCTGCCATCCTGTACCTTTGCGCCATCTCTGGATTTCCAACCTCTGCCTGACCTGACCCTGAGCCTGCCTGCCATCCTGTATCTTGGCCTCTGCTCGGGCTTATCAACCTTTGCCTGACCTGACCCTGAGCCTGCCTGCAGTCCTGTACCGTGTCCTCTGCTCTGGCTTATGAACCCCTGCCTGACCTGACCCTGAGCCTGCCTGCCGTCCTGTACCGTGTCCTCTGCTCTGGGTTATCAACCTATGCCTGACCTGAGCCTGCCTGCCGTCCTGTACCTTGGCCTCTGCTCTGGCTTATCAACCTCTGCCTGACCTGACCCTGAGCCTGCCTGCCGTCCTGTACCTTGGCCTCTGCTCTGGCTTATCAACCTCTGCCTGACCTGACCCTGAGCCTGCCTGCAGTCCTGTACCGTGTCCTCTGCTCTGGCTTATCAACCTCTGCCTGACCTGACCCTGAGCCTGCCTGCCGTCCTGTACCTTAGCCTCTGCTCTGGCTTATCAACCTCTGCCTGACCTGACCCTGAGCCTGCCTGCCGTCCTGTACCTTGGCCTCTGCTCTGGATTATCAACCTCTGCCTGACCTGACCCTGAGCCTGCCTGCCGTCCTGTACCTTGGCCTCTGCTCTGGCTTATCAACCTCTGCCTGACCTGACCCTGAGCCTGCCTGCCGTCCTGTACCTTGACCTCTGCTCTGGATTATCAACCCCTGCCTGCCTTAACCTGTCGTTTGCCTGCTCCTGTGGTTACAATGAATATTGTTCTTCACACAGTCTGCACTTGGGTCTTACCTTGACTCCTGATATGTGTAGCCAGCAAATGGAAAAAAACAGACTGAAACAGGGAGGGACTACTTGGACTGGCCAAAAGGAAAAATATTTGTTTATAATAAAAATGTTTGCAGTCATGTGCCCTTTTGAACAGGACCCAGACAAAAGAGAATGATGTGCTGTGTAGGGACCAATTATTTAATATGAACTTAAAATGCTGAGACTCCAAGACCATTGAGTGCTTTTGAAGTGACAGGTTGGCACAATCTGTACACCATCTCTGCTGTGCTGTATCAGCACAATGGACAACAAGCAAGGTTTATTTGGCAATGAACATAGGCTACAAGATATTAAGGGCAATTCACCTATTGCAAACAGCCTATGTGAATGCAGCCATACACACAGCTGTCTTACCAAGTAATGCAAACTGAATGCTGTTGTGAATCTGATGCAGCCAAAGAGCTACTGCTCCCTTACCTGGGAAAGCACCGAACAACAACAAGGATGTTGGACCATCGAAGAGGTGCAAATATGATGAGAACTACATTGGTTTGGGGTTCACTGATATTGGGAGTAGTGCCTTTCCTCAACCACAGTGTGTTAGATGTGCAAAAGTACTATCTCACAACTCAATGAAACGTTCACTCTTATGCAGACATATAGAAACAAAACAGCCAATTTGTAAAATAAACCATGGGAGCTGTGTTTTATCTCTTGCCTGAATGATCTGAATCTAGGATTACAGGGACGCTCCGTAACTATTTCCAATGTGAGGGACAAAATTGAGGCTATGAATAAGAAGTTGGAGGTTTTCTCTGTCTGCATTAACAAGGACAACACACAAATTAACTCAAGCTTACAGACAATGTTAAATGTGTTATAGTGAAGCATCTGAGTGAGTTGGGTGCGCAGTTACGCAGGTACTTTCCCGAAACGGATCACACAAACAACTGGATTCGGTTATTCCTTTCATGCCCTGCCTCCAGTCCACTTACTGATATCTGAACAAGAGAGCCTCATCGAAATTGCAACAAGCGGTTCTGGATTTGGCTGCGCTCAGAGTATCCTGCCTTGGCAAATCTCTCTGTTAAGACACTGATGCCCTTTGCAACCATGTACCTATGTGAGAGTGGATTCTCAGCCCTCACTAGCATGACAACTAAATACAGGCACAGACTGTGTGTGGTAAATGATTTAAGACTGAGACTCTCTCCAATGCAACCCAACATTGCAGATCTATGTGCATCCTTTCATGCATACCCTTCTCACTAACCTGTGGTGAGTTATTCACAATTTTCGATGAACAAATAAGGTTTTATATGTAAGATGGTTAAATAAAGAGTAAAATGATTGATTATTGTTAAATTATTATTTGTACCCTGGTCCTATAAGAACGCTTTGTCACTTCCCACGAGCCGGGTTGTGACAAAAACTCACACGTATTCTTATGTTTATCGTATAGTGTGTGTGTGACATGCTTACAATGATGGCAAAAAAAACAACATTTGAGAGAGTGCTGACCCTGGTGCGAGAGGGGGTACGCAGCTGGAGGTTGAACATTGGAAGGGGTAAGGGACTATAAAAAGTTTGGGAACCTCTGAATTTAGCAATGCCGGCCTACCATAAACACATTTCCAATACGTACAGGTTAATTTACAACCAGGAAAAGCAAAAGTCTACCAGGAAAAGCATAGAATTGAATCTATTTCTTAGATGAAACATACCGACATGTAGCGATACCCAGGGGCGTCATTTGGTTCTTGCTTTGGAAATATATGGTATTCTGCTTATATCAATCTATACCACAATAAACATAAAAGTTCAAATGGCAAAACCATTGAGTGTGTTTGACAAGGAAGTTACAGATTGGTGCAAAATGTCCATTGCGCTCTATCAGCACCATAGACACCTGACACACTAATCAAGACATTTTTGGTAATGAAAATATAGACGGGCTAAAAAAGTCATTTGATCTGTAAATGAGGTATGGATCACTTGTCATACAGGTAGCAAGGCCAAATATCCACTTTCTATATTCTGCTATAACAGCTTCCACTCTTTGGGAAGGCTTTCCACTAGATGTTGGAACATTGCTGCGGAGACTTGCTTCCATTCAGCCACAAGTGCATTAGTGAGGTAGGGAACTGATATTGGGCAATTAGGCCTGGCTCGCAGTCCGCATTCCAATTCATTCCAAGAGTGTTCGATGGGCTTGAGATCAGGGCTCTGTGCAGGCCAGTCAAGTTCATCCCCACCGATCTCGACAAACCATTTCTATATGGACCTCACTTTGTACACGGGGCATTGTCATGGTGAAACAGGAAAAGGCCTTCCCCAAACTGTTGCCACAAAGTTGGAATTACAGAACCGTCTAAAATGTCATTGTATGCTGTAGCTTTAAGATTTCCCTTCATTGGAACTAAGGAGCCTAGACCGAACCATGAAAAACAGCCCCAGACCATTATTCTTCCTCTACCAAACTTGGCACTATGCATTCGGGCAGGTAGCGTTCTCCTGTCATCCGCCAAACCCAAATTCATCCGTCGGACTGCCAGATGGTAAAGAGTGATTCATCACTCTAGAGAACGCATTTCCACTGTTCCAGAGTCCAATGGCGATGAGCTTTACACCACTCCAGCTGACGCTTGGCATTGCGCATAGTGATCTTAGGCTTTCATGCAGCTCTAGCAGGGCAGAAATTTGACACACTGACTCCTATGACGGTGCCACGTTGGAAGTCACTGACCTCTTAAGTAAGGCCATACTATGGAGATTGCATGGCTGAGTGCTCGATTTTATACACCTGTCAGCAACGAGTGTGGCTGAAATAATTTGAAGGGTTATCCACATATTTTTGTGTATATATAGTATTTGACCGGCCCCGCTCTGAAGAAGGAGGGATTAAGTATAATAATACAACCCACTTGACACTCGGCTAATTGTCTCCAGCATAATGTGGAAATCATCACTCTCTCTCATTCTCAACGAACCTAAAGTTCAATTAAAAGTATAAAACTTTGATTAATTACCGTTCCTTAATATCGGGCCGGGGTGGAGTGGCCTGCTCGGAGCTTAGCAGGGCCATCAACTCGGCCTTGGGTGAACGTTTTTAATTTGGATTCTTTTCTTTCATGATGTCGCCAAGGAGTGTTTGATCGTTACTCGTTCAGTCTGAGCTCTCTGTGTCATTTCCTCCTGAAGGGTCCACACCAGCAGCACATAATGGCCCTTGTCTCCGCTCCTCAGCCTCCGATCCAGATGATTATGCCCTGCATCGCACCAGACAAATGCCAGTCTGCTTTCTCTGCCTCACAATTAACTAAATGCCCTTATTTAAGAATGGGCATCTCATTCCGAGCACTGAGCTGGCATGAATGCAAAAAGACAAGTGTTGGGGCAATTGATCACCCCTCCTTATAAAGTGGAATGTCATTCCCACAATAGAGAGTAGAGACTGGCTTCTTTCCAGGGAAAGGCCAGGCTGGCTTATTCTGATAGGAGCGCCCTTTTTAGTCCCACCACTGGTAATCCTAACTGCAGGCAAGTTTAAATAGTCCATTAAGTGTACTCACCAATTGACGCAGTGAAAAGGGCATACCTGGGTGTGTGACGGCCAGTCAGACTCACAGAGAAAAGGGCATACCTGGGTGTGTGACGGACAGTCAGGCTCACAGAGAAAAGGGCATACCTGGGTGTGTGACAGCCAGTCAGACTCACAGAGAAAAGGGCATACCTGGGTGTGTGATGGCCAGTCAGACTCACAGAGAAAAGGTCATACCTGGGTGTGTGATGGCCAGTCAGGCTCACAGAGAAAAGGGCATACCTGGGTGTGTGATGGCCAGCCAGGCTCACAGAGAAAAGGGCATACCTGCGTGTGTGACGGCCAGTCAGGCTCAAAGAGAAAAGGGCATACCTGGGTGTGTGACAGCCAGTCAGACTCACAGAGAAAAGGGCATACCTGGGTGTGTGATGGCCAGTCAGACTCACAGAGAAAAGGTCATACCTGGGTGTGTGATGGCCAGTCAGGCTCACAGAGAAAAGGGCATACCTGGGTGTGTGATGGCCAGCCAGGCTCACAGAGAAAAGGGCATACCTGGGTGTGTGACAGCCAGTCAAGCTCAAAGAGAATATGAGATGGCACTGGCTCCTTTGGCCTTGCTTTAGTTTTAATATTTCACCATGAATATTATATCATTATGTGCAACAAAATACTCCTAAAATCACGTCATACACACCAAACTCAGAAATAGCTAAAGATAAGGTTTGACCCCCCACCCCCCCGTGAGGCAAATTGGAAAGCGTATACCATAACCCCTTAGCTTCAGAAGATATCAACCATCTGTCCTCTAGTGTTGTCAATTAGAGAGAGAAATGCTATGATTAATTCAACAACCCTAACAAGGGTAATATATAGTTTGTTGGCAGGTTTAGTTGCATAGCTTTCCTTATAATTACTGCACGTGTTTCTTGAATCATTTTATAACACTTCTTAGCAGTCCGCTGCTTTGAACACAATATGGATTTCCCATTAGAATTCAGGCATTCTGGATTACCCTCATAGTTAGAGGGGATACTTGAAAGAAATATAAACTGTGTTCAAACTGTGTTCTATTCGGATTTAACTGCGATAACGATACCAACAATTGAGCTCTTGATGGTCAACTCGAATTCTAATACAGATGTAGGATCCTGATGCAATATGACTTTCTTGTATCAACCCCTACAAAAATGTCCATGAATTATAATCCACATCATTTGCATTTCCTGATGCTACAGTATTCCTGCTGTAGCAAACTGGCTCAAATTAAGATCCTACATCTGTAGCACCTTGGTACAATCCATTTCACTTCAGGCACCAATAATAAACAACGGTCTGTCGTAAAAGACTAAACCCTGCAGTAAACTCAAGATGTTGTGGCTGAGACACCAAGGGATGGTGTAAATATGCCTGAGAAAAAAGAAAAAAAAAGTCCAGCACTCACTAGAATATGATTTGCAATTGAAGCTTTGTGCATGTAGCAGCATGTTGCTAAACCACACATTTACGTTTCAGCTTGTGCCTTTCTCAGAGCCTGTGTGGATGCCGATCTGAGGAAGGCAGATAATCTGCCAAGATAAAGATCCTAAGAGTGTACTTTGCTATACCACATATTGTGTGACAGTGTAAAAAAACAAAATTACCTTATTTTTGCCCATATACAAATCAGTCAATGGTATGAAAAGTCTATCAATGGTATACAGTGCCTTGCGAAAGTATTCGGCCCCCTTGAACTTTGCGACCTTTTGCCACATTTCAGGCTTCAAACATAAAGATATAAAACTGTATTTTTTTGTGAAGAATCAACAACAAGTGGGACACAATCATGAAGTGGAACGACATTTATTGGATATTTCAAACTTTTTTAACAAATCAAAAACTGAAAAATTGGGCGTGCAAAATTATTAAGCCCCTTACTTTCAGTACAGCAAACTCTCTCCAGAAGTTCAGTGAGGATCTCTGAATGATCCAATGTTGACCTCAATGACTAATGACTAGATTTGTGCTCAAATCTATTGCTACTATAATGACAACCACTTCAGAAAGTCATACAGCTTTCCGATTGTGTTGCAGAACTAAATAATCAGATTTATCTCGGCCTTCTCTTGCATCAGAGTGATAACCAACCACCCATGTACACCAGACATATTACGTCTGGCACGTCTGGGCAGGTTTCCCCAAAACATCTTAAGGCTAAGTTCAACGTTAGAACAGTAGGATGGTTCTAAGATGGACTTAGCCTTAAGATGATTTTGGGAAACCGGGCCCTGAATCATTCAAAATCCACATTTGACTTCCAATTACCTGGACATCCAGATACTACAGATACAGGAAATCGACAGAATTAATTCTGTCAACTGTCACACATTATAGAACATTTACTGAGAAGCGCTTAGCCGATAGACACATACAGTATCTCTCCTTGCTTATTTGAGTAAGACTTTGGGCCTATAAAATACATGGCAAATCCATCTGGCCTCTCAGAATATACAGTATATTTTTCCACATTACACATACTGTAAGATTATTTGTCTTTGCAGAGATGGGGTCTGCAAGAGGGAAAGCGTGGAAAAATAGGGTTGTGGAATATATTTAATGCCAAGGCAAGTGGAATCAATGGGTCATTGTCACACCCTGATCTGTTTCACCTGTCTTTGTGCTTGTCTCCACCCCCCACCAGGTGTTGCCCATCTTCCCCATTATCCCCAGTGTATTTATACCTGTGTTCTCTGTTTGTCTGTTGCTAGTTTGTCTTGTCGGGTCTTACCAGCGTGTTTTCCCGTCTCTCTGCTGTCTCAAGTTATGTTCCCTAGTTTCCCCGGTTCTGACCATTCTGCCTGCCCTGACCCCAAGCCTGCCTGACGTTCTGTACTTGCCTGACTCTAACCCATTTACAAACCTCTGCCTGTCCTGACCACGAGCCTGACTGCTGGTCTGTACCTTGTTGACTCTGCCATGGATTACGGACTTCTGCCTGCTGTCATGACGTGGCCCTTTCTGGGTGTAGATCATGGCTCCCCCCCTTCTCTCACTCTCTCTCCTAAACCCAGGTTTTGTTATCTCAGGTCATAACTTCCTGGCAGAGTCTCTCTCCCCCTGGTCATGCAGAAAGAGAGGGTGAGAGCATCGAGAGGGAACAAAGGACTTCACTTGGCCAATATCCCCAAAATGGGAGAATTAAACATTCTTTCTACTTTTGAGAAGGTGGGAATGATCTGTGGAACCTTCAGGGACAGTTATGTTGAGTGTGTTTCATTCATCTCATGAAGGAAACACACATATCTCTTAAAGTGTACATTTTCCATCTGTCAGGTTTCCATCTAAATATTGTGAAAAGTATGTGATTAAACATGAAACTATTTGTGAAAAGATGTAATGTGATGTTAACCTTTTAAATGAGAGTATGGATTTTCTTATAAAGATGCACGAGTCAGTGGCCATGCCCCCGTGAGCACAGACATGACACGGCATCATGGAATCACCTTTTTCCAGAAGAGTATAAAACCACTCATGACAACATTTACATTCATGCCAAAGAGACCCACTGTAAGCCGGACATCTCGAATGGTTAAGACCACGCAAACCATAAGACTAGAAAACCATCCCACGTGGAGCATTGGCTACACGGCTGGAAATGGTTACACTGAGACTATCGATTCACTGCAGAAGGAGCAAATTCTAGACAATACAAATTACTAGTCTGCAGCTAGAAATTACGTAATCCTAGAACAAGAATACCGACAACCGCCGAAGCATCTTTATTATAAAAACATTTTTTAATGGTACTCTGAAGTAACCATTCTAACCACCTACAACCACAAAAGACAGACTGTGACTTTTGGGGAACGCAACCAGCGACTTTTCTGTCGACTCTCTCGAGCAGACTGACTGGATTCCAAAAGAGAAGACAACAACGAGATACGGGTGTAAATATGCATTGCAATTTCTTTCTTATACTTCATGGAGACATGGCTGAACGACAACACTATCAACATACAGCTGGCTGGTTATACGCTGGACCGGCAGGATAGAACAGAAGCGTCTTGTAAGACAAGGTGCGGTGGACTATGTATTTTTGTAAATAACAGCTTGTGCATGATATCTAAGTAAGTGTTGAGCTACTGCTCGCCTGAGGTAGAGTATTTCATGATAAACTGTAGACCACACTACCTACCTAGAGAGTATTCATCTGTATTCTTTGTAGCTGTTTACATACCACCACTGTTAGAGGCTGGCACTAAGACATCATTGAATGAGCTGTATTCTGCCATAAGCAAACAAGAAAACGCTCACCCAGAGGTGGTGCTCTTAGTAGCTGGGGACTTTACTGCAGGGAAACTTAAACTTAAATCCGTTTTACAAAATGTATATCAGCATGTTAAATGTGCAACCAGAGGAAAAAATCTCTGGACCACCTTTAATCCACACACAGAGATGCATACAAAGCTCTCCCCCACCCTCCATTTGGCAAATCTGACCATAATTCTATCCTCCTGATTCCTGCTTACAAGCAAATATTTAAGCAGGAAGCACCAGTGACTAGATCAATACAAAAGTGGTCAGACGAAGCAGATGCTACGCAACAGGACTGTTTTGCTACCACAGACTGGAATATGTTCCAGGATTCCTCCGATGGCATTGAGGAGTACACCACATCTATCAATGGCTTCATCAATAAGTGCATCGATGACGTCGTCCCCACGGTGACTGTACGTATATACCCCAACCAGAACCCATGTATTACAGGCAACATCCACACTGAGCTAAAGGCTAGAGCTGCGGCTTTCAAGGAGCGGGACTCTAACCCGGAAGCTTATAAGAAATCCCGCTATGCCCTCCGACGAACCATCAAACAGGCAAAGTGTCAATACAGGACTAAGATCGTACTACATCGGCTCTGACGCTCGTTGGGTGTGGCAGGGCTTGCAAACAACTACAGACTACAAAGGGAAGCACAGCCGAGAGCTACCCAGTGATACGAGCCTACCAGACGAGCTAAACTACTTCTATGCTCACTTTTAGGCAAGTAACACTGAAACATGCGTGAGAGCACCAGCTGTTCTGGAAGACTGTGTGATCACGCTCTCCACAGCCGATGTGAGTAAGACCTTTAAACAGGTCAACATTCACAAGGCCGCAGGGCCAGATGGATTACCAGGACTTGTACTGTGAGCATGAACAGACCAACTGGAAATTGTCTTCACTGATATTTATTTTCAACCTCTCCCTGTCCGAGTCTGTAATACCAACATGTTTTAAGCAGACCCCCATAGTGCCTATGCCCAAGAACACTAAGGTAACCTGTATAAACGACTACCGACCCGTAGCACTCATGTCTGTAGCCATGAAGTGCTTCAAAAGGCTGGTCATGGCGTACATCAACATCATTATCCCAGAAACACTAGACCCACTCCAATTTGCATACCACCCCAACAGATTCACAGATGATGCAGTTTATATTGCACTCCACACTGCCCTTTCCCACCTGGACAAAAGGAACACCTATATGAGAATGCTATTCATTGACTACAGCTCAGCGTTCAACACCATAGTGCCCTCAAACCGTATTAATAAGCTAAGGACCCTGGGACTAAACACCTCCCTCTGCAACTGGATCCTCGACTTCCTGACGGGCCACCCCAAGGTGGTAAGGGTAGGTAACAACACATCCGCCGTGCTGCTCCTCAACACAGGGGCCCCTCAGGGGTGCGTGCTCAGTCCCCTCCTGTACTCCCTGTTCACTTATGACTGCAAAGCCAGGCACAACTCCAACACCATCATTAAGTTTTCCGATGACACAACTGTGTCCGACACCGACAACGACGAGACAGTCTATAGGGAGAGGTCAGAGACCTGGCCGTGTGGTGCCAGGACAACAACCTCTCCCTCAACGTGATCAAAACAAAGGAGATGATTGTGGACTACAGGAAAAAGAGGACAGAGCACGCCCCCATTCTCATCAACAGGGCTAGGCTACCAGGGCTAGGGTACCTGGGTCGGCAGGTATTGGGCCAGTAACCGAAAGGTTGCTGGATTAAATCCTGAGCTGACAAGTTAAAAAGATGTTGTTCTGCCCCTGAACAGGCAGTTAACCCACTGTTCTTAGGCTGTCATTGTAAATAAGTATTTGTTCTTAACTGAATATGATGTCAGTTCGGTTGTCATCTGAGACATTCTCATCAATGATAAGATGACATAAACTCTACAGTGGAAAGTCTACCCATCAGAGTTATTGGATTCACATGGAATTGTTGTTCAATTTAAATGTTTGAATATGAAATTATTTGTGATGCGATGAAATGTGATTTTAGCTTCTAAAATGTGAGATTAGGGTTTTCATAAGGTTATGTTTATTTACTCATATCTGCTGTCCTGCGCCTGACTCCTATACACCAGCTACACACAGACTTCCTTACACCCTGTTTGGGTCAATAAACATCTGTGACTCTAGCTGTCTGCATCTGGGTCTTATCCTGAGTTCTGATACTCATGAAGTGTGAAGGAGGAAAGATGTGAAAGTCACAGGAGTATATGTAAAATAATGTTAAAAGAAAAGCTTGCTTATTTTATCCGGGGATAAAATCTTCAAGATCTGGCAAAGTGGCAATCAAAGGGAATCAATCAAATGAACAGGTCTCAACAAAATTATATTTAGGTAAGATACAGTCGTTTTCAATCCATGGAGAAAAAGCTATTTATTTATCTATTGGTGAAGACCTCTCCATAAGGGTAGCATCACTGTTACATTTCCATAAACCTCAAGACAGGCTTTGTGTGAAGACACAAAGGTTGATTGATTGCCTTTATATTTTCTTCGTCATTATGATACAAGTATTCCACATAATATATCAGATAACCTTCAGTCGACTACGGGCAACAATAAACACTTGTCAAACGAGACAGAAATAATGTAGTGCCCTTTGCAGGAAGAAACACAAATTAGCAATTTCTCGCAAAATACATGGTATGTCAATTCAAATTCGGACGGGCCCCACATTTTCAATTATTGTCTGAATTATTTCATACATCTTGTTTTGTTCATCTTACCTTAACTTGATTGTCTTACCTTAACTCAATTGTCTTATCTTAACTTAATTAACTTGCCTTAACTTAATTATCTTAACTTAATTATCTTACCTTAAATCCATTCATCTGGGAGAATTTTCATGATCCTCCTTCTTATCGGATAATTAATGGTTTCCCTGTGTGTGTGTGTATGCGCAAGAGAGAGCGATAACAAGAACATTATGAGACTAGTGTCACTGTCTAGAAGCAACCAACAATGATATTCTCTAAGGGGTAAGCGAGAGCCATTACCAACACATTGGTAGTGTGTTAAAGTCATGAACTAGATAATATTTCTGGAAAAAAGTCTGACAAATGTGAAAATCCGAGAGACGTGTTATGTCGGTAGATTAAGTTTATACGGTCCTGGGCTTCAGTTTGAGAAAACTTCGAGATCATCATTAACATCATTAAATATTTCACAGAAACGATCCGTTTCGAAGGAACAAAACTTGTCTATCACACTAAGTCAGGTGAATGAGTAATGAAACGTTGGCTCTTTAAAAAGCTCCAATCAGATCCACCCGTCTCTACAGACTTAATTACCTTCTCCCCACTCTCACTTTAGCAAAGGGTGGCATGTTTGTGCCTCCAAATCCATATTATATAATCTCTGAGGTCATTCACGAAACCCCGGCCAGAAAGTGAATTGTCTGTGAACCTCCCACCTAGACAGGGTTTCCTCCTCCTTCCTTTCCGCCTTCCTCACACTCAATGAGTTCTAACAGTCAAGGTCTTATGGGTAAGAAAAGGTGAAGCGGGGGCGGCTGTTTGAAGCGCTGCTCTTTTTTGTTGGAGGTGTCCAATTAGTTTGGTTTTCCCAGTCCCATAACGTTGAGTGATGGTGGGCCCGAATGTGCAAAATGAAAGCCCAGGTATATGATGTAATGATGCATTTCCAAAATTGCATGTGACCCCAGCAAAAGACCCTGGACCTCGTTAAATGCAAATGGAAAAGCATGTCTAATTATTTCATTTAGACTTATAATTCTATACTGGAGAAAAAAATATTTGAACTGGAAATGATTAGAGCTCGTTTCTGTTACGGGTAAGATAAGAAGTGTCACACAAGGTAGTGACAGTCACCATAGTATAGCACTGTTGGCCAATCGTGGCAAAAGTTCAGAAATAATTCTAAATCAACACGTGACAGAAGCAGAAGCTTTCTAATTTCAGTGAAAAACAATACAGTGAAAAGAGGGTCCCTTTGTGGAGAGATTTCAATCATTTTCTGCCCAGCCACTACCTGTGACACTGGCTTTCCTTTTGAGCCCAGAGGCATGTTACCAATCCCTGGAGGACATTGCTGGGTGCAAATGATATTCTCTCCTATCCTCAAGGCTACAGACATACTATGGAGTCGCTGGTTGATGGATATCACCCTATTTTTTATCTTTATCTTCATCAAATCGTTTTCTCTGCTTGCTGACCTCAAGAATACCTCAAACTGGTGATAACGCCCCTAACATGTATGCCAGGATAACATTAATTAAAGACACCTTTACTAAATCTATCAAATTTGTCATCATATTGAGTAAATTCAACAATACGTTTTAGAATTGCTGTTCTTTTTCCATCTTCATCTGTTCTATGGGTGTACAGCAGAAGGAGAATGGGCAGAAGAGAATATAAACTTTCTCCATTACAAACAAACAGAATAGGCCGTGGTCCACCGGCTAACGTTTACTCAAGAGAAGTGCCCAGCGCTCAGAGGCCTCATAGAGAAAAGCAAACACCAGCCTTTATCCCCCTATCATCCTTGCCTAGAGGAGAGAATACAATTGTTGCTTCGAGTTCCGAAGTGCCTGGTGGATGCTTAGAGATCACAGGTCATGTTAGCACTATCCCGAGGTTTGAGCTGACATTTAAAATGGGGATTTGGCCAGCATTTCTCTACGGTGTCTGTGGCTACCGGAAATCGGCTTAGATGAAAAGCTACTTTCCGATTCACACTCGCCAGAGCTTGGAAATGAGGTGAGCTATGAGCCTTGAAGACTATGCCAATGTTGGGGCCCTTAGGGGCCTTGTCTCGGAATGTGGCCGAGCAAATGTGAAGGTAGGATGCCAGGCGCTACGGTGCTGTATCTACACGGTAGAGTGTATACTCTGTGGAGTATCTGCAGTATCGCTACACGGTAGAGTGTGTACTCTGTGGAGTATCTGCTGTATCTCTACACGGTAGAGTGTATACTCTGTGGAGTATTACACAGTAGAGTGTATACTCTGTGGAGTATCTGCTGTATCTCTACACGGTAGAGTGTGTACTCGATGGAGTATCTGCTGTATCTCTACACGGTAGAGTGTATACTCTGTGGAGTATTACACAGTAGAGTGTATACTCTGTGGAGTATCTGCTGTATCTCTACACGGTAGAGTGTATACTCTGTGAAGTATCTGAGCACTCCACACTGCACATACAGTCCTCCCATGATATACTGGCACAATCAAAATCCATGGGTAGAAGTCAAAAAAGGGTAAAAGCATATGAGATTTTTATTTTATTTATTTAACTAGATAAGTCAGTTAAGAACAAATTCTTATTTTACAATGACGGCCTACCCCGGCCAAACCCTCCCCGAACCTGGACGACGCTGGGCCAATTGTGATAAAGCCCAAGATCGAACCAGGGTCTGTAAAATAATCCATGGATTCAAAAATGTACCTAATTACACAACAAAAGGAATGACTTAACTCCTAGGTTTGGTTATTACAGCATGCTTGAGCAGAGGGTTTAAGATGGGAGCCAAATACAATCTATGGGAGGATGTTGGTACAAACCAAATTGTCAGTTAGTGAATTTGGGTTATCACAGGGGCAGTGCAGTGCAGGAGTACCACTACAACTTTTACATAAATCAGGATACCAAAATAGCTTCTGAGAGATCTGATTAACGATTGACAAAATAATGAAATCTGAGATAATATCACAGAAGAACATAGAGAGAGTAAAGGATCTCTCGAACAGTAGACGTCTATGTGTCCTCTCTGGCTCATTATTACCAAACTGTACCAGGGGCGTAATGGCCAAGCCAAAGAGGCATTGGCAGCACACCCAGAGAGAGGCAGCCTTCTGGACCATTCTCAGACTGCAGAGAAAATAGATCTGAGATGCTTTTTTCAAACTTCAACATCCCGGGATGCCATAGTCCCTGGGCGAAAGAAGTACATCCTCGTAGAAGAAGTTACATGGCCACGTAGCAGCAATTGCAAGCTTTTCCTTTTTGGGAGACGACGGGAGACGAGACAAGACGAGCAAAGACGAGACGAGAGGAGAGGAGAGCAAAGGCCATCTAGCTATAGTTACACACCACTCTATGCTTATTGTGAAACAGAGAGAAGGTAGTGGACCACTCTATGCTTATTGTGAAACAGAGAGTAGGTAGTGGACCACTCTATGCTTATTGTGAAACAGAGAGAAGGTAGTGGACCACTCTATGCTTATTGTGAAACAGAGAGAAGGTAGTGGACCACTCTATGCTTATTGTGAAACAGAGAGAAGGTAGTGGACCACTCTATGCTTATTGTGAAACAGAGAGTAGGTAGTGGACCACTCTATGCTTATTGTGAAACAGAGAGAAGGTAGTGGACCACTCTATGCTTATTGTGAAACAGAGAGAAGGTAGTGGACCACTCTATGCTTATTGTGAAACAGAGAGTAGGTAGTGGACCACTCTATGCTTATTGTGAAACAGAGAGAAGGTAGTGGACCACTCTATGCTTATTGTGAAACAGAGAGAAGGTAGTGGACCACTCTATGCTTATTGTGAAACAGAGAGAAGGTAGTGGACCACTCTATGCTTATTGTGAAACAGAGAGTAGGTAGTGGACCACTCTATGCTTATTGTGAAACAGAGAGAAGGTAGTGGACCACTCTATGCTTATTGTGAAACAGAGAGAAGGTAGTGGACCACTCTATGCTTATTGTGAAACAGAGAGAAGGTAGTGGACCACTCTATGCTTATTGTGAAACAGAGAGTAGATAGTGGACCACTGTGAGCTTATTGTGCTTTGGCATAGTGGGTGGGGTTATACCCTTCCTGTTTGGCCCTGTCCGGGGGTGTCCTCGGATGGGGCCACAGTGTCTCCTGACCCCTCCTGTCTCAACCTCCAGTATTTATTCTGCAGTAGTTTATGTGTCGGGGGGCTAGGGTCAGTTTGTTATATCTGGAGTCCTTCTCCTGTCCTATCTGGTGTCCTGTGTGAATTTAAGTATGCTCTCTCTAATTCTCTCTTTCTCTCTTTCTTTCTCTCTCTCGGAGGACCTGAGCCCAAGGACCATGCCTCAGGACTACCTGACATGATGACTCCTTGCTGTCGCCAGTCCACTTGACCGTGCTGCTGCTCCAGTTTCAACTGTTCTGCCTGTGATTATTATTATTTGACCATGCTGGTCATTTATGAACATTTGAACATCTTGGCCATGTTCTGTTATAATTTCTACTCGGCACAGCCAGAAGAGGACTGGCCACCCCACATAGCCTGGTTCCTCTCTAGGTTTCTTCCTAGGTTTTGGCCTTTCTAGGGAGTTTTCCCTAACCACCGTGCTTCTACACCTGCATTGCTTGCTGTTTGGGGATTTAGGCTGGGTTTCTGTACAGCAGTTTGAGATATCAGCTTATGTACGAAGGGCTATATAAATACATTTGATTTGATTAGATTATTGTGAAACAGAGAGTAGGTAGTGGACCACTCTATGCTTATTGTGAAACAGAGAGTAGATAGTGGACCACTGTGAGCTTATTGTTAAACAGAGAGTAGGTAGTGGACCACTCTATGCTTATTGTGAAACAGAGAGTGGGTAGTGGACCACTCTATGCTTATTGTGAAACAGAGAGTAGGTAGTGGACCACTCTATGCTTATTGTGAAACAGAGAGTAGATAGTGGACCACTCTATGCTTATTGTGAAACAGAGAGTAGATAGTGGACCACTCTATGCTTATTGTTAAACAGAAAGTAGGTAGTGGACCACTCTATGCTTATTGTTAAACAGAGAGTAGGTAGTGGACCACTCTATGCTTATTGTGAAACAGAGAGTAGATAGTGGACCACTCTATGCTTATTGTGAAACAGAGAGTAGGTAGTGGACCACTCTATGCTTATTGTTAAACAGAGAGTAGGTAGTGGACCACTCTATGCTTATTGTTAAACAGAGAGTAGGTAGTGGACCACTCTATGCTTATTGTGAAACAGAGAGTAGATAGTGGACCACTCTATGCTTATTGTTAAACAGAGAGAAGGTAGTGGACCACTCTATGCTTATTGTTAAACAGAGAGTAGGTAGTGGACCACTCTATGCTTATTGTTAAACAGAGAGAAGGTAGTGGACCACTCTATGCTTATTGTGAAACAGAGAGTAGGTAGTGGACCACTCTATGCTTATTGTGAAACAGAGAGTAGGTAGTGGACCACTCTATGCTTATTGTGAAACAGAGAGTAGGTAGTGGACCACTCTATGCTTATTGTGAAACAGAGAGTAGGTAGTGGACCACTCTAAGCTTATTGTGAAACAGAAAGTAGGTAGTGGACCACTCTATGCTTATTGTGAAACAGAGAGAAGGTAGTGGACCACTCTATGCTTATTGTTAAACAGAGAGAAGGTAGTGGATCACTCTATGCTTATTGTTAAACAGAGAGTAGGTAGTGGACCACTGTGAGCTTATTGTGAAACAGAGAGAAGGTAGTGGTGTTGAGGATTAACTGCTTTTGGGCAAACTCTGAACAACTCAATGACATTCCACATATTTGTCTTCAAGGCTTTTTGAAAGAATAGCACTTTACCCTTCTCCCTACTCCAACCTTACTGCAATACATTTGTAATAACAAAAGCTTACCTTGACTTGGAGGAGTTCCAGTGTTGTGTTGGAAAGTCAGAGCCAGCTAACTAATATAGCATCTCTCTGTTTGAGCAGGGTGTTTCAGTAGGTTAAACTTGCTAGCTGCATTTGCTAGCTAAGTATATTAAACTGAAAGTGAAAACATTTTTGGAAATATTTCTCTCTCTCTACTTCTCTCTTGCTTCTACTTCATTTTGGAAGAAATTAATTTGTTCAAAACTGCACAACTATTGTCTTTCACTCTCTTTGAGTCAACTACTCGCCATATTGTATACACTGCAGTGATAGCTAGCTGTTGCTTATGCTTTCAGTACTAGATTAATTATATGATCATTTGATTGGGTGGACAACATGTCAGTTCATGCTGCAAGAACTCTGATAGGCTGGAGGACGTCCTCCGGAAGTTGTCATAATTACTGTGTAAGTTTATGGAAGTGGGTGAGAACCATGAGCCTCCTAGGTTTTGTATTGAAGTCAATGTACCCAGAGGAGGACGGAAGCTAGCTGTCCTCCGGCTACACCATGGTGCTACCCTACAGAATACTGTTGAGGATAACTTTTTAAATTGTATACTATTTTCATTTGAATGAAAATCACTGAGGAGGATGGTCCTCCACTTCCTCCTCTGAGGAGCCTCCACTAAACTTGCCGTACCATCAGGCAGCAGACGCCATTACAGAGTTCCACTTCGTTCAGCAAAACAATAAGAAACTGCCTTTGCAGTGGGGTAAGGAACGAAAACACTGGACACTGGAGAATTGCCTGGTCTGATGAGTCCTGGTTCCTGCTGTTTCACACTGATGGAAGGACTAGGGTATGGAGAAAACCACATGAGTACATGCATCCATCTAGTGTGTCAACATTACAGGCTAGTGGTGGTGTGATGATGTGGGATGTGTTTTCATGGCACACACTGGGCCCCTTGATCAAAGTGAAGCAATGTTTGAATGCCACAGGATATCTGAGCATCATTGCCAATCAGGTGCATCCCTTCATGGCAGCAGTGTATCCTTCTCCAAATATATATTTTTTTGCAGGATAATGCTCCATGCCACAAGGATAGGATAGTCCAGGAATGGCTCCACAAACATGACAGTGAATTCAGCTTACTGCAGTGGCCTGCCCAGTCACCAGATGGCAATTCAATTGAGCATCTGCGGGATGAGATGGAACAAGCTATTCGGAGTAGAGACCCACTACCAGCCAACTTGACACAACCGTGGGAAGAATTGTAGTCAACATGGGCCAGCATCCCTGTGGAACGCTATTGAAACCTTGTATTGTCCATGCCCCGACAAATTGAGGCTGTTCCGAGGACAAAAAGGGGCGCAACTCAATATTAGGTAGGTGTTCCTAATGGTTTGTACACTCAGTGTATATATCCACAATATGAGGTTGAAATAATACTGTAAAAAAATGATATGATAATGCTCTTTAAGTGTACATTTTCTGCCTATTTTAAGAGCGTTTTGGCCTGACTGGTGACATCACCAGATGGTAAATTAGTTAGTAGACCAATAAGAAATAGAGAAACTGACCTCTTCTGTTAATTTTCAGTTTCCGCCTCCCCACTCAGACCACTCAAAGACAGTCCTTGCAAAATTCTTGTTTGAGAAATTGCTCTCATGCTAAGAAACTATTTTTGTTTATTTTCTGACCATTTTAATTGAAAACAATCACAGTAAGGTAAATTGATTTGATTTAATATTAAAATGATTTAATATTGAGATGAAAACGGCTGCATTTGACCCTTAAGTAAATACCATAGTACTAGTCTCCAACCTTCCTCCATCTTGTTTTCCAGGTGATGATGTTGTGGTGTTGGACTGGAGTGCTGTGTTGTATGCTCCACCAAGTGGGATTGTATGATGATCACTCACGATGAACAATATAGTTTGTAGCATCTAAAAAAAACTTTATTTACACTGAAAGGGATAGTTACATAGGAAAAAAAACACAGGGCATTTCTTCCTAGGTTTTGACCTTTCTAGGGAGTTTTTCCTAGCCACCGTGCTTCTACACCTGCACTGCTTGCTGTTTGGGGTTTTAGGCTGGGTTCATGTACAGGACTCTGAGATATCAGCTGATGTAAGAAGGGCTATATAAATACATTTGGTTTGATTTGATTTGAAGGCATGTATCCTCAAAAGGATTGAAATGGGCAGTCGACAATCAACTCAAAGTGCATAGCAGGATCATTGAAGTTTGTATTCTCTTTGCCTGTTTTGAACTTTTTCACAAGTGTTCTGGTTCTGGATTTTGTTTAGGAATGTGGATATACTGAATCTCTGCTCGGACAAGGATTCTGGGAAAATGTTTCTTGTAGACAACCTCCATCTCTGAGAGTTAGCCGACATGATCTGAAGTAGGTACCCCTGTAACACAGAGATGTGTATAGATGCATGAATGGCCTTATTGATCTCCCTGTGTGTGCTTCCTTTTCTCTCATTGGTGTCTTCTATGTTTCCTGCTGGAGTGTGCGGTTGCCATGACGGCAGGACCGAGAGACGTAGCATTCGAAACACGGTTGGTGCAGTGTTGGGAAAGACATGCCTCAGAAGAGAAGCCTTGGGTTGTTATTCCCCGTTGGTATTTCATCCTCCTCTTCTTATATATTTGTTAAAGTGAAAGAATAATTCTGCTAAGTGTTTACACAGACACAAACATTAAGTTATATTTAATACCATTGTGAAAATAAAAAAATAAAAATGTATTGCTGTTTATATCATGACACTAGGCGAGACCCAAATGCAGACACAGCAGGTAGATGGTTGAAGTTTAAGATGTTTAATAAATGCTAAGGGAATATACCAGAGAATGGTTGTGGACAGGCAAAAGGTCATGACCAGATCAGAGTCCAGTGGCAGGCAGGCTCGGGGTCAGGGCAGGCAGGCTCGGGGTCAGGGCAGGCAGAATGGTCAACCAGGACTAGAAAATGGAGAAAAGGCAAAGCAGGAAAACGGGAAAAAAACGCTGGTAGGCTTGGACATACAAGACGAACTAGCCCGGAGAGACAGGAAACACTGATAAATTCACTGGCCCAGCGAGACAGGAAACACAGGGATAAAAACACTGGCCCAGAGAGACAGGAAACACTGGGATAAATACACTGGCCTAGCGAGACAGGAAACACGGATAAATTCACTGGCCCAGCGAGACAGGAAACACAGGGATAAATACACTGGCCCAGAGAGACAGGAAACACAGGGATAAATACACTGGCCCAGAGAGACAGGAAACACAGGGATAAATACACTGGCCCAGAGAGACAGGAAACACAGGGATAAATACACTGGGGAAAACAAGCGACACCTGGAGGGGGTGGAGACAATAACGAGGAGAGGTGAAACAGATCAGGGGGTGACAGTTTACTGTGATCAGTAAATGTTATCAAGTTACAAACAGATTATATAATAAGGTGTGATTGATTGATGGACATATCAAATTATATGTAATGGCTAACAACATTATTAGAATAGGTAGATAGATATTAAGTAAAGGTTATACAAGTTGTTTGGCCGGTGTAGGCCGTCATTGTAAATAAGAATTTGTTCTTAACTGACTTGCCTAGATAAATAAAAGTATTATTATATATTATTAAGTAAAGTCAACAGTAGCTAGGTTTCCATTAACCTGTACTGGGATTTTTTTTGGCAACATTTAGACAGTAGATGCGACCGTGCTTGCTACAATGTGTTTCCATTCAACTGTCTTGTGTCGATAAAAACACATTTTAGCAAAAACCTAGAGTGCTGAATAAACGTGAAGTGGTTGAATTGTTTCCATTATCCATTTAGGAAATTGGGCTTTAATAAAGTGCCGAAAGGCTGTGTTCCCTCCCACTTATCTGTTTCATATCTCAGGTATCCTGCAAAAGCCAGCATGGATAGAATGCAAGAATTGACTAATATTTGCCATATTCTAATAATTCTCATGTGCCTACTAATTTTCACTGTCCTCGTCATGGTGTAACTTGTACTCATGTAGGCCTAGAAACAATTTGATGGTGACACTTAAAATTGCAATGTAAAACAATTAAGGCATTTTTGAAAGTCAAAACAATCCTTGTCTTTAAGAACATTCACAGATTGTGCTTGTTCTGCAGAAGGGAAAACATTTATTTATTACCCAGGCTTGTCAGTTAAGAACAATTTCAGATTTTCAATGACGGCCTAGGAACAGTGGGTTAACTGCCTTGTTCAGTGGCAGAATGACAGATTTTTACCTTGTCAGCTTGGCAATTTGATCTTGCAACCTTTCGGTTACTAGTCCAACACGCTAACCACTAGGCTACCTGCCAAACAGATGCTTAACTACTATCCAAAGGAGTTACTGTTTTTTCATGCTCTTCTGCACTCCTTTATGATGTAATGATGCATTTCCAAAATTGCATGTGACCCCAGCAAAAGACCCTGGCCACCTCGTTAAATGCAAATAGAAAAGCATGTCTAATTCTTCCACTCCATTTAGACTTATAATTTTACACATATGTAGTTATCATGTTATTACAAATGTAAAGTGAACTTGAATTCTAAAGAAAAGTGTTATCACACAGTGAGAGAAAAAAACAGATTGGAACAAAACAAGAGTATTATCCTCTGAGATAGAATGTGTCACCTCTTCCGTTTTCACACCTTCCGACAATGAGGTGACAAAAAAAGTGAGTGCCATTTTGGAGCCAGTATTCTGACAGGATTCTTGTCAGGAAAGATGAAAGAACGGTCAGCCTGAAAGAGAGCAACACTCAAACTGCCGGGGTCAAAGGTTCAACCATGCATACAGCACAATTAAGTGCAATTTACTCTAAACTGTGGGAGGTTACCATGATGTTTATTCTATCCAGCTCTAACCTCATCACTTCTGAAAAAAAGGTACATATTAACACTTTATTCATGCAAATGAATAGTAGGTTAAGGGGAATTTTCTTCCTTTGTGTGATACAACACCTACCAATACAATATCCTGTGATATGATTGGCTAACCAGACTATGGGATAACGTTTTGCTTCTCTTACCCATCATACATTATCATTTAACCAACACCCTGATATGGTCCCATAGTTATCTTCATCCTATTTCCGCCAATCTGTCAAAGTTGAATCCCCTGCGGTAGATCAGGATTAAGGCCGGCCCCTCGTCTCTGTGACCCACCCAGGAAACTGTACACACTGTGCACGTTACGGATAGGCAGTTGATGCCGTGCTGGACTACAGATAGGCAGCTGATGCTGCGCTGGACTACGGATAGGCAGCTGATACTGTGCTGGACTACAGATAGGCAGCTGGAAAAGGTCCACATGAGTCAACTGGCAAGTCCCCTCCACAAACTGATATATTTTAACGGGAGCCCCAGCCAAGGCCAGTTAATACATATTCAACTTGACAGGCTAGCCAGGAGGAAACAAGACCAATGACCCGGATTGATATGCTCTGATGCAGGACTAGAGAGCAAACTAGAGCAACCAAGTGTTTTTCCACACTCTTTTTCACCCATATTTTTATCCTATTTTTTAGGGCTGATGGTCCTCTTTCTTTACCATTCTCTAAATAAACTCTTGCAGTAGAGAGACTCTTGCAGGAGGGGCACTCTGAGGTAGGCAGACTCTGAGGATGGGAGACTTTGAGGTAGGGATACCTTGAGGTAGGGAGACTCAGAGGTAGGGAGAATCTGAGGTAGGGAGACTCTGAGGTAGGGAGACTGAGGTAGAGAGACTTTGAGGTCGAGAGACTCTGAGGTAGGGAGACTCTGAGGTAGGGAGACACTTGCAGTAGGGAGACTCTGAGGTAGGGAGAATTTGAGGTAGGGAGACCCTGAGGTAGGGAGACCCTGAGGTAGGGAGAAATTGAGGTAAGGAGACTTTGAGGTAGGGAGACTTTGAGGTTGGGGGACTCTGAGGTAGGGAGACTGAGGTAGGGAGACTGAGGTAGGGAGACTCTGAGGTAGGGAGGCTCTGAGGTAGGGAGACTTTGAGGTAGGGAGCCTCTTGCAGTAGGGAGAATTTGAGGTAGTGAGACTTTGAGGTAGAGAGACTGAGGTAGGGAGACTCTGAGGTAGACAAGGTCAGGGCAGTCACAGAGTGGCCTGTGCCCTCGAATCTGAAGCAGCTACAGAGTTTCCTAGGATTTGACCATTTTTATAAACATTTCATCCATGACTACAGCCGTTTGGCAGCCCCTCTCACCAATCTCACCTCCACCTCCACGCCGTTCCACTGGTCCCCTGAGGCAGAGGCAGCGTTCCGGGAACTCAAGCGCCCCTTCACTTCCGCTCCGATCCTCACCCAGCCAGACCCAGAACTCCAGTTCGTCGTCGAGGTGGACGCCTCCGACACCGGGGTAGGTGCTGTTCTGTCTCAACATTCCCCTTCTGATCAGATGCTGCACCCATGTGCTTTCTTGTCCCGCAAGCTCTCACCTGCAGAAAGAAATTTCGACATAGGTAACCTGGAACTTCTGGCTGTGAAGCTTGCTCTTGAGGAGTGGCATCACTGGTTGGAGGGCTCGGTTCTCCTCTTCATTGTGTGGTCTGAACTCCCAGCAGGCCAGGTGGGCATTGTTCTTTGGAAGATTCAACTTCACACTCACTTATCGCCCCGGATCTAAGAATACTAAGCCTGATGCCCTCTCCCGACAAATCACTGCCGATAAAATAGGTTCCGAGCCAGAGACCATTATGCCATCCACCTGCATCGCTGCCGCTGTCTCCTGGGAGATTGAGTCCTGTATTCGCCAGGCTCAGCAGAACCAGCCCGACCCAGGTAACGGTCCTAGAAAGGCTTGGTTTGTTCCATATTCAGTTTGCTCTGAAGTTCTTCAATGGGCCCATTCTACTCACCTCACCTGTCACCCTGGCATGAACCGGACTGTCTCCCTCCTGCGTCAGGTTGGCGGGTGGCCCACCATAGAGAGAGACGTCTGGGAGATCGTCTCAGCTTGCTCAGTCTGTGCCTGGAACACAACCTACACCAAACCCACTTCCAGTCTGATTCGACCTCTTCCCATACCCAATCCAATCTTCCCATACCCAATCCTGTTTCTGACAGTTAGTCTTTCTTCTGGATATCACCCTCAGACCAACGGCCAGACCGAACGGGCCAACCAGGAGCTGGAGACTGCCCTATGCTGTGTGACTTCGGCTGACCCTTCCTCCTGGATTGCTCAGCTACCCTGGTTGGAATATGCCCACAGCACACTCATCAACACCTTGTCAGGTATGTCACCATTTGAGTGTGCTCTGGGCTATCAACCCCCCTTGTTCCCTGCCCAAGAGGTTGCGATGCCCTCCAGGTCCATGACCCCATGTGCCGTTGTCATTGCACCTGGAGGAGGACCCAGGCTGCCCTTCACCGTGTTTTCACCAGGACCCAATCTCAAACAAACCGTCGCCGTGACACAGCTCCAGTCTACACTCCAGGCCAAAGGGTATGGCTCTCGTCGAAGGACTTGCCCTTGAAAGTGGCTTCCAGGAAACTTTCCCCCCAATTCATTGGTCCCTTAACCCCCCTGCGGTGCACCTGAAACTCCCAGACTCTCTTAAGAGCCACCCAACTTTCCATGTGTCCCTGATTAAACCTGTCTGCTCCAGTCCCATGTCTCCTCCTGCAGCAGCTCCTCCACCCCCTTGACTCATCGATGACCATCCTGCCTATACCATCCGGTGGCTTTTGGATGTGCGTCATCGGGGTCGCTGCTGGCAGTACATGGTGGACTGGGCAGGATACAGACCTGAGGAGCGCTGCTGGTTGCCCCACCGTCACATTCTGGACCCCTCCCTCTTACAGGATTTCCATCCCTCACACCCACATAAGCCTGGTCGAGCCGGGGGGTACTGTCACATCTGCTCCTGCCACGCCCTCTAGTGCTCATCCGGTGTCTCCTTGACCTGTCGCCACTCCCCCAGTGCTCTCTCCCTCCCTCTCTCCCTCTGTGTCTGTGTGTCTGTGTGTCTGTGTGTGTGTGTCTGTGTGTGTGTGTGTGTGTGTGTGTGTGTGTGTGTGTGTGTGTGTGTGTGTGTGTGTGTGTGTGTGTGTGTGTGTGGGTGGGTGGGTGTGTGTGCGTGTGTGTGTGTGTGTGTGTGATTGTGTGGGCGGAGACAGGTGTGCTGGAGTCAGAGCGGATCCCCACCAGCTGCAATCTGTTCCATAATCAAGACCTCTACAAATACTCAGTCCTGTCACTTCCACACTGCCAGTCAGTCCATGGTTCTAGCCGTTGGTTCCTGTTGTCCTGTTGTGCCTGTTTTCCCTTACCTGATGCTGTTTCCCTCTCCGCTACAGTTCTGCTCGCTCTAACTCTGGTCCCTGTCTCCAGTCCGACTTCTCGTCAGTCCTGCTACTCTGTCCTGGATTCCCCACTCTACTCTCCCTTGGATTCCTACCCGGACCTGCTTACCCTGCCCCCACACCTTTCGCTCCAGCCTCAGCCTCTGCATCTGGTTTCCGGTAACCCGCCCGAGCTTCCCCTGGCATGCGCTCAATCTTACCCCTGTGTTTCAATAAATGCCCTGGTTACCTCATCCCAGTCTCCTCATCTGAGTCTGCTCTTGGGTTCACCTGTTCCGCTCTGCGTGACAGGAACTCGTTGTTTCTCTATGCTCTTATGCACTCCTTTCCACCCACAGCGTTTGATAAGGTGTGCAAATAGCTCTTCTTTTATCTTAGTTGGGTAACACTTTACTGTACAGTAGGTGTCCTTATGCATGCATTCATAAAGCCTTTACAGCAGTACTATAATGTGTCATTTGTCCTTAAAAAAAATCCAAAGTACATCTGTGCTCCTATTTGCTGTTGAGTCTTGGATCCTCAACTCATCCTGTGTTGTAAGCACATTCACAACTGTTTTATAACATCTCAAATGAATGTTTCTTTACTTAAGGTGTCTGTGCACAATGTATATGACATGGTTATGACGTCCATCATTCCATTCAATGCAATAATGTGACACAGAGGTTGTTAAATGACATAACACCCTGTAGAACATCTGGTATATAGACTCTTACGTAGCATGCAGGGTTGGGTAGGTTGCTTTCTAAATGTAATCCGTAACAGTTATTAGTAACCTGCCCAGAATTGTAATCAATTGTAATCAATAACATCATTTTTGGATTACCCAAACTCAGTAACGTAACGTTACTTTTAGATGACTTTCACCTTAATTAAGATGCATTAGAAAAATACAAAAATGTATGTTACCAATTGGACAACATCTATTGCAGGATAAATCAATGTTAAAGTTTACATAGCTGGCCGTACATGGATATTCAATTTTACTTTTCTAATACATATAATACGATTCAATTATGTATTTACATTAATATATATATAATTTATAAATCCAAAAATGGATGTAGCAACTACAAATTGCCCCTTTATGTCTATCAAAAGTGTGTGAGTTTGAGCATGTGTCCATTAGATCTATGGATGTCTTTTTTTAAATAGCTAAATGAGAGAGCAGCATTGTGATTCACATCAATGTGCTTTGTAGATATCAATAATAAGTGATATCCGTATCGCCGTAGACGACACCACTGCTGTTATCCTTACGTCCAACCATTCATTCAAGTTGGATAATCTTTGGATGCCAACAGCAGTCGCACCATTGGAAGACATAGCTTGGACTGTAGCCTACAAAAGCCTATTCCTGCTCTTTTCCCGTGATCCATCAAACACATTTGGTGTGTCATCATAGTGGACTCTGACTTGTGGTCAGACTTGCTCAGGTGGAACAGATTTAAATGTACACCTTTTTTTCAATGCTGATTTGAATGTCATTGAGGCCTCCGGGGCCTCCCACTCCTATTTTGGTTAGAGCCAGGTTGCGCTGTTCTGTGAAGGGAGTAGTACACAGTGTTGTATGAGATCTTCAGTTTCTTGGCGATTTCTCACATGGAATAGCCTTCATTTCTCAGAACAAGAATAGACTGACAAGTTTCAGAATAAAGTTTTTTGTTTCTACTCAACTAGTCTAAAGAACAGTTTTCAGCTATGCAAACATCATTCCACATGGCTTTTCTAATGATCAATTAGCCTTTTAAAATGATAAACTTGGATTAGCTAACACAATGTGCCATTGGAACATAGGAGTGATGGTTGCTGATAATGAGCCTCTGTACGCCTATGTAGATATTCCATAAAAAATCAGCCGTTTCCAGCTGCAATAGTCATTTACAACATCTACATTGTATTTATGATCAATTAGATTTTTTTTTATGGACAACAAATTAGCTTTTCTTTCAAAAACAAGGACATTTCTATGTGACCCCAAATTTTTGAACAGTATCTTCTTTTTTTAATTATTTTTTTTTTTACAAATATTAGAATACACTGTATGAGCCCATGTTACGGTTTTCTTCCGATGAAGGCGAGTCGGACCAAAATGCAGCGTGGTTATTATTCATGGTTCAAGTCTGAAAAAAATACAAATAATGATTGTGCCATTATACAATACATAGCCTACTGGATATTACACATGTCAGGAAAACATAAAAAAATACTGATTTAAGATATCTTTGGACACTATTATAATTCATTCATATTTGATTTTGTATGTATGCTGACTTTTTTAAGCTACATGCAGCAATTTACATTGTACACAAAAGACATGATCAATATGTTCGTACAAACTCACCCAATGCAAAACTCAAGAGGGGAGTTACATGCAGCCATCTAGGCAGCATATCAAACACAAGCAAGACACAACAGCATTTCGCTTAGGGCTCCCAAAAGGTAGAGGTGTGGACTCGAGTCACGTGACTTGGACACAAATTTGACAGAAATTTGATGACTTGAGACTGGACTTGATAGAAAACAAAATGACTTGAGACTTGGACGTGGACTTGGAGCATCAAGACTCTGGACTCGACTTTGACTTGGACTGATGACCTGAAATGTTCTGGCCAGGCTTTCTAACGTTTTGTCACTCATTTTGTAGCCAAATTCTCCATGCAGTCAGATTTGCAGTAACACACACAAACGTCAATCAACCAGGTCGGCTGCACTTGCACATTGGGAGGATTAGATTATGCTGCGCCGCTGGGTACCAGGCATAGGCCCATCACTTCATCGGGCGAAAAGTTCTGAGGGAGGCGTGCCCTTCTCAAATCACACAGTAATCTGCACTTCTCTGCCATTTTTTCAACAAGGCAGCAAGGCAGCATGTTCGTCCAGATAAAATACTTGTTTGAATTTACTACCTAGTTTTCATTGGGATGGCAAATAAAACGTTTTCATCTAAATCAATCCCTTTTGATTGGGAAAAAATGGAATCCTAGTACACATGCTAAATTACGTCACTTTTTGAGCCGACTTCGCTGTGGGCTTTGAAAGCAGCACCTGGCTCACCCCGGGAGGCTGCCAGGTTACAAATCGAATGCAATCAACTTTCAGCCAATGCAAAACACGCCTACACAGGCGCCTGGTGGGATTAATATAATCCCCTCAAGGAGAAGGTTTGTGGGGGTTGCGAGTGTGAAACAATGGGAAAAATAAATAAATCATACATATTTTAATAGGCTACACATAGCCTACCATTTGTATTTGACAGTATATGTATTTGACAGTACCTTTGCTTATTCGATCTGGTCTCTAACATAGGCCTACGGCATTGCACTTAATTTTTGTTTCAAAAACATCCAGGCCGAATCTGTGCTTCTTGACTGTTGACCAATGACCAGTCATCAGCACTGGTGCGAAAAGGTGGGCACACATATCATGATTGGTGACCATAAAGCATTTATTACATTTTCTCTAGTTTTGCCTGACAAAAACAGAGTAGCCTACCTAACTTAATATTATCCAAATAAAGTACTGTTTAGCAATCTGCTACTGACGCATCTTTGCCACAACAGTCTACCTGGTGATTTCATTGATCATGTTCATATTTCAGATAGGCCTAGTTTGGGTGGGTTATAATTACAGTATATACCTCAGTGGTGGTGCTGGCTAAATCTAAAAATAGCTGGAACATCAATACTTATGGGATGAAGATGTAATATATTCTGGTGAATTAATTACGATATTTGTGTGTAAGAAAATGGCTGCTGACAGATCATGCTTTCCATATCCGATCCTGCAACCTCAGCTTGCTCTACTTGGGACTCGAATAATAGTGGCTTGGTCCCACCTCTGCCAAAAGGCTAGGGCCGGCTCTGACCTCATGTGTGGGTATGGATGTGGGTACTCAGAACCGCGAGCCACTGCGGCCCTGTCATGATGAGTTCAGATTTTTTGTGTGTCCTAACCCCGATGATGTAGGCCGCATTTTTCTGGTTTTGGACACCTCATCTCCCTCCAGGTCTTGGTCTTGAGTCGGTCTCACCCACCTCCTGTCTTGGTCTTGCCTAATACTCGATTTTCTGAATCTGTGTTGCTTTAGGTTGTCTCGAACACAACACTGTGAAGTAGCATCCACTGAGGTTTGCACTTTCAGCTTGTGGAGTAAAGCAAAATAAATATAATCATTTTAAAGAACCTTTGGAGTTGCTGTGTTACTCAGGAGGCTCCTGTTCTGTAGACTAGACTGGATGGTATACTGCAGGCCTTATCTTCTTTGTTTTCAGAACTACTTTAAAACTGAGTGTATAAACATTAGGAACACCTACTAGCCTACCAAACTTGCTTACTGCCTTGTACTCAACACTCTATTGTCCCTCTAATCACTCTGACGTCAATGCAAATGTAATCGAAAATCGAATCAAACACTTTACGAGAGCCCATGCTCATGTTGTGCAACATTTCTGTAGGCTACGTAATTGCATGAGAAAACAGAGATTTGATGGCCTCAAAAAGAGGAGGATCTCATAAGCTTTCTAAAGGGTAGGTCTTGTCATGTATACTCGTTATTACGCAAACCTGTCACCATCATTACGCGCATCAGCGTCTCATCAGACTCACCTGGACTCAATCGCCTGCCTGCCTCGATATATGTCACTCCCTTTGGTTGTTTATGACTGATTAACTTCTCTATATATGTCACTCCCTTTGGTTCTTTCTGCCTGATTACCATCTCTATATATGTCACCCCCTTTGGTTCTTTCTGCCTGATTACCTTCTCTATATATGTCATCCCCTTTGGTTCTTTCTGCCTCATTACCATCTCTATATATGTCACCCACTTTGGTTGTTTCTGACTGATTACCATCTCTATATATGTCACTCCCTTTGGTTCTTTCTGCCTGATTACCATCTCTATATATGTCACCCCCTTTGGTTCTTTCTGCCTGATTACCTTCTCTATATATGTCACTCCCTTTGTTCTTTCTGCCTGATTACCATCTCTATATATGTCACTCCCTTTGGTTCTTTCTGCCTGATTACCATCTCTATATATGTCACCCCCTTTGGTTCTTTCTGACTGATTACCATCTCTATATATGTCACCCCCTTTGGTTCTTTCTGCCTCATTACCATCTCTATATATGTCACCCACTTTGGTTGTTTCTGACTGATTACCATCTCTATATATGTCACTCCCGTTGGTTCTTTCTGCCTGATTACCATCTCTATATATGTCACCCCCTTTGGTTCTTTCTGCCTGATTACCTTCTCTATATATGTCACTCCCTTTGGTTCTTTCTGCCTGATTACCATCTCTATATATGTCACTCCCTTTGGTTCTTTCTGCCTGATTACCATCTCTATATATGTCACCCCCTTTGGTTCTTTCTGACTGATTACCATCTCTATATATGTCACCCCCTTTGGTTGTTTCTGACTGATTACCATCTCTATATTGTACCCCCTTTGGTTGTTTCTGAATGATTACCTTCTCTATATATGTCACCCCCTTTGGTTGTTTCTGACTGATTACCATCTCTATATATGTCACTCCCTTTGGTTGTTTCTGAATGATTACCTTCTCTATATATGTCACCCCCTTTGGTTGTTTCTGACTGATTACCATCTCTATATATGTCACTCCCTATGGTCGTTTCTGACTGATTACCTTCTCTATATATGTCACTCCATATGGTTGTTTCTGACTGATTACCTTCTCTACATACGTCACTCCCTTTGGTTCTTTCTGCCTGATTACCATCTCTATATATGTCACCCCCTTTGGTTGTTTCTGACTGATTACCATCTCTATATATGTACACTATGTACACTACTGTTTCTTGTTGGGTTTCTTGTGTTATTTATTATTAAAGGTCACTCCCTGAACTTGGTTCCCGACTCCCAGCGTACACGTTACAGATCTACTATATTTATGTCTCAAATTTCCAAATAGTAATCACATTACTTCTCTTCACAACTGGAGAACAGTTGAAGTTGGAAGTTTACATACGCCTTAGCCAAATACATTTAAACTCAGTTTTTCACGATGCCTGACATTTAATCCTAGTAAAAATTCCCTGTCTTTGGTCAGTTAGGATCATTACTTTAATATAATAATGTGAAATGTCAGAATAACAGTAGAGAGAAGGATTTATTTCAGCTTTCATTCCTTTCATCACATTCCCAGTGGGTCAAAAGTTTACATACACTCAATTAGTATTTGGTAGCATTGCCTTTAAATTGTTTAACTTGGGTCAACGTGTCAGGTAGCCTTCCACAATCTTCCGACAATAAGTTGGGTGAAATTTGGCCCATTCCTCCTGACAGAGCTGGTGTAACTGAGTCAGGTTTGTAGGCCTCCTTGCTCGCACACGATTTTTCAGTTCTGCCCACAAACGTTCTATAGGATTGAGGTCAGTGCTTTGTGATGGCCGCCACTCCGATACCTTGACTTTGTTGTCCTTAAGCCATTTTGCCACAACTTTGTCCATTTGGAAGACCCATTTGCGACCAAGCTTTAACCTCTCTGGGATATGTGGGATGGTAGCGTCCCACCTCGCCAACAGCCAGTGAATGTGCAGGGCGCCATTCAAAACATCAAATCATAATTAAAATTCCTCAAGCACACAAGTATTTTACACCATTCTAAAGATAAAATTCTCGTTAATCCAGCCACAGTATCTGATTTGAAAAAGGCAAAAAGCACAAAATAGAGATAAAATTAATCACTAACCTTTGATGATTTTCATCAGATGCCACTCATAGGACTTCATGTTACACAATACATGTATGTTTTGTTTGATAAAGTTAAAATGTATATAAAAAAAGCTGAGTTTACATTGGCGCGTTACGTTCACTAGTTCCAAAAACATCCAGTGATTTTGCATAGCCACATCATTCAACAGAAAAACTCATCATAAATGTAGATGATAATACAAGTTATACACATGGAATTATAGATATACCTCTCCTTAAAACTACTTGTGACTCCCCATCCCGGGCCCGGGAGCGTAATCATCGCCTGACACTAATTAGCATAACGCAACGGACATAAATCTTCCTAGAAAATCTTCCTATTTATGAAAATCACAAGTGAAATATATTGGAACACAGCTTAGCCGTTTGTTAATCACCCTGTCATCTCAGATTTTCAAAATATGCTTTACAGCCAAAGCTAGACAAGCATTTTTGTAAGTTTATCGATAGACTAGCATAGCATTATGCCTTGCTAGCAGCAGGCAACCAGAAAAGCAATCAAATTAAATCGTTTACCTTTGATGAACTTCGGATGTTTTAACTCACGAGACTCACAGGTAGATAGCCAAAGTTCATTTTTTCCCAAAATATTATTTTTGTAGGCGAAATAGCTCCGTTTGATCTTCATGTTTGGCTGAGAAATCGCCCGGAAATTGCAGTCACGAAAACGGCGAAAAATATTCCAAATTAGCTCCATAATATCGACAGAAACATGGCAAACGTTGTTTATAATCAATCCTCAAGGTGTTTTTCAAATATCTATTCGATAATATATCCGTCGGGACAATTCGTTTTTCAGTAGGACCGATTGGAGTAATGGCTACCTCTGTATTTTACGCGAGAGTCACCCTGGGAGCCATCAGGTGACCACTTACGCAATGTAGCTGCCTGCGGCTATTCTTCAACATAGATGCGTAAAACTACGTCACAATGCTGTAGACACCTTGGGGAATACGTAGAAAGCGCAAGCTGGTTGATAGCACATTCACAGCTCAATAGGGACTCATTGGAACGCAGCGCTTACAAAATATGGGGCACTTCCGGATTGGATTTTTCTCAGGCTTTCGCCTGCAACATCAGTTCTGTTATACTCACAGACAATATCTTTACAGTTTTGGAAACGTTTGAGTGTTTTCTATACAAAGCTGTCAATTATATGCATATTCTAGCATCTTGTCCTAACAAAATTTTAAAACTGGAACTTTTTTTCTTCCAAAAATGGAACCGCTGTCTCAGATTTAAAAAAATGTTTACGGAAAAAGCAAAGCATGCAATAATCTGAGACGGCGCTCAGAAAAATAATCAAATTAGCAGCCATGTTGGAGTCAACAGAAATCAGAAATTACATGATAAATATTACCTTACCTTTGATGATCTTCATCAGAATGCACTCCAAGGAATCCTAGTTCCACAATATAATGCTTGATTTGTTCGATAATGTCCGTTATTTATGTCCAAATAGCTACTTTTGTTAGCGCGTTAGGTATACAAATCCCAACGCTCGTGCAGGTTGAGCATTACTTCGGACAAAAACTTCAAAAAGTTATATTACAGGTCGAAGAAACATTTATAACTAAGTATAGAATCAATCATTAGGATGTTTTTATCATAAATAAAATTCCAACCTGAGAAATCCTTTGTGTCTAGAGGAGCAAAGAGGAGGAATGCAAGTCGATATCATGTGGAATGCGCATGACCAGGAAATGGCTCTCTGCCAGTAACCTGACTCATTCAGTTCTTATTCAGTCCCACAACACAGTAGAAGCCTCATTCATGTTTCTAAAGACGGTTGACATCTAGTGGAAGCCCTATGAAGTGCAACTTCATTCATATCCCACTGTGAATTCAATAGGGCCTGGGTTGAAAATCGACCAACCTCAGATTTCTCACTTCCTGTTTGTATTTCTTCTCAGGTTTTTGCCTGACATATGAGTTCTGTTATACTCACAGACATCATTCAAACAGTTTCAGAATCTTCAGAGTGTTTTCTATCCAATACTAATAATAATATGCATATATTAGCAACTGAGACTGAGGAGCAGGCTGTTTACTCTGGGCACCTCTGGGCACCTTTCATCCAAGCTACTCAATACTGTCACGTTCTGACCTTAGTTCCTTTGTTTTGTCTTTGTTTTAGTATGGTCAGGGCGTGAGTTGGGGTGGGCAGTCTATGTTTGATTTTCTATGTTGGTTTTTGAGTTTGGCCTGGTATGGTTCTCAATCAGAGGCAATGCGTAGTTAGTTGTCTCTGATTGAGAATCATACTTAGGTAGCCTTTTTCCACCTGTGTTTCGTGGGTGTTTATTTTCTGTTTTGTGTATCACTAGACATGACTGTTTTGTTTGTTCGTTCTTCCTAGTTGTTATTTTGTTTAGTGTTCAGTTTTGATTATATAAAAAATCATGAACACTTACCACACTGCACCTTTGTCCTCAGCTTCTTCCACCGACGACGGCCGTTGCAGAAACCCCCACCCCCAAAGGACCAAGCTGCGTGGTAACGGGCAGCAGCAGCAGCGATCTCAGGACTCCTGGACATGGGAGGAAATCCTGGACGGCAAAGGATCCTGGACACAGGCAGGAGAATATCGCCGCCCCAAGGCTGAGCTGGAGGCAGCGAAAGCCGAGAGGCGGTGGTATGAGGAGGCAGCGCGGCTGGAAGCCCGAGAGGCAGCCCCAAAAATGTATTTGGGGGAAGCACACGGGGAGTGTGGCTAAGTCAGGTAGTAGACCTGAGCCAACTCCCCGTGCTTACTGTGGAGAGAGAGGGACCGGGCAGGCACCGTGAGGCGCACGGTGTCCCCGGTGCGGTACATTGCAGCGCCTCGTATTGGCCGGGCTAGAGTGGGCATCGAGCCAGGTGCCATGAAGCCGGGTCAGCGAATCCGGTCTCCAGTGCATCTCCTCGGGCCGGGGTAGATGGCACCAGCCCTACGCATGGTGTCCCTGGTTCACCAGAACAGCCCAGTGCAGGCTATTCCACCTCGCCGCACTGGCCTGGCTACGGGGAGCATTCAGCCAGGTAGGGTTGGGCAGGCTCGGTGCTCGAGAGCTCCAGTGCGCCTTCACGGTCCGGTCTATCTGGTGCCACCTCCACGCACCAGCCCTCCGGTGGCAGCCCCCCGCACCAGGCTGTCTCTCCGTCTCCTTCCTACAGGTGCTCCCAGCGCTGCCAGAGTCTCCCATCTGTCCTGAGCTGCCAGAGCCTCCCGCCTGTCCTGAGCTGCCAGAGTCGCCCGTCTGTCCAGTGCATAGATGACATGTATTTTTCCCCCTGCCCGTTTCGAGACAGGTGCATGATATTGGTCCATTCTATATCAAAACAATTTCACTCATATATTATTTAGTAATTGTGATATATTTGTGATATATTATAACTTGTAAATGATACCTAGCTTGTGTGCAGTAAGGCAAGAAACAGTGCATGCCTTTTTTGTGACTTTTTCAAATAGTTATAAACTCAGCAAAAAAAAAGAAACGTCTCTTTTTCAGGACCCTGTCATTGAAAGATAAGTTGTTAAAATGCAAATAACTTCACAGATCTTAATTGTAAAGGGTTTAAACATTGTTTCCCATGCTTCTTCAATGAACATTAAACAATTAATGAACATGCACCTGTGGAACGGTCGTTAAGACACTAACAGCTTACAGACGGTAGGCAATTAAGGTCACAGTTATGAAAACGTAGGACACTAAAAAAGGTCTTTCTACTGACTCTGAAAAACACCAAAAGAAAGATGCTCATGGTCCCTGCTCATCTGCATGAACGTGCCTTAGGCATGCTGCAAGGAGGCATGAGGACTGTAGATGTGACCAGGGCAATAAATTGCAATGTCCGTACTGTGAGACGCCTAAGACAGCGCTACAGGGAGACAGGACGGACACTGATCATCCTCGCAGTGGCAGACCACGTGTAACAACACCTGCACAGGATCGGTGCATCCGAACATCACACAGGTACAGGATGGCAACAACAACTGCCCAAGATACACCAGGAACGCACAATCCCTCCATCAGTGCTCAGACTGTCCGCAATATGCTGAGAGAGGCTGGACTTAGGGCTTGTAGGCCTGTTGAAAGCAGGTCCTCACCAGACATCACCGGCAACAACGCCACCTATGGGCACAAACCCACCGTTGCTGGACCAGACAGGACTGTCAAAAAGTGCTCTTCACTGACAAGTCACGGTTTTGTCTTACCAAGGGTGATGGTCGGATTCGTGTTTATCGTCTAAGGAATGAGAGTTACACCAAGGCCTGTACTCTGGAGTGGGATAGATTTGGAGGTGGAGGCTTCGTCATGGTCTGGGGCGGTGTGTCACAGCATCATCGGACTGAGCTTGTTGTCATTGCAGGCAATCTCAATGCTGTGCATTACAGGGAAGACATCCTCTTCCCTCATGCCACCACCATACTGCTCAATCTCTGCGTGATTTCCTGCGAGACAGGAATGTCAGTGGTCTGGAATGGCCAGCGAAAAGCCCGGATCTCAATCCCATTGAGCATGTCTGGGACCTGTTGGATCGGAGGGTGAGGGCTAGGGCCATTCCCCACAGAAATGTCCGGGAACTTGCAGGTGCCTTGGTGGAAGAATGGGGTAACATCTCACAGCAAGAACTGGCAAATCTGGTGCAGTCCATGAGGAGATGCACTTCAGTAATTAATGCAGCTGGTGGCCACACCAGATACTGACTGTTTCTTTTGATTTTGACCCCCCCTTTGTTCAGGGACACATTATTCAATTTATGTTAATCACATGTCTGTGGAACTTGTTCAGTTTATGTCTCAGTTGTTGAATCTTGTTATGTTCATACAAATATTTACACATGTTAATTAAGTTTTTTGAAAATAAACGCAGTTGACAGGGTGAGGATATTTATTTTTTTGCTGAGTTTACATCGCATGTAGCCCAGCCCATAGGCCTACATGTGTTACTAAGGTTTGTATCAACTGAAGTGGCCAAATAACTTCTTAAAATGAAGCACATTAATCCACTTTACAACCAGTGTAGAGCCTAGCTGGCGTACATATGCGGCGTGTGAGTTTCAAGTTTGGGGAAGATCATTTTCACCATAAAAATGCACCTTTATAATTAAGCATTACATGCATCATTTTTGAGAATGTTGTTTTTCCGCTAATTGATTGCACTTTGGAACATTCCTGCTTATAGCCTACTGCTGTATGTGTGATTATATTGTGAAGAAATAGCCCAATAGTTTATCAACATGTTAAGCTAAAGGACAAGTTTACCCATAGAATAGGTCACATTTTGAACTATGGGGGATAGTAGATTGACATACAGGCTAGTGCTTTTGCTCTCCGTTAGGTCTACTCATCTTTTTGGCTGTCAAAAAGTAAATGAGGACAGTTCTTCCAACATCTTCAATACGCGCCGGATTTGATAAGGACGCAAGCAGTTGTGTCCTCGATGTGTCTGTCTTTACTTGTTGCCTGTGAGAAGGACCCGATCACGTGACGGGCATTGGCTGATAAGAATTGAGATATCTGAGAGAGCCATGTGAGTGAGAAGTCCTCCGGAGCACGCAGCCGCAGAAATTATAATTATTATATTCAGACCAAGGGCACAACGGCCACTGGCCGCAAAAGGCATGGATTTTTTTAGGGGGCATTACGGCCACACAAAGGAGATGCCACCGGGGAATTCAAGGCATTATCAAGTGCTTGTCAAATTGTGAATGAGAGTGTGTGGAGCCTGTACAAAAAAACAAAGCAGAGCTCATGTTGTTCATGTGACTTCTTTTCAAACCATCAATAGAGTTGCATTATGCAGCCTTAGCATGAAGTAAAAGTCAAAACATATAGCCCAACGTTTGTATCACAACTAAAGTTCCATAAGTAACTCTAAATTAAGCATATAGGAGGACCTGTTTCTTTGTTAACTGCTCAACACAGAATAGCCAAATGTACTCCCTCAAATTGTTTTATTTTATTTAGCTATGTTATATTGTATTCTTCATGCAATAAAATAATATAAAATAATGCCACCGAATTCTAAGCGAATCTCACCCACAGCCATATGGCATAGCCAGATCAGGGCCTAACATAAGGACAAATCACAGTATGCTGTTCTGTTCTTCTGAAATAGACTACATTTTCATTATATCATGTTTCTTCAGACCTGTCTAAAATAAATCATGGATATATTGTGATGGTGTAGGCTATATTACATGGATTTATTGTGACGGTGTAGTCTATATTACATGGATTTATTGTGACGGTGTAGGCTATATTACATGGATTTATTGTGACGGTGTAGGCTATATTACATGGATTTGACTTTTTAAAAATGTAGATGCTCCAAAGGTCTGCATTGGTGACTTGTGGGCTATGTGTGGAAGCCAGGAGATGGTAAATGTGTTTATGTTAATTAACGGTCAATTACCGTGAGGCAGTTATTTGCTAGTCAATCACTGGATGACACATTTTCATGACCGCCACAGCCCCACGCCTGGCACCTACTACCATACCCCGTTCAATGGCACTGAAATATTTTCTCTTGCCCTGAATGGTACACATACACAATCCAGTTGTCTCAAGCCTTAAAAATCCTTATTTAACCTGTCTCCTTCCCTTCATCTACACTGATTAAAGTGGATTTAACAAGTGACATCAATAAGGGATCATGGCTTTCACCTGGATTCAATTGGTCAGTCTATGTCATGGAAAGAGTACAGAGGTGTAGGTGTTCCTAATGCTTTGTAGACTCAGTGTATATTTACATTTTAAATACATAATAATATTAATTTAGGGGTGTAAGGGAAATGTGTTTCTTGCATGTCTCAACTTCCCCTGAGCCACCCGCAGGGAGTGGGGTCACAGCCAGGGTCACCATTGTACAGCGCCCCTGGAGCAATTATGGTTAAGTGCCTTTCTCTAGGGCACAGCAACAGATTTCTTTACCTTTTCGGCTCTGGCATTCGAATCAGCGATCTTTCACTTACTGGCCCAACGCTCTAACCTTGAGGCTACCTGCCAACCCTACATAATTAAAATACCTTTTTTGGATTCAATTAAACATTTTTGAAGACATGTCTACACAAATGTATTAAATGACTAACCTCTGATCTGAAATTGTTTTGATTCTGGAGACAATTGGATCTAATTGTTTTTGACAGCATGTTAGTGAATCCCTATGTATATACCGTACAGTAGGTTGAAGACAAAGAAAATGTAACAAGTCGACCGACGGACAGATGATGTATTTTTTCATGTTTTGATAATGACGACAAATAAAAAAAACTACAGTTGTATGTGCAACAAATAAATCCCATCCCTAGATGTAGCCTCTTTTAGCCCATAGTGTGTTACCAATAGGACTCTCAGCTCAGCCGAGTGCATTGGGATAGTGGTGGTGGATTAAAAAACCTCCCCATGCAGGTAATCTATGAAGCATGGGTTCCAATACTGTTCGGAATCATTTCAAATACTTGTGCTGGGCTTGATTGAGCTTGCCTGCCTCAATGAATAGAATATTCACAAAAAAGCAAACCCAACAAACCCACCCACCTGGCACGCCACACAGAGAAACGCAAACACTAAACGTCTTTGAAAGATTTAATAGTATTCTAACAGTATTTGAACCCCACTTTTTTTAAGGGGAGTGAACGACTCCCCCCCCTTTAAATCCCATTGAAGCTGGAGAGTGCTAGCGATCAGCTCAATGGAGAATCCAGGTGAGTCCATGTGGCTGCATGGCCTGACTGGCCAGTATGCTACAGCAGGTTTGATGGACTTTGGACTCTTATTAGTGCCACTCAGTCCCCTAGCACAATGGGGGATCCAGGTTTCCCGGGGAGAGGCTCTCCAACTCACATGGCCAAACCCAGGATGAGAGTGAGCTGCACTGGGCTTTAGTCAACACCACCTTCATTATCACCATCACTACCACCACTACTACTACCAACACCAACACTATCAACACCACCACCACTGCCACCACCATCACCACCACTGCCACTACCATCACCACCACTACATCTTCACCACCTCCACCTCCACTACTACCACCACCACCACTTCCACTTCCACCACCACCTCCACAACCACCAGTATCACTACTACCACCACCACCACTTCACCACCACCTCCACAACCACCAATATCACTACTACCACCACCACTACCACCATCACCACCACTACCACTACCATCACCACCACTACATCTCCACCACCTCCACCACCACCACCACCACTACTACCACCACCACTACTACCCCAACCATCACCCATACCACTGCCACCACCACCACCACCACCACCACCACTACTACTACTACCACCACTACCACCACCACCTCCACCACCACCACCACTACCATCACCACCACTACATCTCCACCACCTCCACCACCACCACCACCACTACTACCACCACCACTACTACCCCAACCATCACCCATACCACTGCCACCACCACCACCACCACCACTGCAACCACCACTACCACCACCACCACTGCTACCACCACTACCACCACCACCAACACCACTACCTCCACCACTACCACTACTTCCACCACTACCATCACTACCACCACCACCACCTCCACCACTACCACTACTACCACCACCACCACCACCTCCACCACTACCACTACTACCACCACCACCACCTCCACCACTACCACTACCACTACTACCACCACCACCACCTCCACCACTACCACTACCTCCACCACTACCACTACCACCACCTCCACCACTACCACTACTACCATCACCACCTCCACCAACACCACTACCACTAACCCTACTACAACCACCACCACCACCACCTCCACCACTACCACCACCACCACCACCACTATCACTACCACTACCTCCAGCACTACCACCACCTCCACCACTACCATCACCACTACCACTACATCTCCACCACCTCCACCTCTCTGCCCGAGTCTTTTCCAGATACGCCCTGCCCGTGTCGGACACATGGAAGCATCTGGAGCCTCCTGCTGACTGATTCCAGAGTAAAGCCATATGCTGTGACCGAGGGCAAATCAACCTACCCAGTAATACCCAACTCAGGTGCTGCTGTTGTGTGCTGAGTTGTTGTGATTATTTTTTAACTCCACATAGCAGTGCATTCATTGTGGAATTTGTGATTTACACTATTTATACAAAAGTATGTGGATACCCATTCAAATGAGTGGATTTGGCTTTTTCAGCAACACCTATTGCTGACAGCTGTATCAATCGAGCACACCACCATGCAATCTCCATCGACAAATATTGTCAGTAGAATGGCCTTACTTAAGAGCTCAGAGACTTTCAACCTGGCACTGTCGTAGGATGCCACCTTTCCAACAAGTCTGTTCGACAAATTTTTGACCTGTTAGAGCTGCCCTGGTCAACTGTAAGTGCTGTTATTGTGAAGTGGAAACGTCTAAGCGCAACAATGGGGAAGTGGTAGGCCACACAAGCTCACAGAACAGGACCGCAGAGTGCTGAAGCGCGTAAAAATTGTCTGTCCTTGGTTGCAACACTCACTACCGAGTTCCAACCTGCTTCTGGAAGCAACGTCAGCATAAGAACTATTCATCGGGAGCATCATGAAATGAGTTTCCATGGCTGAGCAGTCGCACATAAGCTTAAGCTCACCATGTGCAATGCCAAGCATTCTCTGGAGTGATGAATCATGCTTCACTATCTGGCAGTCCAACTGACGAATCTGGGTTTGGTGGATGCCAGGAGAACGTTACCTGCCCGAATGCATAGGGCCAACTGTAAAGTTTGGTGGAAGGGCTATTTCTCATGGTTCGGTCTAGGCCCCTTAGTTCCAGTGGAGGGAAATCTTAACGCTACAGCATACACAGATATTCTAGACGAGTCTGCGCCTCCAACTTTGTGGCAACAGTTTGGGGAAGGCCCTTTACTGTTTCATCATGGCAATGCCTCCGTACAAAGCAAGGTCCATACAGAAATGGTTTGTGGAGATCGGTGTGGAAGAACTTGACTGGCCTGCACAGAGCCCTGACCTCAACCCCATCGAACACCTTTGGGATGAATTGGAACGCTGACTGTGAGTCAGGCCTAATTGCCCAACATTAGTGCCCGACCTCACTAATGCTCTTTTGACTGAATGGAAGCAAATCCCCGCAGCAATGTTCTAGTGGAAAGCCTTCTAAGAAGAGTGGAAGCTGTTATAGCAGCAAAGGGGGCACCAACTCCATATTAATGCCCATGATTTTGGCATGAGATATTTGACGAGCAGGTGTCCACATACTTTTGGTCATGTAGTGTTTTGTGAATTGTTGACTTTTTTTGCATGGATTTTGTGTTGAGATCAAAGACATTATAAAACTGTCAAACTGGTTTAGAAGTATTGAAACAAGATATGATGTGTTGTTAAACTGAATCCCCTGGATAGCCAAGTTTCCTGAACAAAAGTAAGGCTGAGGGTCATTCAAAATGTCTCTGGGTCAGAGGAAAAAAAAAACACTTGCTAGTTATCATCTCTCCTCTGGTCTATCAAATATAGTTGATTCATCAAAATGTATAACAATACTATATCTATGAAATATTACATATCTCAATGACAAATATTGGCATTGATGGCACCGAGGTATCGACAGTTCCATTTTTATCTGTGGCTCAAAGATTAGTCAATGCTGATTCGGTATGGATATAAAGTCCTGAGCCGAGACAAATGTTCAAAATGGGAGGATTGAGTAATTTAAATCAAATCAATCAAGATACCTTTCTCTTTAATCACAAGTGTTAAAAAAAATAATGTCTCTCTCTCTCTCCCTCTCTCTCTCTCTCTCTCTCTCTCTGTCTGTGTGTGTGTGCTTGATTTATGATGGGTATAATGAGATTTGGTGAGGGATGTCTTCCTCGAGTGGCATAAACTCACATTCCAAAAAGAGAAAGTGTATGTGGGGGGGCTCAACTGCTCTGTGACTTGTGCTGATTGAAATTGACCCGGAGTCTGCCGTTAAGATCTCCTCGGTCCAAAAGAAAACTTAGAGCCATTGTAGGTTTTAATTCAAGTGGCTGTCATGTGGTTATCAGGGGTGAAATTCCACACTGAACATTCCAATTTGATCGAGAAAAACGAATGAGGAGGCACGAAATGTGCCTGTCAATCAACAGGGCAGAAAGGGGGGAAAGATGGGCAATTATCTTCTGGAATTGAATTAATGCATTTGCATTTGCTATTTGAGTTGAGGCTGTTAAAAAAGTTGCATACGTATGCTGGCAAGACAAAATGTTTGCTTGAGTGATGACACTGCACCCCACAAGCTTAAACTAGGGTAAAAAAGAGAAAAATGCATTCAGAAATTGGCTCTGTTGTTGCCTGGCCTTATACCATCTGTATTTAATCGGCGACTACTCATAGTCACAGATTTATAATGAGCATTCATTTGGAATGCAGGAACCCGACTACTCATAGTCACAGATTTATAATGAGCGTTCATTTGGAATGCAGGAACCCGACTACTCATAGTCACAGATTTATAATGAGCGTTCATTTGGAATGCAGGAACCCGACTACTCATAGTCACAGATTTATAATGAGCGTTCAGTTAGAATGCAGGAACCCGACTACTCATAGTCACAGATTTATAATGAGCATTCATTTGGAATGCAGGAACCCGACTACTCATAGTCACAGATTTATAATGAGCGTTCAGTTAGAATGCAGGAACCCGACTACTCATAGTCACAGATTTATAATGAGCGTTCATTTGGAATGCAGGAACCCGACTACTCATAGTCACAGATTTATAATGAACGTTCAGTTAGAATGCAGGAATCCAACTGTATGTTTGTTTTACTCCATGTGTAACTCTGTGTCGTTGTATGTGTCAAACTGCTTTGCTTTATCTTGGCCAGGTCGCACTTGTAAATGAGAACTTGTTCTCAACTTGCCTACCTGGTTAAATAAAGGTGAAATAAAGTAAATAAATAAAAATTATAATCAACGTTCAGTTAGAATGCAGGAACCCGACTACTCATAGTCACAGATTTATAATGAATGTTCAGTTAGAATTCAGGGAAAGATGCATAGGCACATAAAGATGCTTTTGTGAACAAAACCACCTTGCAGAAATGCTAATGTCATCATCATCATACTGGTAAAGTTCAACACCTGCACCTAATTAAAGATAAACAAAAAAGTATAAATTAGTAACACTAGAACTACATTTATAATGTGAATTCAATTAGAAAAAGCACAACACCTGGACAACAGATTTGTTGCCTTTTCATTCTAGCCTAAAATATTTGCCAAGCACGCATATGGCTTTCCCTAATGTACCCAATCAGAATAGAGTTGGAGAAAGATAGTGAATGATGAGATGAGCTTCATGATTGACATAAATTCACTGAAAACCCACACTGACACACGGTTGTAATAACAGTATTGCAATTTTCATGTAACCAGATTTTGGCCAGCTAAGAGCCTAGCCACCGATCAAGCAACATTATGGACTAAACACGGACATCCTGTTGCTGAGACAATACTGGTCATAGTAAGATCCTATATCTGTACTGTACAAATGTATGCCGTGCTTAGGTAAATGTTTTACATTGTAATGGTGATTCCGTGTTGCTTTGTCTTTCTTTGTGTGATTGTCACCCCTGTCTTCCTTTCTAATGTTCCACCCCTTTGATTTCTATGCACATTTTTATTTATTTAACCTTTATTTAACTAGGCAAGTCAGTTAATTAGAAAAAAATATCATTTACAATGACGGCCTACCCCGGCCAAACCCTAACCTGGACGAAGCTGAGCCAATTGCGTGCCGCCCTATGGTACTCCCAATCACGGCCTGTTGTGATACAGCTTGGACTCGAACCAGGGTCTGTAGTGACACCTCTAGCACTGAGATACAGTGTCTTAGCCCACTGCGTGGCGCCCCCATACAGTAGATACACATGGTTGTCATAGATACACATGTAATTGTTTTCCATCCTGATGGTTTTCATAGATACACATGTAATTGTTTTCTATGCTAATGGTTTTCATGGATACACATGCCATTGTTTTCTATGCTAATGGTTTTCATAGATACACATGCAATTGTTTTCTATGATAATGGTTGTCATAGATACACATGTCATTGTTTTCTATGCTAATGGTTTTCATAGATACATGTAATTGTTTTCTATTCTAATCGTTTACATAGATGCACATGTAATTGTTTTCTATGCTAATGGTTGTCATAGATACACATGTAATTGTTTTCTATGCTAATGGATTTCATAGATACACATGTAATTGCCAAAACAAACACTTTCAGAGACGGCACAAGTCACGCACACAGCCCACTCTGCCACACTTCAATATCTTCCCAAACAAAAGGTGACGTTATGCCTCATCGAATGAATGCCCAGTTCCTCTCTCCCTCCTAACAAATGAACCATAGAAACAATCACTTAGCAACTGTACATTTTCCTTGTTTTTTCATGCAACCAAATGAAGTAATTAAAAACACATGAAAAGCCTTAGTAGGGCAGTGCTCCATTTGTCAGGGGCTATGAAGTTCTCTCTTCCCCATCACAGTGTGTGTGTGTGTGTGTGTGTGTGTGTGTGTGTGTGTGTGTGTGTGTGTGTGTGTGTGTGTGTGTGTGTGTGTGTGTGTGTGTGTGTGTGTGTGGTGTGTGTATGCATGATGAAGAGGGCAGAGTGGGTGAAAATTTGAACGCAAGACAAAACACGTTCATCATTTATACTGTATATCCTATTGTGTAAATATCAGTTTTATTACTATGTATACCACTTGTTGTTATTTTATTTTGGATTATTATAGATATTACTATTGTACTGCACTGTTGAGGGAGCTTGCAAGTAAGCATTTCACTGCACTGTAAACATCGATGATTTGACAAACTGTGTTACAAAGAACTACCTTTGACGATAACTAACACATTTTTAATCACTGCCAATAGGGATGATTGGCACCTTTCATTTCTTGTGAGGCATAGATAAGGAAGGGTTGAGTCTCAAATGGCATCTTGTATGGTGCACTCATTTTGACCAGGGCCCATAGTGATCCGTGTAGGGAAGAGTTGTAGGGACTATAGTGCCATTAGGGATGCGCACAGATTAGATTATCTCAAAACGGATTCCTCCAAAATGTCTAGAGTTCCTTTCCCTAGTGTGTAGAGATGGGCCTGGAAATATCTTGATTCAACACAGACTGTCTAGAGTTCCTTTCCCTAGTGTGTAGAGATGGGCCTGGAAATATCTTGATTCAACACAGACTGTCTAGAGTTCCTTTCCCTAGTGTGTAGAGATGGGCCTGGAAATATCTTGATTCAACACAGACTGTCTAGAGTTCCTTTCTCTAGTGTGTAGAGATGGGCCTGAAAATATATTGATTCAACACAGACTGTCTAGAGTTCCTTTCCCTAGTGTGTAGAGATGGGCCTGGAAATATCTTGATTCAACACAGACTGTCTAGAGTTCCTTTCCCTAGTGTGTAGAGATGGGCCTGGAAATATCTTGATTCAACACAGACTGTCTAGAGTTCCTTTCCCTAGTGTGTAGAGATGGGCCTGGAAATATCTTGATTCAACACAGACTGTCTATAGTTCCTTTCCCTAGTGTGTAGAGATGGGCCTGGAAATACTGGGATTCAACACAGACTGTGTTCTTAATTTTCTCCCCTCAATATTGTTTCTTAAATAATGTAACAGGCAGTGTGTTATCACCTGTTATGGGAATTTGCCATAACCAGAGTTTTCTATTCTCAGATAGTAATTTCAAAGGGATTCACACCTTTCTTTCACAAGCTATTTGTCCTTCACAGTAAGATACTTCTCTATTAGTCTTTATTGAGACTATTCTATTACAGATCTCTTTGTATTTTTTATTTAACCAACATTACTCACAGAGCTTTAATCTTCCAAAGGTTAACCACTAAAAGAGGCAGAACATCACAATGTTATTTTATGACATTTGCAGTAGGAGCAATTTGGGCAGTATGATTTTATAATATAATTGTATTTTGTTATATGAGGTTGTTTGTTTTGTGCCAGGGAGCTACAGTATACCTTTTACTTTGGGAAGCAGGCCCTCACACCTCACACTTCTCCATTCTCTCACGCAACTCCCTAGAACATATCCAATGGGAACATCTCCAATGGGAACATCTCTAATGGGAACATCTTCAAAAGGAACATCTCCAATGGGAACATATCCGATGGGAACGTCTTCAAAAGGAACATCTCCAATGGGAACATCTCTAATGGGAACATCTCCAAAAGGAACATCCCCAATGGGACCATCTCCAATGGGAACATCTTCAAAAGGAACATCTCCAATGGGAACATCTCTAATTGGAACATCTTCAAAAGGAACATCTCCAATGGGAACATCTCTAATGGGAACATCTTCAAAAGGAACATCTCTAATGGGAACATCTCCAATGGGAACATCTTTAAAATGAACATCTCCAATGGGACCATCTCCAATGGGAACATCTCCAATGGGAACATCTCCAATGGGAACGTTTTCAAAAGGAACATCTCCAATGGGAACATCTCTAATGGGAACATCTTCAAAAGGAACATCTTCAATGGGACCCTCTCCAATGGGAACATCTTCAAAAGGAACATCTCCAATGGGACCATCTCCAATGGGAACATCTCCAATGGGAACGTCTTCAAAAGGAACATCTCCAATGGGAACATCTCTAATGGGAACATCTTCAAAAGGAACATCTCCAATGGGAACATCTCTAATGGGAACATCTTCAAAAGGAACATCTCCAATGGGAACATCTCCAATGTCCTAACATAGACCACTCCTAACACTAATGCAGCAAATCTGGGGCAGCATTTGAGCTAGTAACCATGTTTCCATCAGTTCGTTGAAAGATTTTCAAGCAAATATTTGAATATTCACACAGAGATATGTGTGCATTACAAGGAGTGGAATGTTTACATTAAATTAGCTTGTTGTGAATTAATAGCAGTACATAATGACGTGAATACAATTGTCTCATTCATCCCCCTCCTCTCCCCTGTAACTATTTCCCAGGTCGTTGCTGAAAATGAGAACGTGTTCTCAGTCAACTTACCTGGTAAAATAACAGTAAAAATTCCAATTAAACAGGAAATCCAAAATTCTCCAACCAGGATTTATGGAAAAACTGGGAATTTTGGGAACTTATTGTGCCCAGACAAATCAAATTGTATGGGTCACATACACGTGTTCAGCAGATGTTATTGCAGGTGTAGTGAAATGCTTGTGTTTCTAGCTCCAACAGTGCAGTAATATCTAACAATTTCACAACAATACACAAAAATCCAAAGTAAAGCAATGGAATGAAGAATATATAAATATTTGGATAAGCAATGTCGGAGCGGCATAGACTAAGATACAGTAGAATAGAATAGAGTACAGTACATACTTATGAGATGAGATGAGTAATGCAAAATATGTAAACATTATTAAAGTGACCAATGTTCCATTATTAGAGTGGCCAGTGATTTCAAGTCTATGTACATCTAAGGTGCTACTGATGCCTATTTAATAGTCCGATGGCCTTGAGAAGGAAGCTGTTTTTCAGACTCTCGGTCCCAGCTTTGATGCACCTGTACTGACCTCACCTTCTGGATAATTGGGGGCTGAACAGGCAGTGGCTTGGGTGGTTGTTGTCCTTGATTATCTTTTTGGCCTTCGACACTGATAGGATCTGTCACAACCTAATCTGTTTCACCTGTCTTTGTGCTTGTCTCCACCCCCCTCCAGGTGTCGTCCAGCTTTCCCATTATCCCCGGTGCATTTATACCTGTGTTCTCTGTTTGTCTGTTGCCAGTTCATCTTGTCTCGTCAAGCCTACCAGTTTTCCCGTACTCCTGTTTCTTGTTAGTTCCTGTTTTCTAGTTCTCCCGGTTTTGACCATTCTGCCTGCCCTGACCCTGCCTGCCATTCTGTACCTCTTGACACTTGACAGTGCTGTGGATTACTGACCCCTGCCTGCCCTGACCCTGAGCCTGCCTGCCATTCTGTACTTTACAGACTCTGCCCTGGATTACTGACCTCTGCCTGCCCTTGATCTGTCATTTGCCTGCCCCCAGTTTCGTAAATAAACATTTGTTATTTCAAAGTGTCTGCATCTGGGTCTTATCCTGAGGCCTGATAGGATCAGGTGACTTAGGAGCAGAAAGTGACCAACTCTCAACACATAAGGAAACATCTTTATTGGTGGCGTTGATAACCTTCACTTTAATGATCTCGATGAGTCATTCAAATTATGGCCCCGGCCAAAGAAATTAGAATGAATGGAGATATAATCCTAAACAGCAAATACTTCATCACTGAGGGGCAAGCAATATATCTCTTTTAAAGGCCTTTATGTGAGGAGGAGGGAGCTTTCCAATGACAAACGTATTATCTGTCACTCACTATGCAAGGTTGAAGGGAGATATCCATGGGAAGTGGAATTGGAAACAAGGGCATTTTCATATAGGAAGGGCTTTTTTATAATAGATGATCAGTGTCATTATGAGTGATGAGGTCCCACTGTCGTTATTCAAAATGCTAGTAAGAGCTGAGAACGACTTTCATTTCCAGGGAAAGATACCATCTTTTCCATAGCTTGCACATATAGATGAGTTGGTCAGAACATTTTAGAAATAGGTGACTCATAGCCAAAAGTTACATTGGTTTACAGGTTGTTAGGGAGTACGCAGAACGTAGGCTGTGCCTGTCGTTATGAGATTCTAAAGATCCTTGGGTTTCGACATATGCATACATATTTTGTAAGTCACAATTATGTCATCACTGCCAATAGCTTGTTTATACGTTCCTGTATACAGCAGTGTTTGTGCTTATATAACTCCCTATCTCAGAGACTGGGAGTCTCATGGAGCTGAATGTATGGCCCTGGTCAGAATGTATTTTGCTTGGATTTTTGTATGCTTGTCTACATTGCAGTATATTTCCAGTTCAGCCTGAACCACGTGATAACAACAAGACTGTCAAAGTCAAATCATGTCCAAAATGGCCCTGGAGGATCAACAAGCCTTCTTAGGGTGGTTGGTCATATGTCCTTGCATTGGAGTATCTCCACTGTGTGTGAGAGCAACCGCAGACGGGAGTTAACTTTGGGAAAAAGACAGTGGTTAATGGATTGCCAGGACTAGCGTCTTTGCCAGTGCTTGGGAAAGATGGCTGTAGGCATTTGCTCTCCATAATCCACAAAGTTCCCAAAGTTAGGCTACATTCTTCGGAGAGACCAGAGGGGTATAATACAAAGCAGGATCAATGAGTTTATTTTTTATAAAGATAAGTTTGAAATGAGCACGGTCTAATTCACTCAATAACCAAAAACATTCATATTAATGACCAGAAAATTAATAGTTATTTCTGGTTGTTTATAAAAGTTAGCTGGCTTATTCATTGATCCTGCTTCGTATACCCGTCAGGGCCAATATTCATGAAGCATTTCAGGTGTTCTGAACTAGGAAGAATGTAGCTTTTTCGATAATAAAGAATTACAGGCCCTGATGACTCAAATGCTGAGAGAGCAGTGGAGGCTGGTAGGAGGATGCCACCTTTCCAACAAGTCAGTTTGTTAAATTTCTGCCCTGCTAGAGCTGCACAGGTCAACTATAAGTGCTGTTATTGTGAAGTGGAAATATCTAGGAGCCAAAACGGCTCAGCCGCATAGTGGTAGGCCACAAAGCTCACAGAACTGGACCGCTGAGTGCAGTAGAATGTAGTGTGTAAAATCGGCTCTCCTCAGTTGCAACATCCACTACCGAGTTCCAAACTTCCTCTGGAAGCAATGTCAGCGCAAAAACTGTCGGGAGCTTAATGAAATGGGTTTCCATGGTCGACCCCAAATTAATGCCCATGATTTTGGAATGAGATGTTCGAAAAGCAGGTGTCCACATACTTTTGATAATTTAGTGTAGCTGTGTGGTGTGGCAAGGCTGAAAAAAAGAAGACAGGATAAACAAAATAAAATGGCCTCCTTGGGTTGATCTCTTTAGAAATTGTACCTATTGTGTGGCGGATAAAGAAAAATCTCATTCTCTCTGTCAATGTTGTGACAACATGTTTCATGAATTGGCTTTTGAGACGCGGCTTGAAAAGAGCAATTGTTACTGAACATGTGAGGTTAAAGGTCAATGTTGAATGCATTGTTGTTATTAGTGTATAATAAACAAACCATTCTCTCTAAATAAATCAAATTGATAATACATATAAAAGGTTATACTTCATAATTTGAAGCCTATTGTAGCATTCATGTTGTTTATTCCTGTAGTCTTTTCACTTATATAGACTATGTAGTCTATACTCTATACATTACAATTCAGCTTTTAGAAGGAACATTTTACCTTTACGGTTTCCATGTTACGACAGCCTCAATCTCAGCAGGACTGAACAAACCATAATCGTTTTTTTTTTTTAAAGATTCAGTCTATAAGAGAATTTCATGGCCTAATTCCCCTGCAAGCCCTTCATTCAACCCATATTTTTCCACTCCACCCGTTTTACCAGTCAGTGAATACTCCACCGTAGCCAGACAGCGAGAGGAAACTATCTGCCACTTAATTGGACTTCCTTTGCGAGTGGGTACTGGAAATGAAAATTAAATCAAGACTAATGAGCAATGAACAGTAAAAGAGGAAGATAAATGGTTTGATGGCAGCGAGACAGGCAAGGTTGAGAGAGTCAAATAACTTTCTCCCTTCCTAATTTCTCCATTCAAATGGGAGCTGAAGCAATCATATGCTTTCAGGGTAACGCAGGTCTTTGTTCCTCTAGGACAGGGGCTACAACAGGCGTCTCGCGGCCCAAAACCATCTAGTGAGTGATTTTTGTGTTAAAACAAAACAAAACATGATTGTAAAATCATCAGGAATTTAGCAAAAAAATATATAATTTAGTAAATCTGTTCCCAAGTATTCCCACAAACATAAAAAGAGACACGCGGTCATGCCTTAATGCAATCAAGGTATGGAATTATTGTTATTCTAAAATACAATCTGTTTTTGTGCTTAGTTGTGGTCAATTTGCAGTGTACAAATTATTATAGTTATGTTTCGTCCCCCGACCATCCACTCCAACAAAAATCAGCCGTGGCTGAATTTAGTTGAATTTACAAGACCTTTACATAAGCAATACTACCAAATGAAGTTCCAGTAAACATTATGCATTGCATAAGGAAACTGTAACAACGAAACATGTCTTGTATAGGTAAGATTCACACGTGTTAGGATTAAAGCGTTTGTTTTGAAGAGAGTGTTGAAATAGAAAAAGGCAATTGTGTCTGTTTACTCGTCCAAATAAAGTAGCTGAGAAGAAAGGTTTTAATTTCCTGATATCTTCAAGCTTGGCTGTGTGGCCGCTTCAGGGTATAGGAGATGTGGTTAAGCTGTTTTATAAGAATCCTCTCATGCTGTTTGAATAGATTTTTAAGCAGAGTCTAATAGGATAGTAGCAGCTTAATCTGCAGGCAATAGAGAACAATTACTTTTCTGCTTCGGTGGTCTTAGCCTGGCCCTATGTCAGTTTGTCTAATGTGTTGTTTATACATAAGATGTTAAAGATATAATTTCACACATACAACCTTGACATTGCCACTGACATCAAAGTTATACAGGAGTTGAATCCGTGCACAGCCTTGTAAAGGATGGATAGTTTTAATTGTATAAATACAATGTGCATGACCGTGCTTCTGTGAAACACTTTGTAGATAACCTCTTTTGCAATCACAGCCAAAGTGTTGGATGATAGCATTGAGGCTTCTGTACAGGTTGTCCAAACTCACAATTTGATGTAAGTGGACGCTTTAATTTCATACCTTGCGTAGCTAGCTACTGTAGCTACCTAGTACAAGGTGGTAATGTAATGTAATAATACTTCTGCATGTTCTGATGAGAACATTAGATTTATGCTTGGACAATTAGATTTTGATTGGCATAATTCATCATTACTATTAACACATGCATACAACACATTGTAGTTGTTCAGTGATTCAGGCCCATGATTAATTTGTTTGCAGAACAAACAGAACAAACAGATGTCGGAAAAGAACACAAGAAAACATCTGATTTGTTCTTGATCCTCATGGTCCAAGATTACACAATGGTGTATCATCATAATCATAAACAACAGCCATAAAGCCAGGAAATACATATTTAAATAGCCATATAATTCCAAACTCAATACATAATGTGCAAGTAATGTCAAGCTCAATGTCACAAACACATGATCCAAATCTACCACATAATGTGGTCATGAGGCTATTAGTGAAGTCTGAATGTCCGTCTGTTATACTGGGAAGAACGTGGCTTTATGTCAAAAAAACTATTAAAGTGACTGTGGGAATTTTGGTGTGAAAGTGTCAAATTGGTGTGCACTGAGAAACAATACGGAGCACCTTGCATATACAGTTATATATGTTTATCAACCGGGTAGTTTGGATCATGCATGATGATTGGTTAAAACAGCAACCCCCTTGCTTCTAGCCTAGCATTTGGTTTGCAAGAATTAATGTAGGTTTATATAAATATTGCTGTCTGCCTCTCGACAACAATGACCTCTGCAAAAAAAATTCAATGTAGAAATGCGATCTTCCCTGTAGCCTTTATTGAATGTTGTCTCGACTAGAAAACAACATTTCTGACCAGACCCAGGCAAAATAATGCATCAGCATCAATGTTATTTAGATATATTTTTTAAAGTACAGGTAAAACAGCTAAAACAAACTAAAATGAAGCTAGTTTGCTGTCAATTTAGCTGCAGAGGCTAGCTAGCAAGTCGATGCCTAGCTAGCAAGTGACAAGAATGTTAGTCCACAGATTAACGGTTAGTCAGCCTGCATAGCAACCACTCTTTGATTGCATATCAACAATGTTTTGTCTTTACTATTTCCTCTGGTGGAAGGATGAAATATTATTCATTCACTTATCAAAATAAAGTTTTTACTGAAACCATGTTAGTCATTGTTTTATTTAAAATGTTGGTAACCATTGTTTAAAAGCAATAAGGCATCTCAGGGTTTTGCAGTATATGACCAATATACTAGGCTTGGGCGGTATCCAGATTGTCATCTCAACCTTGTGCTATCCCTGGATATTCAATAATACCGGCACTGAACACAAGGGGCGCTATTTTCTAACCCCACAGTATCTGTAATCCAAGGTAAGCAATGCTAACAATTACATGTAAAATCCCATAAAGAATGTTAACTAAATGCTAACGAGCGCATTGCAAACATGTTATACAGACTTTGACATAAACTATTTTCAAGACAGACAACCCAGCTCATAAAGTTATACAAATAACTCAAAAATGATACTCACAGTTTGCTGCAAGCACAAAACAAATATTAGAGAGCAAGGCTCTTGATCCAGGAGAGGATTCTCTGCTTTTACAAAGTGAAGCTAACCATTTAGCTAGATAGCTAATTAGCTATTAAAACATTTAGTTGTGAATTCCATACTAGCGTGTGCTGCACCACAGTGAGTGACTCACAAGGCTCCGGTCTCTCGTTGTCCTGTGCTTGTAAACAAACACCACTTAACTGGGACTACCGGTAAAGCTTCATAATGAAAAATGATGTGACAGCTGAAATGAAGAAGTTGACAGCAGGTATTTACTTAAAAAGTACCTACAAATATTCAAATGTATTGACGGTATTGTAAAACCATCCCCTGGCTATTTTGCAGAGGGAGGTGTTTAGTCCCAGTGTCCTTATCTTATTGATGAGCTTTGAGGGCACTATGGTGTTGAACGCTGAGCTGTAGTCAATGAATAGCATTCTCACATAGGTGTTCCTTTTGTCCAGATGTGAAAGGGAAGTGTGGAGTGCAATCTATTCAATCTATTCAATCTTTGCAATCTATTCTACCACACCCAGAAATCTGCTCCTTTTATTCTCTGTACTCAACCCCATAGACGACCAGATTTAATAATCTTTAGCTGTACCCTCATCCTACACCTCCTCTGTTCCTCGGGTGATGTGGAGCTTAACCCAGGCACTGCATGCCCCCAGGCACTCTCATTTGTTGACTTCTGCAACCGAATGTTAACATCAGAAGCCTCCTCCCTAAGTTTGTTTTACTCACTGCATTAGCACACTCTGCCAACCCTGATGTCCTTACTTTGTCTGAATACTGGTTTAGGAAGGCCACCAAAAATTCAGAGATTTCCATACCCACCTACAAAATTTTCTGTCAAGATAGAACTGCCAAAGGGGGAGGAGTTGCAATCTACTCCAGAGATAGCCTGCAAAGTTCTGTCACACTTTCCAGGTATATGCCCAAACAGTTCGAGCTTCTAATATTAAAATTAATCTCTCCAGAAAAAAGTCTCTCACTGCTGTGCCCTGTGAATTGATTGAAACCCCATCTATCTTCAGAGTTCCTTCTGTTAGGTGACCTAAACTGGGATATGCTTAACACCCCGGCAGTCCTACAATCTAAGGAAGAAGCCCTTAATCTCACACAAATGATCAAGGAACCCACCAGGTACAACCATAAATCTGTAAACATGGGCACCCTCATAGACATTATCCTGACCAACTAGCCCTCCAAATACACCTCTGCTGTTTTCAATCAGGATCTCAGCGATCACTGCCTCATTGCCTGCATCCGCTATGAGTCCGCGGGCAAACGACCACCCCTCATCACTGTCAAACGCTCCCTAAAACACTTCGGCGAGCAGGCCTTTCTAATCAATCTGGCCCGTGTATCCCGAAAGGATATTGACCTCATCCCATCAGTCAAGGATGCCTGGTCATTCTTTAAAAGCAATTTCCTCACCATCTTAAATAAGCATGCCCCTTTCAAAAAATGTAGAACTAAGAACAGATATAGCCCTTGGTTCACTCCAGACCTGACTGCCCTCGACCAGCACAAAAACATCCTGTGGCGGACTGCAATAACATCGAATAGTCCACCGTGATATGCAACTTTTCAGGGAAGTCAGGAACCAATACACGCAGTCAGTCAGTAAAGCAAAGGCTAGCTTTATCAAACAGAAATTTGCATCCTGTAGCTCTAACTCCAAAAAGTTGTGGGACACTGTAAAGTCCATGGAGAATAAGAGCTCCTCCTCCCAGCTGCACTGAGGCTAGGTAACACTGTCACCACCGATAAATACACGATAATCGAGAATTTCAATAAGCATTTCTCTATGGCTGGCCATGCTTTCCTCCTGGCTAGCCCAACCCCGGCCAACAGCTCAGCTCCCCCCGCAGCTACTTGCCCATGTCACCCCAGCTTCTCCTACACCCAAATCCAGATAGCAGATGTTCTGAGAGAGCTGCAAAATCTGGACCCGTTCAAATTGGCTGGGCTAGACAATCTGGACCCTCTCTTTCTAAAATTATCCGCAGCAATTGTTGCAACCCCTATCACCAGTCTGTTCAACCTCTCTTTTGTCCGAGATCCCTAAAGATTGGAAAGCTGCCGCGGTCATCCCCCTCTTCAATTGGGTGACACTCTAGACCCAAACTGTGATAGACCTATATCCATGCTGCCCTGCCTTTCTAAAGTTTTCGAAAAGTCAAGTTAATAAACAGATCACTGACCATTTCGAATCCCACCATACCTTCGCCGCTGTGCAATCCGGTTTCCGAGCTGGTCACAGGTGCACCTCAGCCACGCTCAAGGTACTAAACGATGTCATAACCGCCATTGATAAAAGAAAGTACTGTGCAGCCGTCTTCATCGACCTGGCCAAAGCTTTCGACTCTGTCAATCACCATATTCTTATCGGCAGACTCAACAGCCTTGGTTTCTCAAATGACTGCCTCGCCTGGTTCACCAAATACTTCTCAGACAGAGTTCATTTGACATTCAGTGTGTCAAATCGGAGGGCCTGTTGTCGGGACATCTGGCAGTCTCTATGGGGTACCACAGGGTTCAATTCTCGGGCCGACTCTTTTCTCTGTATATATCAACAATTTCACTCTTGCTGTGGGTGATTCCCTGATCCACCTCTATGCAGACGACACCATTCTGTATACATCTGGCCCTTCTTTGGATACTGCGTTAACTAACCTCCAAACGAGCTTCAATGCCATACAACATTATTTCCGTGGCATCCAACTGCTCTTAAACACTGGTAAAACCAAATGCATGCTTTTCAACCTTTCACTGCCCGTATTCGCCAGCCCAACTAGCATCACTACTCTGGACGGTTCTGACTTAGAATATGTGGACAACTACAAATACCTAGGTGTCTGGCTAGACTGTAAACGCTCCTTCCAGACTCATATTTATCATCTCCAATTCCAAATTAAATCTAGAATCAACAAAGCCTCCTTCACTCAAGCCACCAAACATACCCTCGTAAAACTGACTATCCTACCCATCCTCAACTTGGGTGATATAATTTACAAAATAGCTTCCAATACACTACTCAGCAAACTGGATGCAGTCTATCACAGTGCCATCTGATTTGTCACCAAAGCCCCTTATACCACCCACCATTGCGACCTGTATGCTCTAGTCGGCTGGCCTTCACTACATATTCATCGCCAGACCCACTGGCTCCAGGTCATCTATAAGTCTATGCTAGGTAAAGCTCCGCCTTATTTCAGCTCACTGGTCATGATAGCAACACCCACCTGTAGCACGCGCTCCAGCAGGCATATCTCACTGGTCATCCCCAAAGCCAACACCTCTTCAGCGCCTTTCCTTCCAGTTCTCTGCTGCCAATGACTGGAACGAATTGCAAAAATCGCTGAAGCTGTAGACTTATATTTCTCCCACTAACTTTAAACATCAGCTATCTGAGCAGCTAACCGATCGCTGCAGCTGTACATAGTCCATCTGTAAATAGCCCACCCAATCTACCTACCTCATCCCCATATAGTTTTTATTTAATTTTCTGCTCTTTTGCACACCAGTATTGCTACTTGCACATCACCATCTGCTCATCTATCACTCCAGTGTCAATTTGCTAAATTGCAATTACTTCACTACTATGGCCTATTTATTGCCTTTCCTCATCATGCCATTTGCACACACTGTATATAGACTTTCTTTTTTTTCTATTGTGTTATTGACTCACGCTTGTTCATTCCATGTGTACATCTGTGTTGTTGTTTGTGTCGCACTGCTTTGCTTTATCTTTACCAGGTCGCAGTTGTAAATGAGAACTTGTTCTCAACTAGCTTTTAAATAAAGATTGCATCATCTGTGGATCTGTTGGTGCGGTATGCAAATTGGAGTGGGTCTAGGGTTTCTGGGATAAAGGTGTTAAATGTGAGCCATGACCAGATTTTTAGCTTTTCAGCTCGGGGATTCGATCTTGCAACCTTTCGGTTACCACCCCACAATGTGTACTATTTACGTAGGTTATCTTAGTGTTCTTGGGCACAGGGACTATGGTGGTCTGCTTGAAACATGTTGGTATTACAGACTCAGACAGGGAGAGGTTGAAAATGTCAGGGAAGACACTTGCCAGTTGGTCAGTGCATGCTCGGAGTACACGTCCTGGTAATCCGTCTGGCCCTGTGGCCTTGTGAATGTTGACCTGTTTAAAGGTCTTACTTACATCGACTGCAGAAAGTGTGATAACATAGTTGTTCGGGAACAGCTGATGCTGTCAAGCATGTTTCAGTGTTACTTGCCTCGAAGCGAGTCTTGTAGGCTTGTGTCACTGGACAGCTCCCTTACCTTTGTTGTCTGCAATCATTTGCAAGCCCTGCCACACCCTGACATATTTTTTTGTTGCCGTTTTGCACCCCAGTATCTCAATTTGCACATCATCATCTGCACATCTATCACTCCAGTGTTAATGCTAAATTGTAATTATTTCGCCACCATGGCCTATTTATTGCCTTACCTCCCTAATCTTACTACATTTGCACACACTGTACATCATTTTTTCTATTGTGTTATTGACTGTACGTTTGTTTATCCCACGTGTAACACTGTGTTGTTGTTTTTGTCGCACTGGTTTGCTTTATCTTGGCCTGGTCGCAGTTTTAAATGAGAACTTGTTCTCAACTGGCCTACCTGGTTATTAAATAAAGGTAAAATAATAAATAAAAAATAAAACATTAGAAGAGCGTCGGAGCTGGTGTAGTACGATTCGATTTTAGACCTGTATTGAATCTTTGCCTGTTTGATGGTTCATCGGGGATAGCGGGATTTCTAATAAGCTTCCGGGTTGGAGTCCCGCTACTTGAAAGTAGCAGCTCTACCGCTTAGCTCAGTGTGAATGTTGCCTGTAATCCATAGCTTCTGGATGGGGAATGTACATACAGTCACTGTGGGGACGATGTCCTAGATGCACTTATTGATGAAGCCAGTGACTGATGTGGTGTACACCTCAATGCCATCGGAAGAATCCCGGAATATATTCCAGTCTGTGCTAGCAAAACAGTCCTGTAGTTTAGCATCTGCTTCATCTGACCACTTTTTTATAGACCGAGTCACTGGTGCTTCCTGCTTTCATTTTTGCCTGTAAGCAGGAATCAGGAGGATAGAATTATGGTCAGATTTTCCAAATAGAGGGCAATGTGGCTGTTCCAGCATGATTGTCCAGGATGTACTAAAGTGCTTGCCATATGGCCATGTTTATGACCGAAATGTTGAACATAGTTGTCATCAGAGGCTCCTATTTGCCTATATGGCATACCCGGCTGGCATGCAGACATACAGGTACACACACTGAGTGTACACAACATTAGGAACACCAACCTAATATTTAGTTGCACCCCCTTTTGCACACAGAACAGCATCAATTAGTTGGGGCATGGTTTCTACAAGGTGTTGAAAGTGTTCCACAGGGATGATGGCTCATGTTGATTCCAATGCTTCCCTCACTTGTGTCAAGTTATGTCCTCCCGAAGTGGCGCAGCGATCTTGCAGTGCTAGAGGTGTCACTACAGACCCTGGTTTGTTCCCAGGCTGTGTCACAGTCCTGTAGGGTGGCGCACAATTGGCCCAGTTTCGTCCGGGTTAGGGGAGGGTTTGGCAGGGGGGTAGGCCATCATTGTAAATAAGAATTTGTTCTTTACTGACTTGCCTAGTTAAGTAAAGGTTAAATAAATAAACTTTAAAAAAAAAAAGTTGGCTGGATGTCCTTTGGATGATGGACCATTATTGATAGACATGTGAAACTGTTGAGCGTGAGATACCCAACAGCTTTCAGTTTTTGACACACTCAAACCGGTGTGCCTGGCACCTACTACCATACCCTGTTCAAATACACTTTAATATCTTGTCTTGCCCATTCACCCTCTGAATGGCACATACACAATCCATGTCTCAACTGTCTCAAGGCTTAAAAATCCTTCTTTACATTGTCTTCTCCCTTTCATCGACACTGATTGAATTAGATTTAACAGATTACATCAATAAGGGATCATAGCTTTCACCTAGATTCACCTGGTCAGTCGATGACATGAAAAGAGCAGGTGTCCAAGCAGTTCCTAATGTTTTGTACACTCAACTAGAATTATGGTCTATACCATTGAAGAAAAAATACATTTATTACTTCCCAAAGGCCTCTTACCCAGTACAGGATAGAACTATGTATACGTGTAGCAGTAGAGGTTGCTGAGGGGAGGACGGCTCATAATAATGTCTGGAACGGAGCGAATGGAATGACATCAAACCAAGTGTTTGATGTATTTGATACCATTCCACTCATTCCGCTCCAGCCATTACCACGAGCCCATCCTCCCCAATTAAGGTGCGACCAACCTCCCTTGACGTGTAGCTCATTAAAGGGGAAATCTGCAGTGACAACAGTACAACAGCAAAACAGTCAATGGGTATACTGTATATTATTAATTTAAACATTCAACAATGAATGTACTAATCACAGATTGCTGCTTTAAACATTTTGGAAAGCCTGCTTTTCTAAAGCATTAGGGGATTTCTCACACAAAATCTGGGGCCCAGAGAGAGGGAAAGTTTGGATCAGTATAAGGCACGGTAAAAAGATAAGATATCTGGGCACTCCCGTTGTGTCTTGAACACTATACTGTAATAGAGCGGAACAACTAAAGGCACTTCCTGATTACTTCACCTAAATTCTCTTTTTGGTTATCCTTGACATCTCAATAAAATGTAATTGGATGAAGTGACTGAGAAATAATGTACTTTGCACAAAGCAATCTACGGGCTTGCAGATACCTTCCACGAGGATTAATGTTATTATTACAGTTCAGCCGCCACACAATCAACAACGGGGAATTGACTGCTCTCCTTCGTTCCGACCGCAATACCAGCCAGATATATTTCCAAACGCCAAACATTCATTTTTGTTAAGAGGCTAGATAATTAGGATTCTGAGTGGGACAATCATGCTAGACCTCTGCCACCTTGCTTCCCTGAAGAATAACAACAAAGTTAACAGCGAGCCATTCCTTACCCGCTGTTATTATCATTGGTTTCAATCAATTTTACACCATTAGGTATCACCTAAATCAATGCATATTGGATATTCCATTATCCGAACAATCCAACATTGACTCTTGAATAGACCACCAGAGTGACTGTTGCTTGATTCCAGATCTATCCAAGCAGTGGAGCCCACATATTTAGCCTGTTTAAATGCTGCTGTTCAAAGGGTAAACTACCTAAGGTCAATGTAAAGAGCACCACATGGGTGCAGCATAGGCACAGGCAAACTAGGCACAGCTTTTTCCCACAGGGCCACCATACCATAAATCAAATGCTAACCCTTTATTTTTAGCACAATATGTTTGTGTGAGTCAGATTGTGACCCATAGACGCTATTAAAGCTAATGAACCAGAGCCATATATCCTTATTTCATCACAAAACTCTCTCTCGAACATTAGAATGAAGACAGTGGAGTTTCACAGCTGAAGCAGAATGTATAAAAGGTATAATTTACCATTTAAATACAGTGGGAAACCAGTCTTAATTGCTATCACGGATTACTCCTAAACCAGTCAAATGACAGGTAGTGTTGACTGAGATAAGAAAGTCTCTCCACTCTCAAATTATCAGGCCCATCAAGATAGGATAGCAATTTCCAGGCTCTCATTTTATTAGCCATACATATCAATGCTCCATTAATCAAATTCCAAACCGACCCCAAAACCCCCTATACCTACCCAGTTCATTTTAATGGCACTATCTTAAGAGGTTCTACTTCCCAGTTGAGTGACCTGATAGATAGATTCCCATTGGAGGGACTAAATAGATAGATTCCCATTGGAGGGACTAAATAGATAGATTCCCATTGGAGGGACTAGATAGACAGATTCCCATTGGAGGGACTAGTTAGATAGATTCCCATTGGAGGGACTAGATAGATAGATTCCCATTGGAGGGACTAGATAGATAGATTCCCATTGGAGGGACTAGCTTGATAGATAGATAGATAGATAGATAGATAGATAGATAGATAGATAGATAGATAGATAGATAGATAGATAGATAGATAGATAGATTTATTGATTACTGGTCAAAAGTTTTAGAACACCTACTCATTATGCTGAGCACTTGTCGGCTGCTTTTCCTTCACTCTGCAGTCCGACTCATCTCGAACCATCTCAATTTGGTTGAGGAAAGGGGATTGTGGAGGCCAGGTCATTTGATGTAGCACTCCAATATTTTACATTTTATTTCACCTTTATTTAACCAGGTAAGCTAGTTGAGAACAAGTTCTTATTTACAACTGCGACCTGGCCAAGATAAAGCAAAGCAGTGTGACACAAACAACAACACAGAATTACACATGGAATAAACAAGCGTACAGTCAATAACACAATAGAGAAAAAAAAGAAAGTCTATATGCAGTGTGTGCAAATGGCGTGAGGAGGTAAGGCAATAAATAGGCCATAGTAGCGAAGTAATTACAATTTAGCAGATTAACACTGGAGTGATAGATGAGCAGATGACGATGTGCAAGTAGTGACACTGGTGTGCAAAAGAGGGGGTGAGGTAGGTAGATTGGGTGGGCTATTTACAGATGGACTATGTTCAGCTGCAGCGATCGGTTAGCTGCTCAGATAGCTGATGTTTAAAGTTAGGGAGGGAAATATAAGTCTCCAGCTTCAGCGATTTTTGCAATTAATTCCAGTCACTGGCAGCAGAAAACTGGAAGGAAAGGCGGCCAAAGGAGGCTTTGGGGATGACCAGTGAGATATACCTGCTGGAGCGCGTGCTACGGGTGCGTGTTGTTATCGTGACCAGTGAGCTGAGATAAGGCACTCTCCTTCTTGGTAAAATAGCCCTTACACAGCCTGGAGGTGTGATGGGTCATTGTCCTGTTGAAAACTAGGTGCAAACCAGATGGGATACTGTACTGCTGCATAATGCTGTGGTAGCCATGTTGGTTAAGTGTGCCTTGAATTCTAAATAAATCAAAGAAAGTGTCACCAGCAAAGCACCACCTCACCATAACACCTCCTCCACCATGCTTTAAGGAGAGAAATACAAATGCAGAGATCTTTGTGAGACATGGTCTGGGTGAACGGATGATCTCATTTGTGGTTGGAACAAAAAAATCTCCAATTTGGACTCCAGACCAAAGGACAAACTTCCACTGGTCTAATGTCCATTGTTCATGTTTCTTGTCGCAAGCAAGTCTCTTCTAATTGGTGTCCTTTAGTAGTGGTTTCTTTGACACGAAGGCCTGATTCACACAGTCTCCTCTGAACAGTTGATTTTTGAGATGTGTCTGTTACTTGAACTCTGAAGTATTTATTTGGGCTGCAATTTCTGAGGCTGGTAACTCTAATGAACTTATCCCCTGCAGCAGAGGAAACTCTGGGTCTTCCATTCCTGTGGCGATCCACATGAGAGACAGTTTCATCACAGCGCTTGATGGTTTTTGGGACGGCACTTGAAGAAACCTTGACATTTTCCGTATTGACTTACCTTCATGTCTTAAAGTAATGATGGACTGTCCTTTCTCTTTGCTTATTTGAGCTGTTCTTGCCATAATATGGACTTGGTATTTTACCAAATAGGGCTATCTTCTGTATACCCCCCTACCTTGTCACAACACAACTGACTGGCTCAAACACATTAAGGAAAGACATTCCACAAATGAACTTTTAGGAAGCCACACCTGTTAATTGAAATGCATTCCAGGTGACTACCTCATGAAGCTGGTTGAGAGAATGCCAAGAGTGTGCAAAGCTGTCATCAAGGCAAAGGGTTGCTATTTGAAGAATCTCAAATATAAAATATATTTGGATTTGTTTAACACTTTTCTGGTTACTACATGATTCCATATGTGTTTCTTCATTGTTTTGATGTATTCACTATTATTCTACAATGTAGAAAATAGTAAAAATAAAGAAAAAACATGAAATGAGTAGGTGTTCTAAAACCTTTGACCAGTAGTGTAGATGCAGACAGAGACAGCTCTGTATGAATAAGTCCAAATAAAAGTATAAGACTTTTTTTGGAGAAAATGTACTCGATACAGTAATATTAACAACGTTTGTGTGTTTTGGATGGAACTCTATGAATAGATTTCTTCAGATGAATATTGTAAACCTCATTGAGTTTTCAGTGTTATTTTTCCTTTTGCCACTACCAGCGTGAGTCAACAATTACTTTTTGAAACTAAACGATGAAACGGCACAAGATGAAGATTGACAGAATGTAAATTGCTCAACAGTTTTCCATCATCGGTGACTGTAAAAAATGGTTGGGGGGGGGGGGGGGGGGGGGGGGGGAGTGCTTTGGTGGGAAAATCCCTGAATACTATCCTTCTCATTTGTTACATGGCTGAGAAGCATGACAGTGTGATTGATTGCTACTTTTGTTAAACAAAGCAATTAAGTCTGAAGCTACATCTCAGAGGCTACATCTCCAATGGTACCCTATACCCTATGTAGTGCACTACTTTTGACCAGGGTATAAGTCAAAAGTAGTGCACTAAATAAGGGATAGGGTGCCATTTGGGATGTCACCGGAGAGTAGTTGTTGTTGTGATGAGGGAATCTGTGGTGTCTTAAAGAGCGATTGCCCATAAAAATCTACTTCTGGTTTTGAAAATGGCCTGTGTGGCATCAATTTGAGTCAGAAACATTTCTTCTAGTGTCAAAATTGACTGCAAGCTATAAACAGGATAATTCCTTTCATAAAGTCAGTCTTGTCCAAAACAGATATTTGCGAGACGATAGGAAAAAAATTGCATGTCACGGAATGAAGTCTACCATAACATGCCCACAGCTGGCAGCACCCAAGTAATGATCAATTCGGAGCACAGCTGCATACCACCTGATCATAATGCCCATAGTCAATTTGGTTTAACATACTGTACGATATTCATATGAGGCTAGTTATGGACCATCAAAATATTTGATATTATTTTAAAATGTTATAGCTTTAAATTTCAATTTCTAAATTGTAGAAATTCATATATAAATATTGAAAGCATTTAAGAGCTAAAACATGTGCAACATTAAAATATTGTCCTATTTACATTGTGTAATTTATTGAAGGTCCCTAACTAGCCCCAAAGATAGGCTATCCAAAGTCAAACTAATTCTGCCACAGTTGCACACCAGCCAGCTGAAGCTAATTGGCTAAATTATTTTTCTAACTCTTCCCACCTGCGAACACACACAAGAGACATCCACATCAATCCATACCCTGAAACCAACTCACGATGTAATTCAGTCATGGCCGCTAGCATTTCTTAATGAACCAAATCTAAGACGAGGCCAAATCAGGAAGTGCAGTCACCCTTTAAATTACACTAACCAATGGAGAAAGACCTGAAATACATTACTAATTAAAATGGATGATTTAAGGATGAGAAGCATGAGTGCTTTCACACTATAGCAATATTCAAATGAGAGGAGTATGCATGATCAAAATCTACAGAGGGATGAAGGCAGTCTTTTTGGATGAACAGTATCTTTACAATCGAAGATACAGAAATCGTGCTGCAAATGAAAGCCGTTGGCCAGGTCATCGGACCTGTTGGAGTGATACAGTGTTTGAAGCCACAAAGCAAAGCGGTCTATTGTGAAAGACATTCATGACTCGATAACAGCTAATTCATTCAATTAGGTTCATAAATATGTACGGTGCCTTCTGAAAGTATTCACACACTTGACTTTTTCCACATTTTGCTGTGTTACAGCCTGAAATTAAAATGGATAGAATTAAGCTTTTTTTTGTCACTGGCCTCCACACAATAGCCCATCATGTCAATGTAGATTTAATAAAAAATGGAAAGATGAAATGTTTTAAGTCAATAAGAATTCCACCCCTATGTTATGGCAAGCCTAAATAAGTTCAGGAGTTAAAATGTGTTTAACAAGTCACATAATAAGTTGCATGGACTCAATCTGTGTGCAATAATAGTGTTTAACATAATTTTTTAATGAGTACCTCATCTCCGTACCTCACATATACAATTATCTGTAAGGTCCGTCTTTCGAGTAGGGAATTTCAACCATATAAACCAGGGAGGTTTTTCAATGCCTCACAAAAATCTATTGGTAGATTGGTAAAAAAAATAGAAAAAAATGCATACATTGAATATCCCTTTGAGCATGGTGAAGTTATGAATTACACTTTGGATGGTACAGTCACTTCGGAAAGTAATCAGACCCATTGACTTTTTCCACATTTTGTTGCGTCACATCCTTATTCTAAAATGGATTAAGTAAAAAAATCCTTAGCAATCTACACACAATTCCCCATAATGACAAAGCGAAAACAGGTTAAGATTTTTTTTTGCACATTTATACAAATAAAAAACAGAAATACCTTATTTACATAAGTATTCAGACCCTTTGTTATGACACTCCAAACTGAGCTCAGGTGCATCCTGTTTCCATTGATCATCCTTGAGATGCTTCTACAAATTGATTGGGGGTCCACCTGTGGTAAATTCAATTGATTGGACATGATTTGGAAAGGCACACAACTGTCTATATAAGGCCCCACAGTTGACAGTGCATGTCAGAGCAAAAACAAAGCCATGAGGTCGAAGGAATTGTCCGTAGAACTCTGAGAAAGGATTGTGTCGAGCAGCACTCCACCAATAAGGCCTTAATGGCAGAGTGGCCAGACGGAAGCCACTCCTTGGTAAAAGGCACATGACAGCCCAATTGGAGTTTGCCAAAAGGCACCTAAAGACGCTCAGACCAAGAGAAACAAGATTCTCTGGTCTGATGAAACCAAGATGGAACTCTTTGGCCTGAATGCCAAGCGTCACATCTGGAGAAAACCTGGCACCACCCCTACGGTGAAGGATGTTGGAGGCAGCATCATGCTGTGGGGACGTTTTTCAGTGGCAGGTACTGGGAGACTAGTCAGGATCGAGGCAAAGATGAATGGAGCAAAGTACAGAGAGATCCTTGATGAAAACCTGCTCCATAGCGCTCAGGACCTCAGACTGGGGTGAAGGTTCTCCTTCCAACAGGACAACGACCCTGAGTACACAGCCAAGGCAATGCAGGAGTGGCTTCGGGACAAGTCTCTGAATGTCCTTGAGTGGCCCAGCCAGAGCCTGGACTTGAACCCAATCGAACATCTCTGGAGAAACCTGAAAATAGCTGTGCAGCAAAGCTCTCTATCCAACCTGACAGAGCTTGAGAGGATCTGCAGAGAGAGGAAAGGTGGAAAAACTCCCCAAATACAATAAGACTCGAGGCAGTAATCACTGCCGAAGGTGCTTCAACAAAGTACAGAGTAAAGGGTCTGAATACTTATGTAAATGTGATATTTCAGTTTTTTATTTTTATTTAGCAAACATTTATAAAAACCTGTTTTTGCTTTGTCATTATGGGGTATTGTGTGTAGATGTAATCACTTTTGGAATAAGGCTGTAAGCTAGCAAAATTTGGTAAAGGTCAAGGGGTCTGAATACTTTCCGATGGCACTATAAATCCATCAACCCAGTTACTATAAAGATACAGGCATCCTTCCTAACTCAGTTGCCAGAGAGGAAGGAAGTCGCTCAGTAATTTCATCATGAGGCCAATGGTGACCTAAAACAGTTACAGTTATAGGAGAAAACTGAGGATGGATGAGCAACATTGTAGTTGCTCCACAATACTAACCTAATTGACAGAGTGAAAAGAAGGAAGCCTGTACAAAGTAAAAATATTCCAAAACATGCATCCTGTTTGCAACACGGCACTAAAGTAATACAGCAATACAGTTTGTCCTCAAATACAGTGTTATGTTTGGAGCAAATCCAATACAACACATGTCTGAGTAGCACGCTCCGTATTTTCAAACATGGTGGAGGCTGTATCGTGTCATGAGTATGCTTGTAATCGTTAAGGACTGGGGAGTTATTCAGGTTTAAAAAGAAATGGAATGGAGCTAAGCACAGGCAAAATCCTAGAGGAAAATCATGTTCAGTCTGCTTTCCACCAGACAGAGCGTGGTATCATTTCTTTTTTCGTATATCCACATCACCATCAGACCATTTTATTGGTAAACTACATAGTAATGTAAAATTATTTGACATAATATATAATGATTTGGTTGTAATTCGGAGAGGTTCTAAATATTTTTTCTATCTTCTATCATGGGTATGAATACTGTCTGAAGGCACTGTATTAATGAGTCGCTGGCTCTACTGGGTCTCAACGGCTGTGGAGTCTAAATTGAACTTTAAGGTGTTGACTGACTGCTGCAAGGTCATGGCCAAATTCCTTCTCACCAGACGATCAGTTGTCGAAGCGCGTACATTCGTCGGAAGATCAAACATCTCTTAACCAAACTGGACAGATATTTTCTTGGACCGACCTCTCTTGTCCCTTCCTCTCCTTCAAACCACTTCATGGGATCAAAGTGCAGCTAAATAATTGACCAGGCGAATTAAAGAATTGAGTAGTGAACAGCAGCTTTCGAATTGTATCAATTCCGCCTTTCTACTTTTATTAACGACAACCTCCACACAGGGCACGTAACTAGAGTATACAGACAGTTGGAAGTCCAGGAGAAGACAACCAACCTAATAAGGCCTTGTTTGCCTCAGAATCAACTCCTGTGACAGGAGCACATTGATCAAGCCTACACCTTACAAGATGCCATTTTACTCAACAAATAACGTAATGTGTCAGTATGCAAAGTACAAAAGACAAGCCCGCCACCCCACTATCTTTTCACTTAACCAGAGTGGATAATATCAATTGTCTCAGCCAATGATGGCTAGCGGGAAGGTTCCTGTCCGTGGCTAAACCAACTAGGCTCGTAATTTAATAATTGTATTGTCATTTACAGATAGCATACACGTTTGTTATTAAGTCGCATTGAAAGTTCACATGTTCCAGAAGGCATTTCTGCCAAAAAAAAACACATTTTTGATAAAGAATTAATTCCAATGCCACTCCAGTGAAGTAGAGACGTTCCCTGAAACGAGTCACATATACAGTACTGTACATCAACTCGACGACATACATGAACCAATGCACCGGTCATGGCTTTGCAATCGAGGCAATAGAGCTAAGCTGACAAGCCTGGTTTTCAAATTGTTTCCACCTCATAAATTACCTGCACAATACTATGAAGAAGTTCAGCTACAATGAGAAGAATGTTACACTGTGTAATGAAGTAAGACGGTGTAATGATGTTAGACGGTGTAATGATGTTAGATGGTGTAATGATGTTAGATGGTGTAATGATGTTAGATGGTGTAATGATGTTAGATGGTGTAATGATGTTAGACGGTGTAATGATGTCAGACGGTGTAATGATGTCAGATTGTGTATTGATGTCAGACTCTGTAATGATGTTAGACGGTGTAATGATGTCAGGCGGTGTAATGATGTCAGACGGTGTAATGATGTTAGACGGTGTAATGATGTTAGACGGTGTAATGATGTCAGACGGTGTAATGATGTCAGATTGTGTATTGATGTCAGACTGTGTAATGATGTTAGACGGTGTAATGATGTCAGGCGGTGTAATGATGTCAGATTGTGTATTGATGTCAGACTGTGTAATGATGTCAGACGGTGTAATGATGTCAGATTGTGTATTGATGTCAGACGGTGTAATGATGTTAGACGGTGTAATGTTAGACTATGTATTGATGTCAGACGGTGTAATGATGTCAGACGGTGTAATGATGTTAGACGGTGTAATGATGTCAGGCTGTGTAATGATGTTAGACAGTGTAATGATGGTAGACGGTGTAATGATGTTAGACTGTGTAATGATGTCAGACTGTGTAATGATGTTAGACGGTGTAATGATGTTAGATGGTGTAATGACGTCAGACTGTGTAATGATGTTAGACGGTGTAATGATGTTAGACGGTGTAATGATGTCAGACTGTGTAATGATGTTAGATGGTGTAATGATGCTAGACGGTGTAATGATGTTAGACGGTGTAATGATGTCAGACGGTGTAATGATGTTAGACGGTGTAATGATGTTAGACGGTGTAATGATGTCAGACTGTGTAATGATGTTAGACGGTGTAATGATATTAGACGGTGTAATGATGTCAGACTGTGTAATGATGTCAGACTGTGTAATGATGTTAGACGGTGTAATGATGTTAGACGGTGTAATGATGTCAGACGGTGTAATGATGTCAGACTGTGTAATGATGTCAGACTGTGTAATGATGTCAGACTGTGTAATGATGTCAGACTGTTTAATGATGTCAGGCTGTGTAATGATGTTAGACGGTGTAATGATGTTAGACGGTGTAATGATGTTAGACGGTGTAATGATGTCAGACTGTGTAATGATGTCAGACTGTGTAATGATGTTAGACGGTGTAATGATGTCAGACGGTGTAATGATGTCAGACTGTGTAATGATGTCAGACTGTGTAATGATGTCAGACTGTGTAATGATGTCAGACTGTTTAATGATGTCAGGCTGTGTAATGATGTTAGGCGGTGTAATGATGGTAGACGGTGTAATGATGTCAGACTGTGTAATGATGTCAGACTGTGTAATGATGTTAGGCGGTGTAATGATGTTAGGCGGTGTAATGATGTTAGACGGTGTAATAGATACAGTAGGCTACCATGATGGAGTGATTTCTTCAGGCATACATTGTTGGAGCCAACTTTTATGATATACAGACAACATTTTGATTATGCATTACTACAGATTTAGTTATCCTCTCTTACTGGTTTGTATAAGAGTGTGCTATTTAAGTGATAATGCCTTCGAAGCCGGTGTTGAAGGATATTTTGGAACCGGTGTTGTTCTGTTGAGGGCCAGCAAACAGTTCCAATATATCCTCCAAACACTGGCTTTGAGGGCATTATCACTTTTCTATAACGGGTTACTAACATATTCAATTAGAGATTTACATATTTTCATTAAAAACATTATTTTTATGAATTGTTTCATAGTAATTCATCCTTCCACGAGACATAGTCCTGACAGAAATCTAGGGTTGCTACTCAAGTCGGCTGGTTTTTCATTCTATCGGTTTGGTTGCCAGAGACGAGACCCAGTTGTTAAGTCTTTTTGTTTTGTTTCTATGGACGCGACCCAGTCATTCGTTTCAAATGTTCTGTTGCCATTTTAGCTGGCAACATTCCTATTCCTAGCTTGCTAGCTAAGCAACTACGGCTAACTTACAGTCAAGCAGTGCAGCCAGAATAAGTAGCTGCATTTGCATTTGTTTAAGCCGTTTTCTAGTGACATTTATTTGGATTCATCCATAACAATGAGCTAATGATGCACTATTTCACCTGGCACAGAAAATGTGCTCTCTTGTCAGGACACTGTTGTTCCGAGGAGCTGAACAACAACACAATTGCTTCAAACTGAAGCTGGAAAGACTGCAAACTAGCTGCATTTAATTTTGTTTGACATGTTTTCTATTGACATTTCTTCGTATTTATCCATAACAATTATGCTCGTTAATGATTTCGACAGGCTGAGAAAAGCTCCCTGCCTGTCTGTCTCAACCGGACTCCTGACCCCCACACGTTCATTACTATAGGACAGCTGGAGATCAAATTTTAATATTGAAGCCATGTTGCAAATGTCAGAGAGACAGACAGCAAGGTTTATACAAATCTCTGCTATTGAAAACCAATTGCTAGTCTAAAATAAATGGGAGATAATGTCTAGATGCTTTTTACAGTGGAGATCAAATTTATAAATTGTCTGGCTGGGCTGATGAGACAGTGGATTGCGCAGTGAGATGGAACAGAGTAAATAGGCATTTCAACATCATAGCTTTAGCCGTGGTAACTTGTGGAATAGATACTGGCTGGAATGCAGTATTAATCAGTCAGCGTCCACGATTAGACCCCCCGTTGTATAAACGATAGTAATATGTGATACTGTATAAACCTCATGTTGCTTAATGCATTCGATAAAGATAAACACTGGATTGATTTTTGGTCTCTATATGAGAGTTTTTTGGTCTCTACATGAGAGTTTTTTGGTCTCTATATGAGAGGTGAATGTCATTACAATGCTGCCTAGGTGATATCTTTAGACACATCACATTCAAAGACTGCTTTAAGCGTGTGAAGACAAAAAATGAAAACCCTATTCTACGATCAAGTGGAAGACATCTGGTAGGACATTATAAACCTGTGCAGCAATCCCAGGGATTACTAAAGAGAAAGAACATGACAGTACACAAACCTTGTTAGCTTCCCTTGCCTGAAGGTATTGATTTCATTATCCTCTTGGTTCTCCCACTTCTCAAACAGCACTGATGGAGCTCTCGTATTAAGTGATGTAAAAATGGTTTAATAGAGAAACTTAATGAAGGCGCCCCTTTGGGCTTTTCAAGCTAACATCGCTTAATGAAACAACCAGGGTCAGAGATTCCATTGAGACCCGACAATAAGAGCCAATAAAGATGACAAACGGCGAGGGGCAAGAACAGGAAACGCAATACTATTTTGAACGAATACAGAGTTGAATAGTTCATGCTCTATTGTGAATTGACTTGCGTTTTTTCATGCAAAACTTGTTTATGTATAGCGTATGGACATCTATTGTAATTTTTTTCCCCTTCCGTTTCATTAACTCAGAACATTTTAAGAAAAGTTACTGAACAATTTTCTGAATGGGTCTGTATACAACTCACCAATTAAGATAAGGCAAAAAAAAACATTTTACTTTAAGAAAGTGCTGAGGGCCTATCCAGGATAGGAAATTAACTGTATTTATGCTGGTAATTGGAGTTTCCTATTGACTTTAGTGAAGTAGTGGGAGGGAGAGATTATAGGCTTAGCTAGTTTCCAAACCTTTCCCAAAGCAGAGAGATTATGATGCAAGTAATCAGTCTTGTCTGAAATGGAGAGAAAAAATCACCATGTTTACGTCCCATTTTTACATCCTTGTGTTAGTAAACAGAACCAAATATCACCGACATGAAAAGGTTCTTAGAATAGCAATATCTAGAATTTGAAAAAATATTCATCTTTAACTTACAATATGTGGATGCTATGCATACTATGAATTAGTTAAAAATTCATATAAGACATCACAGCACAGTTGAAAAATATGTTGCAGTGTAAATCAAAAGAGGATGGTCTACAGAGAAAGGAGGGATAGGCAAAGAGTAGCTGAGGCGTGGGATGATCATGATCGGTAGTAGTTATTTCTGAAAACACTATATAGATGTCTGAGTACTATCTACGCAACACGTAACATGTATTATAAAAAAACTATATCTTTGTTATGTAACTACTGTGTGTAAAAATTGTATTTACTGTATTTAGTTTAGTTAAGTAGGATCCCTATTAGATACTGCACATGCAGCAGCTACTCTTCCTGGGGTCCATACAAAACATACAAATACATGACAAAGTACAGAATAGTTATAACACAAGAACAACACAATATATTACATTAAATTCAAAATAAAAAAATAAGAGTTATTTATTGGAAAGACACCAAGAGACAACAAAAATACTATTTACACACAATCCATATCTTAATATTTTTATATACAGTACAGTTAAACTAGATCCTTAGAAAGAGGAAAAGCTTTGATACAATACTTTTTCAAATCTGTTTTTTCAAGCTAAACTTGCTTTTTGCCTGAGTAACCTCTGGTGGCAGAGCATTCCACAAAGACATGGCTCTATGCATAACTGAGCTATGCATTAAATCTGTTTTTGTTTTGGGTACAGTGAAGAAACCCATAGTGGCGAGTCTGATGGGGTATGTATGTCTGTTAGAAGTGTATGCAAATAGATTATACAAGGGGTTTGGCAATTTCAGACTAGAATGGAAGTAGTACATTTTCTCCTCAACCTTCAGCCATGAAGGTGTATCTGTGTGGGCAGTTAGACCTTGCAAGGCATGGTGCTTTGTTTTGAGCCAGCTGCAGCTTTGTTCAGTCTTTGCTGCGCCTGACCATATTACCGGACAGTAAATCAAGATGGGACAAGATCAGAGCTTGAACAACTAGTACAGTTGATCTTTGTGTCAAAAATGCAGAACAGCTTTGTCAATATGACTTGACCATGATCACTAACTATCCAATGTTACTCCTAGGAGTTCCGCTTCTTCAACTCATTCAATGGTCACACCCTTTATGCACTACTCCATTTGAGGTTTAGATCTAAGAGAATGCTTTGAACCAAATACAATGCTTTTGGTTTAAATGTTTTTAAGACCAGTTTATTCTTAATTACCCATTCTGACACTGTAACTCCTTGCTAAGAGTGTCAGTGAGCTCACTGGCTGTAGGTGCTGATGAGTAGAGTATGCAATCATCAACATGCACAGTCAATTTAGCTTCTTCTAGACAAGTGGCAAATCATTTATTAAAATAGAGATGTGTAACAGCCCAAGGCAAATACCCTGAGGGACAGCGCACTGTACATATCTGATGTTAGAGAAGCTTCCATTGAAGAATGCTCTCTGGGTTATATTGAATAAATAACTCTCCAACCACGTGATGGCAGGTGATGTAAAGCCATAGCAAGTGAGAATCTTCAATATCAGATTATGATCAATAACATCAAAGGCTGCAATGAAATCGAACAATACATCTCCAACTATCATCTTATCATCCATTTAATTTAGCCAATCATCAGTCATCTGAGTGAGTGCAGTGCTAGTTGAGTGCCCTTCCCTATATGCATGCCGAAAGTCAGTAGTTAACTTGTTCTTTGTTCAAACACAATTTTCTCCAACGGTTTACCTTGCAAGCAAACTCATTGGTCAGCTGTTAGAGCCAGGAAAGGGTGTTTTACTATTGTTAGATAGTGGAATTACTTTAGCTTCCTTCCACGCCTCTGAACACACACACTACGTATGGCTTTGGTTAAAGACATGGCAAATAAGTGTGGAAATACAGTCTTCTACCGCGTCTTATCATCATTGATGGATAACAATCGTTTTTCCACCTCTTCCACATAAACCTGACTAAATTCAAAACATCAATCCATCTCTTTCATTATCAATACACAAATATGATGGTTTACTGTTCAATATTGTCATTTCACTTCTCAGTTTGTCCACTTTACTAGTGAAATAGTAATTGAAATGATTGGCTATATCAAAAGGTTTTGTTATAAACGACCCATCAACTTCAACGAACGATGGAGATTAATTTGATTTTCTGCTCAAAAAGGTACTCGAAAGTCTTTTTCAATTGGTTTTTATGTCATTAATCTTGTTTTGGTAATTTAGTTTCTTATTTATTTGTTAAAGTTCAGTAAAAAATGTCTCAGTTGACATTATGTCAACCAATTAGCTGAGCAGACTGAATTGTTTGCCACCTTTTTTGAATTATTAATTTGAACCATACAATTATTCAATTCATCATCGATCCAGGGGGCTCCAGGTGACTACCTCATGAAGCTGGTTGAGAGAATGCCAAGAGTGTGCAAAGCTGTCATCAAGGCAAAGGGTGGCTACTTTGAAGAATCTAAAATATAAAATATACAGTATTTTGATTTGTTTAACACTTTTTTGGTTACTACATGATTCCATATGTATTATTTCATAGTGTTGATGTCTTCACAATTTTCTACAATGTAGAACATAGTACAAATAAATAAAAACCTTTGAATGAGTAGGTGTGTCCAAACTTTTGACTGGTACTGTATATATACATAATTGTACATACAGTATGATATATTTCAAATATCAATATCTATAATTGTACATTGATGCTGAGTGACATGTAATATTGGACACAACCATGTTTTGTTGCTGCTCCATTTGAATTGTAAATGTCTCTTCCCGAAAACAAATAATTAATACCTGGAGAGGTTATAAGCTGTCCGTTTAGGACACAATGAGTAACATACTAACTTGATGAACTTTGTCTGTGCTTTGTTACAGAACGTTCTGCTAGGTCTGCCCGTCATGGTTATCACGTGTCGGAAGAGAGAAAACTCCAGAGCCGGAATCTACTGTGTATTTGTATTTATGGTGGTTGTAATTCAAAAATTGGTTGTGTGGATAGATGTGGTTTAGTGTATCCAATGAAAATGTCCACGACATGTTAATCTTTGAGTACTCAGGGACACGATATGAAGCAGCATTGGAGGTGTGTAAGTCCATAAGTCCTCTACACCACAGTTTCAGACAGTCTACAATGTATGAATGTGCTGTGCAGGCCAAGTAACCACATTAGGGCCCCTGTATAACAAGTTTGGCACAATGGTTGTGGTACAACAGAAAATTTTTCTGTACGTAATTAAATACGAATGTGTTGTAGAGACATTGGACAATGGTGGTGTAAACATTTTTGTGCAGAAAATCTCAGTTCTATTACAAAAACATCAGTTGCATCAGAATGATTGTGCTAAATGAGTCGTAAATCAGTTGTACAACTTGAGGTCTCTTGGTGTTGGTTGACCTGTATCAGAAGCTCATAAAATATTGCTGATTGATATTAATACCAGCAGCATACCACCCTGCATACCACCCTGGACCAACCCTGAAGCTAAGCAGGGTTGGTCCTGGTCAGTACCTGGATGGGAGACCAGATGCTGCTGGAAGTGGTGTTGGAGGGCCAGTAGGAGGCACTATTTCCTCTGGTCTAAAAAAAAGAAATGTCCCAATGCCCCAGGGCAGTGATTGGGGACACTGCCCTGTGTAGGGTGCAGTCTTTCGGATGGGACGTTAAACGGGTGTCCTGACTCTCTGAGGTCATTAAAGTTCCCATGGCACTTATCGTAAGAGTAGGGGTGTTAACCCCGGTGTCTTGGCTAAATTCCCAATCTGGCCCTTGAACCATCATTGGTCACCTAATAATCCCCAGTTTACAATTGGCTCATTCATCCCCCTCCTCTCCCCTGTAACTATTCCCCAGGTCCTTGCTGCAAATGAGAATGTGTTCTCAGTCAACTTACCTGGTAAAATAACGGATAAATTAAAAAAACAAAAAAAAAACAAATGGTGAAAAGAGCTGGTCAGACTCACAAATGTCAATACACTGCTGGAAAATGCTATGACCTGAGCACCCTTTCTTGTATAATTAGCCTATTAATTATTCTGTTGTGGGTTAGGTTGAATCTACGTGCATGTTATGGTTCAGGATGAATCTATGAGCATTGTATTTAGGCATAGGGAAAGTACAGAAAGATACCTGTCTGAGGGCAAGAACAATTCCATAAAGGTTGCATAGAAACCACCTGCCTGGTTTAGGGGTTGAGTTACTGTCCAACTGTTCAGTTTCTGTGGGAAGCAAAAAGATGGCTTTCAACGTGGTAGTTGGAGAGTGGAATCAGAACAACAGGATGCAGAAAGCGGAATCGTATCTCAAGAAGGGAGATCAGAGCCAGACAGCCATCTGGCACAGCCTGGGTCAACCTACTGAGACATTTATTTTACTGTAGATAAGACTGACTGTGTCACTATGCTATTTAGTTAGGTGAATAAATCTAGTTTGAGCTTTTCTCTTTTTTCTGTCCGTCTGGGTCTGTATCTGTGTACTGTACCTAGTAAGACATACTGCAGATGGAGCTCTGATGTTTTCTGCTTTCATCACTCAACCACAACCTTTAGAAGACAACCAGGGTTTGTTCTCAAGCCAATGACTCAGGCTTGGCTACATGTCTAGCATACAATGCCCATTTAAGGAGAGTATTGCGAACTCTGTAGCATAGAAAGTATCAGTCCGAATAAAACATGTGCAGATGTCAACAGTCATTGTAATCGGATTCATTTTCTTGATAATATATATATTTCAAAGCCACAAAGCACTTTACTTCCCCTCAAGACCAGATTTAGAAGAAAAAAACCTCCCAGGGTCAAAGACAAAAGACAGAGGTTTGTCCTCAAAGTCATTAATGACCAACGTGCATGACTGGGACCTCCCTCCCTCCCTGAGCGCACTTCGCCAAGGGTTTGTCTGGAATCAAAAGCTATTACAGCTGCACAGCCTCTGTGGCTGGCGAGACTAAGGATAAGTGACAAGGTTACCCCGGGGACAGTTGACAATAGAGGACAGAGAGTGGGGCAGGAGAGAGAGAGAGGGCGGGAGGGCCAAAGGGATGTTACCCTGTGAATGAAACTGACTGAGAACTATTCTCCTTTTTTTGGTCTCCGTAGTCCACTATGTAAGAGAGATAATGGCTAAATTGAACTGCTATCCATGGCACGTACTGTATGTACTCCAGAGAATGGTTGTTCCCCACAGGATTGGGTATTAGAAGAGGGGTAAATGAGAGGCAGGTTCAGCTCATTAAATTTAAACCTGAATATTTGACCAAGCCCCTAAATTGCACTGCTCTAATAATTTGTAGCCTCTCAAAAAAAATCTATATAAATGTAATGTATTGAGCATCATTTTATATTACTCAAGGGTATGTCTAGATTGAAGTAGGCCTATGTGTATGTCCGTCTGAAATCCAATAGCAAGAAAGCTCTGATTTGATTTCAGATGGTGTAACGTGCAGACAGAATATTCCCCAGAACATTGCTGAGCACCAAATAGAACACATTTCCCTCCTTAACTTGGATATTTGCTAGTAACTGAAGAGGCATCTGTTATTGAGCCGAGGTGTGGAATGTATTGATGTGTTTGGCAAACTGTTTTCTATTCTGGTTATTACAATGCGGTTGACTTGGGACATAACATATTCAGGGGGTTGTAAACACACAGTTTGTGTTCATTATAACCTGCTGTAACAACATTAGAATGTACTCTCTAAAACAATTACCATGTGCCTCGTCTGTCAACATGTACAAAAACACACAGACAGACACAATCAAACACACTTACATTCACACATATGCACGCTCAAACACACACACGCACACACACGCACGTACGCACGCACGCACACACACACACACACACACACACACACACACACACACACACACACACACACACACACACACACACACACGTACACTCACTAAAAACTAGCTATTTTGCAGTGGTGTGCCTGCTCTCAGGGATATGCCTGCAGAGGTGGAGTGAGCTGATTATCCCTGTCATAGGAAAGCAGCCTCAACACTTTCTTACCTCTTCCATTACTGTACTATAGCTCTGCAGCTGTGCCTGGGTTACACCTGGGCACATACAGTAGAGTACAGCACTGTACCTACCTGCCTGGGCCCGTATTGACCCATTCACGTCCTTGTACTATATTTAGTACACTATTAACATGCGCCACAGAACACATTATGTTTGGTGTAAATGCATGAAGTGTGGTATCAACATAGCTAGTACTAGTGTGTAGACAGGACACATGGCTATTTTAACATTGTCATTATCTATCATACTTGCAGTGTCAATCAAAGTTGGGATTTTGAGAAAATTTGAAAAAGTCCTTAAAATGACTTCAGCATTGTGAAACACATTTCAGAATGAAATTGTTTAAAACCTTATGGTATTGTTATTTGACCTGTCCTAAGCCAAATATATGATTAAACTCATTGTCGTTTGTAAACCTACAGCCGTTTCGGTATCATACTACAGTATATTTAAGTGTTCCCTTTATTTTTTTTGAGCAGTGTATATACACACACACACAGTTGAAGATGGAAATGTACATGTTTTTATTTTTTTACCTTTATTTCGTTCTGCCTGTTAAGGGGCAGAACAACAGATTTGTACCTTGTCAGCTCGAGGATTTGAACTTGCAACCTTCCGGTTACTAGTCCAATGCTCTAACCACTAGGCTACCCACATATTGACTTTGTTGTCCTTAAGCCATTTTGCCACAACTTTGGAGGAATGCTTGGGGTCATTGTCCATTTGGAAGACCCATTTGCGACCAATCTTTAACTTCTTGACCGATGTCTTGAGATGCTGCTTCAATGTATCCACATAATTTTCCTTCCTCATGATGCCATCTATTTTATGAAGTGCACCAGTCCCACCTGCAGCAAAACACCCCCACAACATAATGCTGCCACCCCCATGCTTCACGGTGGGGATGGTGTTCTTCAGCTTGTAAGCATCCCCCTTTTTCCTCCAACATAACAATGGTCATTATGGCCAAACAGTACTATTTTCCTTTCATCAGACCAGAGAACATGTCTCCAAAAAGTACAATATTTTTCCCCCATGTGCACTTGCAAACCGTAGTCTGGCTTTTTTATGGCGGTTTTGGAGCAGTGGCTTCTTCCTTACTGAGCGGCCTTTCAGGTTATGTCGATATTGGACTCATTTTACTGTGGAAATAGATACTTTGTACCTGTTTCCTCCAGCATCTTCACAAGGTCCTTTGCTGTTGTTCTGGGATTGATTTGCACTTTTCGCACCAAAGTACGTTCATCTCTAGGAGACAGAACCCGTCTCCTTCCTGAGCGGTATGGCGGCTGCGTGGTCCCATGGTGTTTATACTTGCGTCCTATTGTTTGTACAGATGAACGTGGTACCTTCAGGCATTTGGAAATTGCTCCCAAGGATGAACCAAACTTGTAGAGGTCTACAATTTAGAGGTCTTGGCTGATTTCTTTTGATTTTCCCATGATGTCAAGGAAAGAAGCACTGAGTTTGAAGGTAGACCTCGAAATACATCCACAGGTACACCTCCAATTGACTCAAATGATGTCAATTAGCCTATCAGAAGCTTCTAAAGCCATGACATCATTTTCTGGAATTTTCCAAGCTGTTTAAAGGCACAGTCAAATTAGTGTATGTAAACTCCTGACCCGCTGGAATTGTAATATAGTGAAATATTCTGTCTGTAAACAATTGTTGGAAAATGACTTGTGTCATGCACAAAGTAGATGTCCTAGCCGACTTGTCAAAATTACAGTTTGTTAAAAATAAATTTGTGGAGTGGTTGAAAAACAAGTTGTAATGACTCCAACATAAGTGTATGTAACTTTCCGACTTCAACTGTGTATATATGTCCAGACAATAACTAAGATTTGAACATGTTTAAGGTCTGAGAAAAAGAGAAAACACTGTAAAATGATTCTCCAGTCTTTTTTGGATCTTCTTACAAATTCATATACTCTCGGGGTGTGTGTGAGAGAAAGAGAGAGAGGGAGTGTGTGGATTTCTTTAGATATTATTTTATAGATACAGTATATTGATTCAGTCAAAATAAATAACAACAATTTTTCAGATTTGAACATTTCACGACTTGATTCATTGAATTAAAAAAAAAACTAATAATACTGTAACCCCATGTGACCAAAGAATGAATACACAGTGCCTTGTAAAAGTATTCATCCCCCTTGGCGTCTTTCCTATTTTGTTGGATTACAACCTGTAATTTAAATTTATTTTTATTTGGATTTCATTTAACAGACATACACAAAATAGTCAAAATTGGTCAAGTGAAATGAAAAAAAAATACTTATTTAAAAAAATGGTTTAAAAAAAATGGAAAACGGAAAAGAGTGTGTGCATATACAGTATGCATATGTATTCACCCCCTTATCTATGAAGCCCCTACATAAGATCTGGGGCAACCAACTACCTTCAGCAGTCACATAATTAGTTAAATAAAGTCCACCTGTGTGCAATCTAAGTATAACATGACCTGTCACATGATCTCAGTATATATACAACTATTCTGAAAGGCCCCAGAGTCTGCAACACAACGAAGCAAGGGGCACCACCAAGCAAGCAGCACCATGAAGACCAACAAGCTCTCCAAACAGGTCAGGGGGAAAGTTGTGGAGAAGTACAGATCAGGGTTGGGTCATAAAAAAATATCAGAATTTTTTTACATCCACGGAGCACCATTAAATCCATTATTAAAAAAATGGAAAGAATATGGCTACACAACAAACCTGCCAAGAGAGGGCTGCCCACCAAAACTCACGGACCAGGCAAGGAGGGCATTAATCAGAGAGGCAACAAAGAGACCAAAGATAACCCTGAAGGAGCTGCAAAGCTCCACAGCGGAGATTGCTCAGACACAAGAGGCATGTGGCAGGGTCTACAGTCAATCACGGACTACAGGAAGAAATCCAGCCCAGTCACGGACCAGGATGTCCTGCTTCACAGGCAGACTAAATAACTTTTTTGCCCGCTTTGAGGACAATACAGTGCCACTGACACGGCCTGCAACGAAAACTTGCGGTCTCTCCTTCACTGCAGCCGAGGTGAGTAAGACATTTAAACGTGTTAACCCTCGCAAGGCTGCAGGCCCAGACGGCATCCCCAGCCGCGCCCTCAGAGCATGCGCAGACCAGCTGGCCGGTGTGTTTACGGACATATTCAATCAATCCCTATACCAGTCTGCTGTTCCCACATGCTTCAAGAGGGCCACCATTGTTCCTGTTCCCAAGAAAGCTAAGGTAACTGAGCTAAACGACTACCGCCCCGTAGCACTCACTTCCGTCATCATGAAGTGCTTTGAGAGACTAGTCAAGGACCATATCACCTCCACCCTACCTGACACCCTAGACCCACTCCAATTTGCTTACCGCCCAAATAGGTCCACAGACGATGCAATCTCAACCACACTGCACACTGCCCTAACCCATCTGGACAAGAGGAATACCTATGTGAGAATGCTGTTCATTGACTACAGCTCGGCATTCAACACCATAGTACCCTCCAAGCTCGTCATCAAGCTCGAGACCCTGGGTCTCGACCCCGCCCTGTGCAACTGGGTACTGGACTTCCTGACGGGCCGCCCCCAGGTGGTGAGGGTAGGCAACAACATCTCCTCCCCGCTGATCCTCAACACTGGGGCCCCACAAGGGTGCGTTCTGAGCCCTCTCCTGTACTCCCTGTTCACCCACGACTGCGTGGCCACGCACGCCTCCAACTCAATCATCAAGTTTGCGGACGACACAACAGTGGTAGGCTTGATTACCAACAACGACGAGACGGCCTACAGGGAGGAGGTGAGGGCCCTCGGAGTGTGGTGTCAGGAAAATAACCTCACACTCAACGTCAACAAAACTAAGGAGATGATTGTGGACTTCAGGAAACAGCAGAGGGAACACCCCCCTATCCACATTGATGGAACAGTAGTGGAGAGGGTAGCAAGTTTTAAGTTCCTCGGCATACACATCACAGACAAACTGAATTGGTCCACTCACACAGACAGCATTGTGAAGAAGGCGCAGCAGCGCCTCTTCAACCTCAGGAGGCTGAAGAAATTCGGCTTGTCACCAAAAGCACTCACAAACTTCTACAGATGCACAATCGAGAGCATCCTGGCGGGCTGTATCACCGCCTGGTACGGCAACTGCTCCGCCCTCAACCGTAAGGCTCTCCAGAGGGTAGTGAGGTCTGCACAACGCATCACCGGGGGCAAACTACCTGCCCTCCAGGACACCTACACCACCCGATGTCACAGGAAGGCCATAAAGATCATCAAGGACATCAACCACCCGAGCCACTGCCTGTTCACCCCGCTATCATCCAGAAGGCGAGGTCAGTACAGGTGCATCAAAGCTGGGACCGAGAGACTGAAAAACAGCTTCTATCTCAAGGCTATCAGACTGTTAAACAGCCACCACTAACATTGAGTGGCTGCTGCCAACACACTGACACTGACTCAACTCCAGCCACTTTAATAATGGGATTGATGGGAAATGATGTAAATATATCACTAGCCACTTTAAACAATGCTACCTTATATAATGTTACTTACCCTACATTATTCATCTCATAGGCATACGTATATACTGTACTCTATATCATCGACTGTATCCTTATGTAATACATGTATCACTAGCCACTTTAACTATGCCACTTTGTTTACATACTCATCTCATATGTATATACTGTACTCGATACAATCTACTGTATCTGCCTATGCTGCTCTGTACCATCACTCATTCATATATCCTTATGTACATATTCTTTATCCCCTCACACTGTGTACAAGACAGTAGTTTTGGAATTGTTAGTTAGATTACTTGTTGGTTATTACTGCATTGTCGGAACTAGAAGCACAAGCATTTCGCTACACTCGCATTAACATCTGCTAACCATGTGTATGTGACAAATAAAATTTGATTTGATTTGATTTGATTTGGAGTATCTGTCCTTAGGACCACTTTAAGCCGTACACTCCACAGAGCTGGGCTTTAAGGAAGAGTGGCCAGATAAAAGCCATTAATGAAAAAAATAAGCAAACATGTTTGGTGTTTGCCAAAAGACATGTGGGAGACTCCCCAAACATATGGAAGAAGGTACTCTGGTCAGAAGAGCCTAAAATTGAGCTTTTTGGCCATCAAGGAAAACGCTATGTTGGTGCAAACCCAACACCTCCCACCTCCCGAGAACACCATCAGCATCATGCTGTGGAGATGTTTTTTTATCGGCAGGGACTGATAAACTAGTCAGAATTGAAGGAATGATGGATGGCGCTACATACAGGGAAATTCTTGAAGGGATTCCTGTTTCAGTTTAATAGAGATTTGAGACTGGGACGGAGGTTCACCTTCCAGCAGGACAATGCCCCTAAGGATACTGTTAAAGCAAAACTCAATCAGATTAAGGGGAAACATTTAAATGTCTTGTAATGGCCTAGGAATGGCCCAGACCTCAATCCAATTGAGAATCTGTGGTATGACTTAAAATTGCTGTACATCAGAGGAACCTATCCAACTTGAAGGAGCTGGAGCAGTTTTGTCTTGAAGAATGGACAAACATTCCTGTGGCTAGATGTGCCAAGCTTATAGAGACATACCCCAAGAGACTTGCAGCTATAATTGCTGCAAAAGGTGGCTCTACAAAGTATTGAATATGGGGGGGTGAATAGTTATGCTATATGTTATTCACAATAAAAAATATTCTGAATATTCAAAGTGGTAGGCATGTTGTGTAAATCAAATGATACAAAGATCCCAAAAATCTATTTCAATTCCAGGTTGTAAGTCAACAACATAGGAAAAATGCCAACGCAGGTGAATACTTACGCAAGCCACTGCAGTACAATATAAAAAAGTCACATTGTATACAAACGCTTTGGCTGGTTTAAAACATACCCTTACAAGGAAAAACCCACATAATTGAATGTTTTTGGAACACTTCACGTGATTATGTGAAATTCATGTGGTTATTCCGTAAGGGTATTCAAGGTTTAAAAAGGCATGTAAAGTTTGCAATTTCCACTTGACTTTTTTTGACTTGATTTGCCCTTACAAAAAAAATATAAACCCTTGCAAAAATGTCCATTAATTATAATCCACACAATTTATGTTGTCTGTTGCAGCAAGATTATTTTCTTGCTGTGAGAAGCAAGGTCAAAATTAAGATCTGACAGCAAATCTTGATTTGGGACCTATGCAAGTCTCTTGAGCTTTCAGACACATCCTGAATATATTTAATAAATTGTTTGACTTTTACAGTGTGTGTTCTAGTTCAAAATGCTATTTTCCTCTTGTTTTAGATGACCAAAGTACTTCTCATTGACACATACACTAAATTACCAAAAGTAATGGTAATTTAATGCTTGTCGAATATCTCATTCCAAAATCCTAGTCATCAATATGGAGTTGGTGCCCCCTTTGCTGCTAAAACAGCCTTCACTTTTCTGGGAAGGCTTTCCACTAGATGTTGGTACATTGCTGTGGGGACTTGCTTCCATTCAGCCACAAGGACATTAGTGAGATCGGGCACTGGTGTTGGGCGATCGGCGTTCCAATTCAAACCAAAGGTGTTCGATGGGGTTAAGGATCAGGGCTCTGTGTAAGCCAGTCAAGTTCTTCCACAACATTTCTGTATGGACCTCACTTTGTGCACTTTGGCATTGCCACGCTTAAACGGGAAAGGGCCTTCCCCAAACTGTTGCCACAAAGTTGGAAGCACAGAATGTCTAGAATGTCCCTTCACTGGAACTAAGGGGCCTAGCCCGAAACATGAAAAACAGCCCCAGACTGTTATCTTTCCTCTACTAAACTTTACAGTTGGAACTATGCATTCGGGCAGGTAGCGTTCTCTTGAAATCCATCAAACTCAGATATGTCTGTCAGACTGCTAAATGGTGAACCGTGATTCATCACTCCAGAGAACGTGTTTCCACTGCTCCACAGTCCAATGGCGGCGAGCTTTACACCACTCCAGCCGAAGCTTGGCAATGCGTATGGTGATCTTGGCATTGCTCGGCTGCTCTGCCATGGAAACCCATTTCATTAAGCTCCCAACAGTTCTTGCGCTGACATTGCTTCCAGAGGCAGTTGGAACTCGGTAGTAAGTGTTGCAACTGAGGACAGACGATTTTACACACTACATTCTACTGCACTCAGCGGTCCCGTTCTGTGAGCTTTGTGGCCTACCACTCTGCGGCTGAGCTGTTTTGGCTCCTAGATATTTCCACTTCACAATAACAGCACTCATAGTTGACCTGTGCAGCTCTAGCAGGGCAGAAATTTAACAAACTGACTTGTTGGAAAGGTGGCATCCTATGACGGTGCCAAGTTGAAAGTCACTGAGCTCTTCAGTGAGGCCACTCTACTGCCAATGTTTGTCTAAGGTGATTGCATGGCCGTGTGCTCGATTTTATACACATGTCAGCAACTGGTGTGGCTGAAATAGCCAAATACATTAATTTGAAGGGGTGTCCACATACTTTTATATATATATATATATATATATATATATATATATATAGTGTATATGACCTTGAACTACAGAGCATAATTGCAGTAATGATGTGTAACTAGTGAGAAGGAACAGATTATCTTATGATGGATCATGTGAATCCCATCAATCATATTTCCAGGGGCATGGGGGAAGGGGTGTGATTGGCAGACAGTTAACCGTGAAATTCAGTTGCAGAGACGTTAAAAGGGATGCAATTTGCCAGAGGGATTGGGGTGAATCCCACCACCACATTCTCATGCAAATGCATGCACATACAAAACACACACACACACACGTGTACACACACACACACAAACATACACACAGTGTCACTCTTATCTTCCTATGGGAATTAAAGGCCCAGAATTCAGGTATGGACTCTACCCTGACATGATTATTACATTATTATTAGCTCAATCACGCAAAATCCCCTTCTGTTTCCATGACAACAATGCTGAGTATAAGTCATCAGTGAGTACTTGTTGAGCATTTCACAATGGATCAACATGGACACAGTTCCACACCAGTGTTATATAACTGCTCAGCATGTTTGTTGTGTAGCTGAAAAAGAATGCAAATTTGACCCTTAGTGGATGCCTCTGCGCTATTTGACTTGACAATTGGCAACATACTGTACCATTTACACCACTAATGAGAAAATGTCTCACTCGCCTGCAGCAAAGCTCAGGGCAGTAATTCCGCACTCCGCCGCCGTAATAATAAGCTTCACAAAGTCCAAATGAAAACTTCAAGTTTCCTTCTAATTAGGATATGTTTTCCCGACAAAAAATAATGTTTCCTGACACTCATTGCCTCCAGCATTGGAGGAGAAGATACTCAGTGGTCTATGCGGATATACAGACTATATATTTAGTAAATTATATGGATTTTGCAGATCTAGACAGTGGCCCTAGGGGAAATGGTTCAGAGGCTTTGCTCACAGTCAGAAGAGGGAATGGAAGGGGTCACAAGAAGCCAGGACGGACTTAAATGGAGGAAGTGAAAACAAGTTGTACATTATGAGAAGGAGGCAGAGTTGTTAAAAAATAACTCTCATAAGACTCTCGCCAAGTCTTGAATCGTCTGCAGCACAAATTCCCATTTTATTCAGAGCAGAATGAGAGTTGTTCTGGCTCCGCTACGGGCAAAATGAACTCATAAACTTGGCAAGCACAGTGGGCCGCTACCCAGGATTTTATAATCAAAGACATGCATTTTCCCATAAGCCCTGTGAGACAATACTGTATATATTATAATTATACAAACAATAGAATATATCACCAGAAATGCAGTGATAACTTATTGTAAATAAATATATATACAGTACCAATCAAAAGTTTGGACACACCTACTTTTTTCAAGGTTTTTCTTTATTTGTAATATTTTCCACATTGTAGAACAATAGTGAAGACATGAAAACTATGAAATAACACATATGAAATCATGTGTCTGACATCGTTTAAAAGCTTAACATCTTGTTAATCCAGCCGCTTTGTCAGAATTTAAAAAGGCTTTACGGCGAAAGCATACCATGCGATTATCTGAGGACAGCGCCCGTGTACAAAAGCATAAAAAATATTTTCCAAACCAGCAGAGGCATCACAAAAGTCAGAAATGCATACAAAGGAATCCCAAATGTTACCAACAAACTTTGTCCAAACAAGTCAAACAACGTTTCTAATTAATCCTCAGGTATCCTAATATGTAAATAAACAATACAATTTAAGACAGAGTGTGTTCAATACCGGAGATAAATAACTAAGTGTGCACCCTCATCCACGCGCGCCACAAGACTACAGTCAAAATGAGAGAAACCTAGAAGAACTACAAATTCTAGCTAATTTAAATTTAAAAAAACAAGCCTGAAACCCTTTCTGAAGACTGCTGACATAGGAACTGCTATCTGGGAGGATTTCCTTTGATTTTCCCATAGACAGCCATTTCAATGCGTGGTCACCTCCACAACAAAATAATTCAGGTTTTCACCTGCCTGTCAGTTCTGTTATACTCACAGACATGATTTTAACAGTTATAAAAACTTCAGAGTGTTTTCTATCCAATACTACCAATTATATGCATATCCTAGCTTCCGGGCCTGAGTAACAGGCAGTTTACTTTGGGCACCTCAGTCACCCTTTTTGGTAAAAGACCAAGTCCATATTAAGCAAAAAACAGCTAAAATAAGAAAAGAGAAATGACAATCCATCATTACTTTAAGACATGAAGGTCAGTCAATACGGAACATTTCAAAGTTTATTCAAGTGCAGTTGCAAACACCATCAAGCGCTATGATGAAACTGGCTCCCATGAGGACCGCCAAAGGAAAATTCATTTGAGTTACCAGCGTCAGAAATTGCAACCCAAATAAATGTTTCACAGAATTCAAGTAACAGACACATCTCAAAATCAACTGTTCAGTGGAGAATCCGACCTTCATTGTCGAATTGCTGCAAAGAAACCACTACTAAAGGACACCAATAAGAAGAAGAGACTTGCTTGGGCCAAGAAACATGAGCAATGTACATTAAACCGGTGGAAATCTGTCCTTTGGTCCAAATTTGAGATTTTTGGTTCCAAATTCTGTGTCTGTGAGACGCAGAGTAGGTGAACGGATGATCTCTGCATGTGTGGTTCCCACCGTGAAGCATGGAGGAGGAGGTGTGATGGTGTGGGGGTGCTTTGCTGGTGACACTGTTGGTGATTCCTTTAGAATTCAAGGCCCACTTAACCAGCTTGGCTACCACAGAATTCTGCAGCGATACGCCATCCCATCTGGTTTGCACTTAGTGGGACAATCATTTGTTTTTCAACAGGACAATGACCCAACACACCTCCAGGCTGTGTAAGGGCTATCTGACCAAGAAGGAGAGTAATGGAGTGCTGCATCAGATGACCTGGCCTCCACAATCACCCGACCTTAACACAATTGAGATGGTTTGGGATGAGTTGGACCGCAGAGTGAAGGAAAAGCAGCCAACAAATGTTCAGCATATGTTGGAACTCCTTCAAGACTGTTGGAAAAGCATTCCAGGTGAAGCTGGTAGAGAGAATGCCAAGAGTGTAGAAAGGGCAAAGGGTGGCTACTTTGGCAAAGGGTGGCTACTTTGAAGAATCTCAAATATAAAATATATATTGATTTGTTTAACACTTTTTTGGTTACTACACGATTCCATACAGTATGTGTTATTTCATTGTTTTGATGTCTTCTATTATTCTACAATGTAGAAAATAGTAAAAATAAAGAAAAACCCTTGAATGAGTATGTTTGTCCAATCTTTTGACTGGTACTGTATATACTGTATATAAATACAACCACAAAAACAGGGACCAAGTAATCTGTAATTTTACTGACAACAGTTAGCATTTTTCCAATTAAGAAATCTTGAGATAAAAACAGACAGTATGTGCTGTATATTAATAAAAGACATGGACACAGACAGTATACAGTAGACTGTTTATTAATAAAAGACATGGAGACAGACAGTACACAGTAGACCGTATATTATCTAAAAGACATGGACATAGACACTATACAGTAGACCGTATATTAACTAAAAGACATGAACACAGACAGTATACAGTAGACAGTATATTAACTAAAAGACATGAACACAGACAGTATACAGTAGACAGTATATTAACTAAAAGACATGGACACAGACAGTATACAGTAGACCGTATATTAACTAAAAGACATGGAGACAGACGGTATACAGTAGACAGTATATTAACTAAAAGACATGAACACAGACGGTATAGACAGTATATTAACTAAAAGGCATGGAGACAGACAGTATAGACAGTATATTAACTAAAAGACATGGAGACAGACGGTATAGACAGTATATTAACTAAAAGACATGAACACAGACGGTATAGACAGTATATTAACTAAAAGACATGGAGACAGACAGTATAGACAGTATATTAACTAAAAGGCATGGAGACAGACGGTATAGACAGTATATTAACTAAAAGACATGGAAACAGACGGTATAGACAGTATATTAACTAAAACACATGGAAACAGACGGTATAGACAGTATATTAACTAAAAGACATGGAGACAGACGGTATAGACAGTATATTAACTAAAAGACATGGAAACAGACGGTATAGACAGTATATTAACTAAAAGACAAAGTATTGACAAGTTGAGTCAGGGATGTGTCCTATCACTTTTCCCTTCTTGTTGGCTATTAACTGGGTTATGAGGAAGACTACCGAATGGAGATAACAGGACAACCTCAACTTTTAGTATGATGGAACAAGCTGGAGAAGACCATTCAAAACACAGTGCAGTGTTTGATGCAGTGTTTGATCTTCCCCGAGGAGTCATGGGTCTAAGAAAATAAGTAGCTGAAACATCAGCAATGCATCAGAGTAGAGGGTGAAGTATGTTGAGTGAATATCAATCAAAAGCATTGATCCTTAAATACACTTAATCCTTATGCAATATTTAACTTTTCAAATTTAATTTCACACAATCCCCAAGTTCGTACATGCTGTCAGATTTCCTCAGCCGTGATTGAATCAAAGCCTCATCGTCAACAATGCACTTACTTTTAAAGCTCAACATATGCTTGAATCGACATCTGCAGCATTTACCATGAATGTGATCGCCGCAAACATCAGAGAAATTGTATTTTTTACAATTGTATTTTTACAATAAACAAAAAGCTGCAAAGTTGACTGTGCCGCGTGCTTATCAACAACACACCTTCAGTTGAATCCTAGCCTTAGGTCACTACAATACACCAGTGAGGATTCAGTGGGTTGACATTTACGTCATTTAGCAGATGCGCTTATCCAGAGTGACTTAGTGCATACATTTCAGACCTTTTTTCCCCCCTTTCTCCTCCATACTGGTCCCTCGTTGGAATCAAACTCACAACCTTGGCATTGCAAGAGCCCTACTCCTCCCACTGAGCCACATGGGACTATACAACAACAGTTACACACTCCATACCGACAAAGGGAGAACGCTAACGCTCATAATGTTCTCATAATATTATATAACTGCACTAGTAAAGTATTATTGTCACATATAATAGGTTATTTCCTTTTTACTGTGCCACATGTACAATAAGTAATTGATTAATGGACCTGGTAAGCTGGTGACAATAGCTTTGTTCACACAAGGACTCTTCAGGGCAGAAGGTGAGGCTACGGAGGATGTTTTAAGCACGGCTAACCTTGTCGGCAGAGGACTTAACGGCACGCTCGATAACACAAACAATGTCATTAGGCACAAACAGGACCTGTTGCTCCTGTTGTTGATGGGGAAAGATAACCACTGCTTAATTTGCATGAGAATCGTCGTCACCGAACCGATTCGGGTCTTAGCTTAATAATAATAAAAGTGTGCATTATAATACAGATGCTTAATTAAGGGTGAAGTTACTGATAATTAACTGCCGACCTTGCTAAATGTCAATCAACAGGTTATCTTCAAAAACAAGGGGCGGATTTAGCAATGGAAGGGAAAATGGTTAAATCTGGCTAAATATACTCTCCGTGCCCGTTCTAGTCTGCTGTTATTCTCTACATATGTAGGATCTTAATTTGAGCCAGTTTGCTACAGCAGGAAAATAATTATTCAGCAACAATGTGAATTATTATGTGGATTATAATTAATGGACATTTGTGTAGGGGTTGATACATTTTTCGTAAAGGAAAATCACGACTGAAAGTTATCCTGCAAGATTCCTATATCTGTATGTATGATTATTAATTTCATAAGTGATAGGAGTATTTGTAGGAATCCTTAGGTTTTTACAGAAACAGGCTGAATACTGAGAGTAGGGCACTTCTGGTAAATTGTGTCAGTGCAGAGTAACACAATTATATAGCATTGTCCAACAGCACATTTTCAGGGTTTTGGGTCAACAAGAGTTTGATGAAATCTCCATAAAAAAACACCACGGTCGCAGTTAACATGTGTTTCATTTCATGAATTTACCTTAATTGATTCAGGACTGCCTCTGCACAGTTGGCGGCAATCCATCACCGCACTCACTGTGTCGAATATAAGAAAGCCAACCTATCAGCCCTGCCCACTTCCCCCTTCCAATGTCAACCCGTTTTAAGGAAAGATTCTGTTTTTTCCCCCCTTATAACTCCATCGTCATCAACCATAATGAACAAGCCTAATGGTGGCTTCAAGTGAAGGGAGGCAGACCAGTGGGGCAAGAACTCGTCTTTTTTCTTACCCACTCTTTATGGGCAAGGAGTTTGGATTTACTGTTTTAATAAGACTGCTGTATTTCTTTCCCCCTCTCCTGTATTTATGGTGCCCTGAATTATGCCACCAAACATTATCCCAGTGAGCCAGGAGTTATGGGGACATCACCTTACATCACCAGAGATGTATCAGTACAATGAAATATGACTTCACAAGCAGGGCAGATCCAGCCGTGCCAGTTGGATTGAGTATCCGGGGGCTGACGGAGCACGGGAGAGCACGAAGATGCTTTTTCCTCATTGCCATACATTTCATATTCAGCAATCAGTCATAGTAGACGTTTCCTGACCAGAGCAACAGGTCTTCAGTCACAATAAATGCCCTTCGCAGGTATTCACAAAGCCTCAAAGTCAAAAGTGTACCTTTGAGTACAATCACTGGACGGACCCTTTGAGTACAATCAAGTCAAGCAGAACAGTTTGTTTACGATTAAGTCACTGTCAAAGATCTGGACAACAGAATTCCCCAGAGAATAGACTTTGAGGAGTTTCAGAGCAATATCTTTCTCCTAAAGGGTACTTTGGCTGTGCACATAGGTAGGGGAACACTTTTTGGTTCCAGGTAGAACTCTTTAGGATTCCATGTAAAACCCTCTGTGGAAAGGGTTTTGGAACCAATTCTAGGTAGAACTCTTTTGGAAACAAAAAGGGTTCTTCAAAGGGTTATCCTATGGGGACAGCCGAAGAACCCTTTTAGGTTCTAGATAGCACCTTTTGTACTACGAGTACTATGATATGACAGCTAATAGCTGTAATATAATTTTTTTGTCAACATACTGAATTGTAATTGGTTGCATTCTACCGTCATTACATACTGCGCTATGATTGGTTAAGACTATCCAGGTCGTAAGGTAATTTCAGTTGATCATGGCCGGAGACACATGAACATGGCAGCTAAAGCTAGCTAATAAAGAGCTAGAGTTTTATAAAGATCCTGTCCTACTATTATTTTGTGCAAAGCGTAAAAAACAAGACAATCGCCATCAGTTTCTCCAACTATTGCACCTGTTATTCCAGCAGGCAATGCCACAAGGCAGGATATTATTATATTTACAGTACACCACTAGCCATGCTACTGTATCACCTGTTATTACAGCAGGCAATGCCACAAGGCAGAATATTGTCATATATACAGTACACCACCAGCCATGCTACTGTATCACCTGTTATTACAGCAGGCAATGCCACAAGGCAGAATATTGTCATATATACAGTACACCCCTAGCCATGCTACTGTATCACCTGTTATTACAGCAGGCAATGCCACAAGGCAGAATATTGTCATATATACAGTACACCACTAGCCATGCTACTGTATCACCTGTTATTACAGCAGGCAATGCCACAAGGCAGAATATTGTCATGTATACAGTACACCACTAGCCATGCTACTGTATCACCTGTTATTACAGCAGGCAATGCCACAAGGCAGAATATTGTCATGTATACAGTACACTACTAGCCATGCTACTGTATCACCTGTTATTACAGCAGGCAATGCCACAAGGCAGAATATTGTCATATATACAGTACACCACTAGCCATGCTACTTTATCACAAACACAGGTAATGAATAACAATATACCCAGAGGACAAAATACACCAGATTACAACCAAATGCTTCTTGGATAAAATATTCCTTTTGCAATCAGTATACAACCTGACATCACAAAATTGCAACTACTTTTGCCTGCTGGGTAAGCACTAAGGCCACTTGTTTGGCACCAGCAGCTCCACAGCAGAATAAGCGCTGTGTAATAGTTTACAGTTCACACGCCATCTGCATCAATGCATCACAATAACTCACTGCACATTATTCACTCGGTTTGTCGCTAAGCCGCTCAACATGTAGATGAGCTGCTGTTACACCATGGTGAAATCAGACTGCTGGAAAATACCTAGTGGCAAAGCAGCATCTTCTGTCGTCTCCGCAGTCCCATTTCCTTTTTTTGCCAAGCAGCGTTCCAACCAACGTTCCATCTACATTCCATCATAATGTGAGACATGTCAATCAGAGCTCATAAGAAGCACACTGATCTCCCAGAGAGATTATTATGTCATCAGAGGATATAGAGGAAACATGCACATCTCCCTGTCCGTCCTCTCCTGAGGAGGGTTTGAAAAATATAGGAAGAGACTCCTTGGCTGTGATTAGAGAGGGAGATTGAGTGCATTTGTGCAACGTGGCGACGGCTTATTACAATGCATAGCATGTTGTTGGAATGATGTGTTGTGTTCTGTATACTCCCAATAGCTTTCCAAAATGTCAATGCAACACAATACACAACCTCCGCTTGGCCTATTGTTCTACTCAACTGTTTAATATTGCCAGCTTGCTGATGCACAGTATATCCTAATTGCTTTTTTGGTCCGAAAAGGAGATTGCAAAATGCATTGATTCCAGTCCAATCTCAGAGACACTCTTTCAAACTTTTAGATTTAATCGCTTCAGTGCCAGTAACACAGCTAGTCCTCCCTCCAGAGTGGAAAAATGCATCATCCTTACACTGTCGCCGATGTGTAGTGAGCTGCATGATGCAGTCACAATTGAGAAAATGAATGGGAAGTTACCATTGTGAAAATTAATGGGAAGTTACAATTGAGAAAATATATGAGAAGTTACAAGTGAGAAAATGAATGGGAAGTTACCATTGTGAAAATGAATGGGAAGTTACCATTGAGAAAAAGTAATGGGAAGTTACCATTGTGAAAATGAATGGGAAGTTACCATTGTGAAAATGAATGGGAAGTTACCATTGAGAAAAAGTAATGGGAAGTTACCATTAGAAAATGAATGGGAAGTTAATATTTTGAAAATGAATGGGAGCTCTAACGTTTGAACTCTCCCAGCAGTCTTGTTTTTTGAGAGATGGCATGGTAAAATTGTGTATATTGCCTCTGTAGATTAAAATACAAGCTCTGGTCTGTATAGATGCTTGTTCTCTCTCTCTCTCTGATAGATTTAAAACAATGTACAATGGAGAATAATCCTTACTTTAACTTTCCGTGCTGTTGTTTGGGAACATTGGATATATTGAATCAAAACCCTTGAAGAAACATGTCTATTCTGTCACACACATGGCATTAGTATATTGTCAATGCTGCAGGCTCTATTTCTTGTGGTTGTAGGTAACAATTCCAGGCAACTACGGACATCAATTTCCAAGCGAGTCCCAAGCTTCCTAGTAATATGAAACCATCCATGAAACAATTGTTTGATACATAATAGAAAAATTTGTTTTCGCTTCCTTGTTTGCGTGAGTCAAAGTCTTCCCACAGGAGCCCGTACACATATTTCCTCTCCTGTTTTGGTTTTCAATTAATTTACTTAATGTATTTTCATCCCCTGGTTTTAAAACACCTCAAAAGGAACTGCCTCCATGCTGTTATGAGACTATTTCTTATTAAGAGAGTCATTCATCCCTATTCATCTCTCCTGGGTCAGGCATGTGACTGGTGTACTGCCAACTAGCTGTTCGGCAGTTACACATGTTGGAATTTGTCCTTGTCGTCTCCCAAATTAGCCAGATAATTACTCAAGGCTAAACGGTGTTCAGGACAACAACAATGAAAAAAGAGGGACGGGGACCAAATATAGCAACACCTTGTGAATATCATAACAGTTATATTGTACAGGACAGCAGACCTGGATTCAAATACTATTTGAAATAATTTCAAATGCTTTATCTGGGCTTGATTGAGCTTGTCTGATGCAGTGGAACCAATAGAGTAGTTGCAAAACTACATTTCTCTAAAACTGTTTGACTAGCTAGCTAACAAACATACAGTGCATATACATTATTTTACATAATTTCCTATCACAGCAATGACAAACCACAGTTGACCACCTCACTGACCAAAATGGCTGACCTTTAGCCCATCATAAGAAGGTTCATGTCCTAAATCGTATTTTAATTCTTAATTATATGGGGACGACCTCCAAGGGAGGTCCATATTTGTAAGGACACAAACCCACACAGACACACACTGACACACACTGACACACACACACACACACACACACACACACACACACACACACACACACACACACACACACACACACACACATTCAAAAATGTTGAACTCTGCTGTGGTCAAATAAAGCAACCATCATAAAACAACTTATCAGTGCAAAATTTGAATTGTGACACACTTACCGATCATGTGCCATGGTGAAATAACTTTGATGGGCTTCAACTCCATCACCACAGTCTTCACCCTTTCAAACTTCTGGTAGGCTAGACAGGTACTGACCTTTAAGCTCAAAGTGACAAATTGAAACATTGTGCGCACGCTGATGTGGCATTCATAGAAATAATCATTTCACATATAATAAATAGAATGTGATCGATAAACAAAAGGTCATTTCACTTGTCCAACTGTCCACATACTTGACAATTCCACACCAGAAGAAGCGTAGGTTGATTTTGGCAATCATGCACTGCACTCCGAAATGGCCAGCATGCATTTTGGTCAGCACGGCCTCCTTCTCCTCCTTTGTGATAATCACCCTCCTGCGTGGCTGGTCATCCTTACCCTGTAGGTGTATGTGATTGCCTAACAAGTTGGAAGGCAATAGTTATTTAAATACTAGAGTTTAAGTCTGGAGATATGTGAATGTGGTAGGCCTGATCACCGACAACGACGAGACAGCCTACAGGGAGGAGGTCAGAGACCTGACAGGGTGGTGCCAGAATAACAACCTATCCCTCAACGTAACCAAGACTAAGGAGAGGATTGTGGACTACAGGAAAAGGAGGATCGAGCACGCCTCCATTCTCATCAATGGGGCTGTAGTGGAGCAGGTTGAGAGCTTCAAGTTCCTTGGTGTCCACATCAACAACAAGAGATCACCGTCCAAACACACCAAGACAGCCGTGAAGAGGGCACGACAAAGCCTATTCCTCCTCAGGAAACTAAATAGATTTGGCATGGGTCCTGAGATCTTCAAAATGTTCTACAGCTGCAACATCGAGAACATCCTGGTTGCATCACTACCTAATACGGCAATTGCTTGGCCTCTGACCGCAAGGCACTACAGAGGGTAGTGCATACGGCCCAGTACATCACTGGGGCTAAGTTGCCTGCCATCCAGGACCTCTACACCAGGCAGTGTGAGAGGAAGGCCCTAATAATTGTCAAAGACCCCAGCCACCCCAGTCATAGACTGTTCTCTCTGCTACCGCATGGCAAGCGGTACCGGAGTGCCAAGTCTAGGACAAAAAGGCTTCTCAACAGTTTTTACCCCCAAGCCATAAGACTCCTAAACAGGTAACCAAATGGTTACCCGGACTATTTGCATTGTGTGCCCCCTCCCAACCTCTCTTTTTAACTTGCTGCTACTCTCTGTTTATCATATATGCATAGTCACTTTAACTATACATTCATGAACATACTACCTCAATTGGGCCAACCAACCAGTGCTCCAGCACATTGGCTAACCGGGCTATCTGCATTGTGTCCCACCCACCAACCCCTCTTTTACGCTACTGCTACTCTCTGTTTATCATATATGCATAGTCCCTTTAACCATATCTACGTGTACATACTACATCAATCAGCCTGACTAACCAGTGTCTGTATGTAGCCTCGCTACTTTTATAGCCTCGCTACTGTATATAGCCTGTCTTTTTACTGTTGTTTTATTTCTTTACCTACCTATTGTTCACCTAATACCTTTTTTGCACTATTGGTTAGAGCCTGTAAGTAAGCATTTCACTATTCACGGTTGTATTTGGTGCATGTGACAAATAAACTTTGATTTGATTTTCTCAGCCTCCCCCTTCAAATGTTGTTGAGATCAGTGGTTCCTTCATAGTACTTCACCTGGTTGGAAATAAAAAATAAAAAAATCTCCTCGAGGGATGCCATTAAAGTGCAAGCTACATACAAACAGAAAGCTACAATAACAGTTACCTAGCTGGCTTTAGTTAGCTAAATAAAACTGTCTGGCTAGCTAGCTAACAAGCTGACTAGGCAGGCTGAGGTAAATGAGCAGCTAGCAATGTCAATCTGAAAACTGCTTAAATTATTTAACAATGTTATCATATAATAAGACAAATATATGGTAAGGAAAGTCTTCTCTTTTCAGTATTTTCTGAAGCAGTACTGTAGGTAGTCAGCAGGTAGTCACGATTGTCAGGTAATACATTTGTGCGGACCGAAGGCGCTTATAAGGTGAAATAGAACTAGAACTACCCGCGTCCTCCGTCCTCTGGATGCTTTGGGGCAAATTATTATTATTATTTTAAGGGGGAAAAATTGGGTGACACCAAAGCCCGCGGGGGCTGCGGGGGTGTGTGGAACGCCAGTGCTCCAGTGTTGTATTGGTGGACATCTCTAATAAAATTAAAATAATTGGATAGATACCTGGGGGCTGAATCTAATAATTTTGTGGACCAGACCAAGTTGAATTAATATTACCCTTTCCTATACAGAGCCACCCTAGTTGATTAAAATGCTCGACCTCCAGATGAGTACGAGGTGGGAGTACAATGTACAATTCGCACCAGCTTGTTTTGGTTGGTCTGTTGCTTATTCTTTAGATGTGTGGGTATGCTGGTGAACCATGACGTGCACGCATAATCAGTGATAATGAACTAGCGCACCTGCCAGAACATATACAAACTTGTTTACAATCGTTGGTAATCAAATTTACAGCAACACCAATTAATATCCTCAAATTTTATGTGGCTCATTAAACAACCACGTAGATAAATATTGATAAAGTCGTTTATGCCTTGATCCATCTATAGACAGTAGATTTAAAGCTGCAATGTGTAACTTTTTTTGGGCGACCCAATCAAACCCACATAGAAATGTGAGTTGTAGATCAGTCATTCTCATTGAATGCAAGTCTAAGAAGCGGTAGATCTGTTATATGTGCGCTATTTCTATGCTTAAGTTTTTTGTTGTTGCATCTTTTACATACACAGCTGGTGTACTCTAGTCTACAATATTTTTAGTTATGGAAAATAAATTTCACAGCGGTTTAGGTGGTTCATTGATTTTCCACACTATACTTGATTGTTTTGACACAAACTGAAATTAGGCAAACTATTAGAATTTTTGCAACCAGTAAATATTCCGACTCTGATTTCTGCATAGTGCATCTTTAACATGTCACAAGCTCCCTTCAGACTATTTTAAAATAATACCTCATATTCCATATGAAACCTCATTTTTGATCAGATTAACAAAACTGGTAACAAAACTCTCTCTCTTTACTCTATAAGCAGGAAGATGGCCTCTCGCTCCCAGTGGAGAACTGAAGATCACTGTTACTGTACATTTGCAGTTCACACCATGGACCAGTATGACCCGAAACCACATCTATTATTTAAATTATGCTTCTAATTAGTGGGTGTTTATACATTGCAAGTCTTGAAATTATGAAAAATAGATATGCCGATATCAAAAAATTCACCATGGGATTTTAATGACTTTAATGACACATCTCACTGGAAACATACTATGCTCTGTCTGTGGTGGACTCTAGTCTACCTGATCATTCTGAGGTAAAATAAACACTGAATTATACTGGCCTCTTCAAGGCCACCAAGGGGCTCATATCCCAGTTTATCAGAGGAGTGCATGCAGAAATTAACACAAATTAGCACTGTCCTTCAGAACCATATAAACAAAGGGAGGGGATGTGATGGCTGTATGCCAGATATACATCTTCGGGGAAAAACAGCTCTTGCAGTCCATAGGCATGGCCCGGTTGTGAGATCACCGGCTTTGCTGTTATAAATCAGATTCACAACCTATTTTTACTCATCAATAAATCTTATTTGAGAAAAAAGCACCAGAGGAACCCATGAAGCAACACTAATGACTGAAACAAGCAAGTTACTTCTATTGCCACGTTGGTTAGAACACCGCGGCCCGCGTAATTTATTTATTTCAGCTGTCTTCTCGGTCTCAGATACTAATATCGGGCTGATCTGTCTAAGTAGCAATGAGAACGACATTAGGAGGGTGAGTGGTCATTAGCCAGTCTTGTTAATTGCACATATCGTGGCAATTAAGAGTCATGGTGAATGCAAGTAAGATCAACAATCATATTAATAGATGGTAGACATAATACTTGGTGTGTGGTGTCGAAGAGGATACGATATTAGTGGATGTTTTATAACTCAGAAAAATGTAACGCAATTATTCATTGGATTGAATCTGGCCTATATGTTATGGCAGGTTGGGACACATGTCATCCATTAAAAAAGATGCCACAAGATTTGCAAAGCAAAGAGAATATGAAGAACTTCAGCTGGACCTATACAATCTACACAATAGTACATAGTTACCGGCAGACCTGGGTTTACTTCATCTGTGATTTATTGAGTTTTCCTGGCTTAATGGACCAATAGAATAGTCACCAAAACGCAAACCCTGTCCATCAATAATTCCAGGCAGACTACAGCAAATGCTTAAAAGTATTTTAAAGATTTCAAATAGTATTAGAACCAAGATCTGGTTCCCAGACAGCCTATACACAGAAACTGTTATACCCATGAATCTCACAGAGACGTACTGTACATGTGTCAATGTCATAGAAACATACTGTAGCTTGGTACATTTGGCTCACAAAGCCATCCGATCCACATTACAGGTTGTACGTTAATTCCCCATGACGATATTGAATTAATGTAGTAATATGGAAATATGAACTCTGAAGAAATACTACCTAATGGGGCATACGTTGGATCGTTATGGTCCGTAATTACCGAGAACTCCACGCCTGACAGGCATGTTATCGATTCCTCATGCTATGATGTCCACTCTGTCAAAAGTCTAAGACTGCATTCTGACAACTCTATCAAAAGACTCCATTCAAAAATGTTCCAGATCAATATAGATGATATAAGTGATGTCTTAATGATGTCCTACCACCATTTCCGTACCTACCTAAGCACTGTGATGGGGGTTTGGGTAGTTGGGTGTATTCTTCAAAACGTTTTTTTTTTTCTTCTCTGGACATTGGAAGTGTAATGATCTTTTTACCCTCTCTGGTAGAGCAGAACCCAATCATCTCAATCTTATTTATATTTTAATGATTAATGATTAATGACGTACCATCACCGATCATTCATTGGGTGGCACATCTTTCCGTCTCTTCGTTCTCAAACAAAGAATTGTAAATGGTTAGCACTCGAAAAGATGTCACATAAAGCTAACTTCATTATTCAATGTTTTTAATTATTTTCACACATCTTTTTGAGTGAGAAAAAAACAAAACGTCAGTGAACGCTATCCCTAATGCAGTGGAAATAATTGAAACATGTTGAATAATGAAGTAAGCTTTATGCGACATCTTTTGGAGTGTGAACCCATTTACACCTCTTTGTCTGTCTGAATTGGCGGGTTTTACACACCAGCCAAGCTTCTGGGAGAGCACCATGGTTCTCTTCTGATTCATCTCTTCTTTCTCCTCCGCTAGACTCAGACCAAAAACATATATAGGAGTGTGTATAATGAGCGTGTGTATCTAATACACCTTAGATTTAGGGGACCAACTAAAATATGAACATCACAGGTTTATGTGTTTATGTGCAAATGCGGGAAAATAGATTTCTATTGAGAATTGATGCAAAGAAGGTTATGCTGGTAATTCCATAAGTATACCAAACAGCCTGTTGAAAAAGTTTCATTGAAAAAAGCTTTGACATTTAGTACCATCAGAGCACCTTGGTCATGCCCTACCCTGGTCTGATTTATTTTTAGCCAATCAGTGTAGGAGATGTATCATGGACATGTCAGGCCCGTTTATATCACTGGACCAAATGCAGCTACTTCTACTAAATGCTGATTACACTGAAAAGTAACTTTCAGTCACACCAATCAATCAATCAAATAAATGTATTTATTAAGGTCTTTTTTACATCAGCAGATGTCACAAAGTGCTGTACAGAAACCCAGCCTAAAACCCCAAACAGCAAGAAAATCAGCAAGTAATACAGATGTAGAAGCACCAGTGATAGCAACACCGGTGTTGCTATCAGTGAAAATAATTTCAGTTGACAGTGTATGTACATGTATACCATTGATCATGGTCTTCCCCATGCATAGGGGGTTGATCCAGTACGAGATAGGTGTAGTTAATGAACTGGCCACTGAGTGTATATCAATTATTTCTGCTGCTTAGTGATTCACCTATGGAATATGTGTTTTATGAAGATTTTGTAGATGTACTGCTTAGGTTTAAGTTTAGGTTTATATGAACATCTTTGTACATATGCAGAAATATACGTCAAATGTTATGTCATCCAATATAAAACACAAATATAAAGATATGATCAGCCTAGTTATATGGACAGTGCATCATCAATAAGTCACAAGTCATAAACAACAAATTGGCATACCACTCAATCAATACATATGCATATCAAATGTCTTCAGTGATAGAGAATGCAATTTAGGTAAAACTTTACTGTAGGTGTCCTTATGCATGCATTTATAAAGCCTTCATTTACAGCTATATAACATATTATAACATTTCTCATAAGCTATCATAAGCTGTCATAAGTAGATTGAAATAGTTATGAGTCACGGCATGAGATGTTACAAAACCGGTTATAATGGGTGTTAAAAATTACTGTTCATCCGGTTGTCATATGCTCTACTCTTTCATTACGCAGTCTGTCAAATGTCTGTCAAATGTTCTGTCACATGCTACATAAGAGTCTACATACCAGATGTTATAACATGGAGTTATGTCATTTGCCAACCTCTGTGTCACATTATAACATTGAATGGAATGATTGCCGTCATAACCATGTCGTATGCCTTCACAGAGTGTTCACAGACACCTTAAGAAGTCATGTGACATTCATTTGTTGTATGTGTGCTTATACCACAGGATGAGTTGAAAGTATCACAAACATTTGCCATTCAAAGGCTCTCCAAGAAACATGGGCAAATGGGAGCACAGTTGTTCTTAGGGTTTGTATTTATTTGAAAAAGCACACAATAAAGTACCAACAACTTGACAAGAAAACACAATGAGCCTACAGGAGGTCAGTGACCTGGCAGTGTGGTCAGGGAGGAGGTCAATGACCTGGCAGTGTGGTCAGGGAGGAGGTTAGTGGCCTGGCAGTGTGTTGCCAGGACAACAACCTCTCCCCCAACGTCAGTAAGACTAAGGAGCTGATCGTGGATTACAGGAGGCGTAAAGTTCTATAGCTGCACCATTGAGAGCATCTTGACTGGCTGCATCACTGCTTGGTATGGCAACTGCATCGCCCTCGATCGCATGGCCCCATGTAGAGATAATGTTTGAAATGCCCCATGTATAGAGGTAATGTTTAAAATGCCCCAGGTAGAGAGGTAATGTTTAAAATGTCCCAGGCAGAGAGGTAATGTTTAAAATGCCCCATGTATAGAGATAATGTTTAAAATGCCCCATGTATAGAGATAATGTTTAAAATGCACCATGTATAGAGATAATGTTTAAAATGCCCCATGTATAGAGGTCAAGTTTGAAATGCCCCATGTAGATAGGTACAGTAGAGCTAAGACAAGGCCTCTTGTACTGTTCCCCCAATCCAACAACCTTCAAAGCTATTAATTTGTATGGAAGGATAGCCATTGTCATCCCCAGACAGACACGTTTAGCTTGAAAGAACTCTCATTCAAACAAGCCTTAATAGACTTTAATTACATCCTACCAACTGCAATCTGTAATGTCGCTAAATTTATCAATCGAATCGCCCAGCTAAACCACCCAGTCGGAGCTAAAAAAGCATGAAGCGACGTCCCTCATCATTTTATTTCATAACAAAAAGCGAAACGAGAGGACATGAGAGGCTGTGTGATGACCTTGCCGGTGGCATTCGTCTTGTGTGGCGGGCGTTGTCGTGGCTGAGCCTGCTGAGACAGCTTGTACACAGCCCAGTGTCTATCAGGACCCCATGTGGAGACAGGCTGCAACCCACCACCGCGGGGGCCGAGTCCGATACATTCATATTGGTCATGGAGCCATTTGGCTGTAGACTCTGGCGTTGTTAATTAATTTGATCAGGGGCGGAGGGGGAAGCGAGCCCCGCCAGTGGAGGGGGCATGTGTAGTGCGTGTAGTACAAATGACTCCCAAATGAAAGGCACATTTTAATCAAAGGGGGATGTCCAAGTGATTTTGTAACTCTTGAGGGTGATTGAAGATTAAATGGAGGGACAGTTCACGACATTCATCCCTCAGTTGTAATGAATGATGAAGCACTGCAATGGCTAGAGCCCAGAGGTCTTTCCTGTCAGGCCACGTGGTTAGGAAAACTCCAGGCCCTAGCCATGACGTAATAGAAAAGAAGCAACTATTATTATTATTTTTTGCATTTTAGGCGCTACATCATTAGGTTATTCCAGTGTTAAGCGCTTTGGGTGAATTGGCATGTTATGTTAATTTTTATCCCGTTATAAGTACTCATGCCAGCACTGTGAAGATCTTGGCTCCTTTCATCAATCTTACATGAGACAAAGTTTTTAAAAATTGGCTTAGGCAAATTGTACTTCCTAGCTGAGTTTTACAATGTTGACATGTAGAGAGGATGTTGAAGGGATCATCACTCTGATACTATATCCCAAAGCCCTGTCTCTCACCCCTGACATTGTTCAAGGAGCATAACTGTTTAAGGGCAAAACAGGTGTCAACCTAAATCAACTCCAAATGTTTTATGGATGTAACACTGTGCACACAAAATGGTTGGGTTTGATCTATTGAACGAGGGCCAGGGAGACTCTCATGCTTCATTTCGAATGAATTTCGTTACGTGTCCTTTTCATCCTTTTGATTCCCTTGCTCTCCAGCCTTTAGCTGAAATTAAATTGATTTGCATAATGAAAAGAGATCAAATTTACTGTACAGAACTGAGACATAATAATGAATTCTCTCTCAGGCAGAATGGGGTATAAACCACAAAGAGCAGGGAGACGAAGGGAGAGGTGAAAGAAAGAAACAATAAAATGCAATTATACAGCACCAATAAACCTAGAACTTCTCCATGTACCAATACCAAGATAGGAGGCTCACATTATTTCATTCGGCAAAGCCTACAAAGGCTCATTCAAAGCCGCAATGAGTCTTACAACATGACAATTCCTCTAATCAGCCGTGCTCCAAAAGTGAAAAGACAATGTAGGCATCCCTGTCGACAGCCCCTTTTCTTTTGGAGGTTTTACTAATTACATTTCTGTTATCATGCTAATGCCCAGTCTCAACATAGAATCTCTTCTAATTATTCTGTTATTTGTTATATCTCTGTTAGGGGAATCATGTTGGAGTGGGAGGAGAGCACAGCTAAAGTGCATCTGGGCAACGTCTCCAAAATTACTTTTTGGAAAAGGGAGGGTAGAGGGAGTTGGAGGGTTTTTGCTAAAACAGTTGAGGTAGATGACTTTCCTACATCCTCTCTTAGGTTAAGAATTCCCTTGAACCTTTCTTTCTGGAGTTTTACTGAAATAAGACTTTTGATAGAAGTTGTACCAGCTGAGAAGATTTGGAAGTGGGTGGTACATACAGTAATTACAATGGGAGTTGTCAGTATTAGCGTTTACATGTGCTCATATGCTGTTTAATAGTGTACACTGTGGAGGCTCCTCAGAGGAATAAGGGGAAGACCATCCTCAGTGAATTTTACAAAAAAATTAAAATAGTGAAACATTAAAAAAGTTATCCTTTTTAGATAAAACTACACTAAATATTTTCACATCACCAAAAAATAGATTAAAACACATGGCTTTGCAATGAAGTTCTACATTAGCCTCAACAGCAATCTGTAGGGTAGCACAATGGTGTAGCCGGTTGTTTCCATCCTCCTCTGGGTACATTGACTTCAATACAAAACCTATGAGGCTCATGGTTCTCACCCCCTTCTGTAGACTTACACACTAATTATGACAACTTCCGGAGGACATCCACCATCCGATCAGAGCTCTTGCAGCATGAACTGACGTTGTCCACCCTAACAAATTATCAGACAATGAATCTAGTACTGAAATCACAAGCTACAGCTAGCTAGAACTGCAGTCCATAAAATGCAATGAGAAGTTTTATTTTTTAAATTAGTCAAGTCAGTTATGTACAATTCTTATTTACAATGACAGCCTACCCGGGGAACAGTGGGTTAACTGCCTTGTTCAGGGGCAGAATTACAGACTTTTACCTTGTCAGCTCAGGGATTCGATCCAGCAACCTTTCTGTTACTGGCCCAACGCTATAACCACTATGCTACCTACTATGCTACCTGCTGCTGCTGAGTTGACTCAAAGAGAAAGACAATAGTTGAACAGTTTTTAACAAATTAATTTCTTTAAAAATGAAGTAGAAGCAAAAGAGAGAACTAGCTATATTTCATAGTATTTTTTTCAATTTCACTTAGCTAGCGAACGCAGCTAGATAATTTAGGCTACTCAAACACCTGGCTCAAACAGAGATGAATGCTATGTTAATCATCTCGCTATGGCTATCCAACACTGGAACTCTTCCAAGTCAAGGTAAGTGTTACGGATACAGGTATCCTGTGTCTGTGTGTATCCTGTGTGTGTTTCTTTTCTCTCCTTCTCCCCTCACAGGTGAAAATCATTACTCCCCAATCAGTCAACAATCAACCCATCAATCAGAAGACACACCTCCTCCTGTTTCCTACCCTATCACAGTTCCTTCCCCATGGTTTAAAAACCCCATAATTTGTTTGTTCAAGAGCTCAATCTCTTTGTAATGCCATGTTGGTAGATAGCTGTTCTTGGTAGATTTCAGGAGAGCTGAATCTTTGTAATGCCATGTTGGTAGATCGCTGTTCTTTGTAGATTTCAGGAGAGCTCAATCTTTGTAATGCCATGTTGGTAGATCTCTGCTCTATATAGATTTCTAGCTCAATCTCTTTGTAATCCCAAGTTGGTAGAACTCTGCTCTTGATAGATTTCAGTAGCTCAATCTTTTTGTAATGCCATGTTGGTAGATCTCTGCTCTTGATAGATTTCAGTAGCTCAATCTTTTTGTAATGCCATGTTGGTAGATAGCTGTTCTATATAGATTTCAGTAGCTCAATCTTTGTAAATGCCATGTTTGTAGACCTCTGTTTTGCACGCGCTCTCTGTGTATTAATTAACCTCTTCTTTTGTTTGAGCACCTCCAAATCACTTTGTCATCTCCTGTGAGTATTGTTTTTGCTTATGGTGTTTGCTGGTGGGAAAAGGGGAAACCAAGACAAGTCGCCCATGGGCATACACTACCCGTAGGTAAACTTTGTTAAAACACACTAGTTAGAACTGGGCGGACCACCCACTGTATTTTTGGTTAGTTAGTTAGCTGTTGTTGAAATAGGCTAGTCTAGCTTAGGGGTGTTTTTGCATATTTGTTTCTTTCCTTGGGTCCAGCTCAGCCCCTTTTCCTGCTCCCCCCCCCCATTACCGTGTGTTTATAATAAACCCTGAGTTTGATGGTATTATTTCGGTTGTCGTGGTTATTTCGTTCACTTTTACTTTGTCACTATTATAATTTACATGAGTTATGTTACGGGTCTCACTACCATCCCCCCTAGACTGTCGGGCCAAAAGAGATTCGTAACATAAGTGGGGGCTCATCCGGGATCTGTCTTTACTGACACCCATGCCGCTCATGTAGATTGTTGTAGTGGTATAGTTCAGTGTTGAGCGTCATAGCTGAAGTAGCATTAGTGTTTGCTATTTTCGTTGGCTCTTGTGAAGTAGTGTAAGATGGCTACTTTTGATTTGAAGTCCTTTTTGGATAATCCTTCGTGGGAGGTTTATGATAAATGTCGTAGAGTTGATTTAATGGCCTTGGCTGACCATTACTCAATATCGATTCCGCAGAGTGTAGTTAAGGCGGAGGTTAAACAGCTAGTGTTAAATGTATTGTTGGAAGAGCAGGTGCTTGTGTTACCGCTGCCTGAGCATACTACCACTGTAGGGGATGTTACTGCTCCTGTAAGCCCATTGGTGTCTGATAATGAGGGCGAGGCTAAAACACCAGCCACATTGTCCCATTTTGATCCACTCTCCCCACTGTCAAACGGTGATGCCAGAAGGGATGTCCGTTTAGCACAGTTCCAACTAGAGGTGGAAGAGAGAGCCCAAATTAGGCGAGAGACTCTCCAGTTGGAGATGTGTAAAATTGAGGCAGAAAAAGAACGAGAACAACGGCAGATGATGTGTAAAATTGAGGCAGAAAGAGAACAGCGGCAGATGACGTTTAAAATGCGCCAGATGGAACTGGAGGCAGAGACAGCGAGGCTAGCCTTCGTTCCTACTGTGCCTGTTTGTGAGCCGTCCTCACCTGCTGTGTCCTCAAACACGTTTGACATTAGTAGGCAGATAGCCTTAGTACCTTTGTTCAGAGAGTCGGAGGTTGACTCCTATTTTTGTGTATTTGAGCGTATAGCCGTAGCATTGAAGTGGCCTGAAGAGGTATGGTGCCTATTACTTCAGTGTAAATTAACTGGTAAAGCCCAAGAGGTTTTGTCAGCGCTACCTCTGGAGGACAGTTTGAATTATGAAGTGTTCAAAGCTACTGTTCTTCGTGCCTATGAGCTTGTGCCTGAGGCATACCGACAGAGATTTAGGTCTCATAGAAAGTCTTCTAGTAAGACTTATGTGGAATTTGCTAGAGACAAGGGAAATCTGTTTGATAAATGGCATGCTGCTAGTAAGGTAACTGATTTCAACTCTCTTCGGGAGTTAATCTTGTTGGAAGAGTTTAAAAATTGCTTACCCGAACGCATTGTAGTTTATCTAAACGAACAGAAAGTATCCTCCCTGGCAGAAGCGTCTGTGTTGGCAGACGAGTTTGTGTTGACGCACAAGAGTGTGTTTTCGGCTCAAACTGAGAGTAGATCCACTGAGTTTCCTACCTTTAGCCCTAGTCGCCCCGCAGTAGTATATCAAGCACGCCAGAAGAATGAGCGTTCCTGTTTCTATTGTCATAAAGTGGGACATATGATTAATGATTGCTTCCTGCTTAAACGCAAACGAGGGATGCCTCTTCGTGCCAAGCCACCAACAGGTGTTGCTCTAATTCGTACGGTTGTGAGGTCTACAACAAAACAGGTGCCTCAGAGTAACTGTAGTTTGAAAGACCCAGTCCCCGACCGCAGTTATGAACCATTCATTTTCGAGGGGTTTGTGTCCCTAGAGAATGACGAAGCGTCTCAGCGTCCGGTTAAAATCCTTAGAGATACTGGTGCGGCGCAGTCGTTTATATTGTCTGATGTGTTGCCCTTATCTGACGATACATACTGTGGTTCCAGTGTGTTAGTGCAGGGTATTGAAATGGGTTTTGTCCCAGTGCCGTTGCACTTTGTGAAAGTACACTCTGAGTTAATCAGTGGAATATTCAGAGTGGGGGTACGTCCTATGTTGCCAGTGAAAGGTGTGACCTTTATACTGGGTAACGATATTGCCGGAGGAAAGGTAGTACCCGTATTGGAAGTATTGGATAAAAGTGACCACTCTCTCTCGAATGAGTTGGCACAGAGTTATCCACATGTGTTCCCCGCTTGTGCTGTCACTCGTGCTCAGGCACTACAAGAGGGTGACGTGATAGATTTGTCGAACACTGTTCTGTTCAAAGAGGATGATCAAGAGGATGGATTGTGTGATACCTCTGAGAAGTTGATCACCTCTGACAAACATCCCAGGAAAGAATTAAAGAACGTTGAACTTCTTGCTGATGCAATACAGTTACCAGTTACTCGTGAGCAGCTGATTGCTAACCAAAAGGTTGACAACAAGCTTGCTAAATGTTTTTCTAGTGTTGTCTCGTTAGAAGAGGTGAAGAAGAAGAATGTGGCTTACTTCATTGATGGTAATCTCCTCATGCGTAAATGGAAATCCCATGTTGACGCGGGTGGAGATTGGAATGCTGTTTACCAAATAGTGATTCCTACAGCCTTTCGACAAAATGTGTTATCCCTTGCTCATGATCACCAGTGGTCTGGTCATTTAGGAATTACAAAGACGTATGATCGGATCCTTCGACATTTCTTTTGGCCGGGTTTAAAACAAGATGTGGCTCAGTTCTGTCGGACATGCCACACCTGTCAGATAACAGGAAAACCAAATCAGGTTATTCCTCCCGCTCCTCTTTGTCCCATACCTGTAATGGGTGAACCATTTGAGCATGTGGTGGTTGATTGTGTCGGACCGTTACCGAAGACAAAATTGGGTAACCAGTTTGTGTCTCGTGTGTGTGGAAATGTTTTCTGTATGTTTTGCAAGGTTGTTGCTTTGTTGTTGTGAGTATTCCTTTATACTGTAGTCGCAATCCCCCCTAGGGTTGCACTTTTAAGGGTGGGAGTGTTACGGATACAGGTATCCTGTGTCTGTGTGTATCCTGTGTGTGTTTCTTTTCTCTCCTTCTCCCCTCACAGGTGAAAATCATTACTCCCCAATCAGTCAACAATCAACCCATCAATCAGAAGACACACCTCCTCCTGTTTCCTACCCTATCACAGTTCCTTCCCCATGGTTTAAAAACCCCATAATTTGTTTGTTCAAGAGCTCAATCTCTTTGTAATGCCATGTTGGTAGATAGCTGTTCTTGGTAGATTTCAGGAGAGCTGAATCTTTGTAATGCCATGTTGGTAGATCGCTGTTCTTTGTAGATTTCAGGAGAGCTCAATCTTTGTAATGCCATGTTGGTAGATCTCTGCTCTATATAGATTTCTAGCTCAATCTCTTTGTAATCCCAAGTTGGTAGAACTCTGCTCTTGCTAGATTTCAGTAGCTCAATCTTTTTGTAATGCCATGTTGGTAGATCTCTGCTCTTGATAGATTTCAGTAGCTCAATCTTTTTGTAATGCCATGTTGGTAGATAGCTGTTCTATATAGATTTCAGTAGCTCAATCTTTGTAAATGCCATGTTTGTAGACCTCTGTTTTGCACGCGCTCTCTGTGTATTAATTAACCTCTTCTTTTGTTTGAGCACCTCCAAATCACTTTGTCATCTCCTGTGAGTATTGTTTTTGCTTATGGTGTTTGCTGGTGGGAAAAGGGGAAACCAAGACAAGTCGCCCATGGGCATACACTACCCGTAGGTAAACTTTGTTAAAACACACTAGTTAGAACTGGGCGGACCACCCACTGTATTTTTGGTTAGTTAGTTAGCTGTTGTTGAAATAGGCTAGTCTAGCTTAGGGGTGTTTTTGCATATTTGTTTCTTTCCTTGGGTCCAGCTCAGCCCCTTTTCCTGCTCCCCCCCCCCCATTACCGTGTGTTTATAATAAACCCTGAGTTTGATGGTATTATTTCGGTTGTCGTGGTTATTTCGTTCACTTTTACTTTGTCACTATTATAATTTACATGAGTTATGTTACGGGTCTCACTACCATCCCCCCTAGACTGTCGGGCCAAAAGAGATTCGTAACAGTAAGCTTTTGGTTTTATTAATTTATTGCCACCAGGGCCCGCCGATGTAACTGCTAAACTGCTTGCTGACTGTACACTGTACTGCATGATTGCAGTGGGTTCACTAATGTATTAGTCATAGTCAACATAGCTACTAAAACTAACCAATATCGTGACAATGATGTAGACTTTGTAGTGGTTAGCGGTTATGATATAAAGGTTTGACTTGGAAAGTTTTTTTTTGCCTGGTCAAAGACTGCTGATGTGTTGTGAACTGAAGTCCACAAGTGAAGGGAAAATGTGAGCGGAGGAGAGTGCGTAGATATATCCAAGAAGGAATTATACAACGAGCAAACTGATCATGCTGTTTGAATGTGGCTGCTATGAAAGTGGACTGTGTTTGCATGTGATCAGGGTTGTATTCATTCCGCTGATTCTGTAGACAAAAGTTCCTTAAACTGAAGCAAACTGACTGAAACATGGATAAACATTCCTGAATTTGTCCTAATAGAGACTCTGGTTTGCATCTGTTGGACAAATGATTTCACCCTAGATCAGCTAGATGCAGGCAAGAAGAGTGTGCAAGGCAGTACTGAATGTGTCACTACCTTGAGTAATCAAATTTGTCTCTCGAATTGCGCACCTACACGTTGCAAACTTCCATTCATAGGCTAGGTTGTAGCAACCTCATGATGGGTACAGGGAAAATTTGAGCATCATGTAGTAGTCTAAACCTATCAATGTTACATTGAACTGGGTGAATGGAATATGAATGACAGTCATCCAATATACTGTAACAGAAATAAGGCCACGCTCATAACATTTTGTATCGTCCTCCCTCATCTTAAACGTCACCGACCGCAACGGAGTGTACAGTATATCAAACTGCCATCCATATGAAACCCCTTCATCCACAACTCAAGGCTGAGATGTTTCCCTGGGATAGCACAATGAGTGACTCACCAACGACTCTCTCCCACCACGGAATGGCCTCTTCTTCACTGCCATGTTTTCAATAATGCATGAGGACCATGTCGGTGCTACCTGTCTCTGCTCTCGACAAATGTCAGAGGTGAACGGTGTGGAAGTGTGAACAGTTAACTTCCTTATATATCACAACTTCCTTATATATCGCGTCGCTTCAAGCGGATAGGGAAAATAACCTCTTACTGTCTCCCAGGTAAATGAATAGGCATATGGATGAGCTCCATGTACCCTATAGTCACGGCTCCTCTGCTCTCGCCATAATTCCATCTGCCTCCACTCTCTCTCTCTCCATTTGTGTGCCCATTATAATGGTGCATGAAACCATGTCATTCCATGCCTCAAAATTGCAGAAAGTCTATTATATACTGTTTATTTTCATTAAAACCAGAGAGCGGTATTCTACTTTTCCAATTATTGGACTTGTCCATGGTTTTGCTTTGAGCGCAGAAGACCGGATTAAGAAGCTTCACATTATTGTTAGCACATGCGGATTCTTATCTATTGAGAGTGGTATGTTAAACCACGTCTCAGAGTCGCCGACGTTCAAGGAGCCTCTCAAGTGAGCGTAGGGATAGGTTCTTAGGTGGAGCATGGTATATGGTGTGAATGTGAATGGAGAAAAAAAAGCATTTTGTGGCTTAATTAAAGTAATATTATGTGTCTTACACTTTGGAACTGACATTTTTCCAATTGCAATTTTGGGGCCATTCAGACCAAGGCATGAGCGTGCATAAGAGGAAGTTGGCATGTTCATGTCCAGGCCTTTGCAACTTGTTTATCTGTGATTAGTTATCATTCATCAGTCATCATGATTATACAACGGGTGGGTCTAATCCTGAACGCTGAATACTGGTTAAAAGCTCATTCCAGCCAGTGTCTATTCCACAAGTTACCACCGGCTAAATCTATGATGTTAAAATGCCTATTTACTCTGTTCCATTTGACTGCGCAATCCACTGTCTCATCAGCCAAGCAAGTTACAAACTTCATCTCCACTATAAAAAGCAGCCAGACATTATCTCACATTTCATTAAGACTAACATTTAGTTTTCAACAGCGGAGATTTGTATAAACTTTGCTATCTGTCTCTCCGACATTTGTAACATTGTTTCAATATTCAAATTCGATCTCCAACTGTCCCATAGTAATGGGACGGGATGAGACAGACAGACAGACAGGCAGCGTTTCTCAGCCAGTCGAAATCATGAATCAGCTGGCATCATTTTTATGGATATATACAAAGAAATGTCAGTTGAAAAAAGGTGAAAAGAAACGAAGTGCAGCTACTGTAGTTTACAGTCTTTCCAGCTTCAGTTTGAAGTGATTGTGTTAGCTGTGTTGTTGGCTAGCTCCTCTGAATAACAGTGTCCTGACGAGAGAATACATTTTCTATGCCAGGCGAAATCACGCCTCGTTAGCAAATGATTATGGATGTATCCAAATAAGTGTCACTAGAAAACAGCTTAAACAAATGCAAATTAAGCAACTTTTCTGTTATTCTTGCTGCACTTTTTGACGTGACTGTAAGTTAGCCGTAGTTGGTGAGCTAGCAAGCAAGGGATAAGAACGTTGCCAGCCAGTATGGCAATGGAACCAGTGTTGCCAACTCCTCAGTGAGGAAAGTAGCTATTGGATGTCCTAAAAGTTGCTAGTGTTATATAAATATTCATACACATAGCTCATATAAACAAAGACATTCCGTCGTAAGAACACATACACCCAGCCAGAAGACTGACCCCCTCTTCCTTATATAAACACACATCTCATCTCCCTCTAACTGGCCGGTCCCAAGAGCAAAGAACTTTTGCTGTGCACCAATGGGGCCCGCTCTGGCTAGAGCAAGGCCCGCCTCCAACCCTCCGACCAGTCAAGAAGACCGAAACGACAAGACTCCACCTACTTTATTCTATGTATAAAAATGTATGTAACCATTGTATAGGTCTCTTTTTCACCTGGCTCCTTGCCGAGTTATGTGAACTAGGTCCGTGCACGTAAAACTGCGGGACAAGATATCTCTGACTCATTAAAACTGTCTTTTGTTACAACTGAAATCCACTCTGTCCAGCGTCCGTGATTTGGTCTCAACTCTCCAGTATTTGAACACTAACAGAATTGGTAGCAGAGTTTGGTTGTTCTTGAATTCGATCTATTATAAGTTAGTGTGAGAGGACGAGACTGATCACGGCTAAAAAATCAGACGGAAGAGTGACTTCCCCAGCCATTCATCTTGCCTCAGGAAATCTGATCGGAGCGCTCTATATAAAGGTGAGCAGAGCCCGTTATATCGAAATCTGCATATTGTATTATAGTCTAAACCAAATTTTGATCAGAAAGTACTGGGCGTGAGTATGAATCGGTGCCCAAATTTTTTACATAAGAACCTAAGACATTGATTAAAGATATCTTGTTTTGTAAAAAAAAATATATATATATATATATTCTTATTAATGGGCCTATACTCAGTTATTTTAATAGGAATGTGTGAATTGTGATTGACCAATGTGTTAAATTCCTCCAGGGACCCTATTTGTTCTGAAATCTGCATAGAAAACTGTCCTAATTATATATGTATTGGGTTGTGTATAGAGGTGACGTTAAATAGTGGCTGTGTTTTAACACGTAATGGACACAATTATGGATGTTGGAAATTCAATGAGAATTTCATACGAATGAATGAATTATAGATGAACCGAATCTGCAAGTTAGGTCTTGTGGAGGTGTGGTTATAGATGAACCGAATCTGCAAGTAAGGTCTTGTGGAGGTGTGGTTATAGATGAACCGAATCTGCAAGTAAGGTCTTGTGGAGGTGTGGTTATAGATGAACCGAATCTGCAAGTAAGGTCTTGTGGAGGTGTGGTTATAGTTTAATGATAGATGAACCGAATCTGCAAGTAAAAATTTCCTATTTTGATACGTTCTGTACTATCGAATAAGGTCTTGTGGAGGTGTGGTTATAGTTGAATGATAGATGAACCGGATCTGCAAGTAAAATCTCCTGTTGATACATATAACATCGAATAGGTCTTGTGGAGGTGTGGTTGGATTGAATGAATCTGCATGAAAAATGCCCTATTAAAAAAGCTGTGTATTATTTAATAGGTTTTGTAAGAGGTGTAGTCGAGTAGATACAGGATATGTAAGTTTGGCCTTCCACTAGACAGAGATCGGGAATGATGTGGCTATTGCACATCAAACAATAAACATAAGATGAACCAGAGTTGACATTCCATGATTTGGAGATGGGGGAAATTAAATTGAAAGAAACGTTTGTCGCGGAGTAGGTTGGGATACGTAACTGGGCTATTAGGCACACGTGCTGAAAGACAAAGCCACCTTAGTATCGAATGGCCGTGCAACTTTGACAGCAGCCGGGCTGGAATACTGATTTTCGTTTTTTTTTTTTCATTCCTGTTGATATTGCCTAAAGTTTAAAATTATTCTGACAATTGCTATAGAATCGCTGGAATTTACTGATATAAGTTCATAAAGGAACTTACTGAATTGTTTCTAGAAAGTATTTAAATAAGCCGCCGAGCTTAGTACAGACTTTGTTTTACAGACGCTAAAAGCTACACACTGATTTTGGGGTTTTTCTATTCTATCCATATTTCCTAAATATATAGAATTATTCTGACAATTGCTATAGAATCGCTCGAATTTACTGATATAAGTTCATAAAGGAATTTACTGAATTGTTTACAGAAAGTATTTAAATAATTCACTGAACAACTTTTAGTTGTCTAGAAATTCTATCTATATTTCCTAAAGAGCTAGAATTACTCTGAAAATTGTTATAGAACCGCATATATTCACTGATATATTGTTCCAAAAGGAAATCGCAGAATCATTTATAGAAAATACCTAAACGAATCGCTGAACAAATTCAAATAAAATACCGGTGAAATACACACGTGGCGGGCGTCACATACTGATAACCCCCTTTGTCTCGACCAGGGACAGGCTAAGCATACAACGATAGAAATACACACCACATAGTAAGAATTGAATATACCTAAATAACGCATTATACACATTATCAGACGAACTAGATAAAATGTCTGCAGCTACCACGCCCAAACTAAAATTCAATGATTATTTAGATCAGAGTATGATTGATAGAGCGGGAGGTAAAAAACAGTATGGGAAAGTGGAGAAAGTGTGGAAAGGATTACGGATAAGATGGACACAAGCAGGTTATTTTAGCGGAGGACCACCTACAGGGGGGAAACTCCAAGATATGCAGACAGAATTAGAGGACGCAGTAGAGCATGCAAAAGCGAGTGAGGCGGAGAGAAACAACATACACAGGTTCAAAAAAGTAGGTACAAGAGAGAGAGAGAGAGCAGAGGGGGAGCTCAAGATAGGTACATGGGCCATACAGGAGAGTAGGAGGGTGCTGCCCAAAAACACACCAGACATGATGGGCGTGGCTATTGTGGCGTCGGGGGATGTTAAAGCTCCGCCTGAGAACTTGCCCACGGCTCCCCCTGTGGCCGTTTCTCCCTCACTATATCCACAATTGACAATGGAGGCAGTTCAGCCCCAGCCATACTCAAAGGGACAAAATCACCGGAGCCCGTCACACAACCCATTCCTACCCAGGGCACCTCCCACAATACAGGCTCCAGTTCTGAGAATAGACCAAGGGGAGTTAAAAGGGGAAATTACCCTGGGGATAACGGCTGGCCATATGGTATGTGAACAGTTCGAAACTGGGATTCCAGGAGCAGGAGACCTCCCCCAGGAACGGAGGCCGCAATGCTCCTCTGTGAACTCTCTCACCTCTGAAACCAGAGGACACTTACAAACAAGATTAGATTCAAACCACTTCTATCAGACGGATAGGGAGGACTGTCATCAGAACATGGATATCGAAAACGAAGAAGAAATTGACATGGTGCTCACCCCAGCTCCGATGGGAGCTCCAAACGTGACTAAGATGCAGGAGCTGCTGAAATCATCAATAGCTCGAGCTAAGGAACTCAGGGAGCTAATAGCTAACCAAGATAACAACAGAGAGGGAGCCTACCGTGTGGAAGGCATAAGGAGAGGAACAGTAACCAAAGTTACCGAATCAATGGGGTCCGAAACACTCCGTCGGTCCTCCAGAATTGCTGATAGAAGAGAGCGAGAGCAGGAGATGGCAGGACAGTACCCCCTGCGACCGACACCAGGTGATGCACACACTGTGGAGTACCAGCCCTGGAAAATGACTGATTTAACAACACTGATGGGACAGATGCCTAGCCTACATGGAGGAGCTTCAGCGTGGCTACTTCAACTGCAGACACTTACGTCAGGCCTGCAACTCTGCCTAGGAGACATGAAAGCACTTCTAGCAAGAGCCACCGACCACGGAACCATGGAGGCCCTCATGACAGCAGCTGACCTTGGATGGCGGGCCCCAACACTGCCCATAGACCACTTCCGTACCAGATTATGGGAAGTTCTACGGAGAGCATACCCTACAGAAAGAAACCATGCCACCTTATCCTCCTTTACAATCTACCCAGGTGAGCAACCTGCAGCATACCTGGACAGGGCTAAGACCACATGGAGATCGGTCCACGAAGAACCATTCGATCACACTGATACCACACTCAGCATGTGGAAGGAAATGGTGGTCAACGGGTGTCCCGGAGATGTTAAAACCAAACTCAGAGGAACGGTAGGGTTGTTTGTACTTCCTCTGACCCAATTCAACACTCATGTGCACCACCATGTGACCCAGCACAACAAGGAAAGAGGGGGTGCTGAGAGCCAGGTGCAGTCCCTCCAGGTACAACTCCTGAAACTCCAATTGAAGGAAGCACAACAAGGAGAAAAACCTAAGAAACAGATGGTGGCGGAAGAAACGAAGGAGCCGGGAACCAAAACAGACATCTCCCAAATCGTGGCACAGACTGTCTCTCAGATGATCCAACAGCAGGCAGCCCCACCACCCCAATACCCTCACCCACAGCAGTATATCCTGCAACAACAACACCCAGTATGGGCTCGACGGGGTCCCTACACTGGACAACACAGAGGGGGAAATTACCAGTGTTTTAACTGCGGAATTACCGGTCATTTTGCCAGAGATTGCATGAAACCACTCTCCCCGCAGCAACAGCAATGGAGAGCAAGAGGAAGTGGGGGAAACCCACCTCTGCAACATCAGCAACCAGGACCCACACCCATGCATCAGCAACAGCCAGCATACAACCACCCAGAATCTAGCCACATGCAGCAGGAGCAGCAAGATTACAACCAACCCTCCCACTTCAACACCTGATCACCCAGTAAGAATGATGAGGATGCCACTCCTGCCGATGACCACACTGTCTGAAGCCCAAGAAGTGTACTGGCTAAAATGCCTACCCACAGGGCCTGCCACCCCTCACATCCAGTTTAAGTTCAACCAACTGAAAGCTCAAATCTACACTCTGCACCCATATAAGACTCCCCAAGCTGAGATCCATTGCACACTCAATGCAACAGAAACTGATGACTGCCTCTACACTGCAGACTGGGACGAAGACATGATACACCTGACCCCACCTATCAGGTGTTGTACCATTGGGTGTGGCCCAGAGGGGGTGGCAGCACCGGTCATCCTACGATCAAGGAACCTCCATGCACCCCTGGCCTGGACGGCTGAAGCATCAACAGCCATAGCATTCCTGAAAACAGATCTATCAGCGGCAGCAGCTCTGACTGCACCTGACTACAAGAACAAGTTCCATTTGGATGTTTCTGAAAGGGAAGGATTCACCTCATCCGTCCTATTCCAGAAACAAGAGGGGGAGAGAAGGGTCTTGATGTACTACTCTTCAAACTTGACCACATTGAGGTAGGACAGTCAACATGCTCCAGATACGTTGCTGCAGTAGCAAAAGCTATTGAAAAAACAGCTCACCTCGTGATGTCACCCTTCAATCAGCCATCATCCCTCAACCAGCATCGGCCAAATTAGCTGAAATCATCGGATTGACGCAGGTCCTCATCAGAGGAAAAGGAAAGACTGAATATCTATACAGACTCAGCCCATGCCCATGAAGCAGGCCACACTGATGGACCCAGAACTTTTATGAGAAACACATGGCCCCACACACGAAGGCAAACTAAAGACCCTCCAAAAAGGCCTCGCACATCTGGTGGCACCCTCACATAAAAAATATGACTGACTTATTTTATGACGATTATTTATTTTGTGACGAATGCAATGGTTGTGACAGACACAACCCAAAGAAACCATATCAAACACCAATGGGCTCATACGTAATACCTAATGCATGTTTTCAGGATATTAGGATAGACTACACCGACATGGGCCCCGAAAATTTATCTAAAGGCAAACTCTATCTCCTAGTCATAGTAGATAGGTTCTCCAAATGGGTAGAGGCAATACTAACAAAAGGGGAGGATGCTAGGTCAGTCTTTTAAGTGGCTACAAACCAAACTAATACCCAGGTATGGCATCCCAAGACAAATCAAATTTGACAAATGGCTCACATTTAACAAACACCTGAGACAGGTGGAAGAAAGATTTGGCATAACCCACAGATTTGGATCTGTGTACAGGCCCCAATCCCAAAATCTGGTGGAACGTCAAACCAAAAGCAAAAGCTAAGATAGCTAAAGTATGTGCCTCATGGGATAATGACTGGTAGAGTCATGCATGGTCCACCAAGGGAGGGAGGTCATATGCCCGCCCTTGATGTACAACAAATTGTAATGTCTAATTATGTGAAAAAACTGACGGTTCTCTCTGCAGCACTCTCTACCCAGGTTCACAAGGTCCAGGAGGGGGAGCTGCCGGGGGACACGACACTACTGAAGGTAAAGGTTGGTGACGGGGTGAGGGTTACAGTCCACAAGAGAAAGTGGCTGGAACCCAGGTGGACTGGACCGTACGAAGTGAAGGAGGTTACTTCACACTCAGTCCAGGTCAAAGGTAAATCAGGCACACCTTGACACCGCCTTACACATTGCACCCCAGCCCCAATTCCTTCTAGAACACTGACTGAAGTCAGAGCTGATTTGAGCGGCCTAAATTCGATTCCAAATGAAGACACTCCTTCCTCAGGTGATGCGGCATCAAACTCCGCCTCCCCTGAGAAGGGAACCTCGCCCAGTTAGAGGGAAATTTCTCCCTCTCTGGGTGAGGCTGGGGATATCTGGTCCCTTATTTGTGATATTCATACTGATATTTGGAGTAACCCTAGGACTTTCACATGGTTAATTGAACAACTATTTCACCCTGCCACATCACATACACCAACCCCTACACATGTCCCTAACTCCTTTCCTGATATCACTCCCTCCAATCACTCCCGTCCCAAACGTAGCAATACACCTACAGACCCACCATGCAAATCAGACAAGGTTAGGAGCACCACCTTATGTATACCCACGATTGCAACCGCCACCTTTCTGCTATAGTTTTCACGTCTAATAGATGTGAAGAGGGGGATTTGTTATATAAATATTCATACACATAGCTCATATAAACAAAGACATTCCGTCGTAAGAACACATACACCCAGCCAGAAGACTGACCCCCTCTTCCTTATATAAACACACATCTCATCTCCCTCTAACTGGCCGGTCCCAAGAGCAAAGAACTTTTGCTGTGCACCAATGGGGCCCGCTCTGGCTAGAGCAAGGCCCGCCTCCAACCCTCCGACCAGTCAAGAAGACCGAAACGACAAGACTCCACCTACTTTATTCTATGTATAAAAATGTATGTAACCATTGTATAGGTCTCTTTTTCACCTGGCTCCTTGCCGAGTTATGTGAACTAGGTCCGTGCACGTAAAACTGCGGGACAAGATATCTCTGACTCATTAAAACTGTCTTTTGTTACAACTGAAATCCACTCTGTCCAGCGTCCGTGATTTGGTCTCAACTCTCCAGTATTTGAACACTAACACTAGAAGTCATCGCCTAATTTGACATAATTGGCCATGTGCATGTAATTGTGATGGAAGCTGTAGGAGAGAGGAATAAAGTTGTGGGAGAGACAAAAAGTGAGTAAAAAACACAGATTTGGCATCTCCTCCCTCCAACTCGACAAGACCCAGAAATGTTGATACAATTGTCTGCTTGGTGTCACTAAAGTACCTTACCACAACGCCCAGGTACTTAAAAACACTTACATCCGTGGATTCATCGAGGAGGAGGCTGAAACGCTGGTCACCCACATCTGCGACCAACTTTTTCAGAAAGTATGGTGCTATAAAACCATTAATAATTTCTGTGCACTTTGTCCTGTGAATTTTGAAGTGGGTAGCATCAGTGGAGTCTGAGAAAGCTCTACACGCTTCTCCAATGTGATCATATGCCAGCATGGAACAGTGTTTAGTGATAGTTAATGCCATGGTGGCCTCAGCCTTTTTTGCAGAGTACATTTTTTTAACCATAAATGGCAGCTGGTTTTGGGGTGGAACTGTTATAAGGCTTTTATACAGGCAGTATGCCCATGTATCATGTCCAATAAACGGCTTCAACCAGCCTTTGAATTCAGGGTTTGATTCCCACTCCTTTCTGTATTTTTGAGTGTACAGTTTAGACTAAGACATGATGAGCTAGCCAGCTAGATGTTTAGCTTATGTCACAGAGATGCACACACAGTGGACAAGGTGAGTAAGTGACTGAGGCTGTGTGAGTCAAATGCAGTGATTTATTTTTGTGCAGTGATTTAATTTAGACAAAGAACATTTTATATTTACATCCCGCCCTGAATGTAAGCCAGTGTGGGATCAGCCAGCGGCGGCTTCCAGCATGTGCAATTCATTTGCAGTCTGGACGTGGAGGGGTGAACATCTCCTGCTCTGACTGCAGCTGGGAGGGACTGCTGCGCGAGGACTGGGCCACCTGTGAGTGCTTTGGGACGGGGGTGGGGCCCACGGGCAACCCGCTGCTCGTTGAGAAGAGAAAGAACTATATGTCCTTTCACATCAGAGTCTCCGAAAGTCTCCAGTAACACCAGAAAAAGTTGCTAGATTTGTTGCTAGTCGCTTTTTTTGAAAATGTGTCGCTAGAGGGGTCTCAATGCTCGCTAAATATTGCGACTAAGTCGCTAAGTTGGCAACACTGAATGGAACACTTAGAACGAATGACTGGGTTGCGTCCATAGATACAGAAACAAATAGAATTAACGACTGGGTCGTGTCTCTGGTAACCGAACCAATAGAATGAACGACTGCCGGCTTGGGTAGCAACCCTAGATTTGTGTTGGAACTATATTTTGTGGAAGGATGAAATAGTATGAATAAATTAGTCAAAATATTGTTTTTAATTAAATATGTCAATCATTATTTGAAAATGTCGGTAACCGTTGTAGAAAAGTGATAACGGCCTCGAAGCTGGTGTTTGGAGGATATATTGGCAAAGTTTGACATAGTCTCGGGTCTAACAACACCTGTGCCAATATATCCTCCAAACACCGGCTCCTCCGGCAAAATCACTTAATTACTTATCATTCACTCTGGAATTCTGGCACCATCATGGCATTGCACGTGTCACATTGATTGATTGGTCATTTTTGTTTAATAGTATAGCCATAAATGTTCATTTTAAAGCTAAATTGTGAATCATTTTGGACAAACAAGTATCAATCAGATTTGAATGTATGCCACATAAATAAATACTGAATACCAATGAGACCGTATTGCATCGCAGAAGAGAGGACATTAAGAAGGGAACTTAACAACATCCACAGCAGGTTTGGCGATCTAAAAACCTGAAATACGCTATCTGTTTTGAGGACAAATCATCTTAGCAAGGCTTGCAGCATGCACATAGAAGTATACAATTGGATCAATTGTCCTCACTTGTACCAACATTACCAGTCAAAAGATTGGACACACCTACTCATTTCAGAGTTTTTTTTTATTTTTACTATTTTCTACATTGTAGACTAATAGTGAAGACATCAAAACTATGAAATAACACATATGGAATCATGTAGTAACCAAAAAAGTGTTAATCAAATCAAAATATATTTATTATTTGAGCTTCTTCAAAGTAGCCACCCTTTGCCTTGATGACAGCTTTGCACACTCTTGGCATTAATGCGTTTGAGCCAATCAGTTGTGTTGTGACGAGGTAGGGTGAAGCGAGGGCCAGTCAACGAGAGTGTACAGGTCACAGTGGTGGGTAGCATATGGGGCTTTGGTGACAAAACGGATGGCACTGTGATAGACTGCATCCAATTGGTTGACTAGAGTGTTGGAGGCTATTTTGTAAATGACATCGCCGAAGTCGAGGATCGGTAGGATGGTCAGTTTTACTAGGGTATGTTTGGCAGTATGAGTGAAGGATGCTTTGTTACGAAATAGGAAGCCGATTCTAGATTTAATTTTGGATTGGAGATGCTTAATGTGAGTCTGGAAGGAGAGTTCACAGTCTAACCAGACACCTAGGTATTTGCAGTTGTCCACAGGTATTTGTTGTTGTCCACATATAAGTCAGAACAGTCCAGAGTAGTGAAACTGGACGGGTGGGAAGGTATGGGCAGCCATCGGTTGAAGAGCATGCATTCAGTTATGGCAAGAACAGCTGAAATAAGCAAAGAGAAACAACAGTCCATCATTACTTTAATGAGAAATGAAGATCAGTCAATGGGGAAAATGTCAAGAACTTTGAAGGTTTCTTCAACTGCAGTCTCAAAAACCATCAAGCGCTATGATGAAACTGGCTCTCATGAGGACCACCGCAGGAAACGTAGACCCATAGTTACCTCTGCTGCAGAGGATAAGTTCATTAGAGTTACCAGCCTCAGAAATTGCAGTCCAAATAAATGTAACAGACAAATCTCAACATCAACTGTTCAGAGGAGACTACATGAATCAGGACTTCATGATGGAATTGCTGCAAAGAAACCACTACTAAAGGACACTAAGAAGAAGAAGATACTTTCATGGGCCAAGAAACACGAGCAATGGACATTAGACCGGTTGAAATCTGTCCTAGTGTCTGATGAATCCAAATTTGAGATTTTTGGTTCCAACTGCCGTGTCCTTGTGAGACACAGAGTAGGTGAATTGATGATCTCCACATGTGTAGTTCCCCCCTTGAAGCATGAAGGAGGAGGTGTGATGGTATGGGGGAGCTTTGTTGGTAACACTGTTGGTGATTCATTTAGAATTCAAGGCACACCTAACCAGCATGGCTACCACAGCATTCTGCACCGATATACCATCCCATCCGGTTTGCGCTTAGTGGAACTATCATTTGTTTTTCAACAGGACAATGACCCAACACACCTCCAGGCTGTGTAAGGGCTATTTGACCAAGAAGGAGAATGATGGTGCTGCATCAGATTACCTCGCCTCCACAATCACTGGACCTCAACACAATTGAGATGGTTTGGAATGAGTTGGATCGCAGACTGAAGGAAAAGCAGCCAACAAGTGCTCAGCATAAGTGGGAACTCCTTCAAGACTGTTGGAAAAGCATTCCAGGTGAAGCTGGTTGAGATAATGCCAAGAGTGTACTGTCATCAAGGTAAAGGGTGGCTACTTTGAAGAATCTCAAATATAAAATATATTTGTTTAACACTTTTTTGGTTACTACATGATTCCGTATGTGTTATTTCATAGTGTTGATGTCTTCACTAATGTTTTACAATGTAGAAAATATTACAAATAAAGAAAAACCCTGGAATGAGTAGGTGTGTCCAAACTTTTGGTTGGTAATATATGTCTTGTGCCTAAGGCACATAAGTTAATGGCTGCAGGCTGGAATAGCTTCTTACCTCCCACTGTGAGAGAAGCTACACAGCATTAGAGCACATCCCATAGGAGAGATCAGGTGCTGGGGCGCCCATTAATATGACCATTAATCTTTAGAGTGGACATCACTGATGAAGTGGCTACATTTCCACAGTGCTGGCTAGACAACTTTTCTTCCCATACAGGAACACTGCTCACAAGTCATGTCTTGGGATTATGCTGGATAGAGCAGACTACCCTGTCAGCAGACGATTACTGGTTAGATCTGGTTGTTTAGCAGGACATTATATTTGAGTGCTGGCACTGAAACGTCATATGGGCTAGATCTGGTTCAAATTTTGGGAGATACGACCATGGTTGACACTTTTTTTGTTATGGTTGAGCTCCTGCTTGAGGTACAGTATGTGACCAGAAGAAGTTTCCGTAGTTGCTGGGCGACTTTTGGTCTGAATGTTTGCCGGACTAGGTCACTGCCAACAGCGTCACCTTACACTGGCCATTTAATCTGGTTTAGGTATGAAAACCAGACCTTCACCATATTACCAAATGCTAACTGGGCCATCTGATAAGTGGTAACATGTGGGCCGGATTTGGGCCATACTACTACTACTACTGTCTTGGTAGCCTTGTAAGTTAGCTCAGCCATTAAAAGCTCATGATCTGCAGTGACTAGGGCCGAGAGCAGCATGTATTTCATTTTTTATTTAACCTTTAGTTAACTAGGCAAGTCAGTTAAGAACAAATTCTTATTTACAATGACAGCATACCCCGGCCAACTAGACCAATTGTGTGCCGCCCTATGGGACTCTCAATCACCACCGGTTGTGATACAGCTTGGAATCGAACCAGGGTCTGTAGTGCACCCCTAGCACTGAGATGCAGTGCCTTAGACCGCTGCGCCACTCTGGAGTATCATGTGCAGTTGTGTAAAAAGTACCCAATTGTCATACTTGAGTAAAAGTAAAGCTACCTTAACAGAAATCGACTCAAGTAAAAGTGAGTCACCCAGTAAAATTCTACTTGAGTAAAAGTCTAAAAGTATTTGGTTTTAAATATACTTACAGTGAGGGAAAAAAGTATTTGATCCCCTGCTGATTTTATACGTTTGCCCACTGACAAAGACATGATCCGTCTATAATTTTAATGGTAGGTTTATTTGAACAGTGAGACACAGAATAACAACAAAAAAATCCTGATAAATGCATGTCAAAAATGTTATAAATGTATTTTAATTTTAATGAGGGAAATAAGTATTTGACCCCTCTGCAAAACATGACTTAGTACTTTGTTGCAAAACCCTTGTCGGCAATCACAGAGGTCAGACGTTTCTTGTAGTTGGCCACCAGGTTTGCACACATATCAGGAGAGATTTTGTCCCACTCCTCTTTGCAGGTCTTCTCCAAGTCATTAAGATTTCGAGGCTGACGTTTGGCAAGTCGAACGTTCAGCTCCCTCTACAGATTTTCTGGCTAGGTCACTCCAGGACCTTAATGTGCTTCTTATTGAGCCACTCCTTTACTGCCTTGGCCGTGTGTTTTGGGTCATTGTCATGCTGGAATACCCATCCACGACCCATTTTCAATGCCCTGGCTGAGGGAAGGAGGTTCTCACCCAAGATTTGACGGTACATGGCCCCGTCCATCGTCCCTTTGATGCGGTGAAGTTGTCCTGACCCCTTAGCAGAAAAACACCCCCAAAGCATAATGTTTCCACCTCCATGTTTGACGGTGGGGATGGTGTTCTTGGGGTCATAGGTAGCATTCCTCCTCCTCCAAACACTGCGAGTTGAGTTGATGCCAAAGAGCTCCATTTTGGTCTTATCTGACCACAACACTTTCACCCCGTTTTGCTCTGAATCATTCAGATGTTCATTGGCAAACTTCAGACGGGCATGTGTATGTGCTTTCTTGAGCAGGGGGACCTTGCAGGCGCTTCAGGATTTCAGTCCTTCACGGCGTAGTGTGTTACCAATTGTTTTCTTGGTGACTATGGTCCCAGCTGCCTTGAGATCATTGACAAGATCCTCCCATGTAGTTCTGGGCTGATTCCTCACCGTTGTCATGATCATTGCAACTCCACGAGGTGAGATCTTGCATGGAGCCCCAGGCCGAGGGAGATTGACAGTTATTTTGTGTTTCTTCCATTTGCGAATAATCGCACCAACTGTTGTCACCTTCTCACCAAGCTGCTTGGCGATGGTCTTGAAGCTCATTCCACCCTTGTGTAGGTCTACAATGTTGTCCCTGACATCCTTGGAGAGCTCTTTGATCTTGGCCATGGTGAAGAGTTTGGAATTGATTGATTGCTTCTGTGAACAGGTGTCTTTTATACAGGTAACAAACTGAGATTAGGAGCACTCCCTTCAAGAGTGTGCTCATAATGGCAAATGTACAAAACCAGAAGGTGATAAAATACTTGTTTTCCTCACTGTAAGTATCAGAAGTAAATGTAATTGCAAAATATACTTAAGTACAACTATAAATCATTTCAAGTTCTTTATATTAAGTAGAGCAGACAGCTACACTTTCTAATTTTTTATTTATTTACAGATAGCTAGGGGGGGACACCAACACTCAGACACCGTTTACAACTGAGGCATGTGCTTACTGAGTCCGCCAGATCAGAGGCAGTAGGGACAACCAGGGATGTTCTTTTGATGTGTGTGAATTAGACCATTTTCCTGTCCTGCTAAGCATTCAAAATGTAACGAGTACTTTTGGGTGTCAGGGGAAATTCAAGGAGTAAAAAAATCATAATTTTCATTAGGAATGTAGTGTAGTAAAATTAAAAGTTGTCAAATATAAATAGTAAAGTACAGACACCCAAAAAACGACTTAAGTAATTCTTTAAAGTATTTTTACTGAAATACTTTACACCACTGATCATGTGTGCAGCAGATGTTTGAATGCCTTTTTGTGTGTGGTGTGTACAGTGGTGATTTTAGCATGTAAATCTTGGTGGGGCAAACTCAACAATTTTCTTTATGCATGCCAGCAAAGCCACAACACAACACTAAACAATACATTAATTGTGCTATAACAGTGACAAACGGTGCCACAAAATGTTAGGGCCTGTGCTGTTCTGACAGCGGCGCTTTTAGCATCATGGGGTAAATCCTTACAACCACTACACCTATCAGTGGAGACTTATCTGGCAGTTAATTGAGCCTCATTTACTGCCTTTCTAAAAACCATAGCTGATATGGCTGACTTGCTTAAATAAATATGGTTTCTATTGACTCCTTTTGGATTTGTGTAACTTGATAAGAACCGCATTCGCTTTCAATAATATGAGTTGTCTTTTGAAACATAGACAAACATTATTACTTTTATGTTAAGTCAATTCATAATGTTTGTTCTTATATCATTAACAATTAGCTCTAAGTATAAGCAAGTGCAAGCAAAGAAGCTGCAACGAGGTAGGCTTTCGTTCAGCACTTTCAAAATGGAGACTGACAGAAATTCAGAAAGTTGTTAGTTAAGATAAATTTAGCAAGGTGTTGAGGCCTTAACTTGACTCTTCTTGTCGCCACACAGAGCAAGAAAGAGATGGGAAAGAAGCAGTTAGCCTACAGTACGATTATTCTCCCTGTACACCAAGTATGAACCATAAGATAAATAACGGGAGCACATAGACAATTATAGCTCTTAAAATAATCGATGATGACATTTCTATAAAACAGGCTATAGCACTACCAAGTCAGAACAGTAGGCTAAGTTCTGAAGGGGAGATGGACCAAATTCTTAGGGTTAGACACATGGGCTACTAACTGCTTACTACACAACATACACTTCGTATTACTTTCTTAGCTACAGCATACCTATCTCCCTGGCATATTACATCATTTATGCAGCAGCAAACAAGACATATTTTTGGACTCACCGTTGTTGTGCTGTGCTCACTTGAACAGGAAGGTGGCGTGGCGGTCCTTCTTGTGGGCAAAATTTGTCATCAACGTTTGTCATCAAAGTCTGGCATTTATGTTGCTTTCAAGAGTTCCCGGTTGTCTTGAACGCACTGAAGTTGGAAGTCAGAGATTTCCCAGTTCCGAGTTTCCTGTTGTTTTGAAAGCGGCAGAAGTCATGCTTGATTGAGAGTATGGCCAATGTATTCAACATTTTCTGGGCCGTGGTGAATTAATGTTTATCCTTTTAAGCTTGGAAATGAAACCCTTTCAGACAGATGTTTTAAATCCTTAAACCCAGACTTGGACCACACACACCCTCTCCACCGAATAGCAAACAGGGGAAGCAAAATAGTGATTGCTTTGTAACTCTCGCAGTTAGCTACTGATTCCTTCCAGATCACTAATTGTTGAATTTGCGATATCCGATTGGTGTAATGTTTATGTCTAATGGCCGATGAGCACTGATACATTTTATTTATAATTTCTCTTCAAATGACAAGGATTAAAATGTATTTGCCAGTAGATTGACACGATTCATGATGATGATGTACTGCCTAGCTCTCCCTGTAGATTATGCGGTGACGTAAAATCCACAAGAGTGACAGAACACTGAGCCAATCATGGAGCAACTGGAGGAGATTACTACCGCCTAAGCCCTGTGCTTTCGGTGGTTGCCCCTCCATCACAAAAGAACCTGAGGTTGAAACACCTTCATTTGGAGCTGCCTTACTCAAGAAATAATCCATGTTCGTATGCGGCTTTATTAACTCAAGCATTGTTATTTGTACATTGCTTGCAAACAGATATGTAACATGAATTAATGCCAAAATAAAATGCAAAACAGCATCTTTGTTTTTTTGTCACAAATTTTGACACATCTACTAATTTCAGGGTTTCTCTTTATTTTTTTTACAATTTTCTACATTGTAGAATAATAGTGAAGACATCAAAACTATGAAATAACACATATGGAATCATGTGTTAAACAAATCAAAATATATTTTATATTTGAGATACTTTAAAGTAGGCACCCTTTGCCTTTTTTTAGCTAAACAGGTGTGTCTCAAAACAGGTGGGGCGCTGCCCTGAATGACGGGTCGCCACATATCTATTGAACTGTATTTCTGTCATGTAATACTGTGTGGAAAAGTGTAATTTGTGTGAAATGTATGTAGCAAAATATCTGTAAAAACAAGAGTGCAAAACAAGGTTGCTTTTGTCCTCCAAAGGGGTTGAGTGGTGGATGGCTTTAAAATCAATAATAATTTCTCTATTGTTTAATGTATTGAATTTGTCGAAAAGAAAGAAAGAAATAATAAGTTCTCTCAGTCTGGACACACAAGTTTACTCAAATTCGAATTGGCACCACCCCCTGAAATGCCACTTGGAGGGCATATTGAAAACATGCTGGTCTCTGTTGTGTGTGCATATGATGACATCAAAAAAGGATCGTCTTTGGCTTTCTGAACGCTGCTTTTGAACACAGCCCTGAGGGAGTTCCTGCATTGTGACAGCTGAATTTCCCAAAAAAAACATTTTGAAATAGAATGTATGACAGTTGATGTCAACCTAGGTGAACCATTGGCCTGGAGGGAAGCAACATCTAACAGCATTGGAGAGGCCCAAGATAGAGCAAGCCTAGAGAAATAGGGTCTCAAGGGGCATCTACAAAGATATGTGCGAGAGGATCAATCTATCTTTCAACTGTGTAAACTAGCTAGTTAGATTGTCAGCTTTTCTCTGGAGCAGAAGAGGGATTTTTCCAGTTCGGAAATTACGGAGAAAAGTATTGAGAGAGAGAGAGAGAGAGAGAGAGAGAGAGAGAGAAAGGGAGGGAGGGAGGGAGGGAGGGAGAGAGCGAGAGGGGGGAGGGAGGGAGAGAGAGAGAGAGAGAGGGAGAGAGGGAGAGAGGGAGAGAGGGAGAGAGAGAGAGAGAGAGAGAGAGAGAGAGAGAGAGAGGGAGAGGGGGAGAGGGGGAGAGAGAGAGGATGGCAAGCCAGACAGTTTACAGCTAAAAAAGCAGCAGATATGTGGAAAAATAAAGACTTAATCCAATTGAGCTATCCAAAATAAAGTAAACAGAGTACAGCATCACTGTAATACAGAGGTTTGTAATTATTATATTAACTTAACCTTATAAGATATCGCTAACTACATTATTTAATTTTATGTTGATATATTATGTTAAATGCATTTGTTAAGATATTTGTTCTCATAAATAATGAAAAGTATTTGAGCATTTATTTACCTTAGCAAATGCATACTTACCCAACACATACAAGATTCAGAGCAAAAAAAGTATTACATTTCCCAAATGTGCATATGCTCATCCTCACTGGCTCTCTATGCAGGTATTTATGCCCTGTGGGTTCTAGGAGGCATCCCGAAAGCACAGATAACCACCCTTTAATATTTATCTGACTGTCAAGATGGCTGACATTATACAACATGATGAACTGTGGAATAAACACTGCATGGTGGGAATACACTTTACACACAAGCCACGGGAGAAGAGAGACAATACCATTTCTCCATTGGAGATTACAGCTTCCATAGCACTGACGTCCTTTTTTATTTAAAGTGACAGAGCTGCCGTTGAGGTATAGTCTCAGCACTAATATGGAGTCAGTGTCAAATCAGTTCTTTAGTTACAGTCAGTGTCTAGGGGTTTTAGAGGACTTCCCTGTGACCTCTAAATATAGGGTTTGGTCAAATCAGAACTTTATTGCGATATTTAAATGACATTCTCATAAAATATCAAATAGTATATACTTAAGCAATAAGGCAATGCAGAATGCCTGGATGCCTGGATATATTGGCCATATACCACAACCCCCAGATGTGCCTTATTGCTATTATAAACTGGTTACCAATGTAATTAGAGCTGTACAAATACAGTTGAAGTCGGAAGTTTACGTTCACCTTAGCCAACTACATTTAAACTCAGTTTTTCACAACTCCTTACATTTAATCCCAGTATAAATTCCCTGTCTTAGGTCAGTTAGGATCACCACTTAATTTTAAGAATGTAAAATGTCAGAATAATAGTAGAGAGAATTATTTATTTCAGCATTTATTACTTTCATCACAATCCCACTGGGTCAGAAGTTTACATACACTCAATTAGTATTTGGTAGCATTGCCTTTAAATTGTTTAAATTGGGTCAAATGTTTTGGGTAGCCTTCCACACGCTTCCCACAATAAGTTGGGTGAATGTTGGCCCATTCCTCCTGACAGAGCTGGTGTAACTGAGTCAGGTTTGTAGGCCTCCTTGCTTGCACATGCTTTTTCAGTTCTGCCCACAAATATTATATAGGATTGAGGTCAGGGCTTTGTGATGGCCACTCCAATACCTTGACTTTTGTCACGCCCTGAGTTTAGTATTCTTTGTTTTCTTTATTATTTTAGTCAGGTCAGGGTGTGACATGGGTGATATGTATGTTTTTTGTCTCATCTAGGGTGTTTGTACTGTCTAGGGGTTTTTGTAGATTTATGGGGTTGTTTCCATCTAGGTGTTTATGTAGGTCTATGGTTGCCTAGATTGGTTCTCAATTAGAGGCAGGTGTTTATTGTTGTCTCTGATTGGGAACCATATTTAGGCAGCCATATTCTTTGGGTATTTTGTGGGTGATTGTTTCCTGTGTCAGTGTTTGTGCCACACGGGACTGTTATGTTTCCATTTTACTTTGTTATTTTGTATTTGTGTCATGTTCAGTCTTTTCTATTAAAACATGGACACTTACCACGCTGCGTATTGGTCCGATCCTTGCTACACCTCTTCAGACGAAGAGGAGGAAATCCGTTACAACTTTGTTGTCCTTAAGCCATTTTGCCACAACTTTGGAAGTATGCTTGGGGTCAATTACCATTTGGAGAACCCATTTGCGACCAAGCTTTAATTTCCTGACTAATGTCTTAAGATGTTGCTTCAATATATCCACATAATTGTCCTTCCTCAAGATGCCATCTATTTTGTGAAGTGCACCAGACCCTCATGCAGCAAAGCACCCCCACAAGATGATGGAGCCACCCCCGTGCTTCACGGTTATTCTTCGGCTTGCAAACCTCCCCCTTTTTCCTCCAAACATAACGATGGTCATTATGGCCAAACAGTTATATATTTTTTAAATATTATATCTTCGTCCCTATGTGCAGTTGCAAACCGTAGTCTGGCTTTTTTAATCGTGGTTTTGGAGCAGTGGTTTCTTCCTTGCTGAGCGGCCTTTCAGGCCATGTCAATACAGGACTTGGTTTACTGTGGATATAGATACTTTTGTACCTGTTTCCTCCAGCATCTTCACAATGTCCTTTGTTGTTCTGGGATTGATTTGCACTTTTCGCACCAAAGTACGTTCATCTCTAGGAGACAGAACGCTTCTCCTTCCTGAGCGGTATGACACTCAGGAAGGACCGCTTCCTGAGTGGTCCTTCCTGAGCGCAATGACTATATATGCATTGTCACTTTAACTATAAATTAATGTACATACTACCTCAATTGGCCCGACCAACCAGTTCCCCCGCACATTTACTGTTTGTATTTCTTACCTATTCACCTAATACCTGTTTTGCACTGTTGGATAGAGCCTATAAGTAAGCATTTCACTGTAAGGTCTACACCGGTTGTATTCAGCACACCTGACAAAATAACGTTGATTTGGCAGCTGCGTGGACCCATGGTGTTTATACTTGCATACTCTTGTATGTACAGATGAACATGGTACCTTCAGGTGTTTGGAAATTGCTCCCAAGGATGAACCAGACTTGTGGAGGTCTACAGGTTTTGGCTGATTTCTTTTGATTTTCCCATGATGTCACGCAAAGAGGCACTGAGTTTGAAGGCAGGCCTTGATATACATCCACATTTATACCTCCAGTTGACTCAAATTATGTCAATTAGACTATCAGAAGCTTCTAAAGCTTTTTTCCAAGCTGTTTAGAGGCATAGTCAACTTAGTGTATGTAAACTTCTGACCCACTGGAATTGTGATACAGTGAATTATAAGTGAAGTAATCTGTCTGTAAACAATTGTTGAAAAAATGACTTGTGTCATGCACAAAGTAAGATGTCCTAACCAACTTGCCAAAACTATAGTTTGTTTACAAGAAATTTGTGGAGTGGTTGAAAAACACGTTTTAATGACTCCTACCTAAGTGTATGTAAACTTCCGACTTCAACTGTAAATGTTTTGTCATTCACATGGTATACGATCTGATATACCACGACTGTCAGCCAATCAACATTCAGGGCTCGAACCACGCAGTTTATACTGTACCTCAAGACACATTGTTTTGAATTGTCCTTTGTGCCTTTAGATCAGAACAGATTGACATCAGTAATACTGTACATAGTGAGCAGAATAATGTGAGCTATGGCAAGCCATCAAGGTTGTGCTATTAAGATTGTCCTGTTCCTTTCAAACAACATTAAAACATAAATATTAATTCATAAAGTGACACATTCTGGCCCTTGTGCTGTGGATGGTGTTTTGTCAGCTATGGAGTCTAGTCTAACGTCATCTTATAAATGGTGTGGTCTGATTCTCAGAACAAAGCACATTGTTCTTTCTAATTGGGTCCTGAACAAAGTAAATATCTGTCTCTTATATTATAGTGCATTGACAGAACAGACACTAAACCTGGTCTAATTGATTTATATGAATATTTTCTAGATGTTCATTTGGTGGTTTTTCCAGGGTTAAAATTAGCCCAGGGCTAGCTTACCCTTCCACACAAACATGTGTTAACCCAGCGCTCTCTGAAACTGTCATTTCTCTTCTGGAGTAGAATATTCAAATGATATGATAACAGAAAAAAGTTGATGCTAAGACTGGTCACGAGTAGGGCCAGTTAAACCTGGGTAAAGGTTGGTGCCCTCCCACTTGAGAATGTGAAAATGTCAACAATCATTTAACCATGGGATAAAACATATCTTAGATTTTCTAAGGCTGTTAGCCCTGGGCTAAGTGCAGGTTCCCAGGGTCTTCAAAAGTCAATTTTCACAGATATCATACAGCTGGCAGGGTTCATTCCTTTGAAAACTTTTCAAACAAGAAATAAAACTATCCGGAGGTTTCAGTGGTATAACAAGTGCTAACTAATTTAATCCAAATGTAATTACTGGCAATCATAATCTAAATAAATAACTACAGTATCAAAATAGAAAAGATGTCTTAGTTTTATATCAAGGAATCTTAGGTTAAGTGATAAAACATATGTTTTGATTTCTGAAATTAAGTTGTACATACAACAGGGCCCAATGTTCCAAATGTTAAATTATCTAAATTAATTGGGTTGTGCATAATTCAACATAATCAGAATTTCAGCAAGTATTTTCAGTCTCAAAATATACATTTTTAGAAAATGTTTAAACTGCCTGAAACTTTTTTTCTCCATCTAGCAGGTTTAAATGACATCAGGTTTAATCTACAGCAGTCTTGCATTTCATGACATAAGTAAAGAAAATGTTTGTTTTTCCATCCCTCTTTGAAAGCTTTGTTTTTCCATGTGCCTTTGAAAAGTAAATAGTGCTCCGCTGCCAATTTTATTAATAAATTAGTTATACTACATTCATATACTACATTCATATTTCCACCATGTCTAATCAATTGTCATTATCAATCCCAATGAGAAAAGTGGGGGGACTTTAGTGTCAGCCGAGAAATTTCCCCAGAGCACTGTCAATCACTTTTCATCCACACGCATAACAAAACAATGTCCTCATGTTGCCCTTGGACTGGGGAGGGGGGGGTCTGTGATTTATTACGACACATTAATATGTTAGCATCTATAGCCTATTATTGAAAAATGGCTGCTGCTGACTCCGTAAAGACGCTCGTTTATGGGCAGAGAGTGGAGTGACCAGGAGTCCTGGGAGGAACAGATATTCCCCCTTAGGCAGTGCTTACTCTTTAACCTTCTACATTGAATTAGTCATTCAGCGGTATCCTGCTGACATTTCACTGATGAGGAATTCATTCTGTTCCCGTCTCTTGTCCTATGTCTCTAATGGCCTGGGTGTTTATAGGCAACAGTCTAGAGGAATGTAGGCTTTGCCATCACGTCATCCGGTGCTGTCGTCGTGGACCTATGATTAATAATACACTGAACAGAAACATAAAAGCAACATGCAACAATTTCAAAGATTTTACTAAGTTACGGTTCACATAACTGCCCACACAATGCCATACACGCTGTCTGCCATCTGCCCGGTACATTTGAAAACAGGATTCATCCGTGAAGAGCACAATTCTCCAGTGATCCAGTGGCCACTGAAGGTAAGCATTTGCCCACTGAAGTCGGTTACAACGCCAAACTGCAGTCAGGTTAAGACCCTGGTGAGGACGATGAGCACACAGATGAGCTTCCCTGAGACAGTTTCTGACAGCTTGTGCAGCCATTCTTCAGTTGTGCAAACCCACAGTTTCATCAGCTGTCTGGGTGGCTGGTCTCAGATGATCCTGCAGGTAAAGAAACCGGATGTGGAGGTGCTGGGCTGGCGTGGTTACACGTGGTTTGCAGTTGTGCGGCCCGTTGGATGTACTGCCAAATTCTCTAAAACGACGTTGGAGGCAGCTTATGGTAGAGAAATTAAGATTCAGTTCTCAGGCAACAGCTCTGGTGGACATTCCTGCAGTCAGAATGCCAATTGCACTCTCCCTCAAAATTTTTGACATCTGTGGCATTGTGCTGTGTGACAGAACTGCACATTTTAGAGTGGTCTTTTATTGTCTCCAGCACAAGTTGCACCTGTGTAATGATCATGCAGTTTAATCAGCTTCTTGATATCCTATCAGGTGGGTGGATTAGCTTGGCAAAGGAGAAATGCTCACTAACAGGGATGTAAACAAATGTGTGCACAACATTTGAGAGAAATAAGGTTTTTGTGCATATGGAACATTTCTAGGATCATTTATTTCAGCTCATGAAACATGGGACCAACACTTCACATGTTGCATTACTATTTTTGTTCAGTATAGCCGCGTCATCCCACATTGCGATTAGACCTGGCCACATCCAATCTCTCCTGACCACATCCTTTATCTCCTGACCACGTCCAATCAATCCTGACCACATCCAATCTCTCCTGACCACATCCAATCTCTCCTAACCACATCAAATCTCTGACCACATTTTGCTCTCCCTCCCTTGCTTTTCTTGTTCAAGTCTCATACAGTGCCTTGCAAATGTATTCATCCTCCTTGGCGTTTTTCCTATTTTGTTGCATTACAACTTGTAATTTAAATGGATTTTTATTTGTATTTCATGTAATGGACATACACAAAATAGTCCAAATTGGTGAAGTGAAAATGAAAAAATAAATAAAAAAGGAAAAGGAAAAGTGGTGCGTGCATATGTATGCACCCCCTTAGCTTTGAAGCCCCCAAATAAGATATGGTCCAACCATTACCTTCAGAAGTCAAACAATTAGTTAAATATAGTCCACCTGTGTGCAATCTCAATGTCACATGACCTGTCACATGATCTCAGCATGTATACACCTGTTCTGAAAAGCCCCAGAGTCTGCAACACCACTAAGTAAGGGGCACCACCAAGCAAGCGGCACCATGAAGACCAAGGAGCTATCCCAACAGGTCAGCGACAGAGTTGTGGAGAAGTACAGATCAGGGTTGGGTTATAAAAAATATCCAAAACATTAAACTTCCCACGGAGCACCATTAAATCCATAATTAAAAAATGGAAAGAATATGGCACTACAACAAACCTGCCAAGAGAGGGCTGCCCACCAAAACTCACAGACCAGGCAAGGAGGACATTAATCACAGAGGCAACAAAGAGACCAAAGATAACCCTGAAGGAGCTTCGAAGCTCCACAGTGGAGATTGGAGTATCTGTCCGTAGGACCACTTTAAGCCGTGCACTCAACAGAGCTGGGCTTTACAGAAGAGTGGCCAGAAAAAAAATCTATTGCTTAAAGAAAAAAATAAGCAAACACGTTTGGTGTTCACCAAAAGGCATGTGGGAGACTCCCCAAACATATGGAAGAAGGTACTCTGGTCAGATGAGACTAAAATTGAGCTTTTTGGTCATAAAGGAAAACGCTATGTTTGGCACAAACTCAACACCTCCCATCACCCCGAGAACACCATCCCCATGAAGCATGGTGGTGGCAGCATCCTGCTGTAGGGTTGTTTTTCATCTGCAGAGACTGGGAAACTGGTCAGAATTGAAGGAATGAGGCCTCCCGGGTGGCGCAGTGGTTAAGGGCGCTGTACTGCAGCGCCAGCTGTGCCATCAGAGTCCTGGGTTCGCGCCCAGGCTCTGTCGTAACCGGCCGCGACCGGGAGGTCCGTGGGGCGACGCACAATTGGCCTAGCGTCGCCCGGGTTAGGGAGGGCTTGGTCGGTAGGGGTGTCCTTGTCTCATCGCGCACCAGCGACTCCTGTGGCGGGCTGGGCGCAGTGTACGATAGCCAATGTGGCCAGGTGCACGGTGTTTCCTCCGGCGCATTGGTGCGGCTGGCTTCCGGGTTGGATGTGCGCTGTGTTAAAGAAGCAGCGGCTTGGTTGGTTGTGTATCGGAGGATGCATGACTTTCAACCTTCGTCTCTCCCGAGCCTGTACGGGAGTTGTAGCGATGAGACAAGATAGTAGCTACTACAACAATTGGATACTACGAAATTGGGGAGAAAAAGGGGTAAAATTCAAAAAAAAATAATTGAAGGAATGATGGATGTCGCTATATACAGGGAAATTTTGGAGGGAAACCTGTTTCAGTCTTCCAGAGATTTGAGACTGGGACGGAGGTTCACCTTCCAGCAGGACAATGACCATAAGTATACTGCTAAAGCAACACTCGAGTTGTTTAAAAACACTTAAATGTCTTGGGATGGCCTAGTCAAAGCCCAAACCTCAATCCAATTGAGAATCTGTGGTATGACTTAAAAATGGCTGTCTACCAGCGGAACCCATCCAACTTGAAGGAGCTTCAGCAGTTTTGCCTTGAAGAATGGGCAAAACTCCCAGTGGCTAGATGTGCCAAGTTTATAGAGACATACCCCAAGAGACTTGCAGCTATAATTGCTGCAAAAGGTGGCTCTACAAAGTATTGACTCTCGGAGGGGGGGGGTGAATAGTTATGCACGCTCAAGTTTTCCGTTTTTTTGTCTTATTACTTGTTTATTTCACAACAAAAATTATTTGCATCTTAAAAGTGGTAGGCATGCTGTGTAAATCAAATGACACAATCCCCCAAAAATCTATTTTAATTCTAGGTTGTAAGGCAACAAATAGGAATAATGCCAATACTTTTGGAAGCCACTGTATATTTCAAGCCAACAGTCAAGTTAAAATGTTATTATCTGAATGTTTTTTACTAATCTTGTTCTGGTTCATTATGGCCTTGAAGTATAGACATATCAGAAGTCTCCGACTTGTCAATGTTTTGGAAGTACTGTAGATATTCAGCAGGCAGATTAATTAGATTAATGTTAGGGGTTAAATCAAGGTAAGGGACAGACAGTGGTTACATGTAGAGTTAAGATTAGGGTTAGGTTTAAGGTCAAAGGGAGAGTTTGCTTTTTTAAGTTTGGAAAATTTAAATATACCTTTAAGGCAGTGGTATTCAAACATTTTCTGGAGCCCCATTTTTTTCCCCACAAGTTTGTCACAACCCCATCCTACCCCAAATCTAATGACAACCTTAAATAACCTTTAATTCATTGCATTTTCATTACTCATTAAAAGGAAAAGAAACATTTACTCAATTAAAACACACTAGGGGATGCGAACCCTACTTTGAATACCACTGCATTAAGGTTAGGGTTAAGGGGTGATGTCGGTTAAGGATTAAGGATATAATTAGGGATAAGGGGTGATGTCGGTTAAGGATTAAGGATATAATTAGGGATAAGGGGTGATGTCGGTTAAGGATTAAGGATATAATTAGGGATAAAGGGTGATGTCGGTTAAGGATTAAGGATATAATTAGGGATAAGGGGTGATGTCGGTTAAGGATTAAGGATATAATTAGGGATAAGGGATGATGTCGGTTAAGGATTAAGGATATAATTAGGGATAAGGGGTGATGTCGGTTAAGGATTAAGGATATAATTAGGGATAAGGGGTGATGTCGGTTAAGGATTAAGGATATAATTAGGGATAAGGGGTGATGTCGGTTAAGGATTAAGGATATAATTAGGGATAAAGGGTGATGTCGGTTAAGGATTAAGGATATAATTAGGGATAAGGGGTGATGTCGGTTAAGGATTAAGGATATAATTAGGGATAAGGGGTGATGTCGGTTAAGGATTAAGGATATAATTAGGGATAAGGGGTGATGTCGGTTAAGGATTAAGGATATAATTAGGGATAAGGATATGCAGGTTAAATTTCCACTGTCCAACATTTTTCAACATCCTTAGTCAAATTGGCTGACTCAACACTCAAGTGAAATTTTAACTTTAAACTCACAATGGACCTCCTACTGCTCAATTCAGTCCATAGCGCGGAAGACCTGCAATTGGTAGAGCGATTGACATTTAAAGGCATTGTTACTGCGTTCGCAGAGACAGCATTTGCGGTAAACGCTGCATATGTCGGCTCAATCGGAAATTACCTTTAAAGGTCAACTGCGCTACAACATAGATCTTCTACACTAGGGTTGAGCCCTTAGTCCTTGAAGCGAAACATGACATGGCATGACTTGGCCACCACCACAGACCACAGAGATGAGAGACTCAACTCCATGTGCTTCAGGATCCTCAGGTAACCTCTACCCATCCTCAGCAGTAATTAGACTTACACATTCTGACTGGACTCTCTCTAGTGGAACCAAGCTATACAATTACTTCCTGGATGCAAGACTATAGATCCCTAAAAATATAAATATCTTCAGTAAATAAGTGTTATCATACCATAATTATGAGGGTAAAGTTTCACTGTATTAAATTGGCTATTATAATATCAAACTGTCCCCTACATTTCCCCCCCCCCCTCGGGAATACTGTAGCGACTATCACAAAGAATGACATAATAAAATAAGATTATGTTGTTAAAATTATATTAGATCATAGGGATGTCTGTTTTTGCAGTGTGGAGAAATAGCCAGCAGAGTATTTAAAAAAACAAAACAATAAAATATTTATTGATTTTTATTTCCCATACATTTGCAAGTTTAAGGTCAACATTAAATAGGTTCTGGATGGTGGGTAGAGGACTTCCATCTCCTCATCCTTTATTCCTGTACCTGTCACCCCTTCACATATCCATCCATCTTCTAAAATAGACCCAAAAGAACAAAAGCGATCAAATCTTTCAGAATATAAAACAAGTTGTTCGCATATTACACACTCACACATACAAATACTGGAATGAAAATTAACTCCTCAGGAAGAGTTAGCTTATAGCCAACTCCATGAAACCAACAGTCATTTCATATAGTCCTGGATCACTCGTGTGGATTGTGCCTTATAGCCTTTTAAATGGCGCTGAAAAAGAAAAACAAAAACCCTGGTTATAACATAATGTCCCACAACCTTCATAACCCCTTAGAAATCTTCACAATACAGTGAAAGTATGTCAACACAAAACCAATCTGTGCACTGAATTGTCTCTCCCTTTGTTCTCTCACTCTTTTATTTTCTGTCGCGCTCTGTCTTCAGTTGTTTATTTTACAAAAGTGTTCCTGAAAAATAAATACAAATATTTCCAATACTGTAGTTGTCTGTGACCCAAATATCACCTTTGTGAAAGCAGTATGTAAAGTTCTATCTATGCTCTTCTGTAGAAGCTCTTCTCTCCTCAGGTTCTCACCATAATAAAACTTTTTCTTCTTTCTTTCTGTATCATTCTTCACTGATGTTCATTGTTACAAGTGGTGCGGTGATTATGGACAAAATAAATAAATAAATACAAAGGAATAAATACTGTAAATATTTTCTTAGATAAATACATATCTCAGATAGTTTGCCTTGTCTTGAAAAAAGAATACTTGACCCCCTGCTGAGTTTCATAATGTTCATATTTCTCGGAATGTCCTCAAAGCGTCCACTCACACAGCTAAAAATGAACCCAGTCTTTGATTTCAGACAGAACATACCCAGAAACTAATTTGAAAGGTAATGGTATTGTAACCTGTGGTGCCCCACTTATATATTTATTACGTCATACTCCTCTGTTCCTTATTGGAATTAAGGGAAAAGTGAATGGATAACACCTGCTTTTATCCCTCATTGAATCAGCCCACCTTTCACCCTGGAGTTACAAAACCTTTAAAAACAATGTTTTGCTTTGAAAAACTTCAAACTTAAAGATTCAAAGCAAGAAAGATTTTTTGACCTTATTGATTTCCGACACACCCACTGGGCTTCAATTCTGGCGCTGTGGAGATGATGGAGGAGGGCTTTATAGGACAGTGTTGACACTGGGCTCCCTTGATACGGTGCTGGGGACAGAGGAGAAGGCAAAGGTTTGGGCTGAGGACACTGCTAGGAGCCCTCTTCCTCAGGATGTCCCGGGGCGTAGTAGCCCGCCAGCTGCCTGAAACGTGGCCCCCAGTCGCTGAGGTAGGAGAAATCCTGCTCGGACGTAGTGGACAGGGTGTGGATAGAGCTGAGGGAGAGGGCCGGCGAGCTGGTGCCTTCAAAGGCGTACGTCTGGAACGAGTCGTAGGGCGGCACTGACAGGTCGGCATCCGCCTGCTCCACCTTCTTGCGGATGTAGCCCTTGAAGAGGGAGAAGTCGGCTGCCCCGCCATCGCCGCTCACCCGCCCCTGGATCCAATGGGGCAGTGCATGCAGATCAGGGCCTGACTCAGAAGATCCACTCTTGGCCTCGGGGAAGTCATAGAGGTTGCGCAGGGCACTCATGTCGTAGGCCTGCGTGTCCTGCTCGCCGCCCCCCTCGTCGTTGTACTTGATGACGTTGTCGCGCATGTCCTCCTCGTCCTCTGACATCCGCTGGCCTTTGCGGTGGCGCTTCAGGGTTAGGATTAGCAGCACCAGGACTGCAGAGGTGGAGAAAGAGCATGGAATTAGGGATTAAGGGGTTTAGGGATTAACAGCGGAAAAGTCAGAGCCAAAGATCTGGATTATTATCTGGAGTAGGGAGAAACTTTTCGAGAGTAGCTGGTAAGAGAGTAATTTCACGTAACGGGGAGAAGACTAATGAATTATAGGAATGAACAAAAACATCAGGGGCCATCTGCCCTTTTGTAAAGATTCTCTCAAGCACAATGGGGAATAACACAATTAATGAAGATTTATTGGATTATGCAAGTGGCTAATAAAATTTCAACAGCCTTTTTTGTCATTATCAGGAAAAAGTTTCCCCTTTTCCATCTCTGGTTTTCTAACTTTGATTTCACCCCACAAAGACAGCCAAGTGAAGTGAAATAACAAGGGGTAACATTTCCAATGCATGAGCATCGATTCTCCACGGGATGCACGAACAAAATCTTTAATTTTGCTCGCCCAGAAATATGTTTTGAAATGCTTAATAGAGGCTGATCCGTCTATCAATACTAATTCAAGTGAAACGTGCTGCGGTGAAACCAGAAAGAAAATCACAGCAGAGATCCCCTGTATTGGGCTCTACCTAGAGAGCGTTTAATGACTGAAAAATGAAGTCTGCATTAAAAAGGAAAACAATTGAGATGGATCACTAAATAGTCTAATGAGACGGAGGAAAAACAAAAGCTGTATCCACCTCAATAAATCAATGAAGGTTTTAATCCAAGCTTACTTTTTTAAATCACCTCCTTTATGTCTGATTAGAAAACATCCACTTACCAATAGCCCCCTTCTCCAGACATATCGTTATTCTGGAGGGGCTGTGCTTGATTCGTTAATGAATTAACTATAACTTAATGTCTACCACCAAAGCAAATGTCATCGCTATGACAACAATATTCTAATCAAACGTGTCTATCAATTATGGAAATAAAAAGATAAGATAATTAGAATGACAATATGAATATTCAGACAATATTCATGTATATCATGACTATTATGGAGTAATATAACCAGTACTATGTATAATACTGCTATGACCATTACAATTATAATTGGGAGTGATGTGAAAACTGTTTCTTCTGTTTGTTAGGATCTGCATTATCCTATGCAGAAGCTACACTTCCTGGGGTCCACAAAAAACACTACAAGTAACAAAGCACTGATACACTGATAGACAAGGAGAGTCACAAGTAACAAAGCACTGATACACTGATAGACAAGGAGAGTCACAAGTAACAAAGCACTGATACACTGATAGACAAGGACAGTCACACACATTTAAAATACAACGACATACAAACAATACAACTAAAAATGATGTACAGTGGGGCAAAAAAGTATTTAGTCAGCCACCAATTGTGCAAGTTCTCCCACTTAAAAAGATGAGAGAGGCCTGTAATTTTCATCATAGCTACACTTCAACTATGACAGACAAAATGTTTTAAAAAAATCCAGAAAATCACATTGTAGGATTTTTTTATGAATTTATTTGCAAATTATGGTGGAAAATAAGTATTTAGAGTGTGTCTGTGTGTGCATGTGTTTGTGTGTAATTCCCTTCATAGTCATCACCGTTTCAGGAGTTTTTGTTTAATCCTTTTTTAAAGGTAATTTTGTTGTTTGCTTGAGTAATTAAATGTAAGGGATTTTTTTTAGGGGGTTGATCAGCTTCAATTTTGCTGATAGAAGCCACAATTTATCAATGTAATTGTCTGCATCATTTCCTATCCGCATATATATTATAGATATATAGATATATATATAGATATATTTATTTTATGTATATTTTCAACTACAGTTGAAGTCGGAAGTTTACATACACTTAGGTTGGAGTCATTAAAACTCGGTTTTCAACCATTCCACAAATTTCTTGTTATTAACAAACTATAGTTTTGGCAAGTCGGTTAGGACATCTTACTTTGTGCATGACACAAGTCATTCTTCCAACAATTGTTTACAGACAGATTATTTCACTTATAATTCACTGTATCACAATTCCAGTGGGTCAGACGTTTACATACACTAAGTTGACTGTGCTTTGAAACAGCTTGGAAAATTCCAGAAATTTGAGTCAATTGAAGTCGGAAGTTTACATACACCTTAGCCAAAAACATTTACACTCAGTTTACCACATTCCTGATATTTAATCATAGTAAAAATTCCCTGTCTAAGTTCAGTTAGGATCACCACGTTATTTTAAGAATGTGAAATGTTAGAATAATAGTAGAGAGAGTAATTCATTTAATATTTTATTTCTTTCATCACATTCCCAGTGGATCAGAAGTTTACATACTCAATTAGTATTTGGTAGCATTGCCTTTAAATTGTTTAACTTGTATCAAATGTTTCAGGTAGCCTTCCACAAGCTTCCCACAATAAGTTGGGTGAATTTTGGCCCATTCCTCCTGACAGAGCTGGTGTAACGGAGTCAGGTTTTTAGGCCTCCTTGCTCGCACATGCTTTTTCAGTTCTGCCGACAAATTTTCTATAGGTTTGAGGTCAGGGCTTTGTGATGGCCACTCCAATACATTGACTCTGTTGTCCTTAAGCCATTTTGCCTGGGGTCATTGTCCATTTGGATGACCCATTTGCGACCAAGCTTTAACTTCCTGATTAATGTCTTGAGATGCTGCTTCAATGTATCCACATCATTTTACTACCTCATGATGCTATCTATTTTGTGAAGTGCACCCCCACAACATGATGCTGCCACCCCCGTGCTTCCCGGTTGGGAAGGTGTTCTTCGGCTTTCTCTTCCAAACAACAACGATTGTCATAATGGCAAAACAGTTCTATTTTTATTTCATCAGACCAGAGGACATTTCTCCAAAAAGTACCAACTTTGTCCCCATGTGCTGTTGCAAAACCTAGTCTGGCTTTTTTATAGAAGTTTTGGAGCAGTGGCTTCTTCCTTGCTGAGCGGGCTTTCAGGTTATGTCGATATAGGACACTTTTACTGTGGATATAGATAATTTTGTACAAGGTTCTTTGCTGTTGTTCTGGGATTGATTTGCACTTTTTGCACCATTCATCTCTCGGAGACAGAACGTGTTTTCTTCCTAAGTGGTATTACGGCTGTGTGGTCCCATGGTGTTTATACTTTTATACTATTGTTTGTACAGATGAACGTGGTACCGTCAAGCGTTTGGAAATTGCTCCCAAGGATGAACCAGACTTGTGGTCGACAATTTTTATTTTATTTTTAGGTCTTGGCTGATTTATTTTGATTTTCCCATGATGTCAAGCAAAGAGACACTGAGTTTGAAAGTAGGCCTTGAAATACATCCACAGGTACATCAGACACTTCTAAAGCCATGACATCCTTTTCTGGAATTTTCCAAGCTGTTTGAAGGCACAGTCAACTTAGTGTATGTAAACTTCTGACCCACTGGAATTGTGATACAGTGAATTACAAGTGAAGTAATCTGTTTTTACGTTACAGCCTTCTTCTAAAATTGATTAAATTAAGAACAAAATCCTCAGCAATCTACACACAATACCCCATAATGACAAAGCAAAAACAGGTTCTTAAAAAAAAAAAACACATTAATTAAAAATTAAAAACAGAAACACCACGTAAGTATTCAGACCCTTTGCTATGAGACTTGAAATTGAGCTCAGATGCATCTTGTTGAACATTGATCATCCTTGAGATGTTTCTACAACTTGATTAAAATCCACCTGTGGTAAATTCAATCGATTGTACATGATTTGGAAAGGCACACATTTGTAAGGTCCCAGAGCTGCGCATGTCATAGCAAAAACCAAGCCATGAGGTTGAAGGAATTGTCCGTAGAGCTCTGAGACAGGTTTTTGTCGAGGCACAAATCTGGAGAAGAGTACCAAAAAAATTCTGCAGCATTGAAGGTCCCCAAAAACACAGTGGCCTCCATCATTCTTAAAGGAAAGAAGTATGGAAACACCAAGACTCTTCCTGGAGCTGGCTGCCCGGAGCAATCGGGGGAGAATGGCCTTGGTCAGGGAGGTGACCAAGAACCCTGATGGTCACTCTGACAGAGCTCTAGAGTTCCACTGTGGAGATGGGAGAACCTTCCAGAAGGACAACCATTTCTGCAGCACTCCACCAATAAGGCCTTTATGGTAGAGTGGCCAGACGGAAGCCACTCATCAGTAAAAGGAACATGACAGCCTGCTTGGAGTTTGCCAAAAGGCACCTAAAGGACTCTCAGACCATGAGAAACAAGTTTCTCTGGGCTGATGAAACCAAGATTGAACTCTTTGGCCTGAATGCCAAGCATCACGTCTGGAGGAAGCCTGGCACCATCCCTACTGTAAAGCATGGTGGTGGCAGCTGTGGAGTTGTCTTTCAGATGCAGGAACTTGGAGACTAGTCAGGATCGAGGCAAAGATGAACGGAGCAAGGTACAGAGAGATCCTTGATGAAAACCAGCTCCAGAGCGCTCAGGACCTCAGAATGGGGTGAAGGTTCACCTTCCAACAGGACAACGACTCTAAGCACACAGCTAAGACAACACAGGAGTGGCTTCAGAACCAAAAAATATCTAGAACCTCTATGATGCTGTGGAGGGATCCAAATTGTGGATTTAAAATAAAACATAAATTCATGCATCACACCACTGAAGTGTAAATGGACTACATTTTTAATGGACTGGATATTTATAATTACCACCTGCGTCCTGTTTCAGTAATTATGAAATCAGAACTTCTTGTTGAGTATCTGATAATATACAATTGTTATGTGAGTGGTTCAAACACGCTAATAACGTTCCTCTGACTCCATCAAATTTTTTTGATATACCTCAACTGGTATGTCATCCAGCCCTGAAGTTTTCCTGGACTTAAAGGCAGAAATTGCATCAAGAAGTTCCTCCTCTGTAATCTGGCCTTTACATGAGTCTTTCTGTACAGCTGTTCATTTTAAGGGAAGGGAGTTCCATGTGATCAAGGCTCTGTATAAAACTGTGCATTGCCGTGAATAAGTTTTTTGGAATTGTGGACTGTGAAGAGACCCCTGGTGGCATGTCTTGTGGGATATGTATCGGTGTCTGAACTGAATGTTACTTGATTATACAGACAATCTGGAATTTTCATTTTCATCACTTAATATTTCTCATAAAAAAATTAGAAGAGAAGCAGTTAATCTCTCGTCAACTCTCAACCAGGAAGGACTGGCATGGATGTTGTTGATGTTACTTCTGTATGTGCAGATACGGGCAAGGTGTGCTGCTCTGTTTTGAGCCAGCTACAGAAATGCTAGGTTTTCCTTTGCTTCACTTGACAATATTACCGGACAGTAATCAAAATGGGACAAGACCAGAGCCTATAAAAACACATATATTTTTATAAGCGACATAGCCCTCCGCATCTTCACAAAAGCGTTGTTAAAATGAGTTGACCAACATAATTGACCATTCAATGTTATACCTAGGAGTTTAGCTTCCGCAACTTGCTCAATGATCAGCCTTTTTGTACAACTCCAGTTGAGGTTTATGTCTTAGAAAATGTTTTGAATGAAATATGATGCTTTAAGTGTTAATGTATTTAAGACAAGTTTATTATTAATCACCCATTCTGATACTGACTCACTCCTTATTTAGAATTTCAGTGAGGTCCATGCTTTGGTTGCTGACATGTAGAGTGTGGAATCATCCACATAGATAGTCATTTTAGCTACGTGTAAGATTTAACGGCCCAAGGCAAATACCCTGTGCGACACCGCACTGTACATATCTGATGTTAGAGAAGCTTCCATTGAAGAATACTCTCTGGGTTATATTGAATAAATAACTCTCCAACCATGTGATGGCAGGTGATGTAAAGCCATAGCAAGTGAGAATCTTCAATATCAGATTATTATCAATAACATCAAAGGCTGCAATGAAATCGAACAATACATCTCCAACTATCATCTTATCATCTTATTATCTATGTACCAATCATTGGTCATCTGAGTCAGTGCAGTACAAGTTGAGTGCCCTTCTCTATATGCATGCCGAAAGTCAGTAGTTAACTTACTCTCTGAAAAATAGTATTTGGTCAAGCACAATCCTCTCCATCAGTTTACTAAGAACAGGCAGCAAACTGATTGGACCGTTGATATAGCCAGCAAAGGGTTCTTTACAATTTTTAGGCAGTGGAATTACTTTAGCTTCCTTCCACGCCATGGACACACACTCCTTAAAACTTTGGTTAAAGATCTAGCAAATAGGGATGGCAATACAGTCCACTACCATTCTCAATAGTTTCCCATTAAAGTTGTCTATGCCTGGTGTCTTATCATTATTGATGGATAGCAATAGTTTTTCCACCTCTCCCATACTAACTTGAACAAATTCAATATATAAATCCTTCCCTTTCATTATTAGATCTCTTATACAAAAATATGATGGTTCACTGTTCAATGTTGTCATTTCACTGCTGAGTGATTTCAATTAAATTCTGACCTTGGTTTCTGCCAACTCACTGGTTTAGACTTTACAATTAATCTTCTTGTTTCAAGTATCAGTATGGTAGGCCTACTGCCATTTAAATGTTACAATATGTATCCTAAAATGCAACTGTGAATATACTGCAAATATAGACCTATTATTCAGTGTCTCAGTATCACAGATAAACTCTAAAAAGAAAGAATAACTTAAATAATAAATAATTTATCTAAATATGCCTTCAGAAAGTATTCACACCCCTTGACCTTTTCCACATTTTGTTGTGTTACAGACTGAATTTAAAATTGAGATTTTGTGTCGCTGGCCTACACACAATACCCCATAATGTAAAAGTGTAATTATGTTTTTAGACATTTTTACAAATATAAAAGCTGAAATATCTTGAGTCATTAAGTATTCAACCCCTTTGTTATGGTAAGCCTGAATAAGTTCAGCAGTAAAAATGTGGTTATCAAGTCACATAATAAGTTGCATGGACTTACTCTGTGTGCAATAACAGTTTTTAATTTAATTTTTGAATGACTACCTTATTGCTGTACCCCACACATACAATTATCTGTAAGGTTCCTCAGTAGAGCAGTGAATTTCAAACAAAGATTCAACCACAAAGACCAGGGAGGTTTTCCAATGCTTCACAACAAATCTGACATTGAATATCCCTTTGTGCATGGTGAAGTTACTACACTTTGGATGGTGTACACCCAGTCACTACAAAGATACAGGCGTCCTCCCTAACTCAGTTGCCAGAGAGGAAGGAAACCACTCAGGGATTTCACCATGAGGCGAATGCCGACTTTAAAACAGTTACAGATTTAATGGTTGTGATAGGAGAAAACTACTCCACAATACTAACCTAAGACGGAAGCCTGTGCAGAATAAAAATATGCATATTTTTTGCAACAAGGCACTAAAGTAGAAATGAACTTATGTCATGAATACAAAGCGTTATGTTTGGAGCAAATCCAACACAATACATCACTGAGTACCACTTTTAATATTTTAAAGCACGGTGGTGGCTGCATCATGTTATGGGTATTTATAGGGCGTTTTTGTTAGGGAATTCATGTTAGGGTGTTTTTTCAGACACAAATAAGTGGAACAGCATAGGAAAAATCCTAGAAGAAAACCTGGTTCAGGCTGCTTTCCAACAGACACAGAGACAAATTCACCTTTTAGCAGGACAACAACCTAAAATGAAAGGACAAATATACACTGGAGTTGTTTACCAAGATGACATTGAATGTTACTGAGTGGCCTAGTTACAGTTTTGACTTAAATTGGCTTGAAAATCTATGTCAATGATTTACAACCGACATGACAGATCTTGAATATTTATTTTACAATCCAGGTGTGCAAAGCTCAGAGACCTACCTAGAAAGACTCACAGCTGTAATCGCTGCCAAAGGTGATTCTAATATGTATTGACTTAGGGGTGTGAATAGATATTTGTGTATTTAATATTCAAGAAATTTGCTAACATTTCTAAAAACATGTTTTCACTTTGTCACTATGGGGTATTAAGTGTAGAAATTTCATTTTGAAATGAGGCTGTCGGAATAAGTCAAGTATGTATGGTATGTATGAATACTTTCTGAAGGCACTGTGTGTGTGTGTGGTTCACTTACCATGGCTTTGCTCTAGCGTACTGTACGTGTTAACCCAGCGGTGTAAAACGTGATTGATGTTATTTCCTTGCAGACACAATTTGCTAAAAATAGTCCTCTGTGCATTGCTTTTGGAATCTCAATCCTCCCTGACACTCTAGCTTTTGTTTTCGATGACCGTTAGCAAGCTGGATAGTGAAGAGACCATAAATGTAGGTCTATTATCATTCATAGACAGTTTCGATTTGGTTTTGGTCATTTCAACGTCGATTGAGATAGTTTTTTCCCCGGGAATCCCAAACTACCCACGGGCAGCGGGCCGGATTGAATGGGTTCGCGGGGCGGTTCCAGGCTGGAACACAAAATTGTGGAGATTGTATGCTGATGGCAAAGACACTAAATGAAGATGGGAACACTAACCAAGCTTATCCACGGATGAGGAGCTTGAAAAGAAATGGAATAAAAAATAAATGAAAAATAAACATTTGAGGTCACGGTAATGGGTGTTTCAAGGCAATATTACTGTTCAAGAGAACATTACCAGGCAAGGGAAAAGAAACCCTCATAGTTGTGATAGTGTTCGTCATTGAGAATGCACACTACCAAGCCAATTGTCTTTAACAATGACCGCTTGCCCAGACATACTGTATATGATATGCACAGCCATTTATTTGCATTAATTATAAGAATCTTAAAAAATATCACCTATCTATAAATGCCTCACAAGCTTTACTCAACTGTCTAACTCCATAATATCCCAAAATATATAGTCAGGCCAAAAATATGCAAAATAATATGTTAAGGATTGGGCTCTATGGATCTATTATACTAGTAACTTCACTATCCGGTCTGCACAAGATACTTAAAGGCCCAATGCAGATGTTTTTATCTCATTATATCTAATTTCTGGGTAACAATTAAGTACCTTACTGTAACAGTTTTCCATTGAAATTGTCAAAAATAGTTTTTTTGGGCAAACAAAAAACTATTACGCAGACAAAAAAATGCAAGGACTGTCTAGGAGTGGTCTGAGTGGAGAGGGTAAGGCCACCAAAGCGGTGGAGGGACCTAATGGGAGGTATACATTATTTAAAAACTGTTATTGGCAGAGGTTTGGATGTCACCAGCAAGCTGAGTGCGCAGCAGTCTAAGGCACTGCATCTCAGTGCTAGAGGCATCACTACAGACCCTGGTTCAATCCCAGGCTGTATACCGGCTGTGATTGTGAGTCCCATAGGGCAGCGCACAATTGGACCAGCGTCGTCCGGGTTAAGGGAGGGTTCGGCCGTCATTGTAAAATAAGAATTTGTTCTTAACTGTCTTTCCTCGTTGAATTAAATAGCCAAAACTCCATCCATGCAAAACATGCACATTAGAAGATCCTGTGTTGATTGTATTTTCAACAAGCAACTATAAGAATAAAAATCAAACTTTTGTAGTGTTAATTTCATCAGCTGTTGTATAGTATATGATCCAAAACACAGAAAAAACTAACATTTTCACTGCACTGGGCCTTTAGTGCTCTAACCCCTCACACTACTAAAGTCACACATTGTGAATGTCAGAGATATGGCCTGACCATAAACTCAAAGAAAATGAAAGACAGTACACTATTTTTTTTTAAATTGGGTGTGTCAGTGAACCCTTATATCTTGAAGGATTTGATAGACTTCTATTGGATTCGCAGCTTGATGCAAAGCACAAACCCTTAGGCAATATACAGTCCTACCTTTAACCGAGACCTTGAGAGTCGGAACATGACGCTGAAACTTTGATTGTTTCACCTTTCTTTCATGTTTTTTTTCCTCTTATGGGAAAGAGCAAAATGTAACAGTGACAAGCATATTAATCTGTATAAAAGAATGTGTCTTCATTTGCTGTAAATGACTTGAAAAATAAGACTGGGAGTCTTAGAGAAAATGGCCTGCGTTCCCATCTGGAGAGCTGCGTTTGAAGAACGGAAGATGAGGACTGTTGATCGTCTAGAGCCTCTTGTACAATAACTCTTCATCTAGCCACTTCTCTTAACCTACATTGTCTCCATGGTGCCATGGGGAGATGGATGTCTTTGATCATTGTGGGAGTTTTTCCTCCGCATTCACCATCATTGGAGACAGTTAATAGCCAGGTCCAGCCAATAGACACGGGTCATACTAACGTCTTGATGCATGCTGCTGCGCATGCCAAACATGCACTTGGTTATTACTCTCAAATCCCAATGGTGAAGAGGGTAATGGGAGGCGGAGATCTTGATCATACGACTCCTCTTCTAACCAATCAGTGGTGTGGTTGGTAAACTGTGTGAGTGATATAAACTGCATGCGAGATGGGAGGGGCAGTGTTTTTCTTCTCTTAGTGGAAATGGAAAATCAGAGGTAATCCATTGGCTGCTTCATTCCTCTTAGAGATATTAACTTGAACGTTATATATTACGGTTATTCATTGCAGCGACGGTGATATATAGCAAATTCACATTTTGCATGTTATGCATGGAATAATGCATCACAGCCTGTTGTATGTGTCCTGCAAACAGTGGCCAAATCCTGTAGTATAGTACCTGCCTCGCCAACATGTGGCTGCTCCTCTGTGTACAGATGTTCTGATAAGCGGTCCTGACAAGACAGCTAATTTACCCTTGGGCTGTGCCTAGCCGCACGAGGCCAAGAGTTCATCTTGGCAGATGGGGCTTAATTGGAACGGATGTGCGCAGATGCCTCGCCAAAATGGATTTATCACGTCACTCACTAAATTAACTGATGGAAGGATTGTTTATTTGTTGCTAATTAGGCAGAAATTTGTTTTCATTTCGCTCATCATGCCACAATTGATCTAATAGGTTACTTGGGTGCCTCCGGGGAGCTGGGTTCTCCAACCCAACCACACTCATAAACACGTACAGAACAATGGGTGAGTTTGTGTTCGTGTGTGTTCTGTATGTGCGTCTAGGCTCTGTGTGTGTACGCTCTGTCTGTGTGTTCTGTGTGTGCGTCTAGGCTCTGTGTGTGGTTCTATTCTCTGTGTGTGTACGCTCTGTCTGTGTGTTCTGTGTGTGCCTTGTGTTTACCTTGTCAGCTCGGGGATTAGATCTTGCAACCTTTCGGTTACTAGTCCAACGCTCTAACCACTAGGCTATCTGCCGTCCCACATCAGTCAGGAAGTACAGGTTGCAAATGGGTCTTCTAAATAGACAATGACCCCAAGCATTCTTCCAAAGTTGTGGCAAAATGGCTTAAGGACAACAGAGTCAATGTATTGGAGTGGCCATCACAAAACCCTGACCTCAAACCTATAGAAAATGTGTGTGCAGAACTGAAAAATCCTGTGGGAGCAAGGCCTACAAACCTGACTCAGTTACACCAGCTCTGTCAAGAGGAATGGGCCAAAATTCACCCAACTTATTGTGGGAAGCTTGTGGAAGGCTACCCAAAACGTTTGACTCAAGTTAAAACTTCTTATGGCTGGGGGGTAGTATTGCGTAGCTTGGATGAATCAGTTGCCCAAAGTAAATGGCCTGCTCCTCAGTCTCAGTTGCTAATATAAGCATATTATTATTAGTATTGGATAGAAAACACTCTAAAGTTTCTAAAACTGTTTGAATGATCTCTGTGAGAAAACTGAACACATATGGCAGGCAAAATCCTGAGGAGAAATCAAAACAGGAAGTGAGAAATCTGAGCTTTGTATGTATTCACCGCAATTCCCAATGAAATCCCCTTGAGATATTAATGATGTTGCACTTCTTAGGGGTTCCACTAGATGTCAACCATCTATAGAAATGAATGAGACGTCTACTGTGTTGTGGGACTGAATGAGAGCAGAATCTGGCAGTCAGCCATTTTCTGATCACGCTCATTCCTCATGGTATCCACTTGCGTTCCATTGCTCATCAAGACACAAAGGAATACTCCGCTTGGAACTTTATTGAAGCTATATGTTAAAAATATCCTAATGATTGATTCTGTACTAAGTTTGAAATGTTTCTTCAACCTGTAATATAACTCTTTGAAGTTTTTGTCCGACGTAACGCTGACCAGAATGAGGGTTTAGATATGTATACCAAACGCGCTAACAAACGGAGGTATTTGGACATAAATAACGGACATTATCGAACAAAACAAACATTTATTGTGGACCTGGGATTCCTGGAGTCCTTTCTGATGAAGATCATCAAAGGTAAGGGAATATTTATCATGTAATTTCTTGTTTATGTTGACGCCAACATGGAGGCTATTGTGACTATTTCTTCTGAGCGCCAACTCAGATTATGGCATGGTTTGCTTTTTCTGTAAAGTTTTTTTGAAATCTGACAGAGCGGTTGCAGGTATGTCTATAATGCCATGTGTATAACTTGTATTATCATCTACATTTATGATGAGTATTTCTGTTGAATGATGTGGCTATGCAAAATCACTGGATGTTTTTGGAACTAGTGAATGTAACTCGCCAATATAAACTCATATTATGATAAATATGAACTGTATCAAACAAAACATACATGTATTGTGTAACACGAAGTCCTATGAGTGTCATCTGATGAAAATTATCAAAGGTTAGTGAATAATTTTATCACTATTTGTGCTTTTTGTGACTCCTCTTTGGCTGGGAAAATGGCTGTTTTTATTATGGTTTGGTGGTCACCTAACATAATCATTTGTGGTGCTTTCGCCGTAAAGCCTATTTGAAATCTGACACTGTGGTGGGATTAACAACAAGACTACCTTTAAAACGGTGTAAGATACATGTATGTTTGAGGACTTTTAATTATGAGATTTTTGATGTTTTGAATTTGGCGCCCTGCACTTTCACTGACTGTTGTCATATCATCCCGTTAACGGGATTGCAGCCATAAGAGGTTTAAACAATTTAAAGGCAATGGTACCAAATACTAATTGAGTGTGTGTAAACTTCTGACCCACTGGGAATGTGAAGAAAAAGAAAAGAAAAGCTGATATAAATCACTCTCTCTACTATTATTCTGACATTTCACATTCTTAAAATTAAGTGGTGATCCTAACTGACCTAAAACAGGGAATTTTTACTGGGATTAAATGTCAGGATGGTGGAAACATACAGTATATGCCCATAATGTTGGAAACGTATATGCCCATATATGGTGGAAACGTACATTATATGGCCATATATGGTGGAAACATACAGTGCATGCCCATAAATGGTGGAAACCATTGGCCGTTTTCATAAATGTGACATATGTTATTGAAATATATGATAACATATTTTAAAATCTATGTCACATTCATTTATGGGATTTAAAAATATGATAATATATTTTAAAATACAGTACCAGTCAAAAGTGTGGACACACCTACTCATTCCAGGGTTTTTCTTTATCTTTACTATGTTCTACATTGTAGAATAATAGTGAAAACATCAAAACTATGAAATAACATATAGGGAATCATGTAGTAACCAAAAAAGTGTTAAATCAAAATATATTTTTTACTTCAGATTCTTCAAAGTAGCCACCATTTGCCTTGATGACAGCTTTGCACACTCTTGGCATTCTTTCAACTAGCTTCATGAGGTTTCAATTAATGCATTTCAATTAACAGGTGTGCCTTGTTAAAAGTTAATTTGTGGAATGTCTTTCCTTCTTTAGCTAAAAGAAATCCAGGTTAGCAGGCAATATTAACTAGGTGAAATTGTGTCCCTTCTCTTGCGTTCATTGCACGCAAAGTCAGGGTTATGCAACAGTTTGGGCCACCTGGCTCATTGTGAACTAATTTGCCAGAATTGTACGTAATTATGACATAACATTGAAGGTTGTACAATGTAACAGGAATATTTAGACTGAGGGATGCCACCCGTTAGATAAAATACCGAACGGTTCCGTATTTCACTGAAATAATAAACGTTTGTTTTCGAAATGATAGTTTCCGGATTCGACCATATTAATGACCAAAGGCTCATATTTCTGTGTGTTATTATGTTATAATTAAGTCTATGATGTGATATTTCATAGAGCAGTCTGACTGAGCGATGGTAGGCAGCAGCAGGCTCGTAAGCATTCATTCAAACAGCAATTTGTGCGTTTTGCCAGAAGCTCTTCGTTGTGCTTCAAGCATTGAGCTGTTTATGACTTCAAGCTTATCAACTCCCGAGATTAGGCTGGTGTAACCGATTTGAAATGGCTAGCTAGTTAGCGGGGTGTGCGCTAATAGCGTTTCAAACGTCACTCGCTCTGAGACTTGGAGTAGTTGTTCCCCTTGCTCTGCTCTCTCTTACCTTGGAATATTGAAGACTCGTGTTAAAAGGAACCACCAGTTTTCATATGTTCTCATGTTCTAAGCAAGGAACTTAAATGTTAGCTTTTTTACATGGCACATATTGCACTTTTACTTTCTTCTCCAACACTTTGTTTTTGCATTATTTAAACCAAATTGAACATGTTTCATTATTTATTTGAGGCTAAATTGATTTTTATTTATGTATTATATTAAGTTAAAATAAGTGTTCATTCAGTATTTTTGTAATTGTCATTATTACAAATACATTTTAAAAAAATTGGCCGATTAATCGTTATCGGCTTTTCTTGGTCCTCCAATAATCGGTATCGGTATCGGCGTTGAAAAATCATAATCGGTCGACCTCTAATAGCTATAGCACCACCAAAACCACAGTACCTTTTAACCAATGCTTTTTGTAGTGAAGCTTGTCTCCTTACGATTTGTACATAATCATAATGTGTTGGTTGAGGGCCAAAAGGCTTTTAAAAACCACAATGAATAAAATATAAATGGCTTTTTAAGCTCACTACGCTTACGTTAACTGAGGCATAACTTTAACCGTACTCTCATTAAAACCACCCTAAAAACAATACCCCTTCCCTGATTTAGAGACCCCGGGTGACCTAAGGTATGTCCCAAATAGCCCCCCAATCCCAGTGCCCTGGTCAAAGGTAGTGCCCTATATGGGGACTAGGGTGCCATTTAGGGACCTAGTCCCGGCCTGTTCATCAATCATTCAAAACAAACAAGATGTGAAACATGTTAGTGAAGTAAGACGAGGGAACCGAAAATAAACTGACAACGATGTACACTGCGTTATTGCGTTTCAACCGCAGCCGAAAAAGGAATGTTTCAAGCAATATTGACGAGGCAAGCGACTCATTAAATGTTTAAACATGACAATCCAAAATCCTCTCTCGCCTAGCACTCCTGCTGAGAGTCGTGCATGTGAGTGCTAGTATCTGAGAACGTCTGGAAAGCCTTATCTATTTAAAGAGCGTTGTTCCAGGGGGACGTTAGGGCTGATGCAGCAATCCCCCCCCCCCCCTCCTCCTCTTTCTAGGCCTCCCACTCCCACTCCCTCCACTCAGCTCCCCCTACCTCCATATTCTGGGGAGCAGAGTGGTTTGATATCATTGAATTGTATACACTCTCCACTTGGACAAAACTTTTTCTCATGAAAGGGGGTTGAGTTTTCTGACTGCAACATCAGCAGTTAACCGTTTGAAGGAAAAAGATGGAAAAGTAAAGAAATGCATCACCTTTTTATGTAATCTGTCCTTGTTTTTCCAGCCTGTTCTACATGAGATGAGAAAAAAAGTAACTGTCCATTAAAGCCTAGTTGTGGTGGGGTGATACACGCAGTTTTAGTACTACTTGGTTTATCGTTCAGATAAGTGCCACACATTTGGATAAGTGCTGTTTGGTGGGATAGCATCATGAACTGTCTATCCTTAGTCAAGCATAAGGAAATCTTGAAGGAAGGATAAGGAAATGGTGACAATAAATGTAAAACAAATCTTAGATATGCAATTCATGAATGAGGGATACAGCTATAGGGGTATATTGTTTGGTGGGATTGCGTCATGAACTGTCTACACTAAGACAAGGATAAGAAAATGAAGGATACATTGGTAGTGGTAGATTTTACTTTGGTCTAATGGTCTCTATATTATTCACATTGTTTTGAATAATTCCCATATACTCATACAGTGCATATGGAAGGGATTCAGACCCTTTCACTATTTATACATTATGTTACTGTATGTAAAACATTTCCCTCAATCTACAACACAATACCCTATAATGAAAAGTGAAAACAGGTTTTGGAGACATTTCTTTTAACATAAATACCTTACTTACATAAGTGTTCAGACCATTTGCTATGAGACTTGACATTGAGCTCAGGTGCATCTTGTTTCCATTGATCATCCTTGAGATGCTTCTACAAATTGGTAGGATTCCATCAGTGTATATAAGGTCCCACAGTTGACAGTGCATGTCAGAGCAAAAACCAAGTCCTGAGGTTGAAGGAATTGTCCTTAGAGCTCCGAGACAGGATAGGGTTGAGGCACAGATCTGGGGAAGGGTACCAAAACATTTATACATCATTGAAGGTCCCCAAGAATACAGTGGCCACCATCATTCTTAAATGGAAGAAGTTTGGAAACACCAAGACTCTTCCTAGAGCTGGCCACCCAGCCAAACTGAGCAATTGGGGGAGAATGGCCTTGGTCAGGGAGGTGACTAAGAACCTGATGGTCACTCTGACAGAACTCCAGAGTTCCTCTGTGGAGATGAGAGAGCCTTCCAGTAGGACAACCATCTCTGCAGCACTGCACCAATCAGGTCTTTATGGTAGAGTGGCCAGACGGAAGCTGCAGGAGTGACTTCGGGACAAGTCTCTGAATGTTCTTGAGTGGCCCAGCCAGAGCCCAGACTTAAACCTGATCGAATATCTCTGGATAGACCTGAAAATAGCTGTGTAGCGATGCTCCCCATCCAACCTGAAAGAGCTAGAAAGGATCTGCAGAGAAGAATGGGAGAAACCTCCCAAATACAGGTGTGCCAAGTTTGTAGGATCATACCCAAGACTCAAGGCTGTAATCACTGCCAAAGGTGCTTCAACAAAGTACTGAGTAAATAGTCTGAATACTTACGTAAATATCATATTTAGGTTTTTTATTTTGAATACATTTGCTACAATTTCTAAAAACCTGTTTATGCTTTGTCATTATAGGGTATTGTGTGTAGATTGATGAGGAAAAACATATATGTAATCCATGTTAGAATGAGGCTGTAATGTAAGAAAATGTGGAAAAAGTCAAGTGGTCTGAACTTTCTGAATGCACTTTATATGTGATATACCTGCAGCAGAATTATCATATTTTACACCTATATACTGTATACCTCTCTATTTGTCTGTTTTAACACAAAATAATTTTCTGTGTGCCTATAGACCCCCATCAGAATATCCAGAGCAGATGTCTTTCCTTTTATTAATGCCAGTTTTGAAAATACTTTATCCCAACAAACAATCTGCAACCTTCAATTTGATCCTATGCCCAGCTTGTGTCTTTACAGTTGATTATAGACAGAAATCTCAACAAGTGTGCAATTATGTTGCCCCAAAAACTGTACAAGCAGACCAACAGGTCAAAGTGTTGTTTGTTTTGTGCATAGTTTCTTTACATAAATGCTCACTTCTTTAGGAGCTACAACAGATGTTTTCAGACCTGGGTTCAAATATAATTTGTTTCTTTCAGGAACCTTGAGCGTTTGATTGCCTAAAGTGCCAAATAGACTGGAATTTCACTTGTATAACTATTATGTTGGCAACCTCAATGAAGAGGGGGTTTGGTCCGTGCTTACCTATGAGTATGAGCATGCAGACCAGTAGAGCTATGAGGGCCCCGGGACTGAGTGAGGCGCTAATGACGTAGGCGGTGGCATTGCAGGACTGGATGGCGCCCTCTGGGTCGCAGCCACACACGTGGATGGTCAGGGTGCCCGTGGAGCTCAGAGCAGGAGGCCCGGTATCCACCACCAGGATAGGCAGCAGGTAGACGTTCTGCTCGTGGCGGTTGAAGCCCGAGCGCTGGGTCCGGATCCCTACAGTGTTGTCTGGAACATAGAGACATAATATTATACAAGGGTAGCCTATGTCAAACATAGACCTTCATAACTATCTGCTCGTGGTGGTTGAAGCCTGAGCACTCGGTCTGCAGTGTTGTCTGGAACATAGAGATATGTGAGATAATATTAGTGCCGGGATGATACCAGTATTTCATTACCAGTATTCCAGAGTCATATTTAGTTATTTTCCAAGCTATAGTACACAGTATTTTACATACAGCAGGTTTTTAAACGACTAAAGAGTTGTTCTGCTTCGTGCAATATTGGGACGGAAACTCAAAATGGAATACTTTTCAAATCTATATCTGACATGGTACAGGCGTCTTTGTGTGTGAGGTGTATACTTTGGTTTCAAGGTAGATTTGTTTAAGACTACCAATAATCACTCTGTGTGACCCTGATTTAGCCCACTGCAGTAAAAGGTTAATTCTATAGTCTGGAATTCCTCACAGACAGAGGAATCAATCAAGATAATTCAGTAGAGCCATGTGGAAAAATAAAATAGGTGCTACTTAATAAATACACTTGCCTCTGCTCAGGTAGACCATTTGGTTATGTTGTTACTACTATCCATAATTTTTTATATGATTTACAATGACGGCCTACCGGGGAACAGTGGGTTAACTGCCTTGTTCAGAGGCAGAACAACAGATCTTTACCTTGTCAGCTCAAGGATTTGATCCAGCAACATTTTGGTTACTGGCCCAACGCTCTAACTACCTGCCGCCCAAAATTATCAATGAACAGTTCAGAAGCATTTACTTTTCCATGCAAAGATGGGTTATACAGGCTAAATAGACATTATTAGAAGTAAACACTCCCATTTTGCCAAAGATATATACCTCAGATCATCAACTCTGAAATAATATTTGTATTTAAGGACATGGAGCAAGGGAATAACGTGTCAAGCCCATACACTTCAACCACGTCTTTTTTAGAGTGAACACATGAATTGCTAGCTGCTGTCAGTGAGCATTCAATTTCAATTTAAGGGGTTTTATTGGCATGGGAAACACATTTTTACATTGCCAAAGCAAGTGAAATAGATAATAAACAAAATTGAAATAAACATTAAACATTACACTCACAATAGTTCCAAAAGAATAAAGACATTTCAAATGTCATATTCTGTCTATATATAGTTTTGAAATGATGTGCAAATAGTTAAAGTACAAAAGGGAAAATAAATAAATATGTGTTGTATTTACAATGGTGTTTGTTCTTCACTGGTTGCCCTTTTCTCGTGGCAACAGGTCACAAATCTTGCTGCTGTGATGGCACACTGTGGTATTTCACCCAGTAGAGTTTATCAAAATTGGATTTGTTTTCGAATTCTTTGTGGGTCTGTGTAATCTGAGGGAAATATGTCTCTCTAATATGGTCATACATTGGACAGGAGGTTAGGAATGCAGCTCAGTTTCCAGCTCATTTTGTGGGCAGTGAGCACATAGCCTGTCTTCTCTGGAGAGCCAGGTCTGCTTCATCACACATTCTTTTTAGTCAAATGAACCAAGGGGAGAAAATGGGAGGACGTCATAATTTGAAATGAAACCTCACCGGTGCACAGCCTCTCGGGGAGACACATGTAACAATAAAGGTATTTGTATGTTTTTATTTCCCCTTTATTTAACTAAGCATACAGTAGCAGACAAATACAGTCAGAATAGCTAGTGAGCACTGTCAGGAGGCAGACATCACTGTTATGGACGTAGATACAGCACTGTCAGGAGGCAGACATCACTGTTATGGATGTAGATACAGCACTGTCAGGAGGCAGACATCACTGTTATGGACGTAGATACAGCACTGTCAGGAGGCAGACATCACTGGTATGGATGTAGATACAGCACTGTTACAGGCAGACATCACTGTTATGGACTTAGCTACAGCACTGTTACAGGCAGAAATCACTGTTATGGACGTAGATACAGCACTGTCAGGAGGCAGACATCACTGTTATGGACGTAGATACAGCACTGTCAGGAGGCAGACATCACTGTTATGGACGTAGATACAGCACTGTTACAGGCAGACATCACTGTTATGGATGTAGATACAGCACTGTTACAGACAGACATCACTGTTATGGGCGTAGATACAGCACTGTTACAGGCAGACATCACTGGTATGGATGTAGATACAGCACTGTTACAGGCAGACATCAATGTTATGGATGTAGATACAGCACTGTCAGGAGGCAGACATCACTGTTATGGACGTAGATACAGCACTGTTACAGGCAGACATCACTGTTACAGGCAGACATCACTGTTATGGACGTAGATACAGCACTGTCAGGAGGCAGACATCACTGTTACAGGCAGACATCACTGTTACAGGCAGACATCACTGTTATGGACGTAGCTACAGCACTGTTACAGGCAGACATCACTGTTACAGGCAGACATCACTGTTATGGACGTAGATACAGCACTGTTACAGGCAGACATCACTGTTATGGATGTAGATACAGCACTGTTACAGACAAACATCACTGGTATGGACGTAGATACAGCACTGTCAGGAGGCAGACATCACTGTTACGGAGGTAGATACAGCACTGTTACAGGCAGACATCACTGTTATGGATGTAGATACAGCACTGTCAGGAGGCAGACATCACTGTTATGGACGTAGATACAGCACTGTTACAGACAGACATCACTGTTATGGACGTAGATACAGCACTGTTACAGGCAGACATCACTGTTACGGAGGTAGATACAGCACTGTTACAGACAGACATCACTGTTATGGACGTAGATACAGCACTGTTACAGGCAGACATCACTGTTATGGACGTAGATACAGCACTGTTACAGGCAGACATCACTGTTATGGAGGTAGATACAGCACTGTCAGGAGGCAGACATCACTGTTATGGACGTAGCTACAGCACTGTTACAGGCAGACATCACTGTTACGGAGGTAGATACAGCACTGTCAGGAGGCAGACATCACTGTTATGGACGTAGATACAGCACTGTCAGGAGGCAGACATCACTGTTATGGACGTAGCTACAGCACTGTCAGGAGGCAGACATCACTGTTATGGACGTAGATACAGCACTGTCAGGAGGCAGACATCACTGTTATGGACGTAGATACAGCACTGTTACAGGCAGACATCACTGTTATGGACGTAGATACAGCACTGTTACAGGCAGACATCACTGGTATGGATGTAGATACACCACTGTCAGGAAGCAGACATCACTGTTATGGACGTAGATACAGCACTGTTACAGACAGACATCACTGTTATGGATGTAGATACAGCACTGTTACAGGCAGACATCACTGTTATGGACGTAGATACAGCACTGTTACAGGCAGACATCACTGGTATGGATGTAGATACAGCACTGTCAGGAGGCAGACATCACTGGTATGGATGTAGATACAGCACTGTCAGGAGGCAGACATCACTGTTATGGACGTAGATACAGCACTGTCAGGAGGCAGACATCACTGTTACGGAGGTAGATACAGCACTGTTACAGGCAGACATCACTGTTATGGATGTAGATACAGCACTGTCAGGAGGCAGACATCACTGTTATGGACGTAGATACAGCACTGTCAGGAGGCAGACATCACTGTTACGGAGGTAGATACAGCACTGTTACAGGCAGACATCACTGTTATGGACGTAGATACAGCACTGTCAGGAGGCAGACATCACTGTTATGGACGTAGATACAGCACTGTTACAGGCAGACATCACTGTTACAGGCAGACATCACTGTTATGGACGTAGATACAGCACTGTCAGGAAGCAGTACACTTTTCCTGTTACGGTAACTTTGCTGAGCATAATGTCTTTGACATTGTCCCTCTGACCTCTACTCAGCATCCTATTTCATAAGTGCATCTTTCTATCTGAAAAAGAGAAAGTGTGGACTGAAAAGGGATGCAGTGCTCTTAGGCTCCATCATCGTTGTATTGTGTCTTTCAGAAATGATATGATAACCATATAGCAGGTAATTACTTTGAAATTCCTTGTTAAAATGTTAATGAACTAACACTTTCATATTAATCACACTTTAGTTTCTTTGAGATTGACACAATAATTGTTTTGGACCATTTAGTACCATGTAGTTACCAACGGTGTTGAATTCTTTGAGATAAGGTACCAGAGAGTATTCATTAATAACCTGCCAATACCACCTTAAACTCATCGAAAATAAAGTGGAATTTCATTCCACTAAAAGGTGCATTGACGAGTGCTGTGGAAACAGTCTGTATATTTTAATATGTATTTTATGAGGCGACAGGGAAATGATTAAGCTAATTATGTGTGTTTTAATGGAGTGAAATATATACAGAACAGTTTTTGTTATTGAATCTCATGTTCATTTACGGTAATCAGTTGAGTAAATTAACAAAAACTGATAAGCTAAGACAAAACAAAACACACGTCTTTCATTAGCTTCATAAATAATATTTACCTATAGGGAAAATGCAGTCAGTAAAATAAAGCAAGACGTGTCTCTATTTTTTGCGATAACTCCAGACCTTCTTCAATGGCCAAGACTAGCTTTACAGACATCCAAACAAACAATGAGTATAACAGTTTTAGGGGATGAAATAAAAGAGAGTGTCTGTTTGTCCTGATGTATCAAGGCTCAAAGACAGAATGCAATGTGAAGCCGTGATGGTGCAGAGAGAAAGTGACAGATCCTATCTGACAGGTTGACAAACGTGTCCATGAAAACAGAAGTACAGTGGAAAACAAGAGAGATGGGAGGAGAAAAAAAAGGTCTGAGTCACTGTGTGTCTCTGTGTTAGAGCATCATTTTAAGCACGTAGTGTGTGGGTGTGTGTGTGTGTGTGTGTGTGTGTGTGTGTGTGTGTGTGTGTGTGTGTGTGTGTGTGTGTGTGTGTGTGTGTGTGTGTGTGTGTGTGTGTGTGTGTGTGTGTGTGTGTGTGTGTTTGTACAAGTGTGTGTGTGTTTGTACGTGTGTGTGTGTGTGTGTGTTTGTTCAAGTGTGTGTTCGTGCATGTGTGTGTGTGTATGTTTGCTGCCATCATACAGATTTTTCTGTGTGTATACATGTGTGATTGGTTCAAATAACCTGTGTCTATGCATGTGCATGTGTTTGTCTGCCTGCGTATATGTGAACGCGTGAGCATGCCTGTGTGGAGGGGTGAGTGGACCCATGCGGACGCTGAGCCCCATGTTTCCCCGTACTCAGGACCTCCTGCCCTGGCGCGTGACTGGGGTTACACCACGCCGCAGCCTCCGTTGACATTTCCCTGGCTCACTCGCCTGACATTTTCACTGTGTCAGATCAATCTTGATTTAGCCACGTGTCACATTCACTTAGGTACACATCTCCGAAGAGGGATTTGCTTGCGAACATGTAATCCCTCTTGGCTACGTGGGTCAGTGTTTTGCAACAACAAAAAAGACGGAGGCAAAGTCACCACTCTGTATGGATGTCCTTAAGTGGTGTTTTCAAATGCAGTGGCACGTTAAGCTAAACAGTGTGTCCATATACCAAATTCCCATGTGCCACGTGTTAGTGTAGCTACACAGTCATTTTATATTTCACAATGTGTTAATGACCTTTTATGCTACACAGTTGGACCTTTCATTTGACAATATGGTACAGCCAACTCTAAAAGCATTAACGGATGAGGCTCAAAGACTGTCTGAGGCATGACACCAGGATGTACAGTATCATCCTTCAGAATACCCTTCAGAGTGACTCTGTAACAGCTGGAAGTCCTTTGATTTATGACTTCTGACCCCTTACCTTTGACATCCCACAGGGTGAAGTGGCGGTTGTTGGTGGCCTCTGGAGCCAGGGTGAAGGAGAAGCGTTGGCCCGACTGCGGCTCGTCCCTATCCACCACGCTGATGGTGTGAATGAGCTGCCAGAGAGGAAGGAAATCAAGATGCATGGAACACAAGCCACCATCCCACTCCCAACCATATTTTCACCTCAAGACAGCCCTGTAATGACAATTCATACTTCATTCTATTTCAGTGCGGCCAGCATCGAACACCGGTTGATAAATGACGTTTTCACATTAAAATCAGTGTGCCACAGACCGATGAGAGGAGTAGCACATTGAGGGAAACGTGGTGAACTTCTAAGAGTGGTTTACCAAATCAGCTGCAGTTATTGAATTAAGTGACTGTATAAAATAACAGGAGGAGGGGTTGGGATGAAAGGAACACTTCAGGCAATCCTCCTAATATACAAAGTTCACTTTTCTCATTTAACACTTGTCAAAAGACGCGTACAGTTCTGGGTTTATTTCACTTGGTTAAGTCAGTTAAATCCAAATGAGAAATTAGAAGGCCATGGACATTTCCTCAATGCAGAATCTCTTGAGCAGTTGTGTGCCTCATGTACAAACTGGAAGAGACTCTGTCCTTCTGTCACTCCTCCCAAAACGACAGAGTACACACATAGAGAGAGCAGGGACATCCATACACAGAGAGAGAGCAGGGGCATCCATACACAGAGAGAGAGCAGGGGCATCCATACACAGAGAGAGCGCAGGGGCATCCATACACAGAGAGAGAGCAGGGGCATCCATACACAGAGAGAGAGCAGGGACATCCATACACAGAGAGAGAGCAGGGACATCCATACACAGAGAGAGAGCAGGGACATCCATACACAGAGAGAGAGCAGGGGCATCCATACACAGAGAGAGAGCAGGGACATCCATACACAGAGAGAGAGCGGGACATCCATACACAGAGAGAGAGCAGGGGCATCCATACACAGAGACAGAGCAGGGACATCCATACACAGAGAGAGAGCAGGGGCATCCATACACAGAGAGAGAGCAGGGGCATCCATACACAGAGAGAGAGAGCAGGGGCATCCATACACAGAGAGAGAGCAGGGACATCCATACACAGAGAGAGAGCAGGGGCATCCATACACAGAGAGAGAGCAGGGGCATCCATACACAGAGAGAGAGCAGGGGCATCCATACACATAGAGAGAGCAGGGACATCCATACACAGAGAGAGAGCAGGGGCATCCATACACAGAGAGAGAGAGCAGGGGCATCCATACACAGAGAGTGAGAGAGACACAGAGAGAGAGAGAGAGAGAGAGAGGGGACAGGGGCCTCCAGTCACACAGTGAGAGAGAGACACAAAGAGAGAGAGAGAGAGAGAACAGGGGCATCCAGTCACACAGTGAGAGAGAGACACACAGAGAGAGAGAGAGAGGGGCAGGGGACAGGGGCCTCCAGTCACACAGTGAGAGAGAGACACAAAGAGAGAGAGAGAGAGAGAACAGGGGCATCCAGTCACACAGAGAGAGAGACACACACACAGAGAGAGAGAGAGAGAGAGAGAGAGAGAGAGAGAGAGAGAGAGAGAGAGAGAGAGAGAGACACACCAAATTGAGACTCTGCACGCAGAATTCTGCAAAAATATCCTCCGTGTAGAACGTAGAACACCAAATAATACATGCAGGGCAGAATTAGGCCGATACCCACTAATTATCAAAATCCAGAAAAAAGCCGTTAAATTCTATAACCACCTAAAAGGAAGCGATTTCCAAACCTTCCATAACAAAGCCATCACCTACTGAGAGATGAGCCTGGAGAAGAGTCCCCTAAGCAAGCTGGTCCTGGTGCTCTGTTCACAAACACAAACACACCCTACAGAGCCCCAGGACAGCAGCACAATTAGACCCAACCAAATCATGAGAAAACAAAAAGATAATTACTTGACACATTGGAAAGAATGAACAAAAAAGCAAACTAGAATGCTATTTGGCCCTAAACAGAGAGTACACAGTGGCAGAATACCTGATCACTGTGACTGACCCAAACTTAAGAAAAGCTTTGACTATGTACAGACTCATTGAGCATAGCCTTGCTATTGAGAAAGGCCGCCGTAGGCAGACATGGCTCTCAAGAGAAGACAGGCTATGTGCACACTGCCCACAAAATGAGGTGGAAACTGAGCTGCACTTCCTAACCTCCTGTCCAATGTATGACCATATTTGAGACATATATTTCCCTCAGATTACACAGATCCACAAAGAATTGGAAAACAAATCCAAATTTGAAAAACTCCCATATCTACTGGGTGAAATTCCACAGTGTGCCATCACAGCAGCAAGATTTGTGACCTGTTGCCACAAGAAAAGGGCAACCAGTGAAGAACAAACACCATTGTAAATACAACCCATATTTATGCTTATTTATTTCCCCTTGTGTAGTCTTAACCATGTGTACATTGTTACAACACTGTATATATAGTTTTGAAACTTCTGTATGTGTAATGTTTACTGTTAATTTGTATTGTTTATTTCACTTTTGTATATTATCTACCTCACTTGCTTTGGCAATGTTAACACATTTTTCCCATGCCAATAAAGCCCCTTGAATTGAATTAAAATTGAGAGAGCAGGGACATCCAGTCACACAGAGAGAGATAGAGAGCAGGGGCATCGACACAGAGAGATAGAGAGCAGGGGCATCGACACAGAGAGATAGAGAGCAGGGGCATCGACACAGAGAGAGAGAGAGAGAGAGAGAGAGAGAGAGAGAGAGAGAGCAGGGGCATCGACACAGAGAGAGAGAGAGAGAGCAGGGACTTACGGACTTATACATACACACGCCTGATCTCGCTCTCTCTTTCTCTCTTCTCTCCCTCTCTCTCTGTTGTAGAGAACTGTTTTATAATTTAATGTGTTTATTGTTTGTCTATCTTTTTTATGTATTTGTCTACAAGTTGGGATGTGCTGAGATGTGTTTTTCAATTATGTTAACGGTAATTATGATGCAACTATGATGGTGATACGATATGGATTACAATTATGAATATTAAGGCTATACGCACTACATGTTACACACATAGACACTCAAACATGCAAATTGGCAGAATTATTATTTATTTGGACATCACACATCTTACTCTTATACAGACATCACACTCTCATTATATCATATCCAATATCATACACATCAACCCACTCAGATTTGTTACACACATAATTTGTCTCAATATTCTAACATCTGCGGCATTGGCTCACAGTCGAACAGGCAAGGGAATAAAACAAATATTGCTAGAACCTATTTCTTGAATTCTAAATATCAGACATTCGAAAGCTCTAGTTTTGACCTTCATAATACCTCTGATGGCAGTAACTTTACAAGTACAAATTTTGGTCAATTTAGCCTGAGAATAGTATCTAGTTATGGTAAGGGGTGAAATAAGTATAGCCAGTTATAATTGTAATGTTTGGCAGATTCTAAAAAAAGATGATCAGTCTTTATGTAGCTAAAAGAAAAGGAATATAACATATACTGTTTACAGGAAACTCACTCTACATCCTTAGATGAAGATGCGTGGAAAAAGGAAAGGTGTGGTGAAATCATTTTCTGTCATGGACAAAGGAACTCAAAGGGTGTGATGATATTATTTAACAAATATGTTGATCTGAATGTGCAAATAATCAGGAATGATTCGCAAGGAAGGTGGATCCTTTTGAATATGAAAGTGGACAAAAAAGAGACTTGGCTCATTAATCTATATGGTCCAAATCAGGATGATTCATACCTCTTTGAAAACATTACAGGCATCAAATAATCTAATGGTAGGAGACTAGAGTTCCACATGTTTAATAAATATGAAACTCACCAAAAACAATACAGAAGAAAACGAAAGTGACGTTCTGGGCTGCTCAGAGGCAGCTACACAAAAGCAAGATCCCAAAAAACAACAGGTGGAAAAAAGGCTGCCTAAATATGTAGAACCGTACCGTGGATCATCGCCGGAGGCACTGCCCCGTGGATTTTCGCTGGAGGAACCGGACCGTGGATCGTCGCCAGGGACTCCGGACCGTGGATCGTCAGCGGAGGAACCGGACCGTGGATTGTCGTCGGGGACTCTGGATTGGGAACCCTCGCTGATGGCTCTGGACTGGGAACCCTTGCAGGAGGCTCTGGACTGGGAACCCTTGCGGGAGGCTCTGGACTAGGAACCCTCACTGGAGGCTCTGGACTGGGAACTGGCGCTGGAGACTCCGGACTGGGAACCGGCGCTGGAGGCTCCGGACTGGGAACCGGCGCTGGAGGCTTCGGACCTTGGATCGTCTCTGGAGGCTCCGGGCCATGGATCATCACTGGAGGCTCCGGGCCATGGATCATCACTGGAGGCTCCGGGCCATGGATCATCACTGGAGGCTCCGGGCCATGGAACATCACTGGAGGCACTGGGCCATGGATCATCACTGGAGGCTTTGGGCCATGGATCATCACTGGAGGCTTGGGGCCATGGATTATCACTGGAGGCTTCGGACTGTGAACCATCGCTGGAGGTTCCGGGCTGCACACCGTTGCCGGAGGCTCTGGACTGGGAACCGTCGCTGGAGGCCTGGTGCATGGAGCTGGCACAGGATGTACTGGGCCATGGAGGCGCACTGGAGGTCTGGAGCGTAAAGCTGGCACAAATGACCACCTTCGCACGGCAAGTGCGGCAAGTGCGAAGGGCTGGCACAGGACGCACTGGGCTGTGAAGGCGCACTGGGGACACAGTGCATAGAGCAAGCACAGGATTACTGGACCCTGGAGGCGTACTGGAGACCAGGAGCACTGAGCCGGCACAACCTGTCCTGGACAGATACCCACTTTAGCACGACAAGTACAGGGAGCTGGCACAGAACGCACCGGGCTGTGGTGGCGCACTGGAGACACGATGTGTAGAACCGGAAAACATGGCACCTAAACGGTGACCAACTCCACACAGTGGGTACAGGGAGTTGGTTCTGGTTCCCACCTTGGCTCCGCCAACCACCCCGTATGCCCCCCCCAAATGTTATTTTGAGGCTGCCGTCGTGGCCGCAAACCTCGGTGTGGTGTTTCCACGGCAGGCTTTCGTATCTTGCCAAAACTTCCTCCCAAGTCCAGGATATCGTCTCCTCGACCTCCTCCAAAGACCACGATGCCATCTCCTCCCGAGCACGCTGCTTGGTCCAGTTGTGGTGGGATCTTCTGTCAAGGCCCGTGAGACTGCATTAAGATGACGATTAATATTGACTGCTATTGATGTAAAATATTACTAGGTCTTTAAGAGTTTATTCGGAAGATAAACAGCTCTATAAATATTATTTTGTGGTGCCCGACTCTCTAGTTAATTACATTTACATGATTAGCTCAATCAGGTAATATTAATTACGGAGAAATTATTTTATAGAATAGCATGTCCTATCACTTAATCCGGCATAGCCAAAGACACGACAATAGCAACCCCAGGTGTAAAATAGTAAATAACGGCTACTTCTCAGAGAGTTTTGAATTGTCAAGAGGAGGTAAATAAGGGTGTGCGCTGTCACCATATCTATTCGTTATGTCCATCGAAATGCTAGCTATTAAAATCAGATCTAATAACAACATTAGAGAATTATAAATCCAAGGCTTAAAAACAAGGGTGTCCATGTATGCCGATGACTCAAGTTTTATGTTAAGTCCACAAGCTAGGTCCCTGCAATGTCTCATTAAAGATCTAGATAACTTTTCTGTACTCTATGGACTAAAACCTAATCATGATGTGTACAATATTACGTATAGTATCCGTAAAAAAATACAACTTTTACATGACTCTTCAGCTTACCTATAAAATGGGCTGATGGTGAAGTAGACATACTCAGTATTCATATCACAAAATATATAAATAAGCTCTCCACAATGAATTTCAATAGAAAACTTGTAAAAATAGACAAGATCCTGCAACCATGGAGAGGTAAATACCTGTCTAGTTATGGAAAAATTGCCCTTAGTCATATCTCAGTTTACTCACTTACTTATGGCACTGCCTACTCCTGATGATTCGTTTTTTTTTCAAATCATATGAGCAAAAAATATTTCGCTTTATTTGGAACGCTAAACCAGACAAAATAAAATGAGCCTGTCTGTAGAATTGGGTGGGTTGAGATTATTAAAAATAAAAGCACTAAACCTCTTTCTAAAAGCTTCACTAATTCAAAAGTTGTATTTGAACCCTAAATGGTTCTCAAGTAGATTAATAAGAAAAGTTAATCCATTGTTTAAAAATGGCCTTTTTGTCTTTGTGCAGATTGCCATGTCTCATTTTCGATTAATTGAAAATGTTACTTTTTTCAAAGTATCTGTCTTTTTCAAACAAGCATTGCAGAACTGGCTACAATTTCAGTTTCATCCCCCTGAAAAGATAGAACATAAAATTACAACAAATATTACTCAAATGTGCTGGTTGATAAAATACCTGTATTTATGGGAAAGATGTTTGAAAAGGGTATTTTGTTCTTAAATGATGTCGTAAATTGTAATGGTAGAGTTATTACCTTCATGGAGTTATCAGAATTGTACGGGAAGGTTTGCTCAATCCAAGAGTACAACCAATTGATTACAGCATTGCCCCAAAAATGGAGGAGGCGGGTGGCAGCGGGAGGAGGTAGGGAACTGGTCTGTCTGCCCAATATAAAGGATCAAAATTGGCGTAGGAATAAAAATAGCATAAACAGGAAAGTGTACCAGTTTCATTTGAGGACCAGGATGTTGACAACTGTGCCATACAGATTGCAAAATAGTTGGGAAGAGATTTTTGATGTACCGATTCCAGGGTACAGGGTACAGGGTATGAGTTGATATATAAAACAACGCAAGATTCAAGACTTTGTGCTTTTCAGCTAAAATTAATATATAGAATTCTTGCCATCAATAAAATGTTGAATATTTGGGGCATAAAATCATCGAAGCTCTGCAGATTTTATTGTGAGGTTACAGAATCAATAGACCATTTATTTTGGTATTGCCCTCAGGTAGCCTGTTTCTGGTCTCAGGTTCAGTAATGGCTGAAAATACATAGCATTGATCTAAGATTGAGGCTAGAAATAGTACTTTTAGGAGATCTGGAGAGACTGGGTCAGTCAATTACTAATATACTAATACTCTTAGTAAAAGTATTTATCTTCAACACGCAAGCTGTAGACTCTATTCGATTAGATAGATTGAAATTGTACGTTAAACATCATAGCATAGTTGAAAGATATGTGTTGCGTAGAAACACGAAGTGGGTAGCTAGCAGAGATAGATGGGATGGGCTGAGGGAAGCTAAGGGTTGGTATGTGGAATTGGAGACAAGTGGGAGTGGAGTTGCTGTGTGAGAGAGAGAATGATGGTCAAAAGATAAAGGAGAATAAAAAGTCCAAATAAAACATAATAAAAGTACATTTGAATGACACTAAGTGGCAGTGTTTTTACAACTAATGTCGGTTTGCCTGAGGCTGATGCCTTGCAGGTGTTTGGACACATGCATACAGACACACTCTCATTCAAATAAACTGAATGAATGGTTGAGGGACAGCTAGGGGATCTTGGAGGGTTCGGGCTTCACAAGATTGTGATCATGAAAAAGGAAACTATGACATATATTTTATATCACTATCATGCACACGCACCCTCACACATAAGGATGGCTCTGTTGCGGAAAGTCCTTCATGTTCTAATATTTTAATGTTACCCCTTCCTTGTGTTTCTTGTAATAAATAATAAAACAAATAATTTAAAAAAAGAGAGAGCAGGGGCATCCACACAGAGAGAGAGAGAGAGAGAGAGAGAGAGAGAGAGCCAGAGAGAGAGGGAGCGAGAGAGAGAGCAGGGGCATCCACACAGAGAGAGAGAGAGAGAGAGAGAGAGAGAGAGAGAGAGAGAGAGAGCAGGGACATCCAGTCACAGAGAGAGAGAGAGAGAGAGAGAGAGAGAGAGAGAGACAGAGAAAGAGCAGGTGCATCCCGTCACAGAGAGAGAGAGAGAGAGAGAGAGAGAGAGAGCCAGAGAGAGAGGGAGCGAGAGAGAGAGCAGGGGCATCCACACAGAGAGAGAGAGAGAGAGAGAGAGAGAGAGAGAGAGAGAGAGAGAGAGAGAGAGAGAGAGAGCAGGGACATCCAGTCACAGAGAGAGAGAGAGAGAGAGAGAGAGAGAGAGAGAGAGACAGAGACAGAGAGACAGAGAAAGAGCAGGTGCATCCCGTCACAGAGAGAGAGAGAGAGAGAGAGAGAGAGAGAGAGAGAGAGCAGGGACATCCAGTCACAGAGAGAGAGAGAGAGAGAGAGAGAGACAGAGACAGAGAGACAGAGAAAGAGCAGGTGCATCCCGTCACAGAGAGAGAGAGAGAGAGAGAGAGAGACTAGTGAGTAGGTCTATAGAGTATTTATGGACAAGCATTGTTCAGAACATCTACAATAACTCCTCAACCGGCAGGTTTTCATTTGGGAGGTTGTTATGCAAAAGTATATAGCAACTTTGATATTATATATATATATTGTTTTTACCCAATACAGTATGAATACAGATTTTTTTTGTAATACTTTGAATTTGTTTGGAGCTGTGGAAAATTGTGTAGGGACTGTAGACAAACTCTCACTGTCATCTTTCCTTCAAAGGAGACAAATATGTTAAGTTCTGTTTAAGATGCAGACGTTTTCCATCATGTCTTCTCCACTCACATAAACAACAAGCCAGAAAGCACACTGAAGCTTACCACCTACAGCGCAAATACCAACCCTAGCTCTTCACTACACTTCATATAAATACCAACCCTATCTCTGCACAACACTTCATATAAATACCAACCCTATCTCTGCACAACACTCCATAAAAATACCAACCCTATATCTGCACAACACTCCATAAAAATACCAACCCTATATCTGCACAACACTCCATATAAATACCAACCCTATATCTGCACAACACTCCATATAAATACCAACCCTATATCTGCACAACACTCCATATAAATACCAACCCTATCTCTGCACAACACTTCATATAAATACCAACCCTATCTCTGCACAACACTTCATATAAATACCAACCCCATCTCTGCACAAAACTCCATATAAATACTAACCCTATCTCTGCACAACACTCCATATAAATACCAACCCTATCTCTGCACAACACTCCATATAAATACTAACCCTATCTCTGCACAACACTCCATATAAATACTAACCCTATCTCTGCACAACACTCCATATAAATACCAACCCTATCCCATTACATTTTGTTCAAATGATAGATTTAGAAAAAATAATCATAAACTTTACGAAAAGCAACGGAGGCCAAATTGTTTCTCGGCTTGACTCTTTGACTTCGGCCCGCTTTTGTTTAATCTGTCATAATGGAATTAAATGACAAAGTGTAAACAAGAGCCTCTAGTTGGATGAGAGAGGACTGCCTTAGCATTGCTAGTCATAATAACGGGCATCAAGGGCAAAAAACAATCACCAGAATGTGGATTCCATGACAATGCTCCCACAGTAGGGAACTCTCTGAAACGAGAGAGAGAGCGAGAGAGAGGGGGAGGCAGAAAAAGAGAGAGAAGAGAGCGAGAGTGTGTGGGAGTTTATTGAGCAGAGCGAGAAGCTCCCTCAAGCACAATCACCTAATTAGATTTCTATCTAACAGTCCCCTGTCTGACCCCTTAAATCTCAGACAGCCTTGGAAAGAAAGAAAGGTAGATTTACTAGGCCATCTTCTCCTGGGCCAACCAGGGTAAAGGTCCGGAGAGGGTGTCTGCTTTCCCAAAACTTCAAGAGGGTAACATTAATCAAGGTAAGATAAATTAATCTTTAAATTGCCACAAAGGAGGTTCGTAATCATTAGGGGGAGGTTAGAATTAGGATTGACTGGCGGGAACCCCGGTTACTGAGATTTACCAGGGTTTACGGCACAAAACCATTCAATTTTCCCGGGATAAGCGGTAAATTATCATAAATATGAACAGCATGGCATGAAATGGAACTGTTACATTACCTTATATGTGATGTCTAAATATATCTTCTCTATGGCCTCTGCATGATGAATCATCAACGCTCAGGGTGGGGACAGGCCATCTCAGTATGGAGCGCAGTTCACAATGCATGTAGACCTATCATCACATAATGGGAACTTTTTTTCTTCTGACAGGTAGGCCTGTCAGCATAGCCTAGCTACAGCAATTTAAAGCCTGAATGTGCATCTAAATTACCCATCTCCATCTGGCTTTCGGGGGTCGCCTTATTTTTTTATTGTAATGATTATTATTTGTTTTTATTCCAGCTAAAAAATGTTTAAAGCCTATCGCTCGAATATTGATGCTTTAAGTGAAAGCGTGACGACTCTCTCTCTCGCAGTCTTTCTCTCTCTACATCAACTCCATTCAAATTGCATCCAAAATAGATAATCCTGTTCTAGATTGATATATAGTCCTATATATAGATGTTCTAGCCTACCTCTCAAGTGATACCTTCATTGCAGTATTAGCTTTATATTTAGTTAAGTAATGATGGCTTATGCATAATAAGCTTCTAATTTACAGTCTCTGTCTCTTGTGCAAAACGCACACACCTGTGCTCAGCTGGCCTCTCTCCTTAAAAAACGCTCCTTAGCTCTTGGTTCCATGCAGAAAAAGCTAGACTAGTATACTGCCCTGCCAAGTAAAAAGGCAGTAACTGCTCATAGTGTGGAACTGAGGAAAAAAATGCCTTTTATTTAGCTTTGTTTAACAGTAACTCTATGCAGTTACTTTTAACATGATCCCCATTTTCTCCAAAACACAATACAATAGAGGCAGGATACTTGTCTACATGATTAAGCATATATTTATTGTAGCAAAAATGACATTAACTCATTTTTGACCAAATGGCCAGTTACTGCCCATTTGTTTGGTATATTTGCTTGGTTTTTATATTTTTTTTACTCCTTTTTTCTCCCCAAAATCATGGAATCCAATTGTTACAGTCTTGTCCCATCTCTACAAGTCCTGTACAGACTCAGGAGAGGCGAAGGTCAAGAGCCATGCATCCTACAAAACATGACCACACCACTTCTTGACACAATGCCCACTTAACTCGGAAGCCAGCCGCACCAATGTGTCGGAGGAAACACTGTAAACCTGGCGACCGTGTAGCAACCCAGTCCCTGCCGCTGAAAAATATCCCCACAGCACGATGCTGCCACCACTGTGCTTCAACGTAGGGATGGTAACAGGTTTCCCTGCAGACGTGACGCTTGGCATTCAGGCCAAAGAGATCAATCTTGGTTTCATCAGACCAGGGAATCTTGTTTCTCATGGTCTGAGAGTCCTTTAGGTGCCTTTTGGCAAACACATTTTGATTTGATTTGATTTGATTTTTGGCAAACTTCAAGCGGGCTGTCATGTGCCTTTTACTGAGGAGTGGCTTCTGTCTGGCCACTCTACCATAGTGGCCTTATTAGTGGAGTGCTGCAGAGATGGTTGTACAGAGGTTCTCCACAGAGGTTCTCTGGAGCTCTGTCAGCCTGACCATTGGGTTCTTGGTCACCTCCCTGACCAAGAGCCTTCTCCCCCAATTGCTCAGTTTTCCTGGGCGGCCAGCTCTAAGAAGAGTCTTAGTGGTTCCAAACTTCTTCCATTTAAGAATGATGGAGGCCACTGTGATCTTGGGGACCTTCAATGCTACAGAAATGTTTTTGTACCCTTTCCCAGATTTGTGCCTTGACACAGTCTTGTTTCTGAGCTCTACGGACAATTCCCTGGACCTCATGCCTTGGTTTTTGCTCTGACATGCACTGTCTACTATGGGACCTTATATAGACAGGTGTGTGCCTTTCCAAATCATGTCCAATCAATTTAATTTAACACAGGTGGACTCCAATCAAGTTGTGGAAACCTCAAGGATGATCAATAGAAACAGGATGCACCTGAGCTCAATTTCAAGTCTCATAGCAAAGGGTCTGAATACTTGTGTAAATAAGGTATTTCTGTGTTTTAATTGTAATACATTTGCAAAAAAAATCAAAACCTGTTTTTACTTTGACATTATGGGGTATTGTGTGTAGATTGATTAGGATTTTTTATTTATTTAATACATTTTAGAATAAGGGTGTAAAGTAACAAAATGCAGTGTCTTAGACCACTGACCCACTCAGGAGCTTATGAATGACACTTCTGGTTTTGGCGGGAAATACATTTTATTTACTTTTATTTAACAGTTAAGAACAAATTCTTATTTTCAATGACGGCCTAGGAACAGGTTAACTGCCTGTTCAGGGGCAGTTGTCAGCTCGGGGATTTGAACTTGCAACCTTCCGGTTACTAGTCCAACGCTCTAACCACTAGGCTACCCTGCCGCCCCAGGTTACCAGGTTACCCGGGAGAAAAGTGATTTATTCTTGGATGGAACATTTGTAAAATATCAGGAAAATATTCAACCCTAGTTGGAATGAAACAAAACAGTCAAGTAAATAAATATTAGTGTTTGTGCGAGACAAAGATCAATTGCTTTAGTTTTTTCCGAGACGCAAATTGTTGAGGGTTGTTGAATCTAGACAGTGTCTCTGTATGCTTGTCTGTCTGTCAAGTTGTATTTGCATGTTAATCAGCAATACATTTTTGCTAATGTTATTTTCTGTGAGTAAAAAGATGATTCATTTAATCTCAGACACAGCTCACAAAAGACTCGCTTGCAAATCTGACTGTCTGGTAGTCAGATTGTCTGTTTGCATGCAAATGTGTGTGTGTGTGTGTGTGTGTGTATTTGTCTCTGAATGTGTGTGACTGTGCACAGACCTGTGTGTGCATGTGATTGCGGATTTGAGCATGCACGCGTGCGCATGTGCCAGTGTGTGCGTGTTTCAGAGGGCCCTCACATTAGTCATTTTACTTGTAGTATGGAGGACTGGCGATCTGGTGATCTGGCTCGACCCACTGGCTCGGCTATGAGAAGTACTGTGGAGGACTGAGCCCTGGCGATCTGTCGCGTCAACCCACTGGCTCGGCTATGAGAAGTACTGTGGAGGACTGAGCCCTGGCGATTTGTCGCGTCGACCCACTGGCTCGGCTATGAGAAGTACTGTGGAGGACTGAGCCCTGGCGATCTGTCGCGTCGACCCACTGGCTCGGCTATGAGAAGTACTGTGGAGGACTGAGCCCTGGCGATCTGTCGCGTCGACCCACTGGCTCGGCTATGGAAAGTGCTGTGGAGGACTGAACCTTGGCGATCTTTCTCGCCAATCCACTGGCTCAGTTATGAGAAGTACTGTGTTGAGTTGACAGGCTCCTCTACCTGGGGAAATACTCAATATGTGCTTCTCCACCTGGTCTTCTCCTATACACACGACACTAAATGCCACTATATGGCACTACATGGCTCTACATAGCACTACACGGCACTATACTACACGGCACTACACAGCACTACACAGCACTAAAAGGCACTACACTACACAGCACTACACAGCACTACAAGGCACTACACTACACAGCACTACACAGCACTACACAGCACTACAAGGCACTACACAGCACTACACTACACAGCACTACACTACACTACACGGCACCACACAGCACTACACGGCACTACACATCACTACACGGCACTACACTACACTGCAATACACTACACGACACAGCACTACACTACACAGCACTACACTACACTACACGGCACTACACATCACTACACGGCACTACACGGCACTACACTGCACTAAAAGGCACTACACTACACAGCACTACACAGCACTACAAGGCACTACACTACACAGCACTACACAGCACTACACAGCACTACAAGGCACTACACAGCACTACACTACACAGCACTACACTACACTACACGGCACCACACAGCACTACACGGCACTACACATCACTACACGGCACTACACTACACTGCAATACACTACACGACACAGCACTACACTACACAGCACTACACTACACTACACGGCACTACACATCACTACACGGCACTACACTACACGGCACTACACGGCACTACACAGCATTACACGGCACTACACGGCATTACACAGCACTACACAGCACTAAACGGCACTACACGGCACTACACTACACAGCACTACACTTCAATACACTACACTACACATCACTACACGGCACTACACTACACTGCAATACACTACACGACACAGCACTACACTACACAGCACTACACTACACTACACGGCACTACACATCACTACACGGCACTACACGGCACTACACTGCACTGCACTACACGGCACTACACTACACTACACTGCACTACATGGCACTACACTACACGGCACTACACTGCACTACACGGCACTGCACTACACGGCACTACACATCACTACAAGGCACTACACGGCACTACGCTGCACTACACTACACTGCACTACACTACACTGCACTACACGGCACTACACTACACGGCACTACACAGCACTACACTACACTGCACTACACTACACGGCACTACAGAGCACTACACTACACTACACTACACGGCACTACACTGCACTACACTACACGGCACTACACGGCACTACACGGCACTACACGGCACTACACGGCACTACACTGCACTACACGGCACTACACAGCATTACACTACACGGCACTACACAGCACTACACTACACGGTACTACACGGCACTACACGGCACTACACTATACGCCACTACACTGCACTACAAGGCACTACACGACACTGCACTACACAGCATTACACTACACGGCACTACACGGCACTACACAGCACTACACTACACGGCACTACACGGCACTACACTATACGCCACTACACTGCACTACACAACACTGCACTACACAGCATTACACTTCACTACACTACACGGCACTACACAACACTACACTACACGGCACTACACGGCACTACACTATACGCCACTACACTGCACTACACGACACTGCACTACACAGCATTACACTTCACTACACTACGCGGCACTACATGGCACTACACTGCACTATATGGCACTACACTACACTGCACGGCACTACAGTGCCTTGCGAAAGTATTCGGCCCCCTTGAACTTTGCGACCTTTTGCCACATTTCAGGCTTCAAACATAAAGATAGAAATGTATTTTTTTGTGAAGAATCAACAACAAGTGGGACACAATCATGAAGTGGAACGACATTTATTGGATATTTCAAACTTTTTTAACAAATCAAAAACTGAAAAATTGGGCGTGCAAAATTATTCAGCCCCTTTACTTTCAGTGCAGCAAACTCTCTCCAGAAGTTCAGTGAGGATCTCTGAATGATCCAATGTTGACCTAAATGACTAATGATGATAAATACAATCCACCTGTGTGTAATCAAGTCTCCGTATAAATGCACCTGCACTGTGATAGTCTCAGAGGTCCGTTAAAAGCGCAGAGAGCATCATGAAGAACAAGGAACACACCAGGCAGGTCCGAGATACTGTTGTGAAGAAGTTTAAAGCCGGATTTGATTACAAAAAGATTTCCCAAGCTTTAAACATCCCAAGGAGCACTGTGCAAGCGATAATATTGAAATGGAAGGAGTATCAGACCACTGCAAATCTACCAAGACCTGGCCGTCCCTCTAAACTTTCAGCTCATACAAGGAGAAGACTGATCAGAGATGCAGCCAAGAGGCCCATGATCACTCTGGATGAACTGCAGAGATCTACAGCTGAGGTGGGAGACTCTGTCCATAGGACAACAATCAGTCGTATATTGCACAAATCTGGCCTTTATGGAAGAGTGGCAAGAAGATATCCATAAAAAGTGTCGTTTAAAGTTTGCCACAAGCCACCTGGGAGACACACCAAACATGTGGAAGAAGGTGCTCTGGTCAGATGAAACCAAAATTGAACTTTTTGGCAACAATGCAAAACGTTATGTTTGGCATAAAAGCAACACAGCTGAACACAGCATCCCCACTGTCAAACATGGTGGTGGCAGCATCATGGTTTGGGCCTGCTTTTCTTCAGCAGGGACAGGGAAGATGGTTAAAATTGATGGGAAGATGAATGGAGCCAAATACAGGACCATTCTGGAAGAAAACCTGATAGAGTCTGCAAAAGACCTGAGACTGGGACAGAGATTTGTCTTCCAACAAGACAATGATCCAAAACATAAAGCAAAATCTACAATGGAATGGTTCAAAAATAAACATATCCAGGTGTTAGAATGGCCAAGTCAAAGTCCAGACCTGAATCCAATCGAGAATCTGTGGAAAGAACTGAAAACTGCTGTTCACAAATGCTCTCCATCCAACCTCACTGAGCTCGAGCTGTTTTGCAAGGAGGAATGGGAAAAAATGTCAGTCTCTCAATGTGCAAAACTGATAGAGACATACCCCAAGCGACTTACAGCTGTAATCACAGCAAAAGGTGGCGCTACAAAGTATTAACTTAAGGGGGCTGAATAATTTTGCACGCCCAATTTTTCACTTTTTGATTTGTTAAAAAAGTTTGAAATATCCAATAAATGTAGTTCCACTTCATGATTGTGTCCTACTTGTTGTTGATTCTTCACAAAAAAATACAGTTTTATATCTTTGTTTGAAGCCTGAAATGTGGCAAAAGGTCGCAAAGTTCAAGGGGGCCGAATACTTTCGCAAGGCACTCTATATGGCACTAGTGTATATGGCACTTACAAAGCCATTTTGGGTTTACTACCATTTTATTTGGGCATTTATACTGTTCAGAAATGTGGTGGGTACTCTCTTCGTTCGCTGGACTTTATCCTGCTAACTGTTCCAAATGTCCGAACTGAATTTGGTAAAAGGGCTTTTATGTACTCTGCACCATCGGCTTGGAAAGCCTTACAAAATACTTTTAAACTGGAAGAACTTGCCTTGATTGTTGTTTTTAAATCACTGATGAAGGACTTTGAAACTAATTCCCTGACCTGTCAATGTTTTTAATTTGCTGTTTTATAATTTTGTTATACTCTTGTGAATTCTACGGTTTTTACTAGATGACTTTTTCATATTGTCTGTCTGTAATTGTGTAATGACTTGGTGCTGCCTATCTTGGCCAGGAGGCTCTTGAAAAAGAGATTTAAATTCTCAATGAGCCCTTCCTGGTTATATAAAATAAATAAATAACTGTATATGGCACTAAACTGCACTATATGGCAATAAACTGCACTATACTGCACTATATGGCAATAAACTGCACTATACTGCACTATATGGCAATATGCGGCACTACACGACACTGTGCGGCACTACATGGCACTATACGATACTACAGGGCACTACATGGCACTATATGACACTACAGGGCACTATATGATACTACAGGGCACTACATGGCACTATATGATACTACAGGGCACTACATGGCACTATATGATACTACAGGGCACTATATGATACTACATGGCACTATATGATACTACAGGGCACTATATGATACTACAGGGCACTACATGGCACTATATGATACTACAGGGCACTACATGGCACTATATGACACTACAGGGCACTACATGCACTATATGATACTACAGGGCACTACATGGCACTATATGATACTACAGGGCACTACATGGCACTATATGATACTACAGGGCACTACATGGCACTATATGATACTACAGGGCACTGCATGCACTATATGATACTACAGGGCACTACATGCACTATATGATACTACAGGGCACTGCATGGCACTATATGATACTACAGGGCACTACATGCACTATATGATACTACAGGGCACTACATGCACTATATGATACTACAGGGCACTACATGGCACTATATGACACTATATGATACTACAGGGCACTACATGCACTATATGATACTACAGGGCACTACATGGCACTATATGACACTATATGACACTACAGGGCACTACATGCACTATATGATACTACAGGGCACTACATGGCACTATATGACACTACAGGGCACTACATGCACTATATGATACTACAGGGCACTACATGGCACTATATGATACTACAGGGCACTACATGCACTATATGATACTACAGGGCACTACATGCACTATATGATACTACAGGGCACTACATGGCACTATATGATACTACAGGGCACTACATGGCACTATATGATACTACAGGGCACTACATGGCACTATATGATACTACAGGGCACTACATGGCACTATATGATACTACAGGGCACTACATGGCACTATATGATACTACAGGGCACTACATGGCACTATATGATACTACAGGGCACTACATGGCACTATATTATACTACAGGGCACTACATGGCACTATATGATACTACAGGGCACTACATGGCACTATATGATACTACAGGGCACTACATGCACTATATGATACTACAGGGCACTACTGTATATGGCACTACAAGGCACTACGGGGCACTACACGGCACTATGCGGCACTACATGCACTATGATACTACAGGGCACTAAATGCACTATATGATACTACAGGGCACTACATGGCACTATATGATACTACAGGGCACTACATGCACTATATGATACTACAGGGCACTACATGGCACAACTGTATATGGCACTACATGGCACTACTGTATATGGTACTACAAGGCACTACGGGGCACTACACGGCACTATGTGGCACTACATGCACTATATGATACTACAGGGCACTACATGCACTATATGATACTACAGGGCACTACATGGCACTATATGATACTACAGGGCACTACATGGCACTATATGATACTACAGGGCACTAAATGCACTATATGATACTACAGGGCACTAAATGCACTATATGATACTACAGGGCACTACATGGCACTATATGATACTACAGGGCACTACATGGCACTATATGATACTACAGGGCACTACATGCACTATATGATACTACAGGGCACTGCATGCACTATATGATACTACAGGGCACTACATGGCACTATATGATACTACAGGGCACTACATGCACTATATGATACTACAGGGCACTACATGCACTATATGATACTACAGGGCACTACATGGCACTATATGATACTACAGGGCACTCACTACATGGCACTATATGATACTACAGGGCACTACATGCACTATATGATACTACAGGGCACTACATGGCACTATATGATACTACAGGGCACTGCATGCACTATATGACACTACAGGGCACTAAATGCACTATATGATACTACAGGGCACTACATGGCACTATATGATACTACAGGGCACTACATGCACTATATGATACTACAGGGCACTACATGGCACTATATGATACTACAGGGCACTGCATGCACTATATGACACTACAGGGCACTACATGCACTATATGATACTACAGGGCACTGCATGCACTATATGACACTACACGGCACTATATGCACTATATGATACTACAGGGCACTACATGGCACAATGTGATTTTCTGGATTTTTTTTCTAATTTTGTCTGTCATAGTTGAAGTGTACCTATGATGAATATTACAGGCCTCTCTCATCTTTTTAAGTGGGAGAACTTGCACAATTGGTGGCTGACTAAATACTTTTTCCCCCCACTGTATGTACATTCTGAAGAAACCTTATGTGGACTGCAGGAAGAGTAGCTGATGCATGAACAGCTGCTGGAGATCCTAATGAACTACACACAACTATTGTAAGAGACAACGATTTGATGTAGCCTAATGTATGTACCACTCATATATTCCTTCCAGTGTTGGGGAGTGGTGAACTGCATGTAGTTCAACTAGTGATTTAACTGCATTTTGCAGTAGCTTGGTGGTAGTTGAACAACCGATTAAACACATTTTGGCCAAGGGATCAGAGGAACATGTTTAGAGGGAGCAATGCTACACAGTGTAATAATATTAATTTACAATGTATGTTCTTAACCCTGGGCATTATGGGCTTGGGAGGCTCACAGGGATATTGGTATCCACAGTACTCCAGCAATTATACATTTTTCAACTCAGTTCTTATATTCTCAAAAAACATACACAAATGCACTGTAATTTAAAGTAACTGTCTAGTGAAAATCTTACTTTTAAAAGTCAATGTTCTGTTAACTTATACCCACATAATGGCAGGGTAGCCTAGTAGCCTAGTGACCGAAAGGTTGCAAGATCGAACCCTTGAGCTGACAAGGTAAAAATCTGTCGTTCTGCCCCCTGAACAAGGCAGTTAACCCACTGTTCCTAGGCCGTCATTGAAAATGAGAATTTGTTCTTAACTGACTAAAAAAAATTATGTTGTTGAATCATCCTATACTTGTATTTGTGGCCAAAGCATATATTGGAGAGAAAAAAAAATGAGTTGGCCAATCAGGGGTCTACTCACATTAATATTTTTTATGACCGTATACACCCACACCATTCCAACACAGAAAATATGCTTTTAACATACTTAATAAATAAACAAACTGAAAGGAAAATTACTTCACTCATATTGTAATTAATTACAGGTCATATTTCATGTAAATTTGGGAACACTGGACAGTTACTTGAACGGGATAGTTCACCTAAATTACAAAATGACATATGTGTTTCATTACCCTGTAAGCAGTCTATGGAAAACGTATGACAAGCAATCAATGCTTGGGTTTAGTTTCCCTCGCACTGTTTCCACATGCTAACGTTTTAGAATTTGTGGCACAAATCGCATTCAAGTCATGGGACCGATATTAGCATTTTTCGCGTATCATGTCCAAATCATATGCACGAATCTAAAATTGATTGTGAAGCTCAACAAAGCCACTTACAGATGTTTTGAAGCATGATGTGCAAAAAATATTGTCCTTTACGTACGTCTCGGGTCACTTTCTTTGCCTGATTTATCTCGCCTTTAAACACAAACAAATACGACGTGTTGCCACGTTAGCGCAAACATTGCAGCCTGGTATTGCAGAACTATTGGGGGGAAATAAATACTGGCATTGGCCTTACACAATTTTTAGAGGACATAAAGGGAAGGGAGAGCAGACAGAATCCTGGCCAAAGTGCAGATAGACAGTATTTTGTTGGTACTCCATGTGTAAGAATATACAGGTAATTATGCAGGAGGCTGTGCTCCATCCAACCTATCCGTCTTATAAATTGCATTTGCGGCAACAGTAACACAATTCAAGCTCATTTTACACTAGAAACATATCTTGACCCAGACGTAATACCATCGTAACACAGCCCATCTGTAAAAAGGCCACCCAACTACATCATCCCCATATTGTTATTTATTTTTTGCTCCTTTGCACCCCAGTATCTCTACTTGCCTTACCTCCCTAATCTTACTATATTTGCACACAGTGTATATAGACCTTTTCTATTGTTTTATTGACGGTATGTTTGTTTATTCCATGTGTAACTCTGTGTTGTTGTATGTGTCGCACTGCTATGCTTTATCTTGGCCAGGTCACAGTTGTAAATGAGAACTTGTTCTCAACTGGCCTACCTGGTTAAATGAAGGTGAAATAAAAAATAGCCCGTGCAGAGAGGGCACCTTATGGTGGATTAAGATACTGTAAGGCCTTGTTTCAATGATGTCTACTTATTTCAGGAAACTATGAGAGGGTCATGCGTTTCCCTTTAAAGACACATCTCCAGGATTGTAAGGTTATTTGGGAAAGATACTTTTTAGCATTTGGTGTACAGCTGATTTTAGCCTGCCAAATAGGTGGTCAGAGACCATTGTCAAAGTTTTTTGTTCCTTACTCAACACCTCCTCTTAGAAAAATATATTTCTTCACAACAATATGGTAATAATTAATGAATGGGTTGATGTATTGATTAATTCTCTGCTTCAGGAGTGGACTTGTCAATTACCTTAGTATCTAAGAACTAGTCACACGAATTGTCAAATTGTAGGGTGCAGCAAAATAGGGGTAAAAACACAGAGAAAAACCTACATTCCTGGAAAACAACATAGATTGCAGCAAATCTGTAGTTAGTTATGCCAAGGCAGAGAATGAACAGGAGAAACCCTCTGACCTAAAGATAACAACATTTTCGTTTAATCTCCCAGAGGTCAAAGCCAACTCAGGGGTGAGTGATATATGGCCAATATATCACGGTAAAGGGCTGTGTCCTAGCACTCAGCCCTTATACCACAGCTATTTGAAATATAACACACTCCCTCTGGCCTTATTGCTTAAAATGTGCATCCAACACAAATAGAAATCCATTTTATTTCTATTGCTTACATGAAAAATTAAATATCTACGTCGATTAAAAAAGATTTCCAAATGTCAATGTGCAATCTAAATGGACCTGTGAAAGAACCTCCTCACTGTCGGGGGTGGGAATCTCAACCACAAGACTAGCGGTCGTCCCTGTGATTATGTGTTGAAGGTTAATGTTGGCTCGCAGATGGAGGAGGGAGTGAGGAAGGAGCGAGATGGAGAGAGATCAGACCACACAATGTTCTTGCGAAACGTGGCGAACACAGAGGGCGATGAGCATTTTAAAAAAGTCTGCAGATCAAGAGGAGGGGAGGCCTAGGCCTCATTACACATGTAGCTTCCTGCAAGGAGGCCCCGCTTTAAAGACATGGATGCATCCCAAATGGAACCCTATATAGTGTACTACCTTTCACTAGGTCCCATAGGCCCTGATCAGAAGTAGTGGACAATATAGGGAGGAGGGTGACATTTTGGACACATCCCCAGTCTTTTAATTATTCCTTTGCTCCGCTCAGCGTAATTGGCTCCAGCTGAGCCCCGGGGCCTGTTGACTGAATGGAAAATAAAATACCTTAATGACCCTGTCCATTTTTAATGGTAGTAGAGAATCAGGGCTCCGGATAGATGGATTATCGCTATATTCACACGTGTATATTCTGTCTATTCTCTTCAATTTGCCACCAACTGTTCTAAGATCATGGCCTTTAGATTATGCATTCATTTCTGGCCAACTTCAATGATATTGTGTAATCTCTCCACTAAATCGGCTGTTGAATATTATGTAGTAAATATCAACACAGCTGGTAAAAAAATAGCTAAATGGAACAGAAGAAGGATATCAAACCGCATGACGTCAACGAATCAAAATAGCATACTCCTCTAATCCATCCTCCAAAATGGGTAACTCAAATCATATTTTTTGTACATTATATTGAAAAGTGATACAGTACATCTATTTTATACTTGGGCCGCAATTATGAAAATGTATGCACTCACTGTAAGTCGCTTTGCATAAAATTTCCGGCTAAATGGCATAATATTGATCTAAATTGACATATTCACCCAACTGATTCAATCCCACCTTTTTCTTTCTATGTATTATAGATGCTTCCTCGGGTCCATCAAAATGAAGGCAATTATATACAGTGCATTCTGACTATTTCACATTTTGTTATGTTACAGCCTTATTCTAAAATTGATTAAATTGTTGTTTTTCCTCATCAATCTACACACAAATCCCCATAATGACTAAGCAAAAACATTATTAAAAACACATTTTTTGCAAATGTATATAAAAAAATCTGAACTATGACATTTACATAAATATTCAAACCTTTTACTCAGTACTTTGTTGGAGCACCTTCGGCAGTGATTACAGCCTTGAGTTTTTGCTATAAGCTTGGCACAGCTGTATTTGGGGAGTCTCTTCCAAGCGCTGTCAGGTTGGATGGGGAGCGTCACTGCACAGCTATTTTCAGGTCTCTCCAGAGATGTTTGATTGGGTTCAAGTCGGTGCTCTGGCTGGGCCACTCAAGGACATTCAGAGACTTGTCCCGAAGCCACTCCTGAATTGTCTTGGCTGTGTGCTTATGATTGTTGTCCTGTTGGAAGGAGAACCTTTGCCCCAGTCTGAGGTCCTGAGTGCTCTGGAGCAGGTTTTCATCAAGGATCTGTACATTGCTCCATTCATCTTTCCCTCGATCCTGACTAGTCTCCCAGTCCCTGCCGCTGAAAAACATCCCCACAGCATGATGCTGCCACCACCATGCTTCACCGTAGGGATGGTGCTAGATTTTCTCCAGACGTGACACTTGGCATTCAGGTCAAAGATTTCAATCTCAGTTTCATCAGACCAAAGAATCTTGCTTCTTATGATCTCAGAGTCCTTTAGGTGCCTTTTGGCAAACTCCAAGTGGGCTGTCATGTGCCTTTTACTGAGGAGTGGCTTCCATCTGGCCACACTACCATAAAGGCCTGATAGGTGGAGAGCTGCAGAGATGGTTGTCCTTCTGGAAGGTTCTCCCATCTCCACAGAGGTGCTCTGGAGCTCTGTCAGAGTGATCATCAGGTTCTTGGTCACCTCACTGGCCAAGGTCCTTCTCCCCCGATTGCTCAGTTTGGCCGGGCGGTCTACTCTAGGAAGAGTCTTGGTGTTTCCAAACTTCTTCCATTTAAGGATGATGGTGGCCACTGTGTTCTTGGGGACCTTCAATGCTGCAGATTTTTTTCTGGTACCCTTCCCCCAGATCTGTGCCTCGACACAATCCTGTCTTGGAGCTGTATGGTCATTTCCTTTGATCTCATGGCTTGGTTTAGGCTCTGACATGCACTGTCAACTGTGAAACCTTATAAGGTCTGAATGCTTATGTAAATAAGGAATTTATTTTATTTTAATACATTTGCTAAATTTTCTAAAAAGCTGTTTTTGCTTTGTCATTATGGAGTATTGTGTGTAGATTGATTAGGATTTAAAAAAAAATATTTAATCAATTTTAGAATAAGTCTGTAACGTAACAAATTGTGGAAAAAAGTCAAGAGGTCTGAATACTTTCCGCATGCACTGTACAATTAAAAACATTACATTACATTTCCCCTCAAATTTCACAACACATTAAGTAGGTGCCCACAGGCCACTAATCTACTATAGCACCATATATCGACAACACAAAATCCATGCGTATGTGTGTGGATAGTGTGTATGTAATCATGTGTAGTCGTTCCACACTGTGTGATTTTACTGTTTGCATGAGTAACTTGATGTGGAATAGAGTTCCATGTAGTCATGGCTCTCTGTAGTACTATGCACCTGCCAAAGTCTGTTCTGGACTTGGGTACTGTGACGAGACATCTGGTGGCATGCCTTGCAGGGTGTGCATGGGTGTCTGCGCTGTGTGCTTGCAGTTAAAACAGACACCTCGGGGGATTCAATATGTCAATAATTCTCACAAATACAAGTAGTGATGAAGTCAATCTCTCCTCTACTTTGAGCCAGGAGACTGACATATTAATGTCAGCCTCCGTGTACTTTTTTTGTGGTACCTAACCACACAACTGGACAATAGTCCAGTGTGACAAAACTAGGGCCTGTAGGACCTTCCTTGTTGATTGTTAAGAAGGCAGAGCAGCACTTTATTATGGGCAGACATCTCCCCATTTTAGCTACTCTTGAATAAATGGGTTTTGACCATGACAGTTTACAATCCAGGGTTACTCCAAGCAGTTTAGCCTCCTCAACATGCTCAAAGATTTTATTGGGGTTTAGCGAATTATTTGTCCCAAATACAATGCTTTTTGTTTTCGAAACATTCAGCTCTTTGTTACCTCTTCAGTCAAGAAAACACAAATACTTCTTCCTTTTATAACTGATAACTCAAGTATTGGCATGAGAATAGTTTGGCAAGCTGCTTCCTGTGCCCAAAACAGCATTTATAAATTGCCTTTGGAACAAAGTGTCAAATAGATCATGCTGTCCAATTGAAAAAGGTCCAAACGAGAAACTAGGCGATAATGAAACAATTCTGACAAAGAGGGGAAATGATTGGCTGTGCCCTACAACCAACACAAACTTATTGCCGACCACTCTTAGGTGGCAAGCATCCAACGGTCTACTAGTATATAGCAAGGCCCCAAGGATTTACGTTTTGCACACAGTTTTGAAAACAACATTTCAGATTTAAAGCAGCAGAGATAGTTGAAATGAGGAGATGCATTGTTGGTGCTGCATAGTTCCTTAAACAAAACTGGATGTAGCACAATGCAACCATGGGCTGTTTCACAACTGTGATATTGAAGTCCTAGGCCGTGATGTTAAATTACATTGCATTTCTGGATGTACACCTTACAAATCCCAAATGAATACAAAATATTTTCAATTAAGTCAGTTCCTCAGTGGGATTTGTTTAATTCGTCCCCTCTTGCTGTTGTACTCAGATTATTCTTATGACAGGAAATACTAACAACTTTCATTCATTCACACACAGCATTCACACAGCAAGCACTTTGTAGTCCATTAAGACAGGATATCCCAAACTCGTCCAACCCCAGACTAGCACTACACCACTGACTCAAATAATCAAAGCTTGATGATTAGCATGTTATTTGAATGAGCTGTGTCATGCTAAGGCAAAAACCAAAACATGCACCCAAGGGGGGCCCCCAGGACCATGTTTTGGAAACCCTGCATTAAGCTGTAGTAAGTATGTTGTAACACATTAGTTACATGGTAATAATGCATTACGTTAGAATTTGCCCTTACCTGACCCGGCTTAACGTCCTCACAGATGGACGCCTCGTAAGGTCTGGCCAGTTCAGGAGGGTTATCGTTCACGTCCAGGATACGAATGCTCACTGACGAATGGGATATCTGGGATACATTATCTACAAAGAGAAGATTCATTTACAGTGTTAGTATTGAATATTTTACACAATAGTGATTTTGTACTGTTCTAATGTGTACTACAACAGTACTCTATGGTACTGACAAAATGAACTGGACATTGCTACGGTCAGAACCGCCAATGTCTATAATTGCAAAGAAAGTGAGTTAAATAAATATTTGCTACCAACCAAAACTGTACATCATATCTACAGTATAGCTTTCTGAGGTACAAAGCTGACTGAGTTCTGAGAAAACAGAAGGTCATAACATTGTGTAGTGCATCCTCTTATAAACACACGGTTGAGAGATGACATACGGTTGATTGTTGTGTTCAAAGGAAGACTGTACGAAAGACAACCTTACCCAATGAAGCCATCAGTCAGCTTGTGCATTTTCACTAAGTGATGACAGTTTTTAATGTGTCCTGAAATTACCTCCATTACCAGGATAACACTTTTCTGACACGAGTCAGGGCTACCACAAATGAGCGAGCCCATTTTCATATCAGAGCTCCAGCTATCAAATAATGAATAAATACAAAATTACAAGTTTAATGATTAGAGTACACCAGGGGCCTGACTTAATTGTTGAAATATGAATTAATGCACTTAATAATGTGTTGTAAATTATTTTGATCACGCCCTTGTTAAAAGATTAACAAAGCAACGAGTGCACACCCCTATTCTCCCGCAAACGTCTTAAAAGACCACATTGAAATGAGGGAGGGGAGACGATTACATAATTAGCGCAATCAAAACCCACTTCAAATGAGTTACTACTACCCTAATTACAAGACTCTGTGGGTTCGCCACTCCGACTTCTCGTTGCATTTTAATTCCAATTCCTAATTATTTGATTATGTTTGACGAGTTTACATTTTGCTTCTGAACCAGTTTACAGTGGGGTGCTTCGAACGTGAGTCAATTTAGTTGAAAGTGAGTCATCACTGCAATCTCATGTGCAATCTCAGTATCTACAGGATGTAATTATGTTCTAACATATCTACATATGTAAGAGTGTGTACATTTAGATAGGTCTCTTTAATTGTCAGACGTTTACAGTTTCAAATCCATAACACGAAATGCAGTACAAACAACAACAATGCGCGCCACTGTTTTGGTAAACAATAAACAGTGATGTGGCTGGAAAAATACACCGTAAGATTTCAACATGGTCTAAACTGCAGTCTTCAATCAGTGTTCTGCAGATGCCCAGATAGCCCAGATGCTCCATATAGACCAGGTACCCCAGATAGCCCAGATAATCCATATTGACCAGGTACCCCAGATAGCCAAGATACTCCATATAGCCCAGATAGCCCAGATAGTCCATATAGACCACGTACCCCAGAAAGCCCAGGTACCCCAGAGAGCCAAGATACTCCATATTGCCCATGTACCCCAGATAGCCAAGATACTCAATATAGACCAGGTACTCCATATAGCCCAGGTACCCCAGATAACCCAGATAGTCCATATAGCCCAGGTACCCCAGATACCCCAGATAGTCCATATAGACCAGGTACCCCAGATAGCCAAGATACTCTATATAGACCAGGGTACTCCATATAGCCCAGGTACCCAATATACCCTAGATAGCCAAGATACTTTATATAGACCAGGTACGCCATATAGCCCAGATAGTCCATAGAGCCAAGGTACCCAAGATACCCCAGATAGCCCATATAGACCAGGTACCCCAGATAGCCAAGATACTCTATATAGACCAGGTACCCCAGATAGCCCAGGTACCCCAGATAGCCCAGATAGCCCATATAGACCAGGTACTCCAGATAGCCAAGAAACTCTATATAGACCAGGTACTCCAGATAGCCCAGATAGTCCATATAGCCCAGGTACCCAAGATACCCCATATAACTCAGGTACTCAAGATACCCCAGATAGCCAAGATACCCGGTACCCCATTTAGCCCAGGTAACCCAGATAGCCCATATAGCCCAGGTACCCCAGATAGCCAAGATACCTTGTACCCCATTTAGCCCAGGCACCCCATTTAGCCCAGGCACCCCATATAGCCCAGGTACCCCATATAGCCCAGGTAATCCATATAGACCAGATACCCCAGATAGCCCATGAATCCCAGAATAGCCCAGATACCAGGTACCCCATATAGCCCAGATACCCCATATAGCACAGGTACCCCATATAGCGCAGGTACCCCATATAGCCCAGGTACCCCATATAGCCATGACTTCCCATATAGCCCAGACGCCCCATATAGCCCAGACTGCCCAGGTACCCCAGATACCCCATATAGCCCAGATGCCCCATATAGCCCAGACTGCCCATAGCCCATATAGACCAGGTACCCCAGATAGCCAATATACTCTATATAGACCAGGTACTCCAGATAGCCCAGATAGTCCATATAGCCCAGGTACCCAAGATACCCCATATAGCCCAGATAGTCCATATAGCTTAGGTACCCAAGATACCCCAGATAGCCCAGATAGTCCATATAGCCCAGGTACCAAAGAAAGCCCAGGTACCCCAGATAGCCAAGACACCCGGTACCCCAGGTAACCCAGATAGCCCATATAGCCCAGGTACCCCAGATAGCCAAGATACCCGGTACCCCATTTAGCCCAGGTAACCCAGATAGCGCAGGTACCCCATTTAGCCCAGACTGCCCAGGTACCCCATATAGCCAATACTTCCCATATAGCCAGACGCCCCATATAGCCCAGACTGCCCAGGTACCCCAGATACCCCATATAGCCCAGATGCCCCATATAGCCCAGACTGCCCATAGCCCATATAGACCAGGTACCCCAGATAGCCAATATACTCTATATAGACCAGGTACTCCAGATAGCCCAGATAGTCCATATAGCCCAGGTACCCAAGATACCCCATATAGCCCAGATGCCCCATATAGCCCAGACTGCCCAGGTACCCCATATAGCCCAGATGCCCCACATAGCCCAGACGCCCTATATAGCCCAGACTGCCCAGATACCCCATATAGCCCAAATACCCCATATAGCCCAAATACCCCATATAGCCGATATAGCCCATATACCCCATATAGACCAGATACCCCATATAGCCCATATTCCCCATATAGCCCATATACCTCTTATAGACCAGATACCCCATATAGCCCAGATACCCCATATAGCCCAGATACCCCATATAGCCCATATACCCCATATAGACCAGATACCCCATATAGCCCAGATACCCCATATAGCCCAGACTGCCAAGATACCCATTATATAGCCCATATACCCCATATAGACCAGATACCCCAGAAGCCCCATATAGCCCAGACTGCCAAGATACCCCATATATTCCATATGCCCCATATAGCCCATATACCCCATATAGCCCAGATTCCCCATATAGAACATATACCCCGTATAGATCAGATGCCCCATATAGACCATATACCCCATATAAACCATATACCCCATATAGCCCAGATACCCCATATAGACCAGATAACTCATATAGCCCATATAGCCCAGACGCCCCATATAGACCAGACGCGCCATATAGCCCATATACCCCATATAGCCCAACTACCCCATATAGCCCAGATGCCCCATATAGCCCAGATGCCCCATATACCCCATATAGCCCAGATACCCCATATAGCCCAGATACCCCATATAGCCCATATACCCATATAGACCAGACGCCCCATATAGACCAGACGCCCCATATAGACCAGATTCCCCATATACCCCATATAGCCCAATATATCCCATATATCCCATATAGCCCAGTTACCCTATATAGCCCAGATGCCCCATATAGCCCAGACTGCCCAGGTACCCCATATAGCCCAGATGCCCCACATAGCCCAGACGCCCTATATAGCCCAGACTGCCCAGATACCCCATATAGCCCAAATACCCCATATAGCCCAAATACCCCATATAGCCGATATAGCCCATATACCCCATATAGACCAGATACCCCATATAGCCCATATTCCCCATATAGCCCATATACCTCTTATAGACCAGATACCCCATATAGCCCAGATACCCCATATAGCCCAGATACCCCATATAGCCCATATACCCCATATAGACCAGATACCCCATATAGCCCAGATACCCCATATAGCCCAGACTGCCAAGATACCCATTATATAGCCCATATACCCCATATAGACCAGATACCCCAGAAGCCCCATATAGCCCAGACTGCCAAGATACCCCATATATTCCATATGCCCCATATAGCCCATATACCCCATATAGCCCAGATTCCCCATATAGAACATATACCCCGTATAGATCAGATGCCCCATATAGACCATATACCCCATATAAACCATATACCCCATATAGCCCAGATACCCCATATAGACCAGATAACTCATATAGCCCATATAGCCCAGACGCCCCATATAGACCAGACGCCCCATATAGCCCATATACCCCATATAGCCCAACTACCCCATATAGCCCAGATGCCCCATATAGCCCAGATGCCCCATATACCCCATATAGCCCAGATACCCCATATAGCCCAGATACCCCATATAGCCCATATACCCATATAGACCAGACGCCCCATATAGACCAGACGCCCCATATAGACCAGATTCCCCATATACCCCATATAGCCCAATATATCCCATATATCCCATTTAGCCCAGTTACCCTATATAGCCCAGATGTCCCAGATAGCCCAGTTACCCTATACAGCCCAGATGTCCCAGATAGCCCAGTTACCCCATATAGCCCAGTTACCCTATATAGTCCAGATAGCCCAGATAGCCCAGTTACCCTATATAGCCCAGATACCCTATATAGCCCAGATGTCCCACATAGCCCAGTTACCCTATATAGCCCAGATACCCCAGATAGCCCATATACCCTATATAGCCCAGATGTCCCATATAGCCCAGTTACCCTATATAGCCCAGATGTCCCAGATAGCCCAGATATCCTATATAGCCCAGATGTCCCAGATAGCCCATGCCATCCTACTGCACACATTTCCTAGCTATCGCTTGCTTTTCATTGCAGTGGTAGTAGTGCTGATGAGAATACTCACTCCACTAATAGCATAATCCTCACATCAATGCTATATTTTAATTGAGTGGTTTTTGCCTGAGCAGCAAGAATATAAATGGATGTGCTCTCACAGTCTTATCTACCTTAATTCATCCCTCCACAGTGGACCTACAGAGCAGATAGGAGTATGGCAATAATCAGTGCGCATTACATTTCAATCCCACAAACTAAAAATAAAAGCTGAAACTGGGTACATTGGGAATCTGAGGAACATTGGGAAACGGAGGAAACATTGGGAAACTGAAGAACATTGGGAAACTGAAGAACATTGGGGAACTGAGGAACATTGGGAAACTGAGGAACATTGGGAAACTGAGGAACATTGGGAACATTTGGAAACTGAGGAACATTGGGAAACTGAGACACATTGGGAAACTGGATCATTGGGAAACTGAGGAACATTGGGAACCTGGGTCATTGGTCACTTTAACCTTCAGTGGGGGGGGGATCCTCTGCCGTTTTCAGCAGACTGTTTTCATTTGTCTCACTGGTGAGCTGATCTGTTCTAAATTTGTCTTGAAGAAATATCAGAGACATGAAGAAAGTGGATTTCAACAGATTATTGGCACGCTGAACATCTGGTGGCTGCTCAGCAGATGTTAAACATCTCGATAGCAGATTTCTTGCTGAAATAACATTATACTGAGAGTCTTCTTCAGAGAGTCTGGAAAGGAAGCCCGTGACCACCATGCCACAGAACCACCATACCACATAACCACCATACTACATAACCATCATACTGTTTAGAGCGTTGGACTAGTAACCGGAAGGTTGCAAGTTCAAACCCCCGAGCAGACAAGGTACAAATCTGTCGTTCTGCCCCTGAACAGGCAGTTAACCCATTGTTCCTAGGGCGTCATTGAAAATAAGAATTTGTTCTTAACTGACTTGTCTAGTTAAATAAAGGTTGAAAAAAATACAAAATAACACATAACCACCATACCACAGGACCACCATGCCACATAACAATACCACATAACCACCATTCCACAGAACCACCATACCACAGAACCACATAACAATACCACAGAACCACCATACCACATAACAACATAACCACCATGCCACATAACCACCATGCCACATAACAATGCCACAGAACCACCATACCACATAACAATACCACAGAATCACCATACCACAGAAGCACCATACCACAGAACCACCATGCCACAGAACCACCATGCCACATAACAATGCCACAGAACCACCAAACCACAGAACCACCATACCACAGAACCACCATACCACAGAACCACCATGCCACAGAACCACATAACAATGTCACAGAACCACCATACCACAGAACCACAATGCCACAGAACCACATAATAACTTCACAGAACCACCATACCACATCACCATACCACAGAGCCACCATGCCACAGAACCACCATACCACAGAACCACCATGCCACAGAACCACCATACTACCAAGCCACGTAACAATGCCACAGAACCACCATGTCACAGAACCACCATACCACATAACAATGCCACAGAACCACCATACCACATAACCAGGCCTTAGACATAAAGGGATTGTGTATATTCATGAACAATAGTTTAGGATAATTGCTACAGGAAACAGTTTGTTCTAAATGTAAATTGGGTCAACAGGGAAAAGGGGATATGAATGGACTCTGAGTTATTCTGTCTTTGTTTTACCTCCCTTCAGAGGTGAAAGCACAGTGAAGCAGAGAATGGGAGCATATATGGTCATTTTGCTAGCTAAACTAAACACGCAAAATGTGACGTTGTACTATATAGTGCCACTAACCAAAAACACATGAGGATGCATACACTCAATCGGAAATGTTCAGTTAATAATGTACAGTCCTGTGAAAATCTAATGTTAACTCAAAGGGATAGTTCAGCAATACATATGTAGCTATTTATTTGACCTTGAAAGACAACAAGTGACTGGAATACACACTGGGGTTCAAATTTAATGCCCAAATAATCTAAAGATATTTATTAGAAATGCTACATTTTAACAAAACCAAAGTACTCCTTGTCCAGAGACTGCTTTCAAAGTAAGAAAATAAATGTTAAATTGCTGAATTGTCCTTTTAGGAAAAACACTTCTAATGCATTGGCATACAGCCTTACACAAAGGTGCTAGACATGGTAGTGGATGAGGTGCGTTACCTCTGAACAATGTCAAGAGCTTTGTACACTTGGAAAAGCACAACATGCATCCAATCCATTAAATACAAATTGCTGACATGATACATTGAACACAAAAACAATATTCAAAAGTTCGTTCATATCGCTAAGCAGTCTTGATAAGGACATCACGTAGATTATACAATCACAGACAAATCCCACAGGTCAGTGGCTCGGATGGACATCTGATGTATGATCAGTCTGAAATTCTGTCTGAAATGTCCTCCACACAGCGTACCATTACTAAATGAATCATAACAAACTCACCTTCGTCATCATTGGCTCAATGGTAAGCATAAATAATTTCCTCTGTTATATAATCTCCCTTCCCATTTGAACTGTTACACAGCCTAACACATAATGTGTTGTGCAAATGAATTCTCAAGTGTTCACATTCATCAGTATGTCGTATCCAATTAGACAAAATGGCCGCTATTTGTCATTTTTCTATTACTTTTATACAGTTGCAACTTTTCAATACTTCTAAGATATTTCTTTGAGAGGAAGCAGTCTGCACCAGGTCAGGGGCAAAGTGAAACCTTCGCTTTAAGTATATTTTCTTGTAAGATAAAGACTTCCAAACTACTCAGGTATCTTTTTACCCTAAGGGTGGGACAAGTATACATTTCCCCCATATTTAACTGTCTCGGGAAAAAAAAAACAGTTTGCAATGTGATATCATACTATCTATCACAGGTCTTTGAAATGATGTGTCAGTCTTGCCGCCCTGATAGGATTCTTCCCCGACAGGTCTGTCAAGAGTCTGCAGAACATGCAAAAAGCTGCTTTTGACACTACTACTCAGCTCTTTGGTCTCCCATCGAGGGAAGAACTTGATACAGTACACTGCAGAGGGAACCGCCTTTATGCTGCCTTCATGCGCAAATCGGAACTAGGAAACTCCAAAATATCCAACAAAGAAAACTGGGGGTACAATGCTTCTAACCAAGTTTCACACTCGTATTTACCACTTGAAAGCTGGTATTGAAAAGTTTTGGATGTCTCAAGCTCTGAATTAAGACACGTTCTGGGGATTTTTTAAGCATATGTAAATGCAAACAATTGAGTTGATACCTTGTTGAGATAGGAAGAAAATGCTGTATGACTGCCTCTGAAATGGTGATATCATTCTTAAAGTATAATATGTTTGGTTGTTCTGGCCTTGCTCATTACTAATCAGGCTCAATCACCCCTGCAACATGAGGACCAACCATGGACCTCATTCAAGAAAGTATTCAACAATGCTGATGCACTGTAGCTAGCAATCACACGGTTTTAATGTCAATAACGGGTTTGGGGGATAATGAGGGGTCATGTTATTTTCCTGTAATCTTAAAATGGCCTTGTTCAATTCAACATTTTGCCACTCCAACCATAACTAACCGAGGAGTCATTAAACCAAGTTGCACAAAACTGTTGAAAGAGTTATTTAAAAAAGTTTTGTTCTGGTGGTTTGCTGCTTCACTTCTCTTGACTCCTGCTCAATGTGCTCGAGAATCAATGAGCCGCTGGCGATAAGAAACATTTGGAGAGAATCTCTGATGAAGTCAACCGTCGACTTTGTTTGTCTTGGTAAAAAAAAAAAAAAAAAAAAACGAGAAGCAAGGAAGGGCTTTATCTGTCAAGTACAGCCCTGTGTTTATGCCTGATATGGGCTCAAATGACTCTCTCACACAATTAAATGGCAAATTAACATTAAAATGTGCCTATGTCATAATGTGAGCACAGAGAGAAAGAGCACAATGGCAAACAATTTGTCTTGAGAATTACAACACCAAGCAGATGCTGAAAGACTCCCAAATACTCATTTGCTCCACATGTTTGAGTGAGAAGTTTGCTTGCAAGGCAAACAAATGTGTCGTGTAGAGCACTTGGAGTAAGAACAATCTCAACCTACCATGAATAATTATATTCGTACACGTATAACTATAACACACAGTATAAGGCTACGTTTTTACACTTAAAGGGATAGTTCACACAACTTGGTTTCATTAAGCAGTCTATGGACGAGTTATGATGACAATCCATGCTTTGGTTATGTTTCCCTAGCACTGTTTCCACATGCTAACATTTTTAGCCTTTTTTGGCACAAATCCAATTCAAATCATGGGACTGAAAGGAGCACTTTTAGCGCATCATGGCCAAATCATCAAAAAGTAACTAAAATTGATTGTGAAGCTTAACACATTTACTTAAAGATCATTTAAACATGATGCATGAAAAATGCTAATATATTATCCCATGACATGAATGTGATTTTTCATACGAAGGCTAAATCTTTAGCATGTGGAAACAGTGCCAGGAAAGCTAAACCAAAGCATGGATTGCTGTCATACCTTGTCCATAAACTTCTTACAGGGTAAGGAAACCAATATGTAATTTTGTAATTTGGGTAAACTATCCCTTTAATGAAGAAAAACAAACACAGAGAGACGTAGAATTCACTGTTGTTGTGCTGAAATGGTTTATTTCATTCTGTGAGGCCAGGTAGATATTACTAGCCAGATGCAGAATGCAATCTCTTGTGCTTTCAATACAATCCCAACATCACTTCATCTGTCAAAGATTGGAAAAAGTACTCTGTGTATTCCTGTCACTGCACGACGTTTAGTTCTTAGGGTATAAGAATAGCTTGCCACCAGCTACTCCACCGTCAGGGTATTACATTCTTCATTTTCTTTGCGAATGAAAAAGTATTGAGCAAGATGAAACAACGTTACATGTGTTCTGCTTTTATTTTGGATTATGTGACAGCTTGTTGGTGCTGACGATATCTGTCGGTCATTTGTGATTCCATAGCAATATCATAACAATCACTTCACGTAGAGCCTTATTATATATGAAAAGGCAAAACACACCAAACTTCAGATTAGTATCATATCAGTTACTATGGGGGCAAGGCTGGGTGTTATAAACTGTTATGACAGGTGCTATGTCATTCTTATGATAGTGTTATGTATCATGGCCCTGTATCAGCCTCTCAGTCAAAGGCATATTACCAATTCTTACTTGAAGATATGATAACATTTAAAACATACAGTTAAAATGCTTTAAAACTTGTTATAAACATGTATGAGCCTTTATAATGTCTTATAACAAGGCTTATAATATGTTATGTCTCTCTATGTATACAATGCAATACACATTCATAGAACTGGAGCATATACCTGCTTCCACTGCTGTCACAGTGATGTTGTGCCAGCCAGCCGTCTCTCGGTCCAGAATTTTGCCCAGGGTGATGGCGCCCGATACTGGATCAATGTGGAAGATCTGCTCCTGGTCTGTACTTCGGTCAATGGAGAACCTGGTAGGGAGAGCGAGAAAAAAGGGGAGTACGTATTTGAACGGTGTAAAATCCAATTCTAAACCATCTGCAATACTTTTTCGGTGGCTGCCCTAACACTGTGGCCCATGGGGATATTGCCCGTTGCCGTTGACATCAGATTATGGCTATACATTAGCATTTTCAAATGTAGGGAAACTGTGAGCCAGATTAAAAAGAGGATGAAAATAATTATCCATTTAGCATCTGTATAGGAAACCTGTCACAGTGCTTGTGTCCCTACTGCACCTACATCCCCAAACAAGTCTGTGGTTTCAGCCCATGCTGGAGGGGAAAAATAAAAATGAATATTTCATGCTGCACTCCAATGAAAGCAAAATACATTTGCACATCCTTGTGGTTGGCTCCACGAGGAGCGCTCAGAAGAGTATAGAGCCAACAAAACCCTGTGAGTAGTTTATTTTTTTCTCTTGAGCAGGCTCGTGTGCCCGTCGGGACTTTAATGGAATATTATGAGCATAATAATTTCCTTTTCTACATTTTGGACAAAAAGCTCATCAAAGGGACCAGTAGGGTCTTTGTACAAGTCAGCTAAAAGGGCTACAGTGAGATGAGCTTCATGTAGTCTAGGTGTTGAGGTGCATACTGCATCCACAGTTAGATGATTCTAGTTATATTACATTAGAGTCTGCCCGCTCTGAATCTGTAGTCTATACAAGGAACAACACATTTCATAGCTGCAACGTTTATACAGAACATCACTACATCAATAAACCGTATAGCTAAGGCTATCATTAAAATGTATTTTATTTATGCAAGAAATAGTGACAAACGGTGACACCTACACAATAATTATGTAAATTACATCAAATTATATTTCAGCTTTCAAAACTGCTATAGTAGTTGGTGAAGGGAATTCATGTAGATGTTACCAGATATTACCAGTGCATCTTATAACATTTGAAGATATGCCATCCCTTTAATATATTAATGGAGAAGTACACATTTCCAGAAGATCTGTAAGCACTAAACACAACTACCCAAACACTTCAGTTTCAAGACGCCTTTCCATCTTCCTGATAAAGAGCCAAACAAACAAAACAAACACATTTTCTGTTCATACGAGGCCATATTTTGTTTCCAGAGGCTGTGTTCATTCCTCTGGAACTCTTACCCCCTTGGTACAGCGCCCGCTACTGCCTGCTAGTGCCAGCCAGTGTCCAGCAATACCCGATCGGTGCCCTCCGGAGCAGAGTGACAGGAGTGTGGGAGAGAGTGATGGGCCCTTGGGCACCAGGCGTCGGGGTTAGTTCCGTCCAATCGAGATGATTAAAGTGGTACCGATGGGCATGGCGCAGCGCCAGGGTACCCTCGAACCCGTTGGCTCTCGCCTGCCAACAAGCAGGCGGTGGCACTGCCATTGTGTTGTACTTTATTACACCTGGAGCACTTTCAGTTCAGCCTCATGCATTTTTAATAGAGGTAATTTGCACAGCCTGTGTGTGTCGGTGAGCGTGAAGCTCCACTCGCCTCACCGCTATTATTTCTCCACCCAAGACCTGAGGTGGAGGCTCTGGCACAAAATAATATCATTCTGCTCATAAATAGGGATCTGAGCGAACGCACAAAGATGTGTGAGATACTGAGGAATCCTCTAGCGTGGTCAAAAGTCAATGCAGTAGCCTAGAGTAATGTGATTCTGGCATGATTCAATGTGATTCTTTTCATGATTCAAATTGTGTCGTGGAGCGATCTTCCAATTGTGTGTTTATTGCCATATTTAAAAAGGAATGTCAAATCCCAAGCTCCATGTACATCTAAACTTGCGTTTGTTGATATAAGATGCCATTTAAATCAGTCCAATAAATTCAGTAATGTAGTCCTTATTTGGGGGTCTTATATGGCATTGTAAACATATGGTCGGGTCATTTGTAGCTATGAACATGATTCTATTCGTTGAAAGTTTCCTTCCTTACTTGTGAAGCATACATTATACTAATGGTATGTCTTATTATAGCTATATCTCTACCAGTTCTTATAGCCATATCTCTACCAGTTCTTGTAACCAGTTCTAGCAGTTCTAGGCTTATCTGTAGGTTTATCTGTAGCAATATGTACATACCCATCTGAAGCAGTTAATGAAGAACTATCTGAATGAACTAATAAACTGTATTGGATTTGAAAAAAGGAGTCATGATTCATACCTGACAGGTGCGTTCTCCTTGTCTGGGTCCTTGGCTGTAGCTGTGCCCACCAGTGCACCTAGCCTGGCATCCTCCTGGACCTCCATGATTGCCCCCTCAGCAGGGAGGAAGACAGGCGGCTCGTCCGCGTCAGTTACGCTGACCCGCACGATTGTCTGGTCGCGGAAAGATCCAAGCTCCAAAAATCGGGGGTCCACGTGCTTGTTGACAGCCTCCACCACCACGTTGTGTGTACGCTTGCTCTCAAAGTCCAGTGGCTGAACGGAGCACAAACAGGGAAGAACTAAAGCAATGACATGTCACTCTAAGGGGAAATAATTCACTCCTCAGGCAAACGCTATAGGGTGCCTAAGTGTAAAATGAGCAGATATAAGGATTGCCATGTCGATCAAATACCTAAACAGCAATAAGGAAATCTGAGCTCTACTGCTGTACAAACCTTTTCTATTCACATACTATCAATGCCTTCAGAAAGTATCCACAGCGCTTCACTCTTTTCACATTTTGTTGCGTTACAAAGTGGGATTCAAATGGATATATTTGTTTGTTTTTTGTCGCCAATCTACAAAAAATACTTCGTAATGTCAAAGTGGAAGAAACATTCTAACATTTGTAAAACATTTATGAAAAATTAAACACGAATATACAGTGGGGAGAACAAGTATTTGATACACTGCCAATTTAGAAGGTTTTCCTACTTACAAAGTATGTAGAGGTCTGTCATTTTTATCATAGGTACACTTTAACTGTGAGAGGCGGAATCTAAAACAAAATCCAGAAAATCACATTGTATGATTTTTAAGTAATTAATTTGCATTGTATTGCATGACATACAGTAAGTATTTGATCACCTACCAACCAGTAAGAATTCCGGCTCTCACAGACCTGTTAGTTTTTCTTTAAGAATCCCTCCTGTTCTCCACTCATTACCTGTATTAACTGCACCTGTTTGAACTCGTTACCTGTATAAAAGACACATGTCCACACACTAAATAACAGATTCCAACCTCTCCACAATGGCCAAGACCATAGAACTGTGTAAGGACATCAGGGATAAAATTGTAGACCAGCTGGGGTGGGCTACAGGACAATAGGCAAGCAGCTTGGTGAGAAGGCAACAACTGTTGGCGCAATTATTAGAAAATGGAAGAAGTTCAAATTGACGGTCAATCACCCTCGGTCTGGGGCTCCATGCAAGATCTCACCTCGTGGGGCATCAATGATCATGAGGAAGGAGAGGGATCAGCCCAGAACTACAAGCCAGGACCTGGTCAATGGCCTGAAGCGAGCTGGGACCACAGTCTCAAAGAAAACCATTAGTAACACACTACGCCGTCATGGATTAAAATCCTTCAGCGCACGCAAGGTCCCCGTGATCAAGCTAGCGCATGTCCAGGCCCGTCTGAAGTTTGCCAATGACCATCTGGATGATCCAGAGGAGGAATGGGAGAAGGTCATGTGGTCTGATGAGACAAAAATAGAGCTTTTTGGTCTAAACTCGTCGTGTTTGGAGGAAGAAGAAGGATGAGTACAACCCCAAGAACACCATCCCAACCGTGAAGCATGGAGGTGGAAACATCATTCTTTGCGGATGCTTTTCTGCAAAGGGGATAGGACGACTGCACCGTATTGAGGGGAGGATGGATGGGGCCATGTATCACGAGATCTTGGCCAACAACCTCATTCCCTCAGTAAGAGCATTGAAGATGGGTCGTGGCTGGGTCTTCCAGCATGACAACACCCCGAAACACACAGCCAGGGCAACTAAGGAGTGGCTCTGTAAGAAGCATCTCAAGGTCCTGGAGTGGCCTAGCCAGTCTCCAGACCTGAACCCAAAAGAAAATCATTGGAGGGAGCTGAAAGTCCGTATTGCCCAGTGACAGCCCCGAAACCTGAAGGATCTGGGGAAGGTCTGTATGGAGGAGTGGGCCAAAATCCCTGCTGCAGTGTGTGCAGACCTGGTCAAGAACTACAGGAAACGTATAATCTCTGTTATTGCAAACAAAGGTTTCTATACCAAATATTAAGTTATGCTTTTCTGGTGTATCAAATACTTATGTCATGCAATAAAATACAAATTAATTACTTAAAAATCATACAATGTGATTTTCTGGATTTTGTTTTAGAGTCCGTCTCTCACAGTTGAAGTGTACCTATGATAACAATTACAGACCTCTACATGCTTTGTAAATAGGAAAACCTGCAAAATCAGCAGTGTATGAAATACTTGTTCTCCCCACTGTATCTTTATTACATAAGTATTCAACCCCCTGAATCAATACATGTTAGAATCACCTTTGGCAGTGATTACAGCTGTGAGTCTTTCTGGGTAAGTCTCTGGGCTTTCTAAACCGGATTGTGCAACATTTGCCCATTATTCTTTTCAGAATATTTCAAGCTCTATCAAAGTGGTTGTTGATTATTGCTAGACAACCATTTTCAGGTCTTGCTATATATGTTCATAATGATTTCAGTCAAAACTGTAACTCGACCACTCAGGAACATTCACCGTCTTCTTGGTAAGCAACTCCAGTGTAGATTTGGCCTTGTGTTTTAGGTTATTGTCCCGCTGAAAGGTGAATTCATCTCCCAGTGTCTGGTGGAAAGCAAAATTGACCAGGTTTCCCTCTAGGATTTTGCCTGTACTTAGCTCCATTCCGTTTACCTTTTAATTCCGAAAAACTCCCCAGTCCTTAACAAGTTACAAGCATACCCATAACATGATGCAACCACCACTATGCTTGAAAATATGGAGAGTGGTACTTAGTAATGTGTTGTATTGGATTTTGTACAAAAAGTTAATTGCTTTGCCACATTTTTTCAGTATTACTTTAGTGCCCTGTTGCAAACAGAATGCATGTTTTGGAATATTTTCCTTCTTAAAAAAAAAAAAAATTATATATAAAAAAATGATTTCGGCCTTTACTATTAAAGCCCATAGAAGCCCATAGAAACACATGAAATAACATATTCATGAATGGTAAAAAAAAAAAAAAGAGTAAACAAATACATTTAAAAAAGGAATGAGGTCTTGAAATGTCTTTCCTATATTTAGAAGATACAAGAAAGCTCAGTGTTCGTGAGTCTCACCTTTCTATAGTGAGGTGATATTAGTTTGTAGCTCAAACGGTTCGGACACCACAGACAGAAGTTGGCTTATCAGCGTTAACGACTTCAGACGAGTCCCGTGACACTTGTTGGGGCCGTAGAGCAAAATGAAGAACAACATCGTCTTCGTGAGAGTCTCCCCTTTCCATAGAGGGGTGTCACGTTCTGACCTTAGTTCCTTTTTACATCTTTATTTTAGTTGGTCAGGGCGTGAGTTGGGGTGGGCATTCTATGTTGTTTTTCTATGTTTTGTTCTGTTGTTATATTTCTATGTGTTTGTGGATGTTTGTTTGTACCTTTGTTATTTTGTTCAGTGTTCTGTTGATTTTATTAAATATATCATTATGGACACTTACCACGCTGCACATTGCTCTGATCATTGCTACTCCTCCTCTGAAGAAGAGGAATTCCGTTACAAGGGGTCATAATAGTTAAGCCAAACCGTTCGGACGATACAGACATTTTGTGTGAAGATGGATTTTCTGGATGTCTCATGGTCTGACAAACTCCGCTGTACTGTAGCTCGGGCACTGATATAGGCGGTTGAAAAAGGCTGATATAGGCGGATGAAAAAAACCTGATATCTCTAGCTTAAACTGAAGGATTTTGATGGGGATTTTTGTATCTTACTTACTGTAGATGGAATCATGACTGTTAAGGATTAAAGTCACCATTGGCCTCATTGTGAAATCCCTGAGCCTTTTCCTTCCTCTCCGGGGCATTGGAAAACCTCCCTGGTCTTTGTGGTTAATCTGTATTTGAAATTCACTGCTCGACTGAGGGACCTTACAGATACTTGTATGTGGGGGTACAGAGATGAGGTAGTCATTCAAAAATCATGTTAATCACTATTATTGCACACAGTGAGTCCATGCAACTTACACATTTTTACTACTGAACTTATTATGGCTTGCCATAACAAAGGTGTTGAAAACTTATTGACTTAAGACAATTCAGGATTTCATTAACTTGTAAAACTGGTGAAATACATAATTCCACTTTGATATTATGGGGTATTGCGTGTAGGTCAGTGACAAAAAAAACATCTATATTTAATCTATTTTAAATTCAGGCTAAAACAGCAACATTTGGAAAAAGTCTAGGGGTGTGACGTAAATACTTTCTGAAGGCACTGACTGTACCGTATATATGCAGTACTAGTCAAAAGTTTGGACACACCTCATCCAAGGGTTTTCTTTATTTTTTACTATTTTCTACATTGTAGAATAATAGTGAAGATATCAAAACTATGACATAATGCATTTGGAATCATGCAGTATCCAAAAAACTGTTAAACAAATCAAAATATATTTTATATTTGAGATTCTTCAAAGTAGCCACCCTTTGCCTTGATGACAGCTTTGACAACACACTCTTGGAATTCTCTCAACCAGCTTCATGAGTTAGTCACCTGGAATGCAATTTGATTAACAGGTGTGCCTTGTTAAAGTAAATTTGTGGAATTTCTTTCCTTCTTAATGCGTTTGAGCCAATCAGTTGTGCTGTGACAAGGTAAGGGTGGGTGGTAAACAGAAGATATCCCTATTTGGTAAAAGTCCATATTATGTCAAGAACAGCTCAAATAAGCAAAGAAAAACAACATTCCATCATTACTTTAAGACATGAAAATGTCAAGTTTCATCAAGTGCAGTCGCAAAAACCATCAAGGGCTATGAGAATACTTGCTCTCATGAGGACCACCACAGGAACGGAAGACCCAGAGTTACCTCTGTTGCAGACGATACGTTCATTAGAGTTACCAACCTTAGAAATTGCAGCCCCAAAAAATGCTTCACAGAGTTCAAGTAACAGAAACATCTCAACATCAACTGTTCAGAAGAGACTGTGTTAGTCAGGCCTTCATGGTCGAATTGCTGCAAAGAAACTACAACTAAAGGACACCAATAAGAAGATGAAACTTGCTTGGGCCAAGAAACACGAGCAATGAACATTAGACCGGTGGACATTTTTCCACCGGTCAAAATTGAGATGTTTGGTTCCAACCGCCGTGTCTTTGTGAGACACAGAGTAGGTGGACGGATAATCTCCACATGTGAAGTTCGCACCGTGAAGCATGGAGGCGGAGGTGTGATGGTGCTTTGCTGGTGACACTGTCTGTGATTTTTGCTGGTGACACTGTCTGTGATTTATTTAGAATTCAAGGCACACTTAACCAGAATGGCTAACACAGCATTCTGCAGCGATACACCATCCCATCTGGTTTGCAGTTAGTGGAACTATCATTTGTTTTCCAACTGGAAAATGACCCAACACAACTCCAGGCTGTGTAAGGTCCATTTGACCAAGAAGGAGCGTGATGGAGTGCTGCATCAGATGACCTGGCCTCCACAATCACCCAACCTCAACCCAATTGAGATGGTTTTGGATGAGTTGGACAGCAGAGTGAAGGAAAAGCAGCCAACAAGTGCTCAGCATACATGTATGTGAGAACTCCTTCAAGACTGCTGGAAAAGCATTCCAAGTGAAGCTGGTTGAGAGAATGCAAAGAGTGTTCAAAACTGTCATCAAGGCAAAGGGTGGCTACTTTGAAGAATCTAAAATATAAATATAAAATACATGCTATAACATTTGCAAACTCAAATGCTCCGACTTAAACATGACAATGGCTGGAGCAGAGGGCAGCCGCAGGGCCCAATGAGCAGTTTAGGTCATTGCTCAAGGAAAAATTGGCGCCAGCAACCCTCCAGTTGCCTGCTCACTCCTGACAGATTTTTCCCCACACAGTCAGCACTGGGATTTTAACCGGCAACCCTCCGGTTGCTGGCCCACTACATTAACCTTGAGGCTATCGCTGGCCCCAAATCCAAACTAATCTCAAATCAGCTTCATTCTACTCCCACCTTTTTGATAGTGATGACGGCTTCCTGTGTGTCTCCGTCGGTGGTAACCTTGAAGAGTTCCCCGCCCTCCTCGTCTTTGATCAGGTAGCTCATGTCCGTGTTCCCCCCCATGTCCGCGTCCGTGGCAATCACCCTCCCCACCGGTGTCCCCACGGCCGCCCCCTCAGACACCGAAAACTGGTACATCTCTGAAGGAGGGGAATGGGGAGTAGGTGGAAAAGGAGGGAAGAAGAGGAGAGATAATGAAAAAGGGTGAAGAGAAAGATGACAGGAGCGTGGAGGATGAAGATTAGGGGAAGCGTGAAGACAGGGAGGAGGAAGAGAAGGAGAAGGTTAACGAGAAGATGTAGAGGTAGAGTAGATGGTGAAGATGAGAGGAAGGAAGTGGAAGAACGACAAATGTATTCAATACATACAAGCCCACCATTTACTGTATGTAAGAGCACTCTTCCCATTGCCAAGACAATTCAGCAAAAAGAGAATTCACCCAGGATTTTTATTCTGTAGAGCCAACTTAGTTGCTCATGAATCCATCCACCCCCAATGCTTGACCCTTAACCCAATTGGCCCTCAGAATCCCCTTTAAGTAATGCACTGGATCTTTGCTCATGTTTGAACAAGGCTAAACCAAGGCACTATGCGATTATGTTAACCACGTCTGGTAAAGATGCTGACCCCGGGTGATCATTGGCAAGGCATGGAGTCTATGTATGGACGGTTTTACGCTTACTCTTTCAATATCCTCCTGTAAAACTTCCAAAATAGACTTTCTAATCCACTTTTTGTTGACCACAGCACTTCCACAGCACAGAGCCACATTTTGTGTGAGATATCAGCGCAGGGGTCAATTACATTTCAATTCAGTCAATTCAAAACGGAAATTACAAATACAATTTTCCTCAATGATTCCCTATGAAAATATTTAGTTGGAATTGGAATTTCTGTTTAATTGCTGAATGAAGGAAATTTAAATGGAATTGACCCCAACCCTGTAGGACACATAAATAAAACAGCGGCACATGTCACACAACCCTGTTCTTTTCTAATAAAACTATGTATCCTCGAACCGCAGACAGCATTTTGAAAGGAAGTTATAGAAGAGAGAAAATCACATAGGCGACAGCCAGGAAACGAAATTAGATTATGTGAGACAAAGCTATGAGACCGTCACGACTGGAGTGTCACGACACCTGAACTTAGACTGAGCTCTCTTAGCTTTAATAACATGTATTGTTGTTTATCTCACAAAAGTGGGAGAGGAAAAGTGGGAAAGAGCAATAACACCGCTATTCATAGGCTATAGAGTCTGGAGTCTTAACAGGAAGTACCTTTTTCTGTCATTCGTTATGAGCTAGTTATATGCAGAGGGTTTACAAAAGAACTAAACATTCAATTCCACTAAGATGTCCAGGGTACAATAGGAAGGGTTGTTGAAGTTTCTAAATCATGTACTAGCGTCATAGGTAAGATTTCCCCCAGCAGGAAATACAGATGAAAGTAAAACATCCTTTTACTGAGCACCATTGTGAAATGTACAATGAAATATAATACACATTTGAACTGGAATTTGTCTTTTTTTTGCTGTAGCGAGAAGTGCAAGCTGGATCCAAATTGGTTCACCTGAGATTAATTTATCGAATACAATCTGAGAAATCAAATAGAAAAGTTTCAGAATTCTAAATAATTACAAAGCATATTTACAGCCTAAGTTCCTGATTAAATAGGTAGGAAGGAAAGACTTCTGTAGTAATGCATCCATTTTAACATTCAATATGATCTGCTGTTTTCGAATTCTGAACTTAAACAGTAAGAACAGGCTGGGTAACATTGTGAAACAAAGTAGCTGGATCATCAACTTAACTGACCTTTCAGACCTTTCTCACCTGTAGTATCAGCCACCAGTGACACTCATGGCACAATACATTCTGAGGGACACACAGCAGCCCTTGCTGATGAATTTATGTTGCTTCTCTCAAAGCGCAGATACAGACTCGCCATGTGTTTTTACTACGTGCTACAAAATGAATTGCTCCCCGGGGATAATAAACACTACTAGTTTTCAAACAGGGTTCTGTATATTGACCATAATGTTATTACATTATGGCCTTTGACCTTTCTCCAGCTGATAAATATCGGATGTCCCCAACATAAATCCATACCACTGGAATGTTAAAATTGTTCAAATCGGCTCCATCTTATAGTATGCAGACATATGGAAACTCCCAAAACCGCTTTCATCAGATGATTGCCTAACCCGTCTTAGCGGAGTGTTTGACATGTGGATAAATATAAGTGAAATTATTTTCTCAGAGTGCTTCTGACCACTCCATGTAGTCCATTACTTCTATTACTGACGGGGGTACTTCTATTACTGATGGGGTTACTTCTATTACTGATGGGGTTACTTCTATTACTGATGGGGGTACTTCTATTACTGATGGGGGTACTTCTATTACTGATGGGGGTACTGCTATTACTGATGGGGTACTTCTATTACTGATGGGGTTACTTCTATTACTGATGGGGTTACTTCTATTACTGATGGGGTTACTTATATTACTGATGGGGGTACTTATATTACTGATGGGGGTACTTCTATTACTGATGGGGGTACTGCTATTACTGATGGGGTACTTCTATTACTGATGGGGTTCTTCTATTACTGATGGGGTACTTCTATTACTGATGGGGGTACTTCTATTACTGATGGGGGTACTTCTATTACTGATGGGGTATTTATATTACTGATGGGGTACTGCTATTACTGATGGGGTACTTCTATTACTGATGGGGTACTTCTATTACTGATGGGGTACTTCTATTACTGATGGGGGTACTTCTATTACTGATGGGGTACTTCTATTACTGATGGGATACTTCTATTACTGATGGGGTACTTCTATTACTGATGGGGGTACTTCTATTACTGACTGGTGCAAGTTCACCACTGCCATCAATATGAGAGTGACTCACTCTGCGGAAAGCGTGGTGGGTTGTCATTAACATCTGTGATCACTATGGTCACCGTGGTGGAGCCGGAAAGACCACCCATTTGGCCTGCCATATCGGTTGCCATGACGACCAGCTCATAGCGATCCTGCGTCTCCCGGTCCAGATCTGCCACAGCCGTCCGAATCAGTCCTGATAAGAGAGAGAGATCCAAAGGGAAAGGTCAAGTTAGCTCTTAGCTCTCATATATGATAGCCCGTTACATCTTCTCTGGTCGCAAATATCAATTTCAGCTAAGCACTCTATGACTGAGTTTACACAGGCAGCCCAATTCTGATCTTTTTTTCACTAATTGGTATTTTTACCAAACATATCAGCTCTGAAAAATACCTGATGTGAAAAGATTGGATGTGATTAGTCAAAAGACCAATTAGGGTATTTTTTTTATTTTAGAATTGGGCTTCCTGTGTAAACACAGCCTATTAGAGGCACAAGTGCGGCACATTCCATTTCCCCCTCTCGGCTCGTCTTGATAGAGTAGATTGTGTCACATCCGTGGCTCCATGCACAGATCCTTATGGCTGAGCTCTATTAAAATTCATAATATATATGGGCCAAAATGAAGGCACACACAATTGAAGAATGAGGCTTATTTTCCGTCAAAAAAGCCTGTGCATGTCTTTCTCTGGCAGTCGGAGAGGAGTGGATTTAAGAGAGAAAACCACAACAATCTCATGAGTTGTCTTAATCCTACTCCAGTGAGCATTTTGTTCCGATGCTTTAACAACGCCCTTGGAGTACAGACCTACTGCTGTGTTTAGCCAGGTTTATGTTTCTACTGAAGTAACTATAGTTGGAAGTGGATTAGTCTGAGGTTAAAACAAAATGGAACTTTTGGTGGCCCCCTTCTATTTCATACCGGTATGAACAAATATACAATATTTCGCCAATGATAAGACTTGGAAATGTCTTAATCTCACATTTGTTCTGATCGATATAATGGCACTGCATATCCTTCTCCTAAACACTACGTTAAGTTATTAGCATCTACATTTGGGCATTTCCATATCAGTACAATCCCTGGAGTTGAAAGGGGTTAAACTAATCTGAAGACAACATGACTGAGGTCAGATCACCATAACTAATTTACATGGTGGACATTCTAAAACCATGACAGTGTAATGACAAATACCAGCTAATTGTAGTTCGAGGAGCACCATGTGTATTTTCTCCATACAATATGTTTCCCCTTTATCTTCCAAGGTATGTTTCTCCAAGAACCTGGTGGAAAATAACGTCCCCGTACCATTGGCAGTATACAGCCAGAGCTCAATCTGAATTACATCCTCAGCTAACACTTTATTTGGATAGTCCATCTGTAGATGCTCTATCAGTAACATTTCAACTAACTATCTACTAAACCTAGCTCTAACCTTGACCCTTATCCTAACGCCAAACTTAACCCTTACCCTAAACCTAGCCTAATCTTAACCCTTACCCTTATTCTAAACTTAACTCTAACCGTAGCAAGCAGTTGCTTATCAACAGATAGTTTGTTGATATATTCCGGACTATGCAAAGTGTGACCCATCCTCAGGGCCAAGTACAATATTTTAAAACAGAAAAGAAAATAGAAAACCAGGGCAAGTGGTGAAATTCTGCTCCTTTCAGTGCAATTTCCACCCATATATATTTAGATACAGATCCTAGACTCACAATGAACCACATGAATCTCCTCTTTGTGCCACACTGGGTTTAAAGGCCTTCTGTTTAATTTTTCTGTATTTAATTATCTGTATATGTTATGTATGTGCAACAGTGTTCCTTCCGTCCTTCTCCTCTTCCTTACCTGGGCTCAAACCAGGGACCCTTGGCACACATCGACAACAGTCAACCTCAAAGCATCGTTACTTATCGCTCCACAAAAGCCACAGCCCTTGCAGAACAAGGGAAACAACCCCTTCAAGGTCTCAGAGCAAGTGACGCCACCGATTGAAACTCTATTAGAGCGCACCCCGCTAACTAGCTATCCATTTCACACCGGTTACATATGTATGTATTTACAGTGGCTTGCAAAAAGTATTCACCCCCTTGGCATTTTTCCTATTTTGTTGCCTTAAAAAATGGAATTAAAATAGATTTGTTGGGGGGGTTGTATCTTTTGATTTACACAACATGCCTACCACTTTGAAGATGTAACATATTTTTTATTGTGAAACATCAGATGATTGCCTAACCCGTCTTAGCGGAGTGTTTGACATGTGGATAAATATAAGTGAAATTATTTTCTCAGAGTGCTTCTGACCACTCCATGTAGTCCATTACTTCTATTACTGACGGGGGTACTTCTATTACTGATGGGGTTACTTCTATTACTGATGGGGTTACTTCTATTACTGATGGGGGTACTTCTATTACTGATGGGGGTACTTCTATTACTGATGGGGGTACTGCTATTACTGATGGGGTACTTCTATTACTGATGGGGTTACTTCTATTACTGATGGGGTTACTTCTATTACTGATGGGGTTACTTATATTACTGATGGGGGTACTTATATTACTGATGGGGGTACTTCTATTACTGATGGGGGTACTGCTATTACTGATGGGGTACTTCTATTACTGATGGGGTTCTTCTATTACTGATGGGGTACTTCTATTACTGATGGGGGTACTTCTATTACTGATGGGGGTACTTCTATTACTGATGGGGTATTTATATTACTGATGGGGTACTGCAATTACTGATGGGGTACTTCTATTACTGATGGGGTACTTCTATTACTGATGGGGTACTTCTATTACTGATGGGGTACTTCTATTACTGATGGGGTACTTCTATTACTGATGGGATACTTCTATTACTGATGGGGTACTTCTATTACTGATGGGGGTACTTCTATTACTGACTGGTGCAAGTTCACCACTGCCATCAATATGAGAGTGACTCACTCTGCGGAAAGCGTGGTGGGTTGTCATTAACATCTGTGATCACTATGGTCACCGTGGTGGAGCCGGAAAGACCACCCATTTGGCCTGCCATATCGGTTGCCAAACAAGAAATAAGACAAAAATACTGAAAACTTGAGCTTGCATAACTATTCACCCCCCCCCCCCCCCCCCCCCCCCCCCGGGTCAATAATTTGTAGAGCCACCTTTTGCAGAAATAACAGCTGCAAGTATCTTGAGGTATGACTCTACAAGCTTGGCACATCTAGCCACTGGGATTTTTGCAGATTCTTCAAGGCAAAACTGCTCCAGCTCCTTCAAGTTGGATGGGTTCTGCTGGTGTACAGCAATCTTTAAGTCATACCACAGATTCTCAATTGGATTGAGGTCTGGGCTTTGACTAGGTAATTCCAAGACATTTAAACGTTTCCCTTTAAACCACTTGAGTGTTGCTTTAGTAGTACTTAATCCTAGTAAAAATTGCCTGTCTTGGGTCAGTTAGGATCACCACTTACTTTTAAGAATGTGAAATGTCAGAATAATAGTAGAGAGAATGATTTACTTCAGCTTTTATTTATTTCATCACATTCCCACTGGGTCAGACGTTTACATACACTCAATTAGTATTTGGTAGAATTGCCTTTAAATTGTTTAACTTGGGTCCAGTGTTTCGGGTTAGCCTTCCACAAGCTTCCCACAATAGGTTGTGTGAATTTTGGACCATTCCTCCTGGCAGAGAGGAATGAACTGAGTCAGGTTTCTAGGCATCCTTGCTCGCACACACCTTTTGTGTCATTATGGCCAAACAGTTATATTTTTGTTTCATCAGACCAGAGGACATTTCTCCAAAAAGTACAATCTTTGTCCCCATGTGCAGTTGCAAACCGTAGTCTGGATTTTTTATGGCGGTTTTGGAGCAGTGGCCTCTTCCTTGCTGAGCGGCCTTTCAGGTTATGTCGATGTAGGACTTGTTTAACTGTGGATATAGTTACTTTTGTACCTGTTTCCTCCAGCATCTTCACAAGGTCCTTTGCTGTTGTTCTGGGATTGATTTGCACTTTTCGCACCAAAGTACGTTCATCTCTAGGAGACAGAACGCGTCTTCTTCCTGAGCAGTATGATGGCTGTGTAGTCCCATGGTGTTTATACTTGCGCACTATTGTTTGTACAGATGAACGTGGTACCTTCAGGCGTTTGGAAATTGCTCCCAAGGATGAACCAGACTTGTGGAGGTCTACACTTGTGGAGGTCTTGGCTGATTTATTTTGATTTTCCTATGATGTCAAGCAAAGAGGCACTGAGTTTGAGTCACCTCTAATTGACTCAAATGATGTCAATTAGCCTATCAGAAGCTTCTAAAGCCATGGCATCATTTTCTGGAATTTTCCAAGCTGTTTAAAGGCACAGTCAATTTAGTGTATGTAAACTTCTGACCCACTGGAATTGTGATACAGTGAATTGAAATAATCTGTCTGTAAACAATTGTAGGAAAATTACTTGTGCCATGCACAAAGTAGATGTCCTAACCGACTTGCCAAAAGTATAGTTTGTTAACAAGAAATTTGTGGAGTGGTTGAAAGCCGAGTTTTAATGACTCCAAACTATGTTCCAACTTCAACTGTATATACTGAGATTATGTGACACTTAGATTGCACATAGGTGTGCTTTATTTAACTAATTATGTGACTTCTGAAGGTAATTGGTGGCACCAGATCTTATTTAGGGGCTTCATAGCAAAGGGGGGGGAATACTTATGCACGCACCTCTTTTCCGTTAAATTATTTTTTTGAATTTTTTTAAATAAGTAATTTTTTTCATTTCACTTCATCAATTTGGACTATTTTGTATATGTCCATTACATGAAATCCAAATAAAAATCAATTTAAATTACAGGTTGTAATGCAACAAAATAGGAAAAACAACAAGGGGGATGAATACTTTTGCAAGGCACTCTATGTATGCATGTACAGTGCCTTGCGAAAGTATTCGGCCCCCTTGAACTTTGCGACCTTTTGCCACATTTCAGGCTTCAAACATAAAGATATAAAACTGTATTTTTTTGTGAGGAATCAACAACAAGTGGGACACAATCATGAAGTGGAACGACATTTATTGGATATTTCAAACTTTTTTAACAAATCAAAAACGGAAAAATTGGGCGTGCAAAATTATTCAGCCCCTTTACTTTCAGTGCAGCAAACTCTCTCCAGAAGTTCAGTGAGGATCTCTGAATGATCCAATGTTGACCTAAATGACTAATGATGATAAATACAATCCACCTGTGTGTAATCAAGTCTCCGTATAAATGCACCTGCACTGTGATAGTCTCAGAGGTCCGTTAAAAGCGCAGAGAGCATCATGAAGAACAAGGAACACACCAGGCAGGTCCGAGATACTGTTGTGAAGAAGTTTAAAGCCGGATTTGGATACAAAAAGATTTCCCAAGCTTTAAACATCCCAAGGAGCACTGTGCAAGCGATAATATTGAAATGGAAGGAGTATCAGACCACTGCAAATCTACCAAGACCTGGCCGTCCCTCTAAACTTTCAGCTCATACAAGGAGAAGACTGATCAGAGATGCAGCCAAGAGGCCCATGATCACTCTGGATGAACTGCAGAGATCTACAGCTGAGGTGGGAGACTCTGTCCATAGGACAACAATCAGTCGTATATTGCACAAATCTGGCCTTTATGGAAGAGTGGCAAGAAGAAAGCCATTTCTTAAAGATATCCATAAAAAGTGTCGTTTAAAGTTTGCCACAAGCCACCTGGGAGACACACCAAACATGTGGAAGAAGGTGCTCTGGTCAGATGAAACCAAAATTGAACTTTTTGGCAACAATGTAAAACGTTATGTTTGGCGTAAAAGCAACACAGCTGAACACAGCATCCCCACTGTCAAACATGGTGGTGGCAGCATCATGGTTTGGGCCTGCTTTTCTTCAGCAGGGACAGGGAAGATGGTTAAAATTGATGGGAAGATGGATGGAGCCAAATACAGGACCATTCTGGAAGAAAACCTGATGGAGTCCGCAAAAGACCTGAGACTGGGACAGAGATTTGTCTTCCAACAAGACAATGATCCAAAACATAAAGCAAAATCTACAATGGAATGGTTCAAAAATAAACATATCCAGGTGTTAGAATGGCCAAGTCAAAGTCCAGACCTGAATCCAATCGAGAATCTGTGGAAAGAACTGAAAACTGCTGTTCACAAATGCTCTCCATCCAACCTCACTGAGCTCGAGCTGTTTTTCAAGGAGGAATGGGAAAAATGTTCAGTCTCTCGATGTGCAAAACTGATAGAGACATACCCCAAGCGACTTACAGCTGTAATCGCAGCAAAAGGTGGCGCTACAAAGTATTAACTTCAGGGGGCTGAATAATTTTGCACGCCCAATTTTTCAGTTTTTGATTTGTTAAAAAAGTTTGAAATATCCAATAAATGTCGTTCCACTTCATGATTGTGTCCCACTTGTTGTTGATTCTTCACAAAAAAATACAGTTTTATATCTTTATGTTTGAAGCCTGAAATGTGGCAAAAGGTCGCAAAGTTCAAGGGGGCCGAATACTTTCGCAAGGCACTGTATGTGTATATGTATGTATGTTTGTATGTACGTATGTATGTATGTATATATATTATTTTACTGCTCTAGGGTTGTAATTATTTGTTTGTGTCAATTAATTATTTGTTTATGTGTCAAGTTTGTTTATTTGTCAGTTAACCTCATAAGGGATGGGTTGCCAATTTCACACAAAAATAAAATGTAATTCATTCATTCATTCATGATAAACTGAATGAGATGGCAATGGGAAGAGTCTACTCTCTGGTCAAATAGCGGGAGCCAAACTCTATTCCCTGGTGGCTTATCCACATCAAATTCTATTGTTGCCCTGCCTTAGTTGATGGCACCTCTCCCAGTGCCTTGCATTGTGCTACTCAGCTAGACACACAACTTAGAGATTGCACTCACATTTAACATCAGGTAGCTGCAGGCAAAGCTTGTATGTCAGCATACTGTGCATAGGAAAATTCATCTGCAGGATATGGAGGCACATAATAATAGCTTTCAATAACCAAGGGCATGGGGAGCATCAGAAATACATATTTTTGCATCAGGTCTTTCTTAGTCAGAACTTATTCAACTCAATCAAATGTTTCTTGACTGCTAACATTTGTAACATTCTTGAAAGGGGATGTCATTCATAGCATACTATATATTGCACATCAATTGTCAATGACTATGAGTCCTGTGTATTTGCCTGTTAGTTGTTTTGGATAAGACCGTCTGCTACAGTAAATGACCAACATGTAAATGTATTTGTATGACAGTGTCTGAGAGCAGAGTGCCAGGTCTCTTTCCTAGAAATGTATGGAATGTAATTTAATAGAATCCTAAGGCTTTCATCCTGAGAAGAAGCTCACTTGAACTTCAATACCAAATACCACTCTGAAGTTCAAATACATTCAAATGACTGCTACTTTCGAAACATCCCTCAGACATTGGCCATTGATCATATTCTGGTCATGTATCTGGAACAGAGAAAAAGATAGTGAAGGATTAACACTCTTCTGAATGACTGGGGCGACATTAATGAGGGGAAATTCACAGCTGCTCTGTTCTCTTGATGACCTCTACCCCCCACACCTATTTGAATGGTTAATGTCGATAAAAAAAAGAAGGGGGGGAAGACAAGAGTTGGTACGATCTGCAAGTCTCCAGGCCAACGTTGCCGAGACAAGGCCATTTATCATCTAGGCACTAGGGCCAACCGAATCAAAGTGGGGAGACAAAAAAAAGGAATCATTAAAAGTTTAGTGCTGCTCCCAGGAGGACATTTGCAGGCAACACAAACCTTGGGATATGCCTGAGAGACTACGATTCAAGCCCAGGTACAGGCCCTCAGACCAAAGGGGAATTCACCCAAATGTGCTGACTGGGAGAGACAATTAGAGAATCCGCATCTGGACAGACTGTAATATAACACTTCAGAGATTTAATGGCAACAATTTTAATTTCAATATGTATCCTTATATGTTGAGAAATATAAACTCAGCAAAAAAAGAAACGCCCCTTTTTCAGGACCTTGTCTTTCAAAGATAATTAGTAAAAATCCAAAGAACAACTTCACGGATCTTCATTGTAAAGAGTTTACACACTGTTTCCCATGCTTCTTCAATGAACCATAAACAATTAATGAACATGCACCTGTGGAACGGTCGATAAGACACTAACAGCTTACAGACGGTAGGCAATTAAGGTCACAGTTACGAAAACTTAGGACACTAAAGAGGCCTTTCTACTGACTCTGAAAAACACCAAAAGAAAGATGCCAAGGGTCCCTGCTCAGCTGTATGAATTTGCCTTAGGCATGCTACAAGGAGGCATGAGGACTGCAGATGTGACCAGGGCAATAAATTGCAATGTCCGTACTATGAGACGCCTAAGATAGCACTACAGGGAGACAGGACGGACAGCTGATCGTCCTCGCCGTGGCAGACCACGTCTAACAACACCTGCACAGGATCGGTACATCCGAACATCTCACCTGTGGGACAGGGACAGGATGGCAACAGCAACTGCCCGAGTTACACCAGGAACGCATCAGTGCTCAGACTGTCCACAATAGGCTGAGAGAGGCTGGACTGAGGGCTTGTAGGCCTGCTGTAAGGCAGATTTCACCGGACACAACGTCGCCTATGGGAACAAACCCACCGTCGATGGACTGGACTGGGAATGGTAAAAAGTGCTCTTCACTGATGAGTCACGGTTTTGTCTCACCAGGGGTAATGGTCGGATTCGTGTTTATCATTGAAGGAATGAGCATTACACTGAGGCCTGAACTCTGGAGCGGGATCGATTTGGAGGTGGAGGGTCCATCATGGTCTGGGGCGGTGTGTCACAGCATCATCGGATTGAGATTGTTGTCATTGCAGGCAATCTCATCGCTGTGTGTTACAGGGAAAACATCCTCCTCCCTCTTTTTGCAGGCTCATCAATACATGACCCTCCAGCATGACAATGCCACCAGCGATGCTGCTCGTTCTGTGTGTGATTTTCTGCAAGACAGGAATGTCAGTGTTCTTCCATGGCCAGTGAATAGCCCAGATCTCAATCCCATTGAGCATGTCTGGGACCTGTTGGATCGGAGGGTGAAGGCTAGGCCCATTTCCCCCAGAAATGTCCAGGAACTTGCCTTGGTGGAAGAGTGGGGTAACATCTCACAGCAAGAACTGGCAAATCTGGTGCAGTCCATGACGAGGAGATGCACTGTAGTACTTAATGCAGCTGGTGGCCACACCAGATACTGATTGTTACTTTTGATTTTGACCCCCCTGTGTTCAGGAACACATTATTCAATTTCTGTTAGTCACATGTCTGTGGAACTTGTTCAGTTTATGTCTCAGTGGTTGAATCTTGTTATGTTCACACAAATATTTACACATTTACGTTTTCTGAAAATAAATGCATTTGACATTGAGAGGACATTTCTTTTTTTGCTGAGTTTAAGTACACAATATGAGGTATGAGACAAGAAATATATCAACTCACTATTATTTCCGTGGATAAAGCATTGGGTTGGTACCTGTGTATTTCACTCAATACTGTAACACTACACGTATAATACTACAAGTAATACTTGTAAAATACAAGTATTACCACAAGTAATATATAGTATATAAGTATTACTACAAGCAATACATAGTATACACATCATCGTTGACTCTGTCTGGTCGTGCCAGGAGTCTGCCCTTACCAGTCTGTCTGTCCACGGTAAAGAAGCTCTCTCCGTCCAGCACACTGTACACCACCCTGGCACTGCTTCCGTACGTAGGATCATCTGCATCCCATGCAGTGACCTTCATCACTGATGTTCCTGCGGGAGAATTGCATGTCAGAACAGCACAATAACACAAGGCTTCAGGACCTCCAGGCGTGCCCTTCACTTAAACAAACGGATAGTGAATCAGAGAGGAAGAGGAAGCGTGAGAGAGGGAGAGAGGGCAGGCTGGAGAGCTATTTTAATGCCCTGCATATTGTTTGTTACTGACAATAATGTGTTATTTCAGAACACCTCTCCTAAACGACCTCTCCTTCGTAACAGAGCGTTATCAGGGATGAAAGAGCTCATCAAGATATTTAAGATCTCTATCTTCAAAGACAGATGGAAGAATGTTAAAAATCAAACAAGCAACTAATGACGATTACAACCATTTATGAACCTGAATAGTTTCCAAGACACCTTTAAAATAAATATTTATTGGGGGACACAGTTGTTTCATTGAAGCATAATTCTTGGCTGTTCTAAGTAAAATGTGTGTAGCCACAAGCCTCTGGCACTGCAAAGCCTATATTTTACATTTAGTCACACATTTTAGCCAAAGCAAAGCCTTAAGCCTATAAAGCTTAATGGGCCACAGTCCTGTGGGGAAAGAAAAACTCAACTAGCCTTTTAGCGGTGTTTCTCTGTGGAGAAACATCTTGTTTGGGGTGACTGGGTTGGTGGCAGCAATGGCCCCTCAAGGACGGAGAGTCAGCCTACATCCTTGGCCCAGCTATAGGTAATTACTGACAGCTGGTGTTGTCCACAAAAGGTCACAGCTGTAGCATTCCCAGAGCCCTGTCATGCCTTATGCTAATTATGCTAATTAGCAGAATGTGTCAGCGTTCTGTTTGTTTCCTGTCATGAGAGTCGCTCCTGAGGGTGGTGCAGGGAAAAGGATAGTGTATTACATTAAAAGCCACCCAGCCATTACCACAGGCGCCTCAGATCAGTATCTGTCTCCACCTTTTTGGTTTCTCCTTAATCTTCACTTGCTAGCAGGGCCTGGAACTTTTCTCCATGGCGGCTTGTGCTAGCTATTAGCATAGCTAGCTAAGGGGAATGTTTTCCATGCAATGGCATGGAACTGAAGCCTAGGAATTCTGCGATGTTCTCGAACTCTTTCCTATTATTGCAACGCTAAATCCTCATCAGTGTAGCCCTTTGAGTTTAACCTAATTCCAGCTTTTAGTGATTCATATTTCACCTCACGTCGGATAATTCAAAGGCTGGATCTATTGATGCTGTTCTTATGGGGTCTTTAAGCATGTACTGTGTTGTATAATACCATCATTATCACTCCTAAAATGCTAAAGTAGACACCCTGCCTATCCTCAAACAAAGGGGTTTGTGTCATTGTATGGCTGAGACCAGTCTGAAACGTTTTTTATCGCCTTAAAAAGAGATGGTATTAAGCAGATAACATTTTTGCATTGCTGGAAATGGGGGGGGTTGTGCATTTATGCATACCTGGTTGTGCGCTGGTAAAGCTGGGAAGCTATTCCCATTCATGGGGTTATTTTGTTATCTTAATTTTCCCCAGGTAATAATCAGCGTGAAGCCATTTCGGAGCTGCCTGGGAGTGAGGCGGCTGGAAGAACTATATAAATGCAAATGCTAAGTTATTGTGTTTTTAAAATAGGGAAGTAGGAGTTATAGTCTGCAGCAGCTAGAGTCCTTATTAATGCCTTGACTGGCCTCAGCTTTCACAAGCAGAAGCAGCTAAGTCATTAGTTATTGGCTGGGGTGTTTGTCTGTTTTAGGCAGTCTACTTTGTGACAGCCTCAAGGGGATTTCAATAAAAGTTTTTGACTAACCCAATAGGAAAACAGAACAAAATATTACAGTAATGAGAAAAGTATTATAATGAAGAAAGTGCCTGTTATTCATCATCTAAAGGTTTGTTTTGCTGTCTCTAAATAAAACTGGATGAGTAAATTGCTTTGATATGAGATAGAAGGTAGTGGAATAATTATTTGCTTTATTTTTTATTTTTTACAGTTCCTGGCAGTAATGGCAGATATGCACTTAGTGAACATATTTTTTAAAACATTTTTTCCTGTTTGTTTGTGGGTCCTCCTCCTCTTCAGATGAGCTTCACGTTGACTGTTCTCGATCTCTGGCTACTGTAGGTCTGTATAGACCTGCTCTTAGCACGTCCTGGCCATTAATATTGCATATACTGTGGAACTGCACACCACTGCTCCACAAGAATAATAAAGGAGTTCTGAAGGCTATGTCTGCATCCCAACTGGCATCCTTATTCCCTACATAGTGTATGTATGTCTTGTTTTATTTATTTAGCTAGGCTAGGCAGTTAAGAAAAAAATCTTATTTACAATGACGGCCTACCCTGGCCGAACCCGGACAATGCTGGGCCAATTGTGTGCCGCCACACGGGACTCCCAATCATGGCCGGAAGTGATTCAGCCTGGATCATGCTGTTTAATCAGCTTCTTGATATGCCACACCTGTCAGGTGGATGGATTATCTTGGCAAAGGAGAAATACTCACTAACAGGGATGTAAACAAATTTGTACACAACATTTGGAGTGAAATAAGCTTCTTGTGCTTAGGGAACATTTCTGGGATCTTTTATTTCAACTCATGGAACATGGGACCAACATTTTACATGTTGCGTTTATATTTTTGTTCGGTATACAATTGCTCAGAGAAAGATAGTTTGTTTAACAAGTTATATATATTTTTTTGTCAAAAAGATAGGGACCTAAAATATTGTCACCCATGTTTTTAATATATTTCAATACCTCACCTTGCGAGGATAACAGAAGTCCGCCTTTAAAAAAAAGAAATATGAGATTGGAGAACACATTGTGGGAGATCTTAGGCCATTGCTCTATACAGAATCTTTCCAGATCCTTGATATCCTTCATCTGCTCTTATGGACTGCCTTCTTCAAATAAAACCACAGGTTTTCAATGGGTTTCATGTCCTGTGACAAAGAGAAGGTCTCAAGGTTTTGCTCACCTGAGTTAGAATACCTCATGATAAGCTGCAGACCATATTATATACCAAGATAGTTACCATCTATACTTTTCATAGTTGTCTATTTACCACCACAAACTGATGCCCTCACTAAGATCGTACTCAATGAGTTGTATAGGGTCATAAGCAAACAAGTAAGCAAACAACAAATGCATAAGCAAACAACAAATGCACATCCATAGGCGACATTCCTAGTGGTCAGTGATTTTAATACAGGAAAACTGAAATCTGTCTTACTTCATTTTTTACCAGCACGTCACCTGTGCAACTGGAGGCGACACAACTCTAGATCACTTTTACAACCACACACAGAAACGGATACAAAAGCTCTCCCTCTCCCACCATTTGGAAAATATGACCATAACTATATCCTCTGGATTCCTGCTTTCAAGCAAAAACTCAAACAGGAAGTAGCAGTAACGGAAATGGTCCAATGAAGCGGATGCTAAGCTAGAAGACTGTTTTGCTAGCACAGCCTGGAATAAGTTCTGGGATTCTTCCGATGACATTGAGGAGTACACCACATCAGTCACCAGCTTCATTAATAAGTACATCGACATCATTGTCCCCACAGTGACCTTACGTACATATCCCAACCAGAAGCCATGGATTACAGGCAACAGCCGCTCTGAGCTTAAGGCTAGACCTGCCGCTTTCAAGGAGTGGGACAAAATCCAGACGCATATAAGAAATCTTGCTATGACCTCAGACGAGCCAGCAAACAGTCAAAACGACAATACAGGACTAAGATCGAATCCTACTATACAGGCTCTGACGGTCATCAGATGTTGCAGGGCTTGCAAACTATTATGGATTACAAACGGAAACCCAGCCATGAGCTGCCCAGTGATGCAAACCTACCTAACCAGCAAAATGCTTCCATCCTCGCTTCAAGGAAAGCAACACTAAAACATGCATGAGAGCACCAGCTGTTCAGGATGACCGTGCGATCACACTATCAGTAGCCGATACGAGTAGGACCAAGCGGGGCCAGACGGATCACCAGGACATGCACTCAGAGCATGCGCTGACCAGATAGCAAGTGTCTTCACTGACATTTTCAACCTCTCCCTAACCCCGTCTGTAATACCTACATGTTTCATGCAGACCACCATAGTCCATATGCCCAAGAACGCCAAGAAAACCTGTTTAAATGACCATCGCCCGGTAGCACTCACATCTGTAGCCATGAAATGCTTTGAAAGGCTGGTCATGCCTCACATCAACACCATCATTCCAGGCACCCTAATCCAGGGACATTAAATACTGTAATTATGTTCCGTGCTCCCCACCATCCGATCAAGAGAAAAGTCTTGCATACCGCCCCAACAGATCCACAGATGACAGAATCGCTATTGCACTCCACACTGCCCTCTCACACCTGGACAAGAGGAACACCTATGTGAGAATGCTGTTCATTGACTATAACTCAGCGTTCAACACCATAGTGTCATCACTAAGCTCAGGACCCTGGGATGAACACCTCCCTCTGCAACTGGATCCTGGACTTCCCGACGGTTCGCCCCCCCAGGTGGTGAAGGTAGGCAAAAACACATCCGCTACGCTAACCTTCAAGACAGGGGGAAACTCAGGGGTGGGTGCTTAATCCCCTCCTAAACTCTCTGTTCATCCTCAACTGCTTGGCCGCATACAACTCCAACACCATCTTTAAGTTTTCTGACGACACGATGGTGGTTGGCCTGATCACTGACTACGATAGGACCGACTATAGAGAGGATGTTAGTGACCTGGCAGTGTGGTGACAGGACAAAAACCTCTCCCTCAACGTCAGCAAGAGAAAGAAACTGATCGTGGAACACAGGAAACAGAGGACAGAGCACGACCCCATCCACATCGATGAGGCCTCTATGTTCCTCAGTATCATGGACCAAACTCACCAACACAGTGGTGAAGAAGGTACGACAACGCCTCTTCCCCCTCAAGAGGCTGAAGAGATTTGGCATGGGCCCTCAGAATCCTAAAAAGGTTCTACAACTGCACTATTGAGAGTATCTTGACTAGCTGCATAACTGCCTGGTATGGAAACTGCTAGGAATTTGACTGCAAGGTGCTACAGAGTGTAGTACATATATCACTTGGGCCGAGGTCCCTGCCTTCCAGGACCTCTATACCAGTCGGTGTCAGAGGAAGGCCCTAAAAATCTTTAAAAACTCCAGCCACCCAAGTCATAGACTCTTCTCTCTGCTACCGCAGCGATGCAGCTAGTCAAGGTGCCAATGCACTCAGTCTGGAACCAACAGGATCTTCAACAGCTTCTACCCCCAAGCCATAAGACTGAAAAAGTTAGATAGTTAAATAGTTAACCAAATAGCCCTATTTCATGAAGCTCCCGATTAACAGTTATTGTGCTGACGTTGCTTCAAGTTTGGAACTCGGTAGTGAATGTTGCAACCAAGGACAGGCAATTTTTACCCGCTATGCGCTTCAGCATTTGCCGGTCACGTTCTGTGATCTTCTGTGGCCTACCACTACGGGGCTGAGTTGTTGTTGCTCCTAGATGTTTCCACTTCACAATAACAGGACTTACAGTTGACCGAGGCAGCTCTAGCAGGGCAGAAATTTGACGAACTGACTTGTTGAAAAGGTAGCATCCTATGACGATGCGGCATTGAAAGTCACTGAGTTCTTCAGTACAGGCCGTTCTAATGCCAATGATTGTCTATGAAAATTGCATGGGTGTGGCTGAAATAGCCACCCCTATTGCTGAAGGGGTGACCACATACTTTTGTAGTGTATTTACCTCAAGTACGTCCTAGTACCCTGTACAGTGCCTTGCGAAAGTATTCAGCCCCCTTGAACTTTGCGACCTTTTGCCACATTTCAGGCTTCAAACATAAAGATATAAAACTGTATTTTTTTGTGAAGAATCAACAACAAGTGGGACACAATCATGAGGTGGAACGACATTTATTTAATATTTCAAACTTTTTTAACAAATCAAAAACTGAAAAATTGGGCGTGCAAAATTATTCAGCCCCCTTAAGTTAATAATTTGTAGCGCCACCTTTTGCTGCGATTACAGCTGTAAGTCGCTTGGGGTATGTCTCTATCAGTTTTTCACATCGATATTCCCAAGCTTTAAACATCCCAAGGAGCACTGTGCAAGCGATAATATTGAAATGGAAGGAGTATCAGACCACTGCAAATCTACCAAGACCTGGCCGTCCCTCTAAACTTTCAGCTCATACAAGGAGAAGACTGATCAGAGATGCAGCCAAGAGGCCCATGATCACTCTGGATGAATTGCAGAGATCTACAGCTGAGGTGGGAGACTCTGTCCATAGGACAACAATCAGTTGTATATTGCACAAATCTGGCCTTTATGGAAGAGTGGCAAGAAGAAAGCCATTTCTTAAAAATATCCATAAAAAGTGTAGTTTAAAGTTTGCCACAAGCCACCTGGGAGACACACCAAACATGTGGAAGAAGGTGCTCTGGTCAGATGAAACCAAAATTGAACTTTTTGGCAACAATGCAAAACGTTATGTTTGGCGTAAAAGCAACACAGCTGAACACACCATCCCCACTGTCAAACATGGTGGTGGCAGCATCATGGTTTGGGCCTGCTTTTCTTCAGCAGGGACAGGGAAGATGGTTAAAATTGATGGGAAGATGGATGGAGCCAAATACAGGACCATTCTGGAAGAAAACCTGATGGAGTCCGCAAAAGACCTGAGACTGGGACGGAGATTTGTCTTCCAACAAGACAATGATCCAAAACATAAAGCAAAATCTACAATGGAATGGTTCAATAATAAACTTATCCAGGTGTTAGAATGGCCAAGTCAAAGTCCAGACCTGAATCCAATCGAGAATCTGTGGAAAGAACTGAAAACTGCTGTTCACAAATGCTCTCCATCCAACCTCACTGAGCTCGAGCTGTTTTGCAAGGAGGAATGGGAAAAAAATGTCAGTCTCTCGATGTGCAAAACTGATAGAGACATACCCCAAGCGACTTACAGCTGTAATCGCAGCAAAAGGTGGCGCTACAAAGTATTAACTTAAGGGGGGTGAATAATTTTGCACCCCCAATTTTTCAGTTTTTGTTTTGTTAAAAAAGTTTGAAATATCCAATAAATGTCGTTCCACTTCATGATTGTGTCCCACTTGTTGTTGATTCTTCACAAAAAAATACAGTTTTATATCTTTATGTTTGAAGCCTGAAATGTGGCAAAAGGTCGCAAAGTTCAAGGGGGCCGAATACTTTCGCAAGGCACTGTATCTAACCATCTACAAAGCCGGAGAAAGTAGAACCTGAGGGGGCAGCCAGGTACGTAGCTGAGTCTGCGAAGTGGACCTTTCTGTCTCTCTGACACCGACTGACTGGCTACCTCCGAGACCACCAATGCTTCCTCTCAATACCATCTGAACTGCTTCAAATCCTGCTCCCATCCTGCATAACACTTAAAATTGTTTTTGCTTAAATTACATGCTCATGGATTTCAGTTTGTATTGACTGCTATATGAGTGGAATAAAACTTGAACTTGAATATACTGTGGATTACAAATACATGCAGAGGTAAGTACTGTATGTGCAAAAATATATACAGTATATATAAAGCCCTTTTTACATCAGCAGTTGTTACAAAGTGCTATACAGACACCCAGTCTGAAACCCCAAATAGCAAGAAATGCAAAAGTCGAAGCACGGTGGCTAGGAAAAACTCCCTAGAAAGGTAGGAACCTAGGAAGAAACCTAGAGAGGAACCAGACTGAGGGGTGGCCAGTCCTCTTCTGGCTGAAAAACATTTTAAGGCCAGCTCCTTTGGAATGAACGCAGGGTTTTGAGTCGATAGCTTTCTTTTTCGCCCCTACTGGCAAGATTTATGCATAGGCCTGTTTTAATGGCAGCAACACAGTCTGTTCAAACGGCTTCCCACAGCATTCTACACTCAGAAGGAGATGGTTCAATTACTGTGTGGGGAGCTGTAGAAGAGTGCCATGTGTGAGACACTAGACTGACAGATATTTAAGAGGCAGCCTCGTAAAAGAGATTTGTGCCCATCTCAGGCGCGGCGGCGATGGCTGCGTGGCGGCAGCTAACGCAGCATCCTCCTCCGGTTCGGCCCGCCCTAATCTGCAGGACTGAGTGCTCCCGTATTATGGATCATTTAGTAAAGCCATAAAAGCCTAGGTGTTTTCACATGAAAAGTTATTTATCCACTACTTCCTGGAGTGATTCATTTCTCAGCGGTCCACGTAAAAGGACACGAATGAAAAAAAAGATGAGGGGAAAAATTTGCTGTGTCATAAAAGTAAATGGCCTGCTTACTGAACATTTCTATGAGGTCCCCCTGAGGATTTAGCGATAATATTTCCCATCTCCCGTGACAGAAAAATACATTTAGCCTTTATTAGCCCTTACCTTTGTTATTTTATCCGATTGTGTCATTATTTGTTTACCAGACAGTATTGTGGAGCCGCCGGCCTTCAGTTGGCTCCCGAGAATCACAGCTACTGTTCAGTCTAAAAGCAATCGATTTAACGCTAACAGCACAGAGTAGACACTTGTGCGGCCAGGGAACCAAGGAGGGGGTCTGTTAAGTACACTTTAAGAAGTATGAAACATAGCGAGAACAATGTTGAATAATGCAATATGAACATAATCTCTTTGAAACAATAAACTGTACCGGAATTGGCTTACAGCTATGTGTGTAATGAAAAGTTAAGTACGGTTATTCAGTTTGCTCCCATAATGCAACCCCTTTTGGTGCTAGGTTGAACTCTTTGCAGAGGGTTCTACTTAAAGCCCTCTATGAAGGGTTCTTCATAGAACCCTCTATAAATGGTTTTACCTAGAAACCACTATGAAGGGTTCTTCCTAGTAGCCTCTATAGAGGGTTGCCAGGCGACATGAAACACCTCCTAGCAGCCATGTTGGAAGACCACCACATCAATTATCCCCACAACAACAGCTGCATCTACCCCAAGCTGCATTACAACAGTGCCTAAAACTAGTTGATTCATCACCGCAGACAATTTCTGCTGCTCTAACAAGGCAGGAAAGAACATGGGGAAAAAACATTTTCAACAGCAAACATGAAACACCAAGGAGATAAGACTCACGAGCTGTCAGAAAAGCAAATAAACCTTTTTGCCCGTCAAGACCTGAGCGCAGTCAGTACAGGGTCTGCAACGATCATTTCATCACTTGTCAGTCTGATCTATTTAGAGTTTAGTGTAGCTGATAGCTGTTATGCTAACCGGGCGTTGACAACAAGACTAAGTTAGCCAACATTTGCTAGCTACGTAGCTTGTAGTCTAGCTATTAGCATGTGTCTCTCTCATAGGCGGCGGGTGAGTTCAAGTTTTGCGGAAGCAAAATGCACCTTTATAATAAAGCATTTCATGCATATCAGGGACCTACATTTCTCTCAGCAATTTGCAGACTAATGTAAGACTACTATTCTTAATGTGATGAGTAGATTAACTTTCCAATTTATTAGGCTATTAATTAATTATCACTCTGCATGATTGAGCGTGTAGTGGCATAGGCCTATAGACTATATCAGAGAGGTTTTATTTCCCTTTCACAGGAAAAGTATTTCCTTTGATAAACACATTTCATGCAATTCTACTACACTTTATATGACTGGAGACATTAGCTTACATCTTTTTGAATAGGATAAATCCTGGTGAAGCCTAGGCCTACTCTGCTGACACTGACAAATAGATAAATAAAATGACCTTTGCAACCATCTAATCTAGGTCTACGGAAAAGGGGAGGCACGCATTTTACAATATATTGTCAATCTAGCCTGGAGGAGGACATTATTGTCCAAAAAACCTCCAGTGGCACTGACTCAATGATCATTTGCTGATAACTTTATTCACAAGAGGAGGGAAAATGCATGGACATTACAGCATAGGCCTCAATGGGATAAGACAACCTGCTGTGTTGACTATTGGTTGTTCCAGCACAACAAAATATGTCATCTTCATATTAAACTAAAACACCTGAATGAATTAAACACAACCAGACATGAAATAGCCCTGATGTTACAGGTGACCTGAATAAGTGATATTCTAACAGCAGGTGTACTTTTAATTTGTTTATGTACTGTAGGTTCACCAGCTGACTTCCTACAGTTTGTTGACTGTAAAAGATGAGCAATGCTGCAGCATCATCATTTTCTAATACTTTGTCCTTTTCCAGATATGAAAGGACACGTCCCTCAGTTAGACAAAATGGTTGTCATATGCTGTTCCTTGGTCAATCTGAACGATTCTGTTGTGCCATTTGAGTAGTGTCCCCTTAAACTGAATAAAGAGATCCGCAATAACTGCTGACTAAACAGAAACACAGTTTCCCAGTCATGTATTTATGTGCACGTATTAATATATAAAATGTAATTTGGAACAACATGTAAAATACTATTATTTATTATATTGTAAACATATTGTACTTTAATAATAGGCTATTTTGTAGTATGAGTGAAATGAAAAGTATTTTGTGTGTCATCTCTGCTTTGCCTAGCCCCATTTAATAAAATGTATTTCTTATAGCCAAACTATTCTTTCTTTCTTTTACAATTTAAACATATTTAGCATAGACAATGTGATTGTTGTGGTAGTCTTAGGCAAACCATTTTCATTATCACAGTGACACCTCCAAGTGCCACTCAGACCGTCTGGAAGAACAGTATATTCTAAGCTATGGATCCCATCATCTCCTGCTTCCAGACATTTCACCACCTACATTACAATGGTTGGATTTGCACTAAAACTATTTCATGTTAGCACATGGCATGTACAAAGTCTAGTATAACGATTAGCCTCATATACATTGTCTATCGATGTCATTTTAACATTGAGAACATATAGCTGAACAATAAGTAAACAACATCTGACATGTAGACAACATGTGATTTAAGAGATTCTCTGCTTCAGCTACACAACGTTAAGGGGTGTATTGCAAATGCCCATAAGGTTAATGCCATCATACTGTAGGCCAGTGGTTCCCAACTCCGGTCCTTGAGTACCCCCAAATAGGGGGTACTCCAGGGAACCTTCAATAAATTCCCTGGTATTCCCAAAATCCCGGTTGACGGTTTACCTGAATCAGGAGGGCAATAAGCAGGAAATCGGGGATCCTCCAACCAGGATTTAAGGAAAACTAGTTTTATATATATATAGGAGCCCCGGTCTAGCACACCTGATTCAACTTGTCAACGAATCATCTGGCCCTTAAAGTGGCTACAACCAAAATGTCTGCTGTTGAGGGTACTGGAGGACCAGAGCTGGGAAGCACTACTGTAGGCCTACAGTGCCTTGCGAAAGTATTCGGCCCCCTTGAACTTTGCGACCTTTTGCCACATTTCAGGCTTCAAACATAAAGATATAAAACTGTATTTTTTTATGAAGAATCAACAACAAGTGGGACACAATCATGAAGTGGAACGACATTTATTGGATATTTCAAACTTTTTTAACAAATCAAAAACTGAAAAATTGGGCGTGCAAAATTATTCAGCCCCTTTACTTTCAGTGCAGCAAACTCTCTCCAGAAGTTCAGTGAGGATCTCTGAATGATCCAATGTTGACCTAAATGACTAATGATGATAAATACAATCCACCTGTGTGTAATCAAGTCTCCGTATAAATGCACCTGCACTGTGATAGTCTCAGAGGTCCGTTAAAAGCGCAGAGAGCATCATGAAGAACAAGGAACACGCCAGGCAGGTCCGAGATACTGTTGTGAAGAAGTTTAAAGCCGGATTTGGATACAAAAAGATTTCCCAAGCTTTAAACATCCCAAGGAGCACTGTGCAAGCGATAATATTGAAATGGAAGGAGTATCAGACCACTGCAAATCTACCAAGACCTGGCCGTCCCTCTAAACTTTCAGCTCATACAAGGAGAAGACTGATCAGAGATGCAGCCAAGAGGCCCATGATCACTCTGGATGAACTGCAGAGATCTACAGCTGAGGTGGGAGACTCTGTCCATAGGACAACAATCAGTCGTATATTTCACAAATCTGGCCTTTATGGAAGAGTGGCAAGAAGAAAGCCATTTCTTAAAGATATCCATAAAAAGTGTTGTTTAAAGTTTGCCACGAGCCACCTGGGAGACACACCAAACATGTGGAAGAAGGTGCTCTGGTCAGATGAAACCAAAATTGAACTTTTTGGCAACAATGCAAAACGTTATGTTTGGCGTAAAAGCAACACAGCTGAACACACCATCCCCACTGTCAAACATCGTGGTGGCAGCATCATGGTTTGGGCCTGCTTTTCTTCAGCAGGGACAGGGAAGATGGTTAAAATTGATGGGAAGATGGATGGAGCCAAATACAGGACCATTCTGGAAGAAAACCTGATGGAGTCCGCAAAAGACCTGAGACTGGGACAGAGATTTGTCTTCCAACAAGACAATGATCCAAAACATAAAGCAAAATCTACAATGGAATGGTTCAAAAATAAACATATCCAGGTGTTAGAATGGCCAAGTCAAAGTCCAGACCTGAATCCAATCGAGAATCTGTGGAAAGAACTGAAAACTGCTGTTCACAAATGCTCTCCATCCAACCTCACTGAGCTCGAGCTGTTTTGCAAGGAGGAATGGGAAAAAATTTCAGTATCTCGATGTGCAAAACTGATAGAGACATACCCCAAGCGACTTACAGCTGTAATCACAGCAAAAGGTGGCGCTACAAAGTATTAACTTAAGGGGGCTGAATAATTTTGCACGCCCAATTTTTCAGTTTTTGATTTGTTAAAAAAGTTTGAAATATCCAATAAATGTCGTTCCACTTCATGATTGTGTCCCACTTGTTGTTGATTCTTCACAAAAAAATACAGTTTTATCTATTTATGTTTGAAGCCTGAAATGTGGCAAAAGGTCGCAAAGTTCAAGGGGGCCGAATACTTTCGCAAGGCACTGTATGGTGCTTTGGCATTGCATGCCACTATAGTCAGCTGCAAAATGGGTTCACATGGCTGATATTCAGAGATAGCTTGGCAATCAAATAAAACAAACTGGAGAACTTAAAACTGAACAAAAATGTACTGTTCATTTGCGAATACAACATAGAAAAACACAAATTAGAGACAAATTCCCTTCCCCTCTTTATTGCAAGATTGTGATCTGTGATTAATCAACATTAACACTAGTTCATCTTGAATAATATTTTTAAGTTAACAATTAAAACAACTTTAAACACTTCACTTCAAAGAATCAACATTTTATTTCATATAATATCAAAGTGTACAAGTAAGCTAACTCATATGTAAAGGTTAGATATCTTAGTAACAAATAGGTTATTATTACTAAAGCATAATTTCAGATTAACAAAAAAAAAAGACAATACCAGAGGTGGCCAACCTCGCTCAACTGATCACTGTTCTACTTGTTAAACAGACTTCTGTTCCAGCCCAGAAATAGCACAATTGATTATCAACTAATTAGGTTTGATTATTTGAATCACGTGTGTTATTGCAGGGCTAGAACAGAATCCTGTACAACCAGCAGGGTTGGCCTGCTCAAGTTGTAATAGGTTTATACGTACATTGTGTGTGACTATTAAACTGTATTTTTGTTTACAACATTGCTAACATAGGTACTCATAACCCATGTTATACAACAGCGGTCACCAACCGGACGATCACGATCGACTGGTGTCTGAAGGTAGAACTACCCAGCAGGCCCAGAGAGCAAATCAAGTGCACCTATAGGCCTACCGCTGGCCGATCAGATAGCTCAGATCACCGTGTCGGCACCGTGTCGGCAGTTTCTCACACCATAGACATTAAAAAAAGAAGCCTCAAACGCACAGCAAAGTTGATTATGTGAGATTTCTAAACTTTTAAAACCATGACTGGAGAGACAACGAATACAGCAAAGAGCTGCTGTTTTTATGATTAAGTTCATGTTTAAGTTGTTATTCAGCACTGTCAACACTTTGGTGAACACTTTTATAAGCCATAAAATGCGCGTTTCGATAAGCTTGAGTTGTTATTTGCAGCTTGTCTTTTTTAATATCGAGGATTTATTACACTTTCTATGGTCATAGGAGTAACAACATGAATTGGTGCATGAGGCAGAAATAATGCATTGTGACTTAAGTTTGGGGATCAGATGGAAGACTGTGTCCCCTTTTCTCAGCGGATAGAGGAGGTACGGTGAATCAGGTGAGAGTCAGCCTCAGCGCTGCTCCCTCTCTCCCCTCAGACTGACCAGCAGATGCAAGCCATCAGTCCAGTAAAAAAATAAGCAAATGATTATGCTCACTCAGCTGTGCCTCACAAGTAATAAAACACATGGTCTATTACCAGTGTGATAATGTAGCTAAAATGTTTAAATATAATTTCAAATTGGTCTGAGAAGAACACATTGGCAGGGCAATTCAAGCTTTGCCAATATGCAGTGATAATGTATCGGGCCTATAGTCTACCGCGCAAACCTCATTGCTACAGACCTGTTTTTAATTGGTTAATGTTGCTTAGGCTTATATGTTTTACGCCATGCTTTAAAAAAATCTGAGGGATAGATCTCGGCTTGCATTTTGAATCAGAAAGTGATCTCGACTCAGAAAAGGTTGGTCACCACTTGTATACAATGATGTACCCTTATTCTCTTGGAACATTCACTGGGACCTCTTCATCTGCAGACAGGGTTTCACAGCTCTCTGTATCTGATGACAGAAAACATCACAAAGAAACAGGCTTCATGACACTCAAATTAGACAGCACTGAATATCATGTTGCTATATCTCTGTCCTCACAGTTTGTCTCGCTAGGGACTACAACTAGAGAATATGTTCATAATGTCCTCCCACAAAGGTTTCTGCCATATCCAGCGTAGCCTACTCTCTTCTTTCTCTGACAGCTGGAGCTGCTAGCATAAACTCACCCAAATCCGTACAAATGTGTGCAACCGCAACATTCAAACTAGGCTACAAAGAAAACTAATGGGACTGTAGCGACTGTGTTGACGTCAAAATCGGGGGTGTGAACTAGGTTTCTATTCAAGCGTTGATCGACATGGTAATGGCTCTGTAGTATTGGAGAAAAGTTAAAAAAACTGGCCCCATCTTGACGTGTCATGTCGTAACGTACCGCACGCATAAAGCAACTATTTATGTCTCACAATCTCACTCCACCAGGTGTAGCACTTCTATCATCCTTTAAAAACAAGAAATGGGCAGTGACGGGGGTAAGGGGGGATACCTAGTCATTTTTTGCGTCCTCATTGCATGCGATCATCATTCTCAAAGCCGCTGTGTACTTCTAAGATCACTTTAGCACCGTCCTAAAAACCCTTCAAATAGGTATGTAATGACACATTATATAAACTCTTTATAGTGTTTTATTTACATTTTAGAGGCGATAAGGTGATCAGTTGGATAGTTCGGGTGAAAAAAAGCAATTTTCCCTAACAACATCTCTCCGTCTCACTATCACGCATTAGTTTCGCTTCCCCACACGCCATTTTTAAAAAGACCCGATGGGGCTCATTGCCTGCTTGAATTATGCAGAAACTGGCAGTGTTTAGGTCATGTAATTGATTCTGTTGGAAAGGGGAGAAATTGTGCTTTACAATGGTATTGACATTACAGTTAATCTGGAAGTATTATGTTTTTGGGGTGATAAAATAAGGGCAATTGTACTGACCAAGGCGATGTACGAGTTTACGTGAGTTTACGTTAGTTAATCCATTCACCCTCTTCCATTGCTTTTAGCTAGCTTTTCGAGTTTGTGTTTTTAATTTTAAATGATAAATACATCAAGATAGCTAACTAGCAAATATAAACTAGCTGGTGATATGTAATTCACTTAGCTACCTGTATCTATACAGTATGTAAAGTTAGCTAGCTCACCAGCTAACATTATGTTAGCAGCTTATTTGAGTTAGCCTGCACACAAAGTTTCGGTAGTAATAATAATATTATATTGTCATTTTTAAATATTTCCTTAATATATTTACTTACTTGAATAGGTTCTCCCATTGCCTCTGTTTTCTAGGTCCTTAGAAAAATAAAATAATGGTCAATCTTCCCGATTTTTTCAGTGGTAGCAAAACGTAGCCAGCAATGTGGTTGATTAGGACTTCCACCAGACTGACTCTGATCTTCCAACATTTCACCTGGTGTGGTTGCTAGGTAATTTGTGACGCAACTGCTACCCCTCTATAAATGGTTCTACCAAGAACCCTTTTATCAACTAAAGGTTCTTCCTAGAACCCTCTATGAAGGATTCTACAGATAACCTTTTATCTTATGTTATCTTTAAAATTAAGCTCTTTATGACAATATGTTACACATATCATTGGGCCTTTTGTTGAAGGCTTAGTTAAATCATAACACAGTGGTCTGAAACCAAGGCCACATCAGACCTGCAAGTCACATTATGCTGGCTTGCAAAATGTAATCCAGCCAAAGTGAGGATATCGAATAATTGGAACTTTTAATCACCCACATTCAGAATGACTGCAAAAGTAGCGAATATTGATAGATACTGAGACTACATAAATCATCTAAATTGGAACAACCATCTCAGTAACGGGTCCAATTTATACAACTACTAACTTATTTGTTTAGAAACATTTATGTTATTTATCTTCGTGTAGCATAAGATTAATCAACCAATCAATGCACATGCATAAACACAGATATTGCAACAAACAATTCTATAAATCAACCTGCAATAAAGGATGCTGGGAAATACAGTAATGATGGGTGTGATTGAGTGTTTTTCTATTTATGTATTTATTTTCGTCAGAGGGGCATGTTGAAACCAAGGATTCTTTCTCAGATGAGCCATGCATACACATCAATACACTAAAAGTAAAAGAGTCATAAAAAAACGAAACATTCTTCAGTAAAAAGGTCCTCTATCAGCATTTTGAATTGTCCTTGAGGCACCTGGTTTAGATCTTATCTGTCAGAAAGATAACAGTTTGTCTCTGTGGATGGTTTGTCCTCTGACAAATCAATTTTAAGTTTTGGTGTTCCTCAAGGTTCCGTTTTAGGACCACTATTGTTTTCACTACATATTCTACCTCTTGGTGTTGACATTGTGTTTCCAAATGACAACTTTCACTGCTATGCGGATGACACACAGCTGTACATGTCAATGAAACATGGTGAAGCCCCAAAATTGCCTACTCTGTGTATGCCACAGTCACAAGACATAGACCTCCTTATTGTCCCTAGAATTTCTAAGCAAACAGCTGGAGGCAGGGCTTTCTCCTATAGACCTCTATTTGGAATGGTCTGCCTATCCATGCGAGAGACGCAGACTCGGTCTCGACCTTTAAGTCTGAACTTAAGACTCATCTCTTCAGTAGGTCCTATGATTGAGTGTAGTCTGGCCTAGGGGTGCAAAAGTAAACGGCAAGGCACTGGAGTGACAAACCGCACTTGCTGTCTCTGGCTGACCAGCTCCCCTCTCGTCACTGGGATTTTTTGCCCTGACCATATTACGGGGGCTGAGTCACTGGCTTACTTGTGCTCTTCCATGCCATCCCTAGGAGGGGTGTGTCATTTGAGTGAGTTGAGTCACTGGCGTGATCTTCCAGTCTGGTTTTGCACCCTTTCGGGCTCATGCGGTGGCGGAGATCTTCATGGGCTATACTCAGCCTTGTCTCAGGGTAGTAAGTTGGTGGTCTGTTGATATCCCTCTAGTGGTGTGGGGGCTGTTCTTTGGCAAAGTGGGTGGTGTTATATCCTGCCTGGTTGGCCCTGTCCCTGGATAACGCCGGACGAGGCCACAGTGTCCCCTACCCTCGCTGTCTCAGCCCCCAGTATCTATGCTGCAATTGTCTATGTGCTGGGGGGTTAGGGTCAGTCTGTCCTATCTGGGGAAATTCTCCTGTCTTATCTGGGGAAATTCTCCTGTCTCATCTGGTGTCCTGTGTGAACTTAAGCATGCTCCCTCCAATTCTCCTCTCTCTCTCTGGGGACCTGAACCCTAGGAAAATGGTCGTTCTGCTGATCCAGTTTATGCTATGGCTATGGAAACCTGACCTGTTCACCAGATGTGCAGCATTTTCATGCTGCTGCTCCAGTTTAAACTGTTCTGCCTGCGGCTATGGAACCCTGACCTGTTCACCGGACTTGCTACCTTGTTCCGGACCTGCTGTTTTTGACCCCCCATCTCTCTCTCATGGAAGCATCATGCAGAATATATTGGCACACTCCACTTACCAAGACCATTACCAAATAAGGTGTGCCGTCACTTGCTTTTATAGTAAGCCTTGAGGTGGTACCACCCAGTATAGGCATTTCATACTGAACTGAAGCAAATCTACATAACTCCAGAACAGTCAAAATTAACAAGAGAATCAACTTGTTTCATTATAACTATGCCTAAAACATCTGGTTTTCAATATTCTCTCGCTCTCTCTCATGAAAAGCCGAGTGACATTTACTCCTACAGTGCTGACCTGTTGCACCCGCTACTGTGATTATTATATGACACTGCTGGTCATCTATGAACATCTTGAAGAACGATCTGTCCTTTATGGACATCTACTCTTATAATGTCCACCCGGCACAGCCAGAAGAGCAATGGCCACTCCTCAGAGATTGGTTCCTCTCTAGATTTCTTCGTAGGTTCCTGCCTTTCTAGAGAGTTTTTCAGAGCCAACATGCTTCTACATCTACATTGCTTGCTGTTTGGGGTTTTAGGCTGGGTTTCTGGGTTTCTGTATAAGCACTTTGTGACATCTGGTGATGTAAAAAAAGCTTTATAAATACATTTGATTTGATTTGACCAATTCATCCAATTTTAGGGAGCTTTGGAGATTATTCCACAAGTAAGCTGTAAAAAAAAAAACTAAAAGCAGATTTTCCTAACTCAGTGGAGATAGAAGGGATCTCCAGAGTTAGCCATCCCTGAGACCAGGTCTGGTATCTCGTATGTCTATAAATTAACAATGAAGTAAGGTACAGCGAAGTTTATGCAGGAGGGCTTTGTATTATTATTATTATTTTTTTTACTATATTCAGAGTAAAAATGATACAATCACACTTAACTGCAGTATATTGAGGTTCTTTAAGAGTCACTGAGTGTTAATTTAACTCCTGAATGAACATTACAGGTCAATTTGCTGTGTACCATGCAATACATACACTGCTAGATTGCTCAGACTCTCTTCTATCCTCCTACTCTCTGCCCCCAAAAAAACACAGAAAATACTAATTTGAAATACGGAAATCATGGCAAAGATATCAACGATGTCAGTACTGTATGTAAAATGATTAAGGGATTACCAGATACAAACATTCCCATAATATACACTATATATACAAAAGTATGTGGACACCCCTTCAAATTAGGGGAGGTCCATACAGAAATGGTTTGTCAAGACCGGTGTGGAAGAACTTGACTGGCCTGCATAGAGCCCTGACCTCAACCCATTGAACACCTTTGGGGTGAATTAGAATTCTGACTGCAAGCCAGGCCTAATAGGCTAACATCAGCGCCCAAAATCACTAATGCTCTTGTGGCTGAATGGAAGAAAGTCTCCGCAGGAATGTTCCAACATCTAGTGGAAAGCCTTCCCAGAAGAGTGGAGACTGTTATAGCAGCAAAGGGGGGGACGAACTCCATATTAATGCCCATGAATCTGGAATGTTCAACGGGCAGGTGTCCACACACTTTTGGTTATGTCGTGTAGGTACAGCTTAAAACATCTCACACCTATTTTTTTTATTAGATTACTCAAACTGATGTCATGACGTTTCCATGTTAAGGGAGGTTTATGACCCCACATAAATACCTTTCCCCCTTTTTCTCTCCACTACAGAATGGACTCTTGGAAAGCCCTTTGTTAACATAGAGAGTGTATTGTAACATCAAAAAGTTGGGGAAAAGAACAATCTTTATGTAATCCAACCAGTTGGAAGTGTCCGTTGGTACTTGAATATGAAGTCAGATCAGTTGTTGTCTGGGACATTATTACTGATGATAGGACAACAAACTGTATCTTGGAAAGTCTACACATTCTAGTTATCAGATTCACATGGAACTGTTGTGCAATTTAAATCTTGAAATTTGAAACTATTTGTGAAAATATGAAATATACATTTATTTTTTTAAATGAGAGAATTGTTTTCATAAGTGAAATATGCTCAATCAGTGGCCAAGCCCATGTGAATAGGCATTGGTTGGAAATGATGAAACAACACCTTTTCTACATTTCTATAAGAGCCCCCGTGACCCAATTCACAGCGAACTAAGCCAACCTCAGCATGAGCTCTGGTTGCGAATGGTTGAACGACTACAACCTAATGAAATTAACATTGTGTTCCCGATGACATGAGGACTGATGTCCATACGTTTAGAAGGGCGAATTTCAACGTGGAGGTGACGATCGCCACACTGGGAGGATGAATTTGAATACACAAGCCAGAATATAGCATGAGCTTATAGTATGACAAATGAACTTTGAACTCTACTTTGTACACTACAACGTACCCGTTCTACCACACGGCGACGGCACTACAACGTAACCGTTCTACCACACGGCGACGGCACTACAACGTATTCGTTCTACCACACGGCGACGGCACTACAACGTATTCGTTCTACCACACGGCGACGGCACTACAACGTATTCGTTCTACCACACGGCGACGGCACTACAACGTATCCGTTCTACCACACGGCGACGGCACTACAACGTATTCGTTCTACCACACGGCGACGGCACTACAACGTATCCGTTCTACCACACGGCGACGGCACTACAATGTATCCGCCCAGAAATATTCTTCAAAAGGACAAGGGAGATCTCTGCTGGGCAACCCAGCCTTCCATCTTCGACCATTCTATTGAAGCGCAGATCAGAGTAAATATATTTCTTGCATTTTCCTTTTCCGAATGGGCGGTTATTTAGAATGCATAAGATTCTGTATTTACGATAGCATAGCTTCATAAGGTCCGATAGAGATCCAATCCTTTCGTTCCTCAGTCTACCGCGCTTTCATTCAAACCCTACCCCCTTTCTTTGTGTAACCAGCCGCCATATCGGTTTCGTCAGCTAGGGAAGTTTTCTTTTAGGACATAATTAGTAATCAATGTATGATCCATCCTGTGCATATGTAATTCTGTGTGATTATTTAGGTATTTAGTAAATAAATAATTACACCAAATTTTGTATTGCTGATTCAACTTGTTAGCCAGGGTTCGTGAAGATAACCAAGAATTTTACGACATTCAGACTGAATAAGGTGACAATTAATAATTGACTGCTTTTGATATAAAAGATTACCAGGTCTTTAAGAGTTTATTCGGAAGACAACAGATCTATAAACATTCTTCCATGGTGCCCCGACTTCCTAGTTAATTACATTTACATGATTAGTTTAATCAGAGAATTGATTTTATAAAATAGCAGGTCAAATCATTTAATCCATAGTAAAGACACGACACTGTTGATGTTAAAGTTTAAACACTGAAGTAAACGCCAATACTCAGACACAGTTTAAAAGACAGAAACAAATACCATAAAAAGCTTATTCAGATTCAGATGTGTTCTATGTAGAACTCTTCCCGCCTTCCAAAGAAACATTCTTGCCTTCCAAAGAATCAAAGAGCCCATTCTTCCAAAAGACGGTTCTTAGGATGAAAAAGGGTCTTGGTGCTTTAGTTTAATATCCTTACATGAGAGCAATGTGGTACGTCCAAAAGACTGCACGACTAAAATGTCTAGGTCATGTCACTCAAGGCATGAAAAATGTCCCTTGAAAGTGGATATGCCTGCTCTGCCTTTGTCCATCCAGCGCTCCCAGGTGACACATCAGACTTCCCCACTTCCATGTCAATTCATGCTCGGTGACTTCAGACACGTCAAAATCAATGAGTTACGACGTAGGGGTTGAGTCTGTAACACTGGATGTTCCTAGGCAAACAAATAGACTTGGATGTGGGCCATATTGATCGAAGCACGAGGTCGGCCCATCCCATTCCTCTTCACTGTGATCTCTCTCATTTCACGTCTCACCTGCACTTAGCCTGGGTAGGCTGTCACTGTCATGACGGTAACCTCCGCAATCTACAGCTCTCCACAGCATAGAAAGGTTATATAGGCCATATGCTTACTTTAGTCTCCAATATGGGATCTGTGCTCTACCCTAAACCCTGTGCTGTGCCCTGCCAATCAACACAGGTAGCATCAGGTAGGGCTGTGAAGGCTGTGAAACGAATCTCATGTCCTAGCTTCTCTTTCCTGGCCAGGGTCCCCTTTGAAGGGAACCACATCAATCACAGGATTAAAGCAGCAAAAACGTTCACACAATGTTCACCCACTGATGCTCCAGTATGAGACTGTGTTGACCATTAATATAAATAAATAATATAATAATAATAATAAATGCCATTTAGCAGACGCTTTTTTCCCCAAAGCAATTTACAGTCATGCGCGTATGCATTTTTAAGTATGGGTCGACATGGGAATCGAACCTACGCCATGCTCTTCCAACTGAGCTACAAAGGACCACTTTGCGGTCACCGTGAGTGTAACTCGTGTGCAAATACACTGCATTGCAAAAATATTCAGACCACTCAACTTTTTCCACATTTTGTTACGTTACAGCCTTATTCCAAAATGCATTAAATTGTTTTTATCCCCTCATCAATCTACACACAATAGCCCATAATGACAAAGCAAAAACAGGTGACAATTTTTTTTGCAAATTTATTAAAAAGAAAAAACAGAAATACCTTATTTACATAAGTATTCAGACCCTTTGCTATGAACGGATGCTCTTTCAATTGATCATCCTTGAGATGTTTCTACATCTTAATTGGAGTCCACCTGTGATAAATTCAATTGAATTGACATGATTTGGAAGACACACCCATCTATATAAGGTCAGAGAGTTTACAGCGTTTACATGTCAGAGCAAAAACCAAGTCATGAGGATGAAGGAATAGTCCGTAGAGATCCGAGACAGAATTGTGTCAGCACAGATCTAGGTAAGGGTACCAAAAAATATCAGTAGCATTGAAGGTCCCCAAGAACACAGCGGCCTCCCTCCATCATTCTTAAATGCAGAAGTTTGGAACTACCAAGACTCTTCCTAGAGCTGGCCGCCCGGCCAAACTGAGCAATGGGGGAGAAGGGCCTTGGTCAAGAAGATGACCAAGAAACCGATGGTCACGCTGACAGAGCTCCGAAGTTCCTCTGTGGAGATTGGAGAAACTTCCAGAAGGACAACCATCTCTGCAGCACTCCACCAATCAGGCCTTTATGGAAGAATGGCCAGATGGTTGCATCACTGCCTGGTATGGCAACTGCTCAGGGCACTACAGAGGGTAGTGCATACGGCCCAGTACATCACTGGGGCCAAGCTTCCTGCCAACCAGGACCTCTATACCAGGTGGTGTCAGAGGCAGGCCCTAAAAATTGTCAAAGACTCCAGCTACCCAAGCCATAGGCTGTTCTCTCTGCTACTGCACGGCAAGCTGTACCGGACCGCCAAGTCTAGGACCAAAAGGCTTCTTAACAGCTTAACAGCTGTTCTATTCGGAGCATGTGACAAAAACAATTTAATTTAATTTCATTTCATTTGGAAGCCACTCCTCAGTAAAAGGCACAAGACAGCCTGCTTGGACTTTGACAAAAGGCACCTAAAGTCCTCTCAGACCATGAGAAACAAGATTCTCTGTCCTGATGAAACCAAGATGGAACTCTTTGGCCTGAATGCCAAGCATCACGTCTGGAGGAAACCTGGCACCATCCCTACGGTGAAGCACGGCGGTGGCAGCATCAACATGGGGATGTTTTTCTGTGGCAGGGACTGGGAATAAGGCTTGATGCAAAGATGAACGGAGCAAAGTACATAGAGATCATTGGTGAAAACCTCCTCCAGAGCGCTCAGGACCTGAGACTGTGGAAATGATTCACCTTCCAACAGGAAAATGAACCTAAGCACTCAGCCAAGACGACACAGGAGTGGCTTCTGGACAAGTCTCTGAATGTCCTTGAGTGGCCCAGCCAGAGCCCGGACTTGAACCTGATCGAACATCTCTTGAGAGACCTGAAAATAGCTGTGCAGCGATGCTCGTCATCCAACCTGACAGAGCTTGAGAGGATCTGCAGAGAAGAATAGGAACTTCCCAAATACAGGTGTAGACTTGAGGCTCTAATCGCTGCCAAAGGTGCTTCAAGAAAGTGCTAAGTAAAAGGTCTGAAAACTTATGTAAATGTGATCAGTTTATATTTAATACATTTGCAAAAATGTTTAAAAAAAACTGTTTTTGCTATGTCATTATGGGGTATTGTGTGTAGATTGAGGAGGGAAAAAAACAATTTCATACATTTTAGAAAAAGGCTGTAACTTAACAACATTTGGGGAAAAAATCAAGGATTCTGAATAATTTCCGAATGCACTGTGTCTTAAAAGCATACCCACAAATTACAACAATTTGAGCAATTTTCTGGTTTCTATACCAGACCTTGGTTCAAATAATGGTTATTGGTTAATAGACCAATAACAAAGAGAGTACCAAACCTTTCTGCCAATAACAGCTCATTTCCTGTTTTCCCCTTGCCACTCAGACAGTCCTGGCAAAATTCTCGTTTGATAAATATTTTTTTTGCTAGAAAACTATTTATTACAGTAAGGTACATTGTTACCAAGAAAGTATTTGATATTGATATAAACATAGCTGCATTGGGCCTTTAAAGACACAAACTGCAATTTTGTTTAAAGTCCAGAAAAATTTGGCATCATTGTTTGTTCCCGACAAACAAAATGTAAGAAATACAATTCCCAATAGTGCTGTGGATCATTGAGAAAATGTACAGAACAAGTTTGACATTACTTTTTCATGTAGCGTAAGTTTTTGAAAACTCTAGGCATGGTGTATAAACTAAAGCTAAATATTTAAACCCCTACTTTGGATGCCATAGTCTGAAAGAGCGAGGAGATGGATCCCATTCAAATATTAATGGCTTCTCTTTCTATAGAGCTAACAAAAGGCAGAGTTGGATCCAATTCAAGCCCTTCTCAATATGTTATTTTCAAATTGTCAGCAAAAAAACTAAAAGACTGGTATTTGTTAAAAAGTTGAAAAATCCATGTCGCAAACACATATCTCCAGCAAGTAAATGGTGTGATGTAGTGAAAACCCATAGGCGACGCAAAGTGCCATTATGATTTTTCAAGTGCCGTTTTTTTCAGAACTGTTTTCAGACTGGTCGAGTCACTGCTGTATACAACCTTGCTCCATAAACATGTACAAACAGAGATATACACACTACCCTGCACACACCAGTACAGTATGTGCACATCAAATATAATACATTATCTTTTTCAGCAAAGTGTGTTTTTCCATCTTGAGCATACCACTTGGAAAGATAAACCATACTCCTTTCAGTCGCATAAGCAATGCCTAGCAGCCACGCTGTGAGCACTTATCTACCTACGCACCCTCATGCCTAAACCACCTCCTCAACACCGAGCTAGTAGACCTATGGTAGTTTGTTTACCTTTACCAACTTCTGTGTGGACTATGTGAATTAAATCTCCTCTTTCAGAAATGTCCATCTTGACATATAATCACTGTTTTTGTCAGAGCCAAATTAGAGCTATGCGAAAAGTAACTATGGCTTTTGGACTTTAAATGGACGGCTGACCAGGGCTTGCAAATGGACAGTGGTAGGTAACATTAGCTTTTAACACGGCCGCATAACTTACCATAATGCCAGGGCCATTTTATTTAGAAAATAAAAAAGACACATAAACAGAGATGATGTCCTGTTGTTTTTCAATTGAACAGACATTAATCAAAAAGGCATAGATAGAAGCCTTCATCGTGTGGAGGGCTCTCTCAGGCTACCATTAGCACTGGCTCCTCGCATTATCATTGAACGAACTGGCCGACCCCGCAGCTAGCCACAATTTTCTCTGCTAGCTGCTGCTTTTGCCCAGTAGCAGATACATGTGTGCATAATAGGGCAGCAACATTACATAAGAAGACACTACAGAACCATGAACATACCATAGATGGGCAAAGAGAGTAGCACTCACAAAAATATGCTAATGCTAACTCTACCACTATTGTTCTGACAATATTCATCAATTTGATCAACTTTTTGATCCCTTAGCATGGATCTACATTAGGTAGAATCCTGGTGGAATTGAAACATCAAGTATATCTCTGGTAAGGTCTGAGTAAGATGAGTTTGAAAGTATAAGCTGTACTACATTTCCTGCAACAGCTAACCACATAGAACACGTTCCACTATCCTCACAGGACCCTTAATATAGAGGTGAAACAGCCTGTACAGCAGCCTGACTCTCTCCCTGTTCAACCAAAGGTCTGAACATGAAGACATTCACACGGCTCAGTGCAAAATTAAATCGCCGTCGCAACGCAAATTTGATTTAAGACTCAGATTTCATTAGCCAGACTATGTTTTCGCAGGACAACGGCGAATGATCCCTCTGAATTAATCTTCGGCCTGACAGGCCTTGTTAATTCTCCTCTCCTCCTTGCCGTTAACCGATCTGAAACAACAAGCAGACTTGAATGATATGTAAACAAAAAAATGTTGGTTCCCGGGCTCTCTCTTGTAAGGGCCATGAGCTATGGTAGGGCCATGTTAGGAAGAACATGACAGCAGCGTTAAGTGAAAATGAATATGCCGCGTTACTTTCTTCTTATTATTATTATTATTACACAACAGCTTTCCACCAAGGCCATAAAACAGCACAGCGAGCATGTGCAAGCTACTGGGTGAAGAAGTGTCCCATGGGCATGTAACTGGGTGAAGATGTGTCCCGTGTGCATGCTACTGCCTGAAGATGTGTCCCATGTGCATGTAACTGGGTGAAGATGGGTCCCGTGTGCATGCTATTGCCTGAAGATGGGTCCCGTGTGCATGCTACTGCCTGAAGATGTGTCCCGTGTGCATGCTACTGCCTGAAGATGTGTCCCGTGTGCATGCTACTGCCTGAAGATGGGTCCCGTGTGCATGCTACTGCCTGAAGATGTGTCCCGTGTGCATGTTACTGGCTAAAGATGGGTCCCGTGTGCTTGCTACTGCCTGAAGATGTGTCCCGTGTGCTTGCTACTGCCTGAAGATGTGTCCCGTGTGCTTGCTACTGCCTGAAGATGGGTCCCGTGTGCATGCTACTGCCTGAAGATGGGTCCCGTGTGCATGCTACTGCCTGAAGATGGGTCCCGTGTGCATGCTACTGCCTGAAGATGGGTCCCGTGTTCATGCTACTGCCTGAAGATGGGTCCCGTGTGCATGCTACTGGCTAATAATGTGTCCCAAATGGCACCCTATTCCCTACCTACACTCTTAGAAAAAAGGTGAATTCTAGCAGTGGTGAAAAGTACTTAAGTAAAAATACTTTTAAATACTACTTAAGTGGTTTTTGGGAGTATCTGTACTTCACTATTTATATTTTTGACAACTTTTACTTGTACTTCACTACATTCCTAAAGAAAGTACTTTTTACTTGGTACATTTTCCCTGACCCCCAAAAGTACTTGTTACATTTTCAATGCTTAGCAAGAAAGAATTGGTCCAATTCACATTCTTATGAAGAGAACAATCCTGGCAATCCATACTGTCTTTGATCTGGCGGACTCACTAAACATACATTCTTCATTTGTAAAGTATGTCTGAGTGTTGGAGTGTGACCATGGCTATCCGTAAATTCTAAAAACAAGAAAATTGTGCTGTCTGGTTTGCTTAATAGAAGTAATTTTATAAGTTATAGGTCATTTTCCATTATTCATTATTTATGCTTTTACTTTTGATACTTAAGTATATTTTAGCAATTACATTTACTTTTGACACTTAAGTATATTTAAAACCAAATACTTTTATTCATGTAGTATTTTATTGGGTGACTTTTGGTTTTACTAATTCATTGCCACCGGGGCCCGCCGATGTAAGAGCTTAACTGCTTAGTGACTGTACACTGTAACATTACTGCCTGAGTGTAGAGGGTTTCCTAATGCGTTAGTCCTGTTAGCTACATTGACTATGAAGTTACTGTAGCCAATATGGTGACAACAAAGTAGGCTGTGTGTAGCAGTTATGATGTGGTTTGGCTTAGAAATGTTTGGCTTGGAAATCCAGTCAGGAGTGGGCAAGGCATTATTGAATGTGTTACTGTCTATCCATGTGTCACTGGTCTGTGTGCACCTACGTTGTAAACTTTCATTCATAGGCTAGGTTGTAGCAACTTCATGAACATGTGAGTATCATGTAGTAGCCTAAACCTATCAATGTTACATTGAACTGGGTGAATGGAAGGCCGTGCTCCTGAAAAACAAAGTGTTCTCCCTCATCTTAAACTGCACTGATCGCCACTGGTCTCTGTGTAGAGTGGTTACAGTCCCTGTGTGGAGTGGTTACAGTCCCTGTGTAGAGTGGTTACAGTCCCTGTGTAGAGTGGTTACAGTCCCTGTGTGGAGTGGTTACAGTCCCTGTGTGGAGTGGTTACAGTCCCTGTGTGGAGTGGTTACAGTCCCTGTGTAGAGTGGTTACAGTCCCTGTGTAGAGTGGTTACAGTCCCTGTGTAGAGTGGTTACAGTCCCTGTGTAGAGTGGTTAAAGTCCCTGTGTAGAGTGGTTACAGTCCCTGTGTAGAGTGGTTACAGTCCCTGTGTAGAGTGGTTACAGTCCCTGTGTAGAGTGGTTACAGTCCCTGTGTAGAGTGGTTACAGTCCCTGTGTAGAGTGGTTACAGTCCCTGTGTAGAGTGGTTACAGTCCCTGTGTAGAGTGGTTACAGTCCCTGTGTGGAGTGGTTACAGTCCCTGTGTGGAGTGGTTACAGTCCCTGTGTGGAGTGGTTACAGTCCCTGTGTGGAGTGGTTACAGTCCCTGTGTGGAGTGGTTACAGTCCCTGTGTGGAGTGGTTACAGTCCCTGTGTGGAGTGGTTACAGTCCCTGTGTAGAGTGGTTACAGTCCCTGTGTAGAGTGGTTACAGTCCCTGTGTGGAGTGGTTACAGTCCCTGTGTGGAGTGGTTACAGTCCCTGTGTGGAGTGGTTACAGTCCCTGTGTGGAGTGGTTACAGTCCCTGTGTGGAGTGGTTACAGTCCCTGTGTGGAGTGGTTACAGTCCCTGTGTGGAGTGGTTACAGTCCCTGTGTGGAGTGGTTACAGTCCCTGTGTGGAGTGGTTACAATCCCTGTGTGGAGTGGTTACAGTCCCTGTGTGGAGTGGTTACCGTCTCTGGTAGAGAGTGGTTACAGTCCCTGTGTGGAGTGGTTACAGTCCCTGTGTAGAGTGGTTACAGTCCCTGTGTGGAGTGGTTACAGTCCCTGTGTGGAGTGGTTACAGTCCCTGTGTAGAGTGGTTACCGTCTCTGATAGAGAGTGGTTACCGTCTCTGATAGAGAGTGGTTACAGTCCCTGTGTAGAGTGGTTACAGTCCCTGTGTAGAGTGGTTACCGTCTCTGATAGAGAGTGGTTACCGTCTCTGACAGAGAGTGGTTACAGTCCCTGTGTAGAGTGGTTACCGTCTCTGACAGAGAGTGGTTACCGTCTCTGACAGAGAGTGGTTACCGTCTCTGACAGAGAGTGGTTACCGTCTCTGACAGAGAGTGGTTACCGTCTCTGACAGAGAGTGGTTACCGTCTCTGAAAGAGAGTGGTTACCGTCTCTGACAGAGAGTGGTTACCGTCTCTGACAGAGAGTGGTTACCGTCTCTGACAGAGAGTGGTTACCGTCTCTGACAGAGAGTGGTTACCGTCTCTGACAGAGAGTGGTTAACGTCTCTGACAGAGAGAGGTTACCGTCTCTGGTAGAGAAGTTACGGTCTCTGGGTAGAGAGTGGTTACCGTCTCTGATAGAGAAGTTACGGTCTCTGGGTAGAGAGTGGTTACCGTCTCTGATAGAGAAGTTGCGGTCTCTGGTAGAGAGTGGTTACCGTCTCTGATAGAGAAGTTACCGTCTCTGATAGAGAGTGGTTACCGTCTCTGATAGAGAAGTTATGGTCTCTGGGTAGAGAGTGGTTACCGTCTCTGATAGAGAAGTTGCGGTCTCTGGTAGAGAGTGGTTACCGTCTCTGATAGAGAGTGGTTACAGTCTCTGATAGAGAAGTTATGGTCTCTGGGTAGAGAGTGGTTACCGTCTCTGATAGAGAAGTTACGGTCTCTGGGTAGAGAGCGGTTACCGTCTCTGATAGAGAAGTTGCAGTCTCTGGTAGAGAGTGGTTACCGTCTCTGATAGAGAAGTTACCGTCTCTGAAAGAGAGTGGTTACCGTCTCTGAAAGAGAGTGGTTACAGTCCCTGTGTGGAGTGGTTACAGTCCCTGTGTGGAGTGGTTACAGTCCCTGTGTGGAGTGGTTACAGTCCCTGTGTGGAGTGGTTACAGTCCCTGTGTGGAGTGGTTACAGTCCCTGTGTGGAGTGGTTACAGTCCCTGTGTGGAGTGGTTACAGTCCCTGTGTGGAGTGGTTACCGTCTCTGGTAGAGAGTGGTTACAGTCCCTGTGTGGAGTGGTTACAGTCCCTGTGTGGAGTGGTTACAGTCCCTGTGTGGAGTGGTTACAGTCCCTGTGTGGAGTGGTTACAGTCCCTGTGTGGAGTGGTTACAGTCCCTGGGTGGAGTGGTTACAGTCCCTGTGTGGAGTGGTTACAGTCCCTGTGTGGAGTAGTTACAGTCCCTGTGTGGAGTGGTTACAATCCCTGTGTGGAGTGGTTACAGTCCCTGTGTGGAGTGGTTACAGTCCCTGTGTGGAGTGGTTACAGTCCCTGTGTGGAGTGGTTACAGTCCCTGTGTGGAGTGGTTACAGTCCCTGTGTGGAGTGGTTACAGTCCCTGTGTAGAGTGGTTACAGTTCCTGTGTGGAGTGGTTACAGTCCCTGTGTGGAGTGGTTACAGTCCCTGTGTAGAGTGGTTACCGTCTCTGATAGAGAGTGGTTACCGTCTCTGATAGAGGGTGGTTACAGTCCCTGTGTAGAGTGGTTACAGTCCCTGTGTAGAGTGGTTACCGTCTCTGATAGAGAGTGGTTACCGTCTCTGACAGAGAGTGGTTACAGTCCCTGTGTAGAGTGGTTACCGTCTCTGGTAGAGAGTGGTTACCGTCTCTGACAGAGAGTGGTTACCGTCTCTGACAGAGAGTGGTTACCGTCTCTGACAGAGAGTGGTTACCGTCTCTGACAGAGAGTGGTTACCGTCTCTGACAGAGAGTGGTTACCGTCTCTGACAGAGAGTGGTTACCGTCTCTGACAGAGAGAGGTTACCGTCTCTGGTAGAGAAGTTACGGTCTCTGGGTAGAGAGTGGTTACCGTCTCTGATAGAGAAGTTGCGGTCTCTGGTAGAGAGTGGTTACCGTCTCTGATAGAGAAGTTACCGTCTCTGATAGAGAGTGGTTACCGTCTCTGATAGAGAAGTTATGGTCTCTGGGTAGAGAGTGGTTACCGTCTCTGATAGAGAAGTTGCGGTCTCTGGTAGAGAGTGGTTACCGTCTCTGATAGAGAGTGGTTACCGTCTCTGATAGAGAGTGGTTACCGTCTCTGAAAGAGAGTGGTTACCGTCTCTGGTAGAGAGTGGTTACCGTCTCTGGTAGAGAGTGGTTACCGTCTCTGGTAGAGAGTGGTTACCGTCTCTGGTAGAGAGTGGTTACCGTCTCTGGTAGAGTGGTTACCAACTCTGGTAGAGTGAGTGGTTACCGTCTCTGGTAGAGAGAGTGGTTACCGTCTCTGGTAGAGAGTGGTTACCGTCTCTGGTAGAGAGTGGTTACCGTCTCTGGTAGAGAGTGGTTACCGTCTCTGGTAGAGTGGTTACCAACTCTGGTAGAGTGAGTGGTTACCGTCTCTGGTAGAGAGTGTGGTTACCGTCTCTGGTAGAGAGAGTTGTTACCGTCTCTGATAGAGAGAGTTTACCGTCTCTGATAGAGAGTGGTTACCGTCTCTGATAGAGAGAGGTTACCGTCTCTGATAGAGAGTGGTTACCATCTCTGATAGAGAGTGGTTACCGTCTCTGATAGAGAAGTTACGGTCTCTGGGTAGAGAGTGGTTACCGTCTCTGATAGAGAAGTTACGGTCTCTGGGTAGAGAGTAGTTACCGTCTCTGATAGAGAGAGGTTACCGTCTCTGATAGAGAGTGGTTACCATCTCTGATAGAGAGTGGTTACCGTCTCTTATAGAGAAGTTACGGTCTCTGGGTAGAGAGTGGTTACCGTCTCTGATAGAGAAGTTACCGTCTCTGATAGAGAAGTTACGGTCTCTGGGTAGAGAGTGGTTACCGTCTCTGATAGAGAAGTTACCGTCTCTGATAGAGAGTGGTTACCGTCTCTGATAGAGAAGTTACGGTCTCTGGTTAGAGTGGTTACCGTCTCTGATAGAGAAGTTATGGTCTCTGGGTAGAGAGTGGTTACCGTCTCTGATAGAGAAGTTACGGTCTCTGGGTAGAGTGGTTACAGTACAACGACACCAGAAATAAATGATTTTTTTTTGCAAATCAATCAGTCAAATGTTAACGCTTGGTGATATGGTGGCAGTTTAATGTATGGGACATGTACAGAATGACTTCCAGAATGACTTTCATTGACACTTCCATTCTAATGAATAGAAATTGACTTCAACATTATTTCACAATTTTTCATATAGTTCACATTTTCCATAAACAATGCAAGTTGATTCATTCAAGGACTGCTCCTACTATTACTAAGTCATACAGTACAGTAGGTGAAGATATTTATGTATACTTTAGCCTACATAATATTCTAGTATGAACACCATCAAGTAGGCCTACGCAGTGGCCCTAATTGCCCTGCGCAGGACCGGCCCCAGGTATAAGCGGTCGATTAGGGCCGCCGGACGGTTTTGTTTTTAGGAACTCAGTCGGGGTCTCAACTCACGGTTGATAGTTAGAATAGTAGAATACACAAGGTGCAATTTCAAAATGTGATTGTGCAGCAGCAGTTTTCTCATGTTATGTCAGTCACTGACAGTCACTCAATTAGTTATTGTTAGCTAACATTTATTAGATTGGTAAGTTAGCTGGCTATGCTATGTAAACTTGTAGTAATCATGGTCAATTTACCGACCGGGCACGAAGGGCACGTGCCCAGGGGCCCTGACCTCCAGGGGGCCCCATTGATTTTGTTAGTCACTCTCACTGAGATATCATTTTAACATGGCATAAGAAGGAAATTAGCTGTAAAAGTGCAACAACATTTCGACGAGGGCCTCCAAAAGGCTGTGTTTGAGTTGAGGTCTGCTTCAGTAATTGTCAGTCTGTCACCCAAACCCTCAGCCTCTCAACCATGCACCGCGGTGACTTTGACCTTATCACAGTGGTGCCAGATCAACGCCATTAGCTGTTGTTCTACAGGAAGAGGAAATATGACCAGAAAACAAAACGGAGGGAAATGCTTGACCAAGCACTGCAGTTCTCATTAGCCTTGACACTTTACTCACTTAATGTGTAATTTGACTGAAAGGTGGGGTAACAAGGAGGAGGGGGAGGGAGGGTTTGTACATTACCCCCCCTCTCACTCTATATTTTTTTCTCTCCCTCTCTCTCTCTCTTCTGTTCTCTCTCTACTCTTTCTCCTGTTTCAATAAGCATTGCCGACAGAAAAGGGCCAAAACGTGCTGCGGTAAGCAGGAATGAATTCCAATCAGAGGCGAAGGAGAGTGAGATCCATTACATTTATCCTAGTATCCCCTTCTCACAAGAAGACTCCCTCTCACACATACACGCAAAACAATGTTCTGCTGTACATCGAAAACAATCACACACAGGCATAAACAACGTCTCCCACTTCCTCACAAACTATCAAACCCTCTGGTGGTCATTATCTTGGGACTGGGTTGGGTAGCATTGTCCAAATCTGACCTGGGTAAAAATCGCACCATATACACACATCTCTTCAAATGTACACTGAATATATAAAACATTAAGAACACCTGCTCTTTCTTTGACATAGACCGACAAGGTAAAAGCTACGATCCCTTATTGATGTAACTTGTTAAATCCACTTCAAATCAGTGAAGATGAAGGGGAGGAGACAGGTTAAAGACATGGATTGTGTACGTCTGCTATTCAGAGGGTGAATTTGCAAGACGAAAGGCGTAAGTGCCTTTGAAAGGGGTATGGTAGTAGATGCCAGGCGAACAGGTTTGTGTCAAGACCCACATACAGACACTCTTCCCTGGTTATCCTCTTACCCATTTGTGAAAGCTCCGCCACACTCCCAATATATGGCCCTTCCAGGAACTTGGGTTCACTGTCGTTGATATCCTGGACCTTGATGACGAACTCTGACTCGGATTCCAGAAGGTGGTTGGTGAGTCGGTCCCGGGCCTGAGCTCTGAGGGTGTAGTAGCTCTGCTCCTCGCGGTCCAATCGCTCGGTGGCGTGGATGTCGCCTGTCAGCTCGTCGATGATGAAGATAGTGCCCGCTCCTTCCCCGGAGATGGTGTACTTGATGTTCCCCTCGCCCTCGTCCGAATCCGTGTGGATCTGTCAATTAAGGCAATTAAAGTCAAGCTGAGAGTTCATGCTTTTAGAAGGTATACGTCGTTAATTAAAAAATATTTCTAAAATGCATTGATTTCATTGACTGACAGTTGACACTACTGTGAATGCAGTACTCAGATTTCACAGCATCAGATAAGATGTAGAATTATTCTTCACTTTCTCTTCAAAGCCAATAAACAAACATGTACGTATAGAATTCCCTACTCCAAAATAACATATGTTCGAAATGCAGTGGATGAAAAGTACCCAGTTGTCATACTTGAGTAAAAGTAAAGATACCTTATTAGATAATTACTCATGTAAAAAAGAAAGTCACCCAGTAAAATAGTACTTGAGTAAAAGTCTGAAAGTATTTGGTTTTAAATATACTTAAGTATCAAAAGTAAATGTAATTGCTAAAATATACTTAAGTATCAAAACTAAAAGTAAAAGTACAAATAATTTCAAATTCCTTAAATAAGCAAATCAGAGCATAATTTTCTTGTTGTTTTTTGTGCAGAAAGCCAGGGGCACGCTCCAACAGTCAGACATAATTAACAAACAAAGCATGTGTTTAGTGAGTCTGCCAGAGCAGAGGCAGTAGGGATGACCAGGGATGTTCTCTTGATAAGTGCGTGAATAAGGCAATTTTCCTGTCCTGCAAAGCATTCAAAATGTAACGAGTACTTTTGGGTGTCAGGGAAAATCTATGGAGTAAAAAGTACATTATTTTATTTAGTAATGTAATGAAGTAAAATTTGGCAACAATATAAATAGTAAAGTAAAGTACAGATACCCAAAAGAACAACTTAAGTAGTACTTTCAAATATTTTTACTGAAGTACTTTACACCATTGTCAAAATGTCATATAAAAAAAACAGCCTTGAACCTGCCAATCACAACATGTTTATTATATACATTTGCAGCACTTTATAGGATGCCCTTTACAGAACTGTCAAGGCTTTGCTCTTTCTTTTATGTCAGATTTTCTCTCTAGTCATCAAGAAGCAAAGTTCCTATTTCACAGCCAGTGAGAGAGGAAAGAGGAGAAGCCCTCGCCTCCCTCTAGGGTTGTCATCAACAGTACCATGACAAAATACACTGCAGTGCTATTGGTGATTTACACAATCCCCACATGGTGTGCCCTTCACAGAATAGGGGCCCCTCAAATTAGAAGTCATTTCTAAAGGTTGTTAAAGTTGCGGTATGAACATGAACACGGTTGGGGCCGACAAATGAACTTAAAGAGCCCTTATAAATCTGCCGTGACTTCTTCTAGTGATTAAAAGACATTCTAGCAGCCCCCTATGCATCCTGTGGCTTTACTGCACATCTGAACTGCTACTCCCTTCCAATATGAAATTAGAATGCAGGACTTGGGCTCCATAGCCTGTAAGCCCATCTCGCAAAACAGGCGGGAGTTGAGGGAGAAAACGCCCCTGTCTCCCGCGTTAATATTTTATAAAGGCTTAATTAAATACAGGACTCGATCGCCCTCGCGGGGGCTTTCATTAGGTATTTGTCGTAAAACAGGGGAATAATGCAAAACATAGCCCCCTCTTTCTTTTCATTTGGAATAGTCCCCAAGTCAAATAAATGCACACTGAGAGAAAATCGACTCTTTTTGGGGGCATCAATATTTCAGCGATAATAAAATAAACTTCAATAGCCCAGTCGGTAAAAAGACAGTAGAAAGCTCTCCAATATGTGGAGATATGTGACGCCTGCCTTTACATTGTCTGACTGTCTCTCTATTGCTTACTGTCTTTGATCAATTTGAGACAACTTACTGCAATCAAGTCTTTCAAGTATATTAGAGCAGATGCTGAAGACAAGGATCAACAGTGATGCTTCATCCAAACACATCCAAACATCTTTAGAGAGTCTTGTGGCTACAATGTGTTCAGTAGAATGGAAAGGGTTTTCTACCATCAAAGTCGATATTTGCTCTCCGATCACACACGTACTGTTTGCGAATAAACACCCACACAAATGTCATGCACACACACAGTCATGCATACACAATCATACACACATTTCTCTCCCTCTCTTTCTCTCACACACACACTTCATCCATAAATATATAGTAGGGCATCCTACATTGCCTTGCAAAATCAAATCAAATCAAATCAAATCAAATTTTATTTGTCACATACACATGGTTAGCAGATGTTAATGCGAGTGTAGCGAAATGCTTGTGCTTCTAGTTCCGTTCCAAAAGTATTCATCCCCCTTGGCGTTTTACCTATTTTGATGCATTGCTTGTAATTTAAATTGATTTTTATTTGGATTTCATGAAACGGACATACACAAAATAGTCCAAATTGGTGAAGTGAAATGAAAAAAATTACTTGTTTAAAGAAATTCTAAAAAATAATCGGAAAAGAGGTGCCTGCATATGTATTCACCCCTTTTGCTATGAAGCCCCTAAATAAGATCTGGTGCAACCAATTACCTTCAGAAGTTCACATAATTAGTTAAATAAAGTCCACCTGTGTGCAATCTAAGTGTCACATTATCAGTCACATGATCTCAGTATATATATGCTTGTGCATTCTACTATTACAACTTTCAAGAGTAAATTTAAAGCTGGACTGAGTTCCATTAAAAAGTTTAATTTAGGGGGGGTACCTACGCCCCCCTTGCCGACCCCTCGCACCCTTAGGGGGTGTGGCCCACAGTTTGGGAACCACTGTGCTAAATGACTCAAATGTAAATGTACTACATTTGTTGTAAGGAACTGGCACAATCAAAAAAACTGCACACAAATATGAGAAAGGAAGTCAGAGGAAGAAGTCTGTTCTGGAAGGCCCCAGAGTCTGCAACACCGCTAAGCAAGCAGCACCACCAAGCACCATGAAGACCAAGGAGCTCTCCAAACAGGTCAGGGACAAAGTTGTGGAGAAATACAGATCAGGGTTGGGTTATAAAAAATATCCAAAACTTTGAACATTTCAAAGACCACCATTATAAAAAATTGAAAGAATATGGCACCACAACAAACCTGCCAAGAGAGGGCCGCCCACTAAAACTCACGGACCAGACAAGGAGGGCATTAATCAGAGAGGCAACAAAGAGACCAAAGATAACCCTGAAGGAGCTGCAAAGCTCTACAGCGGAGATAGGAGTATCTGTCCATAGAACCACTTTAAGCCGTACACTCCACAGAGCTAGGCTTTACGGACGAGTGGCCAAAAAAAAGCCATTGCTTGAAGAAAAAATAAGCAAACACGTTGGTGTTCGCCAAAAGGCATGTGGGAGACTCCCCAAACCTATGGAAGAAGGAAGGTACTCTGGTCAGATGAGACAAAATATTTAGCTTTTTGGACATCAAGGAAAATGCTATGTCTGGCGCAAACCCAAATCCTCTCATCACCCCGGGGCGACAGGTAGCCTAGTGGTTAGAAAGTTGGGCCAGTATCCGAAAGATTGCTAGATTGAATCGCCGAGCTGACAAGGTAAAAATATGTTGTTCTGCCCCTGAACAAGGCAGTGAACCCACTGTTCCTAGGCCGTCATTGTAAATAAGAATTTGTTCTTAACTGACTTGCCAGGTTAAATAAAGGTTAAATTACAAATACATGTAAATAATTTAAATAACCCAAAGAACACCATCCCCACAGTGAAGCATGGTGGTGGCAGCGTCATGCTGTAGGGATGTTTTTCATCGGCAGGGACTGGGAAACTGGTCAGAATTGAGGGAATGATGGATGGTGATAAATACAGGGAAATTCTTGAGGGAAACCTGTTTGTCTTCCAGAGATTTGAGACTGGGACGGAGGTTCACCTTCCAGCAGGACAATGACCCTAAGCATACTACTAAAGCAACACTCAAGTGGTTTAAGGGGAAGCATTGAATTGTCTTCGAATGACCTAGTCAAAGCCCAGAGCTCAATCCAATTGAGAATCTGTGGTATGACTTAAAGATTGCTGTAATTACTGCAAAAGGTGGCTCTACGAAGTATTGACTTGGGGGGAGGGGGTGAATAATTATGCACGCTCAAGTTCAGTTTTTTTGTCTTATTTCTTGTTTGTTTCACAATAAAAAATATTTTGCATCTTCAAAGTGGTAGGCATGTTGTGTAAATCAAATGATAAACCCCCCCCCCCAAAAAAAATCTATTTTAATTCCAGGTTGTAAGGCTACAAAATAGGAAAATACTTTCGCAAGCCACTGTACTTGAGTAAAAGTAAAGATACCTTACTAGAAAATGACTCAAGTCAAAGTGAAAGTCACCCAGTAAAATACTACTTGAGTAAAAGTCTAAAAATATTTGGTTTTAAATATACTTAATTATCAAAAGTAAAAGTATAAATAATTTCAAATTCCTTATATTAAGCAATCCAGACGGCACCATTTTCTTGTTTTTTAAATTTACGGATAGCCAGGGTCACACTCCAACACTCAGACATAATTTACAAATGACGCATGTGTGAGTCCGCCAGGTCAGAGGCAGTAGGGATGAGCAGGGATGTTCTCTTGATAAGGGCATGAATTTGACAATTTTCCTGTCCTGCTAAGCATTCAAAACGTAACGAATACTTTTGGGTATCAGAGAAAATGTATGGAGTAAAAAGTGCATTATTTTCTTTTGAAATGTACTGAAGTACAAGCAAAAGTTGTCAAAAATATAAATAGTAAAGTACAGATACCAAAAAAACTACTTAAGTAAAAATACCATTAAAGTACTACTTAATGACTTTACACCACTGCTTTTGACTGCTTTAATACACAAGTGAATTTGTAATAATACTGTTGGTACCCTAAAATGGGGGGACTATTTTAAAAAAGTGCTGAAATTTCTAAACGGTTCACCCGATACGGATGAAAATACCTTCAAATGAAAGCTGACAGTCTGCACGTTAACCTCATATTCATTGTATTATTTCAAATCCAAAGTGATTGAGTACAGATCTGAAACCACAACAAAAATGGCACTGTCCCAATACTTTTGGAGCTCATTGTATTTTGTTGTGAGTAGGCACACGTGGCAACAACGCAGCTCAAATGTGATTTTTTTCACAGATCATGCTCGTTCTCCCCCTTCAGGCCCAATGTGTCAGTCCATCCGTCAGTATGTCCTCATCAAAGTGATTCCGTGGCTAAGCTGTGGACTTCAAACAAAAGGTCAAAGCCAGGGCTTCACTTAATGCTTAGCAATCATAACCATCAGCAATGTCAACATGCCATTGCCAGCTAAATTCCCCTTCCAAACAAACAAAAGAGTAGGGACACATTCCAAATGGAACCATGTTCCCTGTGTAGTGCACTACACCCCTATGGGGCCTGGTCAAACGTAGTGCATTAAATAGGGATTAGGGTGCCATTTGGGACGCACTCTAGGCCTGCAGTAAGCCTTCCCCATCAGGAAGAAAAAGGAGCTATTTATCACAACAATAGTGTTGGCAACAAAAACAATATGTCTATAAACAGGACTCATAATGTCACCTCCTACTCAAGATGGAAACAGGGTCTTCGTCCTAAATGGTACCCTGTTCCATACATAGTGCACTACATTTGACCAGGGTCCATAGGGCCCTAGTCAAAAGTAGTGCACGATGTAGGGAATAGGGTGCCATTTGGGACATGCCAATGCCTTGTGGCTACAATAATCAAATCTGTCGTGCACCTTTGGTCAACTCTCCAATACTGTAAATGCTGCCTGCTTCCTCAGCAACGAGTGTATAGACAAACAAAGTCATGCAGGCATGCACACACACACATACAGACACACAGAAAAACACACGCACACACACGCACATACTGACACACACAGAAAAACACACACAGACGGGTACATAGATATGGAACTGCCCTGCCAAATAGGGGTCAGCGCACTAACGAAGACCAATGGTGTCGCTTTGGCCTCAGGGCAAGCCAGCCTACTGAAGGACATCAAAATGAGGCAGCTGAATGAATAGGAGATCAGGATATACCGCGGGAAAATGTCCTTGTCTCACCTTGCTATCTAAAAATAAAAGCATTCATTGTAAGTCGCTCTGGATAAGAGCGTCTGCTAAATCAAGGGTTCCAAAACTATTTCACTTGGGGCCCCCGTTCCAGCATTAGGGAACATCCCACGGCCCCCATGTGAACGCGCACCACGCCTATTTCTACGGGCACAAGCACTGTTCATTACTCAAACTATTCACACCACTCTTGTTGGTGGAGAGAATGTTGCAGGTTTAAAGCGTATTTCCTACAATTCTACACATTGTCATTGGGTCCAAAGAAAATAGTGTAGTTTAAATGCAAATTTTCTTGCAGTCCTATACATTTTGCCATGTCTAATGTGTATTCATGTGATATTTGTGTGACAAAAAAATGAAAGCAATATCAATGGGCAAAAAAAAAAACGGAAGCTGTGATGGACTAGTTGATGTGGACACTTCTGACACGTTATAAATAGCCCTCTATAGTATGTAATGACTGAGATGGGCTAGATGATGTGGACATTTCTGACAGATTATAAATAGCCCTCTATAGTATGTAATGACTGAGATGACAAGAGGAACTGATGATGCACTACCTAATTTATAAATGGCAGCTTGTGCATTCTACTATTACAACTTTCAAGAGTAAATTTAAAGCTGGACTGAGTTCCATTAAAAAGGTTAATTTAGGGGGGGTACCTACGCCCCCCTTGCCGACCCCTCGCACCCTTAGGGGGTGTGGCCCACAGTTTGGGAACCACTGTGCTAAATGACTCAAATGTAAATGTACTACATTTGTTGTCAGGAACTGGCACAATCAAAAAAACTGCACACAAATATGAGAAAGGAAGTCAGAGGAAGAAGTCTGTCAAATATCTGTAAGAAATTCTAATCAACACTATCTGACATGATGACTCCTTGCTGTCCCCAGTCCACCTGGCTGTGCTGCTAATCCAGTTTCAACTGTTCTGCCTGTGATAATTATTATTTGACCATGCTGGTCATTTATGAACATTTGAACATCTTGGCCATGTTCTGTTATAATCTCCACCCGGCACAGCCAGAAGAGGACTGGCCACCCCACATAGCCTGGTTCCTCTCTAGGTTTCTTCCTGGGTTTTGGCCTTTCTAGTTTTTCCTAGCCACCGTGCTTCTACACCTGCATTGCTTGCTGTTTGGGGTTTTAGGCTGGGTTTCTGTACAGTACTTTGAGATATCAGCTGGTGTACGAAGGGCTATATAAATAAATTTGATTTGATTGGATTCTAATCAACCGTATCTGGAAGTTATTATAATCAACTGTATCTGGAAGTTATTCTAAACAACACTATCTGGAAGTTATTCTAATCAACCGTATCTGGAAGTTATTCTAATCAACCGTATCTGGAAGTTATTCTAATCAACCGTATCTGGAAGTTATTCTAATCAACCGTATCTGGAAGTTATTCTAATCAACAGTATCTGGAAGTTATTCTAATCAACCGTATCTGGAAGTTACTCTAATCAACCGTATCTGGAAGTTATTTGCTGTCTCTGCCTGGCCAGTTCCCCTCTTTCCACTGGGATTCTCTGCCTCTAACCCTATTACAGGGGCTGAGTCACTGGCTTACTAGGGCTCTTTCATACCGTCCCTAGGAGGGGTGCGTCACTTGAGTGGATTGAGTCACTTATGTGATCTTCCTGTCTGGGTTGGCGCCCCCCCTTGGGTTGTGCCATGGCGGAGATCTTTGTGGGCTATACTCGGCCTTGTCTCAGGAGGGTAAGTTGGGGGTTGAAGATATCCCTCTAGTGGTGTGGGGGCTGTGCTTTGGCAAAGTGGGTGGGGTTATATCCTTCCTGTTTGGCCCTGTCCGGGGGTGTCATCGGATGGGGCCACAGTGTCTCCTGACCCCTCCGGTCTCAGCCTCCAGTATTTATGCTGCAGTAGTTTATGTGTCGGGGGGCTAGGGTCAGTTTGTTATATCTGGAGTACTTCTCCTGTCCTATCCGGTGTCCTGTGTGAATTTAAGTATGCTCTCTCTAATTCTCTCTTTCTCTCTTTCTTTCTCTCTCTCTCTCGGAGGACCTGAGCCCTAGGACCATGCCTCAGGACTACCTGACATGATGACTCCTTGCTGTCCCCAGTCCACCTGGCCGTGCTGCTGCTCCAGTTTCAACTGTTCTGCCTGTGATTATTATTATTTGACCATGCTGGTCATTTATGAACATTTGAACATCTTGGCCATGTTCTGTTATAATCTCCACCCGGCACAGCCAGAAGAGGACTGGCCACCCCACATAGCCTGGTTCCTCTCTAGGTTTCTTCCTAGGTTTTGGCCTTTCTAGGGAGTTTTTCCTAGCCACCGTGCTTCTACACCTGCATTGCTTGCTGTTTGGGGTTTTAGGCTGGGTTTCTGTACAGTACTTTGAGATATCAGCTGGTGTACGAAGGTGTACGACGTATCTGGAAGTTATTCTAATCAACCGTATCTGGAAGTTATTCTAATCAACCGTATCTGGAAGTTATTCTAAACAACCGTATCTGGAAGTTATTCTAAACAACCGTATCTGGAAGTTATTCTAAATCAACACTATCGGAAGTTATTCTAATCAACACTATCTGGAAGTTATTCTAAACAACCGTATCTGGAAGTTATTCTAATCAATACTATCTGGAAGTTATTCTAAATCAACCGTATCTGAAAGTTATTCTAAATCAACCATATCTGGAAGTTATTCTAAATCAACACTATCTGGAAGTTATTCTAAATCAACCGTATCTCTAAGTTATTCTAATCAACCGTATCTGGAAGTTATTCTAAATCAACACTATCGGAAGTTATTCTAATCAACACTATCTGGAAGTTATTCTAAACAACCGTATCTGGAAGTTATTCTAATCAACACTATCTGAAAGTTATTCTAAATCCACTGTATCTGATGCCTATATCACTTCCGTTCCCATTCAATCTAACTGATATAAGCAGACTGCTTCAACGTTCCAGCAATAAGGTGAAATCCAAGATGTATAGCATGACATGAAGAAAAAAGAGGAGCCATGAAATAATGCAAAAATGATCCACGCAAAAGTAACCCTGTTCCTTCACATCTTCCCAATACTTTATTCCCTGATATAAGATCACTTCTTCTAAGATTCTAATCCTTTCCATCCAGTCCACATTGTTTTAAATGTGCTTGGAACTTCATGCCAAAATAAATGATTGAAATAGATGTATGTGATCAAACACTTCCTACACACATCCTGATTACACATGTCGTCAAAGATGACTGTACCATCGCAGCCAATCAAAGAGGCATTACAGTCCATGAACAATAACAACAATGAACAGTTTACATGTAGTCAGTCTGACTAGAGCTAAACGACATTCACAGTTGTCCCATATTTTAACCATTTGTTCATTGTTGTTATTGTTTTAGCACATTGATTGTGCTGTAAATCTATAAATATGAAATTAAACGTAAAAGCCACAGTCTGTGAGATTTTCAAAAATGTCATGTCATGACACACAGTACTTGAGTTGCAGTAATAACTTATGAGTAAAGTAGTACTTTACTGTAAGAAGCTTATCGTTTAAAAAAATTACATATGATTCATGTGTGTGTGGATGTGTTGTCATAGGAGACCTTGCAAGTAAATGATGTATGGTTATAGATCATCATGTAAATCATGTTTAAGCTAGAGATATCTGGGTTCTCAATCCACCGCATCTGCATATGTAACACATCCACATCTGTGTACTGTATTTAACACATCCACATCTCTCTACTGTATTTAACACATCCACGTCTGTCTACTGTATTTAACACATCCACATCTGTGCACTGTATTTAACACATCCACATCTGTCTACTGTATGCAACACATCCACATCTGTCTACTGTATTTAACACATCCACATCTGTCTACTGAATTTAACACATCCACATCTGTCTACTGTATTTAACACATCCGTATCTGTCTACTGTATTTAACACATCCGTATCTGTGTACTGTATTTAACACATCCACATCTGTCTACTGAATTTAACACATCCACATCTGTCTACTGAATTTAACACATCCACATCTCTCTACTGTATTTAACACATCCACATCTGTCTACTGTATTTAACACATCCACATCTGTCTACTGAATTTAACACATCCACATCTGTCTACTGAATTTAACACATCCACATCTGTTTACTGTATTTAACACATCCGCATCTGTCTACTGTATTTAACACATCCACATCTGTCTACTGAATTTAACACATCCACATCTGTCTACTGAATTTAACACATCCACATCTGTCTACTGAATTTAACACATCCACATCTCTCTACTGTATTTAACACATCCACATCTGTCTACTGTATTTAACACATCCACATCTGTCTACTGAATTTAACACATCCACATCTGTCTACTGAATTTAACACATCCACATCTGTCTACTGTATTTAACACATCCACATCTATCTACTGTATTTAACACATCCACATCTGTCTACTGTATTTAACACATCCACATCTGTCTACTGTATTTAACACATCCACATCTGTCTACTGAATTTAACACATCCACATCTGTCTACTGTATTTAACACATCCACATCTGTCTACTGTATTTAACACATCCACATCTGTCTACTGAATTTAACACATCCACATCTGTCTACTGTATTTAACACATCCACATCTGTCTACTGTATTTAACACATCCACATCTATCTACTGTATTTAACACATCCACATCTGTCTACTGTATTTAACACATCCACATCTGTCTACTGTATTTAACACATCCACATCTGTCTACTGTATTTAACACATCCACATCTGTCTACTTTATTTAACACAACAACATCTGCAGTGAAAGGCGACAGAGCTAGAGCGCTGTTTGTCAGACCATGAGACGGCCTTCTCACAAAATGGTCTGTAGTGTACAGACGCTTTGGCATAAACTATTATGGAAAGATGAGACTCCCACGAACACGTCCATGTCAGTAGTTTTGTTTTCGGACGCCCACAGACCTCACAAGACTTGTCTGAAGGTCACCCGGTACCAGTCCAAAAAAGTTATGGAAGTATAAATGGAGAATGTTTAGCGACAAAAATAAGGGGTTAAATACATATACAAAAAAACATATATGTTTCCTGATCTTTCTTATATCAGATATAGGACAGACACTTCAGAACAAACTTCATTTAGATTTTTTGGGGGGGACTATCTGTTGTTCTATGTAGTGCATCTGTTATGCGATGTGTTTGTATGGGCTAATAGCAGTAAGGACAAAGATTAAAAATACAATGCCTTGCAAAAGTATTCATTCCCCTTGACGTTTTCCCTATTTTGTTGCATTATAACCTGTAATTTAAACTGATTTCTATTTGGATTTCATGTAATGAACATACAGAAAATAGAAAATGGAGAAGTGCTGCGTGCATATGTATTCACCCTTTGTTATGAAGCCCCTAAATAAGATCTGGTGCAACAAATTACCTTGAAGTCACACAATTTGTTAAATAAAGTCCACCTGTGTGAAATCTAAGTTTCACATGATCTGTCACATGATCTCAGTATAAATACACCTGTTCTGAAAAGCCCCAGAGTCTGCAACACCACCAAGCAAGCGGCACCATGAAGAACAAGGAGCTCTCCAAACAGGTCAGGGACAAAGTTGTGGAGGAGTACAAATCAGGGTTGGGTTACAAAAAAATTCAAAAACTTTGAACACCCCAAAGAGCTCCATTAAATCCATTATAATAAAAGCTGCAGTAAATCATTCTCTCTACTATTATTCTGACATTTCACATTCTTAAAAGTAAGTGGTGATCCTAACTGACCCAAGACAGGCAATTTTTACTAGGATTAAGTGTCAGGAATTGTAAAAAACTGAGTTTAAATGTATTTGGCTAAGGTGTATGTAAACTTTGGATTTCAACTGTTTATACCTGTTCTGAAAGGCCCCAGAGTCTGCAACACAACTAAGCAAGCAGCACCACCAAGCAAGCTGCACCATGAAGACCAAGGAGCTCTCCAAACAGGTCAGGGACAAAGTTGTGGAGAAGTACAGATCAGGGTTGGGTTATAAAAAAAAAATCTGAAACTTTGAACATCCCACAGAGCACCACTAAATCCATTATACATTTTTTTTTGGAAAGAATATGGCACCACAACAAACCAGCCAAGAGAGGGCCACCCACCAAAACTCACGGACCGGGCAAGGAGGACATTAATCAGAGAGGCAACAAAGAGATGAAAGATAACCCTGAAGGAGCTGCAAAGCTCCATGGTGGAGATTGGAGTATCTGTCCATAGGACCACTTTAAGTCGTACACTCCACAGAGCTGGGCTTTACAGAAGAGTGGCAAGAAAAAGCCAATGCTTAAAGAAGAAAATAAGCAAACACATTTGGTGTTCACCAAAAGACATGTGGGAGACTCCCCAAACATATGGAAGAAGGTACTCTGATCAGATGAGACTAAACCCAACACCTCTCATCTCTCCGAGAACACCATCCCCACAGTGAAGCATGGTGGTGGCAGCATCATGCTGTGGAGATGTTTTTAATCGGCAGGGACTGGGAAACTGGTCAGAATTGAAGGAATGATGGATGGGACTAAATACAGGGAAATTCTTGAGGGAAACCTGTTTCAGTCTTCCAGAGATTTGAGACTGGGGCAGGGGTTCACCTACCAGCAGGACAATGACCCCAAGGGGAAGGTCATTAAGGGGAAACTTTTAAATTTTTTATATTTTTATACTTCAAGAGGTCTTAAAATTAAAAAATAAAATAAACAATTCCATGTAGCTTAGACAGGATTTAGACTAAATGCTTAAACATTGAAGTTATTCCTTGATCACTACAGATATATCACTACAGATATATCATGGAAATCACAAGTCCATGTGAAAATGTCATGGGATGCATTTGCTCGATTGCTTACGTTTTTTGTTGGTGGCCCACTGTTTGGTGGTATGCACATCTCACAGAGTGTGGCTTTAACTGAGTCTAAGACATCTTGTATCTGCAATGAAACAAACGAATACAGCTTGAGACAAAGGTTGTGTCACCAAACAGTATGCTCTAACACTATGATCTATACATTTAAAATGTAAAATGTAATTCTTTTTTTGCACACATGTTTAATGATTAGTGTCTTGTAAGCTCTTATGAGCTGGGCACCAAATGCTGTATGACACTGAAATAAAATGAATGAATGAATCATTCAGTCAATCAATCAACCAAGCATATACAGTAGAGTAAATGCAATACTCTCTTGGTTTATAATGTCTTTAAACCTGCTAGTTTATAATGGTTAGAACCCTGCTTTACTATATCTAATTAACAAACTGACAAGTAGTTACTACAATAAGGGTGTAAAAGTATGAATTTAATTTCCCCCCTTAAACAATAGGTTCCATATTCTAAGAATCTAGACCTTCGGTTCAGATTGTATCCGAATGCCTCTAACTGACAATGGGTTCTACGAGTTCACATGTATCATTAGAAGTTGTGAGTAGCTGTAAACACAGAACAAGAATGTCATTCTGTCCATGGCTGTAAGCTTCTAGCTCCTGAATGTGGTTCAGCGTCAACATTGAACTTCTTAAAAGGCTCTTGAGATGGAATAACCACTTTCATATCTCTGCTATAGATGAATCTGAATGGAAACCTTGGAACACCTTTCTGTTTCAACCTGTAATAGATTTGTCCCGACACCAGTATTGCGACACTCAGAAGTATCGTGTCAAGGAAACAAAACGGCTTCATTTCTTTAGAAAATATATTACAGCCTTCTGTTGTCATCCAGAGTCACATTCGTTTTTTAACAAGCAATATAACTCAATGTTTAGCATACTGCAGGTTTTTAAAGACCATAGAAGGTTTTTTAAAGACCATCTGCTTTGTGTTTCCTTCTTTGTTGCAATGGAAAATGTATATTGTGATAACCCTATTAGGTAACGTTTCACCCCAGTGAATAGACTAGATGGATTCTGGATTCACATGGAGTACAATAAGAAAAGTGGATCCATGCATATTACTGTACAGGAGTTTTGACCGAACCACCATCAAGTCTTAAAACAGGAGAGGGGCAAGTACAGGGCCTTCAGAAAGTATTCACACCCTTTTACGTTTTCCACATTTTGTTGTGTTACAAAGTGGAATTAAAATTGATTTCATTGTCATTTTTAGGTCAACGATCGACACAAAATACTCTGTCAAAGTATGGAAAATAAAATACTAATATATATTAATTAGATAAGTATTCAACCCCTTGAGTCAATACATGTTAGAATCCCCTTCGGCAGTGATTACAGCTGTGAGTCTTTCTGGGTAAGTCTAAAGAGCTTTACACACCTGGATTGTAGAATATTTGCCCATTATTCATTAAAAAAAAATATTCAAGCTCTATCAAGTTGGTTGCTATACATTCATTGTCATGTCATGCCATAGAATGTCAAGACTACTTAAGTAAAATCTGTAACTAGGCCACTCAGGAACGTTCAATGTCATCTTGGTAAGCAACTCCAGCGTACATTTGCCCCTGTGTTTTAGGTAATTGACCTGCTGAAAGGTGAATTTGTCTCCCAGTGTCTGTTGGAAAGCAGACTAAACAAAGTTTTCCTCTATGATTTTGCCTAAGCTTAGTTATCTCTATTCTGTTTATTTTTTATCAACAACAAAAAACTCCCTAGTCCTTGCAGATGAAAAGCATAACCATAATGTGATGAAGCTACCACCATGCTTGAAAATATGAAGAGTGGTACTCAGTCATGTGTTGTATTGGATTTGCCCCAAACATAACACTTTGTATTCTAGAATTTTTTCCCAGTTTTACTTTAGTGCCTTATTGCAAACAGGATTATGTTTTGAGATATTTGTATTCGGTACAGGCTTTCTTCTTCTCACTCATTTATGTAAGTATTGTGGAGTAACTACAATATTGTTGATTCATCCTCAGTTATGTCCTATCACAGCCTTTAAACTCTGTAATTGTTTTAAAATCTCATTGGGCCTCATGGTGAAAGCCATGAGTGGTTCCAAATTGTCACATGCTTTGTTAACAGGTGTAGACTAACAGTAAGATTGCTTACTTATGGGTCCTTCCCAACAATGCAGAGAGATACAACAACAAAAAATACATACAAATATCAAGACAAGGAAACAGTTCTGAAGGACACCTGTATCTTTGTAGTGACTGGGTGTATATACACACCATCCAAAGTGTAATTAATAACTTCACCATGCTCAAAGGGATGTTCAATGTCTGTTTTCTTCACCCATCTATCAATCGGTGCCCTTCTTAAAAAAACATTGGAAAGCCTCCCTGGTCTTTGTGGTTGAACCTGTGCTTAAATCCACTGCTCGACTAATTCTATGTGTGGGGTACAGAAATGAGGTAGTCATTCAAAGTCCATGCAACTTATTATGTGACTCATTAAGCACATTTTTACTCCTGAACTTATTTAGTGTTGCCATTACAAAGGGGTTGAATGCAGCTTTTAATTTTTTGTTCATTTCTAAACATTAAAAAAACTACAGAATTCCACAATATGGGTTATTGTGTGTAAAACAGTGACACAACATCTAAATGTAATCAATGTTAAATTCAGGCTGTAACAACAACATGTGTAAAAAGGTCAAGGGGTGTGAATACTTTCTGAAGGCACTGTAAGTACTGTGAACGGGATAAATAAAGCTTTCAGCATTTGAATCATGAACTTAAGAGAAATAAATGTTAAGGGTCAGAAGAGATGCGCAGCAACATAAAATATACAGTACACGATGTATGAATTTCAAAAGGAGGCCTTGGAGTGAATTGAGAGAGAGAGAAAAAACTCTGAGGAACATAGTCTTATTTTCTTTCCCTCAACAATAGATCTATGGAAAGTGATGCTTTGGATTGGATTTTTTCAATCTGCTGGATCATTTTTTTTTCAGTGTAAGTGCATCTCCCTGCATGTCAATGGAGTCACGAGTGCATCTTGTATCTCAATATTAGATGTGGTATACAGTAGTAAGCTACCTCCAGAAAACCAGTGTGGAAATAGGAAGCAGGGGGGTTCTCAAATCATAGAAGACTAAGGAATTTCATTACCCAAATGTATCGAACGAAGCTGCCAGGTTATTGCGATGTGAGTGACCATTTAGTGAAAAACATATTTCATTAGCAAATGAATGGCCGGAGTAGGACAGCCTTGGCATCTTTGCTGAGTTGGATGAAGAAGAAGTCAGAAAAAAATGTGTTGTAAATGACCAGTGCTGATAAAAGGCACGCTGGCCATATTTAATACTAGATGGCTCTAATTAAAGTACTTGATATCCTTAGCGATGGTTGAGTCCGGCAACACCACCACCCAGTGACTATTAATAGTCCTGGCTTGTGCTTCATGGAGAGCAAAAATTCTGGGTAATTTTATTAATAAAATAATTGCTCTTTCTTTCCCGCCTGCTATGCCTCGACCACATTTATATATCAGCACCTTGCTTGCCTCACCACACTCTCCAGCAATGAATGATTTTAAAATGCATGAATCCTTTGTCGCTCTCCCTCTCCCCCTATTTTCCCTTTCTCCCTCTCCCCCTATTTTCCCTTTCTCCCTCTATTTTTCCCTTTTCTCTCTCTCTCTCTCCCTCTCTTTTCCCCCCTTGCTCTATCCCCCTCATCTCCCCCTCTTTTCCACCCTTCTCCTCCCTTCTCTCCACCTATTTTCTGCCCCTTCTCTCCCCCCTTTTCCACCCCTTCTCTCCCCCTCTTTCCCCCCCTTCTCTCCTCCTCTTTTTTCCCCATTTCTCTCTCTCCTTCCAGCTCGTTCTTTTGAGCTCATCTTTGCTCGGTCGGTTTGTCTGTCTGTCTGCCTATCCATCTGTTTCTCCATCTTCACTCCGCCCCCCCCCCCCTCTCTCCTCTTCTCATTCTCTCTCTAAGTCTGACTAAGTCCCATAATGGATCCTGGCTGAAGAGATAGACTGCTGTCCCCTAAGAGAAATAATACAGATGCAGACAGAGGGATTCTAACACTGCCTTTATAAGAAGAACCATTCAGATCAGAGTTCAAAATACGAAATTCAATTGCAAATGACTGAATTCAGACAGACATGAGTATGCAGTAAAATGTATACAAGAACCATCTCTATTTCTTTTGCAGTTGGCATAAAAATTCCATCTGATTTGATAGCACAGCACGTCTTATCCTTTCCAATCCTAACTTGTCATACAAATCAAATCACAATCAACTCACACGTAAGACATGAATCATGTCTAGAGCAAAATAATTAAACTGTAATGTTAGTGTTCTTCCCCTAAACACACAAAAAACTCTCAAAGTCTTACCTTTCCAACATAGAGAGGTTCTGTGCCTGTGTACTCCTCCACCACAAAGAACTGGTTCCACACCCATCCCCTCTTCACTCGTTCATGGGACATGAGCTCCTGCTCCTTAGTTTCTCCCTTGGCCATGCCACTAGTCCTCTCCGACCATCCACAACTACAGCAATGCAAAAGCCAAAGGGCCGTCAACAGGCTATATGCTCCCAGTCTCCAAGAGGGAGCCATTTTGGAAAATCCTGCTTGGCTCTACATGTGACGGGGATTTCCAAAGAGGTGAAAAGAGTCCTCAAACCGGCAATGTTGAAGAAATGAAAGCCAGAGGCCAACCAAAATCTCTGTTCTAGGACACTTGATTAATCCACAAGATTCTTAAGTATTCTATTGTCTTAAATAGTTCTATTGTCTTAAATAGTTCCAACTCAGGACGCAGGGCATGCCATGGCACATCATGACTTTGGATAGGCTACAGAAGGTTTTTTCTCTGTGCAGAAGAAACTTGGCAAATCATTTTGAACCAGCCTTATCTTTCCCATGTTATCTTCTCCATCTGGTTTTTCCCTGACTTATCTCACCTGTTCGTCTACACTGGTATCAAATTAATTAGGGTAACAGAGATGTGTTTTGTTACTGTGCAAGTGAAAACTGCATTCAAGATTTCCAAGACAAACTTTCCCATATGTTCTAAGGCAGCTTCAATCTTTCAATCTTTACCACAAGTATTGTGGTGAAGGGAGTGGGCCTGACATAGATTTTTTTTTAACTCCCTAATAATTAAAATTGACACTTTCAATCCATACGTGGTAATTTACTTGATTCCAATATATTAATAATACATTAATTTGGGAAATCATTTAATGGATAGGGTCCTTTGAGAAGATCATGGGACCGATAACCACTGAAATGGCATTTGTATAATTGTCAAGGACAATGTGGGTTTTACCTGGTATGACAAGGTTCAAATCTTACAGAAACCCATAGTGAGATACCCAAGGCTATCTCCAAACTATTAGAACTGATTCTCACTCAAATGCTTAGTTATCTTTCTCAATATCTTTGTTCTCTATTTTCAAACTCATTAGCAATGGATTTCAAAGAAAAGTGGATCATTCTGATACTCGGGTCCTCAGATACAAAGGTTCTCTCCAGATCCAGGATCCTAGGGTTGTGTGTATGGTCCAGCTGCCATCTCTTGTCACTTCATTCCAGTATTAGAGAACAGTATCCTTCAGGAGACTCCATTGGCTCAGATCTTATTTTGTCCATTATTCTTCTGGATGATTCAGGCAGTGAGAGGACCCCCATAAAGTGCTGAGAGTAGTGGCAAAACCTGCAAAAGACCAAAAAGAATAGCATAGGTTACCATCACATTTTCCTGTAGAACAGAGACGGAATCCATCACTGGTTGGGCTTTAACACTGCAGGGTCTTTCATCACACAGTATATGAAATTGTATACATTTTCCAACCGCGCACTGCAAACAAAACGTGTTCAAGCCTGAACTCATTTATCTTTTTATTAGCTCTTCACAACTCGAGCCACAATAATGAAAATGGGTTTGTTTTTCTTCGGATTATCTGGAGTGAACTGTTTTCAGCTGGTCTGTTGTTGTGCCCGACAAGAAACCCGAACAATGTGCTCTAAGAGCGATGGCGCAGTACTGTACGAGGGCAGGGAGCGCCAGGTGTGTGGAGGGGAGGATGCTGTAGAATAGAGGGAAGAGAGAAAGAGAGGGATGGTTCTTCTTCATGAGCCAGGCCACAAGCATCTGTCTGCTTTAGTCCGGCCAACCAAGCGGCCCTAACCCCGGCCAGCTGATTAATTGCATGAGGGAACACTAATTGGATAAAAGTATTAATTCAATCCATCACGGCAACAGCCCCCTAATGCCTCAAACAAACACTGCTGAGAGAGGCGGGAGTAGTAAAGAGGCGGTACGTTGCGGCGAGGCGTTGCAAAGAAAGTAGATAAGAGGAGGTGCGTTGAGGTGCGTTGCGGCAAGGCAGTGCATTGCGGCAAGGTGGTGCGTTGTGGGAGTAGATAAGAGATGGTGCGTTGCTGCGAGGCGGGAGTAGATAAGAGGCGGTGCATTGCGTCAAGGCGGGAGTAGATAAGAGGCGGTGCATTGCGTCGAGGCGATAAGAGACGGTGCGTTGCTGCGAGGCTGGAGTAGATAAGAGGCAGTGCGTTGCAGAAGTAGATAAGAGGCAGTGCGTTGCGGGAGTAGATAAGAGGCGGTGCGTTGCGGGAGTAGATAAGAGGCAGTGCATTGCGGGAGTAGATAAGAGGCGGTGCGTCGAGGCTGGAGTAGATAAGAGGCGGTGCGTTGCGGGAGTAGATACGAGGCAGTGCGTTGCGGGAGTAGATACGAGGCAGTGCGTTGCGGGAGTAGATAAGAGGCGGTGCGTTGCGGTGTGGCGGGAGTAGATAAGAGGCAGTGCGTTGCGGGAGTAGATAAGAGGCGGTGCGTTGCGGTGTGGCGGGAGTAGATAAGAGGCGGTGTGTTGCGGTGTGGCGGGAGTAGATAAGAGGCGGTGTGTTGCGGTGTGGTGGGAGTAGATAAGAGGCGGTGCGTTGCGGTGTGGTGGGAGTAGATAAGAGGCGGTGTGTTGCGGTGTGATGGGAGTAGATAAGAGGCAGTGCGTCGAGGCTGGAGTAGAAAAGAGGCGGTGCATTGCATCGAGGTGGGAGTAGATAAGAGGCGGTGTGTTGCGGTGTGGTGGGAGTAGATAAGAGGCGGTGCGTTGCGGTGTGGTGGGAGTAGATAAGAGGCGGTGCGTTGCGGTGTGGTGGGAGTAGATAAGAGGCGGTGTGTTGCGGTGTGATGGGAGTAGATAAGAGACGGTGCTTTGCGGTGTGATGGGAGTAGATAAGAGACAGTGATTTGCGGTGTGATGGGAGTAGATAAGAGGCGGTGTGTTGCGGTGTGTGGGAGTAGATAAGAGGCGGTGTGTTGCGGTGTGTGGGAGTAGATAAGAGGCGGTGTGTTGCGGTGTGATGGGAGTAGATAAGAGGCGGTGTGTTGCGGTGTGATGGGAGTAGATAAGAGGCGGTGTGTTGCGGCGAGGTGGGAGTAGATAAGAGGCGGTGTGTTGCGGTGTGTGGGAGTAGATAAGAGGCGGTGTGTTGCGGTGTGATGGGAGTAGATAAGAGGCGGTGTGTTGCGGTGTGTGGGAGTAGATAAGAGGCGGTGTGTTGCGGTGTGATGGGAGTAGATAAGAGGCGGTGTGTTGCGGTGTGTGGGAGTAGATAAGAGGCGGTGTGTTGCGGTGTGTGGGAGTAGATAAGAGGCGGTGTGTTGCGGCGAGGTGGGAGTAGATAAGAGGCGGTGTGTTGCGGTGTGATGGGAGTAGATAAGAGGCGGTGTGTTGCGGCGAGGTGGGAGTAGATAAGAGGCGGTGTGTTGCGGTGTGATGGGAGTAGATAAGAGGCGGTGTGTTGCGGCGAGGTGGGAGTAGATAAGAGACGGTGTGTTGCGGTGTGATGGGAGTAGATAAGAGGCGGTGTGTTGCGGCGAGGTGGGAGTAGATAAGAGGCGGTGTGTTGCGGTGTGTGGGAGTAGATAAGAGGCGGTGTGTTGCGGCGAGGTGGGAGTAGATAAGAGGCGGTGTGTTGCGGTGTGATGGGAGTAGATAAGAGGCGGTGTGTTGCGGTGTGATGGGAGTAGATAAGAGGCGGTGTGTTGCGGCGAGGTGGGAGTAGATAAGAGGCGGTGTGTTGCGGCGAGGTGGGAGTAGATAAGAGGCGGTGTGTTGCGGCGAGGTGGGAGTAGATAAGAGGCGGTGTGTTGCGGTGTGATGGGAGTAGATAAGAGGCGGTGTGTTGCGGTGTGATGGGAGTAGATAAGAGGCGGTGTGTTGCGGCGAGGTGGGAGTAGATAAGAGGCGGTGTGTTGCGGCGAGGTGGGAGTAGATAAGAGGCGGTGTGTTGCGGCGAGGTGGGAGTAGATAAGAGGCGGTGTGTTGCGGTGTGATGGGAGTAGATAAGAGGCGGTGTGTTGCGGCGAGGTGGGAGTAGATAAGAGACGGTGCTTTGCGGTGTGTGGGAGTAGATAAGAGGCGGTGTGTTGCGGCGAGGTGGGAGTAGATAAGAGACGGTGCTTTGCGGTGTGTGGGAGTAGATAGCTTTGCGGCGAGCCTGTATCGCAGGAAGAGGTTGTGATTAATGGGCTTTGTGAAACCTTAAGAACGGGAAAAAAATACATTTTAGTGTGTCTGTGGTGTCACCACCTCAAGGCGAAGAGATTGCAGCACCAGTGGGAGGAAGAAGTCGAGGAAAGCTGTTTCGAGCTGCTTCAGGACAGCAGTTGTTTAACCTACTGTGCCTTTGTGCTAGCTGGGTGAAGCTCTCCAATATTTCTCGATGCCTACAAGCTATTATTTTTATTTGTTTCTGTAAAATTATTCAAATTCAGACTGAGGTCAAACGAACAATGTGCCTGGTATTTGCAATTGAGCTCTGTGAATGAAGCCAAAGAATAGGAAGTAGGAAAGCATAGTTTTAAAGGCCTCTCGGTTTTGAGACAGAGTTTTGAGGCTGGGCTTTGTGGCAGGGTTGAGAGGCTGGGCTTTGTGGCAGGGTTTTGAGGTACGTTTTGAGGCAGGGCTTTGTGGCAGGGTTGAGAGGCTGGGCTTTGTGGCAGGGTTTTGAGGTATGTTTTGAGGCACGTTTTGAGGCAGAGCTTTGTGGCCAGGTTTTGTGGCAGGGCTTAGAGGCAGGGCTTTGTGGCAGGGTTTAGAGGCAGGGCTTTGTGGCAGGGCTTTGTGGCAGGGTTTAGAGGCAGGGCTTTGTGGCAGGGTTTAGAGGCAGGGTTTTGTGGCAGGGTTTAGAGGCAGGGCTTTGTGGCAGGGTTTTGCATCGCATGTGTGTAGCTATTGTAGGTATGAGACACTCTCCCTGAACACATATTGAACTCTAAAATGTAAATTCCAACATGGCCTTGAATAACAATGACCAAGTTGTGTAAGGAAAACACAATTATATATACCTGTAGATATTGTATACAAAGTACAACATCTGCGAAGTCTGAACATACGGTATATTTACATAATCAGATACCACTCTGTGATATATACAGCCCAACCATGAATAAAATGCATGGCATCATAGCCGACTGCACAGTTGCGTTGTTAGATGCTTTCCATTTGATTGTGTCATGTATTTGGTTGTGAAAAGCTGTGATCTGATAGCTTTGTTTTCAGTCTTGTATAATACTGAGTACTATCAGCACTACCGTTTGTCCCTCAGTCTTGCATCTATGAACTATTGTGATGTTAAAAGGTTATGACGTGTGACATTTAGAGGAAGAAGAGGCAAAGATGACTCAAGTCACAATTCAACATGACTTTTTGATCCAATGGAAAACCTTGACATCTAAGGAGGGAAAAAACTCAATTAGAAATAAACAGAGTAAGAGAAAAATAAATGCAATGAAAGGAAAAGATTAAATCCAATTTAATATGGTAAAATGAATCATTTACGTCGTCCATATTGAACAAAAGTCGTCCAAGTCTTTTTGCTCGACTTTAATTGATCCAAAATATTATTTTTCATGTCTCCAATTAGACTCGTATGTTTTAGCTAAAGAGCTGACTTCAAAGTTAAAGTCGTTGTTTATGCCTTTCCGCCTCAAAGGCAAACGGCTTGGGGAGAAAAACCCAGATTAAATCATTTTTTGCCTATCTACGCTTACCCTGCCCCCTTAACTCGAGATATTTTAACTGTGTGCTTGGCAGTGCGTATATGATTAATTAGAAACCATTTGTATCAAAAACTTTTCTGGGTGAACGTACAGCTCTGAAGTTGCTCTCTAACCGAAACATTTGCTTGACTCCAAACCAAACCGCTTGGCATTTCAAAACAGCAACCAGACTGCCAAATTCTTGTTTTTCTAGCTCACTCTGGGAATTTCATTAAGTGCGTATGCATTTACTCTTAATGAGGTCCAAAAAAAGTATAACACCCTAATGAGTTGGAGAGAGAGAGAAAGCGCACGATAGAGGGAAGTCTCGTTCTCTATCGCAACTTGGCCACACAAGAGAGGTCGTGGAAGCTCGTTGCTAGTAGCCGGGCTAATTAGCGCTGTGTCAATTAAAGACCTTCCAAGCAGGGGCAAGCCAGCTAGCCGATACAGTACAGTCGCAAGGCATCTCTTTCACCCCAAAAGCTATTAGCAAGCTCTGCAGTCATTCGTGAAATTTTAGGGCAGTGGATTGATTCTTAAACATGGCTGCGGTTTCACATCAGTGGCCGTGCCCAGAGCAGGCCCCCTGACAGCTGGCAAGCGGCAGATGACGGACTGGGAGACTGATCACTGCAAAGTGATGGGCGTGGGGCCAGTGACCGGGCGACAGGCCCTCTCAGTCACTCCCCCCCACCCCTCCATTACGCCCATCAGCTCTCGCTTTCTCTCAGTCCCTCTCATCCTTCTCTTTTCTCACTTTGTCATCTTTCTCTCAATCCTCCTCTTCTTCTACTGTCACCACCTCCCCATCTCATACTCTTCACCTACTGTCTCCACCTCCCCATCTCATCCTCTTCACCTATTGTCTCCACCTCCCCATCTCATCCTCTTCACCTCCCCATCTCATCCTCTTCACCTACTATCTTCACCTCCCCATCTCATCCCCTTCACCTACTGTCTCCACCTCCCCATCTCCTCCTCTTCTCCTACTACTGTCTTCACCTCCCCATCTCCTCCTCTTCTCCTACTACTGTATTCACCTCCCCATCTCATCCTCTTCCCCGACTACTGTCTCCACCTCCCATCTCCTCCTCTTCTCCTACTACTGTCTCCTCCTCTTCTCCTACTACTGTCTTCACCTCCCCATCTCCTCCTACTATCTTCACCTCCCCATCTCATCCCCTTCACCTACTGTCTCCACCTCATCCTCTTCACCTACCGTCTCCACCTCCCCATCTCCTCCTCTTCTCCTACTGTCTCCAACTCCCCATCTGCTCCTCTTCTCCTACTGTCTCTACCTCCCATCTCCTCCTCTTCTACTGTCTCCAACTCCCCATCTCATCCTCTTCACCTACTGTCTCCACCTCCCCATCTCATCCTCTTCACCTACTGTCTCCACCTCCCCATCTCATTCTCTTCACCTACCGTCTCCACCTCCCCATCTCATCTTCCTCTTCTTCTACTGTCTACACGTCCCCATCTCATCCTCCTCTTCTCCTGTCTCCACGTCCCCATCTCATCCTCTTCTCACACATTATCCTCCACCTCTCCCTCAGTCTCCTCCTCTCTACCGCTCCCTCTGGTTCTCTTCTAATATCATTCCATACTCTTCCTCTCTCCGCCTCTGCAGCTGAAGCCTTCTATGGTGGTTTAATATAACACTTTAATAGTAAAAACTCATCCTTACTTCTTATCCTGCTGACTTTTAACAGTCTATCCCTTTCTGTCTCTCACTTTCTTAGTCTCCATTTGACTCCATTTATCTCCCTAAGTCTCCTCTCCCTTTCACTCACTTCCTCTCCCAAACTCTCCCTACGACTTCCTTTCTCTCGCTACGGCTCCCAACCTCTCCCTACGACTTCCAACCTCTCCCTACGACTTCCTTTCTCTCCCTTCCTCTCCCTACTTCTCCCTACGGCTCCCTTTCTCTCCCAACGGCTCCCTTTCTCTTCCTACGGCTCCCTTTCTCTCCCTACTTCTCCCTTTCTCTCCCTACTTCTCCCTTTCTCTCCCTACGTCTCCCTACGTCTCCCTTTCTCCCCCTACGTCTCCCTTTCTCCCCCTACGGCTCCCTTTCTCCCCCTACGGCTCCCTTTCTCTCCCTACGGCTCCCTTTCTCCCTTTCTCTCCCTACGGCTCCCTTTCTCTCCCTACGGCTCCCTTTCTCTCCCTACGGCTCCCTTTCTCTCCCTTTCTCTCCCTACGGCTCCCTTTCTCTCCCTACGGCTCCCTTTCTCTCCCAACGTCTCCCTTTCTCTCCCAACGTCTCCCTTTCTCTCCCTACGGCTCCCTTTCTCTCCATTCTACAATTACATTTTTAGGTTTTTAGAGCCATCTGCTTTTCTCTTCCAGTCATGTTATTCCCTTTGCATGTTTAATTTTCTACCCTGCATTACTCCATCTCTCAAAACTTGTCCCTCTACATCATGCTCCTCCTCTTCATCCTGCTCCTCCTCTCTTAATGATGCTCCTCTCTTCATCATGCTCCTCCTCCTCTCTGCAACTCTTCATCATGCTCCTTTCTCTCATCTCACTTGGTTAATTGTTGTGTACACTAGTGAGGTTCCCTGTACAACAAGCGAGTAAAAAACATTTTCTGAGTTAAGATGAAAGCAGAGATTCACTGGTCAGATTTTTTTTTTATTCACTTAATGTAAGCCTATGCAACATTAAACTATTAAAAACAGTACTGTAGCAATGATGGTTGTACAGTAGGTTATAGGCCCAACATATTATTACTGCATATTGGCTTTGCATGAATTGCCATTTAAAATTATATTTCAAAGTTTGAGGTACTGTAGACTATATGATCTCATCGGTAATAGATGAGTATTATTTGTGAGGCACAGCTGAGTGAGCGTACATTTAAATAATTTGTTTTTTATTTTACTGGGCTGATGGTGCGTGTATCTGATGGTCAGTCTCAGCGGAAGGAGAGAGCAGCAGACTGAGGGTCAGTCTCAGCGGAGGGAGAGAGCAGCAGACTGCGGGTCAGTCTCAGCGGAGGGAGAGAGCAGCAGACTGCGGGTCAGTCTCAGCGAATGGAGAGAGCAGCAGACTGAGGGTCAGTCTCAGCAGAGTGAGAGAGCAGCAGACTGAGGGTCAGTCTCAGCGGAGGGAGAGAGCAGCAGACTGCGGGTCAGTCTCAGCGGAGGGAGAGAGCAGCAGACTGCGGGTCAGTCTCAGCGAAGGGAGAGAGCAGCAGACTGAGGGTCAGTCTCAGCAGAGTGAGAGAGCAGCAGACTGCGGGTCCGCCCCTCAACATCCCTCCGCTCTCCCTTTCCTCCACTGACACTGACCAAAAAGGGACACCGTCTTCCAGATGATGGCAAAACTCAAGTTGCAACTTCTACCTCATGTACAAATTCATGTTGTAACGCCAATGAACAGAGAAAGTGAAATATTCCTCCATATTAAAAAAAGACCCAAGCTGCTAATAAAAACTCAAGCATATGGATACACTTTCCTACTCATTCATTTCAGCTGCACTGCTAGTTGTAGTGCTGAGCGGAAATAGGAAGAACAAACATGTTATTGCTCATGAAAGTGTTGATTACAAAGTGCTGAGTAAGAACTTGAAACTCAGTCATAAAAACAGCAGCTCTTTGCTGTATTCATTGACAGTCTCTCTCTAGTTTTAAAAGTTTTGAAAACACACAGTATCAACTTTGCTGTAGTTTTATTTTCTGCCTGCTACGTTACTGCAGACACAGTCATCTGAGCCATCCAATTGGCCAGTGGTAGGCCTATAGTGCAATTGATTTGCACTCTGGGCCCGCCGGGAAAGCAGAGTTTTTACTTTCAGACACATGAAATGGTTCAAAATGGTAATGCATTGCAAGACAACTTTTTTTTTTTTAAACAGGAACTCAATGGGTTTTTTTTTACAGAAGTGTTTGAGATCGACTAGAAATGCCTTGGAGATCAACCAGTTGATTGACCGGTTGGTGACCGTCTTTAAGCACACGGCTGACATCCCTAGTGTCACTGCAACATCACCACATCGCTCCTTTAACAACGTGTCATTTCAGGGAAACAAGAAATAGACTGAATTGATTACAATCTAAGGGGGAAGGATTATGTTCAGAAGCTAATAGCTAATAGGTATCACATAACCCTCCTTTAACCCCCACCCCCCTCTCCCTCCTCCTGTGTTTTTTATATTACTCATTTTGATTTCTCCACCGATTAAGTATCTGCTCAACACTGTCCCTACACGTCCCCCATACCCTCCTCCTTCGCTTTTCCACTCCCCCTATCTCGTATCAGATGGATGAAAGCGATCATCAAAGCAGGACCCACAGTCTGCTTATTCAAGTGAGCCCTGCCACCAGAGTCAAATCCCCTTTGCCATGCTTATTAAAAAAGCCTATTTTGTCATCTCCAGTCCTAATTTGTCACAGTTGCTTGGGTTCCGTGGCCATGGTGTTGAGGAGAAAAACCACAGCACGCAGCATACACAACAAAAAAACATTGCTTTGGCGTGAAATGTTTATGTGGTCTCACTTTATGTGGAGTTTTAATGGGTAGTCTAACTCAAGACAGAGAAAGAGTGGGTTGTGAGTTCAGTAGGCGGAAAACATAACAATTGTGCTCACACAAGAAGCATTAGATCTGGGGTGGAATCATTTAAAACTTTTCATAACAGTTTAAAAGCATTTACATGAAAGTAAACAGGTCATGTAATTTCATTGAAAAACAGCTTACCTTAAATTTGTTTATTTTAAAAAGGCTTGCCTAGGACACCAACACGTATGCATTGTGGATAGGTAATGACAGAATAGACTAGAATATCCATATCTACCTGGATCAAAGAGAGTATTTGCTAAAAGCATCTTCTGGATCATCATATTGTGTAAATGTTTTTTCAAATCTCTTCAGCTACACACCAACATGTACTAATTTAACACACAAGATCATTTGGATGCACTCGTTGTAAAAACATTCCTCTCAAAATACAGAATTTGAGAAAATATCTAATTATGCATTCAAAACATCTCCAGACACCACACTGAAAAATTTGCTCTCATGAATTACTAAAACCCCCATTGATGTTGCGATATCCAGACATTGACTGCATCCAGACAGCAATGCTCCAGCGACTATTATTGTTTGGAACCTTCACCTTGTGAAAGGCATTCTGCATCCAAAAGACCCCGTGTCCTATTGGCAGGGCCAGCTCTAGTCTTTTGGGGGCCCTGTGCCAGAATTTGGCATGGGGCGAAGAAAAATGTTTGCTGTTTTAAAACACATTCCCTGAAATTCTACACATTTTTTTTTTTTATGACTGATGTCATGTTAATTTGACATCTGAGTGAGAATGACTAACACAAACAAATGATTACTACATGTTTAGATAGCTGGCTAGATTAAATAAGAATCAAAAAATGGTTAGTTGACATGGCTAATTAAGTGAGTGTCAGTGACTGACAGAGAAAAACTGCTGATGCACAACCCCATTTTGAAATTGCAGCTGGTGTATTCTACCATTCTAATTATGATCACTAAGTTGTGTGTATATACACTGCTTAAAAAAATAAAGGGAACACTTAAACAACACAATGTAACTACAAGTCAATCACACTTCTGTGAAATCAAACTGTCCACTTAGGAAGCAACACTGATTGACAATAAATGTCACATGCTGTTGTGCAAATGGAATAGACAACAGGTGGAAATTATAGGCAATTAGCAAGACACCCCCAATAAAGGAGTGGTTCTGCAGGTGGGGACCATAGACCACTTCTCAGTTCCTGTGCTTCCTGGCTGATGTTTTGGTCACTTTTGAATGCTGGCGGTGCTTTCACTCTAGTGGTAGCATGAGACGGAGTCTACAACCCACACAAGTGGCTCAGGTAGTGCAGCTCTTCCAGGATGACACATCAATGCGAGCTGTGGCAAGAAGGTTTTCTGTGTCTGTCAGCGTAGTGTCCAGAGCATGGAGGCGCTACCAGGAGACAGGCCAGTACATCAGGAGACATGGAGGAGGCCGTAGGAGGGCAACAACCCAGCAGCAGGACCGCTACCTCCGCCTTTGTGCAAGGAGGAGCACTGCCAGAACCCTGCAAAATGACCTCCAGCAGGCCATAAATGTGCATGTGTCTGCTCAAACGGTCAGAAACAGATTCCATGAGGGTGGTATGAGGGCCCGATGTCCACAGGTGGGGGTTGTGCTTACAGCCCAACACCTTGCAGGATGTTTGGCATTTGCCAGAGAACACCAAGATTGGCAAATTCGCTACTGGTGCCCTGTGCTCTTCACAGATGAAAGCAGGTTCACACTGAGCACGTGACAGACGTGACAGAGAACGCCGTGGAGAACGTTCTGCTGCCTGCAACATCCTCTAGCATGACCGGTTTGGCGGTGGGTCAGTCATGGTGTGGGGTGGCATTTCTTTGGGGGGCCGCACAGCCCTCCATGTGCTCGCCAGAGGCAGCCCTCCATGTGCTCGCCAGAGGTAGCCTACCGAGATGAGATCCTCAGACCCCTTGTGAGACCATATGCTGGTGCAGTTGGCCCTGGGTTCCTCCTGATATAAGACAATGCTAGACCTCATGTGGCTAGAGTGTGTCAGCAGTTCCTGCAAGAGGAAGGCATTGATTCTATGGACTGGCCCGCCCGTTCCCCAGACCTGAATCCAATTGAGCACATCTGGGACATCATGTCTCGCTCCATCCACCAACGCCACGTTGCACCACAGACTGTCCAGGAGTTGGCAGATGCTTTAGTCCAGGTCTGGGAGGAGATCCCTCAGGAGACCATCCGCCACCTCATCAGGAGCATGCCCAGGCATTGTAGGGAGGTCATACAGGCACGTGGAGGCCACACACACTACTGAGCCTCATTTTGACTTGTTTTAAGGACATTACATCAGTTGGATTAGCCTGTAGTGTGGTTTTCCACTTTAATTTTGACTCCAAATGCAGACCTCCATGGGGCGATACATTTGATTTCCATTGATAATTTTTGTGTGATTTTGTTGTCAGCACATTCAACTATGTAAAGAAAAAAGTATTTAATAAGAATATTTCATTCATTCAGATTTAGGATGTGTTATTTTAGTGTTCCCTTTATTTTTTTGAGCAGGGTGTATATATATATATATATATATATGTACATACACACACTCAGCAAAAAAAGAAACATCCCTTTTCAGGACTCTGTCTTTCAAAGATATGTCACGAATATCACCGAAGGTGGCTCCCCTTCCTGTTCGGCGGTCGTCGTAATTGCCACCAATCCCTTTTTCCTTTTCGTTTGTTTTTGTCTACTTGTTTTCACCTGTTCCTTGTTGGGGTGGTTATTATTTAAGTTCGTTTAGCTCTCTTGTGTATTTGTGCGGGCTTGTTGTTATTGTACGTAGGTGGTATATTGTTGATTTGGGGTTTTCGCTGTCTGTTTTATGTAACAGTGGTCTTTGGGTTGTGTTTGCGCCTGTGTTTTGGCTTCAACCATTTTTGTACCTGTCCCTGTTTACTGAGGACATTAAAGTGCTTATTCCCGTGAAACTTCTGGTCTCTGCGCATGACTCCACACCCATCACTCTCCCGACGTTACAAGATCATTCGTAAAAATCCACATAACTTCGCAGATCTTCATTGTAAAGAGTTTAAACACTGTTTCCCAAGCTTGTTCAATGAACCATAAACAATTATTGAACATGCACCTGTGGAACGGTCGTTAAGACACTAACAGCTTACAGACGGTAGGCAATTAAGGTCACAGTTATGAAAACTTAGGACACTAAAGAAGCCTTTCTACTGACACTGAAAAACACAAAAAGAAAGATGCCCATGGTCCCTGCTCATCTGCGTGAACGTGCCTTAGGCATGCTGCAAGGAGGCATGAGGACTGCAGATGTGGCCAGGGCAATACATTTCAATGTCCATACTGTGAGACGCCTAAGACAGCACTACAGGGAGACAGGACGGACAGCTGATCATCCTCGCAGTGGCAGACCACGTGTAACAACACCTGCACAGGATCGGTACATCCAAACATCACACCTGCGGGACAGGTACAGGATGGCAACAACTGCCGAGTTACACAAGGAACGCACAATCTCTCCATCAGTGCTCAGACTGTCTGCAATAGGCTGAGAGAGGCTTGACTGAGGGCTTGTAGGCCTGTTGTAAGGCAGGTCCTCACCAGACATCAAAGGCAACAATGTCGCCTATGGGCACAAACCCACCGTCACTGGATCAGACAGGACTGGCAAAAAGTGCTCTTCACTGACGAGTTGCGGTTTTGTCTCACCAGGGGTAATGGTCGGATTCGCGTTTATCGTCGAAAGAATGAGTGTTACACCGAGGCCTGTACTCTGGAGCAAGATCGATTTGGAGGTGGAGGGTCCGTCATAGTCTGGGGCGGTGTGTCACAGCATCATCGGACTGGGCTTTTTGTCATTGCAGGCAATCTCAACGCTGTGAGTTACAGGGAAGACAACACCTCCCTCATGGTATCTTTCCTGCAGGCTCATCCTGACATGAACCTCCAGCATAACAATGCCACCAGCCATACTGCTCGTTCTGTGCGTGATTTCCTGCTAGACAGGAATGTCATGTTCTGCGATGGCCAGCGAAGAGCCCGGATCTCAATTCCATTGAGCATGGCTGGGACCTGTTGGATCAGCGGGTGAGGGCTAGGGCCATTCCACCCAGAAATGTCCGGGAACTTGCAGGTGCCTTGGTGGAAAAGTGGGGTAACATCTCACAGCAAGAACGGGCAAATCTGGTGCAGGCCATGAGGAGGAGATGCATTGCAGTACTTAATGCAATCTGGTGGTGGCCACACTAGATACTGACTGTTACTTTTGATTTTGACCCCCCCCCCCCCCCCCAATATAATGTGTTCAGGGACACATTATATTGTGGAACTTGTTCAGTTTATGTCTCAGTTCTTGAATCTTATGTTCATGCAAATATTTACACATGTTAAGTTTTCTGAAAATAAACGCAGTTGACAGTGAGAGGAAGTTTCTTTTTTTGCTGAGTTTATATATACACACACAGTTTGGACACACCTACTCATTCAAGTGATTTCTTTATTTTTACTATGATAGTCCCCCATCAAGATGGGATGGCATATCGCTGCAGAATACTGTGGTAGCCATGCTAGTGAATTCTAAATAAATCACAGACAGTGTCACCAGCAAAGCCATCACATCACTGTCACATCTCCTCCTCCATGCTTCACGGTGGGAACCACACATGCCGAGAATATCCGTTCACCTACACTGCATCTCACAAAGACAAGTCGGTAGGAACCAAAAATCTCAAATTGGGACTCATCAGACCAAAGGACAGACTTCCACCAGTCTAAGGTCCATTGCTTGTGTTTCTTGGCCCAAGCAAGTCTCTTCTTATTATTGGTGTCCTTAAGTAGTGGTTTCTTTGCAGCAATTCGACAATGAAGGCCTGATTCACGCAATCTCCTCTGAACAGTTGATGTTGAGATGTGTCTGTTACTTGAACTCTGTGAAACATTTATTTGGGCCGCAATCTGAGGTGCAGGTAATTACAGAATTCTGAGGCTGGTAAATCAAATGTACTTATCCTCTGCAGCAGAGGTAACTCTGGGTCTTCCTTTCCTGTGGCGGTCCTCATGAGAGCCAGTTTCATCAAAGAACTTGATGGTTTTTGCGACTGCAGTTGAAGAAACTTTACGGATTGAATGACCTTCATGTCTTAAACTAGTGGACGGACCTTCATGTCTTAAACTAGTGGACGGACCTTCATGTCTTAAACTAGTGGACTGTCGTTTCTCTTTGCTTATTTGAGCCGTTCTTGCCATAATAGGGACTTGATCTGTATACCACCCCTACCTTGTCACAACACAACTGATTGGCTCAAACACATTAAGAAATTAACAAATTAACTTTTAACAAGACACACCTATTAATTGGAATGAATTCCAGGTGACTACTGTACCTCATGATGCTGCTTGAGAGAATGCCAAGAGTGTGCAAAGCTGTCATCAAGACAAAGGGTGGCTAATTTGAATAATCTCAAATATAACATATATTTTGATTTGTTTATCACTTTTTTTGGTTACTGCATGATTCCATATGTGTTATTTCATAGTTTTTATGTCTTCGCTATTTTATATTTTATATTTGAGATTCTTCAAATTAGCCAACCTTTGCCTTGATGACAGTTTTGCACACTTTTGGCATTCTCTCAACCAGCTTCATGAGGTAGTCACCTGGAATGCAGGCTAGCGGTCGCGGGCCCTAAGTGACTACTTATGCCGTGTGTGCCTGGAACCGGCCCTGCCTATTTGCTAAGTCAATGATATGCAGCTGGCTGAAACTGGAGACTAGCATCCACATTGACACACACAAGGTAGCCAGGGAAAAACTGTCCAAAGAGAGCTGAAGCCCGTTGCCTCATATTAAGCCCTGTGTTTACTTATGGGATATAATGAGAGGTGACATATATTGTCAGAGCCTTGCTAAAGCTGGTAGCCTAATTACATTAATTGCTGCTTTCCACCCCCACTCACTCTCTCTACCTCTTTTCTCCCCTCTCCTCTCTCACTCCCTCCAGTACAGGCATGGCTCTGCAAAGCTCTTCAAAATCTGCCCACAGCAGAAAACTGCATCCCTGCCTTTCTCTCTCTGTCTTCAAATAAAATAGTATTTGTCACATGCGCTGAATACAACAGGTAGACCTTACTGTGAAAAGGTTACTTACAAGCCCTAACCAACAATGCAAGTAAAATAACCTGTCTGTGTGTCTCTCTCTCTCTCATAATTTTTGTCTCACTCTTCTATGCCCCCTTCTTTTTGGTCATCTCCCCCTCTCCCCCTGTACAGACAGCCCCCTGACTACTGGCTGGCTGCACATGCCACACTGCTCACCACCGTGGCGCAGGCACGCACATGGGGCGCCCTCACTGCCAGCTGCGCAATTACTCAATCGTTCATCTCACGGGTGGCTGGCACACTGGAAGCCCCTGCTTTGGTCAATAATCAGGGGGTGCGAGAAAGCAGGAAGAGCAGGGAGAGCTGGTAAAGCTCTGAGGCTGGCCTGGACAGAACGCTCACTGACTCTGACAGACAGAGGACGTCCAAAGCAGCTGACAGCTGTCGGTACACATGGTCGCAGAACAGCAAAAAAGCATGGGTATCTGATAGTTTCATCACTGTTGGAGAGTCAGTTCCTGTGAGCTCAGGTTCTTTGGCTCGTAAGGGGTCGAGGATAGGGCCAGGGGTTCGACAGAGCTGATCCCAAACCTCTTGGGCAGAGCGTGAGCTGAGCGGGTCACTCTGGGCCGAGGAAAAAGCTTGGCCATGTGCAATGTGCCTCCTCCAGTGTGATCCAACATCCACAAGCCTCTCTGAGGAGGACCTTATTACATCATTAACCATCATCACTCAGGCGTGGACTGTCAAGTGATGGATGCTAAGCTAATCACACAACAGCAGGGGCTGTTATAATTTGTCTATATTCTCCAGCATGCTAACATCTCACCATTACCAATAACAGGGCAGGTCTTGGGGGTATGATCTTTGACCCTCTAACATTTTTTATCTTTATTTAAGGCAAGTCAGTTAAGAACAAATTCTTATTTTCAATGACGGCCTAGGAACAGTGGGTTAACTGCCTGTTCAGGGGCAGAACGACAGATTTGTCAGCTTGGGGGTTTGAACTTGCAACCTCCCGGTTACTAGTCCAACACTCTAGGCTACCCTGCCGCATTCTAAATTGCTATTCACGATTAATTCAGGATTATCCATAACCAGGGTAGCATCCACATTAATGTAGAAGTCTTTAACAGCATGATATTCTTATTGACAATAAAAGTGACTCAATATGATACAATACATTATTTACCATTCATTTCTATTGGGCACAAAAAGTTCTGAAACACAACCAAAACGAACTGCAAATGAATCCAACAAGTTTGCAGAGTCACAAGCTTGATGTAGTCATTGCATGCTAGGAATATGGGACCAAATACTAAACTGTTGACTACTTTATTTTTAAGAATCTTTAGAGATGTCAGTAATTTTGACCTCCACATTTTTTGGAGAAAAAAAAATTACTTGTTAAACAAAATCTTTGAGTATTTAGTTCGGTATTTGCATTATTATTTTATAAACTCATTATTACTAAATCTTTATCAAGGGTGTCAATAATTTAAGATCCCATATTACTTGCATACAATGACAACGTCAAGCTTGTGTGATATTTTTAGGGTAATGTTTTGCCTAGTGCTGAGCCATGAGAAATGTAGCCTATTTTTTTTTGAACTACTAATTGACCAATCTCGGTTCAATTATTTGAACTCTACTTCATTCATTATTTAATGCACAAGTTTCTCTAGAGACAAAATCAGATCAAGTCCAAACTGTGCAGTGTAGTAGGGAGTTGTAGTTTCCAACTGACCAATATTCTACACTGAACTAAAATATGAAGGCAACATGCAACAATTTCTAAGATTTTACTAAGTTACAGATATAAGGAAATCAGTCCATTTAAATGAATTCATTAGGCCTGGGAATATAGATATGCATCTGTTGGTCACAGATAAAATGAATAAAAAAAGTGGAGGCATGGATCAGAAAAACAGTCAGTATCCAATGTGACCACCATTTGCCCCATGCAGCGCAATACATCTCCTTCTCATAGAGTTGATCAAGCTGTTGATTGTGGTCTGTGGAATGTTGTCCCACTCCTCTTCAATGGCTGTGCGGAGTTGCAGATTATTGGCGGGAACTGGAATACGCTGTCATACACATTGATCCAGAGCATTCCAAACATGCTCAATGGGTGACATGGCTGGTGAGTATGCAGGCCATGGAAGAACTGGGATATGTTCAGCTTCCATGAGATGTACAGATCCTTGCGACATGGGGCTGTGAATCATCATGCTGAAACATGAGGTGATGGTGGCGGATGATAGAACAACAATGCGTCTCAGGATCTCGTTGCGGTATCTCTGTGCATTCAAATTGCCATCGATAAAATGCACTTGTGTTCGTTGTCTGTAGCATTTTCTTGCCCATACCATAACCCCACCGCCACCATGGGGCACTGTGTTCCCAACACTAACATCAGCAAAACGCTCGCCATCTGCACAGTTCAGTTGAAACCGGGATTCATCTGTGAAAAGCACACTTCTCCAGCATGCCAGTGGTCATTGAAAGTGAGCATTTGCCCACTGAAGTCGTTTACAACGCCAAACAGCAGTCAGGTCAAGACCCTGATGAGGACAACAAGTTTCCCTGAGATGGTTTCTTAGTTTGTGCAAAAATTCTTCACTTGTGCAAACCAACAGTTTCCTCAGCTGTCTGGGTGACTGGTCTCAGCTGATCCCGCAGGTGAAGAAGCCGGATGTGGAGGTCCTGGGCTGATGTGGTTACACGTGGCTATGCGGTTGTGAGGCCCCTTGGACGTACTGCCAAATTCTCAAAAAAGACGTTGTAAGAGGCATTTGGTAGAGAAATTAACATGACATTTTCTGGCAAGAGCTCTGGTGGACATTCCTGCAGTCAACATGGCAATTGCAGTCTCCCTCGAAACTTGTGGTCATTGTGTTGTGTGACAAAATTGCACATTTTAGAGTGGCCTTTTATTGTCCCCAGCAATTTGTGTTCAGTATACACGGTTTAATAAATGTGGAAATGAACTACAATGACCATAATCCATTGTGCACCTATTTATCTGGTCTATGCGGCTGCGCAGACACGAAGGGGGAGAGATTTGATTTGGATCTCTTTTAGTCCCAATTGGGACTCATCTTCCAAGAGTCCTTAAACATTAAAACACAATCACATGCGATCACATTTTCACACAGAACTAACAGTCATAATACACTGACATATTGACCAGATAAATACTCTGACAAGAAAGGAGAATGTGTGATCAAGAGAGATAGAGAGCAGTTGCTTTGCGAGGTCTCACTGCCTGAAAATACATGATCTAAGTAATTGATAGTTGTTATTCAGCAGTGTTAAAAGTACGTTTTATTTATTTTGAAGAACTATAAATATGGTGTCTGACAGCAGAGGCAGCAGCACTATATCGACAAGAAAAAAATACTATTTTTGTATATATAAACAACTAAAACTGTTTATTAAAGTGATGTAAATAAATTATGGTTAAGTGATAAGCAGTAATTGGCAGTCACTACATGTACCATCATGGGACTTGTATTATTTTTTTATTCTGTTGTTACAGCATTCAACTCACATAAAACAATGTGCATGTAATGTAAAAAATACATTTTAAAAACAACCTGATTTGTTTTGGGTTATGTTTTTCCCAATAGTAACTGAATGGTGAAGGAGTAATGGAGTCATTTTCTTTCTAAGTGAGTAGATAAGATGTTTCTGAACACTTCTAAAGTAATCTTGATAATGCCATGAGTGTCACACCTTGACCTTAGAAAGCCTTTTTATGTCTCCATTTGGTTTGGTCAGGGTGTGATTTGGGTGGGCATTCTATGTTCTGATTTCTATGTTTTTTGTGTTTCTATGTTTTGGCCGGGTATGGTTCTCAATCAGGGACAGCTGTCTATCGTTGTCTCTGATTGGGAATCATACTTAGGCAGGCTTTTTCCCCTTTTGTCATTGTGGGAAGTTGTCTTTGTTAGGGGTACTATAGCTTTTGTAAGCGTCACAGTCGTTTTTGTTATTTCTTGTTTTGTGGGTGACATTTTACTAAATAAAAGAAAATGTACGCTTACCACCCTGCACCTTGGTCTCATTCCGACGACGTCTGTGACAATGAGTAAGAAACATCATGAAGGAATCATGAATAATAGTGAGTGAGATGCAGTTCAGAGGCCACAACAAAACATGCTAACCTCATTGAACATGTCACCTTCCCTAGGAGAGGGGGTGACCTCAACTGTATTGTTAAAACGAGAGGCTGCCTGGATCTTTAATTTAAAGACCCTTGTTCCCTTCTGTCTCAACGTAGACTTTGATCTGAAGCCATTCTTGTGATTTTGTTATTCATTGTAAATGTTTGTAGGCCTATCTAGCCACATTGTATCTATGATCATATGCTATCCATTCATGTTCTTTGTATGCTATTTTTATATCTAAGAATTAACCAATGATATCAGGCCACAACCAGCCATGATTACAGACACCTGCGTGACACTATATAAACTAGTGAATCGCAGTGTTTGTCATTATACCTTGATGAAGACAGTTTGTCTGTCGAAACGTTGGATATTAGGTTCTTAAAGTATTGCATCTGAGCAGCTCTCATTTTCTTTTTCAAAACCTCTCAGCAGGGCAGATTAGTATTGGGAGGGTATGATCTTTGTGCCTGTGAAATCTTCTCACTCATCATTCTTCACAATTCATTTATGATTATCCATAATCATGGTACAGTAGCATCCACATTAACGTAGAAGTGTCTTCTATTCATCTTCTACTCTTACTTACAATCAAAGTGACTCCAAATGGCAGAAGACATTATTTACCATTCAGTTCCATTAGAGTAAGATTACTTTATTTCTCAATTGAACACAAGGTCCAAAGGAAATTTGACTTCTGCTTTATCCCAATTTCTCAGAAAAACTCGCATAACAGGTTGGAGCAGTCATTGGGGGGTTAAGTGCCTTGCTCAAGGCAATAGCATCTAGGATTTGATACCATGATGGTTGCCAGCTCACTTCACAACAGCTTTTTCCTCGTCTGACCTGAGATTCTAGGCTGACTGCTAGGCTACCTGCTGCCCCTGTTTGGGAAAAACATAACCCAGAACACATCTAACGAGTTTGTAGTCACACAAGCCTGATGTAGTAATATGGGACCAAATAAACGTTTGACTACTTCACTATGAGTGGATTTTTCCAGTGGTGGAAAAAGTACTAAATTGTCTTGAGTAAAAGTAAAGATACATTAATAGAAAATGACAAGCAAAAGTCACACAATAAAATCCTACTTGAGTAAGACTACAAATATTTAGTTTAAATGTAATTGCTAAAATATAATTAAATATCAAAAGTAAAAGTATAAATTCAAATTCCTTATGTTAAGCAAACCAGACGGCACCCTTTTCTTGTTTTTTAAATGTACCAATAGCCAGGGGCACATTCCAACACTCACACTGTTTAGTGAGTCCGCCAGATCAGAGCCAGGAGGGATGACCAGAGATGTACTCCTGATAAGTGTGAGAAAATATAAATAGTAAAGTACAGATACCCACAAAAAATTAGTTTTTCAAGTATTTTTACTTAAGTACTTTATTATATATTAAGATACTTGTTTACTTACCTTGAAACCAGTCTATGGACAAGGAGAGACCTTAATCTACACTTTGGTTTTGTTAAAATGCACTAAATGCTCATATTAGTAGACCAAATCCGCATGCAGTTCAATCGCTGAACTACGTCTTTATATTATCTCACGGTTTATTCTTAAAGATCTAGATATGCTGAAGAGCTACACAACCAGGCCACTGAGCCACTGAGTCTGAAAGTGTGCTAATTGGGTGTTTTCATGCACGCTACGTATTGACACTTAGTCAATGCATTATCACAGACCATCGTAAAATAGACAAATGACTTATTCAAAATGTGTGTCAGGCACACTTTCTTTTATTTGTGTACACTACACGTTTTTTTTTATTCCAATTTGTAGCTAACGTTAGCTAGGCTAGGGGTTATGGGTTATGGGTTAGTGGTAGGGAACACAACAGCTAAGCAGTTAAAATGAGTAAGTAGTTGCAACGTTTCTAATTAGCTAAAATGCAGAAGTTAATCATGTGATTCTAACACGCAACGTTTGGGTTGATTGACCTTTGCGTTATATGCCCACCCATCCTCCCCGACCAACCTCCCTCCTATCGTTTCGGTCTTGTGTAACATACTGCTTTTATCAGTGATTGAAATGCACTGCATACCAAATTGTGTGGTGGACATGAAAACAAAAATCTGCTTTTTAGTGTGTCTGTCACGAATTCCACAAGAAGTCATTTGTGTCTACTTCACAATAATTTGTGATAGTGTGTTGTCAAAGTACTTCTACTGACCCACATGAGAAATAGCAAGAATCTTAGCCCCAAACAAGTTATTCAATTAGTTAAGAATGCTTAAACATGAAACCAAAACATAAATGGTGGTAAATTTATTCAAGAGGAGTATTCGCAAAACACAAAACCCAGGACCTGTTTAATTGTTTTCATTTTCTCATTAAAGAAATATGAAACTTACTTATTTCTATCGTCAGATTGTTTTTTTATGACGGTCATTAGAATGTATTTGTTTATAATCATGTTATGTAAAGTCTCTAATCTCTTAATATATTCAGGCCAATTAACATTTTATGAGGACTTCAGAAGCACAACCATGCCTTTCCTTTATTGCTGTACAAATCCTGATATAATATCCTGAGACAAAATAAATATTATCTCCAGAAATCCTCTGCCCTCCTTTTGCCTTCAGAACAGCCTAAATTTGTTGGGGCATGGACTCTACAAGGTGTTGAATGCATTCCACAGGGATGCTGGCCCATATTGGCTCCAAAGCTTGGCTGGATGTCCTTTGGGTGGTGGACAATTCTTGATACACACAGAAAACTGTTGAGCGTGAAAAACCCAGCAGTGTTGCAGATTTTGACACAAACCGGTGTGCCTGGCACCTACTACCCATACCCCGTTCAAAGGCACTTCAATCTTTTGTCTTGCCCATTCACCCTCTGAATGGCGCACATACATGTGTCAATTGTTTCAAGGCTTAAAAATCCTTATTTAACCTGTCTCCTCCCTCCCCTTCATCTACACTGGTTCAAGTGGATTTAACAACTGAAATCAATAAGGGATCATAGCTTTCACCAGGATTCACCTGGTCAGTCTGTCATGGAAAGAGCATACTCTAGAACAGTGGAGAGTGTGGGTGAGTTATGTCACAGCGAGAGAGTTCTTAATGTTTTGTACACTCAGTGTATAATGTAACAAAACAAACAGTAGGCCATGTACACAAACATGACCTACTGTATGTTTTGTTGCAGTATACGTTGAGTGTACAAAACATTAAGAACACCTGCTTTTTCCATGACAGACTGACCAGGGGTGTTGTCCACCACTACAACCCGGATATTCAGACCACCAAATCAACAATAACCAAACCACCTAGCAAATAACAGACAAAGCTACAAAACTTCACTGCATCAGTCTGAGAAGACTGAGCCCTGAATGACTTCCGAAGGTCTCGCTGTCTGGGAAGAAAAGCAACACCTTGGCTCTGATTTGAACACTTCATCATCAATCCCATTGTTGACCATTTATTTCTCTTGGAGGCTGCCTCCCCACTTCCCCCCTGCTCTCTCTCACAGTGCAGTTCATTTTCCCTGTGACAGCGGCACAGCTGGAATGCTTTCATTCCACCGCCATACATCCTGGGCCCGAGCCTCTGCGCACTCAGCCATAAGATTCCCATTAGACCGGGCAGTGGTCAGAGAAGGCCAGACTCCCAGTGTGTGTGAACCCTCAACCTCATGATGTGTTGGAGCTGCCTCCCTGCCACCTCCCTACCTCCCCAATCCAGGTAAGCCCACATCCTGGGTGGCCATTAGATTCCCATGAAGAAGACCACGGGAGAAAGGAGAAAAGGAAGCCCCATCCCAAGTTAGGTATCATGATGGTGAATTGGTTCCGCTGCACATCTGACTGAGTGAAAGGTTGAATGAAACGTGTATTACTAAAGAAAATAAAGCTTGTTTCGACATTTAGAGAAATGAACGTGCAATTTTGAGAAAGGTCAACCTGGTCAACCTTGTCGAGTGCAATACAGTCCTGAGGTTCATTGATAGGAGATAATAACACTATTTCAATTGTCTTGAAAAAAGTTACATGTTTTTCCCATGATATGGAATACAGATGTTTTTTAACACGTGTGTAACGGATGGCTATGATAACATTGCCAGGCCCGCCCTGAGATCTGAAGTACTGTAATTGGTATCAACAGTGCTTCTAGAACAGTAATTTCCCAACCTTTCTCACTTACAGTAGCACCGCGCAGAGTACCCCCGAATTACCCCCTCATGGTCATTTTACCATTAGGCCTATGGTCTCATGGTTCTTCTCCAGGACCCCCTGTGGATAGTCCAAGTACCCCCAGGGGTCCTAGTACCACTGGTTGGGAACCACTGAGTATGTTGGCGTGAGTTCAAATCCCAGGTCCGCCGTGGACTGCTTAGCGGCCTATACATGGACAACGAATGGTTTTGCTGAAGATTTAGAGTATCTTAATATGATCACTCTTCAAAACCGACATTAGTTTTAAACCCACACGGTTATATTAACAGTATTGCACTTTTCACGTAGCCTACTTTGGCCAACTAATAGCTTAACCACCGAACAAGCAACATTATGGACTAAACGTTCAAATCCTGTTGCTGCAGGATTATTTTGCTGCAACAGTATAGGTCAAATTAAGATCCTACACATCTGTACATGCATATACTGTAGTTTCGTATTGATGGCAGCAGCTGGAATGGAACCCACGATCCTGGTGTTGCGAGGACCATGCTCTACCAATTCAGCCACACAGCTAAAGATGAAACTGTGTAGATCATATGAGGACACTGCAGCTGATTTCACGGGTTAGCCTCATCATCACAAAACACACTTCCTCATCATCCCAGAGAGCCTTTTTACAAATCAATAATTGGCCGACTGACCAACCACTGTCTACTAGAGACTACGTCACAAATATAAAGAGCTCCCTACAAGAGCTCTGCTTTTTTCTCCCCAGTCTTATAAATATTTTGACAATCTCAACCCAATTCTAACAAGACTCCAGGGAAAGAAGAAGAAAATATGTAGAGATTGCAGCCCCGGAATGTGTGGCAGCTAGGGAAAACCACCAGTACACAGTAGCCTCCTTGAAAAGAAACTCAGAGATCTACATGGCAAGATAAATAGTTCAGTCGCCAAATATGAACCAGGGAGGAAGTCGTTAATACAGTATAACATAGAACTCCGATTTGTTCCTTGCCAACTTTCGGGGAGTCTGACAATGTCAAGAGCAGTCGTTAAAACAGACGGTGTATGTGACAGATACCTATTTGTTTGCCATGTGAGTTTGTGGTAACAAAGCCGCTTCTGCCCTTTAGGTGTCGCATCCCCAGAGTTCACATTACAAATCACTGTGTGTGACACCAATGGCACCCAATTCCCTGTATATAGTGCACAACTTTTTACTAGGGTCCATAGGGCTCTGGTCAAAAGTAGTGCACTATTTAGAGAATAGGATGCCATTAGGGGGCGCAGATTAGAAATCCCTTTGTGCAGTTGGCCCCTCGATCAAAAGCAATAGTCACAGTTGAGTATCAATATCAGTGGCTCGCTACCAAACAGCTGGCAAACGTGGTAGGGTGGCGGATGGGTAGCGGGCTTGGTAAATACTACATGATTCCGTGACCTCTGGATGTGCCTACAAGTGAGGTGACATTGTCTTGTCACCGCTTAAATACAGCACTTGCTTGATTTGCAGCTCTCGTGCGAGGCCGTCTCATTTCTAGTCAGTGAGGCTGTGTTAGCTGCATGTTGTCCTTGTTGTATAGTGCTCATTCTCACCCTTTATGAGCACTAAGGCACACATAAAGACTTCACAGAGCATTCGTAAAGCCTTCATAAGCACTACATAGATGATGCACTGAATATTTAAGTCGTACTACATATAGGGTGATAAGAATATCGCATAACCCATGTTGAAAGTAGGCTGCCCGTCATGATGAACTCAGTCACCTCAAGATAGTGTTTTCGAAAAACACAGACCCCTTCTCCATTCATTGCCATAGCAAGAGTAATACTCCTTACCTACACACACTCCTACACTCTCTCGCTGTCACACAGCTCTGTCCCCGGTATGATTGACAGGCCCATTACACGAGTCGCCATTACTATATTGACTAATCAATCTATTCAATGTATTCCCTCATGGCGAAAAAAAAAGGCAATCTATCTTTCGCATAAAACGTTGGAGGAGTGATTCAAAGGAGGAAAAGTGCAGGATTTCAATTGGTTGAATGGAGTAGCTAGATAATTGATGCGAGGAATTTACTTCAGGGGGTGTTTGGCCCAAAACATTGTTATCCTAACTTTCTCATCTAAATAAATGTATGCAATATTAAACAGTGATGCATTGCATATGTCTTAACATGTATAATATTACATGTACTTACTTACAGCTAATACAACTCCCGAGTGGGGCAGCGGTCTAAGGCACTGCGTGCAAGAGTTGTCACTGCAGTCCCTGGTTCGAATCCAGGCTGCATCACATTCAGCTGTGATTGGGAGTCCCATAGGGTGGTGCACAATTGGACCAGCTTTGGCTGGGGTAGGATGTCATTGTAAATAGAATCTGTTATTTATTTAACTAGGCAAGTCATTTAAGGTTCAATTTAAAAACAAAAATGTACTATGAATATACCACAAAATATTAAAATCCAGCAAGTACTCTTTCTTTCTCATCTTTGAAAACACAATGCAACACAATCAACTCAAAATGTACGCAGAACAAAAACGTTCTCAGTGACCGGGCGAAAAAATGTACACAATTACATATGCAGATTATTATTTTCTCGTCTCTCTGCAGCAGACATATAGTGAGCAATATGTTTGGAACATCAAATCGCAATAAAATCTCAGTACCGAATCACCATACATGTAGAATTGCGACAATCACAATAAATATTGGCACCTAAGTGTCGTATTGGGCCGAAACTTAAAGCTAATGTCAATCAGAACAAAAACATGATTTAGATTGTACGTGCAGGGTTCTTAATTCTGACAATGAAACAACCAGAGAACCCCTGAAACAACCAGAGACCCCTGACACAACCATAGACCCCTGACTCCCTGAAACAACCAGAGACCCCTGAAACAACAAGAGACCCCTGACTCCCTGAAACAACCAGAGAACCCCTGAAACAACCAGAGAACCCCTGAAACAACCAGAGACCCCCGAAACAACCAGAGACCCTTGACTCCCTAAAACAACCAGAGAACCCCTGAAACAACCAGAGACCCCTAGAACAACCAGAGAACCCCTGAAACAACCAGAGAACCCCTGAAACAACCAGAGACCCCTTAGACAACCAGAGACCCCCTGAGACAACCAGAGACCCCTGAAACAACCAGAGAACCCCTGAAACAACCAGAGACCCCTAGAACAACCAGAGAACCCCTGAAACAACCAGAGAACCCCTGAAACAACCAGAGACCCCTTAGACAACCAGAGACCCCCTGAGACAACCAGATACCCCTGAAACAACCAGAGACCCCTGAACTCCCTGAAAAAAACAGAGACTCAGGGCTCAAGCAGAGTCTGTGCCTTCCTAGGAAATTGCATGAAAACAAAACAAACTAATATCCACTCTGCTCCAGGCTGAATCATACTTTTGAACATTGAGAGCTGGTAGTGCATCCCACTGGGACTGTGCCATAGTAATCAACGGACTATAGGGCCGGTGTGCCGGGAGAGAGTGAATACCCATGATTGTGACCACTATCATTATTACGGTATTACTATTATTATAACCATCATAAACAGCATTATAGCCATCAGGAGCCTATCAGACACTCTGCGTGAGGCTGCCGCTAGCGTGTCGACGGATTTCAATTCAGCTCGAGGTGGCCTCTATGAAGAACAGCTGTAGGATAACTATAAATCTGATATTTTAGTGGAGAAAACCTATGGATCTTATGAAAGTATCTTATGAAAATGCCTTCCCTACATGTTATAACTAAGGAAAAAAACTATTCCAATATTAAGTAAAACACTTAAAACCACGCAGTGTATAACATCACAGAGCTTTCCCTTTTCATCATTTATGACTCTGGCCCCCCATCAAGCCCACTGTCAATGTGAGACAACAGGAACTTGCTATGTTTTAGTTCAAAGCTTGTACAGTGATATTAGGGAGTCAGGAATGTCTAAAACAAACACTGTTTGGGGAAGCATTTGATAATGAGACAAACCAGAGGGTTAGGTCATTTCTCAATTAGTGTTCTCAGAAAATAGTCTTCATCACGTTGGTTTGTTTGCAAAAAAAAAAAGATCCCCTTTGGATACAATTAAAAACTGTTGCATAAACGACTCACCAAGACAGTCAATTGTTGTTAAGCCACATAAAAAAAACTGGATTGATCTTTCAAATAAACTTTGAGGAATCTCTTCCTTGTCTTCTTTGGAAACCCTCTCAGTAGTTTAAAAAGGTGGACATGCTTTCAGTTTAATTTTGTTTGAGTAAATTGTTATTTAGATAGATTAGGATAAGAGGGGCTGTCAAAGTTGCATTATGCGAGAGTGAGTAACTCAGAGAAAATACATCTAGATTATCACAAGCACACTCTAGAGTGTGAACATTAATCGTTTACTGCATGCATTTAACAGAAAATGGTTGCCACATTAACGGAGTCTAACCCACTGCCCGCCTAACATCCATAAATGGAAACAGCATTGAGTTAATTACATGCTGAAAACATAAAGACATGACATACTGTATGAGGGATGGGAGTGCATAGGGGTTGAAAAGTACAGACTACAGTGTCCAGGAGAGAACAATTAGAGTGTAAGTAGCAGTTTTCAAACTCCCACCTCTCATTTTTCTTAATTACCGGGCAAATAGTCTCCCTCTTCTGCTTCATTAGCTCCTTTGTTGATCAGTTAGTAATGTCAAAGAGAATATAGAGGGACGGGGTAGTGAAGCGATGGGGAAAATATAATAAATTGTCTAGACCCCTTGCCTTCCGTCTCAGATCATGCACCTGTATTAGTGCCTAGGAAAGACTCCTGAGTGCTGCGGCCTCTATATCTCAAAGTCCACCAGTCTGACAGATGAAGGCCTTGATAAAACAGGGTCAAAATCTTGTCCAGTCCTGACAGATTTAAAGGCGTTGACAAGAGGGAAAGAGAGAGATCAGGCTTTCTTAGCTGACATAAAGCAGGTTCTTCTAAGAGTGGAAAAATCCCTACATGCAGTTATTTTACTATATTCTCAAATACAAGTCTCCTCTTTTCAGAAGTTGTCTTGACGTTTGGTCTAATTTAGGCAGAGCTTGATCACTTGGTCGGACTAAGATTTCACTCCTCTCTCCCCCTTCATCTCCCCCTCTCTCTCTCCCTCTCCACCATCCCACACGGTGCACTGAAATTGTTATTCCCAAGTCATTATCTTATTTGTGCGTCTCCACTCGGCTGTAAATCCTCCAGGTATTATGCAGGCCTACTTCTCCTCAAGTAGCTCCACTGCACCGAAGCTTCAGATGTCAATCACAAGCCTCCAACCGGTAAGCGAGAGAAGCGAGTCTTAAGGGCTAACGGAGGAAAGCGAGAGGCCTAAGAGAGTCCAGATGAGGGTCAGGCACTTCAGTTTTCAGGTTGCTATGGAAACGTCTGGAAATCGAGAACTTAATTCCAAGGTTTTTTTTTTGCCCCGTCCTTCGGTTTAAAGATAAAGCAGCGCTGGCAGGGAGTGTACAGAATCTGGAGTGCTAATTGGAACTTTGGTCAAGTTTGACAGAGGAGTGCCTTCAGAGAAAATGGGATCTCGAGCCGCAAGACCAGGGTGGCTATGAGGAAAATAATAAGTCTTACCTTGTCTTTGGAGATGTTCATCAAACTCCTATTGGAAATGTCAAGATACTCCTGCTTTACCAAACAATGAACCCAAAACACAGGCTATCTTTCTGTTCTACACCTGGAAACACCCAGATTTAAGCCTATAAAACATTCCACTACTCACATACTCTTAAACCTTACAGGCCCGGGACAAAAGTAGTTGACTATATAGGGAATAGGGTGACATTTGGGATGTAACCAGCCCTAGCTCTGTTCCCTGCCTCTAGCAATCCCTCTGTGATTAGTGTATACACAGTCTCTGTGCACTGCATGAGAATTAGCTTTATGCTGTAGTAGTCGGTACAGGCCCATCTGGTTGTATTAATCCTTCCTAGGTTAAGGTCAGTCGCATTACAACAATAGCGGCCTGCTAATAAGCAAGTCTAAAGATTTTTCTGGGGTCCAATATAATTCCGAAGTGCGAAGCAAAAGCGATCGAGATAGTCAGTGAAACGACGTCAGAATTAATGGCGGCCGCCTTAGCACCTCGCCGCAATCTTCCATCTCGTCCCGCACATCTGAATCCAGCAATCACTGCGGTGTGGAATTAACGAGTGCATTAGAGTGGAGGACACAAGCAATTAGAGTCTGCTAAGGTTGTCGTGCAGGGATGCCAAAACAAGACATTAACCGGTGGTCATCCACCTCCAGCGTGTCAACATCAGATAGGAACGGTGGCCTCAGAGGTTCTGAAAAATTACATTTAAACGGTGTATGATGTTGACCTAACACAAGAGGACAAGACTATGCATTTGCCATTACTCTTATCAGCCCAGCTTAAGCTACTTGTTGTTCTCATGAATCATAATGATTCTATTTCTCTAGTGAGGCCTGGTTGTTAGTGAAGCACGGACAGAAAATTGCAGAAGTTTCAGGAAGGGAATAAAGCACATTGATTTGTGAGAGCAGAATAGCTTGGCATCATGAATACATGTGTCCTGTATTGGTAGTACCAACATGAGGGATTGTAGGTACCCACTTGAAGATATTTTAGATTCGGTCAGAAATTCATTAAAGATTTTCCCCAATAGCACAGTGTCTATTCTATTTTTCCTCACTGTTTACTTCCAATAAACAAACCAGGAAGCAAACCATTGCAGATAGTGTCCTTCCAGATAACACTTTCCGAAGTGTTTTTGATTTGCACAGCAGTTTATCATGGATTGAGGAAGTTGACACTTGATTTAGAAAGTGGCAATCCCATGGCGTGACCTGGTCAGTTCTGTCCGCAAACCTGGCTGAGAAGTCTTTCAGAGCATGCAACCGGAAATACCATTTTTATATCAAGTGTCAAGTCATGCTACTGTGCAAAATGGTGGAAATCAAATGCTTTTCTAAAAGCACTATCTGCATTTGATTGAGTCCCTTCCATAGAGTTTGTTAGAATATTTTGGGAAGAAAATGGTTTGACATAAACCAACTCGCATCTGAATTCAGTATTTACCTAAATTACATGTCGAAGTTGTTTTGATATTACCTGACAATCATTAATTCCCCTATCAACAGCTACACAATATCACTCATATTTTTCACTACAGTATATGCTGGCTGAGATTACCAATAAGGCTGTTCACTTTACAAGACCTTTTAATGTCGACAGACAAACTGTATTACAAACCAATATATATTTGTGTTGACTAGGAACATACTACATCCACAGTATTATTGTCAGATTAATTTCAGAGGAGATGTAAATGTACCAAGCACCTCAAAGTGCAGAGTGGACGCTAATCTAGATAATAAGGAGAACAGAGAACTGGTAGAACCAGGCCTGAAAGGAGAAAAAAAATACAGTTACAAAGTTAGTGGCCTGTTTTTCATGGAAAGCACCAGCTTGTCTTGAACATAATGTACTTATACTTTTTTGTCAATCAAGAATTGACTGTTTTCTTCAGGGACAGTTGCGATCTAAAAATTGACCGTACTTTTTTTTCTTCCAGGCAGGCGTCTTCAGTGCAAGTAATTCAAATCCTGTGGGGGATTCAATCGGGTGTGCAGGGGAGTGTTTGTTGACTCTTTATGGAAGGCGGCTGGTAGCTCTCTGGATCGAGACGAGCCTTTCCCACAACCCAAACAACAGGGTCAGAGAAGTGAAGTATCACAATCAATGAATGACTGACAACGCTGGGGCGAGCTTCACCAAACACACATACAAGATCTGGGATTAAATAGTATTTTGTTTTCTTTCAGATACTTTGAGGGTTTGTTTGAGACTTCCTGGGGTGCAAGATGTACGGGGATGACTTTTGGGACTAAGTACGGGGATGACTTTTGGGACTAAGTACGGGGATGACTTTTGGGACTAAGTACGGGGATGACTTTTGGGACTAAGTACGGGGATGACTTTGGTTCCATTGCACCAGGCAAGTTTAGAAAAACACAGATCAAGAATATGAAAGAACACAGATACTATTTGAACCCTAGGTCTGACATGTACACAAACATACGCACAAAATATGTACACAAACAAGCCCATACCTCTACTCCCACTTGCACATATGAAAAAACACAAATAAAATTGAGACGAATCAAGCAACATTTTGTAACAGGTTCTTATATAATCGAATCAAACATATTTGTGGACATTGTTCATGTAATTTTGACAAATATTGTGTGAGTACTTCACAATTGTAAGTTGTAGACTGACAAAGGGATGAATGAATGCCATACTACAGAGTATGACACGTTTCTGCTTGACATTACTTTCAATGTCAACATTTTACTCACAGAATCCTTCAATCTCAGTTAAATCTTGGCATTGGAATACAAGAAACACTCATTGTCTCCTGTTGTTTCTCATGAGTTTATGTTTGTGCTTCCCTGTTCCTCAGCAGACAAGAACACCCCTGCACATTGTCCTGCACATTGGCCTGGTACCACTTGTATAGAGCCTCATTGTTATTTTATTGTGTTAATATTTTTTCCTTTAGTTAATTTAGCAAATGTTCCATACTTTTTTAAAGCTCTGTATTGTTGGTTAAGGGTTCATGAGTAAGCATTTTCAGGGTAAGGTTGTATTCGGCGCATGTATGGTGTTCATGTTTCAGCAATTTCTGCTGAGATTGAAAGAAGTCCTGCAAATACTGAGGCTGTCCTAATATAGACACTGTACATATTGACGATGCATGCAAACCTATTGGTAAAACCAAATACTGAAGCTGTCCTAATATAGACACTGTACATATTGACGATGCATGCAAACCTATTGGTAAAACCAAAGACTGAGGCTGTCCTAATATAGACACTGTACATATTGATGATGCATGCAAACCTATTGGTAAAACCAACGCAACAGGATGCCAGATTTTACACAACAAAGTAAAACAAACCAATACAACCATATCTGTAATAATGTGGCTGAAAATACAGCGCTAAAATGCTCCCACAGAGAGACTGAATGCTCATGTTAGTATAAACCAACACAGGCAACACAATACCCTGTTCATTCATCATCAAGCAAATGGACCCTGGGCTAATAATGTAAAACAAACAGGCGCGCTGCTAGGTTCATAATGAGACCCTGTTGGGCTACTAAGGCAAGCAACGGCTTGCTGTTCAACAGACGAAAGACATTATGGGCAGTCACATAATGTATCATTCAGGGATTTCGTCTTAACACCATGCTCATAGGTGAGAACATTAGGTGCATCATTTCAATGGTGATGGATAGCAGTGCATTGAGTAGGTAAAAAGCATGTACATAACATTAGGAACACCTTCCTCATATTGAGTTGTCAGCCTCAATTCGTCAGGGCATGGACTCTACAAGACGTCGAATGCGTTCCACAGGGATGCTGACCCATGTTGACTCCAATGCTTCCCGCAGTTGTGTTAAGTTGGCTGGATGTCCTTTGGGTGGTGGACCATTCTTGATACACACAGAAAACTGTTGAGCGTGAAAAACCCAGCAGCGTAGCAATTCTTGACACACTCCAACTCACCTACCACCATACCCTGATCAAAGACACAAACAAATATTTGTCTTGCCCATTCACTGTGAATGGCGCAAACACAATCATGTCTCAATTATCTCAAGGCTTAAAAATCCTCCTTTAACCTGTCTCCTCCCCTTCATCTACACTGAAGGAAGTGGATTTAACAAGTGACATCAATAAGGGATCATAGCTTACACCTAGGAAAGAGCAGGTGTTCTTAATATTTTGTATACTAATGTTTACTAAAGTTTATTTTGAATATTTTCAGCTATACCATGAACATTATTTCCATTACGTAGCTACTAGGCTATTTCCAGATCATCAATCTGGACATCTGATTGTGTGTGTAGACAATGCCACAGAACAACGTTCAATAACATAATCCATGTCAGTAGAGAGCCCAGAGAGAAAGTTTTCAGAATTTAGTTCAATCTATACCTAACTAAATGAGTCATGAGTTGGAAGCAAATGTGCCTTGTCAACCAGGGCCTGTATTTATATAAAACATCTAGGACTGCTTATCTAGAATCAGTTTTGCCCTTTAGTTCATAACAAATAAGATTACATAGCCAAGACCCAAAGATCTTCATTTCTGGTGCCGACAGAGATGGCCGCCTCGCTTCGCGTTCTTAGGAAACTATGCAGTACACAAGCATTTCGCTACCCTTGCATTAACATCTGCTAACCATGTGTATGTGACCAATAAAATTTGATTTGAAGATCTTTGGCCAGACAGTCCTCTGATATGAGCTTTAGCACCCCTAATGTCCTCAGCACAGTATTGCAACAATGAAAAACAAAGATGAAAAGCAAACAGAATGCATTTCATAGCCTCCACAAAACAAGATTTATAAAACCAATTGATAGGTCTGGTAATTGCTGCCAGCGCGGCACTTGAAAACGACTGACATGGTTTCTTTGGAACGCGTGAAGGTAAGCCTCTTTTAATGAGAACCAGGGTCACATTGAGCTTACACAAATGTCAAAATACCGATACATACAACTCATCCCTGTACGATTACTTTCTCTAGGTCTTATGTTAAACATAATATTCATCCACAAAAGCCTATAGAATAATGTTAAACTACAGGAAATACACTACATGACCAAAAGTATGTGGACACCTGCACATTGAACATTTCATCCAAAATCTTGGGCATTAATATTGCCTTGGTCCCCCCTGTGCTGCTATAACAGCCTCCACTCTTCTGGGAAGACTTTCCACTCGATGTTGGAACATTGCTGCGGGGACTTGCTTCCATTCAGCCACAAGAGCTTTAGTGAGGATGGGCACTGATGTTGGGCAAATAGGCCTGGCTCGCAGTCGGCGTTCCAATTCATCCCAAATGTGTTCGATGGGGTTGAGGTCAGGGCTCTGTGCAGGCCAGTCAAGTTCTTCCACACTGATCTCGACAAACCATTTCTGTATGGACCTCGCTTTGTACACGGGGGCATTGTCATACTGAAACAGGAAAGGGCCTTCCCTAAACTGTTTCCACAAAGTTGGAAGCACAGAATCGTCCAGAATGTCATTGTATGTTGTAGCGTTAAGATTTTTCTTCATTAAAACTAAGAGGCCTAGCCCAAACCATGAAAAACAGCCCCAGACCATTATTTATCCTCCACCAAACTTTACAGTTGGCACTATGTATTGAGGCAGTTAGCGTTCTCCTGGCAGTTTGGAACCTGGTAGTGAGTGTTGCAACCGAGGACAGACGATTTTTACGCACTACAAGCTTCAGAACTTGCGGTCCCGTTCTGTGAGCTTGTTTGACCTACCACTTTGCGGCTGAGCCGTTGTTGCTCCTAGGTGTTTCCACTTCACAATAGCATCACTTACATTTGACCGGGGCAACTCTAGCAGGGCAGAAATTTGACAAACTGAATTGTTGGAAAGGTGATGACAGTGCCACGTCATTTCAGGCCCCACCTCTTTCTATAGTCATTTCAGTCTCCACCCCCTGCTAGTCATTTAAGTCACTGTAATTGCTAATTAGAGTCTATCTTTAATTGGGCAGCCTTGTTTGGAGACCTCTATGGTAAGGCAAAATGTCAAAAGAGAAACCATGCGTGATGTATTCAGCTTGTGAGTCCCAAGGAGAAGAGCACTGAGTCACAAGCTGATGACTGCCAACGACAAGTGAAAGTGGCTCTGCTAGACTCACTCCTTGTTAGTTGGTTAGTCAGTGTATGTCAGTTGTAGTCTACATGTACAGGTTATGCCATGAATGGAAACACATAGGCAGTTGAAAATCTGAAGTCAAGCATTTGGTATTTCCTTTTCAAGAGAGAAAGAAACAGTATCTAAAATAATCCTCCTCACCTCGACCCCCCCACACCAAAATAGAAAAACACTTAACCAGCACTTGCATTTGACCCCACCCCCCCCCCTTCTAGCTTGGATTCTACTGATAGCTACGTTGAGGAAAAATGGCTGTGATATGTGGTTGTCCAACCTAGCTATTTTAAGATGAATGCACTAATTCTGAGTCGCTCTGGATAAGAACGTCTGCTCAATGACTCAAATGTAAAAAATAAAATAAATAAATACATTTTAAAAAAGAGAGAGGAGGAACCTCCAGCCCATTGGTTGAAGGATCATTTGTACACCGGTTTCACCCCAACGGCACTGAACTCGATCAAATTCTCCTCATTCTTCAGTGCCGTATTAACCTAGCGAGCAGGGACAATGGTTCACTCCCTCAATTAAATGCTTGCTCTCACATAATTAACGGCTGTTTTGTCCACAGATCAATAAAGGGCATGTTCATTAAAAGTCCCTTTGCTTCCTCAAAGAACCCCTTGGCAAAGTTCTCTCATGGTACGCAGAGGAGGCACATGGCAGAATTTGCATTCGGGTTTTGTGTTTTTCGGTGCGTGTTTAGTTTTTTTCTCTGCGGAAAGAGACTAGCGGAAGTCAAAGAGAAAGAAAGGGGGAGAATGAAAGCTCGCTGGAGCTCAGTTGTAAAGAGAAAGGGGCTTGAGGGATCGTATTAGATTGAATGCACTGCCATAAGAGAAGTAGAGTGGGTTTGGTTAACCTTGCTTGAGTAACATTTAGAAATAAGCCGGAATATTGGAGGGAGGGGTCCACAGTCTCGACATAACACAGCTTTGCCTTTCTCCAAGAGAACAGCACTGCTAGTGCTGCACACCATCAGTGTCTACAGATGCAAAAACAAAACACTTCTCTGTATCGTCTTTATGGATAGAAAATCCATAAAGACAGCAGCAAGCCTCCATTCAACACGCAGTCTGCCAGCCACCTGCCACAGATAACATGCACTGATTAAATGTATCGCACCACACAACCACGATCAATAGAGACTTTATACCCTTTACCAATCTCCTCTGGTTTTCACTATGGTATAAGAGAACATCGTGAGAAGGTTTACAGGGTTTGAACTTGCAAAGAGTTTTGCAGTTTATTAATATTAACCACGTTAGAGCCCGAGCATTACCTTGAAGATTTGAAATCATTATCAGGAGCTGAGTGTTTTCTTAAATGTGTGCCTCAGAAGTGCTGGTCATGCCCTGAGGATTATTGTATTGAATCATTTATCATCATTAATTACTGTATGTTATCAAGGGAAATATCTGCCCATTGATGCAGTGGCATTCTATATTAAATATCTTGAAATGCCTATATTAACTGTATCATTGTTATACACTGGAGTAAACAACTGCTGATTCATACGGTGGGGCACTCTGCTTATAGTGAGCATAGCCACAGTAGTCAAGTGCTTGTCCCACACAAAATGTGATTACTGTATTGTGTTTCTATTGTGGTCTGTTGCAGACAAGTCTTGTATTGGGAAAGGGGGATACCCAGTCAGTTGTACAACTGAATGCATTCAACTGAAATGTGTCTTCCGCATTTAACCCAACCCTTCTGAATCAGAGAGGTGCAGAGGGCTGCCTTAATCAACATCCACATCTTCAGTGCCTGGGGAACAGTGGGTTAACTGCCTTGCTCAGTGGAAGAACAGATTTTTACCTTGTCAGCTCAGGGATTCGATCCAGCAACCTTTCAGTTACTGGCCCAATCCGTTAACCACTATCCTACGTGCCTATTGTTGTCGCTACCTTCTTGCCCAATAATGTTTGTAACATGTTTAGTCCTGCTACTGTGTTGTTGTAATATTGCTACCATGCTGTGTTGTCATGTGTTGCTGCCATGCTGTGTTGTCATGTGTTGCTACCATGCTGTGTTGTCATGTGTTGCTGCCATGCTATGTTGTTGTCTTAGGTCTCTCTTTATGTAGCGTTGTCTCTCCTGTCGTGATGTGTGTTTTTGTCCAATATATATTTTTTTAAATCCCAGCACCCGTTCCGGCAGAAGGCCTTTGCCTTTTGATAAGCTGTCATTGTAAATAACAATTTGTCCTTAACTGACTGGCCTAGTTAAATAAAAGGTTAAATAAAATAAATACAAAAATCTTAGTCTTTCTATGACAATACAGTGCATTTTGACTATCTGCACACTGCAATATTAAAAACAGACTATGAGTACAATCATTCAGTTCTACTATTCAATCCAATTTTATGTCTCTGATCAAAGTTGCGCAATGAAAAACATTTAACTTAAACTGTGGACTATTAATGGATAATATTCCATGTGAAACACAAGCCCGATCTTTTTCATTTAATTTCACCCAATTTTTAAAAACACATGAAAAAAAAACATTCCACCCCTGTCAATGTATGGCATTTGGAGGTCTCCAGTTCTGCATTCACTCTCATCGCATAAACTAGTGTAAAATTTCCTTCTTACTGCTTTCAGTGCTTTTCTCATATTCTGGGCACAGGATCAAAATAAGCTTTGTATTGTGTATGGGCCATGGACAAACGTGGTGCACTTTATAGAAAATAGGCTACCATTCAGGACGCATCCCTAAACTGCTTTGTAATCTGAGGTAATGTTGGCACCGTGCGTTCAATGCTAAAACTCGACCATATATAGGATCTTAATTTGATCACTCTTTTGTTACTGAGAATTTTCCTGCACAGCAGGAAATGCAAACTTGTAGTGTATTCAACATTTTAAAAGGCTTCTAAAGTTTGTAATTTCCACTAAAAATGTCAGACTTGATTTGCCTTTATGAAAGATGTATCAACCCCTACAAAATAAATCCCACTAATTATAATCTACATAATAATTATAATTTCCTGTTGCTACATGATTATTTTCCTGCTGTAGTTAACCGGCTCAAATTAAGATCCTACATCTGTTCACTTAAACCTGTAAATCTGTCCACCCCCCACAGACAGATTAAGTATCATAACCACCTGGGTATAGTAACTAGTCTTGTGGATTATCATCACAACCCATATACATTCAAAATTAAACTATTGCATTTACAGTTACTGCACTGATTTTGGAAAGTGTATCTTTAAATAATTTAAACTATATTAAGGTATATAACCATTTCAAGTAACCACTGTACATAATGAAAGTATTAAATTTAACTTTGAGAATTGTTGAATTTAGAGTACTTGAAAGATCTCTGCGTCAGAGATGAGATTTACAGTACAGCACCTTCTAATTGTCAAAGTGTATGTGAGGTGAAATGTAAGCTCAATGACAGCATATAACCGTCTTAATGATAAGGACTGTAACAACAGTACATTGACATTATTTAGCAGACACTCTTATGCAGAGCAACTGACTGTATTGAAAGCATACAGTTTCAAACTAGTCCCCCATGTGAATTGAACCCACAACCCTGGCATTGCAAGGCCATGCTCTACCAACTGAGCTACACGGGAAACATACACAACCAGATATCTAACAATAGTAGCGCTGTACTATCACTGTACTCGTCCATGGGGAAAAACAGCCTGGTTCACTAACATTACCTCAACTGTTAACACTAGTAGTTGGTGTTATTTTGGTTTTGAAATCAGAGCATTAGATACACACAGCAGCACCGCTTACACTCAACTGTAGTAAGGCTGATGGATGAGGGGTAATGCCTTGTCATGGATTGAAACCAATGATACGCTAAGAATACTGTACTGTACCTCAGTGCCCTCTAAACTACAGTTCCACATGATGGAAAACATTCTGTACATAATGCAACATCCCCCTTGGCTGGGAAGCAAACAGCAGTACTATACAGTTATGATAATTCTGTTCCCTCACTGTGATAATGTCTCAGTACTATACAGTTATGATAATTCTGTTCCCTCACTGTGATAATGTGTCTCAGTACTATACAGTTATGATAATTCTGTTCCCTCACTGTGATAATGTCTCAGTACTATACAGTTATGATGATGCCGTTCCCTCACTGTGATAACGTGTCTCAGTACTATACAGTTATGATAATTCTGTTCCCTCACTGTGATAATGTCTCAGTACTATACAGTTATGATAATGCTGTTCCCTCACTGTGATAATGTCTCAGTACTATACAGTTATGATAATTCTGTTCCCTCACTGTGATAATGTCTCAGTACTATACAGTTATGATAATGCTGTTCCCTCACTGTGGTAATGTATCTCAGTACTATACAGTTATGATAATTCTGTTCCCTCACTGTGATAATGTCTCAGTACTATACAGTTATGATAATTCTGTTCCCTCACTGTGATAATGTCTCAGTACTATACAGTTATGATAATTCTGTTCCCTCACTGTGATAATGTGTCTCAGTACTATACAGTTATGATAATTCTGTTCCCTCACTGTGATAATGTGTCTCAGTACTATACAGTTATGATAATTCTGTTCCCTCACTGTGATAATGTCTCAGTACTATACAGTTATGATAATGCTGTTCCCTCACTGTGATAATGTGTCTCAGTACTATACAGTTATGATAATTCTGTTCCCTCACTGTGATAATGTGTCTCAGTACTATACAGTTATGATAATGCTGTTCCCTCACTGTGGTAATGTATCTCAGTACTATACAGTTATGATGATGCCGTTCCCTCACTGTGATAATGTCTCAGTACTATACAGTTATGATAATGCTGTTCCCTCACTGTGATAATGTCTCAGTACTATACAGTTATGATAATTCTGTTCCCTCACTGTGATAATGTGTCTCAGTACTATACAGTTATGATAATTCTGTTCCCTCACTGTGATAATGTGTCTCAGTACTATACAGTTATGATAATTCTGTTCCCTCACTGTGATAATGTCTCAGTACTATACAGTTATGATAATGCTGTTCCCTCACTGTGATAATGTGTCTCAGTACTATACAGTTATGATAATTCTGTTCCCTCACTGTGATAATGTGTCTCAGTACTATACAGTTATGATAATGCTGTTCCCTCACTGTGGTAATGTATCTCAGTACTATACAGTTATGATGATGCTGTTCCCTCACTGTGATAATGTCTCAGTACTATACAGTTATGATAATGCTGTTCCCTCACTGTGGTAATGTATCTCAGTACTATACAGTTATGGTGATGCTGTTCCCTCACTGTGATAACGTGTCTCAGTACTATACAGTTATGATGATGCTGTTCCCTCACTGTGATAATGTCTCAGTACTATACCGTTATGATAATGCCGTTCCCTCACTGTGATAATGTGTCTCAGTACTATACAGTTATGACGATGCCGTTCCCTCACTGTGATAATGTCTCAGTACTATACAGTTATGATGATGCCGTTCCCTCACTGTGATAATGTCTCAGTACTATACAGTTATGACGATGCCGTTCCCTCACTGTGATAATGTGTCTCAGTACTATACAGTTATGACGATGCCGTTCCCTCACTGTGATAACGTGTCTCAGTACTATACAGTTATGATGATGCCGTTCCCTCACTGTGATAATGTCTCAGTACTATACAGTTATGATGATGCCGTTCCCTCACTGTGATAATGTCTCAGTACTATACAGTTATGATGATGCCGTTCCCTCACTGTGATAATGTCTCAGTACTATACAGTTATGATGATGCCGTTCCCTCACTGTGATAATGTCTCAGTACTATACAGTTATGACGATGCCGTTCCCTCACTGTGATAATGTGTCTCAGTACTATACAGTTATGACGATGCCGTTCCCTCACTGTGATAATGTGTCTCAGTACTATACAGTTATGACGATGCCGTTCCCTCACTGTGATAATGTGTCTCAGTACTATACAGTTATGACGATGCCGTTCCCTCACTGTGATAATGTGTCTCAGTACTATACAGTTATGACGATGCCGTTCCCTCACTGTGATAATGTCTCAGTACTATACAGTTATGATGATGCCGTTCCCTCACTGTGATAATGTGTCTCAGTACTATACAGTTATGACGATGCCGTTCCCTCACTGTGATAATGTCTCAGTACTATACAGTTATGATGATGCCGTTCCCTCACTGTGATAATGTGTCTCAGTACTATAACGTTATGATGATGCCGTTCCCTCACTGTGATAATGTGTCTCAGTGACAGCACAAGACAACAATAAGACAAAATGCACTGTAAAAGATGCTCTCATGGTAGAAAGCCTTACACTAGATATGAGGACAAACTCCAGTAGTTGTCATGAAAATCGTATTACTGGGGCAGTAAAGGAAAGAAACACAAGAGAGAATAAAACGTAGGGCTTATGTTACGTCCTGACATGTCAATGCGGAAGGGATATATCTGGTAAAAGCCTGTGGACTTAAATGTACTATATTTTAGCCCTTAAATTAGCATTCTCCAGAAACAATTGAGAGGTGTTAAAAGGGATTTGGGTATTACTTGAACAAGTGACAGAGACGAGAGAGAAAGCCATACACATTACATCCACTGTTGTGTCAACACAAACACATGAAGATGGTAAACACATAGCGAGACCTAGTTCGTACGCCATACCCTGTCTGGAAGACATTTTGGGGTCGAGAAGACCTTTGCGACACACAACAGCCACGTCGCCCGGATCCATCTGATTATGTTATACATCAAATTACTGAAAAGGCAGATGCTGTAAACAAATTCACACACTGTAATCTGGAGAGCTTGGGTTCTTTATCTGGGCGATACCTCTTATAGCAAAGACACTGACACAGACATATTAAATTGGGGAGGTCCATAAGGTCCATAATCATGTGAGTCAGCAGATGTTGGTTGCATGTTAATCCAGAGCATTGGGAACACACGAAGACAGAATTGGGAGAATTGCTTTAGCGACAAGAGCAGGATTTTTTCTTAATCTACTCCCGGTTTATTATGGTAATCAGGTTTTGATTACCGTGCGTGCTGACGTTTCCTTTCGTATGTAAATATGGAGTGACTTATAATTGATTAATAATCTATTACATAATAATAATTTAATTTGTAGAGCGCATTTTCCACACTCAATGCACATGTCTAAATGTATTTATTTATCCCAAACATACTGGTTTAACGTTCCAATCTCTCAAAGAATGTGCTTATGATAAAGACCCTGTTGGGGAAATGGAAATAATATTTTGCATTTCTATGTACACTGATTGCATACTTATATGGTAGTTAATTAGGGGTCTGTTGACGAAAATGTATAATAAACATTTGTATTCCAGCACACAGTTGGTTGAGAAGGTTTGAATCTTAACGCCTGAGGATTATTTTTCTCAGACGGGGGTGGGGGGCTGCAGCACCCTCAGCAACCCTACTTCCTGCGGCTATGGCCAGTGGTTTCCTTTAAGCAAAGTAAACCAACAAAACTAAAGTTGAATGTGCTGGAAAACCTTGTTTTTGGTTGTGGTACTCATTTGAATCTCCTGATTATTAGATTATCAACCCCAAATTTGACTTAAAACATGTTTTTTGGGGATGTAATATGTACATGTATGTTAAGGTATACAGGAGCATTTATAAACACTTTGCTAATGGTTAATAAAGAAATAAGGCATGAGGAGGTGTGATATATGGCCAATATACCACGGCACAACGCAATGCACAACGCAATGCAGAGTGCCTGGATACAGCCCTTAGCCGTGGTATATTAGCCGTATATCACAAACCCCCGAGGTGGCTTATTGCTATTATAAACTGGTTACCAACGTAATAAGAGCGGTAAAAAGAGCGGTAAAAAATGTTTTGTCATACCCGTGGTATACGGTCTGATATACCACGGCTGTCAGCGAATAAGCATTCAGGGCTCGAACCACCCAGTTTATAATAAAGTATTTGATAATGGTTTATAAGCAGGTTATAAGTACAAATCCAAATGAAGCTTTAGCTACGTAAATGTGTGCTCATACCATAGTCACCTGACCTTGTTGGTTTCTTTAGAATTATATACTCTTCAGGTATTCTGGTCCTTCTCAATATTCCACCCCTTCTTCCACTCTTTCCATCTGCCCCACAGACCTGCAACAAAGGAGGAACAGGAGTCTACTTAATTGTTTTCCAAGTTAAGATGAATTAATTTCCAAGACGTACATCTAACGGCAGAGAGGGGAGGTAATTTGCTAATGGAATGGAGAGAAATGGTGGGACCATTTCCCTCGCGGATGAAAAGTGAGGCTACTCTCACACTGTCTGGAAGTGAAGGCAAGAGCTAAAGTGGTTTTATAAAACAGAGTCATTAACTGTCATCCTCTACTCTCAGGTCGGGGGGGTAAGAAGGCACCACTTTGTTCGGGGCGAGAGCACATTCAATAACCCACAGACATTTATTTAATTACCTTCCTCCCCACCCCCACCCCCCGAAGGTAGGGTACAGGATCCCCCCGAGACGGTGCCATGTCTATTTAAACTCTTTTAATTACATTTTAACTCCCGTCTAATTACACAAACTTTGTTCCTGACAACGTACTTACGAAGAGATACATCCTGCATCTACCCCACAGCAGTCAGCCAGTGGGCCAAGACACGTGTTATTAACTCTGTCATTACGGGTTGAGTGTGAAGTTGGCCCCTTGCTAATAGCCTGTCTGTTGTGCTGCTTGGTGTGCTTCAGCAAGTAGATAGGTGGCTTGGTCAAAGATGATTGACCATTGATTAAAATGAGGGTGATTTTCTCTGTTTACCTGGAAACCCACATTGATCCAGAATTGATATGTGAATAAAAGTTAATGTGATGATATAACAAAAAAAAGAGATCATTTCAAAAGGCAATTTTATTTTATTACAAAGGAACAATGTTGGCCCTCGTACTTGTACCTTTCAGTTGGCATCAGAAATCGAAATGCAGTGTGGTGCAGCTATGGTAAATCAATGCTTGAGGCTCACAGTATATGCTCGCACGGCATATACTGTACCTAGGATCTTAAATTTGATCACTTTTTTGTTGCTGAGAGTTTTGTAGATGAGCTTCATGATTTATAGAAATTCACTAACACATATTAACAGTATTGCACTTTTCATTAAGCTTCATTTTGGCCAGCTAATAGCCTAACCACTGATCTAGCAACATTATGGACTAAATGTTAACATTTTGCTGCGACAATACTGGTCAAATTAAGATCCTACACTTGTAAAGCACAGTGTTTGTATACATTGCATCAAATAACAAAGCAACACTTCAGAAATGGTGACTCTGACTTGGACATAATGCACAGTCAAACAGTGAGACCTTGTGTACTTTGGTGAAAACAAACCTACAAGATAACTGTCGTTGAGCACTAACATTGAGGAGACGCTCAAGCACACAGCTCACCTGATCAAACACTTCAGTGTACGGAGAGATTGTTTCCTCAGGCCTCTGACAGTTCCCTGCGTCGCTCCAGTTGTGCTTAAACAGATCCACCACATCACGGGGCGTCTACAGACCCTAAGGTGGAATGACATCCTCTTCACACAGTTTAAAAAAAAAAAAAGTATACTTTGATTTATCTCCGTCTCTTTGTTTGTGTTGGCATTGAAAGATTTCACACTGTAGCCTTGGAGGTGTGGCGCCAATTAGGAGCGCAAACGAATACGTAGCATGGTGTTATTGTGTTGAAACACAGAGCCTAAGACGTAGGATACTGATTTATTCTCTTAGAACAATAGTATAACTAACACCAATCATGTTGTCTTTCACCTGGAGTTGACCTTAATGAACACACATGTACACAATATTATTTCCTACCTCTTTGACCTAAAAATACCCTTGATGCAAAATCAAAATAACTTATATTTTTGGACAAGTCAACAATAAAAGCAGAGGAAAGTTTAACTTTAGTGTGTCTTAGCATTGTTTGTCTCTACTTTTGGAAACAAGAATCAAATCTCGCATGCGCTGACCAGCTACTCAACTTCATGCTGAATGTTCAAATCAGCACTGATCAGTACCACCACTCTCAAATCCAGGGACCTGCACCTTCGAAAAGTCCACCCGTATTTACAAGTTGGCTGCACAGGATGCACTGAATGACAAGAGGTATCTGACAATCTTTTCAGTGTTATTTATTTATATGGTATCAGTGTAACCCTTATCTATTTTTCCAGCAGACGTTTTAACAGTCTGTCACAAGTATTTGTGTTACTCTTAATACTCTTACTTTGCATCATCCATATAATCATACGTGTGTGATTTGGAGGCTCATTGATGGTTTAGAGTCGTACCACCAGTAGAGACATGTATTCCATATGACAGTTTACCATTAACAAACAGAAAGCCCACATTTTAAAAAAAACAAAACATTTTAGTCATTTAGCAGACGCTCTTATCCAGAGTGACTTACAGGAGCAATTCGGGTTAGGTGCCTGGCTCAAAGGTACAGACAGATTTTCCACCTAGCCGGCTCAGGATTCAAACCAGCAACCTTTCGGTTACAGGCCCAACGCTTTTAACCGCTAGGCTACCTGCCGCTCTTCTCTATCAGTCAGTGGCGCCATTCCAAGCCAAACTCTAAAATAACAGTTGATAGGCACCCTACCACCAATCACCAACCATCCAGTTCAAGCGCTCAACTATACCTAAACATGGAAGCCTTTTCCAGGTCTACCCAAGTACCAGCTTTAGGTGACATCTGACGCAGGCACATGAGGCCCATCTAATCTGTTAATCACAGAAGTAACTACATGGCTGCTGGCTAGGATTGTCTGCACCGAAACGATATGATCCTGGCCCACACCCCTCCTGAGTCCCTAGCAAAGCCCTGTGTATCTGGGGGTATTAGACAGATCAGGGTGGAACAGCAGCCATCCGCTTTAATGTGTCTTCCTGAGGTGCTGTTTCAGAAGCCTGCTGCAGAGCTGGATAAACGCACACAGCCTAACCACAATCCCACGGCCTAGGGCTTCCTCAGCCACACTCAGTCTGTACCCCTCCCCTCTCCACCTTCCCTTCTCTTCTTCACTCTATCCATATTTTCCTCTCTCCTGACTCCTCACTGCCTTGACAAAGGCTTTTGGCCATCCTCCCCTAGCTGGCACGGAGGAGACGGAAGGGGCTATAGAGTATAGCTGATGTAGATTCATTGCATCACCCAAACCCCACCACTCTGTACAGTCTACTCACCATATAACACAGTCAAGATGGTCATTCATATTTTGCAAGAGTTTATTAGTTACCTGAAATGTATTTGCTAGCTAAAGTGCAAACACAAGGTCCATCTTGTGCATTTGTGAGTGAGTGAGTGAGTGAGTGAGTGAGTGAGTGAGTGAGTGAGTGAGTGAGTGAGTGATAATCTATTTATCTATTTATTATTTTGGTTCGAGGTAGAACCCTCTGTAGCAAAGACTGTAGCAAACTGGCTCAAATTAAGATCCTACATCTGTAGGTACTATGCACATCAAAGAGACCGGCAAACTGAAGTAAAAGGCCAAGAGATTTAAATCTTCCCAACTTCAAACATGTCTTTATTTTCATAAAATTCTCCCAACACACAGATGAATGGAAAAATGTGATGAAAAAAAAAACATTATTTACCACAGAGCTGGGAAGAGAAAGAAAACAAATTCCCTTGTCCTTTCAAATAGCACACCGAGATCTCATCAGCAGAAGGACACAGAAATAAAACATGGGTAGTACAACATGACAGTATCTCGTACAGAGAGGATAATGCTTCACATTAGCGTGCTAAGGGATGAAGGGAAGGACAGACAATTCTAATACAAGAGTAGGATGGAGAATCTCAAAACAAATCAATCTTTCTGATTCAGGAGTTGTGTTTGTGGGTGTGTGTCTGCACATTTTTATTTATTTATTCAACCTTTATTTAACTAGGCAAGTCAGTTAAGAACAAATTATTATTTACAATGACGGCCTAGGAACAGTGGGTTAACTGCCTTGTTCAGGGGAAGAACAACAGATGTTGTTTTTTTTTTACCTTGTCAGCTCGGGCATTCGATCTAGCAACCTTTTAGTTACTGGCCCAACGCTCTAACCACTCGGCTACCTGCCACTCCACGTACACAACACATCTTCTAAAAAAAAGTTGCTAATACTGCCTGTTCTAATGTCTGTTCTACAATATAATATACAGACATAATCTCCTCCAGTCAGTGATGTAGCTATTGTGCCTATATCACAGAGCAGTAGGCTAGGCTATCGTGCCTATAGCACAGAGCAGTAGGCTAAGCTATCATGCCTATAGCACAGAGCAGTAGGCTATGCTATCGTGCCTATAGCACAGAGCAGTAGGCTAAGCTATCGTGCCTATAGCACAGAGCAGTAGGCTATGCTATCGTGCCTATAGCACAGAGCAGTAGGCTAAGCTATCGTGCCTATAGCACAGAGCAGTAGACTAAGCTATCGTGCCTATAGCACAGAGCAGTAGGCTAGGCTATTGTGCCTATAGCAGAGTAGTAGGCTAATTGTCTACAGTGTTACAGACACTTGAAAAATAATTCATGCCACTTCTTTTGAAACAGGACAGCTTTACAATTGCATGTCCTTTCCTCGGTCTGCTTTTTACTCAACAATGAATGACAGAGGCACAAACATAAATCTCAGCATAAACCTCAATTCCAACAATGTTGAGCAATCGTCTCATGCCCCCACTGATTTCGCTTTTTTAACTAACAGCACATTATGCTGACATGCTACGTCAGAACAATTACTCAATTACTTAAAACTCAATATTTGAAAACATAAAACACAATTTGGCCTAATTGAACTGTTGACATGTACTTGGGTCCAATTATGCGTCAAAATGGCCAAAAGAGATGAGACGGGGGTGGAACGTGACAGCCGTACATTTATCTAACCCCCATTTTTCTCAAAAATGGCGATGAAGTTGTGAAACAACAAAGAGGCAAAGGTTGCGTGAAGGTTAGAGGTCAACCACGTCGCCCAGATTATCAACATTTTTAAAGAGCTACATTCATTGACCGTCTATCAAATGTGACCATGGAAATATTTAACTAGACTGGTTTCGATAACTGAAAGGGGTCGGGAGGTAGACCTGTGTAGAACTGTACTTTTTGATGACCACTGTAGGCTAAGTCTTTGTGAGCTCTTCTTTGGTAATAGCAGTTTGTACTGCACCATCACAAAAGGTGCTCAACAATGAATAGGGCCACATGATTTTGCAACTGAATCCTAATCCCTGTAAATACCATTGAAACCACAAACTAACCAAGCACTCATTTCTTTCATGCTTTTGTGACAATTTGAGAATGCCGAATTTGATCACAAAAGTTAAACAGCTGTGCAAATCGGATATGGACATGGTGGCATACAGAGCTAAATCGCTGTGTGGAATTGGGTGCCACATTCATTTATATCCACCTGATTAACCTTGCATCAAGAGGGGAAATTTGCCTTACTGTGTACTGTTTGGCTGCTGTCACGATAAGACGAGATTGCTTCTGGAGAGGCGGCATGCCTTTACAAACCTATTCATGTCAGAACAGTTAAAATGTTGGTTTAGGCTGCCTTATGGTTATAGTAATGCAGCAAAGAGAATCCTTCAGAAATCACATATGCATAATTGCACTATTTATTCCACCAGATCTCAGCATTTAAGAATCTTCTTAATTTCAATGTGCATTTAGATGAATTTGAGAGGACAAGAGCCTTTAACAGAGAGGCCTTTTAACAGAGAGGCCTTTTAACAGAGAGGCCTTTTAACAGAGAGGCCTTTTAACAGAGAGGCCATTTACAAGTCAATCTCATGCTTATTTTTCTATGTCCCTGGTGATTCAGTTGATGTCGCCTAAAAACTTAATCCTGTCCAGATAGTCATCTCACTCTGGAAAGGAACAAAAAGCAATTTTGTATGAAATATCAAGTTCAGAAATTAACTTGTTTGTTAATTAAGTGTGTTAAAATGTGTAAACTATTGTATTACAATTTTTTTTTTTTTTTTTTTTTATTAAGATCACAAAGATCACTTTTGGTTTGACTGTTGTCCAAGATAAAACAACTTCTATTGTTCTTACTCTGGACATCTGCTTCCTTTCCCATCAGTCATCGTCGGTGAGGCATCAGCTCAGTAGAATGCAAAGGAATAATTTTGCAGTAATTGGCAATACACCATTCTAACAAGGCCAGCAGTTCTTTGAGTTTACCCAGGATCCCCCTGTCCTGCCTCTAACGCCAAACTGGGTTGGAATTACAGAAAGATCCCAGGGCAGATGAGTCGAAGTTGAAGCCGGAATTTAGGTAAGTAACTTCCGTTCTGATGTTCAAATGATATTGGTCGGTTAAAATAAATAATAGTGGATACATTTTGTTAAAATAAAAGTAAAAATAAACACCGGAAAGGACCGGAAAAACATTAAAGACTCCAGCCATAGACTGTTCACTCTGCTTATGCACAGCAAGCGTTACCGGAGCAACAAGTCTGACACCAACAGGCTCCTGAACAGCTTCTATCACCATTCATCAAGGCTAGTAAATAGCTTACAAAATGGCTACACTGACTATCTGAGTTTATTTTTGCACTCACAGGACTCTACACACTGACACTCCAACACACACACACACACACTTAATTTGCTCACACACACATGCACACAAGTGGAGGCTGCCGAAGAGCAAACGGCTCACCATAATGGTTGGAACGGAGCGAATGGAATGGCATAAAACACATGGAAACCATGTGTTTGATACCATTTCACTTATTGTGCTCCAGCCATTACAACAAGCCCATCCTCCCCAATTAAGGTGCCACCAACCTCCTATGATGCACACACATTTATACTGACTCTGCACACATACTCACAATTATCATACAGTATATGCTGCTGCTACTCTGTTTACCATATATCCTGTTGCCTAGTCACCTTACCGCTGTACATATCTACCTCTATCACACCAGTATCCCTGCACATTGTAAATATGGTATTGGCAATGACCCTGGAACTTACCCTGTATATAGTATGCTTACCCCTACACATATCTTCCTCTATCACACCAGTATCCCTGCACATTGTAAATATGGTATTGGCAATGACCCTGGAACTTACCCTGTATATAGTATGCTTACCCCTACACATATCTACCTCTATCACACCAGTATCCCTGCACATTGTAAATATGGTATTGGCAATGACCCTGGAACTTACCCTGTATATAGTATGCTTACCCCTACACATATCTTCCTCTATCACACCAGTATCCCTGCACATTGTAAATATGGTATTGGCAATGACCCTGGAACTTACCCTACCCATTTAAACTTGAACCACTTCCCTGCTAATCCCCACCCTACTTTACAATACAGTCGCTGTGCACACTGTCTGACACAGGAGTGACTGACCAATACGCTTTCATAGAATATAAAATCCAAAGAAAATGAGCCCAGTTAATTGCATCGGTAAGTATTGGAGTCTCACATAGTTCTGAATAACAACACTGAAGCCAAATATTGTGCAAAAGGTTTTGAATAAGACACACCTGTATGTGTCTAAATGCAAAAGATACTCAAATATCCACTGCTTTTGTGACAATGTTCCGGTCATTTTTGGGAAACTAGTCCAAAAAGTAATATGGCATACAGTCAGAAAGTGATTGAACATCTATCATTAGATAATCAATATTCCCCTCCTCAGTGAAGCTAGGAAACTCTGAACTATTTCAGAAAATATAATATTACTGTAATTATGATTCAAGTTCTCAAAGACGGCAAGGATGAACGTCATTTGAGAATCCACTATTGTGTGTTATTGATAGCCAGGCTCATGTCTAGAGATGTGCCTCCAGAATAATTGTCCCAGGGAACTTTAGAAATAGAAAATGCCTCAACAAAACAGCTTCAGAGAAATGGAAGAATGACAATGGCAAAGATGTCAGTCTTAATACTCCTCTTATCAACGTTATTGATTTGTCATTCGACCAGCAATCTCACGTCACTGAGGAGAAAAGAAAGGCTCAGCTGTACTTTTGGAGAAGGTCCAATGGTCAATCTGAATAAATCCCTCTCCAACACACACAGACAGTGGTCGATCTGAATAAATCCCCCTCCAAAACACACAGACAGTGGTCAATCTGAATAAATCCCTCTCCAACACACACAGACAGTGGTTGATCTGAATAAATCCCTCTCCAACACACACAGACAGTGGTCAATCTGAATAAATCCCTCTCCAACACACACAGACAGTGGTCAATCTGAATAAATCCCTCTCCAACACACACAGACAGTGGTCAATCTGAATAAATCCCTCTCCAACACACACAGACAGTGGTCGATCTGAATAAATCCCTCTCCAACACACACAGACAGTGGTCAATCTGAATAAATCCCTCTCCAACACACACAGACAGTGGTCGATCTGAATAAATCCCCCTCCAACACACACAGACAGTGGTCGATCTGAATAAATCCCTCTCCAACACACACAGACAGTGGTCAATCTGAATAAATCCCTCTCCAACACACACAGACAGTGGTCGATCTGAATAAATCCTTCTCCAACACACACAGACAGTGGTCGATCTGAATAAATTCCTCTCCAACACACACAGACAGTGGTCGATCTGAATAAATCCCCCTCCAACACACACAGACAGTGGTCGATCTGAATAAATCCCCCTCCAACACACACAGACAGTGGTCGATCTGAATAAATCCCTCTCCAACACACACAGACAGTGGTCAATCTGAATAAATCCCTCTCCAACACACACAGACAGTGGTCAATCTGAATAAATCCCTCTCCAACACACACAGACAGTGGTCGATCTGAATAAATCCCTCTCCAACACACACAGACAGTGGTCAATCTGAATAAATCCCTCTCTCTCTACAGCCTCTAACACTCAAACTTAAACTTTCTCTCAGATGCTTTGTTTTAGCGGTATCCTGAGAGAAATGCCTGTCCGGTTGCCCTTAAGAGTACCAATGAAGTTTCACTTACTTTTCAATCACTGTCACAGGGTCTGACATTAAGTTAATGTTCTCGAGATACCTGGGCACTCGTGAGTAACCTTTCCCTTCAATGAAAGACTGGCACTTGTTCGTCGACATCATTACCCTTGTTCACTACCTCTAAATGCATCTCCAAAAACCCATTGGCACCCAACATGAGTTGACTCTCTCTCTCTTTAGTTCCTGTTTCTACTTCTCTCCATTATGTGGCACTCGTTGACCTGATAAGCACAAGCTCTCAAGTGGCTCTCTTGTTTTGCCTTGTAAAGGAGTGAGTGAGTGAGAGAGACTAGATCATAGCAGCAAAAAGAAGGAGGGAACTGAGAGAGGGGCGTAGATCAGACAGAGGGAATCAGGAAAGGACAATGGGGTTTATAAGTCATGTCACAAGAGAATTCACAAAGAGGGACAGTAACAGATGAGCCACAACAAGCATTGTGAAAATGTTTTGGTTTTGTTACATTAAATGCACAAAGACCAAAAATTTATATTTTTTTGCTGAAGAGCTACATGTGGCATATTATCACATAAAGAAATAAGATGATATCACAGAAGATAATTATTAGATGATAGTAGTGATGAAATAATGGACACATTTTGGCATAACACACGTGTAATGGACACATTCATTGATATTGGGCCACTATATTTCTACATTCCCATAACCGACTGGGTAGCTTTCCCTTTTTTGCTCCATTTTCACATTAGTTTCAACTGAAAACAGAAGTTAAATTAATATTAAAATTAGCTGCCTGCTGAGCATAAGAGAAATTAATATTAAAATTAGCTGCCTGCTGCGCATAGAACATGCTAATCATACCCTGCCAGAGAGAAGAATTCCCTCCTGTTCTCTTAGCCATAACCAGAAAAAAGACATTGATTATTTTTTCTGTTTACGGGGCGAAAGCCACAAAGTAAGAGTCAAAGAGTGTCTGTCATCAAGATACTGTATGTTCCAATCGCATCCGACGAGCCTTCATGGTCGGTCTTATGATCTCAGTGACATTAAAAGGTAACCGTTTTTCTTGCTTGGGGAGAACAGGCAAACAGGCCCATTGCTGTGGGAGATCCCGAGGGATGCACTGCACAAGGATGACATACATTAGTCTTTAGAGTTCCCTTCCCTGTTCGATCGCGTTCAACAAAGCAGCATGTTCTACCAAGCCTCAGCCATTAGAGGAGACGGACTTGACTGCAGAATCTATAAAACAAGGGACCAAAGATGTTGACTGGACAAGGCCCATTTAGCCGGGCCACATTGTTAGTTAAATGGTGAATCTAGCTGCCACGGAGAGGAGATTGCACACCACCTGATTTACAAGGTCTCTTGTTCCAAGGTGCACCTTCCGCAGGAAATGCAAGAGAGCGGCCATGGCCAAAATCGAAGTATTTTAGATTAGCCAGGTTCAAGATTAAATGGTAACTCTTAACCCCAATTTCAGCCTTTGCCCAACCCCTTCAAATAATTAAAAAAAATGCATTCAGATGAGAAGTTGTGGGTGGGGAGGATTGTTCAAATATATTTATTTTAAGGGTGGGTAAATGTAGTTGCACCTGATCTAAACGCTTTCTCCCTAAAGCATTCTTAACAGAAGTCCACTGGCGTGCTCTGGTAATATAATGATGTGCGTTGCAAGCCAATGCGGCTTTGGACAGTTAGCTCATAGTGGTAAGGAGCCGAGTTCTTAACATCTATTGCCACTTGCGGTGTAAGTCTGAAATGTGGAGTCACATTTATTGTGGAATTGTGTTGGAAAGAAAAGCGCAATCATCACCTAGAAAATGAAGATTATGAGCTCAACTCAATCCAACCCGCATTGCCATATTCACACAGTAGGTCTTTTTCCAATGGTCAAAACTTTTCCGAATTAGAAGTCTGTGGGCACGGGATGAATATTCCAAAAGGATTTGGAAGAAGGAAAAAAGATTCTGCCTCATGTGGGATTAGAAGTGTTGAACTATGAGCCAACTGTTTTTACAGGACTGCGCAACCAATCAGTTGTAGCAGCTGGGGAAAAAAACGCAACGAGTTGACATGACCACCATGTTCATCTATTTCTTGTTACGATGGATGTAACCACGAATATAAGCGTATAATCCTCATAGCCTACATGTTTTTTTTTACTTCGTAAAAGCACATCGATGTGTATGAAACAGTACGCAAAAATGTTGATTTTGGTCATATACAGAAATGTACCTTATTACCTTTTGAATTTTGTGTAACTTCAGTAGTCTAGGCAAGGAAGCATCATGCAAAATATATTAGGACACTCCACTTACCAAGACCATTACCAAATAAGGCGTGCTGTCACCTGCTTTTATAGTAAGCCTTTAGGTGGTACCATCCAGTATATCTAGAAGGGAGTGCATTTCATATCAAACCCCTCCCGGACAGTCAAAATGAACACCAGAATCGACTTGTTTCATTATAACTTTGCCTAAAACATTTGCTTTTCAATGATAGATCGATCTATCACTTTTTATGAAACTTACTTTAGAAAAGATACTAGTAGTATACTGCTACCGGCCATTTTGTGGACAGTATTTTTCTAATATCAGAAGTTCCAGTGTTCTCATTTTAATTTTCAGAACACAGAGTACTTCCTCACCCTTCAGAGGGTGATCCATCACCTCTTCTCCCTTCTGCATAAGATCTAGAGGAGCCCAGAAGAACAACAGAGCCATACTGACCTTTTGTCATAGAAGCCTTTTACTGTAGCTGTTACAGTAGGCCTCAGAGTCCCAGATACAAAGGAAGTGCACTAGCTATTGTTTTTAAGGGAAAGGTCAGAGCAGACCCAGCTTACAAATGTTGGTTCCAAGAATGTTGTGGCAAACTAAACAATGACCTTTAGAGAATGTTCCAGAAGCATTGTGTTAGCTGGGGATTCTCCATTAACATGCCTCTTTTGGGAGTTTTCAATGGAAATACAAAATAGTACGGGGAAGATAACAGTTGAAATAATAATACATATTTCAACTAGGCCCAATTCGTTATCAACTTTGGCAATATGTGGCTGAGCTGTCAATCAAAATATCTAACATGACTTCACGTTTAGAAACAACACGTCACTGTCAATCCTTAAACCATTAGTTTTGGCTGCAGAGCCAAACACGCTCTTGAAAGAGCCTTCATTTCTCCTGGGAAGTGACATGCTTTGGTTGTGGGTTCTCCCCTGAAACCTGCCTACGCGCCATATTCACCTGTCAGGTCAACAGTTGTGTACCAAATGGCACCCTATTCCCTATTTAGTGCACTACTTTATAGGCCCTGGTCAAAAGTAGTGCACTAAATAGGGAATAGGGTTTGCAACGCACCCACAGTCTGGAGCCCGGGTAGCACCCCTTCCTGCAGCTGCCAACTCCACAAAGTCTTCCAAAAACAAACCTTTCTCTTCAGAATTCCATCATCCTCTGCACACACACAGCCTATATCACTTCAAAAACACACAACACAATCACACACTGTAATGGTAGAGAAAACAGAGTGACAAAAACACACAGTTATACTATGTACTGCTGCACGTGACAAAACTTGAAAAACACTCTCGCCTTCTCACACACACCCTCTCACACACACCCTCTCTCACACACACAGTTAAAATGCTGACATCTTATCTGTAGTAGTAACGTGTAATATATATACTGTGTGTACATGTCATGCTATCTCATGTACAGATCCAAGTGTATAGCTCCATTACCACTGTTGACATGTTCCTATACTTTCCTTTCCTTTAGGAACCACAAAGATCACTTCTATGTGTGTGTGTGTGCTGATGGATATGGAAATAATATTATTGCAGGACTGCCTGTAGTTGGGTCAGACCAAAGTAGAGTTAGCTTAAGTCACTAGTGAGTGAGGGCATCTACAGCCAACCGTTCAGAAGGCTCCAGCTAGCAGTTTTAACAGTTGCGCTCCTTTAAAAATATATATATTATTTATGTTGCACTGTTGGTAGTAAGTGCACTTGATTCAGAAGCCCTGTGCACCGGGTAGGTAAAGAGTTCCCATTTTGAACCATTTCATTTTGTCTTTAAAGACAAATTCTGCTGGCCCGGGAGATGTGTGGCTAATTCGAGTTGGCCTACTGCACTAGCCAATCGGAATGGCTCAACTCACCGGTCATACAGCTTCCATGACCCGGCCACAGCAAAGTTTGATACTAGTCTGCATAAGATTTCATAACTTTTAAAAATCCATGACCAGAGAGAGACTGTCAAAGAATACAGAAAAGAGCTGCAGTTTTTAACTTCTTCAGGCTAGGGTCCTTTTTTCTCAGTTTCCGCCTGACTGACGTGCCCAAAGTAAACTGCCTGTTGCTCAGGCCCTGAAGCCAGGATATGCATATAATTGGCACCATTGAAAAGAAAACACTTTGACCTTTGTAGAAATGTTAAAATAATGTATGAGACTATAACACAATAGATATGTTAGGAGAAAATCCAAAGAAAGAGCCCATACTCTTACAATGGAAAGTATAGGGAAATAATTAAATCTAGCTCACAGTATGCAATTCCTATGGCTTCCACAGGGTGTCAACTCTATGTTCAAGGTTTCAGGCTGGTCTCTTCAAAACGGGGAAGAATAATGAGTTTTAGTACTGGGACACACTATTAGAAATTTGTGTTTGGCGTGCGAGGAAGACAAGACGCACCTGCTAATATAGGATTCCTATTTCATACTCCTTTCTGTATGAAATATTATAGTTTGATTACATTTTAGGGTATCTGAGGAGTCAATAGAAATGTATTTTGATTTGTTTTAACAAAGTTTAGTGGTAGATTTTTGGATTCCTGCATGTTGAACGAGTGGATTACTCAAGTCAATGGCGCCAACTAAACTGACTCTTTGGGATATAAAGAAGGATTTTATCTAACAAAACGACACTACATGTTATAGCTGGGACCCTTTGGATGACAAATCGGAGGAAATTTTTCAAAAAGTACGTGAATATTTAATCGCTATTTGTGAATTTATGAAACCTGTGCCAGGGGAAAACAATTTTGATGTGGGCGCGCCGTCCTCAAACAATCGCATGGCATGCTTCCGCTGTAATGGCTACTGTAACTCGGACAGTGCAGTTAGATTAACAAGAATTTAAGCTTTTAACCGATGTGACACTTGTACCTTGTGTACCTTGTACCTACATGTTTAATATCAGGTAGCGGGACGCCTATCCCAGAGTGAGTTTTTATTCAGCACTGTCAACACTTTTTATTCAACACTATTACAAAAAACATAAACACACACATCTCCCTACTTCCACTCGCGCTGCAGCTGCAATTAATAAGTAGCCAAGTGTATTGATATCCCTGCCTTTCTATTATTACTAGCAGCTCGTTGTGTCTATTTTAATATCAAGGAATATTTCACTTTCTCTGGTCATAGGAACAAAGTGAATTTGTACATGAGGAAGATGCGGTGCGACTCAAGTTTCGCCATCGGGTGGAAGACTGTCCCCTTGCTCTGGTTAGTCTCACTAGAGGAAAGGAAGGAGAGATTGGTGGACCCTCTGCTGCGCACTTCAGTGCGTTCAAGACAACTGGGAAAAAATGAGATCTGACTGGGAAAAATATTTTTGAACGGTCATCCAATTTGGAATCCCAAGTGAAACTCTGGCATCTTTCTAGAGCCCAAACTTTCCGACCTGAAGGTCACTGACCTTATGATTTGACCTCATTTTTCTGTCCAAGTTCCCAATTGTATTGAAAGCACCATGACCATCACAAGCAGGTACCATCATTTAAGTAAAATAAAAAAGCTAATTATTTGCTCATTATTTCAATTTATGCTCAGCCGTGTCTCGCAAGTGCTACACCAACTAATCTATTTTGTTATCAAAGCTTGAGTTTTGCAATATAACATGGTCTGAGAAGAACAATATTGTCAGGCCAGGCATTGAGCCAACATGGTGTGATAATGTATCAGGCCTACTATACAAACCTCATTCCTACAGAAGTTTTTATTAGGTTCATGTTAAAAATGTTTAAGTCTTGTACCCCCTTTTTCTCCCCAATTTTCGTGATATCCAATTGCGATCTTGTTCTCTTCTTCTCGGGAGAGGCGAAGGTTGAGTCATGCATCCTCTGAAACATAACCAGCCAAACTACGCTCCTTAACACCCGCCAGCTTAACTCGGAAGCCAGCCGGAACAATGTGTCAGAGGAAACACCGTTCAACTGACAACCAAAGTCAGCATGCAGGCACCCGGACCGCCACAAGTAGTCGCTAGAGCGCAAATGAGCTAAGTAAAGCCCCAACGGCCAAACCCTCCCCTTACCCTAGACGACGCTGGGCCAATTGTGCGCCGCCCTATGGGACTCCCGGTCACGGCCGGTTGTTACACAGCCTGGGAACAAACCAGGGTCTGTAGTGACGCCTCAAGCCCTGTGATGCAGTGCCTTAAACCGCTGCACCCTCGGCTTGATTTTTGACTGCGAAAGTGATTTTGACCACTGACATAAAAAAAGGGTAGGTAGCATAAACGTAACCACATGTAACATATGGATATGCATTCGTATACACATCAAACGTCCCAATGCAAAGTTACACCACACATTTCTATTTTTGGAGTTATTACATAAAACCCATCAGAATTCCAAAGAATGCCAGAAAGAAAATACAGGGTGTGATGTAATATGGAGGACCTGGGAAGCCAGGCTCCCTATAATGTAAACTCCAATAGAAATCATTTGCACTCATGACTAGTGGGTTACATTTATTTTTCAGCCAACCATTGTGTATTTCCATTTGCGGAATATTTAGGTTAAGCCTGGAATAAAATAAAAATAATTATATAATATAATATATATAATATTATATAATTGTTTGGAAAACCTTGTTTCCTATTATGTATTGATTTGTATCTTAATTTTTTTAATTCTTTACAAAATGCGAACTGCAGAGAACCCCGGAAGAAGAATTATCAATGAATTGTCACAGCAAATTATTGTAAGGTTTGTTTATGTGCTAATTAATGGGATACCAACTGGATGGGATACCAACTGGCGATTTGACAAGGAAAATGTATTTTAATTCATTCATTCATACAAGCAAATACTTTGAAGTTATTACATTAAAGTAAACCAAAGTTTTTGAAATACATAACGCCATCTAACCAGTTATCAAAGAATGTTAGTTACAGTTATCTTAGCCAGCAAGCTAGCCAGACAGCTAACATGAGCCATTTAGCCAATTAGCTATTAACCTAGCCAGCCTAGCCAACCACCACGGTAATGGTCGGTAAGCTAGAGCCAAACTACTGGAAACCAGCTAGAACACAACTAAAACATAACAGCAGATTAAAAGTAAAGAGAGCAGAGACTTACAGATTGATAGCAGACAGAGTTAGTTACCAAAGCAAGGGGGAGGCAGCCACTTCACTGGGCCAAAATCTAAAGTAGATAGATTCCAAATGTTAGCTAATGCGTTAGCACTAAAAGTTACAAAACTCCCGTAGCCTAATCGACAGAGTTGATCAAACAAAAAGGAGAACAGGTACTAAACAGGTATGATTTTCTCTTTCGTCTTGAGCCCACGGCAAGTAAGCACCAGAGCCTGCATGCTAACGGGTTCCCACTAGATAATACAGCCATAAAGTCTGTGAATAGCATGAGTTGATGCTAACGTTAGTAAATCCTGGTAAATCCTCCATATGACGTTGAGAAATAGTATATTGTGGCCACACAGCGTTGTTACATTGGTGAGTAAAAACTCATGCTTCCTACCCTTTAAGTGGTCTGGACTGTTTTTACTTAGACCTCAAAACATGTGTAAATAGCGCCGCCGGTCTTTCCTGAATAATTAACTGGGCAAAATCATAGGCTACACATTCATTATGGAGAATATGGCTGCAGCTATTCCAAGGCAGCCGAGCCTGGTGAGCTCGATGATATTTACAGAGTTGAGCACTCAGACATTTAATCAGGGGCAGAAAATTGCATGTTCCTTACCTGGAAAACCTAGTCAAAGTGGAGTTAACGTCGTAGACCTTTGCCAACCTCTTTCACAATCTCTGCTGCTATTGGTTGGCCTCTCTGTAATTACAGGTGAGATTGATGTTTGCCATTTCAGCAGGAGGGCGAGGCAGCTTCACGGAGATAATATGATAAAGTTTGTCGGCCATGTTTGTGTGACCACTACTAATGAAGTGGGAGTAGGAGTTACTGAGCAGTGTAGTTTCAGTTCACTGGATGGTTTCTTTGAGTGCATCGATACGATGTGATTAAACCGGCGGCCATGTTTGCTTGAACACTAAAGGCCGTGGCCACATTGAGATTGTGTCTGAGTATTTCGGATTGGTTAATGCTTTTCTAAATGGGTGTCATCATCCATTGCAGGATGAATGACAACGGGGATGGTTGTCCGTCAAAAAATTCAAAAACTGTGCTTATGTGGAAAGGGTTATACTTGGAACTAAAAGTGTTCCACCTATGGGCAAAGGTCACCCCGGGGGCCGTATGCGGCCCGCGACCTGATTCAATACTGCCTGCGGAATCAAATAACATTTTATTGGTCACATACACGTGATTAGCAGTTTTATTGCGGGTGTAGCGAAATGCTTGTGCTTCTAGCTCCGATAGTACAGTAATATCTAACAAGTAATATCAAACAAATTACACAACATATACCCAATACACACAAATCTAAGTAGGAATGAATTAAGACTATATACATCTGGACGAGCGATGTCAGAGCGGAACGGACTAAGATACAGTAGAATCGTATAGAAAAAACAGTATATACATATGAGATGAGTAATGCAAGGCATGTAAACATTATTAAGTGACCAAGATATCGTAGAATAGAACAGAATACAGTATATACATATGAGATGAGTAATGCAAGACATGTAAAGATTATTAAGTGACTAAGATATCGTAGAATAGTACAGAATAGAGTATATACATATGAGATGAGTAATGCCAGGTATGTAAACATTTAAGTGACTAGTGTTCCATTCTTTAAAGTGGCCAGTGATTCCTAGTCTATGCCTATAGGTAGAAGCCTCTAATGTGCTAGTGATGGCTGTTTAACAGTCTGATGGCCTTGAAATAGAAGCTGTTTTTCAGTGTCTCGGTCTCAGCTTTGATGCACATATACTGACCTCGCCTTCTGGATGATAGCGGCGTGAACAGGCTGTGGCTCGGGTGGTTGATGTCCTTGATTATCTTTTTAGCCTTCCTGTGACATCAGGTGTTGTAGGTGTCCTGGAGGGCAGGTAGTTTGCCCACGGCAATACATTGGGCAGACCAAACCACCCTCTGGAGAGCCTTGCCGTTGCGGACAGTGCAGTTGCCGTACTAGGCAGTGATACAGCCCGACAGGATGCTTTCAATTGTGCATCTGTAAACATTTGTGAGGGTTTTAGGTGACAAGACAAATGTCTTTAGCCTCCTGAGATTGATGAGGCTCTGTTGAGCCTTCTCACCACAATGTCTGTGTGGGTGGTCCAGTTCAGTTTGTCAGCGATGTGTACGCAAGGGCCTTTTGCACATCAGATGTACAGCCTTGTCAAAGCCTTCAAGGGAAAATTACTCATCCTGACCCGTCAAGTAGAAGCCAACAATCTCACCCACCTTCTGATTCAACTAGTCTGTTCCCTATCTGCGGGAGAAGTATACATCACTGCTGCGTGCTTTGAACAGTGATTTTTCTCGTCGTTTAGAGAATTTCAAAATGTTGGAAAATGACATGCTGTTGGTTTCCTCTCGTTTCACCTTTAATGTGGATAACTCTCCCAGTGACCTGCAACTTGAGCTTATCGATCTTCAGTCTGATGCAGTGATTGGAGAACTATTCAAAACAATGTCACTGATGAGGTTCTGTGCATCTCAGCATGAACAAAACTTTCCAAAGATTAGGAGTCATGCTCAGAAGATGTTTGTACTGTTTGGGTCAAACTGTGGATGTGAACAGACATTTTCAGTGATGAAATATAACAAGTCAAGGCATCATTTCTTACTGACGCTCACCTCTCAGCAATCCTGCGCATAGCAAAGTCAGAAACTATTCCTGACACTGCTCTAGTCAATGCCTATCAGGGGCTCCATTCCTCACACTGATAGCGTAGTTTAAATGTAATGTTGAACTCTCTCTCTCTTTGTGTTTTTGTGCATACCTGTTAACACGAGTTCTGTCTGTGGTGTTGAATGCAGTCTACTTTTCCCTCTGTGTAGTTCATTGCATGTTTAATAATAAAAATACCTACCAAAAGGAGAACATGGAAGTGGTTTATTTCTGTGCATGTTAAAAAAGTAAAATAAGTAGCATATCTAGATGTGATTTACAGTAGATATATCTGTCAACACAGTCATAGACATGATGTATAATCCTGTAATAATATATTTTAATGTGGCCCTACATGGAAAATAATTGTCCAGTCCTGACCTATAATCAAAAAGAGTTATTCAGAGGTTTCCCCTATGGGTTCTATATAGCACCTTTTTATCTAAGGGTGTAGTTGACTTGAGTTGTCCTTTTGATGGACAAAAACAGACAATGATGTTCTTCATGTACGATTTCATCCGTGGTCATATGTCTCAGTGTGGCTATACTTTAAGGCTAGGGAGTCAATCAAAATATATTCATAAAACAGGGATAGTCTAACACTGAAAGTCTTAAATACAGGCCCTTCCCAACAATGCAGAGAGAGAAACAAATAACAAGGAATAAATACACAATAGTAACGATAACTTGGCTATATACACGGGGTACCAGTACTGAGTCGATGTGCAGGGATACGAGGTAGATATGTACATATACGGTGCATTCTGAAATGATTCAGACCCCTTGACTTTTTCCATATTTTGTTACAGCCTTATTTTAAATTGATTAAATTGTCAATCTACACACAATACCCCATAAAAGCAAAAACATGTTTTTAGAAATGTTTGCAAATTAGAAAAACAAGTGAAATATCATATTTACATAACTATTCAGATCCTTTACTCAGTACTTTGTTGAAGCACCTTTTGCAGCAATTACAGCCACGAGTCTTCTTGGGTATGACGCTATAAGCTTGGCACACCTGTATTTGAGGAGTTTCTCCCATTCGTCTCTGCAGATTCTCTCACGCTCTGTCAGGTTGGATGGGGAGTGTCGCTGCACATCTTTTTTAGGTCTCTCCAGAGATGTTCGATCTGGTTCAAGTCCGGGCTCTGGCTGGGCCACTCAAGGATATTCCGAGACTTGTCCTGAAGTCACCCCTGCGTTATCTTGGCTGTGTGCTAAGGGTCGTTGTCCCAGTCTGAGGTCCTGAGCAGGTTTTCATCAAGGATCACTCAGTACTTCGCTCCGTTCAACTTTCCCTCGATCGGTGGGTTCTTGGTCACCTCCCGCACCAAGGCCCTTCTCACCAGATTGCTCAGTTTGGACGAGCAGCCAGCACTAGGACGTGTCTTGGTAGTTCTAAACTTCTTCCATTTAAGAATGATGGAGGCCACTGTGTTCTTGGGGACCTTCAATACTGCAAACATTTTTTGGTACCCTTTCCCAGATCTGTGTCTCGACACTATCCTGTCTCGGAGCTCTATGGACATTTCCTTCAACGTTATGGCTTGGTTTTTGCTCTGACATGCACTGTCAAATGTGGGACCTTATATAGACGGCTGTGAGAGCCTTTCCAAATTATGTCCAATCAATTGAATTTACCACAGGTGGACTCCAATCAAGTTGTAGAAACATCTCAGAAGTGGTCAATGGAAACAGGATGCACCTGAGCTCAATTTCGAGTCTCATAGCAAAGGGTCTGAATACTTACAGTGCCTTGCGAAAGTATTCGGCCCCCTTGAACTTTGCGAACTTTTGCCACATTTCAGGCTTCAAACATAAAGATATAAAACTGTATTTTTTTGTGAAGAATCAACAACAAGTGGGACACAATCATGAAGTGGAACGACATTTATTGGATATTTCAAACTTTTTTAACAAATCAAAAACTGAAAAATTGGGCGTGCAAAATTATTCAGCCCCCTTAAGTTAATACTTTGTAGCGCCACCTTTTGCTGCGATTACAGCTGTAAGTCGCTTGGGGTATGTCTCTATCAGTTTTGCACATCGAGAGACTGACATTTTTTCCCATTCCTCCTTGCAAAACAGCTCGAGCTCAGTGAGGTTGGATGGAGAGCATTTGTGAACAGCAGTTTTCAGTTCTTTCCACAGATTCTCGATTGGATTCAGGTCTGGACTTTGACTTGGCCATTCTAACACCTGGATATGTTTATTTTTGAATCATTCCATTGTAGATTTTTCTTTATGTTTTGGATCATTGTCTTGTTGGAAGACAAATCTCCGTCCCAGTCTCAGGTCTTTTGCAGACTCCATCAGGTTTTCTTCCAGAATGGTCCTGTATTTGGCTCCATCCATCTTCCCATCAATTTTAACCATCTTCCCTGTCCCTGCTGAAGAAAAGCAGGCCCAAACCATGATGCTGCCACCACCATGTTTGACAGTGGGGATGGTGTGTTCAGCTGTGTTGCTTTTACGCCAAACATAATGTTTTGCATTGTTGCCAAAAAGTTCAATTTTGGTTTCATCTGACCAGAGCACCTTCTTCCACATGTTTGGTGTGTCTCCCAGGTGGCTTGTGGCAAACTTTAAACAACACTTTTTATGGATATCTTTAAGAAATGGCTTTCTTCTTGCCACTCTTCCATAAAGGCCAGATTTGTGCAATATACGACTGATTGTTGTCCTATGGACAGAGTCTCCCACCTCAGCTGTAGATATCTGCAGTTCATCCAGAGTGATCATGGGCCTCTTGGCTGCATCTCTGATCAGTCTTCTCCTTGTATGAGCTGAAAGTTTAGAGGGACGGCCAGGTCTTGGTAGATTTGCAGTGGTCTGATACTCCTTCCATTTCAATATTATCGCTTGCACAGTGCTCCTTGGGATGTTTAAAGCTTGGGAAATCTTTGTGTATCCAAATCCGGCTTTAAACTTCTTCACAACAGTATCTCGGACCTGCCTGGTGTGTTCCTTGATCTTCGTAATGCTCTGTGCGCTTTTAACAGACCTCTGAGACTATCACAGTGCAGGTGCATTTATACGGAGACTTGATTACACACAGGTGGATTGTATTTATCATCATTAGTCATTTAGGTCAACATTAGATCATTCAGAGATCCTCACTGAACTTCTGGAGAGAGTTTGCTGCACTGAAAGTAAAGGGGCTGAATAATTTTGCACGCCCAATTTTTCAGTTTTTGATTTGTTAAAAAAGTTTGAAATATCCAATAAATGTCGTTCCACTTCATGATTGTGTCCCACTTGTTGTTGATTCTTCACAAAAAAATACAGTTTTATATCTTTATGTTTGAAGCCTGGAATGTGGCAAAAGGTCGCAAAGTTCAAGGGGGCCGAATACTTTCGCAAGGCACTGTATGTAAATAAGGTGTTGTTTTTCTAAAAACCTGTTTTCTCTTTGGCATTATGGGGTATTGTGTGTAGATTGATGAGAAAAATAAATAATTTAATACATTTTAGAATAAGGCTGTAACGTAACAAAATGTGGAAAAAGTAATGAGGTAAGGAACAAGTGACCTGGCAACATAATTGACAAACGGTAGCAGCAAGGTATGTGATAAGTCAAAAGAGTCAATGCAGGTAGTTACATAGTTAACCAATAGCAACCCGGACAAACTACACTATGTGGACACAGATTTGGTCATGCAGGGTATTTAGCAGTCTTATGGCTTGGGCGTAGAAGCGGTAGAAGCTGTTCAGAGTCCTGTTGGTTCCAGACTTGGTCCATCGGTACTGGGTGCCGTGCGCTAGAAAAGAGACAGACCACAGTCTGACGTGGTTGGCTGGAGTTGGACAATTTGTTAGGGCCTGCATGGCAGGGAGCTCGGCCCCAGTGATGTACTGGTCCGTATGCACTATTATCTGTAGTGCCTTGCAGTCGGATGTCAAGCAGTTGCCATACCAAGCGGTGAGGCAACTAGTCAAGATGCTCAATGTTGCAGCTGTATAACATTCTAAAGGATCTGAGGGCCCATGCCAAATCTTTTAAGCCTCCTAGATGGGCGGGGCATATCGTGCCCTCTTCACGACTTTGTTGGTGAGTGTGGACCACAATAATTTTGTGGGAATGTGGACACCGAGGAACTTGAAGCTCGTGACCTGCTCCACTACAGCCCCGTCGATGTGGATGGGGGCGGGCTCAGCGCTCCTTTTCCTGTAGTCCCCGATCAGCTTGTTTCTCTTTCTAATATTGAGGGAGATGTTGTTGTCCTGGCACCACACTGTCAGGTCTCTGACCTCCTCCTTGTAGGCTATCGTCATCTGTGATCAGGCCTACCACGTTGTGTTGTCACTGAACTTTATGGTGTTGGAATCGTCGCGGCCACACAGTTGTTGGTGAACAGGGAGAATATGAGGGGACTAAGCACGCATACCCTGTGGGGCCACCGTGTTGAGGGTCAGTGTGGCAGATGTGTTGTTGCCTGCCCTCATCATATGGGGGCAGCCCATCATGAAGTCCAGGATCCAATTGCAGAAGGAGGTGTGCAATCCCAGGCTCATTAACTTAGTGATGAGCTTGGAGTGCACTATGGTGTTGAATTCTGAGATGTAGTCAATGAACAGCATTCTCAAGTATCTGTTATTTTTTTTCCAGATGGGAAAGGGCAGTGTGGAGTGCAATAGAGATTGCATCATCTGTGGATCTGTTTGGGATGATGGTGTTGATTTGAGCCATGACCAGCCTTTCAAGCATTTCATGGCTACAGATGAGTGCAATGCAATAGTCATTTAGACAGGTTACCTTGGCATTCTTGGGCACAGGGACTATTGTAGTCTGCTTGAAACATATGTATTACAGACTGGGTCAGGGAGAGGTTGAAAATATCAGTGAAGACTGTTGGTCAGCGCATGCTCCAAGTATGCTTCCTGGTAATCCGTCTGGCCCTGCGGCCTTGTGAATGTTAACCTGTTTAAAGGTCTTACTCACATCGGCTACGGAGAGCGTCATCACACAGTCAGCCGGAACAGCATGGTTTAGTGTTGCTAGCCTCGAAACAAGAAAATAAGCTTATCATCTGCTTCATTGGACCATTTACGTATTGAGCGTGTCACTGGGACTTCCCTGTTTGAGTTTTTTCTTGTAAGCAGGAATATATAGGATAGCGTTATGGTCAGATTTGCCAAATGGAGAGCGAGGGAGAGCTTTGTATGCGTCTTCTGTGTGTAGTGTAAAGGCGGTCTATAGTTTTTTTGCCACTAGTTGCACAGGTGACACGCTGGTATAAACTACCAGCTCTCACAGTCTTGTGTCAGAATTAGAGGTTCATCCATGTTTCTCAAATGTCAAAGTTGTTCCAAACATCAAATTTCAAAGTGTTAAAGGGTAAGTTCAGGCATTAACTCTGAATGGTTAAGTTAAGGGTTAAGTTCAGGCATTAACTCTGAATGGTTAAGGTAAGGGTTAAGTTCAGGCATTAACTCTGAATGGTTAAGTTAAGGGTTAAGGTTAGGCATTAACTCTGAATGGTTAAGTTAAGGGTTAAGGTTAGGCATTAACTCTGAATGGTTAAGTTAAGGGTTAATGTTAGGCATTAACTCTGAATGGTTAAGTTAAGGGTTAAGGTTAGGCATTAACTCTGAATGGTTAAGGTAAGGGTTAAGTTCAGAAATTAACTCTGAATGGTTAAGGTAAGGGTTAAGGTTAGGCATTAACTCTGAATGGTTAAGTTAAGGGTTAAGGTTAGGCATTAACTCTGAATGGTTAAGGTAAGGGTTAAGGTTAGGCATTAACTCTGAATGGTTAAGGTAAGGGTTAAGTTCAGAAATTAACTCTGAATGGTTAAGGTAAGGGTTAAGATTAGGCATTAACTCTGAATGGTTAAGGTAAGGGTTAAGGTTAGGCATTAACTCTGAATGGTTAAGTTAAGGGTTAAGGTTAGGCATTAACTCTGAATGGTTAAGTTAAGGGTTAAGGTTAGGCATTAACTCTGAATGGTTAAGGTTAGGGTTAAGGTTAGGCATTAACTCTGAATGGTTAAGTTAAGGGTTAAGGTTAGGCATTAACTCTGAATGGTTAAGTTAAGGGTTAAGGTTAGGCATTAACTCTGAATGGTTAAGTTAAGGGTTAAGGTTAGGCATTAACTCTGAATGGTTAAGTTAAGGGTTAAGGTTAGGCATTAACTCTGAATGGTTAAGGTAAGGGTTAAGGTTAGGCATTAACTCTGAATGGTTAAGGTAAGGGTTAAGGTTAGGCATTAACTCTGAATGGTTAAGTTAAGGGTTAAGGTTAGGCATTAACTCTGAATGGTTAAGTTAAGGGTTAAGGTTAGGCATTAACTCTGAATGGTTAAGTTAAGGGTTAAGGTTAGGCATTAACTCTGAATGGTTAAGTTAAGGGTTAAGGTTAGGCATTAACTCTGAATGGTTAAGTTAAGGGTTAAGGTTAGGCATTAACTCTGAATGGTTAAGTTAAGGGTTAAGGTTAGGCATTAACTCTGAATGGTTAAGTTAAGGGTTAAGGTTAGGCATTAACTCTGAATGGTTAAGTTAAGGGTTAAGGTTAGGCATTAACTCTGAATGGTTAAGTTAAGGGTTAAGGTTAGGCATTAACTCTGAATGGTTAAGGTAAGGGTTAAGGTTAGGCATTAACTCTGAATGGTTAAGGTAAGGGTTAAGGTTAGGCATTAACTCTGAATGGTTAAGGTAAGGGTTAAGGTTAGGCATTAACTCTGAATGGTTAAGGTAAGGGTTAAGTTCAGAAATTAACTCTGAATGGTTAAGTTAAGGGTTAAGGTTAGGCATTAACTCTGAATGGTTAAGGTAAGGGTTAAGGTTAGGCATTAACTCTGAATGGTTAAGGTAAGGGTTAAGGTTAGGCATTAACTCTGAATGGTTAAGGTAAGGGTTTAGTTCAGCAATTAACTCTGAATGGTTAAGGTAAGGGTTAAGTTCAGCAATTAACTCTGAATGGTTAAGGTAAGGGTTAAGGTTAGGCATTAACTCTGAATGGTTAAGTTAAGGGTTAAGGTTTGGGATAGGCTTAAACAAAAATTATCAAAAACACCTTTCTATCGAACAACCGTTGGAATCAGAGTCAATCAAATGTATTTATAAAGCCCTTCTTACATCAGCTGATGTCACAAAGTGCTGTACAGAAACCCAGCCTAAAACCCCAAACAGCAAGCAATGCAGGTGTAGAAGCACAGTGGCTATGAAAAACTCCCTAGAAAGGCCAGAACCTAGGAAGAAACCAGGCTGAGACAGATGCTTATGCCTATCCACCATCCCTTCTACAACCGAAACCTACTTGAAGGTGACAGTGCTCACTGTTGCCCCTAGTGGCTGGTTTCCACGTCCTCTCCTGACGACCTCAGACATGAGGTCGTTGATGGATGGACGTTGAATACCTGGCTGGAATGAGATAAAAACGGATTTCAGTGCATTTATGTCACCGGCCACTATTAGCGCCGCCTCTGGGTGAGCATTTTCTTATTTGCTTATGGCCCTATACAGCTCGTTGAGTGCGGTCTTAGTGCCAGCATTGGTTTATGGTGGTAAATAGACAGCTATGAAAAATATTGATAAACTCTTGGTAAATTGTATGGTCTACAGCTTATCATGAGGTATTCTAACTAAAGCAAGCAGAACCTCGAGACTCCCTTAATATTAGAGATTGCACACCAGTTAACAAAAAGAGACACACGCCACCTCCCCCCTTGAGCTTACCCGTTCTGTCCTACCGATGTATAGAAAAAAACAGCTAGATTTACATTGACCATGTCCTTGCTCAGCCACAACTCAGAGAAACATAGTATATCACAGTTCTTCAGATCAGGTTGATAGGATAGTCTCGAACGGAGCTCATCCAGTTTATTCTCCAGTGATTGCACGTTGGCCAATAGAACGGAGGGTAGAGGCGATTTATCCTTTCTCCGACAGTCTCGTCACTTATCCCGCCTCTATAGTGCCGTTTCCTCCTCCTCAAGGTGTCAGGAATTTAGGCCTGGTACGGGATAATCAATGTATTTCGCCTCCGACTAATTGAATTAGAAATCCTCATCCAAGTCGAGGTTAGTGATAGCTGTTCTGATGTCCAGAAGCACAATTGATCAGGAGACAGTAAAACATCGGGTATTCCCTCCAGTGCTATTCCCTTCAGGAGGTGTAGTTCAGTTTAATGGACTATTTCTTTGAGTGCATCGATTTGAATAACTGATAGGAGCTAATGAGAACTCTGGAACTAAAGGCTTGTTGTGTAATTAGGGGAAAAGCACAGCAAGGAGGCCCTGTTACTCAACGAGTATCTTCCTTCGCTTTCGGCTTGGATGTTAATTAGCCACAGACTCAGACACTATTTTGCAATGAGTCATGTCTCAGAGGACTTCCGCAGAACCCTGAAAAAAAAATGTTTCTCTCTCTTCTTTAGTTATGTTATTGTGACTGAGACTGTCATCCTTATCGAAATCCTAGTCAAAGTAGCTTGAGTTGTCATCGTATCCAAGATGGACACACAAAATAACACCCTAGACTTATGTATGTGGTCAGGAAGGAACAATTTGGGTAAATTACCTTCAATCCAAATCAGCATTCCCCAGATAATTCACATAAATCGTAAGCAAAAAGGGTGTGTGTAATGTACAATCTAAGGCGGAATGTTAAGTGTGTATAAAACACACATGCACGTAGACATATTCAAGGAAAGGATGAAGCCCAGTGTTGTGTAGGAGTAACTGGAACACAGCCTCTTTGTCAGACTCCCACTGTAAACCGGATCATCATGTCATTTACTGATTAGACCTTTGTCGAGGCCTAATCTAACGTCGTCTAACTATGGGCCAAAAACAGCTGATCCGCAATGTAGCCCATCCAGGCCCAAGCCTCTCGTCCCTTTTCAGATGAGGCCAATACGGCATTTGGAGAGTACTGTCTAAAAGCGTTCTGTCATGCCTGCCTGCTACTGCCTTGCGGGTCTGAAGATGCGTAATTTTCTCCCAACAAGGGCTCCCATGATAGCCCTCTGCTTTGAGTAGCATTTATTGCCTTTTCCTGCTCAGTGGCCTGTCAAACACATTAATCTGCAGCTAGGCGATGGAGGGAAGGGAAGAGCAAGAGGAGAGGAAGACGGGGTGTTCTTCGTCCACGGGTCACTCCACATCAGAGCTGGGTTCTGATTGGCTGTCAGCTCGCCCACTCTCGTCAAGCCTGCATGGCTTTTTGTGGCCAAACACTGACCCATAATCACAACCACTGGAGTTGCTCAAAAATAAATTCCGGAGTTCGGAATAATTTCTGAGACAAATAGCCAATTTGTTAAATCCTATTGTATATTGTCTTGCAGCTGAGAATACACAGGAGGTTGTGATAGTGAAATTGGAATGCAAAGTGAAAATGAAGACTTTTGTCGAGGGGCTAAACTAAGAATAGCTTTGAAAGTTCATTAATTGTCTTACGCTGGCTGCCAACGGCTTCTCTTAGTGTTTTCTCCGTTAGACCTCTTGTTAACTCAGGCAACCATGTTACAATTGGGTGTACTACTTTCAAAATCAACAACATTTGTGTTCAAAACTGCTGCTTGTTGAAACAATGCCTAGTGACATACATTGGATACAGACCACTTGGTTCCAACTTCAAAAGGAAGCACAAACATGTCATATGTAAGCATTAAAGCCCGAGGAGGTGTGGTATATGCCCAATATACCACGGCTAAGGACTGTTCATATGCACGCCGCAATGCGGAGTGCCTGGATACAGCTCTTAGCTGTGGTATATTGGCCATATAGCACAAACCCCCAAGGTGCCTTATTGCTATTATGAACTGGTTTCCAACAGAATTAGAGCAGTAAAGATGCACATTTTGTCATACACATGGTATACGGTCTCATATACCATGGCTGTCAGCAAATCAGAATTCAGGGCTCGAGCCACCCAATTTATATTGCAGAATATACTATGCATGAATACAGTGATACACTGAGCATTTGGAGTATCCCAAACCAATTTCAAGTTTTGACACGTTAAATAATGACTTGAAAAGGATGAAACACTACAAAGTGAATTGTGTAGAATAATGAAAAGAGATACCTCTCCATGAATGCAATTCAGCGCAGGCATCAAACAGCAAGAGTTAAGTGGTGCAGACCTACAGAGGTATTTCACTTCAGTGTTTTCATTCATTCAAAACATGACAAGACATTGTTACTGTAATACCAATAGCTGATCTTAAGAGATGTGATAATGAATTTAATGGATTTTAATTCAAGAAACTCAAATCACCCTGAAACTCATACTTGTAGCATGTTAGGGATATTGACTTCAGAATTACCCTTTTGTATGTGTAAATAGGATAACTTTTAACTAATTATTAAACCATCTGGAGACTGGAGTTGAACAATGCCCAGTTTTCAAAGAACCCAAGAGAGTTCTAAGTAGAAACAAGGTAGGCTTTTATTTAACTAGGCAATTCAATTAAGAACAAATTCATATTTACAACGACAGCCTACCAAAAGGCAAAAGACCTCCTGCAGGGACGGGGGTCTGGGATTAAAACAAATACAATATAAATATAGGACACAACATACATCACAACAAGAAAGACAACACTACATAAAGAGAGACCTAAGACGACAACATAACAACAGAGCAACACAGCATGGTAGCAACACAACATGCTACAAACATTATTGGACACAGTCAACAGCACAAAGGTCAAGAAGGTAGAGACAACAATACATCACACAAACCAGCCACAACTGTCAGTAAGAGTGTCCATGATTGAGTCTTTGAATAAGATAAAACTGTCCAGTTTGAGTGTTTTTTGCAACTCGTTCCAGTCGCTAGCTGCAGTGAACTGAAAAGAGGAGCAACCCAGGGATATGAGTGCTTTGGGGATCTTTAATAGAACGTGACTGGCAGAACGGGTGTTGTATGTGGAGGATGAGGGCCGCAGTAGATATCACAGATAGGGGGAGTGAGGCCTAAGTGTTTTATAAATAAGCATCAACCAGTGGGTCTTGTGACGGGTATACAGAGATGACCAGTTTACAGAGGAGTATAAAGTGCAGTGATGTGTCCTGTAAGGAGCATTGGTGGCAAATCTGATGGCTGAATGGTAAAACACATCTAGCCGCTCGAGAGCACCCTTAACTATCTATAAATGATGTCTCCATAATCTGGATAGGTAGGATGGTCATCTGAATCAGGGTTAGTTTGGCAGCTGGGGTGAAAGAGGAGCAATTACGATAGAGGAAACCAAGTCTAGATTAAACTTAAACCAAGTCTAGAAACCAAGTCTAGATTAAACTAGCCTGTAGCTTTGATATGTGCTGAGAGAAAGACAGTGTACCGTTTATCCATACTCCCAAGTGCTTGTATGAGATGACTACCTCAAGCTCTAAACCCTCAGAGGTAGTAATCACACCTGTGGGGAGAGGGGCATTCTTCTTACCAAACCACATGACCTTTGTTTTGAAGGGTAGAGTTAAGGGTAGAGAAAGCTTGCTGGACACTAAGAAAGCTTTGTGTTAGAACATTTAACACAAAATCCGGGCAGGGGCCAGCTGAGTATAAGACTGTATCATCTGCATATAAATGGCTGAGAGCTAAGTCCCTAAGGGGAAACGGGGAGTTAGGAGGTAAACATGCCTGGCTTTTGGCTGTCTAAATTGATCATTGTAAAGGGAACGCATTCTTAGATTTAGGACAGGGCTGCCCAACCCTCTTCTTGGAGATCTACAGTCCTGTGGTTTTTCAGTCCAACACTAATTTAGCACATCTGATTCTAGTAATTAGCTGCTCAACAAGACCTTAACTATCCGAATCAGATATGCTAAATTAGAGTTGGACTGAAAACCTACAGGACAGTAGATCTCCAGGAAGAGGGTTGGACACCCTTGCTTTGCTTCCATGTTGCCCAAACAATAGTTACTATGCAAGGCATTACATGCACAAACAGGATAGTAATGACTTGTGTTGGGCTAAAGTCAGATTTATTTCAAGGGTATTAAAGCTGAGAGTTGTCCAACCCAGTGACACAGAAAATTAAATCAAAAGGTGAAGGCCCTTCATATGATTTACAATTTGTTTTTATTGGAAGTGTAACGCATCCATAAATTAAAGATAACTCTTAAAATGTTAAGAGTTATCTCTACTGTACTTCAAATGTGGCATATGTGGACAAATATTTGCTTTATTAATATCTATATGCCATATACGCTATTATTGCTAGTTTAAAACATATTTGGTGATTTTACTACTAAATGCCATGCTTGAATATATGGGCAACTGGCCTTTGGAATAGCTACAATAATTATGTCTTACATCTATTAGTTTCCTGTCCGTGGATTTGATTGCAGGAGGAAAACAAACTGTAGCATGCTTTCTGGTCACGCACCTCTATCTAACAGTACACTTCAAGTTACCCTTGTTCAAGATGGCCGTACTTCTTCATTACACAAAGAAAAAACCTCAACCAATTTCTAAAGATTGTTGACATCCAGTGGAAGCGATAGGAACTGTAAGAAGGTCCCTTAGAAATCTGGATTCCCAATGAAAACCCATTGAAAAGAGAGTGACCTAAAAATTAAAAATTAAATCTGAATGGTTTGTCCTCGGGGTTTCGCCTGCTAAATAAGTTCTGTTATACTCACAGACATGATTCAAACAGTTTTATAAACTTTTTTTATAAACTTTTTTTTAATAAACTTTTTATAGAAAGTTTTAGAAACTACTAATAATATGCCCAGTCATCCCCAGTCTGGGGATGAGTAGCAGGCAGTTGAATTTGGGCATGCATTTCATCCAGGCGTGAAAATACTGCCCCCTGTCACCAAGAAGTTAACGATGATCAATGGAAACAGAATGTACCTGATCTCAATTTCAAGTCTTATAGCAAAGGGTCTGAATACTTATGAAAATAAGATTTTTTTATTTAATTTTTGTATGTTTTTGCTTCGTCGTTATGCTGTACTGTGTGTTTTAGAATAAGGCTGTAATGTAACAACATTGGGAAAAAGTCAAGGGGTCTGAACTTTCCGAATGCATAGTATATATTTTATTCGATGCTCATTTATCTTTCTTTGAGATTTCTTGTCCTGAAAAGCACTATAGAACCATAATAAATTATTTTTATTATGAATGTTGCGGTTTTAAAGCTAATTTCCTGTAATTCTCCCAAAGTAATTCATGGCTATGACGTGTTTATATGCTATCTTAAAAATCTACATTTTTAAATTATTCAATTCAGTGGCTAAAGATTAACGATTGATGCTCTTCACAGAAATGGATTAAGTCCTTTATGAATAAAGCCTTGTGATGAATGTAAGAAATTGAAGTGGCCCCTGTCTCACAACCTAATCTCAGGTCCAAAAATTGGGTAAATTGCCAGCCCTGTACAATAGAAAGGTGCTTTGGCACTTGACCTTTTTCTGAGGAAATCGTCTGCAATTTGATCGACTTTATTTTTGCAGATAATCTCCTCTAGACAATTTGAGCTCTTAAAGTGGCTATGTGCACTAGCCACAGGTGAGACTACCTTTTGCATGAAACCACTTCACAAAATCCCCTCACTCTGATCATGTCCTCTGACTGCAAAGCTGCATTACCATCTGATCGCTGCACTTCACTGTGCCTATATAACCAAAATGGGCCAAAAGAGAATGATCACAAACATATGTCAGACACCGATATGAGATTCTATTGCTGTTTCCATTGCACCATTATCCGAGAAAATGAATTTCAGGATGTCAAGTCTAAAAAAGGTTCTAAGCATTCTAAGCAACTAATTAAAAATATATCACTAAAGGCAACCTACTGGCAACTTCCACAGCAGCAATATTGTTTGCTGTTGGTATCATTACTGTGGCTTGTCAACAGCAAGGGGAAAGAAAACCAAGACGAGGAATCATTGTCTTGACAACTTCCAGAGAAAGGAACCTCCACCCATCATCCTCTTACCCCTCACCCCCCTTGGAATTCCAGGATGGGGGGGGGGGGGGGGGGCAAGCACACTCCCTGGCCCCTGTTTGATTTTGGAAGATCGGGTGTCAGTGTTCTCTACAAGCACAGGTTGAACCATGAATAATGGATCTGCCAGTGGCTCGGGGCCCCTGCGGGACCCATAGCCCTTACTGTGACTGGAATTACCATGGGACCCACAGGCCTCACTGTGACTGGAATTACCAATGTTCCATTATCAGCCAGTGATTCGTAGAGCCATCCCCAAGGGAAATGGGATTTGTTCCATAGAGGTTGGTCTCATATGAAGACAGTGGGTGCCCTTCCAAATCCTGGTTGTTCATTTGCTTTATTTTGAGGTTTTAATTAGGTTTTTAATTGTGGGTGTTTTCGGGTGAAAGAGATGTTTGTTTGGTAAGAGAGAATATTAGATATTATAGTGAGGGCCAGGCGTTTTGGTTGTTTTTTGTGGGGGTTTTCTTTGACCATTATTTCCAGCATTATCCACTGGGTTTACTGCATACAGAAAGTCCTAGGACATGCTCTTTAATTGACAAGCTGTCTCCAATCAATCATTCAATGTCTGGTTGTGCGCGAGTGTTTGGTCGGTGGGGAATGCCTAAACCAGGGGAGGAGTAGCATACGGATCTTAATTGTACAAAGCATGTTACTTGGCAGAGAATACTATTTGTAAATCAGTGATTCTATACTTCACTTTTCTCAAACTGATCCCCTCCAACAGACTCAATCCCTGATCATCGGTGTTTATAAAAATGGGGAAATTAGGACAGTTAATGGGGAGAGACTATGAATCCAACCAGAAAATATTCAAATTCACAATATCGCTTGAAAAAAAAGAACGCACCAATACCCCGCTGGGACACTATTTGCAGGCAATTTATTCTGCTAAACCTGCAATTCAGCATTTGATTATAAACCGAAAGATAGGCTCGACAGCCATCTGAAATAAAATGTAAAAAACACATGCTGTCTTAGAAGAATGATTCTACCTTTAGTTGTAGAAGATATAGCGAAACACTCACCCTTACATAACAATCAACAAAAATATTTCACAACGTATTCCTTGTCTGTCCTTAACATATACAGTTGAAGTCGGAAGTTTACATACACCTTAGCCAAATACATTTAAACTCAGTTTCACAATTCCTGACATTTAATCCTAGTAAAAATCCCTGCTTTAGGTCAGTTAGGATCACCACTTTATTTAAAGAATGCGAAATGTCAGAATAATAGTAGAGAGAATGATTTAGATCAGCTTTTATTTCTTTCATCACATTCCCAGTGGGTCAGAAGTTTACAAACACTCAATTAGTATTTGGTAGCATTGCCTTTAATTTGTTTAGCTTTGGTCAAACGTTTCGGGTAGCGTTCCAAAAGCTTCTTTTTTTTTTTTACACTTCCCACAATAAGTTGGGTGAATTTTGGCCCATTCCTCCTGACAGAGCTGGTGTAATTGAGTCAGGTTTGTAGGCCTCCTTGCTTGCACACACTTTTTCAGTTCTGCCCACACATTTTCTTCAGGATTGAGGCCAGGGCTTTGTGATGGCTACTCCAATACCTTGACCTTGTTGTTCTTAAGCCATTTTGCCACAACTTTGGAAGTATGCTTGGGGTCATTGTCCATTTGGAAGACCCATTTGCAACTAAGCTTTAACTTCCTGATATCTTGAGATGTTGCTTCAAAAAAATCCACGTAATTTTCCCTCCTCATGATGCCATCTATTTTGTGAAATGCACCAGTCCCTCTTGCAGCAAAGCACCCCCACAACATGATGCTGCCACCCCCGTGCTTCACTGTTGGGATGGTGTTCTTCGGCTTGCAAGCCTCCCACCTTTTTCCTCCAAACATAACGATTGTCATTATGGGCAAACAGTTCTATTTTTGGTTCATCAGACCAGAGGACATTTCTCCAAAAAGTACGATCTTTGTCCCCATGTGCAGTTGCAAACCATAGTCTGGCTTTTTTAATGGCAGTTTTGGATCAGTGGCTTCTTCCTTGCTGAGAGGCCTTTCAGGTTATGTCGATATAGGACTCTTTTTAATGTGGATATAGATACTTTTGTTTCCTCCAGCATCTTCACAAGGTCCTTTGCTGTTGTTCTGGGATTGATTTGCACTTTTTGCACCAAAGTACATTCATCTCTAGGAGACAGAACGCGTCTCCTTTCTGAGCAGTATGTCGGCTGCCTGGTCCCATAGTGTTTATAGGTCTACAATTATTTTTCTGAGATCTTGGCTGACTTCTTTTGATTTTCCCATGTCAAGCAAAGAGGCACTGATTTAGGTAGGTCTTGAAATACATCCACAGGTTCACCTCCAATTGACTCAAATGATGTCAATAGCCTATCAGAAGCTTCTAAAGCCATGACATAATTTTCTGGAATTTTCCAAGCTGTTTAAAGGCACAGTCAACTTAGTGTATGGAAACTTCTGACCCACTGGAATTGGGATACAGTGAATTATAAGTGAAATAATCTGTCTTTAAACAATTGTTTGAAAAATTACTTGTGTCATGCACAAAGTAGATGTCCTAACTGACTTGCCAAAAGTATAGTTTGATAACAAGCACTTTGTGGAGTGGTTGAAAAACGAGTTTTAATGACTCCAACCTAAGTGTTTGTAAACTTTCGACTTCAACTGTAAATATTTTATATTAGAAAACGTAGAGGGGGGGGGGGGGGGGGGGGGGGGTGTAGACAACTTTCAGAACATAAATGGCTAGCCTATAAAAATAACTTCTCCAACTCTGTTAAGAATGCAGTATTTGGAGGTATGCTTCCCTGCCTCCACACCACGTGTAAAAGACCAGGTACTTGGAATGATATTCTGACACTGTTGAATAGTTTACTTCCTGTAAATACACTGCATCAGCCAGATAAACATTAACGTCTTCACCCAGCTCTCCTACAAAATATGAAGAACAGTGGATTCGTCCGTCATTATGGTGATGCAGTCAGATCTTTTGACCAGAATGTGTCTGTTCTTTACATGTGTTAATGAATGTGCACATTTTGGAATTGTCAACTTTCGAGAGGGATGTTGGGGCTTGCAAAAGCCGTATCCTCAGCATTTCCATTTTTACATGCATTTCTATAGTGCTAAAATGCCTATTATTCCCATATAAAGTGACATTTTTACATTTGTAATGTAATTTGGTGCATTAGGCTAAAGCTTAGGCTGTTGATGAGAATAATTCTGGGTAAAAATGTAATTTAAAGTCAATCCACATGGTTGGGAATTTACTTTGGACTAATTGGAAAATTGTGTCACTTGATCGTGGTATGCACACATGACTATTATTTCACACATGGTGTGAGAAGGCGGTATATCGGCCTTGAGGTCAGAACTCAAACTAACTAGATCTCAAACTGTAACTAGGCCCCTCAGGAACATTCAATATTGTTTTGGTAAGTAACTCCAGTGTACAGTGCCTTGCAAAAGTATTCATCCCCCTTGGCATTTTTTATATTTTGTTGCATAAGAAACTGTAATTTAAAATTGATTTTTATTTGGATTTCATGTAATGGACAAACACAAAATAGTCCAAATTGGTGAAGTGAAAAAAATTACTTGGTGAATGCATATGTATTCAACTCCCTTTGCTATGAAGCCCCTAAATAAGATCTGGTGCAACCAATTACCTTCAAAAGTCACATAATTAGTTAAATAAAGCTCAGCTGTGGGCAATCTCAATGTCACATGATCTCAGTATATATACACACACACACCTGTTCTGAAAAGCCCCAGAGTCTGCAAAACCACTAAGCAAGGGGCACCACCAAGCAAGCAGCACCATGAAGACCAAGAAGCTCTCCAAACAGGTCAGGGACAAAGAAGTACAGATCAGGGTTGGGTTATAAAAAAATATCCAAAACTTTGAACATCCCACAGAGCACCATTTAAATCCATTATTAAAAAATGTAAAGAATATGGCACTACAACAAACCTGCCAAGAGAGGGCCACCCACCAAAACTCACAGACCAGGCAAGGAGGGTATTAATCAGGAGAGGCAACAAAGAGACCAAAGATAACCCTGAAGGAGCTGCAAAGCTCCATGGTGGAGATTGGAGTATCTGTCCATAGGACCACTTTAAGCCATACACTCCACAGAGCTAGGCTTTACGGACGAGTGGCCAAAAAAAGCCATTGCTGAAAGAATAAAATAAGCAAACACATTTGGTGTTCTACAAAAGGCATGTGGGAGACTCCCCAAACATATGGAAGAAGGTACTCTGGTCAGATGAGACTAAATTGAGCTTTTTGGCCATCAAGGAAAACGCTATGTTTAGCACAAACCCAACACCTCTCATCTCCCTGAGAACAACATCCCCACAGTGAAGCATGGTGGCAGCAGCATCATGCTGTCGGGATGTTTTTCATCTGCAGAGATTGGGAAACTGGTCAAAATTGAAGGAATGATGGATGGCGCTAAATATAGGGAGATTCTTGAGGGAAACGTGTTTCAATCTTCCAGAGATTTGAGACTGGGACGGAGGTTCACCTTCCAGCAGGACAATGACCATAAGCATACTGCTAAAGCAACACTTGGGTGTTTTAAGGGGAAACATTTAAATGTCTTGGAATGGCCTAGTCAAAACCCAGACCTCAATCCAATTGAGAATCTGTGGTATGACTTAAATTGCTGTCCACCTTGAAGGAGCTGGAGCAGTCTTTCCTTGAATGGGCAGAAATCCCAGTGGCTAGATGTACCAAGCTTATAGAGACATACCCCTAGAGACTTGCAGCTGTAGTTGCTGCACAAGGTGGCTCTACAAAGTATTGACTCTGGGAGGGGGGTGAATAGTTATGCACGCTCAAGTTTTTGTCTTATTTCTTGTTTGTTTCACAAAAAAATATTTTGCATCTTCAAAGTGGTAGTTATGTTATGTAAATCAAATTATACAACCCCCCCCCCCCCAAAAAAAATCTATTTTAATTCCAGGTTGTAAGGCGACAAAATAGGAAAAATGCCAAGAGGGTGAATACTTCACAAGCCACTGTATATTTAGCCTTGCGTTTTAAGTTATTGTCCTGCTGAAAGGTGGATTTGTCTGTTAGCTCTATTCCTTTTCTTTTTATCCTTGCCGAGGACAGGCATACCCATAACATGATTCAGCCACCACTGTACTTGATATGGAAAAGTGGTACTTGGTGAGGTCTTGTATTTGCCCCCAAACATAATGCTTTGTATTCAGGACAGAAAGTTAATTTCTTTGCCACCGATTTTGCAGTATTACTTTAGTGCCTTATTGCAAACAGGATGCATGTTTTGGAATATTTGTATTCTCTACAGACTTTCTTTTCACTCTGTGATTTAGGTTAGTAATGTGGAGTAATTCTTAACAGCTAGTTAACAGATACTTATAATTGACCCTTACAATTCTGAACTGATTTCACCATATTTTAGAACTACACAACAGTGACTTAGAGAATAATATTCCCTCTCAAAATATTTCTATAGCATTCAGTAGGTTGTATTAAATCCGACATTGGTTTCTCTGAGGTACGGCTCCTGTTTGTGGTCACGCTGCTCGTTAGCAGTACCTCCATGCCTCATTCCAAATGTGCAATCTTGGAAAGGAATATCCGTTTCCTGACACCCTAGTTAATTTCAGGAGAAACATGGGAGGAGCTAAATTAGCCCAGTGTTGTACACTCATTGTGTGTCCATTGTAACACCACTATGATAGGCTGGGGGCATTCATTTACAACTAGGACATTCGTGCTTGCTATCTGTTGTTATCACTTCTATTTCATTGTCAGAGACGGCCTCGACGTCACCTGTCTACTAACCACCGGCCCTGGCAACCCATCTGTACGCACACCTGCGTCTCATCATCATCAGTCACACCTAGACTTCATTACTCCCTTGATTACTTATCCTTTATATAGCACTCTTTTATTAGCAGTCATCAGGTGCTATTGTTTATGTTTCCATGGTCAGGCACTTCTCTTATTTTGTATTGCGTCGTTATTATTAAACTCACTAACTACGTTATAGGTTTCATATTGTAAATGCTTAGACATTTATTTTCAGTCTCAGCAGGTTAACGAGCAGGCAAAAATGGTCCCAATGACATCATAGATTTGTAATGACATCATAGGTTTGTAATTACGTCACAGGGATCAGTTTTGCCGCTGGGTATGACTGACCATTTAGCCTAACTGAACATTTTGTCTGTTACCATCATTTTATTTAACTAGGCAAGTCAGATCAAAACAAATTATTATTTACAATGGACGGCCTACATCGGCCAAACCCGGACGACGCTGGGCCAATTGTGCGCCGCCCTATGGGACTCCCAATCACAGCCGGATGTGATACAGCCTGGATTAAGACCAGGGTGTCTGTAGTGACACCTCTAGCAGTGAACCGCAGTGACTTAGACCGCTGCTCCACTCGGGAGCCACGCCTTTCAAAACAATGAATGAACTAAAAACTAATATTCATATATGAAATAATATATTTGAAAAGGACCACAGTAAAACATCAGATAAAAATAATTAAATCAATGACAATTGTGGATCTTTTCAAAATTGCCAACAAAAAGACTTAGAAGTTATTGACCGTTATATCGCACCTCAAGGTTAGTAGAACATATGGTCGAAAAGTGACAAGATTATGTTTTAATAATGCTTATGCATCAAATATGGTTTGATGAGTACTCTCTCGTCTGTGTCTGTGGGACTGAGATGGGCCTCTGGGGCTTGGCGCTGGCAATTGATTTATGATGGCTTGGTGATAAAACCTACAGTCTGCATAGAAATAGTTAGTGTTTGTATACTGTGAGGTACCAGGGTTGGAGATGTTTCTGGTGTGGACGGCTGATAGGAGGAACCTCGTCTTAGGGGCCAAACCCCGGTTTATATATAATTGGAACAGTCTTCACAGTAAATGCTATCTGGCTGGGGGATACTCCTTTCTCACATACAAATCCTAACCTTTTGACCTATTCCAGACATCTGTGGTTTGTTACGTATTCAGGAGGATGTGTCTTAACTATAAAATACTGTGGCTCAGTTCTGCTCGTTGAGCTCTCGGCATCCCACTTGAGAGTGTGGGATCGACCAGCTTCATCATTGCAATAATTAATCGATATTAAATAAAGATCATTGTTTGAAGAAATGACAAAGTCTCTCTCACTTGATTAGAATATTCCACAACAAACTACTACACAACCGACACACTGACACCAACTTCTGGCTCTCATTTTCGTTATCCTGAAATGAAATGTAATACTTATTCAATTAACCCTGGATACAAAATAATATGTTCTATGCAGTCCGGGCTTTAGTATGGTTACATCAAGGAGACTAAACCTCTCCAACCTCCCCTTGATCCCTCCCGCTCCTCCCTTCCTGCCCTCTCCCCCTCCTCCTCCCTGCTCTCTTCCTGCCCCCTCCCCCTTCCTGCCCCCTCCCCGCCACCTGTCATCCCCTGCCATTTTGAAACGTGACCACAACAGTCCAAAAACATCAATTGCCATTCCCATCGTCTTTTATGCCCTCCATTTTTTCTTTGCCAGCAATCTGGGAGAAGACAGCATCTATATTTCTCCTTTCAAGACAGAAGATTTGAATAGAACCACCTGTTGTGCTGAGCAGTTGGAGGCACATTAAACATCTGTGACATGTTGCCTCCTAAATATGCAGTTGGCTCAGACACGATTAGAAGACTGGGCAGCCCATAAAGTGAGACTTGTGCTACTGGGGAGGCGTGTGGTGTTGGAACAGCGTAGGGCTGGTTAGCGCAGCACAGCGAGGGTGCCTTGGAGAGGCTTCAGTGCACCAGAGACATTGTCACTGAGAAGCCACAAGGAAAAGCACAGGAGGCCCAGCCTTAATAAACACACTATCAAACTGTGTCACCCAATGGAAGGGAGGGGCTTTAGGGAACCCATCACTCAAAATACTTCCTCAAATGCACTGGTAAAACAGAGCATAGTAAGACTGATATTGACAGCAACATAACTTGTGTAACTCATCCCTATAAGCAAAATATGCTAAAAATATGTGTTTTTGGTTGTCTTGTGGTCACTGGGATACATGTGGTAAAATAATATTTTAAGCAGTATCAGGCAGCAAGCCGGGGAGTGGTAAAATACCATGTTAAGGAGTATTTCATTCTCCTTTTGCAGCTGTTTGATTGTTAAGACTGAATTTAACTGTGAGTTATGAATCCACAAGCATCCCACATCAACAAACTGATTATAGCCCTGTCTGTTACAATGAGAGCTTGGAGAGACAAAATGGATAGCTTCAAAGGCTGCAATATTAACTCTAAAAGAGACACGCCATTTATCTGTCCCCTCTGAAAAGGGAAACGTCAACTATAGAGGTGAATGGTTCCATTCTGGTCAAGCGGTCACTCACTCAGGTAAAACCTAGGGTGAAACTGACATAAGAACGAAGGTCAGACCATTTAAATTGAACTGCCAGGTGTCCTTTATCAATGAGAGCTGTTGGAGCCTTGAGTATAATGAGCTGTTTATCTGCGTATTACAGACCACCTTGTAAAATAAATCAGCCGTCGTAAACAACGCACCAAACCACTGTTACACTGCACCTTGCAAGATAAGAAGTGGAGTTTAATTAGGAGTTCATCTTCACAAGTAGAATGATGTATTATTTCATTGCCTTGTAAAATAGCAACCCAACCAGTTATGGGCAGAGCCATATTCCACTCATTCAAATGTCATTTTCTTTTCCTTGTTCAAGATGTTTGAGTTGATTTCGGTGCAAAAGATCAAACTTAAAATCAGAATATCAATTTAGTAGGGAAACTTGAGAAAATGTATACCGATCGGGTAATTGAAGAAACTTATGAAGGACCACGAAAAGTGCAAAGTAATAAGGAAAGTAATTATCAAGTAGCAAATCACAGAAACAATTAAACTATTAACTATTAAATGTTTAAAATGTAGTTTGAAGACCATAACAGTAGTCCCGTTCTAAAAGAGTGTGGGGGATATTTTGAAAAATCAAATAGAAAAATAGTAATTTTCTTTAAAAAAAACATTCATACTCAATCTACAGGGTTACTAGAGGACATGACTGCACTGCGGGCATTAAGACACAATAAAGTATTGTACAAAAGGCAGTGTGTTTCCTAAAACATCTCACTTTACCCTCTTTTCCACAACGTCTTATATTTTCTTCACACTTATAAGGCAAGTGCTACTTTTTGTGTTACCTTTAATGGTTCATTCAGCTGATGAAACATTAAGGTGTGACATCCCGCCCTGCCCATCATGAAAGCTCACAGATCGAAAACCTGTAAACCATGGGCAGTCCACATCTCATAAATATAGTACTCAGGCAACTATTTGCTATTGCATGTGACATCCTTCCCTCTCCATTTAAGGTCATCCAATAAAGAAATACCACATGTCTTTATTTTTACCAGAGGCATGCGTCTTCATGTACTGTTAACTGTGGTCAAAAGGAGTACACTACCGGGGCGGCAGATAGCCTGGCGGGTAGGAGCGTTGGGCCAGTAACCAGAAGGTTGCTGGATCGAATCCCGGAGCTAACAAGGTAAAAATCTGTCGTTCTGCCCCTGAGCAGAGCAGTTAACCCACTGTTTCCCAGGCGCCGTCAATGTTGATTAAGGTAGCCCCTCGCACCTCTCTGATTCAGAGGGGTTGGGTTAAATGTGGAAGACACATTTCAGTTGAATGCATTCAGATGTACAATTGACTAGGTATCCCACTATAGGGATGTGTCATTTGACATTCGGTCCCAAAATGGTACCCTTTTTCCTATACAATACAGTTCAGGCAACTCTTTGACAAGAGCCCCATGGGCTCTGGAGCCCATGTATACTACTGTCCATCTTCATCATCAGTCAACCAGAACCCCATCACTAGAAGCTGACCGTCTGACGTCGACTACATCAGTCAACCAGAACCCCATCACTACATCAGTCAACCAGAACCCCATCACTAGAAGCTGACCGTCTGACCTCGACTACATCAGTCAACCAGAACCCCATCACTAGAAGCTGACCGTCTGACCTCGACTTCATCAGTCAACCAGAACCCCATCACTAGAAGCTGACCGTCTGACCTCGACTACATCAGTCAACCAGAACCCCATCACTAGAAGCTGACCGTCTGACCTCAACTACATCAGTCAACCAGAACCCCATCACTAGAAGCTGACCGTCTGACCTCGACTACATCAGTCAACCAGAACCCCATCACTAGAAGCCAATGTTTACTATGCAAATCGATCCATATCAGAATGGCATCACTCTGAGTGAAAACTCAAAAAGAGAAGAGGAAATATAGAAAAGAAAGGAGGACCGCAGTGATTAATGTCTCTCTCTGCCAAATCCACTCGTTCTGTGTGTTCCAATCAGAGTGGAAGAGACTTCGAACTGGGACATATCAAAATCCCAGCTCAGTAGTGTTGTGTCTCATGGGTATTAACTTACAAAGCCCATTATGCTGCAGAAACAAAGAAGCGCACACAGAATGACAGAAAACTCTGCAAATCCAGGCAGAGGGCTTAATCTCCCAAAGATATGCATCATCAGAACAAATCCCAACGTGTCCCCAGATTAAATTCATGTGTGCATGTGGCTGTGCACCATTAAAAACAGATGTGCCATTGTCATATCATAACTTCTTTACACAGATATGGCAGATTCAGCAGTGAACACAGAAATGCTGACGCGCACACACACACACAAAATGTGAAACACCGGATGCATATACAGTGCCTTGCGAAAGTATTCGGCCCCCTTGAACTTTGCGACCTTTTGCCACATTTCAGGCTTCAAACATAAAGATATAAAACTGTATTTTTTTGTGAAGAATCAACAACAAGTGGGACACAATCATGAAGTGGAACGACATTTATTGGATATTTCAAACTTTTTTAACAAATCAAAAACTGAAAAATTGGGCGTGCAAAATTATTCAGCCCCCTTAAGTTAATACTTTGTAGCGCCACCTTTTGCTGCGATTACAGCTGTAAGTCGCTTGGGGTATGTCTCTATCAGTTTTGCACATCGAGAGACTGACATTTTTTCCCATTCCTCCTTGCAAAACAGCTCGAGCTCAGTGAGGTTGGATGGAGAGCATTTGTGAACAGCAGTTTTCAGTTCTTTCCACAGATTCTCGATTGGATTCAGGTCTGGACTTTGACTTGGCCATTCTAACACCTGGATATGTTTATTTTTGAACCATTCCATTGTAGATTTTGCTTTATGTTTTGGATCATTGTCTTGTTGGAAGACAAATCTCCGTCTCAGGTCTTTTGCAGACTCCATCAGGTTTTCTTCCAGAATGGTCCTGTATTTGGCTCCATCCATCTTCCCATCAATTTTAACCATCTTCCCTGTCCCTGCTGAAGAAAAGCAGGCCCAAACCATGATGCTGCCACCACCATGTTTGACAGTGGGGATGGTGTGTTCAGCTGTGTTGCTTTTACGCCAAACATAACGTTTTGCATTGTTGCCAAAAAGTTCAATTTTGGTTTCATCTGACCAGAGCACCTTCTTCCACATGTTTGGTGTGTCTCCCAGGTGGCTTGTGGCAAACTTTAAACGACACTTTTTATGGATATCTTTAAGAAATGGCTTTCTTCTTGCCACTCTTCCATAAAGGCCAGATTTGTGCAATATACGACTGATTGTTGTCCTATGGACAGAGTCTCCCACCTCAGCTGTAGATCTCTGCAGTTCATCCAGAGTGATCATGGGCCTCTTGGCTGCATCTCTGATCAGTCTTCTCCTTGTATGAGCTGAAAGTTTAGAGGGACGGCCAGGTCTTGGTAGATTTGCAGTGGTCTGATACTCCTTCCATTTCAATATTATCGCTTGCACAGTGCTCCTTGGGATGTTTAAAGCTTGGTAAATCTTTTTGTATCCAAATCCGGCTTTAAACTTCTTCACAACAGTATCTCGGACCTGCCTGGTGTGTTCTTTGTTCTTCATGATGCTCTCTGCGCTTTTGACGGACCTCTGAGACTATCACAGTGCAGGTGCATTTATACGGAGACTTGATTACACACAGGTGGATTGTATTTATCATCATTAGTCATTTAGGTCAACATTGGATCATTCAGAGATCCTCACTGAACTTCTGGAGAGAGTTTGCTGCACTGAAAGTAAAGGGGCTGAATAATTTTGCACGCCCAATTTTTCAGTTTTTGATTTGTTAAAAAAGTTTGAAATATCCAATAAATGTCGTTCCACTTCATGATTGTGTCCCACTTGTTGTTGATTCTTCACAAAAAAATACAGTTTTATATCTTTATGTTTGAAGCCTGAAATGTGGCAAAAGGTCGCAAAGTTCAAGGGGGCCGAATACTTTTGCAAGGCACTGTAAATGCATGTTTGCATTAGCAATAGGGTGCTTAAGCATAAACTCAAAACACACCCACATATTATCATGCATGTACACAGAAATACCATTAACAATGCCATAATCGTGCATAACTACACAAGGACTTTTACTACAACACACATTAACACCCCACGATAAGACAACATCATCTTGGTCATGATGCAAGTCTAGCTGCAGATAGGAAGCAAGGAAGTAAACGTCTCTGCTAAAATGTTTGAAATTTGGCCGCAATCTCCTTCACACCCACCTAGTGTGCGTCCCACATTTTGCACCCTATTCCAGGTGTAGTGCACTACTTTTGACCAGGGCCCATATGACTCTGGTCAAAAGTAGTGCACTATATGAGGTGGTAAGGTATTATTTGGGAGGCAGGCCTAGTCAACACCTCTCTGTTTGGAGAGAATACCCGCAGCCCACCAAAGGCAGGCCTTTTCAAAGCTACGTTGCTCTGAGTTGCTTCCTAACCTTGTTCACTGTCACTCAGATGATCTAGTTTACTTAGCTGCCTTCCAGATATCCAGAACAGAAGCACTCTGCGCTAGGTCCCACGCACAATGGCCCAGTCTGATTCAGCCTCCTCTTTCTCCCCACACTGTGGCTGACCACAGTGAGTGGGGAGAGAAACACATGCACACTCAATTTTAATTCAATTTAAGGGGCTTTATTGGCATGGGAAACATGTTTACATTGCCAAAGCAAGTGAAATAGATAATAAACAAAAGTGAAATAAATGATAAAACAAATGACAGTGAACATTACACAGTTAAAAGAATAAAGACATTTCAAATGTCATATTGTCTATATACAGTGTTGTACAAATTATGTGCAAATAGTTCAAGTACAAAAGGGAAAATAAATAAAACATACACTCTCTCTCCATCTTTTGCACACACACACACCCCATCGCATTCTCTCTCATACCCACCCACACACAGCGTTTTTATACTAGTGCATGAACTACTGTAAATATAATACCTGTGGCCATCTAATGTTGAAGTGAGCAAATTCCTGTGCTGTCCATCTTGATTAGACATTTTTAAATTCTATTTCAATAGAGATTGCTCTCTTTCTCTCCTGTTGTTAACTTATAGCACATCACGACACATACACTGGAAATCCATTCGTTATTTTGTTTTATAAAATCCTCATTGATAGCACATTGTTATGCACCTACACTTGGCGTCTGAGAACACTGAGAAAATCGTATTGTCAGGTTGTAAGACCTTGAGGTAACACTGAGAAAATCATACTGTCAGGTTGTAAGACCTTGAGGTAACACTGAATGTCTGTCCGCTGTGAGATGAAAAAACAATGGCCACAGTATCACAAGCTGTGCTTTCTTTTCCAAAAGACTTCTGAGATTGAGTCCAGAGCAGAAGTCCTCACCCCAAGGCACACATTGTGCTGTAGTCTAAGCCTCCATATGTCAAGACCATGTCTATATATGACAGCTTAACGATGTTCAGAGCTGGCCAGACCCTGGGCAGGGTAAATGTTGCAGGAGACAAAGAAAACTATTTTAGAGACAGAAAGAGATGGAGGGAAACAGGGAAAAGAGAAAGTGAAAGAGAGACAGAAACAGAGACGACCAAAGGGGCTGTCTAAAGAGCTGATCTACAGTATACAGTAAAGCTGTACAAAAGACTATTTCTAGCCTGAAAGATGGAGAAAAAAAATCACTGTATTTGTCGAGTTGGTCAACCGCACAGGGCTCCAACATTGCACAGTGCAATGTTGTTACTTTATAGATGCAATCAATTGGCTAGTACTCCAGAATTCCCTCAATTGAGATGAGGGATGAGTAATCATTTGGATGAAGGATGCGGGTGATTGGATGAGGAAATGTAGGCTGGGTGAGTTGAGGAAAGGGATGCTGTTTTCTTTAATGTGGCAGTCAGCAATAAAGATCCTCCCCGCCCCTGTTTCGGTAAAAAGCTGAGGGATGGGACTTGAGCAAAGTAACCACTCAAATTCATAGAGAGAGTGCTATGGATACAAGGACTGACATCCATGATATCGAAATTATAGTTTTAAATGTGTTTTTGAAGCTGTGTTTGTTTACAAAAAAGGGTATATTTGGCTTCTGATGGGGTAGGACAGCTACACTGAGTTCGTGAGGCATTTATAAGTTATATTCTTCAAGAATCAATGGGTACTGTACATATTCATTTATACGTCCCATAATGTGGCAACTGCTGATTGCCCCTTTAAATACAAATATTATTACGAAGCTTTGTGATATGATGGTTTCCATTTTGTATGTTTTTCTTTAGATTGGCAGCCCACATGTACTACAATAATATACATTTAAAAATATGGAACAAAAAAATGTTGAGAACTGAATATGAATTGATATGAGTTTGAATATTGTGCCTGTAACCCCCAAACAAAAAAATGGCAAGCAAAATAAAAAGTTGATGTAAAAAAAGAAGGATGAGTAATGATTCAATACTATCTGTGATCAGTGTGAGCGGTCGACCAATACTATCGGTGGTCCGTGTGAGCGGTCGACCAATACTATCTGTTATCCGTGTGAGCGGTCGACCAATACTATCTGTTATCCGTGTGAGCGGTCGACCAATACTATCTGTTATCCGTGTGAGCGGTCGACTTGTAGTGATGGGAAGTTCGGATCTTTTTGCTGACTCATTCAGTCAAAAGAACAAATATTTCAACAAATTTCCTTCATTTATTTCAGTAATGTCCAGAGCACCCTACCGGAGAACAATGAAAAAATATATATATATATTCTACAAGCCTCTCATTCACCAGAGGGGACTTATTGGAGCTGTGTATTGTAACTGAGACTTATAAAAGTGTGCTTCAAACAATGTTATTTTGTGATTGCTAAGCATACAAATAGGATATATTGTTAATTTGAAACAAGGTCTAGTTGCCAATCTCTTAGTTGTGGCTGCAACCGGACCAGATTGTGAACGACTCTTGGCGTAATGATTGACTGCCGCGAGGGAGAGATTAGCATAGTATTGTTCGCAAACTGCAGCATCCCCCAATGTTTAGGTATGTTTTGAAAGTTTCAGAATGTTAAGGTATGTTTTGGTTCTACAAAGCTCTGTCCATCGATTGCATTCAATAATCTAATCAAATCAATTGACCAATATTGGCCACATACACATGGTTAGCAGATGTTAATGGCAGTGTAGCGAAATGCTTGTGCTTCTAGTTCCGACAGTGCAGTAATATCTAACAAGTAATCTAACAATTCCACAACAACTACCTAATACACACAAATCTAAACGGATGGAATAATATGTACGTATAAATATATGGATGAGCGATGACCGAGCGGCATAGGCAAGATGCAATAGATGGTATAAAATACAGTATATACATATGAAATGAGTAATGTAAGGCATGTAAACATTATTAAAGTGTCATTATTTAAAGTGACTAGTGATCCATTTATTTTAGTGGCCAATGATTCGAGTCAATGTGGGCAGCAGGCTCTCTGTGTTAGGGATGGCTGTTTAACAGTCTGATGGGCTTGAGCCGTTTTTCAGTCTCTTGGTCCCAGCTTTGCTGCACCTGTACTGACCTCGCCTTCTGGATGGTAGCGGGGTGAACAGGCAGTAGCTCGGGTGGTTGATGTCCTTGATTATGTTTTTGGCTTCTATTATATTTACAGGTAGTTTGTTTGCCCCCGGTGATGCGGCAGTTGCCGTACCAAGCAGTGATACAGCTCGACAGGATGCTCTCAGCTGTGCACCTGTAAAAGTTTGTGAGGGTTTTAGCTGACACATTTCTTCAGCCTCCTGAGGTTGAAGAGATGCTTTTGCGCCTTCTTCACCACACTGTCTGTGTGGGTGGACCATTTCAGTTTGTCCGTGATGTGTATGCCGAGGAACTTAAAACTTTACACCTTCTCCACTGCTGTCACGTCAATTTTGATAGGGGGGTGCTCCCTCTGCTGTTTCCTGACGTCCACGAGCATCTCCTTTGTTTTGTTGACATTGAGTGAGAGGTTGTTTTCCTGACGCCACACTCGGAGCACCCTCACCTCCTCCCTGTAGGCCGTCTCATCGTTGTTGGTAATCAAGCCCACAACTGTTTTGTCGTCTGCAAACTTGATGATTGAGTTGGAGGCGGCATGCATGGGCAAGCAGTCATGGGTGAACAGGGAGTACAGGAAGGGGCTGAGCACGCACCCTTGCATTTATAAATTGCATTTATTCTTGCACCATGCAAACATGCATTTTTATTCTCTATGCTGCCTGCAGAGTGATATTTTCTGCACGCACATTAGGGCTGGGTGATATGGCCAAAATACCATAGCACAGTATTTTTTCAACTTTTAACAGTGTGACAGTATTATATGTTTTTGATAAATAAAAGTTCTAAATTTGCTTAAGGAGTAGTGGTGGCAACACATACATTCTAAGTTATTTGAATGGGTATTTCTAAAAATGGGTCTAAATAAAGTATATATTTTCATATATACACACTGCTCTTGCTAGTATCGCTGCTCTTTACTAAGCTTTACGTATCGGCCTCAAGGCCTTCGTCAGATCTTTGAGGCCGATATGTAAAGCTTAAGAGAGAGCCTTGATACTAGAAAAAGCAGTGTGCAGGTTTCTTCTTATCTTATTCAACTGTTACCATGCACCTGCAACAAAGATAGCTCAGATGTGTGACAGCCTTTTGAATACAGTGATGTTTGACATGACAACAAATGAAAATGCCAAGGATGAGTGATTTTGACAGGTTAGGAACCAAAGTGTTGGTCAGTGTTTCCTACGGGACCCTAATCTTTGGCAACATTCAAAGTTCTCTTTGCTACCTCATGTAGCTAACATATTCATGCTTCGCCTATTCCTCTTTGATTTAGAAGATACTGTTGTACAAACACGCTGATTTAAGCCTACAACATCACTGGTAGCTACGTTTGCTCTGACTCCGTACAAATTTTAGCTAGCTAGACAGCTAACTAGCGATTAGCAGCTAACATGATTTAGCCACAACTTGCTAAGAAAAGACAAACTAGCGGTTTGCAGATATAAGAACGCTTGTGCATTTATAATAGAAGCAAAGAGGAAACAGCATTGTTAACAACATTGTTGCATGACCATGTAGACTGAACGCAAGTGTCTATTGGTTGAGCAACAAATGTGCTCACTCCTTCAGTGACAGGGCGGTGCCAGGTCTGTGTGGAAAGCGGCACGGAGAGAGAGAGAGCGGAGAGGGATGACAAGTAGAGGATTTAACTATAAAAATGGACGTTACATACAGCGTATCATATTTAAACCAAACATTCAAATACCGTTATAGAAGATAAAGTAAAAACTCAAACCGGTTCGTGCATCAATATCGGTATATAGTAAAATACAGTATATCGCCCAGCCCTAACGCACATGATAGACTGTTTGTCGGAGCACGCCTCTGGAGCAGCTGAGCCGGAGGAGCGCGTATTCAATCCTGCTGACGAATTCATTGCGGCCAGCAGGTCAAACAAACGACTAAAATGAATGAGTCACTCTAAAAAACAAATAATGACTCTCAAGTCATTCAAAAATAACAAATCGTTTGCGAACTGCACAGCACTATTGACTTGCCATCTTTAGGTGGTGTGATGGAGTCTGTTAGTTGGGCATTGATCGATTCTTATCTGTAATCTGTGATAAGAGTCATTGGTCATGTAGGATGCCCTTATGGTCAGCAAGAACAATCAAGTAAATTCATGATATTATAGACTCAGAGGGAGAAATACATTGCCTTGCTGAAGAACGGTACCATGCCAGACAAGAAGAAACACCATGAGATCTAGGTTCTGGTGTGTAGCGTTCTAGGCTGAGACAACCCCAGCAATTCTCGCAAGGTTTTTTATATCTTTATATATCTTAGAAACTTCAGGAGTCCATCTCCATCTTCTTCTTTACCACACAGTGCACACACCATGAATCTTGTCTATGCCTCTAAAAACTCTGAATTATGGTAATGCTATTCAGACTTTCTGCTGCATCTGCGTCACAAGCAGTGCCGTAGCGGTCAGGCCAGAGAGCACTGGAGTTGGAGCTGGAGGCCATTATTTGGCCAGCAGTCTCCAGAGGTAAGCAGAGGCCAAGGCAGCCGTGACTCTCACAGCACTAGTCTAGCATAGGCACAAGGCTCTGGCCTTAGTACCAGAGGATTACCAGCCTAACAGCAGGCCTCCTACTTTATCTAGCCACTTTACCAATTTCCAAAGGAACTTATGGATGTAGGTGTGTATGGAGAGGGGGAGAGGGGGAGATAGTGTGGGGGTGGTAGCAGCGTGTGTGTGGAGAGGGGGAAACAGTGTGTGTACCAGGTGGAACTATGAACCCACCACTACCATCCCAGATAGTGCCACTAATGCATTATTCAGAAGCTTCAAATGTGAAACTTTGGGCAGTTTTGTCCCAAGGGCTTTTCTATCTTATAAAACTATCGTACTACCACTGGTAACAGCTCGCAAACATGTGATTTGCATGGGCAGTGGGACTCTCTAATCAATACATGGCTCTAAGGAAGTGTGTTACAGTTTACTAATTTTACAAAATGTGTACCATCACTGAGCATTATTTGGTGTAAACTCACAATATTTAGGTAATGATTTTTATGTGCCTGAATCCAGACAGTAGGATACAAATACAATCAGTGGAACTTGTGATTACTTTCGTCAGTAAAGCAAACAGACTTTTGATTTATTTACCTAACCTGAAAATAAATAGGCTATTCATATCGAACATATATCAAATGTATTTATAACGCCCTTTTTACATCAGCAGATGTCACAAAGTGCTATACAGAAACTCAGCCTAAAACCCAAAACAGAAAGCAATGCAGCTGTAGAAGCTGCTATTTACCATATACTGACTTTTTATGACACCTAGATACCGGAAAGCACCTTTATCCTTTTCCTCCTTTATCATTAACAGTTACAGGTGGAAATACCAGTAAAGTGAGACAAGCAAATCATCCATTTTCAGTCTTTTGCTCTGTGACAAAGGCCAAATGTCCTCCACAAAAGCTAAATTGCCAAGGAAACACTGAGCCTGGTGATAATCATAGGAAATGAATGACATCCTACTATTACAACAACAAAAAATGCAAAATCATGGTATTTTGTTGCTGCTTTCAACATCATTATAGCACTTACGAGCATTGGCCGAATGCCAAGGCACTTCAGAGAGATTCACAGAATCTTGGTAAAACGGTCTAAATGCTACTACTGAATTTTACGTTTGCACCATTACATTACTACATTACAATTATGTTATGACTGAAAATTCAGCACGTTGTAAAAACTATGGGGGGTATCAATGTAAATTGAGTTTGACCAATTATGTGTTTTATTTGTTTATATGTCAATGGAAATTAAATAAATGTTTTTTTTTAAAGTAATATAAAAAAAATAGGACAGACTTGAAAATGTTGATTTCAAAACACACATTTGAGGAATCACCCACAAGTTCTAGAAAATGTTAACTTGAACAACCGCAAGTAGGGGCGTACTGCTGGAAACCATTTCAAGTTCCGGATCATACATCCGGATCATACATCCGGATCATACAGTACACGGCACAGTATCAGTTGAAACGGTTTTGTAGCCAAACTGACCTCCTTGGTACCTGAGTCACTTTAAAGAAATACACTGAGTCCCATCACCAAATCTAATTTTAGGGACACTCATTGTTAATGATCACTTTCAGTCTGCCTCTGTGTTGCCAAGTCCTTTAGGCAACACCAGATGAGAACAGATCTTAAACCATCTTCTATCCACAGTAAATAAAAGAACATTGAAAAGTTATTAAACCATCTTGGAACACAGAAAATGCCATTGAAATAGACTATTGCCCAGTTTCAAATCGACCCCTCACCTCTACACCCAAAGCACTTATGTAGATTTGAAAGTATTGGATAGATGTAGGCTAGCTAATAATAATGTAGCTCCATTTTGGTCTTCAATTTGCTAGGGCTAAAATACATTGTCTCCACCATTTTGTTTTGCCTATCCAATCCTTCTAGATCAAGTACCTAGAGGCCTGGTGGGCTATAGGGATTTGGTTAAAAGGTTATGGTTACGTTAAGGTTCAGGGTTATTTGTTGGCATGTCAGTCACGTCCCTTTTAGTCACACCCCATCTGTGTCAGTTTCCGCCAAACAACCCAGAAGAGATAGTCACCACAACCTCCTGGCAGACGAGCCTGGTTCCTGGGGCAGCAGGTGTTCGACTGTAACCCGGAGAGCGTGAATGAGCCACCCACCCACCCCCTGGTCCCGGGCCAAAGACACAGGAGCAGGTGTGGAGCAGAGTGGAGCACTGCAGATGAACTAAGGAACACACGGAGCCCAGATCAATTAAACAGCCTAATAGTCCGGGATTCATAAAGCCTCTCTCGTTTGTAACCCCTATTTGTCATCTTTACAACCCCTTCCTTCCATCCATCTCCCCCTCCTCCCTCTGCTGAGGTTTATACCCAGGATCGGTAAACAGAAATCAATGACCCAAAACGGTGGACTGCTTCATATTAACGATTTATCGGAGGGTTGGGGGGTACCTAGAATTGGCTAAGAGGTTGCCCCAAGAGCCCCCTGATATGCATTCAGTGGAGGTTCACATATCACCATAAATCCATAACGTATTCAGTTGGGAGATCTGGGTTACTAGCGCATAAACCCTTTAATGTACATACTGCTTACAACAGACCTGGTCTATATGAGATTATAAACTGAGTGGTTTGAGTCCTGAATGCTGATTGGCTGACAGCCGTGGTATATCAGTCCGTATACCACAGGTATGGCAAAACATTTGTTTTTAATGCCCTATTTACGTTTGTATACAGTTTATAATAGCAATAAGGCACCTCTGGGGTTTGTGGTATATGGCCAATATACCATGGCTAAGGGCTATATCCAGGCACTCCACGTTGCGAAAATCCCTTAGTCGTGGTATATTGGCCATACACCACACCCCTCTTGCCTTATTGCTTAATTATAAACTGGGTTGTTCGAGCCCTGAATGCTGATTGGCTAAAAGCTGTGGTATATCAGACAATATGCCATGGGTATGAAAAAACATGTATTTTTACTACTCTAATTATGTTGGTAACCATTACCCATATACCACACCCCCTCATGCCTTATTGCTTAAATATACCACGGCTGTCAGCCAATCAGCATTCAGGCCTCGATCCACCCAGTTTATAATGTCTGATATACCTTATTGGTTAAATATGAGCATGACCAGGTTTAATAGATGTCATAGACAACATTCATTTGGGAGCCTATGGATCTAATAGACACAAATGTTCCACCCTCGTCCTATAGTGTTACCGTGGTGAAGGTCTAAAACCGATGCTCCGCCAAGGTCAATATGGGTTCAAGCGCAATCTCTAGCGGCTTTCAGAGTCTGCTAAATCTTGTTGTGGATCACAATCCTAATTGGATAATTACACTCATTGATTGGATGGTGAAAGAAAGAGGCCCTCCCCTCTCGCTCGGTTTCCCCAACCTATTAGATTAGAGTCTAGTAGTGAGAACTAGCAACCTACCAAAACTCTCAAGAATTTAACTTGGACACTTCTGACCTCCAGCAAGGTCAGACAGCAATAACCAGGTGTAAAAAGTACACAGGCTAGCCAACCCCCTTGGTCACAAATCAGATTTATTGGGAGTAGGTAATATTTTATTCTGCTCCTCATCCTTGGTAGTAGACTGTATTCATTCTGGTCTATATTAACAGTATTGCACTTTTCACGTAGCCTACTTTTGGCCAGCTAATAGCTTAACCACCGATCAAGAAACGTTAGGGACTAAATGTTAAAATCCTGTTGCTGCAGGATCATTTTGCTGTGACAATATAGGTTAGGTTTTTAATTAAAAACTACAAATATATATATTTTTGGATACATCTGTCATCTACCCGAAGGAAAATGCAAAACATTGCGAATTAGGTTAAAACCATCATCAGTCTGAATGACCAACTCTAGAGGGGTTGAGACCAGACCTCTCCTTAGAATGCAGTACTTTTCTGAAGGATATGCAAGCACATTAATGGAACAATGGAATACAGATTGTCAAAGGATTCAATCACTGACTTATTGATTTCTAACTATCTGGAGTTATACAGCATAAGTTTGGCATAATGTTCACTTGGCAAAAGAAAGGCAAACATGTCATATGAATGTATAAAGAAAGGTATGACTGAATAGGCCAACATAAAACCTACTCTAATGCATGCTATAGAAGAGCCACACGGTAAGCCATATGATACAACCTAACTAATAAAAATTGTTGTCGCCGATTTGGGTGAAATGTCCAACAAAGAACCCCAGAAGGCAAATAACTGGAGATGGAGCATTTCATGTGTAAAACAGCACATCACATTATAACTGGAGGTATTGATGATGATAATAATAAATACAAAAATATTATTATTATTATTAGTAGTAGTAGTAGTAGTAGTAGTAGTAGTAGTAGTATTAACAACTAATTGAGCCTTAAAACGTGAAGTGAATATGCCGCTTTGACAGGTAGCCTTGATGTGGACATGCAATGTACAGCCTAACGCACACGTCCAACTTCCATGCACACAAGAGTCTGCGCATCAAGTGTCAACTCCAGTCGTTTTCAGAATGTGTGAAACTCGCCTCCTCCCAACAATGCCAATTCATTATCATTTCTAAAGAATATCCCATATGCAGTGAACTGACAGTCGCTCCATACAGTGTTTCATTTCATTCTCTCCCTTTACCTATCGTTGCGCAAATAAAAAAAAAATTGAGTCCATCTGCATCGATTACATAGGGTTTGCAGTCAAAATAGTATCAATCTTTTCAATAATCTAATGCATAGGCTACTATACTATAGTGATGTGTTTTCAATAGCCTACCTCAATTCCTTAATAAGTAGCCTGGCATTTTAAGTTTTTTATTTTTATTAGACTTTCATTCCCTGAACTCAGTGACCAATAATAGATCTCCAGACCAAATACACATATTGCGCAACCCATTATGCCTTTCTTTTTTAATTAATATCATTTAAAATATCTTCTGATATAATTAGATTTAAAACAAGCTGCAAACAAGTTCACTGTGAACCGATGATCTACATAATGCACGAGATGGACAGAACATTGCGTACGGTCAATAGTTATTTAACTTGAGATATCTATCCGCCTTCATCAGTGTAGTGATGCAAAATGGCAACAAGTTCGATCTTCGATTTAGCCTAATTGCATCGTTAATCGCCCATCACTAATGAGAGCATATCCATGAGAACTGGCAAGGCATTCTCCCGTCGGTTGCCATACAAAACTCTCCAGTTTTCAATTCTATTTCCTCTCATTTCCCTTGAACTACGATATTGAAGAGGGAAACGACCGCGGAAAGAAGTCGCTCATACAGCCGGTTTATACATGTCCAAATACATGCAAAAGTAGACTAAACAATATGCTCGTACCTTTTTACGTGGGAGAATGTCAAAGACTCGGGTAGCAAGTTGGAGAGACTGGTCCTGTCTATCCGACTTGCGTTTTTTCCAAAATGTATGATCCTCTTTGAGCAGCAGCAGCAGCAGCAGCAGCAGCAGCAACGGCGGCGGACAGTCTGAAGCGCAGCTACACTCATCCACCCTGCCACCACGCTTTTATTAGTCTTCTTTTTGACAGGACAGAAACACACTGCATGGAAAGCCCCTTGTGGTGATGGAGAGAATTTATAAATGAAAGTGAAGGAGAGAGCGTTGAGAGTAGTGAGATTAAGCCTTGCTGCATTATATAAACCATTCACCCCCTTTTTTCACAACTGCCACCAGTTTGGAGCTAAAACATTTACAACAAAGACATATTGACCTAGTAAAATAAATAGTGTAAAAAAAAAGTAGTAGTTCGGGAAGTATTTATACCCCTTGACTTTATGTTACAGCCTTATTCTAAAAATGGATTCAATAATTTTTTCCCCTCATCAATCTACACACAATGGCAAAGCAAACACACACACACACACACACACACACACACACTTTTATTGTATTAAAAATAAAACAAATATCAAATTGAAATAAGTATTCAGACCCTTTACTAAGTACTTTGTTGAAGCACCTTTGGCAGTGATTACAGCCTAGAGTCTTCTTGGGTATGACGCTACAAGCTTGGCGCACCTGAATTTGGGTTTCTTTTTTGCAGATCCTCTTAAGCTCTGTCAGGTTGGATGGGGAGAGTCCCTGCACAATTATTTTCAGGTCTCTCCTGAGATGTTCGATTGGGTTTAAGTTCGGGCTCTGGCTGGGCCACTCAAGGACATTCAGAGACTCGTCCCAAAGCCACTCCTGCATTGTTTTGGCTGTGTGCTTGGGGTCTTTGTTTTGTTGGAAGGTGAACCTTCGTGCCAGTCTGAGGTCCTGAGCGCTCTGAAACAGGCTTTCATCAAGGATCTCTCTGTACTTCACTTCATTCAACATTCTCTCGATCCTGACTAGCTTCCCAGTCTCTGCCGCTGAAAAACATCACCACAGAATGATGCTGCCACCACCAAGCTTCACCGTAGGGATGGTGCCAGGTTTCCTCCAGATGTGACGCTTGGCATTCAGGCCAAAGAGTTCAATCTTGGTAGGGCGGGCTGTCATGTGCCTTTTACTGAGGAGTGGCTTCAGTCTGGCCACTCTACCATAATGGCCTGATTGGTAGAGTGCTGCAGAGATGGTTGTCCTTCTGGAAGGTTCTCCCATCTCCACAGAGGAACTCTGGAGCTCTGTCAGAGTGACCATTGGGTTCTTGGTCACCTCCCTGACTAAGGCCCTTCTCCCCCGATTGCTCAGGTTGGCCTGGCGGCCAGATCTAGGAGGAGTTTTAGTCATTCCAAACTTCTTCCATTTAAGAATGATGGAGGCCACTGCGTTCTTAGAAACCTTCAATGCTGCATACATTTTTTGGTACCCTTCCCCAGATCTGTGCTTCGACACAATCCTGTCTCAGAGCTCTACGGACAATTCCTTTGACCTCATGGCTTGGTTTTTGCTCTGACATGCACTGTCAACTGTGGGACCTTACATAGACAGGTGTGTGTCTATCCAAATCATGTCCAATCAATTTAATTTACAACAGGTCAACTCCAATCAAGTTGTAGAAACATCAAGGATGATCAATGGAAAGAGGATGCACCTGAGCTCAATTTTGAGTCTCATTGCAAAGGATCTGAATACTTATGTAAATAAGGTATCGGTTTTAGTTTTTTTATACATTTGCAAAGATTTCTAAAAAACTGTTTTTGCTACGTCATTATTGAATATTGTGTGATTGATTAATTAATCCATTTGAAAATAATGCTGTAACGTAACAAAATGTTGGCAAAGCCAACGGGTCTGAATACTTTCCGAATGCACTGTATAAAGGATTTTTTTCAAATAAAAAAATGCAACATGTAACAATTTCAAATATTTTACTGTTAGAGTTCATATAAAGAAATCAGGTAGGAGCGTGGATCAGAAAACTAGTCAGTGACCATCATTTCCCTCATGCAGCGCAACACATCTCCTTCGCATAGAGTTGATCAGGCTGTTGATTGTGGCTTGTGGAATGTTGTCCCACTCCTCTTCAATGGCTGTGGGAAGTTGCAGATGAGCTTCCCTGAGACAGTTTGTGCAGTAGTTCGTCGGGTTGTGCAAACCCACAGTTTCCTCAGCTGTCTGGGTGACTGGTCTCAGATGATCCCGCAGGTGAAGAAGCCGGATGTGGAGGTCCTGGGCTGGCGTGGTTACACATGGTCTGCGGTTGTGAGGCCGATTGGCCATACTGCCAAATTCTTAAAAATGATGTTGGAGGCTGTTTATGGTAGAAAAATAAATATAAAATTATCTGGCAACAGCTCTGGTGGACAATCCTGAAGTCAGCATAATAATTGCCCACTACCTCAAAATTTGAGACATCTGTGGCATTGTGTTGTGTGACAAAACGTAACATTTTAGTGGCCTTATTGTCCCCAGGCAAAGTGGACTTGTGAAAAAAACAATTAAACCTTTATTTAACCAGGTAAGCTAGTTGAGAACAAGTTCTCATTTACAACTGCGACCTGGCCAGGATAAAACAAAGCAAATGATCATCCTGTTCAATCAGCTTCTTGATACGCCACACCTGTCAGGTGGATGAATTATCTTGGCAAAGGAGAAATGCTCAATAACAGAGATGTAAACAAATTTGTGCACAAAATTCGAGAGAAATAAGCTTTTTGTGCATATGGAACATTTCTGGGATATGTGTTTTTTCCGCTCCAGAAACATGGGACACTTTTCATGTTGTGTTAATTTTCTAGAAAAAAAACAAAAAAAAAATTAAGTTAAGTTATTCAAGTATCAATTACAAAAATTGCAGAAGATTCCAGTAACTTAGCCTACCGGTAAATTAGCCTACCGGTAGATTTGTAACCCTAATCATGGTGCTATATGACAGATGGCATATTGTAAGTGGCATCTTCAGTTACATTAGCCTACAGGTATGTGGATCTCATATTGATAGTGATAATGAGGCTTTCCTTTATAGGCAGGGGATGGTAGCTTGTTATATTAACTTAGTCTAGACTAGTTCCTGACTAAGGAAATAGCTATTGAATAGTATTATGTTTTCCTCGTGAGGTGTTGAAACAGTGGCAGTGCCAATCCCTCATGCTTGTAATGAGAACCAAACAGTAGCAACATAAATTACCCAGCTATAGTGAAAGACAAACAACAAGGGGATCAATCATGGCTAGAAACAGAACATAAGACAAATAAAACAAATTAACAGGGCACTGTAATCCATTGATGGCCAAACCACTATTGACTAACCCTCATAATACTGAATACCGGTGGTCAGATTGATATTCAGGCCAAATAGGGGTACAGTCTACTACGGTCTACAATATGTTACCATAGTGAGTACTGTAGTTACTGTTGTAGATTACGGGTGTGTTCAATTATGAGCTCGTTCTGTCTTAGTGTTTCTCTCTCAGAGCGTTCAGAGCGCACACTGGACGCTCTGGTCGAGGAGTAGGGTTGATCTGACCTCACAACAGCAGTCAAGCACACAAGCAAACTGGCTAATGTTGGCTAGCTACTTCCAGACAAATGAGAGAATACCTCACTCTTTACTTATCCAGAGCATTGGTGACTGTACTGCTGCTGGCAACAATTTAAATATGTTTTTTTTGTCAATGTTTGGCTGAGCATTCTTAAATCCATCAGTTATTCTGCGCTCTGGGAGTAGATGGCCAGAGTGAATTTATGAATGCTCCTGTACTTGGAAGATTGCATGTGTAGCGGTTGGCTAAATGCTCAGCTACTGCCTTTATGTACTGCTTGTAGTGTACTGAGGTAGGGTCACCCAAAATGTAGAAACATATTGGCTTTTCTGAATCAGTGATATTGACAGTGCTTCCTGAGTACATTGTGTTACAGTGCAGGTCTTGAGTTTGCGCCCGGTAGTGGAGATCTTTCCACTCCATCACACACATACAGGGTTGGGCAGGTTGGATATATTTTAGTCAGGGAGTCCCATTGAGACCAAGGTCTCTTTTTCAAGGGTCCCTTGCGTGACAAGACCAGCAGCAATTACACAAATAGATACTACAATAAAGGCAGGAGCACAGGAAATGCAAAGAAAAATACAAAAACACAATCATTAAACAACAAGAGGTCCTCTACCAACATGAAGCACAAAGAACCCATTCTTTTCAAAATTGCCTTGAGATAATATCCCCTCATTTTGGTAGGAAGAATGTGAAAACGCAATAAACATAATCATTGTTATTTCTGGCTGTTCAGATTATTTTTTATAGCACTATACATTGTCTTTGTATGTCCGTGTGTGTGTGCTTGCGCGTGTGTCAACCGTCATTGTTTGATGGCAAGAGAAGAGGAACAATAAACCAGAGGCCACCTGGTCACAAAGCCCAATGTTATGTTAATGCATGTAAATACACCACAAAGCACAACAGTTGACACTTTGTGGTAGCCTGGGTGCCAGTCTTTTAGCTAACATTCCACTTCTTGGAGTGTCAAAACATAGGGAAAGAGAGTTCGGAAATGCTTCTCAAATAACCCCCACAGAAACCTTAATTAAAAAAAAAAAAACATAAAACCCAGAGACAAAATATCAATCTGGCGTATAATGCCATTTTGTCCCTCTGGGTTTTATGTTTTTATTGAAGGATTGTGGGTGTTTTGTGTGTTGTTTAAAAAATATATATATTTCCAAACTTTCTCTACATTTTCCTTACAGGCTATTGCAATTAAGCTTTGAGTAACCTGTCAGCGAAATGCTTAAAATATTTCATCGTGTTTATTTTGACAGCAAGCAACTTACTCTGTAAACAATTGTGTCAAAACAACTAGAGCAGGAGTTCATCTTTGTTCTTATACTTCTGCTGTTCTATTGCCTCTGACTGTTTTTCTGTAATACATTTAAAAATGTCATGAATGTCATATGGAACAATTTAAATATAAAGCCACATAAGATTTTGATGGGGTGAAAACATCTTCATACTAATGAGGAACACAGAGCAAAGGAACCACCAGTAGAGAGAGCACAAACTATTTTTATTTAACCAGGTAGGCCAGTTGAGAACAAGTTCTCATTTACAACTGCGACCTGGCCAAGATAAAGCAAAGCAGTTTGACACAAACAACAACACAGATATACAGTGTGTGCAAATGAGGTGATTTTAATATATATATAAAAATAGTGATTGTCATTGGAAAACAACATACAATGATCCTTTTTGGTTTTTCATGCTTTGAAATATGTAGGGCTGGAACCACATAACAAAAATAGGTTTGTTTTTTATAGACTGGACAAAATATAAAACGCAACATGTAAAGTATTGGTCCCATGTTTCAGGAGCTAAAATAAAAGATCCCCAAAATGGACAAAAAGCTGATTTCTCAACAACAAAAATCACACATTTCTTTACATCCCTGTTAGTGAGCATTTATCCTTTGCCAGGTGTGGCCTATCAAGAAGCTGATTAAACAGCATAATAATTACACAGGTACACCTTGTGCTGGGGACAATCAAATGAGCTGTTGGCAGAAAATTAAGCCGCCTCCAAAGTCGTTTTAGAGAATTTGACAGTACATCCAACTGGCCTCATAACCGCAGACCACGTGTATGGTGTTGTGTTGGCAAGTGGCTTGCTGATGTCAACATTGTGAACAGAGTGCCACATGATGGTGGTGGGGTTATGGTATGTGAGGGCATAAGCTACGGACAATGAACATAATTACATTTTATTGATGGCAATTTGAATGCACAAAGATACTGTAACATGATCCAGAGGCTCATTGTCGTGCCTTTCATCCACTGCCATCACCTCATGTTTCATCATGATAATGCACTGCCCCAAGTCGCAAGGATCTGTACACAATTCCTGGAAGATGAAAATGTCCCAGTTCTTCCATGGCCTGCATACTCACCAGACATGTCACCCATTGAGCATGTTTGGGATGCTCTCAATATCCAGCAACTTCCCACAGCCATTGAAGAGGAGTGGGACAACATTCCACAGCCCACAATCAACAGCCTGATCAACTCTATGCGAAGGAGATGTGTCACGCTGCATGAGGCAAATGGTGGTCACAGCAAATACGGATCCACTCTCACCAACCTCTATTTTTTAAGGTATTTGTGACCAACAGATGCATATCTGTATTCCCAGTCATGTGAAATCCATAGATTAGAGCCTAATTTATTTAAATTGACTGATTTCTTTGTTTGAACTGTAATTCAGTTAAAATCTTTGAAATTGTTGCGTTTATATTTTTGTTCTGTTTGAAAATTATGCCAAATCTCCACATAAGTTAGAATGAGGATGAAAACACCATTTCATAAAAAACACCCAATAGCTCTTTAAAAAAAAAAGGATTTAAGGACAGAATGTTCCTGGTAAGCCCCAAATACCCAAATTCAGATCAAAACATAAATGAAAAGAGGAAGGCGCTGTCCCAATAGTACCATGGGCTACACACAGTTATCTGCACATTGACAGATATCTGACGTATCAGTCTGTATCAGCCCTCGCGCAGTACACATCTTCCCTGTGATTAGAAAAACATTAGATATCCCCTCAATCTGAGAAACCTCCCCAAGGCTAAACCAGCATCTATCCTAAACGAGCTAGCTAGTAGCTCTATAAAAAGGTTGCCCTGATCATCTCCACTGATTTGATCTCATCAGCTCTGAGGTAGTGAGATCCTTTGAAAGGTTTCTGTTCTGTCACTGCGGCCCTTCAAAGTGTCATTCACCTAAACAATGAAATGTTAAAACCTCAACAACGGAGTTTGAGGTTTTGGAAAGAAAAAGCCAATCGTGCAAAGTATTAACGCTTTCCTTTGCAGACCCTTAAAGCCAGCATTTACACACGAGTAGAAGACGTTTAGAGGAAAAAAAACGCTGCACGAGTGTGAAGCATGAAAGCGTTCCTGTTTTTTTTCTGATTCATTTGGTTGTCAGCAAAGATCATCATTTACCTAAACACTGAAATATAACACCTAATTTGTCGAGGGTTTGAGGAAAGAAAACGCCACACGAGTGCGACGTACAGTATGAAAGTGCCTCAGATTTTCTTTCTTCACTAATGCAGATGTGACTTAAGTTTAGGGAAAGCAAAGAGTCTGACTCATTTCCAAATGGTCCAGGAGGCTAAAAATAGACTCATCTTTAGAAGATTCATCTTTCTTTACTCCTGGAAGAAAGAGGACGGAAATCCAGTTATTTTTTTAAATATAGTTTCTTTAAATCACATAATATTACCACTGCATTATGTGGATTGGTTCTGGAACATGGAAGCAATGTATTGCATCCCAGTCTAATCTTCAGGCAGAAATGTAATAGGTGCGAAAATATGACATCATTCTATAAGAATATATGAGAAGAAGAAAACAGTATGGTCCCTTGCCCTGCTGTTAACATATTCACATCACATGACATCTTTGTTGTTGTTTCTGAGCATGAGGATTGAGACATGAGTAAATAGTATGCCATGATATGCAGTAGCTGACAAAGGTCAAGAAATTACTATTTTAATGTGTTTACATGTCGTACTCAATTAATGACGTGCGCTCTCCACTCAGGATGAAAATGTGTAGGTTCTTATGACTGTAGGATCATGGTGCTCATGAAGTAAGCACACTGTTGATGCCCAATGTCAAATTACTATGTGGAGAGAATATTTAGGAGGCTCTAGTCAAGGACTGGTAAGAACATTTCTTTGAGGAGATGCCGCAAAATAATCCCTAAAGTGTTATCGGCTGTTAGGGAAATGGGTTTGTGGCTTTGGAGGGGAAAAAAACAGAGTAAAAGCAATCAAGGCTTTAAATAAAAAGGCATTTTGAAAGTGTTTCATGTGAGGGCAAAGTCACATCGACTGTAGCTAGCATTCAGGTTAATTTCTGAATAATTACTCTAGTGCTCAATGGCATTGCTCTCCCATGGCAACAGCCTGTTTATCTGCTATTGCTACTGTAACAAGCCCCCTACTCCTAAGCAACTTCTCACCTAGTAAGCCATGGTTGAAAGGAGAATTTCTTAAGTACTGTGAAATAAAAGGTTACGATTGCTTTTAAATGGCTGTTGCTATATTGTGTTTATACAACCTGAAGTTACAAAGGGAACCGAGAACCATAACGTCCTTAAACACAAGCACACCAATTTAACAGTATCGGTTTCGGGCCGATTACAACTCACATGGGGAAGAGACGTTCTCCCATCATTGACATCATTGAGGGGCCGAGACTCTCAGGAGCGTCCACCGTGGTGAATTGAAAAGTGTGGAAGGCTGAGATTACAGCGGTGAAGAAGTTTGATTTGACACAAGGTCAGAGGGAGCGCTGATTGACGAGTCTGATTACTGACTGTGCCACACAGGGCCGGGCTTTGGCAGAAGCTCCCACTGCCGGGCGTTTCAACCGACAATCTCTCATTCACAACATTGCCGCCACTCGACAAGCTGACACAAGCGGGCGCCCTGATAGATGGACCGGGTCGAGAGATGGAGAGATTTTTTAAAATGTACGGCAGCAGGCACCAACTAAACAGCAGCCAGGAGGGGGGGTTACACAGACACTGAAAAGGCCTATGTGTCCTTTTAATTTCCCATTAGACATTGGGATAGTTACAGCAACGTGTTCAATGATAGAGGAATTCATCAAAAGTAATTAATAAATTGGTCAACCAATCAAGCTACTTTTCCAGACAAGTTCATGTTAAACACTGCAATCAGAAGAAAATACGTATTACATCGTATCTCAGTGAGATGGTCACTACATGGCCCTGGCCAGCACCACACATGCCTAAGAGCATGATTAAGAAATGGTACGAGGGAAAGATTGGGAATTCAGCCAGGACACCGGGGTTAACATCCCCTAATCTTACGCTAAGTGCCATGGGACCTTTAGTGACCACAGAGAGTCAGGACGGACACCTGTTTAACATCCCAGCACCCTACACAGGGCAATGTCCCCAATCACTGCCCTTGGGATACTTGTTTTTGTGTTGGCCCTCCAACACAACTTCCAGCAGCATCTGGTCTCCCATCCTGGGACCAACCCTGCTTAGCTTCAGAGGCAAGCCGGCAGTGGGATGCAGGGTGGTGTGCTGCTGGCCAAATGTACACTATAAGATAATCATTCATATAAAGACTATTTCAGCACATAGATCACATTTGCAGTAGGCTAGGTATGTGCTGCTAACAAACAATTAGCCTAGCGAGAAAAGGCACATATAAAATGCTTCCCTCCCAACAACACATTCAAAATGGGGCTACTTACATGTTGTAATGATGCACACAGTATCACAGCAAACTTTTATAGCTAGCTCTGCTCACATCTGTCCATTTCCCTTACATTATCAAATTAGCCACGCCCAGTAGGCGCACACCAGCTGGCTGATTGGAGGACACACGGGAGCAGTGATTTGTTTGTGGTCGGGCCAATCAGGGTAGCTCTAAGGATGAGTGAGCCATATGATTGGGTTAGGATTAGGGTTAGATGATTGGCTGGCTATGATATGCAGATTGTGAATCCGTGTTTCCGGGTTTTCGATGCCATTCCATTCACTCCAATACAGCCATTATTATGAGCCGTCCTCCCATCAGCAGCCTCCACGTATCCAGAAATGCAGTGTTATCACTCCTCAAACGTCAGGGTTTTTAGCTAAGCTGACGTCTTTATTTGTCAGACATAATGTAGGATGATAGGATAATAAACTGCATACATAATGTTACACACAGCATCTGAAACCTACTAATCCCTCCATTGAGTCTCTTGGCCACAGTAGTCGTTAGCATGACGAAGAGGAGGACATGGCCAAGATTTGAATATCGAAGGACAGTAGTCTGTATGAAGTTACATACATATACTGTACATAGCACCCTAACTTGTCTTCTATAAAGAGCTCCAAACACCTGCTCAGAATATAGACGGCAAAACTGTAATCTATGCACTAAGCATGTTAAGTATGCCATGGAGCCCTAGTAGTGCTGGAAGAGAAGAAACCTGGGTTCAAATAGTATTTGAAATCTTTCATATACTTTGAGTGTTTACTTTAGCCTGTTTGGAGTGCCAGATAGAGAAGGTTTTGGTCTTTTGAGGCTAACTGGTTCCATTGAGCCCGACAAGCTCAATCAGTATTTTTAAGATTCAAATGCGATTTGAACCCAGGTCTGGAAGAGAGTCGTACCACATGACACGTTCACTTGCCCATATCAAGTTATGGAACATCTCACGGAGCTTCAGTGTAGCCATAATAATTACAGATGTAGTATTACTTTGATACTTATTCATGCGAGAGAACCACCCTTGTGTCCTAGGACTGTCATAATGACGTGGGACTTTTACACCGGCAAAAACATTTCAACGCAAATAAATGGCTTCAATGGCACTTGTACATTTCTTTCTAATTGATACCCAGCAGAACACCACTGAAGGACACATTATAGGCCATTCATTCAAGTTGTAAGTAACAGTTCAGCTTGCCATTAAAGTTGTCTGTGATGCTATTACCGGGCTGTTCATAAAACCCGACATGTTGTGACATTTATGTTGATAGCTGTATGAGAAAATGCTGACTTTAAGGAATATTTGTTTAGTCAACACAGGGAACATGTACAATATATACATGTGGTCATTAAATCTCTCTCTTGCATGTCTGGATGTGGATGGATGATACTACTGTATGTAAAAAAGAAGACAACAAAGGAAGCAGATGGGCATAGAGGGATAGTTAAGTTTTCATGTTAAGAACCTTTAGAGGGCATAGAGGGATAGTTAAGTTTTCATGTTAAGAACCTTTAGAGGGCATAGAGGGATAGTTCGTTTTCATGTTAATAACCTTTGTTTCAGTCCAATAATACACAGAAATCTAATAAAATCAAAGTTTATTGGTCGCACACACAGTTTGCAGATGTTGTCTCAGGTACAGTGAAATGCTTCTGTTTCTAGCTCCAACAATGCAGCAATATCTAGCAATTCAATAACAATACACACATCATCCACATATCACAACAAGCAGTGTCAGAGTACAGAATGTAAATAAATATATATGTATGTGAATAGTGTGTATAGACAGTATGGACAGTATATGAATAGAAAAGGTGTGGAACAGCAGTAGTTATATAGGATGAGCCATGACTAGAATATGAAGTGGGTAAAAACACAATGTAAATATTATTAAAGCGACCAGTGTTCAATGTCTATATACATGGGGCAGCAGTCTCAGCAACCGGCTAGTAACAGTGTCTAAGGTTCAGGGCAGAACAAATATTCCAAATGTGTAAATTGTCCTGAGGTGCCTGTAGCAGTAACAGTATCTGTAACAGTAACAGTACATATAACAGTAACAGTACCTGTAACAGTAACAGTAACAGTACCTGCAACAGTAACAGTACCAGTAACAGTAACGGTACCTGTAGCAGTAACAGTACCTGTAACAGTAACAGTAACGGTACCTGTAGCAGTAACAGTACCTATAACAGTAACAGTACCTGTAACAGTAACAGTAACAGTACCTGTAACAGTAACAGTACCTGTAACAGTAGCAGTAACAGTAGCAGTAACAGTACCTGTAACAGTAGCAGTAACAGTACCTGTAGCAGTAACAGTAACAGTATCTGTAACAGTAACAGTACCTGTAACAGTAACAGTACCTGTAGCAGTAACAGTAACAGTACCTGTAACAGTAACAGTACCTGTAACAGTAACAGTACCTGTAGCAGTAACAGTAACAGTACCTGTAGCAGTAACAGCGCCTGTAACAGTAACAGTACCTGCAACAGTAACAGTATCTGTAGCAGTAACAGTAACGGTACCTGTAGCAGTAACAGTACCTGTAGCAGTAACAGTAACAGTACCTGTAACAGTGACAGTACCTGTAGCAGTAACAGTAACAGTACATGTAGCAGTAACAGTATCTGTAACAGTAACCGTACCTATAGCAGTAACAGTACCTGTAGCAGTAACAGTAACAGTACCTGTAGCAGTAACAGTACCTGTAGCAGTAACAGTAACAGTACCTGTAACAGTGACAGTACCTGTAGCAGTAACAGTGACAGTACCTGTAGCAGTAACAGTAACAGTATCTGTAACAGTAACAGTGCCTGTACCAGCAACAGTAACAGTATCTGTAGCAGTAACAGTACCTGTAACAGTAACAGTATCTGTAGCAGTAACAGTACTTGTAGCAGTAACAGTAACAGTAATAGTACTTGTAACAGTAACAGTACCTGTAGCAGTAACAGTACCTGTAGCAGTAACAGTACCTGTAGCAGTAACAGTAGCAGTAACAGTAACAGTACCTGTAACACTAACAGTAGCAGTAGCAGTAACAGTACCTGTAACAGTAACAGTACATGTAACAGTAACAGTACATGTAGCAGTAACAGTAACAGTACCTGTAACAGTAACAGTGCCTTTAGCAGTAACAGTAACAGTACATGTGGCAGTAACAGTGCCTGTAACAGTAACAGTAACTGTACCTGTAACAGTAACAGTATATGTAGCAGTAACAGTACTTGTAGCAGTAACAGTAACAGTAACAGTACCTGTAGCAGTAACAGTAACAGTATCTGTAGCAATAACAGTACCTGTAACAGTAACAGTACTTGTAGCAGTAACAGTAACAGTAACAGTACCTGTAGCAGTAACAGTATATGTAGCAGTAACAGTAACAGTATCTGTAGCAATAACAGTACCTGAAACAGTAACAGTACCTGTAGCAGTAACAGTAACAGTATCTGTAACAGTAACAGCGCCTGTACCAGTAACAGTAACAGTATCTGTAACAGTAACAGTACCTGTAGCAGTAACAGTACCTGTAACAGTAACAATACCTGTAGCAGTAACAGTACCTGTAACAGTACCTGTTGCAGTAACAGTAACAGTACCTGTAGCAGTAACAGTATCTGTAACAGTAACAGTACCTGTAGCAGTAACAGTACCTGTAGCAGTAACAGTAACAGTACCTGTAGCAGTAACATTATCTGTAACAGTAACAGTACCTGTAGCAGTAACAGTGCCAGTGCCTTTAGCAGTAACAGTACCTGTAACTGTAACAGTAACAGTACCTGTAGCAGTAACAGTACCTGTAGTAGTAACAGTACCTGTAACAGTAACAGTACCAGTGCCTGTAGCAGTAACAGTACCTGTAACAGTAACAGTACCTGTAGTAGTAACAGTACCTGTAGCAGTAACAGTAACAGTACCTGTAGCAGTAACATTATCTGTAACAGTAACAGTACCTGTAGCAGTAACAGTACCAGTGCCTTTAGCAGTAACAGTACTTGTAACTGCAACAGTAACAGTACCTGTAGCAGTAACAGTACCTGTAGTAGTAACAGTACCTGTAGCAGTAACAGTAACAGTACCTGTAGCAGTAACAGTACCTGTAGCAGTAACAGTATCTGTAACAGTAACAGTACCTGTAACAGTAACAGTACCTGTAGCAGTAACAGTACCTGTAACAGTAACAGTACCTGTAGCAGTAATAGTATCAGTACCTGTAGCAGTAACAGTACCTGTAGCAGTAACAGTATCTGTAACAGTAACAGTACCTGTAACAGTAACAGTAACAGTACCTGTAGCAGTAACAGTACCTGTAGCAGTAACAGTACCTGTAACAGTAACAGTACCTGTAGCAGTAACAGTAACAGTACCTGTAGCAGTAACAGTACCTGTAGCAGTAACAGTATCTGTAACAGTAACAGTACCTGTAACAGTAACAGTACCTGTAGCAGTAACAGTACCTGTAACAGTAACAGTACCTGTAGCAGTAATAGTATCAGTAACAGTAACAGTAACAGTGCCTGTAGCAGTAACAGTACCTGTAACAGTAACAGTGTAACAGTGTGTAATCCTCACATATTCAATATTATTAGACAGAGAACAATGGTAGGCTACATATTCATTCTAGGGACTGAAATGCTGGCTGCTTTTATCTGCCAAGACAGTATTATAGTAAAGGTATTCCAGACACAAGACCTTGTGACTGTTAACCCAAAATCTTAGCTGTTCAAGAGATCTGAATCATTTAACAAGAGGTTAGGTTAAGGTCACTGTAGTATATAGGCCTATGTAAGTACTTTTTTTGGGGGGGGGGGAGTTTGAAGCGAAATCTCTACTCAAAATGTTATGTTTTTTATTCTTGACCATTTAAATTGGCAGTGCAGTCAAAAACGTGATTTTCCTGTATAAAAAAAAAAAATCCACATTATGAGGTGGAAATAACGCTCTGAAATTGAGAAAATGATAATGCCCTTTTAGTCTAAGAGATATTGGAGCCAAAAAAATTGAATTGCAGCCGACAGCATGACATCACAATCTGATTTGATTATTCTGACCAATGACCAGTCATCTTTTATTTGCATATGTATCATCCTACTTTGAAGGGGTAAGCGGGGTAGGCTCTAGAGTCTAGACGATCCTATCCACCAATCAGGGCTGTGTATGTAAATATATACAAATTTGTATCAACACACCCACATGATCAGACTGAGCATTTCAATGGAAAAAGTAGGTTATGGGAAATAAAAACATACATTTTGAGTTATTTTCATAAAATAAACACACTGTGATTTATTAGCCATACAGTTATGATTTAAATATACAATTAAAAAGACTGCACGTGGGGCTTTAAGAATTTACATAACATATCTATCACTTCACAAGATACATTTTTCCATGATATCCCACCTAAAAGGATTCCACTCTCACTTATACATACCGAGATCTCTACCCAACTGTGTGGAAGTCTGCCATGGAGGCGGTATTGTGTGCTTTTGAAAATGGATGAACGCTTCAGTAAATATCTTTGCTGTTTTCCATCACATCTCTTTGTACCCGCTCTGTGTCATCAGCCTCTCTCTTCTCTCCCTCCTTCCTCAAAGCGCTACGTCTTGAAGAGACATTTTATCTTTTCACACATCATCTCAATGCTTGATCACTCCTCGTCTTTGTAGTGAAGAACACTGGCAGATAGAGAGATAGAGAGATTCATCTTTATCAAGCACATAAATGGTTACACAATATGAAAAACCCCGTGAGGACCTCAAGGTGGAAAAAGTTTGAGAGAGAATACTAAGAACTCTTGGTTCCATCCCAAAAGGCACCCTATAGGCTGCCCTCCGTAGAGCACAACATGTTATCAGAGTCCTATGGCCCTGGTCAAAAGTAATACATTATATAGGGAGTTGTTTGGGATGCACGCTATATATTCACCCTGGGAGGTTACAAGTATAACCAGGAAGGTTGTGCCTCATCATTCATACATAACTAATAGGTATTGAGTGTACTCATAGATATACACATTTGTATGTGTTTTTCCCCATATAGGCAATCAGAAACAATGCCTCATGCAAATTAACCTTGATAGTGAAAAAAACATTCATACATGACTTTCACGAGATAAACAACAACAACAACAACAACAACAGCAATCAAACCGTTTGTTTTTTGTAAATGTAAAGAGATATTGCGCAAGGTAGTGAAAATTCAGCTGCATATTTCCCCTCAACAGTTACTAATTCTCTTATTTTTCAAGAAAATGTATTCTGCTGACTGATGTGCTTTTGTAATAGCCTAATAGTATGCCACTGGCCCATCATTCAACTTGAACTGATAGAGACAATAATATATTGATTGAGAGGCCTGCTCTGCTCCATGATTTAATAGAGAGATATCATTTTGCTTCATTTTCAATTTCTGCAACCTTTGAGGAGAAAAGATAATAACAGAAAAACATAAGACATCGTTCACAATTACAGAATATTTAAGTTTGAGAGTCATAATTGCATGGGCCCAAGTAGTCGAGACCAAATCAAGTAATACTAAATAACATAATACAATTGTATCCCACCTGGCAGGCCGCTCCTACCAGGTGATGTGGAAAGGATTTGTGTCTGCCCCATGTATTCTCACTACTGGTGTTCCCTAGTGTCTACTGGGCCTTCTCCTCTTCTCTCTATACACCAAGTCACTTGACTCTGTCATAGTCTCACATGGTCTCTCCTATTATTGCTTTGCGGATGACACTCAACTACTATTCTCCTTCCCCCTTCTGACACCCAGGTGGCAGACATCTCAGCTCGGATGTTGGCCCACCACCTCAAACTCAAACTCAACATGACGGAGCTGCACTTCCTCCCGGGGAAAGCCTATCTGCTCCAAGACCTCTCCATCAAGGTACACAACTACACGGCGTCCCCCTCCCAGAGTGAAAAAAACCTTGACGTGACCCTGGACAACACCCTGTCATTCTCTGCAAACATCAAAGCTGTGACTCGCTCTGCATGTTCATGCTCTACAATATCCGTAGAGTGCAACCCTACCTAACACAGGAAGCAGAGCAGGGCCTAATCTAGGCACTTGTCATCTCCCATCTGTACTACTGCAACTCACTGTTGGCTGGGCTCTCTGCTTGTGCCATCAAACCCCTGCAATTTATCCTGAATGCTGCAGCCCGCCTGGTTTTCAACCTTCCCAAGTTCTCCCATGTCATCCCGCTCCTCCACACACTCTACTGGCTTCCAGTCAAAACTTGCATCCCCTGCAAGATCATGGTACTTGCCTACAGAACAGCAAGTGGAACTGCCCCTCCCTACCTTCACCTCCCTACCTTCACCCCTCTGGTCTCCTGGCCTTCCCACCCGCCCTGGCACCCGAAAGGTGGAACCAGCTTCCCCATGAAGCTAGGAAAGCAGAGTCCCTGCCCATCTTCTGAAAACATCTGAAATCCTTATTCTACGAAAAGTATCTTAAATAATCTCACAGCACCCCACCCCCTCACACCCCGTCCGTCTTGTTGAGGGTTCGTAGCTTCAACCCAGCAGCACACACACACACACACACACACACACCACACACACACACACACACACACACACACACACACACACACACACACACACACACACACACACACACACACACACACACACACACATGGCTTTTCAGCCTTTGCCATAGCTTGGATTCAGAGCTATTTATTTCATAGAACACAGGGTATTCTTTAACCTTTTTGGGATAGGGAGCAGCATTTTCACTTTTGGATGAATAGCGTGCCCAGAGTGAACTGCCTCCTACTCTGTCCCAGATGCTAATATGTGCATGTTATTATTAGTATTGGATAGAAAACTCTCTGAAGTTTCTAAAACTGTTTGAATGATGTCTGTGAGTATAACAGAACTCATATGGCAGGCGAAAACCTGAGAGAAATCCAACCAGGAAGTGGGAAATCTGAGGTTTGTAGTTTTTCAAAGCTTGGCCTACAGAATACACAGTGTCTATGGGGTCAAGTTGCACTTCCTACGTCTTCCACTAGATGTCAACCGTCTTTAGAACCTTGTTTCAGGCTTCTGCTATAAAGGAGGGGGGAATGGGAGCTGAATGAGTCATGGGTCTGGCAGAGTGTCTCAGGCTCGTGACGCGCGCTACCGACAGAGTTAGCTCTCATTCCAGTGCTCTTCTTCAGACAAAGGAATTCTCCAGTTGGAACCTTATTGATGATTTATGTTAAAAACATGCTAAAGATTGATTCCATACATCGTTTGACTTGTTTCTACGATCTGTAACGGAACTTTTCGAGTTTTTGTCTGGACGAAGTGCTCGCGCCTCAGGAAGATGGATTACTGGGCTGAACACGCTAACAACAAGTGGCTATTTGGACATAAATGATGGACTTTATGGAACAAATCAGTCATTTATTGTCGAACTGGTAAGTGAATATTTATAATGTTACTTCTAACTTCTGTTGACTCCAACATGGCGGATATTTCTTTGTCTGGATTGGGCTCTGAGCGCCGTACTCAGATTATGCTTTTTCCGTATAGTTTTTTTAAAATCTGACACAGCGGTTGCATTAAGAAGTCTATCTTTAATTCTGTGAATAACACTTGTATCTTTTATCAATGTTTATTATGAGTATTTCTGCAAACTCACAGGATGTTTTGGAATCAAAACATTACTGCACGTAACGCGCATATTTTATATAAATATGTACATCATCGAACAAAACATACATGTATTGTGTAAGATGATGTCCTCTGAGTGTCATCTGATTAAGATCATCAAAGGTTAGTGATTAATTTTATCTACATTTCTGCTTTTTATGACTCCTATCTTTGGCTGGAAAAATGTCTGTGTGTTTTTTTGACTTGGCTATGGCCTAACATAATCATATGTTGTGCTTTTGCTGTAAAGACTTTTTGAAATTGGACACGAATTGTAGATTAACAAGATGTTTATCTTTCATTTGCTGTATTGGACTTGTTAATGTGTGAAAGTTACATATTTAAAAAAATATATTTAGAATTTTGCGCGCTCCTTTTCAGCAGAATGTTGTCGAGGGATTCCGCTAGCCTGCCCTAGAAAGGTTTTAATTGAAGCTTCTCTAATGTCAAACGTGTAGTGTGGAGTACCACAGGGCAGCTCTCTAGGCCCTCTACTCTTTTATTTATATATATAAATATATATATATAATTTGTAAAAACTTTTTACCCATTTTTCGTGATATCCAATTAGTAGTTGCAGTCTTGTCACATTGCTGCAAATACTGTACGGACTCGGGAGAGGCGAAGGTCGAGAGCCATGTGTCCTCGAAAACACGACCCATGCCACTCTGCTTCTTGACACACTGCCCACTTAACCCAGAAGCCAGCTGTACCAATGTGTCGGAGGAAACACTGTACAACTGGTGACCGATGTCAGCGTGCATGCGCCTGGCTGCCACAAAGAGTTGCTAGAGCGCGATGGGACAAGGACATCTCAGCCGGCCAAACCCGGATGATGCTGCACCAATTGTGAGCCACTCATGGGTCTCCTGGTCGTGGCTGGGATCGAAACCAGATCTGTAGTGACGCCTCTAGCACTGCTACACAGTGCCTTAGACCGTTGCACCACACAGGAGGCTTCTCTTTTTTACCAATGACCTGCCACTGGCATTAAACAAAGCCCATTCCAAAACTGACTGCAACTCTTTGTTAACGGTTTCAGTGACTTCATTAGATGTGGTTGCTGAGGCATATGGGTTGAATCACCAATATTATATGTACATACAAAGCCTGTGTCCATGTATATTGGTGATTCAACCCATACGCATGCTAAATTACTAACATTTACATTTAAATGTACAAGGTAAAGGGGAAGTGTATAATTGGCCTATAGCGGCTAAATGCTAGCAGCAATAACGCTAATACCATATTCTAAAGAAGAACCAAACATCTGTGGTTTTTACAAGAAAATAATACTCCTTACAATATTATAACAAGAAAAACTGCAGCAGAACAGACGTGGCCTTTTCAAGCAAGACATATGCGTGACATTTGTTTTCCTGCCTTTCTGCCTTACTCAGTATCTGAGATAGAGCCATTCAAAACAAGTCTTCTCTTGTTTATCATTCACACTCGACCACAGGTTGAAGGTTGAATCCTTACACAGATACAGAAGATGTTACATGGCATATGTTATTGTTGGCTCTATTTCAGTGTTTCAACATCGTCCTGTAAGACGTGCTATCATTCAAAAGAAAGACCGAAGAGAAGCCAACCTGTCTCATTCAATACCTGTGAATACACAAAAGCTGTATATTTTCACGAGCAAGATTCATTTTTTTTTTATAGCAGTGTTAAATGTAATACTATTCCCCACATACAGAGTGAAGAGACCACAGGCACATCCATAGCCAAACACTCCAGAATTGGATTCCATCTCCAATGCCCAGAGCATATAGAACAGGTCATCTTGACTTGGATTTTTATTTTTATATATATTTGGATAGTGTTCCCTGTAACCTTCCACTCCAGCTCAACACAGACAGACTGGATACGTTCCAAATGGCACCCTTTTCCCTATGGGCCCTGGTCAAAAGTAGTGCACTATAAAGGAAATAGGGTGCAATTTGGGATGAACAGACTCTTAGAGCGGAGCACCTGTGTCAGCTTACACCAATGTCATCCATCGTTGTACGATCCAGACAGTTCCTGTGCACCAGTGACATCCAGGCATGCAGTGGGCAGGAGTTTGGAACATATGGACATGCAAATTTGACAAGACGTAAGGGTAATTCTGGGATGTTTTCCAGTGCACTGATTTCTAATTGGTAAAAAGAGAATCTGAATCTAAAGAAAGAGTCTGCTGTAGAGCCCGTGTATTTTTCACCTTGGGCCTTTGTGTACACAATTGAACTTATTTTGCATTTAATATCTGAAATGTATTGAATAGGAATTTAGTTAATCTTATAATCTAATAATATATATGGAATTTAGCAGGCGCTAAATATAGATGCCATTTAGGAGACGATCATGCATTCATACATTTTACACACAGGTGATCCAGGGAATCAAAATCTCTATCCTGGCATTGCCAGCACCATACCTACTGAGCTGCATAGAACTGCATAAAATAGATATGTAGTGGATGGCTTTGTTAGCTTCACTACTTCTTTTTTTATTTTTTTTATTTTACCTTTATTTAACTAGGCAAGTCAGTTAAGAAAAAATTCTTATTTTCAATGACGGCCTAGGAACAGTGAGTTAACTGCCTGTTCAGGGGTAGAACGACAGATTTGTACCTTGTCAGCTCGGGGGTTTGAACTTGCAACCTTCCAGCAACCTTCCAGTTACCAGTCCAATGCTCTAACCACTAGGCTACCCTGAGACCCAAAACCCTGTCGAAAGAAATGGCTCTGATTTTCTGGGTCAGTGGTATTCTCTGTGCTCTGTGGAGTATGTTGTGTTGTTGTGGGTTCGAATCCCGGGTCTGCTGTGGCAGGATGATCTGTGATATACACCACATTAGTTTAAGTTACTGTAGTACCTTAACCACCATGTAAAGCACTGAACAGTTGTCTGGCTAGCTTTATATGTCATGAACATCAACAAATCCATGATCAGCTTGATTCACCTGCTAAATGTTCCTAGCAGCCAACAGTATTTTTCTTTTTCATTGTTGCCAAATTCTGAACTCTCAAGCCATCTCAGCTGCCATTCAATACACATGCAGTATTTTCAGCGAAAGGCCATCCCAAAAATACACTCCCAGCCGGCTGTGAGAGCTAAGCGCTATAAGTATGGGGAAACAGATTACAGCTCTGTTCATAGTTAAAGTGTTTGTGTTATTCCCCATCCTACCAGTCCCCTATCTCTACCAAGCCACTGACACTATCAGGTCGCTGCAGTGCATGTGTTTATTCCCAGCTCCCTCTCTTTTATCAATCTCTCTGCTAAAATGTTTAAGACAGAGAGAAAATCAAAACTTCTCCCTTTGAATTTATTTAATAGCTTTTATCGTTTGAATTAGGAATTCAGTAGCATTCACTAGGCACCAGGGAGGGGTACAGTACAGAGAGGCACTGGGAGGGAGGGGTACAGTGCAGAGAGGCACTGGGCAGGGAGGGGTACAGTACAGAGAGGCACTGGGAGGGAGGGGTACAGTGCAGAGAGGCACTGGGGAGGGAGGGGTACAGTACAGAGAGGCACTGGGGAGGGAGGGGTACAGTACAGAGAGACACTGGGGAGGGAGGGGTACAGTACAGAGAGGCACTGGGGAGGGAGGGGTACAGTACAGAGAGGCACTGGGGAGGGAGGGGTACAGTACAGAGAGGCACTGGGAGGGAGGGGTACAGTACAGAGAGACACTGGGGAGGGAGGGGTACAGTACAGAGAGGCACTGGGAGGGAGGGGTACAGTACAGAGAGGCACTGGGAGGGAGGGGTACAGTGCAGAGAGGCACTGGGCAGGGAGGGGTACAGTACAGAGAGGCACTGGGAGGGAGGGGTACAGTGCAGAGAGGCACTGGGGAGGGAGGGGTACAGTACAGAGAGGCACTGGGGAGGGAGGGGTACAGTACAGAGAGACACTGGGGAGGGAGGGGTACAGTACAGAGAGACACTGGGAGTGAGGGGTACAGTACAGAGAGACACTGGGGAGGGAGGGGTACAGTACAGAAGCACTGGGGAGGGAGGGGTACAGTACAGAGAGACACTGGGGAGGGAGGGGTACAGTACAGAGGCACTGGGAGGGAGGGTTACAGTATAGAGAGGCACTGGGAGGGAGGGGTACAGTACAGAGAGGAACTGGGGAGGGAGGGGTACAGTACAGAGAGACACTGGGGAGGGAGGGGTACAGTACAGAGGCACTGGGAGGGAGGGGTACAGTACAGAGAGGCACTGGGAGGGAGGGGTACAGTACAGAGAGGAACTGGGGAGGGAGGGGTACAGTACAGAGAGACACTGGGGAGGGAGGGGTACAGTACAGAGAGGCACTGGGGAGGGAGGGGTACAGTACAGAGAGACACTGTGGAGGGAGGGGTACAGTACAGAGAGACACTGGGGGGGAGGGGTACAGTACGGGTATGGTGACTGCAGTTTGTGACTCTGGGTTCCTATTTGTATTCAGAGAGTCTTGGCATATGAAAGTGTCCAGTATCTTGTGTCCATAAAAGCCAGAACCAGTTCTGTGGGTGACCATTAATGAGAATCTATGTACTGGGCCTTATTAAATGTTAATGACACCTGCCTGCCTGCCTGCCTGCTGGCTGCCTGAAATGATCCCTACCAATCATCCACACAGGGAATGTCAAATTGCCCGGAATAGAGGCCCATATGGATTCAGATGGATATAGATTCTCATATACAGTATAATTATCAAACTACTGGATCAGAATGATTCTGTACAAGTAGCAACTACTTCGGCAACACTTTATTTTACAGTACAGAGTATACACAATATTTACTTGAATGTACATGGTAAAATCGTAATTATAGAGTAATGACCTATTAATTACTTGTTTGTTTCTTTGGGATTCATTCAAACAAGTACAACTGGGGACCATTTGGTACCAGGTAGTTAGTTACCAATTGTGTGGAGTTGTTTGAAGTATATACAAGAAAGTATCATTTGTTACTACATAATTTTCTGATAAATACTTGTGGAAGCAGTATTGTAAAATATAGTGCTGCAATCACTGTTTCAGTAGGATCTTACACTACCGTTCAAAAGTTTGGGGTCACTTAGAAATGTCCTTGTTTTTGAAAGAAAAGCTCATTTTCTGTCCATTAAAATAACATCAAATTGATCAGCAATACAGTGTTAGACATTGTTAATTTAGTAAATGTCTATTGTAGCTAGAAACGGCAGATTTTTTATGGAATATCTACATAGGTATGCAGAGGCCCATTATCAGCAACCATCACTCATGTGTTCCAATTGTGTTAGCTAATCCAAGTTTATCATTATAAAAGGCTAATGATCATTAGAAAACCCTTTTGCAATTATGTTTGCACAGCTGAAAACTGTTGTTCTGATTAAAGAAGCAATAAAACTGGCCTTCTTTAGACTAGTTGAGTATCTGGAGCATCAGCATTTGTGAGTTCGATTACAGGCTCAAAATGGCCAGAAACAAATAACTTGCAACCGGGTGGTCAAATGAAGATATTACATCTGTATAAAGTCTCATTACAGAATGGTAATGAGGCCTGTTATAAATAATGGAACATGTTACTTGGTACTGTTATATGAAATTCACTGTAGGTTGGCCAATTTTATCACCTCTACTTCCCTTTATGTATCTCCAACAGTGATGAATAAAACATTCACCAATGTCTTTGTCTCTAAATCCACAGTACAGACTTGTGGTTTGTTGCAAATAAATGTATGCCAGCTTTCTGTAGACAAAAACAAAACAGAGTGTGTTAATGGAAAGTAGCATACAGGGAGACTGTGTGTGGGCTGCATTTACATACTCTGTGCTACTACGAAGATACCTTAGCATGGGTGCTTAGCATGAACAAGCTGACAATTGCAGTACTCATGGGTGTATTAATTAGTGCACACCGTAGCAAAATGTTTTGCAGTGAATATGAGCGTTTCTTATTGGACAAGTTCAGGTTAGTCCTCACTGTTTCGTCTTGTTTGCTACCGTTTGGTTCAGAGTGAATAAACCCCTGGTTATACATCACAAGGTGTACCTTTGTACAATAATTTAAAAGAAGTGTGTTTGTTTCCATGGAAACATCACAATCTATGAGAGGCTCTGGTCCTCATGCCTCTTCCATGTGTCCTGGTCAGACTGTATGATGTATAGCACGTCAGGCTGTAAACTATAAGCTATGAGCTTTTATTATCGTGTGTGCGCGCGTGCAAGAGGGGGAGAGAGAAAGAGAGCAAGTGCGAAAGAGAGAGAGAGAGAGAGAGAGAGAGAAGGTCATCTTAAGGGACTCTTCCCCCAAATCCTTTGAAAAATCACCATATTATAGTCCTATTTAAATGTAGGACTATTACCAATGTAGGACAATTACTATTACTTGTGAACCACAGCCTCGGAATCAAACAGATTATAGATTTTTTTTAAATGACCCAAACACATTTTGATCAAGTAGACTTTTGAAGATGCTACCATGTTCAATATGTTGATGTTTGAGGTCAACTCAACCTTTTCAATTGTACATAAATACATTAAAACATGCAGGGGAAAAAATCCAATGGTTGATCATTCACATGCACCTATCCATGACATGGCTTTCTTCCATTGTGATCTGGGGATTTCTCTCTCCATTGGCAGTAGGATTATTTTTACATCTTCTGAGTATTCCTTTGGTCATGGTCAGCGAACAGGGCTCTGGATTACTCCATTTCCTCCTCCATCATCTCCAAAGGTCTCCTTTCATGTTTGGTTTAGATGCCGAACCGAAGGGATGGTGCTGTGCTGTGGGGGTATGTGGATGTTGGAGTTGGGATCTCTTCCAGTCTCTCAGATAAGCGAACAGAGCTGGTCTGAGGATTGAGTCCTGAGGCAGAGAGATTTGTTTAAGCTAGTTGTTTGGTATTCCTGGAGATTATTGTCCCTTGAGAGGGTTGTAAGAGCAACATCTGGGAACTTTATGTATGTAGATACATATGTCAACCCAAGCCAACTCAATAGAAGAGGCTCAACATTGTGCCATTCAGCAGGTAAGCATCAGTTCATGGCAGCAGCTTGTTCTTTTGGCGTATGGGATTCCATCACCTTAAGTGCTGCGCTCAGGTCAGTTCTGCTTTTTACCCCCAAATTGTTCAAGACAGAGTCGGACAGGGGGATAAGCTGACCCTAGATCAGCACTTAGTAGGAACTTGTACCTCTAGCGCTCCCTGGAATCAAAGTGGATGGTGATTGATGTCTGCGACAGTGTGGGCCAAGAGGTGTGTTTGTATGGGTTCAAAGTGGTATTTTGTCATTTTTCCTTTTCAAGACTGGGATGAAAGCAACATCCTTCTTCGACATAGGCAACCCATGTTTTGTGCTTGGCTGGTGGAATAGGCCTTTATACTGGTGAATTGTGGGACATTTGAAAGAGGACTTTGACGTTGATTAATTTGAGACCTTTCCATTGTATGAACTTTGGATGTTATGACAGGTATTATAGGAAGTGATACAGTAACACTTCTCTCCGAGGCCGCGCAAGATCAAACTATTCTAGGCCGCACAAGACAAACTATTCTAGGCAGCACAAGATCAAACTATTCTAGGCAGCACAAGATCAAACTATTCTAGGCAGCACAGGATCAAACTATTCTAGGCAGCACAAGATCAAACTATTCTAGGCAGCACAGGATCAAACCCTTCTAGGCAACACAGGATCAAACCCTTCTAGGCAACACAGGATCAAACCCTTCTAGGCAGCACAGGATCAAACCCTTCTAGGCAACACAGGATCAAACCCTTCTAGGCAGCACAGGATCAAACCCTTCTAGGCAACACAGGATCAAACTCTTCTAGGCAGCACAATATCAATCTATTCTAGGCAGCACAGGATCAAACTATTCTAGGCCGCACAAGATCAAACTATTCTAGGCAGCACAAGATCAAACTATTCTAGGCCGCAGAAGATCAAACTATTCTAGGCCGCACAAGATCAAACCCTTCTAGGCAGCACAGGATCAAACCCTTCTAGGCAACACAGGATCAAACTCGTTCAGGCAGCACAGGATCAAACTCGTTCAGGCAGCACAGGATCAAACCCTTCTAGACAACACAGGATCAAACCCTTCTAGGCAACACAGGATCAAACCCTTCTAGACAACACAGGATCAAACCCTTCTAGACAACACAAGATCAAACTATTCTAGGCAGCACAGGATCAAACCCTTCTAGGCAACACAGGATCAAACCCTTCTAGGCAGCACAGGATCAAACCCTTCTAGGCAACACAGGATCAAACCCTTCTAGGCAGCACAGGATCAAACCCTTCTAGGCAACACAGGATCAAACTCTTCTAGGCAGCACAATATCAATCTATTCTAGGCAGCACAGGATCAAACTATTCTAGGCCGCACAAGATCAAACTATTCTAGGCAGCACAAGATCAAACTATTCTAGGCCGCAGAAGATCAAACTATTCTAGGCCGCACAAGATCAAACCCTTCTAGGCAGCACAGGATCAAACCCTTCTAGGCAACACAGGATCAAACTCGTTCAGGCAGCACAGGATCAAACTCGTTCAGGCAGCACAGGATCAAACCCTTCTAGACAACACAGGATCAAACCCTTCTAGGCAACACAGGATCAAACCCTTCTAGACAACACAGGATCAAACCCTTCTAGACAACACAAGATCAAACTCTTCTAGACAACACAGGATCAAACCCTTCTAGACAACACAGGATCAACCCCTTCTAGACAACACAGGATCAAACCCTTCTAGACAACAAAGGATCAAACCCTTCTAGGCAACACAGGATCAAACCCTTCTAGGCAACACAGGATCAAACCCTTCTAGACAACACAGGATCAAACCCTTCTAGACAACACAGGATCAAACTCTTCTAGACAACACAGGATCAAACTCGTTCAGGCAGCACAGGATCAAACCCTTCTAGGCAACATAGGATCAAACCCTTCTGGGCAACACAGGATTAAACTCATTCAGGCAACACAGGATCAAACCCTTCTAGGCAACACAGGATCAAACCCTTCTAGACAACACAGGATCAAACCCTTCTAGACAACACAAGATCAAACTCTTCTAGACAACACAGGATCAAACCCTTCTAGACAACACAGGATCAAACCCTTCTAGACAACACAGGATCAAACCCTTCTAGACAACAAAGGATCAAACCCTTCTAGGCAACACAGGATCAAACCCTTCTAGGCAACACAGGATCAAACCCTTCTAGACAACACAGGATCAAACCCTTCTAGACAACACAGGATCAAACTCTTCTAGACAACACAGGATCAAACTCGTTCAGGCAGCACAGGATCAAACCTTTCTAGGCAACATAGGATCAAACCCTTCTGGGCAACACAGGATTTTAACTCATTCAGGCAACACAGGATCAAACTCGTTCAGGCAGCATAGGATCAAACCCTTCTAGGCAACACAGGATCAAACCCTTCTAGGCAACACAGGATCAAACCCTTCTAGGCAACACAGGATCAAACCCTTCTAGGCAGCACAGGATCAAACTTGTTCAGGCAGCACAGGATCAAACCCTTCTAGGCAACACAGGATCAAACCCTTCTAGGCAGCACAGGATCAAACTCGTTCAGGCAGCACAGGATCAAACCCTTCTAGGCAACACAGGATCAAACCCTTCTAGGCAACACAGGATCAAACCCTTCTAGGCAACACAGGATCAAACCCTTCTAGGCAACACAGGATCAAACCCTTCTAGGCAGCACAGGATCAAACTCGTTCAGGCAGCACAGGATCAAACCCTTCTAGGCAACACAGGATCAAACCCTTCTAGGCAGCACAGGATCAAACTCGTTCAGGCAGCACAGGATCAAACCCTTCTAGGCAACACAGGATCAAACTCGTTCAGGCAGCACAGGATCAAACCCTTCTAGGCAACACAGGATCAAACTCGTTCAGGCAACACAGAATCAAACCCTTCTAGGCAACACAGGATCAAACCCTTCTAGGCAACACAGGATCAAACCCTTCTAGGCAACACAGGATCAAACCCTTCTAGGCAACACAGGATCAAACCCTTCTAGGCAGCACAGGATCAAACCCTTCTAGGCAACACAGGATCAAACCCTTCTAGGCCGCACAAGATCAAACTATTCTAGGCAGCACAAGATCAAACTATTCTAGGCCGCAGAAGATCAAACTATTCTAGGCCGCACAAGATCAAACCCTTCTAGGCAACACAGGATCAAACCCTTCTAGGCAACACAGGATCAAACTCGTTCAGGCAGCACAGGATCAAACTCGTTCAGGCAGCACAGGATCAAACCCTTCTAGACAACACAGGATCAAAACCTTCTAGGCAACACAGGATCAAACCCTTCTAGACAACACAGGATCAAACCCTTCTAGACAACACAAGATCAAACTCTTCTAGACAACACAGGATCAAACCCTTCTAGACAACACAGGATCAAACCCTTCTAGGCAACACAGGATCAAACCCTTCTAGACAACACAGGATCAAACCCTTCTGGACAACACAAGATCAAACTCTTCTAGACAACACAGGATCAAACCCTTCTAGACAACACAGGATCAAACCCTTCTAGACAACACAGGATCAAACCCTTCTAGACAACAAAGGATCAAACCCTTCTAGGCAACACAGGATCAAACCCTTCTAGGCAACACAGGATCAAACCCTTCTAGACAACACAGGATCAAACCCTTCTAGACAACACAGGATCAAACTCGTTCAGGCAGCACAGGATCAAACCCTTCTAGGCAACATAGGATCAAACCCTTCTGGGCAACACAGGATTAAACTCATTCAGGCAACACAGGATCAAACTCGTTCAGGCAGCATAGGATCAAACCCTTCTAGGCAACACAGGATCAAACCCTTCTAGGCAACACAGGATCAAACCCTTCTAGGCAACACAGGATCAAACCCTTCTAGGCAGCACAGGATCAAACTTGTTCAGGCAGCACAGGATCAAACCCTTCTAGGCAACACAGGATCAAACCCTTCTAGGCAGCACAGGATCAAACTCGTTCAGGCAGCACAGGATCAACCCCTTCTAGGCAACACAGGATCAAACTCGTTCAGGCAACACAGAATCAAACCCTTCTAGGCAGCACAGGATCAAACCCTTCTAGTCAACACAGGATCAAACCCTTCTAGGCAACACAGGATCAAACCCTTCTAGGCAACACAGGATCAAACCCTTCTAGGCAGCACAGGATCAAACTCGTTCAGGCAGCACAGGATCAAACCCTTCTAGGCAACACAGGATCAAACCCTTCTAGGCAGCACAGGATCAAACTCGTTCAGGCAGCACAGGATCAAACCCTTCTAGGCAACACAGGATCAAACTCGTTCAGGCAGCACAGGATCAAACCCTTCTAGGCAACACAGGATCAAACTCGTTCAGGCAACACAGAATCAAACCCTTCTAGGCAACACAGGATCAAACCCTTCTAGGCAACACAGGATCAAACCCTTCTAGGCAACACAGGATCAAACCCTTCTAGGCAACACAGGATCAAACCCTTCTAGGCAGCACAGGATCAAACCCTTCTAGGCAACACAGGATCAAACCCTTCTAGGCCGCACAAGATCAAACTATTCTAGGCAGCACAAGATCAAACTATTCTAGGCCGCAGAAGATCAAACTATTCTAGGCCGCACAAGATCAAACCCTTCTAGGCAACACAGGATCAAACCCTTCTAGGCAACACAGGATCAAACTCGTTCAGGCAGCACAGGATCAAACTCGTTCAGGCAGCACAGGATCAAACCCTTCTAGACAACACAGGATCAAAACCTTCTAGGCAACACAGGATCAAACCCTTCTAGACAACACAGGATCAAACCCTTCTAGACAACACAAGATCAAACTCTTCTAGACAACACAGGATCAAACCCTTCTAGACAACACAGGATCAAACCCTTCTAGACAACAAAGGATCAAATCCTTCTAGGCAACACAGGATCAAACCCTTCTACGCAACACAGGATCAAACCCTTCTAGACAACACAGGATCAAACCCTTCTAGACAACACAGGATAAAACTCTTCTAGACAACACAGGATCAAACTCGTTCAGGCAGCACAGGATCAAACCCTTCTAGGCAACACAGGATCAAAACCTTCTAGGCAACACAGGATCAAACCCTTCTAGGCAACACAGGATCAAACCCTTCTAGGCAGCACAGGATCAAACTCATTCAGGCAGCACAGGATCAAACTCTTCTAGGCAGCACAATATCAATCTATTCTAGGCAGCACAGGATCAAACTATTCTAGGCCGCACAAGATCAAACTATTCTAGGCAGCACAAGATCAAACTATTCTAGGCCGCAGAAGATCAAACTATTCTAGGCCGCACAAGATCAAACCCTTCTAGGCAGCACAGGATCAAACCTTTCTAGGCAACACAGGATCAAACCCTTCTAGGCAACACAGGATCAAACTCGTTCAGGCAGCACAGGATCAAACTCGTTCAGGCAGCACAGGATCAAACCCTTCTAGGCAACACAGGATCAAACCCTTCTAGGCAGCACAGGATCAAACTCGTTCAGGCAGCACAGGATCAAACCCTTCTAGGCAACACAGGATCAAACTCGTTCAGGCAGCACAGGATCAAACCCTTCTAGGCAACACAGGATCAAACTCGTTCAGGCAACACAGAATCAAACCCTTCTAGGCAACACAGGATCAAACCCTTCTAGGCAACACAGGATCAAACCCTTCTAGGCAACACAGGATCAAACCCTTCTAGGCAACACAGGATCAAACCCTTCTAGGCAGCACAGGATCAAACCCTTCTAGGCAACACAGGATCAAACTCGTTCAGGCAGCACAGGATCAAACTCGTTCAGGCAGCACAGGATCAAACCCTTCTAGACAACACAGGATCAAACCCTTCTAGGCAACACAGGATCAAACCCTTCTAGACAACACAGGATCAAACCCTTCTAGACAACACAAGATCAAACTCTTCTAGACAACACAGGATCAAACCCTTCTAGACAACACAGGATCAAACTCGTTCAGGCAGCACAGGATCAAACCCTTCTAGGCAACATAGGATCAAACCCTTCTAGGCAACACAGGATTAAACTCATTCAGGCAACACAGGATCAAACTCGTTCAGGCAGCACAGGATCAAACCCTTCTAGGCAACACAGGATCAAACCCTTCTAGGCAACACAGGATCATACCCTTCTAGGCAACACAGGATAAAACCCTTCTAGGCAGCACAGGATCACACTCGTTCAGGCAGCACAGGATCAAACTCTTCTAGGCAGCACAATATCAATCTATTCTAGGCAGCACAGGATCAAACTATTCTAGGCCGCACAAGATCAAACTATTCTAGGCAGCACAAGATCAAACTATTCTAGGCCGCAGAAGATCAAACTATTCTAGGCCGCACAAGATCAAACCCTTCTAGGCAGCACAGGATCAAACCCTTCTAGGCAACACAGGATCAAACCCTTCTAGGCAACACAGGATCAAACTCGTTCAGGCAGCACAGGATCAAACTCGTTCAGGCAGCACAGGATCAAACCCTTCTAGGCAACACAGGATCAAACCCTTCTAGGCAGCACAGGATCAAACTCGTTCAGGCAGCACAGGATCAAACCCTTCTAGGCAACACAGGATCAAACTCGTTCAGGCAGCACAGGATCAAACCCTTCTAGGCAACACAGGATCAAACCCTTCTAGGCAACACAGGATCAAACCCTTCTAGGCAACACAGGATCAAACCCTTCTAGGCAACACAGGATCAAACCCTTCTAGGCAGCACAGGATCAAACCCTTCTAGGCAACACAGGATCAAACTCGTTCAGGCAGCACAGGATCAAACTCGTTCAGGCAGCACAGGATCAAACCCTTCTAGACAACACAGGATCAAACCCTTCTAGGCAACACAGGATCAAACCCTTCTAGACAACACAGGATCAAACCCTTCTAGACAACACAAGATCAAACTCTTCTAGACAACACAGGATCAAACCCTTCTAGACAACACAGGATCAAACTCGTTCAGGCAGCACAGGATCAAACCCTTCTAGGCAACATAGGATCAAACCCTTCTAGGCAACACAGGATTAAACTCATTCAGGCAACATAGGATCAAACTCGTTCAGGCAGCACAGGATCAAACCCTTCTAGGCAACACAGGATCAAACCCTTCTAGGCAACACAGGATCATACCCTTCTAGGCAACACAGGATCAAACCCTTCTAGGCAGCACAGGATCAAACTCGTTTAGGCAGCACAGGATCAAACTCTTCTAGGCAGCACAATATCAATCTATTCTAGGCAGCACAGGATCAAACTATTCTAGGCCGCACAAGATCAAACTATTCTAGGCCGCAGAAGATCAAACTATTCTAGGCCGCACAAGATCAAACCCTTCTAGGCAGCACAGGATCAAACCCTTCTAGGCAACACAGGATCAAACCCTTCTAGGCAACACAGGATCAAACTCGTTCAGGCAGCACAGGATCAAACTCGTTCAGGCAGCACAGGATCAAACCCTTCTAGGCAACACAGGATCAAACCCTTCTAGGCAGCACAGGATCAAACTCGTTCAGGCAGCACAGGATCAAACCCTTCTAGGCAACACAGGATCAAACTCGTTCAGGCAGCACAGGATCAAACCCTTCTAGGCAACACAGGATCAAACTCGTTCAGGGAACACAGAATCAAACCCTTCTAGGCAACACAGGATCAAACCCTTCTAGGCAACACAGGATCAAACCCTTTTAGGCAACACAGGATCAAACCCTTCTAGGCAACACAGGATCAAACCCTTCTAGGCAGCACAGGATCAAACCCTTCTAGGCAACACAGGATCAAACCCTTCTAGCCAACACAGGATCAAACTCGTTCAGGCAGCACAGGATCAAACTCGTTCAGGCAGCACAGGATCAAACCCTTCTAGACAACACAGGATCTAATCCTTCTAGGCAACACAGGATCAAACCCTTCTAGACAACACAGGATCAAACCCTTCTAGACAACACAAGATCAAACTCTTCTAGACAACACAGGATCAAACCCTTCTAGACAACACAGGATCAAACTCTTCTAGACAACACAGGATCAAATCCTTCTAGACAACACAGGATCAAACCCTTCTAGGCAACACAGGATCAACCCCTTCTAGGCAACACAGGATCAAACCCTTCTAGACAACACAGGATAAAACTCTTCTAGACAACACAGGATCAAACTCGTTCAGGCAGCACAGGATCAAACCCTTCTAGGCAACATAGGATCAAACCCTTCTAGGCAACACAGGATTAAACTCATTCAGGCAACACAGGATCAAACTCGTTCAGGCAGCACAGGATCAAACCCTTCTAGGCAACACAGGATCAAACCCTTCTAGGCAACACAGGATCAAACCCTTCTAGGCAACACAGGATCAAACCCTTCTAGGCAGCACAATATCAATCTATTCTAGGCAGCACAGGATCAAACTATTCTAGGCCGCACAAGATCAAACTATTCTAGGCAGCACAAGATCAAACTATTCTAGGCCGCAGAAGATCAAACTATTCTAGGCCGCACAAGATCAAACCCTTCTAGGCAGCACAGGATCAAACCCTTCTAGGCAACACAGGATCAAACCCTTCTAGGCAACACAGGATCAAACTCGTTCAGGCAGCACAGGATCAAACTCGTTCAGGCAGCACAGGATCAAACCCTTCTAGGCAACACAGGATCAAACCCTTCTAGGCAGCACAGGATCAAACTTGTTCAGGCAGCACAGGATCAAACCCTTCTAGGCAACACAGGATCAAACTCGTTCAGGCAGCACAGGATCAAACCCTTCTAGGCAACACAGGATCAAACTCGTTCAGGCAACACAGAATCAAACCCTTCTAGGCAACACAGGATCAAACCCTTCTAGGCAACACAGGATCAAACCCTTCTAGGCAACACAGGATCAAACCCTTCTAGGCAACACAGGATCAAACCCTTCTAGGCAGCACAGGATCAAACCCTTCTAGGCAACACAGGATCAAACCCTTCTAGCCAACACAGGATCAAACTCGTTCAGGCAGCACAGGATCAAACTCGTTCAGGCAGCACAGGATCAAACCCTTCTAGACAACACAGGATCTAACCCTTCTAGGCAACACAGGATCAAACCCTTCTAGACAACACAGGATCAAACCCTTCTAGACAACACAAGATCAAACTCTTCTAGACAACACAGGATCAAACCCTTCTAGACAACACAGGATCAAACTCTTCTAGACAACACAGGATAAAATCCTTCTAGACAACACAGGATCAAACCCTTCTAGGCAACACAGGATCAACCCCTTCTAGGCAACACAGGATCAAACCCTTCTAGACAACACAGGATAAAACTCTTCTAGACAACACAGGATCAAACTCGTTCAGGCAGCACAGGATCAAACCCTTCTAGGCAACATAGGATCAAACCCTTCTAGGCAACACAGGATTAAACTCATTCAGGCAACACAGGATCAAACTCGTTCAGGCAGCACAGGATCAAACCCTTCTAGGCAACACAGGATCAAACCCTTCTAGGCAACACAGGATCAAACCCTTCTAGGCAACACAGGATCAAACCCTTCTAGGCAGCACAGGATCAAACTCGTTCAGGCAGCACAGGATCAAACCCTTCTAGGCAACACAGGATCAAACTCGTTCAGGCAGCACAAGATCTAACCCTTCTAGGCAACACAGGATCAAACTCGTTCAGGCAACACAGAATCAAACCCTTCTAGGCAACACAGGATCAAACCCTTCTAGGCAACACAGGATCAAACCCTTCTAGGCAACACAGGATCAAACCCTTCTAGGCAACACAGGATCAAACCCTTCTAGGCAGCACAGGATCAAACTTGTTCAGGCAGCACAGGATCAAACCCTTCTAGGCAACACAGGATCAAACTCGTTCAGGCAGCACAGGATCAAACCCTTCTAGGCAACACAGGATCAAACTCGTTCAGGCAACACAGAATCAAACCCTTCTAGGCAACACAGGATCAAACCCTTCTAGGCAACACAGGATCAAACCCTTCTAGGCAACACAGGATCAAACCCTTCTAGGCAACACAGGATCAAACCCTTCTAGGCAGCACAGGATCAAACCCTTCTAGGCAACACAGGATCAAACCCTTCTAGCCAACACAGGATCAAACTCGTTCAGGCAGCACAGGATCAAACTCGTTCAGGCAGCACAGGATCAAACCCTTCTAGACAACACAGGATCTAACCCTTCTAGGCAACACAGGATCAAACCCTTCTAGACAACACAGGATCAAACCCTTCTAGACAACACAAGATCAAACTCTTCTAGACAACACAGGATCAAACCCTTCTAGACAACACAGGATCAAACTCTTCTAGACAACACAGGATCAAATCCTTCTAGACAACACAGGATCAAACCCTTCTAGGCAACACAGGATCAACCCCTTCTAGGCAACACAGGATCAAACCCTTCTAGACAACACAGGATAAAACTCTTCTAGACAACACAGGATCAAACTCGTTCAGGCAGCACAGGATCAAACCCTTCTAGGCAACATAGGATCAAACCCTTCTAGGCAACACAGGATCAAACCCTTCTAGGCAACACAGGATTAAACTCATTCAGGCAACACAGGATCAAACTCGTTCAGGCAGCACAGGATCAAACCCTTCTAGGCAACACAGGATCAAACCCTTCTAGGCAACACAGGATCAAACCCTTCTAGGCAACACAGGATCAAACCCTTCTAGGCAGCACAGGATCAAACTCGTTCAGGCAGCACAGGATCAAACCCTTCTAGGCAACACAGGATCAAACTCGTTCAGGCAGCACAAGATCTAACCCTTCTAGGCAACACAGGATCAAACTCGTTCAGGCAACACAGAATCAAACCCTTCTAGGCAACACCGGATCAAACCCTTCTAGGCAACACAGGATCAAACCCTTCTAGGCAACACAGGATCAAACCCTTCTAGGCAACACAGGATCAAACCCTTCTAGGCAGCACAGGAACAAACCCTTCTAGGCAACACAGGATCAAACCCTTCTAGGCAACACAGGATCAAACCCTTCTAGGCAACACAGGATCAAACTATTCTAGGCAACACAGGATCAAACCCTTCTAGGCAACACAGGATCAAACTTGTTCAGGCAGCACAGGATCAAACTCGTTCATGCAACACAGAATCAAACTCGTTCAGGCAACACAGGATCAAACTCTTCTAGACAACACAGGATCAAACCCTTCTAGGCAACACAGGATCAAACTCGTTCAGGCAACACAGAATCAAACCCTTCTAGGCAACACAGGATCAAACCCTTCTAGGCAACACAGGATCAAACCCTTCTAGGCAACACAGGATCAAACCCTTCTAGGCAACACAGGATCAAACCCTTCTAGGCAGCACAGGATCAAACCCTTCTAGGCAACACAGGATCAAACCCTTCTAGCCAACACAGGATCAAACTCGTTCAGGCAGCACAGGATCAAACTCGTTCAGGCAGCACAGGATCAAACCCTTCTAGACAACACAGGATCTAACCCTTCTAGGCAACACAGGATCAAACCCTTCTAGACAACACAGGATCAAACCCTTCTAGACAACACAAGATCAAACTCTTCTAGACAACACAGGATCAAACCCTTCTAGACAACACAGGATCAAACTCTTCTAGACAACACAGGATCAAATCCTTCTAGACAACACAGGATCAAACCCTTCTAGGCAACACAGGATCAACCCCTTCTAGGCAACACAGGATCAAACCCTTCTAGACAACACAGGATAAAACTCTTCTAGACAACACAGGATCAAACTCGTTCAGGCAGCACAGGATCAAACCCTTCTAGGCAACACAGGATCAAACTATTCTAGGCAACACAGGATCAAACCCTTCTAGGCAACACAGGATCAAACTTGTTCAGGCAGCACAGGATCAAACTCGTTCATGCAACACAGAATCAAACTCGTTCAGGCAACACAGGATCAAACTCTTCTAGACAACACAGGATCAAACCCTTCTAGGCAACACAGGATCAAACTCGTTCAGGCAACACAGAATCAAACCCTTCTAGGCAACACAGGATCAAACCCTTCTAGGCAACACAGGATCAAACCCTTCTAGGCAACACAGGATCAAACCCTTCTAGGCAACACAGGATCAAACCCTTCTAGGCAGCACAGGATCAAACCCTTCTAGGCAACACAGGATCAAACCCTTCTAGCCAACACAGGATCAAACTCGTTCAGGCAGCACAGGATCAAACTCGTTCAGGCAGCACAGGATCAAACCCTTCTAGACAACACAGGATCTAACCCTTCTAGGCAACACAGGATCAAACCCTTCTAGACAACACAGGATCAAACCCTTCTAGACAACACAAGATCAAACTCTTCTAGACAACACAGGATCAAACCCTTCTAGACAACACAGGATCAAACTCTTCTAGACAACACAGGATCAAATCCTTCTAGACAACACAGGATCAAACCCTTCTAGGCAACACAGGATCAACCCCTTCTAGGCAACACAGGATCAAACCCTTCTAGACAACACAGGATAAAACTCTTCTAGACAACACAGGATCAAACTCGTTCAGGCAGCACAGGATCAAACCCTTCTAGGCAACATAGGATCAAACCCTTCTAGGCAACACAGGATCAAACCCTTCTAGGCAACACAGGATTAAACTCATTCAGGCAACACAGGATCAAACTCGTTCAGGCAGCACAGGATCAAACCCTTCTAGGCAACACAGGATCAAACCCTTCTAGGCAACACAGGATCAAACCCTTCTAGGCAACACAGGATCAAACCCTTCTAGGCAGCACAGGATCAAACTCGTTCAGGCAGCACAGGATCAAACCCTTCTAGGCAACACAGGATCAAACTCGTTCAGGCAGCACAAGATCTAACCCTTCTAGGCAACACAGGATCAAACTCGTTCAGGCAACACAGAATCAAACCCTTCTAGGCAACACCGGATCAAACCCTTCTAGGCAACACAGGATCAAACCCTTCTAGGCAACACAGGATCAAACCCTTCTAGGCAACACAGGATCAAACCCTTCTAGGCAGCACAGGAACAAACCCTTCTAGGCAACACAGGATCAAACCCTTCTAGGCAACACAGGATCAAACCCTTCTAGGCAACACAGGATCAAACTATTCTAGGCAACACAGGATCAAACCCTTCTAGGCAACACAGGATCAAACTTGTTCAGGCAGCACAGGATCAAACTCGTTCATGCAACACAGAATCAAACTCGTTCAGGCAACACAGGATCAAACTCTTCTAGACAACACAGGATCAAACCCTTCTAGGCCACACAGGATCAAACCCTTCTAGGCAACGGAGGATCAAACTCGTTCAGGCAGCACAGGATCAAACTCGTTCATGCAACACAGGATCAAACTCGTTCAGGCAACACAGGATCAAACTCATTCATGCAACACAGGATCACACCCTTCTAGGCAACACAGGATCACACCCTTCTAGGCAACACAGGATCAAACTCGTTCATGCATCACAGGATCACACCCTTCTAGGCAACACAGGATCACACCCTTCTAGACAGCACAGGATCAAACCCTTCTAGACAGCACACTTTTCCAAGCAGGAAAGTATCCCTAAGAGTGAGATTAAATGGTGTAGACGACCCCAGTACCAATACTAATCAAGATGAAATCAACGTTATTACTTGAAATGCTAATTTCTTGAAAGCATGATTGGGTTTGAATGTATCTCAGTAAAATGTCTTCATAATAATACTAACACTGCCAGATGCCAATACTGTCAGAGATTACATTTCAGAAAAAAAGTAGCTGTATGTATTGTATGTAAAAGCTCTTTTTCAGAACTCTCCTCCAGGTATTACACTCAGACTTGAGGGTTTACTGCCAGACATTCTATATGCTCCTTTTGTAGCACTGTTTCTCTTACTCTAAACTGCATCTATTTCCTAAATGGTTCAGGGTGATGGCACTGCGTCACAGACCTTATCTACTGATACATAGAGCAATACATTCTGCCACTGCCAATGTGTCACCCAGCAGCTGTAATCTCTGGCAAGATTCCATTAGAGAGCCTGACCAACATTCATTGAAACCCACGTCGCCTAAGGGGCATTGTGAAAGCTGTCTTCTCCATCCTTTATATCAACCTCCACCTGTCAATAAGCCTTGGCCACTAGATCAAGGTCCACATGTAGCTGCCTCCTTCCAGATAGTACAGATTGGCTCCAGTACGACATTAGAGTTTACAAGATACCATGGCTGTGTCCGAAATGGCACCCAATCCCTATATAATGCACTACTTTTGACCAGGATCCATAGGGCTATTGTCAAAAGTAGTGCACTATGTAGGATAGTGGTTCCCAACTCCAGTCCTCCAGTACCCCCAACAGCACACCTTCTTGTTGTAGCCAACACAAAAAACACTTGAATCTGGTGTGCTTGTCAGACTACAATAAAAATGTGTACTATTGAGTGCAGGCCCGGCACCATGAGGGGGCTAAAGGGGGCTTAGCCCCCTCAGTTCAAACTTTATCCCGCTCAGTTTTAGGTCCTTATTTTAAAATAGCAAAAATAATAATTATGATTGATTGACAAGTTGGCGTCCCAAAATCTGTATCTCTACTGCACTCTAGCTGTGTGTACGCAGCCTTGGCTCATAGACTAGATGTAACATAGTAAACGTACATCTGGGACACTCAAATCAGTATGATATGTTACGTTTAGTTCGGTTACATAAGACAGAAGCTACTTAAAGTTGCAATATGCCGAAATCGCTCCTCCATTTCTTGGTTGCTAAAATTCTAATAGTTTGCTTAATTTCAGTTTATGCGACAAAACAAGCAGTCAATGTGTAAAGAGTCAATGTAAAGAAACGTACTATCTAAACCGAAATATATTTTCCATAACCAAAACTATTGTATTTTCAGCTGTTTGAAGCTGGTGTACAAAAGCAAAGGTAAAAGATGCAGAAACTAAACTTAAGAATGGGATGCATAGAAATAGTGCACATTCTTAGACTTGCTTTCAATGAGAATGACAGATCTATAACTCAACATTTCTATGTGACTTTGGGTCAGATCGCCCAAAAAATGAAATTTTGCAGGGTTAAGATAAAAACATATTGTACGTTTTGCTAATTCGTAACATATCATTTGAAAATGGATGACGGACATTCTCAAATTAATACATATCATATTAATACATATCATACATATAATATAACATATAACATATAATGCAAAATGGAGTATCTAGGATTTACGTACAGACTAACACGAAATGCTCTGAGACTAGGTTGCAGCAGGGAGCCTATGGAAAGCCACTGGGCGGTTAGGTATGACTCCTTTGGGTTTCCATAAAAGGCGGAAAACAAGGCTTCTGATCTCTCATCGCTATAGCAGGTTAAGTAAATAGTGTGATACGCCTTCACCTGTAATATTTAATTTGGATTTTTTTACAGTTATTTAACTAGGCAAGTCAGTTAAGAACAAATTCTTATTTACAATGACGGCCTAACCCAGCCAAACCTGGACAACGCTGAGCCAATTGTGCACCGCCCTACGGGACTCCCAATCACGGCCGGATGTGATACAGCCTGAATTCAAACCAGTGATGTCTCTTGCACTGAGATGCAGTGCCTTAGACCACTGCGCCACAGTTGAAGCAGCTTCACTCTTAGCTACAGCTGTAAAAAGCGTTAGTGTTATTATCCTTAGCCTATTTAGCTAGCTCGAACCAGCTAATCTGCCATGATTGATATCAAAAATTGGCTTTGACAAAGTACCAGAAGAAAGGAGAAGGAAAGCGATGAGCAGCAACATCAAACCATTGAGGCCGCAGCCAAGCCCAACAGCTATGATGCTCCCGAGCTCCAGCTAGCTCTGTGTGCAGAACCTACCCACCCTTCCACAAGCGCCAACATAATGCTAATGACTCCATAGCCGCCTCCACCTCCGAGTGATCCTGATGATCTTGGAACAAAAGAGCCAGCCCAGGTTAGCCTAGAATCCTATCCTAGCCGCAGATTTTCTGTCCAAAAACCTTAATTTAATAGCAACTGGTTCATAGGAAGAGAGAGGCTAGAATACTAGTTACTGCAGATGCTGCATTTTGTTTCCCATGTCAAAAGTTCTGTGTGTTGGATCCAATGGTAACGCAGACAAGGCCTTCACCCAAGTGGAAGAATGCTATTGATAGGACTAAAGGACTTGCTAGGCACGCATCAAGCAAAGAGCATATGAAATGCACTGCACTGTGGAAATAAAAACTAGTTTGAAGTGCAATGGGAACTTCGGTGTCAACACTTGCGTGTATTTGTCACCGATTGTAGACATTATTGAGTTCCTTTTGGGGCGTCCACAGATACATAAAAAGAGCTAATTTCCCACTTTGACAAACTGTGTTCAGTCAGCACAGAAGAAGCATGCTTCACCCAAGGAAAGCTCAATTAATCCAACTGGCATTTGAGGAGAATCTTACAAGAATATTCCGGGGAGAATGGAGAATGGAATGATCGATTACTCAGGAAGTTTTACAGAGCAATCAAGGCATCTGCAACTCTTTTGAAAAGGCAAGATTGAAACAGTCTAGCTGGTTTGTTTATTATCAAAATCTTGTTTTGGTTGTTAGGGTGCTATCCATGGTGCTGATAGAGTGTAGCGAGATATTGTGCCATTGAACCTTACTTCTTTGATCAAAAGCTTATTTTTTTACTTTTATGTTTATTGTGGTATAGCGTGATATAAGCAGAATTCAATATAATTCCAATGAAGAACCCAAATGACGCCCCAGGGTATAGCTACATTATAGAGCTACATACTGCTGGCTACATTCTTTTATGGTGTTCTCCGTAGCCTATTGCTTTTCATAGCTGTAAATGGAACTGTACATAATGGTGTTTATGGTAGGCCGGCACTGCTTAATTGATTACGTGGGTCGAATTTGAATCACAGAAGTGTATAGTGCCACATCACAATGTGCTGCTGAACTCATGAGCGAGAGTCATGATTCTCCATGTTTGAAGTGGGACTGTATAGACCTATTTATTTGGCAAGACAGCTGTGCAGGGCTGCATCTCACTGTAGTAGGCTGTTTTGGTTATTTGGATCTCCAATCGCCTTTTGTTTGCTGTTCATGTAACTAGCCTGAATATAGATTGTGTCATGCCTTTATCGATCAGATATCTAGTTTACTAGGCCTGCTACTTGGTATTGCTGTTTTGTTCTGTTCTCATTCATTGTACCAGTATTCAAAGCCAAACTGCTACTACTTTCAACATTTTGTTTGCATTATTTTGGTAAGACAGCTGTGTGTACAGTGCATTTACATAGGCTGTTTGTTATAGGGTAATTGCCTATTATCTAAACGGTCTAGCTGTAGGGGGCTGTCCATTGTTCTGATGCAGTGCAGCGGAGATAGGCCACAGATTTTTAAAAACACTCAATAATCTCGGAGTCTCTGCATTTGAACAATACCTGCCCTACTCATGGGAAGGTATTGGGGGAGCATTCCCGTCATGATAGCAACAATAGTTAAAACCCACAATTTGGTGAGGATGTTGCAGTGATGCATGCTGTACATTGCATGATTATTAATTAAGTGTCCCTCAATGAGGAGTAAAAGTGAACAGGAGTGGACTTAGCTGTAAATACAAACTGCAGGATATGTAGGCTTCATCCATGTGTCTTCAATGGCACATTCAATATCCTGTCTTTCTTCACCTCAGGGATTTCAAAAATATCACCTAATGTGATTGTTCCACTTACCTTGGCATTAGTCAGTGTGGTCAATGCAGGGTTCATTCTGAATGAAACATACTCCACAGAGCACAGAGAATACCACTGAACCAGAAAATCAGAGCCATTTCTTGGTCTGGTGCGACAGGGTTTCGGGTCTCAGTATAAAGAAGTAGTGAAGCTAACAAAGCCATCCACTACATATCTATTTTATGCAGTTCTATGCAGCTCAGTAGGTATGGTGCTGGCAATGCCAGGATAGAGAATTTGACTCCCGGGATCACCTGTGTGTAAAATGTATGAATGCATGATCGTCTGCTAAATTCCATATATATTATTATAAGATTAATTAAATCCCTATTCAATAAATTTCAGATATTAAATGCAAAATAACTGAGTTCAATTGTGTACACAAAGGCCCAAGGTGAAAAATACACGGGCTCTACAGCAGACTCTTTCTTTAGATTCAGATTCTCTTTTTACCAATTAGAAATCAGTGCACTGGAAAACATCCCAGAATTACCCTTACGTCTTGTCAAATTTGCATGTCCATATGTTCCAAACTCCTGCCCACTGCATGCCTGGATGTCACTAGTGCACATGAACTGTCTGGATCGTACAACGATGGATGACATTGGTGTAAGCTGACACAGGTGCTCCGCTCTAAGAGTCTGTTCGTCCCAAATCGCATCCTATTTCCTTTATAGTGCACTACTTTTGACCAGGACCCATAGGGAAAAGGGTGCAATTTGGAACGTATCCAGTCTGTCTGTGTTGAACTGGAGTGGAAGGTTACAGGGGACACTATCCAAATATATATACAAATAAAAATCCAAGTCAAGATGACCTGTTCTATATGCTCTGGGCATTGGAGATGGAATCCAATTCTGGAGTGTTTGGCTATGGATGTGCCTGTGGTCTCTTCACTCTGTATGTGGGGAATAGTATTACATTTAACACTGCTATAAAAAAAAATGAATCTTGCTCGTGAAAATATACAGCTTTTGTGTATTCACAGGTATTGAATGAGACAGGTTGGCTTCTCTTCGGTCTTTCTTTTGAATGATAGCACGTCTTACAGGACGATGTTGAAACACTGAAATAGAAATAGAGCCAACAATAACATATGCCATGCATCTGTGTAAGGATTTAACCTTCAACCTGTGGTCGAGTGTGAATGATAAACAAGAGAAGACTTGTTTTGAATGGCTCTATCTCAGATACTGAGTAAGGCAGAAAGGCAGGAAAACAAATGTTACGCATATGTCTTGCTTGAAAAGGCCACGTCTGTTCTGCTGCAGTTTTTCTTGTTATAATATTGGAAAGAGTATTATTGTCTTGTAAAAACCACAGATGTTTGGTTCTTCTTTAGAATATGGTATTAGCGTTATTGCTGCTAGCATTTAGCCGCTATAGGCCAATTATACGCTTCCCCTTTACCTTGTACATTTAAATTGACATTTTAGTCATTTAGCAGATGCTTTTATCCAGAGCGATTTAGATTGTGTTTTAATCTTAAGATAGCTAGATGTGACAACCACATATCTCAATCATAGTACATTTTTCTCAATAACACAGCAATCAGCAAAGTTGGTGCTAGTAACTCAGTAGTGAGTGTTGCAACCGAGGACAGAAAATGTGTACGTGCTACACGTTTCAGCGGTCACGTTCTGTAAGCTTGTCTACCACTTCACAGCTGAGCCGCTGTTGCTCCTAGACATTTCCACTTCACAATAACAGCACTTACAGTTGACTGGGGCAGCTCTAGCAGGGTAGAAATTTGACAAACTGATTTGTTGTAAAGGTGGCATCCTATAACGGTCACTGATCTCTTCAGTAAGGCCATTATACTGCCAATTTTTGTCTATCGAGATTGCATAGCTGTGTGCTCGATTTTATACACCTGTCAGCAACGGGTGTTGCTGAAATAGCCGAATCCACTCATTTGAAGGGGTGTCTACTTACTTTTGTATATACAGTGTAACTAGCAGGTCTATTGGGCTACAGCAGTTAGAATGTGCCTGTCCACAATTCAACTGTGGGAACGTGACGGCTCTCATCACCAGACAACTGAAAGAGCTGGGCTCTACTATACAAGAGATTTTTTTTATGAGGAGATTACCTCTAACCTTGACATATAATTATAACCGGTGAATAAATCGTTGGAAGTGCTCACTGCTAAATGGATACCTATTCAACCAAAGTGGAAAGTCTGGAGAAGACAGCCAATGCGACAGAGCTTCAACTCCATGACCTGGAAACAGTGCTAGCAGAGTTGAAAGGGATAATCACACTCCTAAAAGACTAAACGGAATCACTCGAAAATCATTCCCGTAAATTCAGTATGCGGGTCACCAGACATGAAACTGGTGTGGAAACTGGCATCCAAACTTCCGTCATGAGCAATCTTTTCCACTAACTATTCGGGCAGGATAAGCTGGATCGCATGCTGCTGTTAAACATCGCACACCGCACGGGTTAACTCTGCAACGGCTCTCGCTGTATGACTTTATGGATTCACAGCTTTGAATCCGGGGGGCTAACCTTTGCAGGGAAGAGGATCAGCATCTATCCAGACCTGAGTTTCCAACTGTATAAACACAGAGGGAGACCTACAACGCAGTGAGATCCCAGCTACCAAGTTAAACCTGAGATGCGACTTCATCCACCCTGTAAAACTCATCTTAACCTTCCAGAACACAACACATGTTTTCCACTGCCTAGGAAGCTCAGGACTTCTTCGATAAGCATATCAAACCCAACATACAAGGGGACAAGACTGACAGATAGAACCCATGACTGGCTCATTATTCAGGAATTTGGTCATTGGTATTTAATTAGGATCTCCATGCGAAAGCAGCAGCTACTCTTCCTGGGGTCCTCACAAAACGTGAAACATAGCATAATACAGAACATTAATAAAGAAGAACAGCTCAAGGACAGAACTACATAAATGTAAAACATTGCACACATAGCCTAAATATCAAGACATACACACAAAGTATCTAAGTCAAATAGAGGAGAGGCATTGTGCCGTGAAATGTTGCTTTATCATTTTTTTCAAACCACGGTTTCCTGCTCATTTAGGCAATATGAGATGGAAGGGAATTAGACCCAATGATGGCTTTATATAATACTGTACACTTTCTAGAATTTGTTCTGGATTTGGGGACTGTGAAAAGACCCCTGGGGGCATGTCTGGTAAGGTAAGTGTGTGTGTCAGAGCTGAGTGTAAGTTGACTATGAAACCATTTGGGATTTTCAACACATGAATGTTTTTATAAAAAGAATAAGTGATGCAGTCAGTCTCTCCTCAACTCTTAGCAAAACAAGTATTTATAGAAAGTCTGATTACAATACGTGATTGTCACAGCCTGATCTGTTTCACCTGTCTTTGTGCTTGTCTACACCCCCCTCGAGGTGTTGCCCATCTTCCCCGGGGTATTTATACCTCTGTTTTTTGTTTGTCTGACCTGATTACGAACCTCTGCCTGTCCTGACCCCGAGCCTGCCTGCCGTCTTGTACCTGCACGACTCTGACCTGATCATGAACCCCTGCCTGTCCTCAACCTGCCCTTTGCCTGACCCGTGTTTACAATAAATATCTGAGAACTTTACTATCCGCCTCCTGTGTCTGCATCTCCTACATTTTTTTTTATTTTTTACATTTATTTAACTAGGTGAGTCAGTTAATAACATTCTTATTTTCAATGACAGCATAGGAACAGTGGGTTAACTGCCTTATTCAGTGGGTGAACGACAGATGTTTACCTTGTCAGCTCAGGGATTCAATCTTGCAACCTTCCAGTTGCTAGTCCAACACTCTAACCACTAGGCTACCTACCACCCCTGAGTTGTGAGAGTGTCGCTATGTTCTGGGCCAGCTGCAGCTTAACAAGGTCTTTCTTTGCAGCACATGACCACATGGATGGAGAATGCATGGCTGTTTGTTTGATTTTATACACCTGTCAGCAACAGGTGTGGTTGAAATAGCCAAATCCACTAATTTGAAGAGGTGTCCACATACTTTTGTGTATATATAGCATAGCTCTGAATACATGATATGGTAGAGGTTGAAAAGTCATAAAACATAAGTTTCCTCAACAACAGGTTATGGACAATAATATTAAAGGCTGCAGAATAGAGCTCTCACAAAATGTTATTATCAATTTCTTTCAACCATTTGTGTCAGTGCAGTACATGTTGAGTGCCCATCTCTATAAGCATGCTGAAAGTCTGTTGTTAATTTGTTTACAGAGAAATAGCATTGTATTTGGTGAAACACCATTTCTTCCAACAGTTTGAGAAGAGCTGTCAGCAAGCTGATAGGTCTGCTGTTCGAACCAGTAAATGCCGCTTTACCACTCTTGGGTAGCGGAATGACTTTGGCTTCCCTCCAGATCTGATGACAAAAACCTTCCTCCAGATTAAAGATATGACAGAGTGGCCATAGAGTCAGATACCATCCCCAGTAGCTTTCCATCTATGTTGTCAATGCCAGGAGGTTTGTCATTAATGATCGATAACAATCATTTTTCCACCTCTCCCACTCTAACATTACAAAATTCTAATTTACAATGCTTTTTTTTATTCTTTGTTTTTTCATGCATGAATACGATGGCTCACTGTTCGTTATTGGCATTTCCTGCCTAATTTTCCCCTCCTTTGCCAATGGAGTAATCATTAAAATAATTGGCAACGTAAAATGGTTTTGTGGTGAATAAGCCATATGATTGGATGAAAGATGGAGTGGAAATAGTAATTTTGCCCATAATTTAATTTAAAGTACTCCAAAAAAAAATACATCATTCTTTATATCATTGATCTTGTCTTCATAATATAGTTTTTTCTTATTTTTGTTGAGTTTATTCTCATCATTTCTCAATTTGCAGTAAGTTAGCCAGTCATATGTGCAGACAGACTTATTAGCCACTCCTTTTGCCCCATGTCTTTCAACCATACAGTTTTTAATTTCTTCATCAATCCATGGAGCCTTAACAGTTCTAACAGTCAGTTTCTTAACAGGTGCATGTCATTGGAAGAAGCAATTTCATAAATTCATCAAGCGCAGCATTTGGATGCTCATCATTAATCACATCAGACCAACAAATATTTGTAACATCATCCACATGTGTCACATCAAAGTATTTTGTACGTTCTCTTATATACTATTTTAAGCCCAGTTTTTGGAACCTTGGCTTTCCTGGATATAGCTTCTATGGGGATCACTGCATCCAGTGTGTATGGATACAGCTTTAGACAAAGTTCTACAGTAATATTAAAAATGTGATCAATACACATCAAATCAAATAAAATCAAATGTATTTATATAGCCCTTCGTACATCAGCTGATATCTCAAAGTGTTGTACAGAAACCCAGCCTAAAACCCCAAACAGCAAGCAATGCAGGTGTAGAAGCACGGTGGCTAGGAAAAAATCCATAGAAAGGCCAAAACCTAGGAAGAAACCTAGAGAGGAACCAGGCTATGTGGGGTGGCCAGTCCTCTTCTGGCTGTGCCGGGTGGAGATTATAACAGAACATGGCCAAGATGTTCAAATGTTCATAAATTACCAGCATGGTCCAATAATAATAAGGCAGAACAGTTGAAACTGGAGCAGCAGCACGGCCAGGTGGACTGGGGACAGCAAGGAGTCATCATGTCAGGTAGTCCTGAAGCATGGTCCTAGGGCTCAGGTCCTCCGAGAGAGAGAAAGAAAGAGAGAATTAGAGAGAGCACACTTAAATTCACACAGGACACCGAATAGGACAGGAGAAGTACTCCAGATATAACAAACTGACCCTAGCCCCCCGACACATAAACTACTGCAGCATAAATACTGGAGGCTGAGACAGGAGGGGTCAGGAGACATTGTGGCCCCATCCGAGAACACCCCCGGACTGACAGGAAGCCAGTGTAGGGAGGCTAGCACTGTAGTGATATGATCAAATTTTTTGGTTCTAGTCAGGATTCTAGCAGCCATATTTAGCACTAACTGAAGTTTATTTAGTGCTTTATCCGGGTAGCCGGAAAGTAGAACGTCGGAGTAGTCTAACCTAGAAGTGACAAAAGCATGGATTAATTTTTCTGCATCATTTTTGGACAGAAAGTTTCTGATTTTTGCAATGTTACATAGATGGAAAAAAGCTGTCCTTGAAATGGTCTTGATATGTTCTTCAAAAGAGAGATCAGGGTCCAGAGTAACGCCGAGGTCCTTCACAGTTTTATTTGAGATGACTGTACAACCATTAAGATTAATTGTCAGATTCAACAGAAGATCTCTTTGTTTCTTGGGACCTAGAACAACATCTCTGTTTTGTCCGAGTTTAAAAGTAGAAAGTTTGCAGCCATCAACTTCCTTATGTCTGAAACAAATGCTACTAGCGAGGGCAATTTTGGGGCTTCACCATGTTTCATTGAAATGTACAGCTGTGTGTCATCCGCATAGCAGTGAAAGTTAACATTATGTTTTCGAATGACATCCCCAAGAGGTAAAATATATAGTGAAAACAATTAGTGGTCCTAAAACGGAACCTTGAGGAACACCGAAATGTACAGTTGATTTGTCAGAGGACAAACCATTCACAAAGACAAACTGATATCTTTCCGACAGATAAGATCTAAACCAGGCCAGAACTTGTCCGTGTAGACCAATTTGGGTTTCCAATCTCTCCAAAAGAACGTGGTGATCGATGGTATCAAAAGCAGCACTAAGGTCTAGGAGCACGAGGACAGATGCAGAGCCTCGGTCTGAGGCCATTAAAAGGTAATTTACCACCTTCACAAGTGCAGTCTCAGTGCTATGATGGGGTCTAAAACCAGACTGAAGCATTTCGTATACATTGTTTGTCTTCAGGAAGGCAGTGAGTTGCTGCACAACAGCCTTTTCTAACAATTTTGAGAGGGATGGAAGATTCGATATAGGGCGATAGTTTTTTATATTTTCTGGGTCAAGGTTGGGCTTTTTCAAGAGAGGCTTTATTACTGCCACTTTTAGTGAGTTTGGTACACATCCGGTGGATAGAGAGCCGTTTATTATGTTCAACATAGGAAGGCCAAGCACAGGAAGCAGCTCTTTCAGTAGTTTAGTTGAAATAGGGTCCAGTATGCAGCTTGAAGGTTTAGAGGCCATGATTATTTTCATCATTGTGTCAAGAGATATAGTACTAAAACACTTGAGCGTCTCTCTTGATCCTAGGTCCTGGCAGAGTTGTGCAGATTCAGGACAACTGAGCTTTGAAGGAATATGCAGATTTAAAGAGGAGTCCGTAATTTGCTTTCTAATAATCATGATCTTTTCCTCAAAGAAGTTCATGAATTTATCACTGCTGAAGTGAAAGCCATCCTCTCTTGGGGAATGCTGCTTTTTAGTTAGCTTTGCAACAGTATCAAAAAGGAATTTCGGATTGTTCTTATTTTCCTCAATTAAGTTAGAAAAATAGGATGATCGAGCAGCAGTAAGGGCTCTTCGGTACTGCACGATACTGTCTTTCCAAGCTAGTCGGAAGACTTCCAGTTTGGTGTGGCGCCATTTCCGTTCCAATTTTCTGGAAGCTTGCTTCAGAGCTCGGGTATTTTCTGTGTACCAGGGAGCTAGTTTCTTATGAGAAATGTTTTTAGTTTTTAGGGGTGCAACTGCATCTAGGGTATTGTGCAAGGTTAAATGGAGTTCCTCAGTTAGGTGGTTAACTGATTTTTGTCCTCTGGCGTCCTTGGGTAGACAGAGGGAATCTGGAAGGACATCAAGGAATCTTTGTGTTGTCTGTGAATTTATAGCACGACTTTTGATGTTCCTTGGTTGGGGTCTGAGCAGATTATTTGTTGCAATTGCAAACGTAATAAAATGGTGGTCCGATAGTCCAGGATTATGAGGGAAAAAAATTAAGATCCACAACATTTATTCCATGGGACAAAACTAGGTCCAGAGTATGACTGTGACAGTGAGTGGGTCTCACTCAGTATACTCAGTGACTGCACCATTCCAATTAATTAACAATATAAGGATCCTACAGTGGTCCTATTTTTAACTGTTTAGACATTAGGCTTTCATACATACCTGCCACATGTTCTTTTGACTTGTTTCTTCATTACCCACCCTTACTCATCAAGTCTGATGATTCAATTATAAAGGTCTGAATTATTTTGTTTGACTTTGTTACTTTAATCATTATTATTATTGGTAATGCTTTACTTGACACCCAAGTTGTAAAGAAGACACAGGGAGTCAGGAAGCAGGTGCAGATGTTGAGTTTAATAATAACGAACATGGAGTGTTACAAAAACAAGAGAAATGTCTGGACATGAAAACAGAAGCAATGCTGTATAGGCGGCGGTCTCCTTAATTTGTCCAGGGGAGACGGAGGGGTGTCACGGGGGACGTCATCAGCCAGGGGACCAGGAACCCCCGGCCTGAGGAGGGAAATATGAAAGGAGGTTGAGATCCGGTAGTTACCTCATTGACCCTCCGGAGGACCTTGAAGGGCCCCACAAACCAGGGGCTCCGTTTCCATCAGGGCAGGCTAAGCGGAAGGTTCCTGGTGGAGAGCCAGATACTATCACCAGGATGGAACACGGGATTCTCACTGCGGTGGAGGTCCGCCTGAGCGGGTTCCCTCTCCAGTGCCTGGCGGATGTCCACATCTACGTCCCAAAACACGGGGCCAACGATACGGGAGGACCGCTTGATGGGCTGGAGGACACTCATAGGATCCTCTACCGACTTGGAACCACAGGGAGCGGTAAAGCAGGTACTCCGGCATCCTGGTCCCCAGGCGGTGATTCTCATCTTTGACCAGGAGATGGTGGGGTAATGGAGTTGAAAGCAAGGGAGGCCGAGGATGACTTTGTGTACAGGTGCGGTGATGATGAAGGGAAGGTTTTCCTGGAGCTTGGGTCCCACAGTGAGAATGAGTGGTGCTGTGATGTGAATAATTGTGCTGGATCACAATGGTCGAATAGAGCTAAGCACAGGCAAAATCCTAGAGGAAACCTGGTCAGTGTGCTTTTCAACAGACACTAGGAGACAAATTCACCTTTCAGTAGGAATATAACCTAAAACACAAGGCCAAATAAACACTCTAGTTGCTTACCAAGACCAAATTGAACGTTCCTGAGTGGCCTAGTTACAGTGTTCTGTTAGCATCGATCACATTTGGGGTCAACTTTGGGAATAGAATTTGGCCAGCTTGGCATTTGTGTACTGACTTTTTTGTATCACTTTGAAGTGTATCACATTATGCCCGGTACAAATAGAAATAGAAAGGTCTTTTCAAATAATTGTATCCCAGCTATTAGTTGACATTCCTAAATCCTGTTCCCAAATTGATCTCAATGATTGTAGGCCGACAGTTAATCATTTTGTAATACACAGCTGATAGAGATCCCTTTGCAGTTGGGTTGGTTTTGAACATTGAACATTTTGATACATATTGATATCTGTGATATCTGTGAGAAATCACTTGTAAAAATGTTTTGCCCAATCTCCTGGCTTATACGAATCTAAAGAAAGGGACATTTAGAAAATGGAATGTAAAGAGTTCAAGGAGGGATTTCACACCATATTGTCTCCACATATCAAAATCTTTGTCTGTAAGGGACGGTGGAAATATACTGTTACAAATTAAAGGGAAGTTGGGAATAATATCTCTATCTAGGTTCAGCCTTAGGTAATGCCATATCTTGAGAGTTTGTCTGATCAGGTTATTCTTACCGAAGGTAGAGAATGGAGCTGGAAGGAGAGAGCAGACGATAGCTCTTAACGATGTGGCCATACAGGATTTGTATTCTGTGATGGCCCACTCTGGCATTACAGAGTCATGACGTTAAATCCAAAACATGATATTACAAATGTTTGCAGCCCAATAATATTTCTGAAAAGGAGGGAGCCCCAAACCCCATACTTCTTTAGATTTTTGCAGCTTTACGGTATGAGTATGATTCTTTAGTGATTTCCAATTCCCGCATGATATTTTCCTTCAGCAAGTCTGACGGGGAGCTTTAAACAGTAATTCCTACGTATCTAAAATGATCAGTAACCATTTGAAATGGGACATGTGTAACGGTTTTCGTCTGGTGAAGGAGAAGAGGACCAAAACACAGCATGGTAAGTGTCCATAATATATTTTAATGAAATATCACTGGACACAGAAAACAAAAGGAACAAGAGAAATAAATGAAAACCGACACAGTCCCGTGTGGAACAAACACTGACACGGAAAAATAATCACCCACAAAACACAGGTGGGAAAAGGCTACCTAAGTATGATTCTCAGTCAGAGGCAGGTGTCGTTCGTTGTCTCTGATTGAGAATCATACTTAGGTAGCCTTTTCCCATACTAGGCCAAACACGTAGAAAATATAACTTTGAAAAGAACATAGACAACCCACCCCAACTCACGCCCTGACCAACCAAACACAAAGACATAAAAAAAGAAACTAAGGTCAGAATGTGACAACATGAGTATTAGACAGTCTTTTAATTTGTTGTTCCTTTTCTATTAGGGGGGAAAAAAGCTTTCATACTGCAGATAGACTGTGGCTTCCATCTATGTAATTGTCTGCATCATTTCCAAACCCCATATATATTTTGGGGGATATATACACTACCGTTCAAAAGTTTGGGGTCACTTAGAAATGTCCTTGTTTTTGAAAGATAAGCACATTTTTGTCCATTAAAATAACATCAAATTGATCAGAAATACAGTGTAGACATTGTTAATGTTGTAAATTACTATTGTAGCTGGTGGAGTACCTCTGTCCAGTGTCTGTTCTTTTGCCCATCTTAATCTTTTCTTTTTATTGGCCAGTCTGAGATATGGCTTTTTCTTTGCAATTCTGTTTAGAAGGCCAGCATCCCGGACTTGCCTTGTCACTGTTGACGTTGAGACTGGTGCTTTGTGGGTACTATTTAATGAAGCTGCCAGTTGAGGACTTGCGAGGCGTCTGTTTCTCAAACTAGAGACTCTAATGGACTTGTCCTCTTGCTCAGTTGTGCATTGGGGCCTCCCACTCCTCTTTCTGTTCTGGTTAGAGCCAGTTTGCGCTGTTCTGTGAAGGGAGTAGTACGAGATCTTCAGTTTCTTGGCAATTTCTCGCATGGAATAGCCTTCATTTCTCAGAACAAGAATAGACTGACGAGTTACAGAAGAAAGGTCTTTGTTTCTGGACATTTTGAGCCTGTAATCAAACCAACAAATGCTGATGCTCCAGATACTCACCTAGTCTAAAGAAGGCCAGTTCTATTGCTTCTTTATTCAGAACAACAGTTTTCAGCTGTGCTAACATCATTTCAAAAGGGTTTTCTAATGATCAATTAGCCTTTTAAAATGATAAACTTGGATTAGCTAACACAACGGCCTCTGTACACCTATGTAGATATTCCATAAAAGAAATCAGCCATTTCCAGCTACAATAGTCATTTCCAACATTTCCAATGTCTACACTGCCTGTATTTCTGATCAATTTGATGTTATTTTAATGGGAAAAAAGCTGTGTGTTTCATAAAAAAAAAAACATTTCTAAGTGACCCCAAACTTTTGAATGGTAGTGTATATATATGTATGTATGTACAGTCGTGGCCAAAAGTTTTGAGAATGGCACAAATATTAAGTCTGCTGCCTCAGCTTGTATGATGGCAATTTGCATATACTCCAGAATGTTATGAAGAGTGATCAAATGAATTGCAATTAATTACAAAGTTCCTATTGCAAATGAACTGAATCCCCCAAAAACATTTCCACTGCATTTCAGCCCTGCCACAAAAGGACCAGCTGACATCATGTCAGTGATTCTCTCGTTTACACAGGTGTGAGTGTTGACACTACAAGCTTGGCACACCTGTATTTGGGGTGTTTCTCCCATTATTCTCTGCAGATCCTCTCAAGCTCTGTCTGTTTGGATGGGGAGTGTTGCTGCCCAGCTATTTTCAGGACTCTCCAGAGATGTTCGATCAGTTTAAAATCTGGGCTCTGTCTGACAATGTAGGAGTGGCTTCGAGACAAGTCTCTGAATATCCTTGAGTGGCCCAGCCAGAGCACGGACTTGAACCCGATCAAACATCTCTGGAGAGACCTGAAAATAGCCGTGCTGCAACGCTCCCTGTCCAACCTGACAGAGCTTGAGAGGATCTGCAGAGAAGAATGGGAGAAACACCCCAAATACAGGTGTGCCAAGCTTGTAGTGTCATACCCAAGAAGACTCAAGGCTGTAATCGCTGCCAAAGGGGCTTCAACAAAGTACTGAGTAAAAGGTCTGAATACTTATATCCAGAGAGAAAGACATCTAGAGAGAGGGACATCCAGAGAGAAGGACATCCAGAGAGAGAGACAGTCCGAGAGAAAGACATCCAGAAAGATAGACATCCAGAGATAAAGACATCCAGAGAGAGAGACATCCAGAGAGAGAGACGTCCAGAAAGAGATACATCCAGAGTAAAACATCTGGAGAGAGAGACATCCAGAAAGAAAGACATCCAGAGAGAAAGACATACAGAGAGAAAGACATCCAGAGAGAGAGACATCCAGAGAGAGAGACATCCAGAGAGAAAGACATCCAGAGAGAAAGACATCCAGAAAGAAAGACATCCAGAGAGAGAGACATCCAGAGAGAAAGACATCCAGAGAGAGGGACATCCAGAGAGAGAGACATCCAGAGAGAAAGACATCCAGAAAGAGAGACATCCAGAGAGAGAGACATCCAGAAAGAGATACATCCAGAGAGAAAGACATCCAGAAAGAAAGACATCCAGAAAGAGAGACATCCAGAGAGAAAGACATCCAAAGAGAGACATCCAGAGAGAGAGAGACATCCAGAAAGAGAGACATCCAAAGAGAAAGACATGAAGAGAGAAAGACAGCAAGCCAGAGAAAGAGACATCCAGAGTGGGAGACAGACAGAGAGAGAGACAGCCAGAGAGAGAGACAGCAAGAAAGAGAGAGCCAGCCAGAGAGAGAGAGACAGCCAGAGAGAGGGACAGCCAGAGAGAGGGACAGCCAGAGAGAGAGAGAGAGTCAGACAGAGAAAGGCAACCATAGAGAGAGACAGAGACAAACAAAAAGAGAGCCAGAGAGAGACAGCCAGAGAGAGACAGAGAGACAGCCAGAGAGAGAGAGAGACAGCGAGAGCGAGAGACAGCCAGAGAGAGTGGGAGACAGCCATGGAGAGTGGCAGACAGCCGGAGAGAGAGCCAGCCGGAGCGATAGCCAGCCAGAGAGTGGGAGACAGCCAGAGAGTGGGAGACAGCCGGAGAGAGAGACAGCCAGAGAGAGTGGGAGACAGCCGGAGAGTGGGAGACAGCCAGAGAGTGGGAGACAGCCGAAGAGTGGAAGACAGCCGGAGAGAGAGCCAGCCGGAGAGAGAGCCAGCCAGAGAGAGGGAGACAGCCAGAGAGAGATACATCCAGAAAGAGATACATCCAGAGAGAGAGAAATCCAGAGAGACAGAAATCCAGAGAGAAAGAAATCCAGAGAGAAAGAAAACCAGAGAGAAAGACATCCAAAGAGAAAGACATCCAGAGAGAAAGACATCCAGAGAGAAAGACATCCAAAGAGAAAGACATGAAGAGAGAAAGACAGCAAGCCAGAGAAGGAGACATCCAGAAAGAGATACATCCAGAAAGAGATACATCCAGAGAGAGAGAAATCCAGAGAGAAAGAAACCCAGAGAGAAAGAAATCCAGAGTGAAAGACATCCAGAGAGAAAGACATCCAGAGAGAAAGACATCCAATGAGAAAGACATCCAAAGAGAAAGACATCCAAAGAGAAAGACATCCAGAGAGAAAGACATCCAAAGAGAAAGACATCCAAAGAGAAAGACATGAAGAGAGAAAGACAGCAAGCCAGAGAAAGAGACATCCAGAGTGGGAGACATCCAGAGTGGGAGACAGACAGAGAGAGAGACAGCCAGAGAGAGAGACAGCAAGAAAGAGAGAGTCAGCCAGAGAAAGGCAACCATAGAGAGAGACAGAGACAAACAAAAAAGAGACAGCCAGAGAGAGACAGCCAGAGAGACAGAGAGAGAGCCAGAGAGAGTGGGAGACAGCCGGAGAGTGGGAGACAGCCGGAGAGTGGGAGACAGCCGGAGAGAGTGCCAGCCGGAGAGAGAGCCAGCCGGAGAGAGAGCCAGCCGGAGAGAGAGCCATCCAGAGAGTGGGAGACAGCCAGAGAGTGGGAGACAGCCGGAGAGAGAGACAGCCAGAGAGAGTGGGAGACAGCCGGAGAGTGGGAGACAGCCTGAGAGAGGAACAGCCAGAAAGGGAGAGACAGACAGAGAATGGCAACGATAGAGAGAGAAAGAGACAGACAAAAAAAGACAGCCAGAGAGAGACAACCGGAGAGAGAGAGAGACAGCTGGAGAGAGAGAGACAGCGAGAGAGAGAGAGAGAGAGAGAGAGAGAGAGCCAGAGAGAGTGGGAGACAGTCAGAGAGAGTGGGAGACAGTCAGAGAGAGTGGGAGACAGCCGGAGAGAGAGCCACCTGTAGCGATAGCCAGCCAGAGAGTGGGAGACAGCCAGAGAGTGGGAGACAGCCGGAGAGAGGGACAGCCGGAGAGTGGGAGACAGCCGGAGAGTGGGAGACAGCCGGAAAGAGAGCCAGCCGGAGAGAGAGCCAGCAAGAGAGTGGGAGACAGTCAGAGAGTGGGAGACAGTCAGAGAGTGGGAGACAGCCAGAGAGAGAGACAGCCAGAGAGAGTGGGAGACAGCCGGAGAGTGGGAGACAGCAAAGACAGACAAAAAAGAGACAGACAGAGAGAGACAACCGGAGAGAGAGACAGCTGGAGAGAGAGAGAGACAGCCAGAGAGAGAGAGAGAGAGAGACAGCCAGAGCGAGTGTGAGACAGCCAGAGAGAGTGGGAGACAGCCAGAGAGAGTGGGAGACAGTCAGAGAGAGTGGGAGACAGCCAGAGAGTTGGAGACAGCAGGAGAGAGAGCTAGCCAGAGTGAGATCCAGCCAGATAACCACTTCTCCAATCTTTTTGGCTCTATAACAAAGAATAAAGAGCAAAAACATATACATTAGCAAATACAGATCTTAGAATCTACTATTAAAGACTACCAGAACCCACTGGATTCTCCAATTACCTTGAATGAGTTACAGGACAAAATAAAAACCCTCCAACCCAAAAAGGCCTGTGGTGTTGATGGTATCCTCAATGAAATGATCAAATATACAGACAACAAATTCCAATTGGCTATACTAAAACTCTTTATCCTTAGCTCTGGCATCTTCCCCAATATTTGGAACCAAGGACTGATCACCCCAATCCTCAAAAGTGGAAACAAATTTGACCCCAATAACTACCGTGAAATATGCGTCAACAGTAACCTTGGGAAAATCCTCTGCATTATCATTAGCAGCAGACTCGTACATTTCCTCAATGAAAACAATGTACTGAGCAAATGTCAAATTGGCTTTTTACCAAATTACCGTACAACAGACCATGTATTCACCCTGCACACCCTAATTGACAACCAAACAAAACAAAACAAAGGCAAAGTCTTCTCATGCTTTGTTGATTTCAAAAAAGCCTTCGACTCAATTTGGCATGAGGGTCTGCTATACAAATTGATGGAAAGTGGTGTTGGGCGTAAAACATACGACATTATAAAATCCATGTACACAAACAACAAGTGTGCGGTTAAAATTGGCAAAAAAACGCACAAATTTCTTCACACAGGGTCGTGGGGTGAGAAAGGGATGCAGCTTAAGCCCCACCCTATTCAACATATATATCAACGAATTGGCGCGGACACTAAAAAAGTCTGCAGCACCCGGCCTCACCCTAAGAAAATCAGAAGTCAAACGTCTACTGTTTGCTGATGATCTGGTGCTTCTCTCACCAACCAAGGAGGGCCTACAGCAGCACCTAGATCTTCTGCACAGATTCTGTCAGACCTGGGCCCTGACAGTAAATCTCAGTAAGACCAAAATAATGGTGTTCCAAAAAAGGTCCAGTCACCAGGACCACAAATACAAATTCCATCTAGACACTGTTGCCCTAGAGCACACAAAAAACTATACATACCTTGGCCTAAACATCAGCGCCACAGGTAACTTCCACAAAGCTGTGAACGATCTGAGAGACAAGGCTAGAAGGGCATTCTATGCTATGGATTTGGCTAAAAATACTTGAATCAGTCGCTCACCAACCAAGACTTCACAAAATGGGACAAGCACCAAATTGAGACTCTGCATGCAGAATTCTGCAAAAATATCCTCAGTGTACAACGTAGAACACCAAATAATGCATGCAGAGCAGAATTAGGCCGATACCCACTAATTATCAAAATCCAGAAAAGAGACGTTAAATTCTACAACCACCTAAAAGGAAGCGATTCCCAAACCTTCCATAACAAAGCCATCACCTACAGAGAGATGAACCTGGAGAATAGTCCCCTAAGCAAGCTGGTCCTGGGGCTCTCACAAACACAAACACACCCCACAGAGCCCCAGGACAGCAGCACAATTAGACCCAACCAAATCATGAGAAAACAAAAAGATAATTACTTGACACATTGGAAAGAATTAACAAAAAAACAGAGCAAACCAGAATGCTATTTGGCCCTAAACAGAGAGTACACAGCGGCAGAATACCTGACCACTGTGACTGACCCAAACTTAAGGAAAGCTTTGACTACGTACAGACTCAGTGAGCATAGCCTTGCTATTGAGAAAGGCCGCCATAGGCAGACATGGCTCTCAAGAGAAGACAGGCTATGTGCTCACTGCCCACAAAATGAGGTGGAAACTGAGCTGCACTTCCTAACCTCCTGCCCAATGTATGACCAGATTAGAGAGACATATTTCCCTCAAATTACACAGATCCACAAAGAATTCGAAAACAAATCCAATTTTGATAAACTCCTACTGGGTGAAATTCCACAGTGTGCCATCACAGCAGCAAGATTTGTGACCTGTTGCCACGAGAAAAGGGCAACCAGTGAAGAACAAACACCATTGTAAATACAACCCATATTTATGCCTATTTATTTTATCTTGTGTCCTTTAACCATTTGTACATTGTTAAAACACTGTATATATATATAATATGACATTTGTAATGTCTTTATTGTTTTGAAACTTCTGTATGTGTAATGTTTACTGTTAATTTTTATTGTTTATTTCACTTTTGTATATTATCTACCTCACTTGCTTTGGCAATGTTAACACGTTTCCCATGCCAATAAAGCCCCTTGAATTGAATTGAATTGAGTGGAAGACAGCCGGAGAGTGGGAGACAGCCAGAGAGAGAGACAGACAGAGACAGCTAGAGAGAGACAGACAGGGACAGTCAGAGAGCAAGAGCCAGAGAGAGAGACAGCCAGAGATAGATATAGCCAAAGACAGACATAGCAGTAAAAAATATGAAGGCTGTTTGAAAGGGCATTCCTCCTCTCTGTCACTTCTCTCTGTCTGTCTCCGACTCTCTGCTTCCCTCTTTCTCTCCCTCTCTCTCTCTCATCCCTCTCCAGCTCCCTCCCCCTTCTCTTCTCTCTCTCTCATCCCTCTCCAGCTCCCTCCCCCTTCTCTCCTCTCTCTCTCATCCCTCTCCAGCTCCCTCCCCCTTCTCTCCTCTCTCTCTCATCCCTAACTCCAGCTCCCTCCCCCTTCTCTCCTCTCTCTCTCATCCCTAACTCCAGCTCCCTTCCCCTTCTCTTCTCTCTCTCTCATCCCTAACTCCAGCTCCCTCCCCCTTCTCTCCTCTCTCTCTCATCCCTAACTCCAGCTCCCTTCCCCTTCTCTCCTCTCTCTCTCATCCCTAACTCCAGCTCCCTCCCCCTTCTCTTCTCTCTCTCTCATCCCTAACTTCAGCTACCTCCCCCTTCTCTTCTCTCTCTCTCATCCCTAATTCCAGCTCCCTCCCTTTCTCTTTGGTCTTTTTTTTGTATTTTCTCTCTCACAGCCTAACAAATGAACTGCTCCTGATGAATAATTCACAGCCACAGTGGACAGCCACGGGCTACCGCATCAGTCATCCGTTCTGAGGTGGCTACTCAATTAATGTGTTTAAATATACTTCATACTCATGCCCACACTTGAATAGAAATGTCAATAATTTCAGAAGCTCGCCTGCGGATCCAGTGGCTGAACAAAACTGCAAGTAATGTCAGGAGTCCGTCAACGGGAGAACACAGGACTATGTGTTGGTGCTAGGTGGAGGTCTTTGACCAGGTCTATGGATCACTTCCTTTGATTAGGAACTGTAGATAGAGCACACTGGTGTACATGTGACTAATATGACATATACTGTACCTATATGTATCAAACATACTGTACAAGTAGGTTACATCATGTGGAATCGCGCTCACATGGATGCAGTGGAATCTGTTTCCTCATCTACAACAGTGATGAATGTTCAGCGTGCTAGAATCTATTACAATATTGATGTTTTTATGTATTCATGTCTCAGTGAGATAATAAAGTTAAATGCATGTTTATAAATGGAAATATGAGTCAATATATATATATAGTTACTACGAACACTAGAGACACCTGTGAAACCTCTGTACTTTCAAATGCAATTTTACGACTCAAAAAATATTATTTTTGAGTCGGATCATTCAAATATATATTCCGTTTTTGGGAAGGACATAAGATAAACGGCTGTTTTTATGCCTGTTACAGGATGACAGAAATATTTCCTTTGATATTTTCGAGACAAGCCTTAGCCTGGATACAAAAATTGCATCGCTTTGTGTGGACTTTTTCCTGCCAATTTCAGTGAGACATACAGCTGTAACTAGGTGCCTGCAGGCTCGATATCTCAAGGTCGTCACCAAACCATATCCAAGCAGAGGAGAAAAAAGCTGTTTTACATACATTGCAGAAAATAATCAAGTATTTCAGTAATCCAAATAGAAATTAGAGGGTGACTAGATTTATCTGGATATTATTATCATTATTATTATTGTTATTGTGATCCATTGTACTGCTCTCTAAACACTCTATCCCTCTAATCTGACAATAATTGCCACCCATGGAAATGTCGGACTCCTGGGAGAAGGCCTGTTTTTCTGAACAACTAAAGCCTCTCAAAAAAGGCAGCGGTCGTTCACTGAGTCATCGTGTTAATGATTGCGTAATTATTTTAAATTACTTGAATGGTCTCATTGAAGGGAAGTAGGCAGCCTTGAAGCCCACTGACAGGTCCTTTTGAAAAGGCAGAAGGTGCTTCGTTTGCTGCTCGCCGTAGCTCAGAGCTTTAATTATCTGTGGCGCGGGGTCTTTGGTCTTCGGCATCGCTTGGCGGCCCACTTCCCTCTGACCTTTTCTTTCTCAGAGGCAGTTTGGTCTGGCTTCTTCCTGTCATACACTGTCTGCATCCCAATTGGCACCCATAGTGTTTGGTCACCAGTAGCAGTGAGCAGGGTCCCCTTTGGGACGTGTTCATTGTCTCCATCCAGTAAGGCTCCAGATTTGTATAATAACTAGAAATGTACTGGGGGGGCAGGAGCTTCGTCCAACTCAAGGTTTCATTAACCCCTCCCCACTCCGGAACATTAAGAACATTTTCTGTCAAATAAATTGAACACACTCTCCCCCCTCAGAGCATTAACTCAAAATAATGTTTCCGACCAAATATATCAATAACTGTAAGTGACACTGGGTTTAAAAACATGGATATCGACTTTGCCACTTCAGAATAATCATGTGGCACAGTCGATGCCACACAGGGCTACGGGCCAAAAGGTTGAGGGTTCACCGACCACCACAGAGGAGCTCACTCTCCCTGCCTGTTTCATCACTCTCCCTGCCTGTTTCATCACTCTCCCTGCCTGTTTCATCACTCTCCCTGCCTGTTTCATCACTCTCCCTGCCTGTTTCATCACTCTCCCTGCCTGTTTCATCACACTCCCTGCCTGTTTCATCACTCTCCCTGCCTATTTTATAACTCTCCCTGCCTATTTTATCACTCTCCCTGCCTGTTTCATCACACTCCCTGCCTGTTTCATCACTCTCCCTGCCTGTTTCATCACACTCCCTGCCTGTTTCATCTATCTCCCTGCCTGTTTCATCACACTCCCTGCCTGTTTCATCACTCTCCCTGCCTGTTTCATCACACTCCCTGCCTGTTTCATCACTCTCCCTGCCTATTTTATAACTCTCCCTGCCTATTTCATCACTCTCCCTGCCTGTTTCATCACACTCCCTGCCTGTTTCATCACTCTCCCTGCCTGTTTCATCACACTCCCTGCCTGTTTCATCTATCTCCCTGCCTGTTTCATCACACTCCCTGCCTGTTTCATCACGCTCTCTGCCTGTTTCATCACTCTCCCTGCCTGTTTCATCACTCTCCCTGCCTGTTTCATGACTGTTTCATCACACTCCCTGCCTGTTTCATCACTCTCCCTGCCTGTTTCATGACTGTTTCATCACTCTCCCTGCCTGTTTCATCACTCTCCCTGCCTGTTTCATTACACTCCCTGCCTGTTTCATCACTCTCCCTGCCTGTTTCATCCCTCTCCCTGCCTGTTTCATTACACTACGATATGAGCCGGCTGCAGACAATGATGAGCTAGGTTGGAAATCACATTTCTACATTTTAATGCCATATTTATAATTATATAAAATATATGCAACAAATTTTCCACCAACAGGTTTCTGTGCCAATGCACCACACAACCAATAAGCAAAACATACCCACTTCAGGCACTTCAATATCATGGTTTGTGTTTTCAACACCACAATAAATAGACTATGTCATGCTTGACAAACAGAAAAGTCATCCCTCCCTACCTTGTATGCTGACCCAGTATCGAAGGCTTGACAATCTCTGAAAGTCATTTAACTTTTTAATGTTTTGTAACAGATGTCTATTTCCATTCATCAATTAGCCGCTGCACAGTTTGGATTGGTTGATTTTATTTGTCTGTAAAAAAAAAAGACATATATGCAAAGATTTTTTTTTAATTGACCAGGATTGCACAATAAAGTCGGGGACTTTTTTTAATTGTGGTCTCTAGTTTTTTACATAAATATGCATTCAATTACATACAGTTGAAGTCGGAAGTTTACATACACTTAGGTATGTCATTAAAACTTGTTTTTCAACCACTCCACAAATTTCTTGTTAACAAACTATAGTTTTGGCAAGTCGGTTAGGACATCTACTTTGTGCATGACACAAGTCATTTTTCCAACAATTGTTTACAGACAGATTATTTAACTTATAATTCACTGTATCACAATTCCAGTGGGTCAGAAGTTTACATACACTAAGTTGACTGTGCCTTTAAACAGCTTGGAAAATTCCAGAAAATGATGTCATGGCTTTAGGAGCTTCTGATAGGCTAATTGACATAATTTGAGTCAATTGGAGGTGTACCTGTGGATGTATTTCAAGGCCTACCTTCAAACTCAGTGCCTCTTTGCTTGACATCATGGGAAAATCAAAACAAATCAGCCAAGATCTCAGAAAAAAAATTGTAGACCTCCACAAGTCTGGTTCATCCTTGGAAGCAATTTCCAAACACCTGAAGGTACCACATTCATCTGTACAAACAATAGTACGCAAGTATAAACACCATGGGACCACGCAGCCGTCATACCTCTCAGGAAGGAGACGTGTTCTTTGGTGCGAAAAGTGCAAATCAATCCCAGAACAACAGCAAAGGACCTTGTGAAGATGCTGGAGGAAACAGGTACAAAAGTATCTATATCCACAGTAAAACAAGTCCTATGCCGACATAACCTGAAAGGCTGCTCAGCAAGGAAGAAGCCACTGCTCCAAAACCGCCATAAAAAAAGTCAGACTACGGTTTGCAACTTTTTGGAGAAATGTCCTCTGGTCTGAGGAAACAAAAATATAACTGTTTGGCCATCGTAATGACCATCGTAATGTTTGGAGGAAAAAGGGGGAGGCTTGCAAGTCGAAGAACACCATCCCAACCATGAAGCACGGAGGTGGTATCATCATGTTGTAGGGGTGCTTTGCTGCAGGAGGGACTGGTGCACTTCACAAAATAGATGGCATCATGAGGTAGGACAATTATGTGGATATATTGAAGCAGCATCTCAAGACATCAGTTAAAGTTTTGTCTCTAATGGGTCTTCCAAATGGACAATGACCCCAAGCATACTTCCAAAGTTGGGTCAAAGGACAACAAAGTCAAGGTATTGGAATCTCAATCACAACGCCCTGATCTCAATCCCATTGAAAATTTGTAGGCAGAACTGGAAAAGCGTGTACGAGCAAGGAGGCCTTACAAACCTGACTCAGTTACACCAGCTCTGTCAGGAGGAATGGGCCAAAATTCACCCAAATTATTGTGGAAAGCTTGTGGAAGGCTACCCAAAACATTTCACCCAAGTTAAACAATTTAAAGTCAATGCTACCAAATACTAATTGAGTGTTTGTAAACTTCTGACCCACTGGGAATGTGATGAAAGAAATAAAAGCTGAAATAAACCATTCTCTCTACTATTATTCTGACATTTCACATTCTTAAAATGAAGAATTGATCATAACTGACATAAAACAGGGAATTATCACCAGGATTAAATGTCAGGAATTGTGAAAAACTGAGTTTAAATATTTGGCTCAGGTGTATGTTAACTTCCGACTTCAACTGTAGATACAGACACATTACAGAGATACAGACACATTACAGAGATACAGACACATTACATAGATACAGACACATTACAGAGATACAGACACATTACAGAGATACAGACACATTATATAGATACAGACACATTACAGAGATACAGACACATTACAGAGATACAGACACATTACAGAGATACAGACACATTACAGAGATACAGACACATTACAGAGATACAGACACATTACAGAGATACAGACACATTATATAGATACAGACACATTACATAGATGCAGACACATTACAGAGATACAGACACATTACAGAGATACAGACACATTACATAGATACAGACACATTACAGAGATACAGACACATTACAGAGATACAGACACATTACATAGATGCAGACACATTACATGGATACAGACACATTACAGAGATACAGACACATTACATAGATACAGACACATTACAGAGATACAGACACATTACAGACACATTACATAGATACAGACACATTACAGACACATTACAGACACATTACATAGATACAGACACATTACAGAGATACAGACACATTACAGACACATTACAGAGATACAGACACATTACATAGATACAGACACATTACATAGACACAGACACATTACATAGATACAGACACATTACAGAGATACAGACACATTACATAGATACAGACACATTACATAGATACAGACACATTACATAGATAGAGACACATTACAGAGATACAGACACATTACAGAGATACAGACACATTACATAGATAGAGAGGAAAACATGCTCCAGATGAGTTAGAGGGGGGAGTTTAAGTACAGTTCTTACAAGCTGGTTTGGCTGATATTTGGGGCTGCTTGTGAACGATGATGTGCAAGATAATCAAAGAGACACTGGACTAGTGCACTTGCCAGAGTCTTTGGGGGGTTTATAGGTTTCCATCCAATTGGCGACGGATTTTCATGCGAATATTCTAAAATCTTTAAAATATAAACATTTTCCATTTCAGAGTTTCCTTTATGAAAAGTTGGCGCTGGACAACATGACAGGGAAGATTTTAATTTACTAGACATTTGAGAAATGTCCATATCCATATGCATTCAGATCCACCCTGGGGCAGACAGCGCCATGAATTAATGATGGATGTTGTCCACATGAGCTACATTTACGTGTCCTTAAAAACAGCCTATAACAAATTACAAAAACACTATTACTTTTGTTTGGATCTGTAGCATATACAAAACTTAATAACCTATTTTTCTATTTTGTTTCTTTAGTCGAGCAGTAGCAACAAATGCATAAAGAAATCCATGGTGTACAAAACACCTGTCTGATTCCCACCCGTTTGAGTGGACTAATCCATTGGGGGAGGACGTGGGGATGGCACAGTCCATCTCTCTAAGGTATGTGCTACTGAAATTGTATAAGGTTAAGGAAAATGGTGCAATACTAAAAAAAAATAGATTAGTTCATAACAAATTGTGCTTTCTCCTGCGTTTGATAGTGGTCATGTCTGCGGTTCGGAAAACATCACTGTGCTGTTCAATTGGTGCTTTTTCCTAGACCATGTTGCTATGTGCATAATAGCAAAGTTAACCAGCATGTTGGTGTTGAGAACAATGTGGTGGAGGCAGCAGCGGAGTTAGGAGATGAGAAGACAGCCCTTACCTTAATTGTCTTAGAAAAGTGAGGCGAGAGGAAACACCAACTTAATTAGGTTTATAATCAACAGTCTATCTAGTAAATATTCCTGGATTTATAAATCATCCCTATATATCTACAGTAGTTAGACAGATCCTGAAAGTTTTTCCTGTTTGAGTGTTTGATTAATAGCCTACAGATTCCATGTGCTCCAAGCCTCACGCAACCACATCTGATAAACAATTTCACAAATCCGGCAGTTTTTTAAATCTTCACTATGCTGTATTAAAAACTTTACACTATTTTTCATTAGAACAGACTGGTATTACTTCTCATTTATTTAGTGTTGTTTACACTGTTCCAAATTGTACGCAAAATGATATTGTAATCTAACAGCATCTGTGTCATGGCTGTTGAAGGAAGAGGACCAAGGTGCGGCGTGGTGAGCGTACATTTCTCTTTTTATTTGGAAAAAAGACCCCCGAACAAAACAATAAACACTACAAAAACAACCGTGAAGCTACAGGCTATGTGCCCTAAACAAAGTCAACTTCCCACAAAGACAGGTGGAAAAAAGGGCTGCCTAAGTGTCTCAATCAGAGACAACGATAGACAGCTGTCCCTGATTGAGAACCCTACCCGGGACAAAACATAGAAATACAAATAAGAAAATATAGAATACCCACCCCAACTCACACCCTGACCAAACCCAAAATAGAGACATAAACAGGATCTCCCAGGTCAGGGTGTGACAATCTGTTTGACACACATAATACTCACGCAGTGTTTTCTCTGTACCTTCTTTTCTAGATTTCCAGTATTTTCCACAACTAGTCAAATTTATTCCACGCATCTGAATTCACCTTTACGTCCTGAGCAACCAACGGACATTCCTCTGTTTCAAGTTTATTTCTCACGTCCTCTGCATACATTTTACTGTCACATGTGTTACGCTGTTTGGAGTTTGTTATAACCAATTTATTGATGTGATTATGACATGCTATAGGTCAGGCCCTATTCATGTGTCACATGAAGAGAGGGTTGAGGGAATAGGGAAGGTTTTTCCTAAACAAATGAGGGATTTCAGTAACAACATTTCTCAGTCAGAAATGGCTGTAATTATGTTACAGCTTCAGCAACACGGACAGCACGGTAAACACTGTTGGTGTTCTGGGGTGGTCACTGCAGCAGAGATGAGAGAGAGACAACAGACGCTAGTCAAACAGTCAGTCACTCGCTGTCATTTTTTATTACACAGCGCAGCAAGTCTGAGCCCGGCCCGGCCCGGCACAATCAAATAAATTGCGGTCGGACTCCCTCTAGTCATTTGTGTGTTATAATTATTTCATCAAACAGCTCTTAAAGCATCAGACGAGCTCAGTGCGTATAGTTGATTTAATTAAAACACATAGGATGTGTCTACATATGGAAATAAACATATTTTAAAATCCATTTATTTAATTATTTGTTTATATATATATATATATATACAGTGGGGCAAAAAAGTATTTAGTCAGCCACCAATTGTGCAAGTTCTCCCATCCTCATCATAGGTACACTTCAACTATGACAGACAAAATGAGAAAAAAAAATCCAGAAAATCACATTGTAGGATTTTTAATGAATTTATTTGCAAATTATGGTGTAAAATAAGTATTTGGTCACCTACAAACAAGCAAGATTTCTGGCTCTCACAGACCTGTAAGAGGCTCCTCTGTCCTCCACTCGTTACCTGTATTAATGGCACCTGTTTGAACTTGTTATCAGTATAAAAGACACCTGTCCACAACCTCAAACAGTCACACTCCAAACTCCACTATGGCCAAGAACAACGAGCTGTCAAAGGATAGCAGAAACAAAATTGTAGACCTGCACCAGGCTGGGAAGACTGAATCTGCAATAGGTAAGCAGCTTGGTTTGAAGAAATCAACTGTGGGAGCAATTATTAGGAAATGGAAAACATACAAGACCACTGATAATCTCACTTGATCTGGGGCTCCACGCAAGATCTCACCCCGTGGGGTCAAAATTATCACAAGAACGGTGAGCAAAAATCCCAGAACCACACGGGGGGACCTAGTGAATGACCTGCAGAGAGCTGGGACCAAAGTAACAAAGCCTACCATCAGTAACACACTACGCCGCCGGGGACTCAAATCCTGCAGTGCCAAACGTGTCCCCCTGCTTAAGCCAGTACATGTCCAGGCCCGTCTGAAGTTTGCTAGAGAGCATTTGGATGATCCAGAAGAAGATTGGGAGAATGTCATATGGTCAGATGAAACCAAAATATAACTTTTTGGTAAAAACTCAACTCGTCGTGTTTGGAGGACAAAGAATGCTGAGTTGCATCCAAAGAACACCACACCTACTGTGAAGCATGGGGGTGGAAACATCAAGCTTTGGGGCTGTTTTTCTGCAAAGGGACCAGGACGACTGATCCGTGTAAAGGAAAGAATGAATGGGGCCATGTATCGTGAGATTTTGAGTGAAAACCTCCTTCCATCAGCAAGGGCATTGAAGATGAAACATGGCTTGGTCTTTCAGCATGACAATGATCCCAAACACACCGCCCGGGCAACGAAGGAGTGGCTTCGTAAGAAGCATTTCAAGGTCCTGGAGTGGCCTAGCCGGTCTCCAGATCTCAACCCCATAGAAAATCTTTGGAGGGAGTTGAAAGTCCGTTTTGCCCAGCAACAGCCCCAAAACATCACTGCTCTAGAGGAGATCTGCATGGAGGAATGGGCCAAAATACCAGCAACAGTGTGTGCAAACCTTGTGAAGACTTACAGAAAACGTTTGACCTCTGTCATTGCCAACAAAGAGTATATAACAAAGTATTGAGATAAACTTTTGTTATTGACCAAATACTTATTTTCCACCATAATTTGCTAATAAATTCATAAAAAATCCTACAATGTGATTTTCTGAATTTTTTTTCCCTCATTTTGTCTGTCATAGTTGAAGTGTACCTATGATGAAAATTACAGGCCTCTCTCATCTTTTTAAGTGGGAGAACTTGCACAATTGGTGGCTGACTAAATACTTTTTTGCCCCACTGTATATATATATATATATATATATATATATATATATATGTACAGTGGGGCAAAAAAGTATGTATATATATATATATATATATATATATATATATATATACGTATATATATAAGGCCTAACACCAGAGAGGAGAGAGAGATATTCTAGTGACATGCTACTACACGACACGCATATCAGATTGTCTACTGTGTCTGCTATACAGACATAGGTGTACAGAAAGAGGTAATTGGTTCATTTCTATCAGAATATTTTGTATAAAGATAAGTATTATATTGTTAGACTGGTGGCATATAGAGAGGCCTGAACTCATTAGCAGGAGGGAAGAGTTTAAACCAAGACCACTACTTTAGGAGAGTCAGGATTTCTGTCGAAGTGAGATACTTTATATGTTTCTAGATGTTTTCATTAATTTCGGATGATGAGATAATGTTTGCATTCCATTTCTAAGGAGAAAACTACATTTAGCAAATACTGTAACACTACATTACCCAGAAGCAGTGAGGGGGCATTAATGCAATACTCCTCTCCAAAGTGTAGTTCTTACCGGTTGTTATCTGGAGCCCTCGCTCCAGTATTACAATTCAACCTGTCATAGGCACTCTCTAAATGATTAGTATTAGTCTGTTGTCACGATTTGAGGTCAATCCGACGTAATGTTCACCTCATGAGCAGAGTGGGGTGCTCGACACTTCCTCATTCAAACAAATGACTCACAACATCTAAAAGCTAATAGTATGTTTTGTATGAGATCTAACATTATTGTGTAGCTATTTGTGTGTTTATTTAAGAGTTTAACTTCTTGATTCTACTTGAGACGCATATGTCTCAAGTAGGCACCTGGAAATGCAAATGCGCTACGCTAAATGCTAAATGTACTCGTTAAAACTCAAACCTTGATCAAAATTCACAAGCAGGGTATTGAATTAAAGCTACACTCGTTGTGAACCTAGCCAACAAGTCAGATTTTTAAAATGCTTTTCGGCGAAAGCATGAGAAGGTATTATCTGATAGCATGCACCACCTGAAAATGCCTGAATGCGACGTAAACAAAGACTCTGCTTATCCGACGCAGCACAAAACGCAGAAATAAAATATATAACATTCATTACCTTTGACGAGCTTCTTTCTTGGCACTCCTATATGCCCCATAAACATCACTATTGGGTCTTTTTTTCGTTTAAATCGGTCCATATATACCCAAAATAGCTTTCTATGGAAGCTGTGTCATTCAGAAAAAAACATTGTTTTTTAACGCTGCATCATTTTTTTAAATTAAAAAAGTCGACGATAAACTTTCACAAAACACTTCGAAATCCTTTTGTAATCCAACTTTAGGTATTAGTAAACGTTTATAATCTATCAAAATGATTACAGGGCGATGTATATTCAATAGCTCCTCGTCTGCAAATCAATGGCTGCCATTGTCCACATTTACAGCGTCCTGGTGGAGACTGGAAGAAACGGATGCCAGATACTTGGATTTTCCAACAAAAAATTCAATTGAAAATGACGACAATGGCGACATCGTGTGGAATTTGTATGAATTGCATGCAGGTCGATATTACATTTTGTCCTCTTTTAACAACCACTGAAAGTGACTTATGGAGAGCAGTTTCAGAGAGCAGTTTTTCTTGCGTTTTTCAATGAAACACACGATCTGTTATAGTCACAGCCGTGATTTAACCAGTTTTAGAAACTTCAGAGTGTTTTCTATCCACACATACTAATCATATGCATATACTATATTCCTGGCATGAGTAGCAGGACGCTGAAAAGTTGCGCGATTTTTAACAGAATGTTCGAAAAAGGAGGGGGTAGAAGTAAAATAATGCTATGCATTCAGCCATGCAGTGTCCAATCAAGGCATCTCAATGGAACCTGTTGCAAACCCTGTCGGCAGATTCAATCTAATGTTCAAAGTATTTAAAAGAAAACAAACACTACTGCTACTCAGACCTGAATACGTCAGGAGTAACACAATATCTAAAGCATTCGACACAACAAACCATGACTACATATCGTTCCTCACCTCAAGGTTACATGCTTCATTTATCCTGGGCTTTCTCCCATGTGCAGCAACATTATCTTTTACACTACAGGGCTGTTCTAACACACAAACCAAGCAATGTGTGGAAAATCATTAAGGGTGGCAACAAAAAAATTCTCTATATTTATAAAGGTATTGTATTTCCAACAGCAATAAGTGGATCCTGCACTGGTGTACTGGTGTAGTGTCATTGAATGTGTGCCAATGGTCTTATATCGTGCCCTCAATTATTCAACAGCAGGTTTCCCCTGCTGAGAGAAAGCACATATTGGACTTTACATTACCTTCTGACAGATGACTGCTCAAATGCATCGTGGGACTGCTGAAATGCTCCTGAGAGGCTGTGTTGGCACTGGTTAAAAAATATGGCGAGGTTCCCTCTCCTAATGACATCATCCATTTCTGGCACCACTGAAACATGATTACGTTTTAGAAGGTATTCACAGTCGCTGTGTTGCATGCTGAATGGAACCTCGAGCTTCCGTACTGGGCAATCACAAACACATAAATATAAACATATAAACAATCACAAACAAATAAATACTGCACATGAATACATAAAGTCTACATCTTTTCAAGCTTTACAGCTTTACAAAGCTGTATGATATTTTGATATTTATTTAATAGAGAAAAATGTATGGAGAAATGTTGTTTTGGAGAATATCCGTCTAATTATTGTCAATACTTACAGAATACATTATATATATATATATATATATATATATATAGAGAGAGAGAGAGAGAGAGAGAGAGAGAGAGAGAGAGATAATTATCAGTTAGATACACAATATTAAAACACAGGAATAATTAATTGGATGTGAGGAGTTGAGACTTCTGGCAGTCACATGACGGCAACAAGATTGGCCATTTCCAGTCTATCAATTCCCTTTACACATTCCTCTCCACTCCATCAAGGATATGTCCCACCTTCCTCTCCACAACATCAAGGATATGTTCCGCCTTCCTCTCCACTCTATCCAGGACATGTTCCGCCTTCCTCTCCACTCCACCCAGGATATGTTCCGCCTTCCTCTCCACTCCATCCAGGATATGTTCCGCCTTCCTCTCCACTCCATCCAGGATATGTTCCGCCTTCCTCTCCACTCCATCCAGGATATGTTCCGCCTTCCTCTCCACTCCATCCAGGATATGTTCCGCCTTCCTCTCCACTCCACCCAGGAAATGTTCCGCCTTCCTCTCCACTCCATCCAGGACATGTTCCGCCTTCCTCTCCACTAAACCCAGGATATGTTACACCTTCCTCTCCACTCCATCCAGGATATGTTACACCTTCCTCTCCACTCCATCCAGGATATGTTCCACCTTCCTCTCCACTCCATCCAGGATATGTTCCGCCTTCCTCTCCACTCCATCCAGGATATGTTCCGCCTTCCTCTCCACTCCACCCAGGATATGTTCCGCCTTCCTCTCCACTCCATCCAGGATATGTTACACCTTCCTCTCCACTCCATCCAGGATATGTTCCGCCTTCCTCTCCACTCTATCCAGGATATGTTCCGCCTTCCTCTCCACTCCATCCAGGATATGTTCCGCCTTCCTCTCCACTCCACCCAGAATATGTTCCGCCTTCCTCTCCACTCCATCCAGGATATGTTACACCTTCCTCTCCACTCTATCCAGGATATGTTCCGCCTTCCTCTCCACTCCACCCAGGATATGTTCCGCCTTCCTCTCCACTCCATCCAGGATATGTTCCGCCTTCCTCTCCACTCCATCCAGGATATGTTCCGCCTTCCTCTCCACTCCATACAGGATATGATCCGCCTTCCTCTCCACTCCATCCAGGATATGTTCCGCCTTCCTCTCCACTCCACCCAGGATATGTTCCGCCTTCCTCTCCACTCCATCCAGGACATGTTCCGCCTTCCTCTCCACTCCACCCAGGATATGTTACACCTTCCTCTCCACTCCATCCAGGATATGTTACACCTTCCTCTCCACTCCATCCAGGATATGTTCCACCTTCCTCTCCACTCCATCCAGGATATGTTCCGCCTTCCTCTCCACTCCATCCAGGATATGTTCCGCCTTCCTCTCCACTCCACCCAGGATATGTTCCGCCTTCCTCTCCACTCCATCCAGGACATGTTCCGCCTTCCTCTCCACTCCACCCAGGATATGTTACACCTTCCTCTCCACTCCATCCAGGATATGTTACACCTTCCTCTCCACTCCATCCAGGATATGTTCCACCTTCCTCTCCACTCCATCCAGGATATGTTCCGCCTTCCTCTCCACTCCATCCAGGATATGTTCCGCCTTCCTCTCCACTCCACCCAGGATATGTTCCGCCTTCCTCTCCACTCCACCCAGGATATGTTCCGCCTTCCTCTCCACTCCACCCAGGATATGTTCCGCCTTCCTCTCCACTCCACCCAGGATATGTTCCGCCTTCCTCTCCACTCCATCCAGGATATGTTACACCTTCCTCTCCACTCCATCCAGGATATGTTCCACTTGTGCAAAGATGGAAAGTTCCATCTGGAAATCCACAATCTACAATTAATGGAATATTGGACCTATTCTCCTCTGTATTCTGTATCGTCAGATAGAGTATAAGACCACAAGTAGGTTGCCTTTCCTTTGACATGGTTCTGCGTCCCAAATGGCACTCTATTCGGTATGTAATGCACAACTTTTGATCAGAACCCTATGGGCCCTGGTTAAAAGTAGTGGACTATGTTGGTAACAGGGTGCCATTTAGGGGGGTCTTCATCCCAAATGGCAACCTATGCAGTGTACTACTTTTGCCCAGGGCCCACAGGTTGGTGCACTATATAGAGAAAAAGTTACATTAAAGGAAGCTGCACATGTCCAATGAAAGGCAACCTACTTGTAGTCACATACTCTGACTATACAGTATATTACAGTATTGCAAAAGGGTGCTGTATCAATGTCCCTACGGTACCACCCGACTCACAACAAACCATTAAGTTATCTTTAATTGAAAGCAGATGGCAGGTAAACCAAGATGCAGCTCTCGGGCGATGTTAATCAACCTAGACCCTGTGTTTTATATGGCTCAACTGTGGCTGTGCATATTATATGTATAGCTCAATATAACTCCGACACAGTGTTTTCGGCAGCGTTTCTTCCACTAACCTTACTTGACCTTTGATATACAGACTGCCGAATCACTGTCGAATACACAGATTTAGTAAACAGATTTCCTAATCTTCCCATCAAGGAAGGCTACTAGAGGCTTGCTGGCTGGCTACAAGAGGCTGGCTACAAGAGCCTGGCTACTAGAGACTAACTACTAGAGGCTGTCTGGCTACAAGAGGTTGTCTACTAGAGACTGACTACTAGAAGCTGTCTGGCTACTAGAGACTGTCTGACTACTATGGGCTGTCTGGTTACTAGAGTCTGACTTCTAGAGGCTGGCACCTAGAGGCTGGCTTCTAAAATCTGTCTGGATGCTAGAGGCTGTCCGGATACTAGAGGATGGTTACTAGAGTCTGTCCAGTTTATAATAATGAATACTACATTCACTATCCCTTACATACCACCTAGTTTATAATAATGAATACCACATTCATTATACCTGTAATGTCTGCTTCCAACTCGCACTCTCAAACACTTCGATCCCCTGAACGCAGCTCACTCTCCAGATCCCAATCACCTGAATTCTGATCCCTTGAATTCCTGTTGTCAACCTGATCTCCCGGACGACGTTACTAGCCTTTTCCCTGCCTGTACTGTTGCCTTTTTGAACCCCTGTGTAGGACCTTCTGCCTGCCCCTGGAGCCAGCTACCTGCCTCCTACTGTGATCCTTTACAATAAACACCTGCTGCACCCTGCGCTTGAAACCAGCTCTCTGTCTCCCATCGTGTTCATTACAATACCTCATTCATTATCCCTTACATACCATCCATGTTATAATAATGAATACCACATTCATTATCCCTTACATACCATCCAGTTTATAACTATGAATACCACATTCATTTGAGGATTTACCTCATTCTATATACCTACTTCCCATCTCTTATCGCTCTCCCTGGGACTGATTGGCTAAGCCGTGCAGACTATAAGTTGGGGACATGCTGTTCACTACGTGCTGAGTGGCGGCAGGCTCATTTTATTTCTCCCAAGACACTCGAAGAACATGAGGTTTCATAATGTAACACATGCCCGAGCTGAATGGAGCTAAATAGATAGAGATGTTATCAGACGGGCAAATCATACTAATAGCCTTGACGTAGAATTTATCAGGAGCAAATTGCCTGAAGGATTTGTAGTATGTTTGTAGGGATATGGGATAATGATTAAGAGGAGTCTGAGGCAGAATGTCTTACCAGTTTAGAGAGTTGGGCCATCGGCCGTTGATAATGTATTCCTTGTGGGGACATTGCAATTGAATTTGTTAGCAGGTTTATTGATTACCATAGCATTATCTTTCCTCTTAAAGATTGAGCCAAGTATTGTGTTAGAGACCTTACAGTTATAACAGGCACTACCTCTAGCGGTCAAGTTACTGGAGACAATACATTTTGTAATGGGGGGAGGACATAGAAGAATGCATTCAGCGACATAACGATCGGCCACGATGAGCTCAAAAAAGTCCCCAGTTTATGCAAATGAGCAGCAACGCGAATGTGTGACAACCAATCGCAGGAGGTTAAGGTCTTGCTAGCTGACTTTGCCACCGTGCTGGATAGGCCAACATGACGTTGTGCATACTGTTTGGAAGCTGTGCACCTACAAAGGGAGAGCTCCCGATTCCATACTACTTTGTAGACCAACTTTCCCTGAGGTTGGGAGTTTGATTCCCGGCAGAGCCATAGTAAAAATGTTGAACTAATACTTAATCGGTATGGGTTTAATTGGATTGAGCAATGCACTGTATATACTTGCAGGGAGCTTGACGACGCACAACATTCCTCAAATTTGTATTTGTCATGGCTGAACTTGATTTGATAGCTAAACCAGAGCCAACGGGCTATGAGAATGGCTAGCATGTGCTTTGCATATATATTTTTTTCAAGTCTACACCCCCTTTAACTTTCTTTCACATTTTATTGTGTTACAAAGTGGGATTAACATAGATTTCATTGTAATTTTGTTGTCATTGATTTACTCAAAATACTCCATAATATCAAAGTGAAAAGAAAATGTAACAAATGTTTACAAATTTATAAAGATTAAATAATTAAAATATAGTTGTTGCGTAAGTATTCACCCCTTTTGTTTAGGCAAGCCTAAATTAACTCAGATGTTCATTTTGGTTTAACAAGTCACATAGTAGGATGTATGGACTCACTCTGTGTGAAATAATAGTGGTTGACATGATTTTTTTATTACTAACCCTTCCTCTGTCCACATACATAAAACATCTGTGAAAGGTCCCACAGTCAGGTATTGCATTTCAAGTACAGATTCAACTGCAAAGACCAGGGAGCTTTTTGAAAGCTTCATAAAGAAAGGAAGTCATTGGTAGATGGGTAACAATAACAAATAAGACATTGAACATTTCTTTAAGCATGGTCAAGTTAATAATTATGTTGTGGAAGATTTTAGTGATGGAAAAAGTACCCAATTGTCATATTTGAGTAAAAGTAAAGATACCTAAACAGAAAATGACTCAAGTAAAAGTGAAAGTCACCCAGTAAAATACTACTTGAGTAAAAGATTTTAAATATACTTAAGTATCAAAAGTAAATGTAATTTCAAAAATATATCTAAGTATCAAAAGTAAAAGTATACATTATTTCAATTTCCTTATATTAGACAAACACCACAGTATGATTTTCTTGTTATTTTTGTACGGATAGTCAGGGGCACACGCCAACACTCAGACATAATGTACCGATGAAGCATTTGTATTTAGTAAATCTCCCAGATCAGAGGCAGTAGAGATTACCAGGGATGTTCTCTTGATAGGTGCTGAATTGGACCATTGTCCTGTCCTACTAAGCATTCAAAATGTAACGAGTACTTTTGGGTGTCAGGGAAAATGTAAGGAGTTAAAAGTTAATTATTTTCTTTAGGAATATAGTGAAGTAGAAGTAAAAGTACATATACCAAAGAAAACAACTTAAGTAGTACTTTAAAGTATTTTTACACCACTGGACGATTTATTAATCCACCAAGACGCATAACAGATGCAGGACAGAGCTGCAGGACTGAGCTGCAGGACAGAGCTGCAGGACAGAGCTGCAGGACAGAGCTGCAGGACAGAGCTGCAGGACTGAGCTGCAGGACAAAGCTGCAGGACAGAGCTGCAGGACTGAGCTGAACTGAGCTGCAGGACTGAGCTGCAGGACAGAGCTGCAGGACAGAGCTGCAGGACTGAGCTGAACTGAGCTGCAGGACTGAGCTGCAGGACAGAGCTGCAGGACAGAGCTGCAGGACTGAGCTGAACTGAGCTGCACTGAGCTGCAGGACAGAGCTGCAGGACAGAGCTGCAGGACAGAGCTGCAGGACTGAGCTGCACTGAGCTGCAGGACAGAGCTGCAGGACAGAGCTGCAGAACTGAGCTGCAGAACTGAGCTGCAGGACAGAGCTGCAGGACAGAGCTGCAGGACAGAGCTGCAGGACTGAGCTGAACTGGGCTGCAGGGCAGAGCTGCAGGACTGAGCTGAACTGAGCTGCAGGACAGAGCTGCAGGACTGAGCTGAACTGAGCTGCAGGACAGAGCTGCAGGACTGAGCTGAACTGAGCTGCAGGACAGAAAGGAACCTGCTTAGGGATCTCACCATGAGGGCATTGGTGATTTTAAACAGCTACAGAGTACAATCAATCAGTCGATCAAATGTATTTATAAAGCCCTTTTTACATCAGTCGATGTCACAAAGTGCTGTACCAAACCCCAAACAGCAAGCAATGCAGATGTAGAAGCACGGTGGCTAGGAAAAACTCCCTAGAAAGGCAATAACCTAGGAAGAAACCTAGAGAAGAACCAGGCTCTGAGGGGTGGCCAGTCCTCTTCTGGCCGTGCCAGGTGGAGATTGCAACATTACATGGCCAAGATGTTCAAACGTTCATACATGACCAGCAGGGTCAAATAATAATAATCACAATGGTTGTAGAGGGTGCAACAGGTCAGCACCTCAGGAGTAAATGTCAGTTGGCTTTCATAGCCGGCTGTGATGGGAGAAAACAGAATGGATAAACAACATTGTAGTAACTCCACAATATTAACCTAAATGGCAGACTGAAAATAAGAATACAAATATTCCAAAACATGCATATGTATGCAACAAGGCACTCAATTAGTATTGCAAAAACATGGCAAAGGAATTCACTTTTTGGGCTTAAATGCAAAGCCTTATGTTTGGAGCAAATCCAACACAAAACATCACTAGGTAACTGCCTCCTTATTTTCAATTGTGGTGGTGGCTGCATTATGGTATGGGTATGCTTGACATCGGCGAATACTGGGGAGTTTTTCCCAATTAAAAGAAACGTGAATGCGCAATCCTAGAGCAAAACCTGCTTCAGTCTGCTTTATACCAGACACTGGGAGAGGAATTTACCTTTCAGCAGGACAATAACCTACAACACAAAGCCAAATCTACATGGAAGTTGCTTACCAAGTTACAGTTTTGACTTAAATCTGCTTGAATATCTATGGCAAGACTTGAAAATTGCTGTCTAGCCATGCTCTCCAACACTTTGACAGAGCTTGAAGAATTTTGAAAAGAATAATGGGCAAATATTGCACAATACAGGTGTGCAAAGCTCTTATGAGACTTACCCAAGAAGACTCACAGCTATAATGTCTGCCAAAGGTGTTTCTACCATGTATTGACTCATGGGAGTAAATACTTTTCTAATCATGGTCCAGTATATTAGTGTTTTATTTTCCATTAATCTAAAAATAGTAATAATAATAATTCCGCTTTGACATTACAGAGTATTTTGTGTAGATTGTTGACAAAAAAATGACAAAAACATTTTCATCCGACTTTGTAACACAACAAAATGTAAAGAAATCCAAGGGGGAGGAAGACTTTCTATTGGCACTATATATCTATGCCTCCTCAGTATTTCTTTAACCTCTTAAGGATCTTTACAGATCGGATTCCCACCCACGGGAAGGTTGAGCTAACGTAGTCTAATGCGATTAGCATGAGGTTTTAAGTAAAAACAACATTTCCCAGGACATAAACATATCTGATATTGGTAGAAAGCTTAAATTCTTGTTAATCTAGCTGCACTGTCTAATTTAAGTAGCTATTACAGTGAAATAATACCATGCTATTGTTTGAGGAGAGTGCACAGTTATGAAAATGAAAAATTATTAATAAACCAATTAGGCACATTTGGGAAATCTTAGTACAACATTTTTAACAGAAATGCAATGGTTCATTGGATCAGTGTAAAACTTTGCACATACACTGCTGCAATCTATTGGCCAAAATTGAAATTGCATCTGGGTTACAGCATTTGGGCCTTTCTCTTGCAAATTCATTGAGATCAAAATGTAAATGGTTGTTTTTTTCTTTGTATTACATTTTACCAGATCTAATGTGTTATATTCTCCTACATTAATTTCACATTTTCACAAACTTCAAAGTGTTTCCTTTCAAATGGTATCAAGAGCATGCATATCCTTACTTCCGGTCCTGAGCTGCAGGCAGTTAGATTGGGGTATGGAATTTTAGGAGAAAATTGAAAAACTGTGATTGGTTCAGACCAATCTCTTTCATTAACCCCTAAAGTAGATTTTACATGTGTTGCGTCTCAATCCACTTCATCCGCCGATGTCGGCCTTCTGCATCTGACCAGGAGACATCTCGAAACTAAGTCTTCTAACAAAAAGGTCTGTAGCGACAGAAGGATTTGGGCTACAAACGAATATAACCCCACCATCAAAAGCTGAGACACTCAGGAACACGTAGATGTCTGTTTTGTTTTGCTCTATGATTCACTTAAGGTAACCCGGTACTGGGTTAAAGAAGATTAAGTGTGGAAGTAGTTTTATGTCCCCCCAAAAAGGGGGTTAAATATGAGTAAAAATACATCAAAAACAATTTCCGGATCTTTCTCATATCTCTCAGATGGAGGACAGACACTTCAAAACATATTTCCTTTTAATGTATTTTTGGACTATCTGTTTTGAATGTGTGAATGTCTTATTCAATGCGTTTCTAAGGGCTAATAGCAGTAAGACCAAATTCAGTAAGACCAAATTCAAGCAGTAAGACCAAATACCTTTAAAAATATTTTATTTTGATACCTACAGCGGTTCTACATTTCAAAATCAAATTTCTAAATGATCCATGGAATTCCATATGTTAGATTAGTAACCCCCCTGAATTCCCTGAAATATCAAACAATCACGTTGCAATAAATTAACCAAAACATCAGGGATTACATGCAACATTCCCAGGTCTGGTCTACCTTGTTTCCTGGATAGACTTCGTTAGCAAAAAGCTTTTAACTACATGTCTTCAAACCAGCCTTTAGTGTGAGCTAAACAAGCTGCTACTCAAGTGTGCCTTTCATCTTGGATTCTCCATTGGACATGACATCTCTCTTTTCTCTCCTCGGAGAGGAGTATCAAATCAATTCCCTCTTCAACCTCCCTGCCCTCCACCATTTTTCACTCCCCATTTTGTTCACTCACTCTGGCAACACTGTACAAATTAGGGTGCGTCGAAATTATCTCTGTCAAGCAGATACAATTAGTATTGATAAGAAATATCCACCTGCAGCCGACCGAGCAGGTGCCCATTACCCATGGCCTACGATGCTCTCTGCGTGTCCCCGGCCAGTCAGAGATGTACAGTGAGTGTGACTCAGTGATTGGAAAAATGGAGATAAAAGCCATAGCAATCATGAAGAGCCCCTGACATTAAAACCCTTTATAGATTTCTCCATGCAGCCATTATGATGGAAGGGCTTTTTCAATGGGCTGTGTCTCTGTTATGCGGGATGAGAGACAAAAACTTTCCAGTGACGAATTTGATAATTCCTGAGCCTCAATAGCTTACCTTTGCCTACCTCTTCGGTTATAAAGCTTGTCTGAAATAATAACGTGTCTTTGTTCGTTGTTGTGGCGCTGTGTACTGATGGTATTGTTGTGAGGGTTTATATATTAAAATAGCCCTATTTTGGAAGGTTTAAGTATGGCAGATAGAGTCCAATGGAAATTACTGCTATGAATGATGATGTTGACATACTCTGTTGGGAGGTCACCACCGAGGCAAACAAATTTATCAAAGCCAGTTACCATGGTAGCCAATTTGACTCATTTCAAATGTTCAAATGAGTGCAAATGAGTGCATTTGAAGAAAAAAAGTATTGTAGGTATATTCATATGTACATTTCAGCGCAGGGGGTATGTTATCCAGGTCATTGGACATTTCAAATGAACTGAATCAACCCAGGAACGAATGCAGAGAAAATAGCTTTCAAATATTGCTTGTGCAGTATTAACATGCTGTCAGACTTTGTGGCCAAGACTGAACAAGTAGACACTTTCAAACCATGCATTAACCTACATGGAGTGTCGTGTAGGGTGTCTGCATTCAGAAAAGAGATTAAGGTTCTTTACCATGTTTTTAATCATTAATTTGATTGTTTCAATGATTGATTGGTTGATATTTTGGTTCATTGATTGATTGACTGGTTGATTAATCAATTGTTTGGTCGGCTGATTAACTGACTTGCCTAGTTAAATAAAGGTTAAATATATTTTTAATTTTTATTATTAAATAAAGGAATTGTTAAGTTTTTTTATTGATTGATTCATTGATTTGAATCAGTCTTATAAATGTTTGTCTATAATCTCTTCAAATATATGATCTAGTATCTAAACTATTCCAACAGCAGACTTTACTCCAGACCACCTCAACTAGTTGCCTGGTAGACATGTACACTCACACATTTCCTGGGAAACTTTTCCGATACATTTTCCCCAGAACTTTGTTGATCACCACATTAGTATAATTGACCAATTTCTAATCTTGCCGGGCTTGAGATTTTGAGAAATCCAGCAAAGGCATACTGATATAAAAGGTAACATTCAATAAAAAAAAGCACAAAATGACTTGGTCCTTGACAAGTGATACATTACATATGTCAGGACGCCGTGTGCCAATCCTGACATTCCTTTTAAAGCGATTTCACTTAGATCAAAGTTATGCTGTCTGTTATTCTTCTCCTCCAATTGGGATTCATATCTGCACCGCATGAACTGCTCTGACAGCCAAGAAACGGAACCTAACTGAGTCGGAACTCCATCTTCAAGAAACGGAACCTAACTGAGTCGGAACTCCATCTTCAAGAAACGGAACCTAACTGAGTCGGAACTCCATCTTCAAGAAACGGAACCTAACTGAGTTGGAACTCCATCTTCAAGAAACGGAACCTAACTGAGTCGGAACTCCATCTTCAAGAAACGGAACCTAACTGAGTTGGAACTCCATCTTCAAGAAACAGAACCTAACTGAGTCGGAACTCCATCTTCAAGAAACGGAACCTAACTGAGTTGGAACTCCATCTTCGGCCAAATATATTTATTGGGAATCTCCCATTTTACTCCATTAACTCACAAAGAAACATCTTGATTGAATGAGACATGTCTTGTTGGAAATCAAACAACCAAGATAATGAGAATGCGGTTAATCTGTCACAGTTATTTCTTGGATCTCAACAGCAGTTTTCATATTAGAGTTTGCCTTATTAGGAGGATGTAAAAAATGAGTTTAAAACAATCCCTTATACGCATCCCACCTTGCGAATAGAAACCTGTGAATGAACGTGCCGCCATTTGTATGGTTTTGCCTCGGCTCAGAGGTGGCTCCCACTGGACACACACTGGTTGAATCAACGTTGTATCAAATAAAATGACATAAAAACGTCATATGCACCGAATACAACAGGTAGACCTTACAGTGAAATGCTTACTTACAAGTCCTTAACCAACAATGCAGTTTTAAGAAAGGACTTTAAAAAGTACGAAAAAAAAGTAACAAATAATTAAATAGCAGCAGTAAAATAACAATAGCGAGGCTATATACAGGGAGTAGCGGTACAGAGTCAATGTGCGGGGGCACCCGTTAGTCGAGGTAATTGAGATAATATGTACATGTAGATAGAGTTATTAAAGTGACTATGCATAGATAATAACAGAGAGCAGCAGCAGCGTAGAAGAGGGGGATGGGGCAATGCAAATAGTCTGAGTAGCCATTTGATTAGATGTTCAAGAATCTTATGGCTTGGTGGTAGAAGCTGTTTAGAAGCCTCTTGGACCTGGACTTGGCTCTTCAGTACCGCCTCCCGTGTGGTAGCAAAGAGAACACTCTATAACTTGGGTGGCTGGAGTGGTTGACAATTTTTAGGGCCTTCCTCTGACACCGCCTGGTATAGAGGTCCTGGATGGCAGGAACTTTGGCCCCAGTAATATACTGGGCCGTACGCACTACCCTCTGTAGTGCCTTGCGGTCGGAGGCCGAGCAGCTGCCTTACCAGGCTGTGATGCAATCCGTCAGGATGCTCTCGATAGTGCAGCTGAAGAACCTTTTGAGGATCTGAGGACCCATACCAAATCTTTTCAGTCTCCTGAGGGGGAATAGGTTTTGTCGTGCCCTCTTCACGACTGTCTTGGTGTGCTTGGACCATGTTAGTTTGTTAGTGATGTGGACGCCAAGGAACTTCAAGCTCTCAACCTGCACCACTGCAGCCCCGTCGACGAGAATGGGGGCGTGCTTGATCCTCCTTTTCCTGTAATCCACAATAATCTCCTTTGTCCTGATAACGTTGAGGGAGAGGTTGTTGTCCTTGCACCACACGGTCAGGTCTCTGACCTCCTCCCTATAGGCTGTCTCGTCATTGTTGGTGATCAGGCCCACTGTCGTGTCATCTGCAAATTTTATGATGGTGTTGGAGTCGTGCCTGGCCGTGCAGTCATGAGTGAACAGGGTGTACAGGAGGAGACTGAGCACGCACCCCTGAGGGGCCCCCGTGTTGAGTATCAGTGTGGTGGATGTATTGTTACCTACCCTTACCACCTGGGGGGCGGCCTGTCAGGAAGTCCAGGATCCACTTGTAGAGGGAGGTGTTTAGTCCCAGTGTCCTTAGCTAAGTGATGAGCTTTGAGGGCACTATGGTGTTGAACGCTGAGCTGTAGTGAATGAACAGCATTCTCACATGCTCCTCACATGAACAGCATTCTCACCTGAGCATTCTCAGGTGTTCCTTTTGTCCAGGTATGAAAGGGCATGTTGGAGTGCAATAGAGATTGCATCATTTGTGGATCTGTTGGGTCGGTATGCAAATTGGAGTGGGTCTAGGGTTTCTGGGATAATGACGTTTCAATGAAATTACATTGAACCAATGTGGAATAGACATTGAATTGACGTCTGTGCTCAGTAGACTGTTTACCTCTGACTACAGATGTTCAAGGCTATGTCCCAAATTGCACCGTATGCCCTATATATTGCACTACTTTTTTAACAGGGCCCATAAAGCTCTGGTCAAATGTAGTGCACTATATAGGGGATATGGTGCTATTTGGGACCATCCCAAGTCTCTGAATGGGAAGTACTGTCGATGGAACGGTTGAGAAAAGCCACCACTCTTTAAAAAGTTAATCATTTGTCACTCTCTCGCAGCAAGGCCTTCTATTGCCTTTCTCAGGTCGCATCAACCAACTGAGTCCGATCAGTAATTCCATAGGATTTCCACATGTGCATAATCCTCCCTCTCCCAGGCGCAATCCGGGCCTGCGAAGAAGGGCTGTAATCCTCTGTGAATACTTGTGGCTCCTGTGTGTGAAATCCTCCAATGCCTCGTAAGCACCAGGGACCTATTTATCGACGCCACACGGGCCCTCATGGGTCCCCGGTTCCAACCAGGCGTTATCAGTGACCACAGAGACCAGAAAGCAATGCCTTGTGCTCTTCCCCCATTCTACTGATGAGTGCCAAATGCCATTCAGTGGCCTCCTTGAACCCTGGCTCTAAGGGCATTAGCCTCGAAGGTTTCCCGACATTGAAAAATATTACAGTTTTCTATAGAATACTACTAGTACTTAGGCTACTATAGAATTCTGAAGTAAACTTTAGTATACTGCAGAATACTTTACCACACACTGTAGTATCCCTCGATCATGTTTAGAACTCATTTTAGAATTGTGTAGTATACTATAGTAAATATCACAGTATACTTCCATCTGCCAAAACACTACAGTAAATACTACTGTAATATCCGCAAAAATACTACAGTCCACTACAATGTTTAACTTGCATATAGCCTGCCAATTCCCCTCCCCATAACCCAATTTGTGCCACCCATAAGTGAGAAACCTACATCCTAAGTATAAGCCATATATTGTGTTCCCTGCAGGCTGTAGAAAAGAGCAGAAGCTCTGAACTTGCCATTCAGACCCCAGTTCTACCTACCGACAGGTTACAAACAATTTAATATTTTAGTATTTGTCCAACAGGTTCCTCAAGGAGAAAGCCCCCTCTTCTAAGTCAAAGATAATAAAAAATAAACACACTATAGTAAATACTACAGTATACTACAGTTCACAAAAACACTACAGTAATTACTATAGTAAACTGTAAACACTATAGCTGTAACGGTTTTCCTCCTCTTCTGAGGTGGAGTAGGAAGGATCGGACCAATATGCAGCGTGGTTCGTGTCCATGTTAATATTTCTTTAAACTGAACACAAAACAAAATAACAAGAGAACGAACGAAAACTAAACAGTTCTGTCTGGTGCAGACACACAGAGACAGAAAACAACTACCCACAACCCATAGTGGGAAAACAGGCTGCCTAAGTATGGTTCTCAATCAGAGACAACGATTGCCAGCTGCCTCTGATTGGGAACCATACCAGGCCAAACACATAGAAATAGAAATCATAGAACACAAAACATAGAACGCCCACCCCAACTCACTCCCTGACCAAACTAAAATAAAGACATAAAAAAGGAACTAAGGTCAGGACGTGACAATAGCATACTACAGTAATATCTGCAAAAACACTACAGTCCACTAAAACACTACCATTTTTAACAATAATTTATACTATAGTAAATTATAGTATATTTTTATGTGTGTCCTGATGAGCTCCAACCTATTTTATTAGCTCTGTAGTCTGACTCTTAAAAGCTATTGGATGTTACATGGAGCAGATGAGGCTTCTACCCAACATAACATTTACATTACTGTTTGTATGGCAAAACACTGGTATCAAAAAGTGGGATGTGGCTAACGTGAGGTCATCCAAGGCATGCCCAGCTGCAAGTAGTGTCTGTGGTTTGGATGTAGTAACATAAGGGCTTAGGTGTTGACAGACAAAAGTTTGTGGGTTCAAGTCTCGCTGAGGCAGCCCCTTTGCTGCAATGCCTTATAACATAAATGTCAGTCGTTTTTTGTTGTTTACAGTGAGTTGCTAGAGAGAAGACATTTTTTGTATCTGTAGTCTCTCCATTTCTAAATGTTTACCTTTGTGTTCCACAGAACACTTTGCACACAACACAGAACGCTGGCTGGGAAGCAGGTGGAACAGTCTCCATAATAAAGTATGCAAAGACATGGCATCTCTTGTCAATCCCCAGTGAGTACATCGGGAGACGTCAAACAGTTCAATTTCTCATTCCTTTCAAAAACAGGCTGCCTCTCATTTAAAGGTGTAGGATCAAAACCAGCTATTGGTGCCAATGGATTTGATGAAACATATTGCAAATGAAAAGGTTTTTAAATTAGAGATGGGAAACAGCAGCACGTCACCACAAAAAAAGCTGGAAAAATGTGTTATTTCCCTAATCAAATATTAACCTTGATAAGCAGTTCAAATATGTTATTGACAATCAATGGACAAACACATGACAGTGGCAGAGTGGCTGCTAGAGGGAATAGCACTGTGCGGACATTTCCACAGAGATGATTTTAGGTCAGGGGTATTTTACTTTTTTCTTGCCCAGGGACCCCCTCCCAGGCAAACCGGCAATGCCCGCCATATGTAAGCAAAAGAAAATGCACATGTCTTGTCTATCATCAGGTAAATGAGAATGGCAAGGAGAAGTAGTCAACATTATAAAATGAATAGATTTGGTAGACAGTTTTTCTTTATTTTGACCCCACATTATAATTGGAAGAGGAAGTGTGAACTCTAATATATCCTATTAGCTAGAAAGGTAACTCAAAACACATTTTCACTAAGAGCTGCTGTTTAGCTGGTTAAACAAATGTTAGCCATGTGTTGGCAAACATGTATGTCCAAGCCTATTGACTGGTAGACTATTGGCTGGTAGACGATTGACTGGTAGATTATTGACTGGTAGACGACTGACTGGTAGACTATTGGCTGGTAGACTATTGGCTGGTAGACTATTGACTGGTAGACTATTGATGGTAGACTATTGACTGGTAGACTATTGCCTGGTAGACTATTGACTGGTAGACGATTGACTGGCAGACTATTGACTGGTAGACTATTGACTGGTATGTAATTCACAATTAGTTTATTATGTTGTTGCTAGCAATATTCATTAAAATATTTAAATAAAACATTTATCAAATAATCACTTTTTTTATATATATTTTCACAGACTTTAGGGTATTGCAATTAGAGTAATGACAGACCAGCCCTCCTGGGCTAGGTGGGTTAATAGCATTTTTAATAATTGGGTTAGACAGCTGAATAAAGCTCAGAAGAAGTTACATTCTTCAGATTCAGAATGGCTGTAAACATCACAGTGTGGGCTGAGGATATAATGAAAGTAGGTTGGACTCTGCCACAGTGTTAACCTCATTCCTGTAATTTGTACACATACAGTTCCAGAGCAATGGTACCATACAGAAAAACACCCCATTTGAAAACCCATCGCAATACAGCCTCTTTCACACGAGGTGTCTCCACTGAAGCAGTGTGCTCCAACATCTGGCCAGAGTTTAACCTTTCCTGTTTTTACCCAAGGGCCCTCATGAGCCCCACAACCAGGCATGCAACTCAACGGGGGATGCCACATGCCACACAACTACAAAATGATTTTACACCATAAAATGTGTGCTGCATAAACTCCTCATGCCCGGTGTGTGTTGTGATGCCAGCAGTTACACACCAGGCCTTCAAAGGGCATTCCTGGGAGGATTGGGGAGTCCTGTGTACTGCCTGATATCTATGTGATTCAGGCTGATGATCACCAAAGCATACCCAGTGTGACACCTGGAGCCCGGAAGATTGCAGAGTAGTTCAAGTGTGAAACATGCTAAGGCCAAAGCATCCCAGTGAGTTTGGTATGTCTTGCAGATCAGTGGAGGCATTATAAGTCAACGGCAGTTTGCAGTGTGTATAAAGGTTCCGTAGCATCTTGGATCTCAGGTTTCTAGAGCTTTAATTCCTTTCTGGCTGCAACGAACGGAGAGAGTAAGCGCTACAACAGGGACTGGAACCATGGCTCCTGTAGTGCAGAGGTGAGCATGTGACTGTGCTATAAAAGCACCTGCCTCTGGGCAGAGGCTGTACAAGTCTCACATACACCGGTTACACTACAGCAAATACTGACTGCAAAGAACCACAGAACGGTTCAAGAGTGAAAAATTATTATGGGCAGGGCTCTGTGAAAATGTGTTGCTTTTAAATAATCAATGCCTGTGTCTAGATGTTTTCTGTACTGCAGGCATAGTAGGCTGGAGTTTTGTTTTGGCCACCTTTTCAAAGACGAGGGTGCATTAGCTGGCCTTGCAGAGAGCAGATATTGAGTGCACAGAGGTACCAAGCTGTATGGTTACTCAGAGGTAGCTAGATGTATGGTTACTCAGAGGTAGCTAGATGTATGGTTACTCAGAGGTAGCTAGCTGTTTTGTTACTCAGAGGTAGATAGATGTATGGTTACTCAGAGGTAGCTAGCTGTATGGTTACTCAGAGGTAGCTAGATGTATGGTTACTCAGATGTAGCTAGATGTATGGTTACTCAGAGGTAGCTAGATGTATGGTTACTCAGAGGTAGCTAGATGTATGGTTACTCAGAGGTAGCTAGATGTATGGTTACTCAGAGGTAGCTAGCTGTATGGTTACTCAGAGGTAGCTAGCTGTATGTGTAACAGGGTTGTCACTGTTTCCACTTGGCACTGCAGAAATATGTATTTGATGTTTGTGTATTCCTATTGGTTGGTATTCCTATTGGTCTTCCCAGTCTTATATTGACATGCAAGCAGTAGGTCACGTTCTGAAATACTGTATTCTACTGTCATATTTATATTGTGTAAGAGTTCACTATGTGCATGTCCTGGTGTGTATATACACAGTGCCGTGAAAAAGTATTTTCCTTTATGATTTTCTCTGTTCTTTGCATATTTTTTAATACTGAATGTTATCAGATCTTCAACCACAACCTAATAATAGATAAAAGGGGACCTGAGTGAACAAATAACAAAACATGGAAACTTATTTTATTTATTTAATTAACAAAGTTATGCAACACCCAATTCCCCTGTGTGAAATAGTAATTGCTACCTTTAACTGCAATGACTACAATCAAAGACTTCCTGCAGTTGTTGATCAGCCTCCCACATCCCTGTGGAGGAATGTTGGCCCACTCTTGCATACAGAACATTCTCCTGTATGTACACGGTACCTGATAGATATTAGGGGCATCTAGGGACATGCTTTTGTATGTTATTGCTGTAAAAGTGAGTTAGCTAGCATGCTCTAATTGTAATGGTCACGTTAGCTGCCTGCTAATTCACAGTTATGTTAACAGACAAATCTACAGCCATCAAAATACTGTTGTCCTGCACATCTAATGTGCTTCCTTGTGTCTATAGTCAGAAAAAAAAACAATCAACTGGGCTTGCTGGCTGGAGAGTGCTGTCTTTAAATACACAACGCAAGAGAGTTACGATGTACCATCACATCTGTTACACTGGTGCCGAGACCAGTCTTCTTGTCTTCGCTGGACAGCTGTTACATGTGGTTACTCAGAGGTCCAATGCCTTCCGAAAGTTCTCACATCCCTTGACCTATTCCATATTTTGTTGTGTTACCACCTGAATTCAAAATGTAATCCACACAGTTATCCACACACAATACCTCATAATGACAAAGTGAAAACATGTTTTTTGAAACTTTTTGAAAATGTATTGAAAATAAATACAGACATTTCTAATTTACATAAGTATTCCCACCCCTGAATCAATATGTTGTAGAAGCACCTTTGGCAGAGATTACAGCTGTGAGTCTGTTCGGGTAAGTCTTGAAGAGCTTTCTACACCTGGATTGTGCAACATTTGACCATTATTCTTTTCAAAACTCTTCAAGCTCTGTCAAATTGTTGATCATTGCTAGACAACCATTTTCAGGTCTTGCCATAGATTTTCAAGTAGATTTAACTTTAAAAACGCCCCAGTCCTTCACAATTACAAGCATACCCATAACATGATGCAGCCACCACTGTGCTTGGACGTATCTAGTAGTACTCAGTAATGTGTTGTATTGGATTTGCCCCAAACACAACACTGTATTTGAGGACAAACAGTGAATTGCTTTGCCACGTTATTTGCTGTATTACTTTAGTGCCGTGTTGCAAACAGGATGCATGTTTTGGAATATTTTTGTTCTGTGCAGGCTTCCTTCTTTTCACTCTGTGTAACGGCTTTCTTCTATCTCCTCCTCTGACGAAGAGGTGGAACAAGGATCGGACCAAAATGCAGCGTGTAGATTGCGATCCATGTTTAATGAACAAACGTAAACATGAATTAATACAAACACTACAAAACAAAAGAATGTAATGAACGAAACGAAAACCGAAACAGCCTATACTTGTGTAAACTAACAAAGACAGGAACAAGGACACTAAGGACACTCAAATAATATGGCCACACCCTGGCCTGACCAAATAAATGAAGATAAACACAAAATACCTCGACCAGGGCGTGACACTCTGTCATTTAGGTTAGCATTGTGGAGTAACTACAATGTTGTTGATCCATCCTCAGTTTTCTCCTATCAAAGCCATTAAACTGTAACTGTTTTAAAGTCACCATTGGCCTCATGGTGAAATCCCTGAGCGGTTTCCTTTTACTCTGGCAACTGAGTTAGGAAGGACGCATGTACACTACCGTTGAAAGGTTTTGGGTCACTTAGAAAAGTTCTTGTTTTCTATGAAAACATACATGAAATGAGTTGCAAAATGAATAGGAAATACAGTCAAGACTTTGACAAGGTTATTTATCTGTTATTGTTATTGCACTGAGATGCAGTGTCTTAGACCACTGCACCACTCGGGAGCCCAAAATTCAACATAAATACTGATTTTTAATTTAAACAATAATTGTGTCCTTCAAACTTTGCTTTCGTCAAAGAATCCTCCATTTGCAGTAACTAGAGCCTTGCAGACCTTTGGCATTCTAGTTGTCAATTTGTTGAGGTAATCTGAAGAGATTTCACCCCATGCTTCCTGAAGCACCTCCCACAAGTTGGGTTGGCTTGATGGGCACTTCTTACGGTCAAGCTGCTCCCACAACAGCTCAATAGGGTTGAGATCCTGTGACTGTGTGCTGGCCACTTCATTATAGACAGAATACCAGCTGACTGCTTCTTCCCTAAAAAAAGTTATTGCATTGTTTGGAGTTGTGCTTTGGGTCATTGTCCTATTGTAGGAGGAAAATGGCTCCAATTAAGCGTTGTCCATTGGGTATGGCACCACGTTGCAAAATTGAGTGATAGCCTTCCTTCTTCAAGATCCCTTTAACCCTGTACAAATCTCCCACTTTACCACCACCAAAGCACCCCCAGACCATCACATTGCATCCACCATGCTTGACAGATGGTGACAAAAACTCCTCCAGCATCTTTTCATTTTTTTCTGCGTCTCACAAATGTTCTTCTTTGTGATCTGAACACCTCAAACTTAGATTCGCCTGTCCATAACACTATTTTCCAATCTTCCTCTTTCCAGAGGTTCCCTCTCCTAATGACATCATCCATTTCTGGCACAACTGAAACATGATTACGTTTTAGAAGGTATTCGCAGTCGCTGTGTTGCATGCTGAATGGAACCTCAAGCTTCCGTACTGGGCAACTACAAACATAGAAATATAAACATATAAACAATCACAAAGACATAAATAAGGTACATGAATACTTTAAGTCTACATACTTTCAAGATTTACAGCTTTACAAAGCGGTATGATATTTAGATATTTATTTAATAAAGAAATATGTGGAGAAATGTTGTTATAGAGAATATCCCTCTTAATTATTGTCTATACTTACAGAATACCTTATATATGTATATGTATATATATACATATATATATAATTTATTTATATATTCCATAAAAAATCTGACGTTTCCAGCTACAATAGTCATTTACAACATTAACAATGTCTACACTGCATTTCTGATCAATTAAATATTATTTTAATGGACAAAAAAGTGATTTTCTTTCAAAAACAAGAACATTTCTAAGTGACCCCAAACTTTTGAATGGTAGTGTATATACAGTGCCTTGCGAAAGTATTCGGCCCCCTTGAACTTTGCGACCTTTTGCCACATTTCAGGCTTCAAACATAAAGATATAAAACTGTATTTTTTTGTGAAGAATCAACAACAAGTGGGACACAATCATGAAGTGGAACGACATTTATTGGATATTTCAAACTTTTTTAACAAATCAAAAACTGAAAAATTGGGCGTGCAAAATTATTCAGCCCCTTTACTTTCAGTGCAGCAAACTCTCTCCAGAAGTTCAGTGAGGATCTCTGAATGATCCAATGTTGGCCTAAATGACTAATGATGATAAATACAATCCACCTGTGTGTAATCAAGTCTACAGCTGAGGTGGGAGACTCTGTCCATAGGACAACAATCAGTCGTATATTGCACAAATCTGGCCTTTATGGAAGAGTGGCAAGAAGAAAGCCATTTCTTAAAGATATCCATAAAAAGTGTCGTTTAAAGTTTGCCACAAGCCACCTGGGAGACACACCAAACATGTGGAAGAAGGTGCTCTGGTCAGATGAAACCAAAATTGAACTTTTTGGCAACAATGCAAAACGTTATGTTTGGCGTAAAAGCAACACAGCTGAACACACCATCCCCACTGTCAAACATGGTGGTGGCAGCATCAAAGTTTGGGCCTGCTTTTCTTCAGCAGGGACAGGGAAGATGGTTAAAATTGATGGGAAGATGGATGGAGCTAAATACAGGACCATTCTGGAAGAAAACCTGATGGAGTCTGCAAAAGACCTGAGACTGGGACGGAGATTTGTCTTCCAACAAGACAATGATCCAAAACATAAAGCAAAATCTACAATGGAATGGTTCAAAAATAAACATATCCAGGTGTTAGAATGGCCAAGTCAAAGTCCAGACCTGAATCCAATCGAGAATCTGTGGAAAGAACTGAAAACTGCTGTTCACAAATGCTCTCCATCCAACCTCACTGAGCTCGAGCTGTTTTGCAAGGAGGAATGGGAAAAAATGTCAGTCTCTCGATGTGCAAAACTGATAGAGACATACCCCAAGCGACTTACAGCTGTAATCGCAGCAAAAGGTGGCGCTACAAAGTATTAACTTAAGGGGGCTGAATAATTTTGCACACCCAATTTTTCAGTTTTTGATTTGTTAAAAAAGTTTGAAATATCCAATAAATGTCGTTCCACTTCATGATTGTGTCCCACTTGTTGTTGATTCTTCACAAAAAAATACAGTTTTATATCTTTATGTTTGAAGCCTGAAATGTGGCAAAAGGTCGCAAAGTTCAAGAGGGCCGAATACTTTCGCAAGGCACTGTATGTGTTTGGGGTCACTTAGAAATGTTCTTGTTTTTAAAAGAAAAGCACCTTTTCTGTCCATTAAATTTTTTATGGAATATCTACATAGGCTTACAGAGGCCCATTATCAGCAACCATCACTCCTGTGTTCCAATGGCACGTTGTGTTAGCTAATCCAAGTTTATCATTTGAAATGGCTAATTGATCGTTAAAAAACCCTTTTGCAGTTATGTTAGCACAGCTGAAAACTGTTGTTCTGATTAAAGAAACAATAGAACTGGCCTTCTTAGACTAGTTGAGTATCTAGAGCATCAGCATTTGTGGTTCGATTATTGGCTCGAAATGGCCAGAAACAGACCTTTCTTTTGAAACTCATCAGTCTTTTCTTGTTCTGAGAAATGAAGGCCATTCCTTGCGAGAAATTGCCAATAATCTGAAGATCTCGTACAACGCTGTGTACTACTCCCTTCACAGAACAGCCCAAACTGGCTATAACCAGAATAGAAAGAGGAGTGGGAGGCCCTGGTGCACAACTGAGCAAGAGGACAAGTACATTAGAGTGTGTAGTTTGAGAAACAGATGCCTCACAAGTCCTCAACTGGCAGCTTCATTAAATAGTACCAGCAAAACACCAGTCTCAACGGCAACAGTGAAGAGGTGACTCCAGGATGCTGGCCTTCTAGGCAGAGTTCCTGTGTCCAGTGTCTGTGATCTTTAGCCCATCTTAATCTTTTATTTGTTATTGACCAGTCTGAGATTATGGCTTTTTCTTTACAACTAGGCCTAGAAGCCCAGCATCCAGGAGTCGCCTCTTCACTGTTGACTTTAAGACTGGTGTTTTGCGGGTACTATTTAATGAAGCTGGCAGTTGAGGACTCTTTTAAAAACATGACACTTCGCCGCCCTTCACCCTCACAGACATCACTCCAGACTAGAGGTCGACCGATAATGATTTTTCACCGCCGATAGTGATACCGATTATTTGAGGACCAAAATAAGCCGATACCGATTAATTTGACAATTTTTTATTTGTAATAATGACAATTACAACAATACTGAATTAATACTTATTTTAACTTAATATAATACATCAATAAAATCAATTTAGCCTCAAATAAATAATGAAACATGTTCAATTTGGTTTAAATAATGCAAAAACAAAGTGTTGGAGAAGTAAAAGTGCAATATGTGCCATGTAAAAAAGCTAACGTTTGAGTTCCTTTCTCAGAACATGAGAACATATGAAAGTTGGTGGTTCCTTTTAACATGAGACTTCAATATTCCAAGGTAAGAGGTTTTAGGTTGTAGTTAATATAGTATTTATAGGACTATTTCTCTCTATACTATTTGTATTTCATATACCTTTGACTATTGGATGTTATAGGCACTTTAGTATTGCCAGTGTAACAGTATAGCTTCCGTCCCTCTCCCCGCCCCTACCTGGGCTCGAACCAGGAACACATCGACAACAGCCACCCTCGAAGCAGCGTTACCCATGCAGAGCAAGGGGAATAACTACTCCAAGTCTCAGAACGAGTGACGTTTGAAGCGCTATTAGCGCGCACCCTGCTAACTAGCTAGCCATTTCACATCGGTTACACCAGCCCTTAGGGTGATAGGCTTGAAGTCATAAACAGATCTGTGCTTGTGAAGAGCTGATGACAAAACCCACGAAAGTGCTGTTTGAATGAATGCTTACGAGCCTGCTGCTGCCTACCATTGCTCAGTCAGCTCTATCAAATATCAAATCATAGACTTAATTATAACATAATAACACACAGAAATACGAGCCTTTGGTCATTAATATGGTTGAATCCGAAAACTATCATTTCGAAAACAAAACATTTATTATTTCAGTGAAATACGGAACCGTTCGGTATTTTATCTAACGGGTGGCATCCCTCAGTCTAAATATTCTTGTTACATTGTACAACCTTCAATGTTATGTCATAATTACGTAAAATTCTGGCAAATTAGATCGCAATGAGTCAGGCTGCCCAAACTGTTGCATATACCCTGACTCTGCGTGCAATGAACGCAAGAGAAGTGACACAATTTCACCTGGTTACTATTGCCTGCTAACCTGGATTTATTTTAGCTAAATATGCAGGTTTAAAAATATATACTTCTGTGTATTGATTTTAAGAAAGACATTGGTGTTTATGGTTAGGTACAGTCTTTTCGCAAATGCGCTTTTGTTAAATCATCCCCCAGTGTTGCATCGATTATATGCAACGCAGGACACGCTAGATAAACTAGAAATATCAACCATGTGTAGTTAACTAGTTATTATGATTCATTGATTGTTTTTTAGAAGATAAGTTTATTGCTAGCTAGCAACTTACCTTGGCTTCTACTGCATTCGCGTAACAGGCAGGCTCCTCGTGGAGTGCAATGAGAGGCAAGTGGTTAGAGCGTTAGACTAGTTAACCGTAAGGTTGCAAGATTGAATCCCAGGGCTGACAAGGTAAAAATCTGTCGTTCTGCCCCTGAACAAGGCAGTTACCCCACCGTTCCTAGGCCGTCATTGAAAATAAGAATGTGTTCTTAACTGACTTGCCTGGTTAAATAAAGATGTAAAAATATATATATATATTTTTTTTTTAAACGGCAAAATCGGCATCCAAAAATACCGATATCCGATTGTTGTGAAAACTTGAAATCGGCCCTAATTAATCGGCCATTCCGATTAATCGGTCGACCTGTATTCCAGACCCAGCCAATGATTTCAACTGGAAACAGGGATGATTTATTTGTGAGCCTTTTGTGCTGGCCAACTTTCCATATTGGTTGTTCAATTTCAATTACGGCAAATTATAAAAGAATGGCCTGAACGAGTCTAGTTTCGGACTTTGACAGCGATGAAGACTGAGAAAAGAATGGTGGTTGACGTGCCTGCAACTGATTTACAGATTAAATGTATCTTGACCTTGCCCTTTCACTGACCTGACATCAAAAGCACTTTATAGTCTTTACTTCAAGGTCTCCTTTCAATTGTCATTGATATAGATTTGAAAAGCTTTAGGCTAAAAGTCCCTGCTTTAAATTGCTGTGATTTCATGACTACTTTGACTTAACAGAGGTGTTTTGCCATTCAGTCCATTCATACATTTTTCAATGCGTTCCAATAACTTATTTTATTTCCTTCCTATTGACTGCCTCCACCTTGTGTGAAGCAAAAACTGCAGTCGCTTGTACTCAATGTATAAAAGCCATGAATTCATATACTGTAAATTCATGAAAACTGTTGCAACCTTGTGCTAAGCAATACAACGGTAATCGCCGGTATTCAATGTAAAAAGATATTGAATACATATAAATGCATCAAAACAGTGACAGAATATATAGATTTCAGTCAGATACACACACACACATTGTACTTTCCCTTCATGAAACATTATGTGTGCACTCTACAGTTTGCACAGATTCTCTTTTCACCTCATGTCTCTGGGCAGCAGCCACAATATGTTACAGTGACTGGTGGGAGTGAATAATGTGTCTTCCACTGAGTAATGGGAACGGAAAACAAACCACAAACAAATCTACGCCGAGCCATTTTTCAGTCCGCTTTTAAAAAGCCTTCATCTTGTCCTGGACGAGATTGTGTCACCTAAGATTGCATCAGCCAGAACAGAAGCACAAGGAGAATGTCTCAGACACAGGAAAACAGAACGGAGACAAATGTTTTAGTTTACCGTGATTGCGAGTATATCTAGCAGCATCTTTTGTCTCTCAGCAACTCTCTCTTGTTCTGTATTTCAGGAAGATTAAGTAGATACTCTGTCCCCCAAAAAATAAGAAAAAACAGGAATATAAATTAGAATCAATTTCCCATACTCTTTCCCATTTGTCTTCCCTCAGAGAGGGAAAGCAGTCCCTGAAACCAGGTTGTTCATACCCATCTCAGAGTATACAAATACACACACACACACACACACAAACCGACCAACCCACACACACCCAAACCAATACACAGACACACATAGACACACACACACTGACAGAAACACGCACACACACACACACTGACAGAAACACGCACACACACACACACTGACACTCACCCACACTGTATTTGATCTTTGCACTGCATTTATTAATGCATGAACTGTAAGATTTATGATTACCAATTGATATTAGCATTTGCTTATGAAGCCCACATGGACAATCAATATATATTTGCCATTGCCAGAAACAACAGTGGAGGACATTGAGAGCAGAGGAGAATGGATATAGGCTACTATATCATTGTTTAAATGGTGGTGTTCCTATTATTATTTGTAGATAGGATAATAAGCTAATGTTGGATTAGCCATGGTCCTTGGGGTTTTTAACACATTTATACACACACACACACACACAGCTAAAAGACGTTGCCACAGTTCCTCTATATAGTCTATCATTCTCTGGCTGTTTCCATTCTCTGACTGCCTCTGTCTCTCCCAGTCTGGAAGTGAGTCCATAAATATAGTATGGTTGTTACTCATATCCACTGAGCACACAAAGCAGATCTTAACTCAATTCCCAGATCGTAATCGTTCCAGCTCTACATCCCCTTAGCCAAACTCTGTCCCATTTCACCCATAATCAGCTGTACACTCTCTGACTGGCCTTTGTGAAAGCCCGGACACAAAACAACACAACAATGCCATGTATCCTGAAACTAAAAGCCTGCCAACTGGCTCAGAGAGAGAGAGAGGAGTTTGGAGGGTATTCGCTAGCCACTGTCAAAGTCGTCCATCAAGTCATATTTTACAGGGGAGCAAGCTGAACTAGAATCTTGAGGGTATTCCCTCTTGACATTGTGAACTGAGGCGATTTATCTATTTAAGACTGCATTACTCATGCGGCAATGCAGAGCAAGATTTGTGGCATTTTCATTAGGTTCCACATTTTTCACCTCTTAATTAGATCTAGTTTTACTGGCAGGGGAGCACTATCAGTATCTGCACCCATTATTTACTCTCCCAAGGACCACAAATATTAGTATTCCAAGGGAGTGCCTGCCTTGAATTATTATTATTTATTTTTTAATTGCAATATCCCTTTTGTTTACTGTTCTCTGGGAGTCAAATGATATAGTCGCATTTAGATAATATATTTACCCTAAGAAAAAAAGCAATTTGTGATTCAGATTTAACACAAACACGCCTTTTTCCTGGATCATTGAGGGCCGGGATTTCAGGTCGATAATCTACAGTATCTCTCCAGCCCAATTGCATGTAGACATCAACACAGATGGGCAAATATACAGTACCAGTCAAAAGTTTGGACACACCTACTCATTCAAGGGTTTTTCTTTATTTTTTCCTATTTTCTACATTGTAGAATAATAGTGAAGACATCAAAACTATGAAAAAACACATATGGAATCATGTAGTAACCAAAAAAGTGTTAAACAAATCAAAATATATTTTACATTTGAGATTCATCAAAGTAGTCACTTTTTACCTTGATGACAGCTTTGCACACTCTTGGCATTCTCTCAACCAGCTTTATGAGGAATGCTTTCCAATAGTCTTGAAGGAGTTCCAGCATATGCTGAGCAGTTGTTGGCTGCTTTTCTGCGGTCCAACTTATCCAAAATCATATCAATTGGGTTGATGTCGGGTGATTGTGGATGCCAGGTCATCTGATGCAGCACTCCATCACTCTCCTTCTTGGTCAAATAGCCCTCACACAGCCTGGAGGTGTGTTGTGTCTTTGTCCTGTTGGAAAACAAATGATAGTCCCACTAAACGCAAACAAGATTGGATGGTGTATCGCTGCAGAATGTTGTGGTATCCATGCTGGTTATGTGTGCCTTGAATTCAAAGTACATCACTGACAGTGTCACCAGCAAAGCACCCCCAAATAATCACACCTCCTCCATGCTTCATGGTGGGAACCACACATTCAGAGATCATCTGTTCACCTTCTCTGCGTCTCACAAAGACACGGCGGTTGGAACCAAAAATCTCAAATATGGACTCATCAGACCAAAGAACAGATTTCCACCGGTCTAATGTCCATCGCTTGTGTTTCTTGACCCAAGCAAGTCTCGCCTTCTTATTTGTGTCCTTTAGTAGTGGTTCGTTGCAACAATTCGACTGAACAGTTGATGTTAAGATGTGTCTGTTACATTTATTTGGGCTGCAATTTCTGAGGCTGGTAACTCTAATGAACTTATCCTCAGCAGCAGTGGTAACTCTGGGTCTTCCTTTCCTGTGGCGGTCCTCATGAGAGCCAGTTTCATCATAGCACTTGATGGTTTTTGTGACTGTGCTTGAAGAAACTTTCAAATTTCCTTAAATGTTCCACATTGACTGACCTTCATGCCTTAAAGTAATGATGGACTGTCGTTTCTCTTTGCTTATTTGAGCTGTTCTTGCCATAATAAGGACTTGGTATTTTACCAAATAGGGCTTTAATATATATACATATATTTCTTTTCACCTTTACTTAACCATGTAAGGCAGTAGAAAACAAGTTCTCATTTACAACTGCAACCTGGCCAGGATAAAGCAAATCAGTGGGCAAAAACAACAACACAGAGTTACACGTGGGATAAACAAATGTACAGTCAAAAACACAATAGAAAAATCTATATACAATGTGTGCAAATGTAGTAGGGTTAGGGAGGTAAGGCAATAAATAGGCAATAGTGGCGAAATAATTACAATTTAGAATTAACACCGGAGTGATGGATGTGCAGATGATGATGTGCATGTAGAGATACTGGGGTGCAAAAGAGCATTAAAATGAATAACAATATGGGGCTGCGGTAGTTGGGTGTGCTATTTACAGATGGGCTGTGTATAGGTACAGTGATTGGTAAGCTGCTCTGACAGCTGATGCTTAACGTTAGTGAGGGAGATTTAAGTCTCCAGCTTCAGTGATTTTTGCAATTCGTAGCAGCCATTGGCAGCAGAGAACTGGAAGGAAAGGCGGCCAAAGGAGTTGTTGGCTTTGGGGCTGATCAGTGAAATATACTTGTTGGAGCGAGTGCTACGGGTGGGTGTTGCTATGGAGACCAGTAAGCTGAGATAAGGCGGGGCTTTCCCTAGCACAGACTTATAGATGACCTGGAGCCAGTGGGTTTGGCGACGAATATGTAGTGAGGGCCAGCCAACGAGAGCAGTGGTGAGTAGTGTATGGGGCTTTGGTGACAAAATGGATGACACTGTAATAGACTACATCCAATTTGCTGAGTAGAGTGTTGGAGGCTATTTTGTTAATGACATCGCCGAAGTCGAGGATTGGTAGGATAGTCAGTTTTAGGAGGGTATGTTTGGCAGCATGAGTGAAGAAGGCTTTGTTGCGAAATAGGAAGCCAATTCTAGATACAATTTTGGATTGGAGATGCTTAATGGGAGTCTAGAAGGAGAGTTTACAGTCTAACCAGACACCTAGGTATTTGTAGTTGTCCACATATTCTAAGACATAACCGTCCAGAGTAGTCATGCTAGGTGGGCGGGCGGGCAGGTGCGGGCAGCAATCGGTTGAAGAGCATGCATTTAGTTTTACTAGCATTTAAGAGCAGTTGGAGGCCACGGAAGGAGAGTTGTATGACATTGAAGCTCGTTTGGAGGTTTGTTAACACAGTGTCCTATCTTCTGTATACCACCCCTACCTTGTCACAACTCAATTGATTAGCTCAAATGCATTAAGAAGGAAAGAAATTCCATAAATTGACTTATAACAAGGCACAACTGTTAACTGAAATGCATTCCAGGTGATTACTTCATGAAGCTGGTTGAGAGAATGCTAAGAGTGTGCAAAACTGTCATCAAGGCAAAGGAAATCATCGAGGTGTGCTTCTCTTTTTCCTGCTTGTGGATCGTAGGCTATCCCTTTACGTGTATATAGATGTGTATCTTGACGATATCGTCGTTTTTATTTTAAAAATATATATTTTTTAAAGATTTAAAAAATTTAATTGAGAAGAGCATGTGCCTCGACAAAGCAACACAACGTTCACAGAATCACAAAATCAAGTGCTGAGTCAGAACTACAGGAAACGTATGATCTCTGTAATTGCTACTTTGAAGAATATATATATACAGTATATAGTTGAAGTCGGAAGTTTACATACACTTAGGTTGGAGTCATTAAACTTGTTATTCAACCACTCCACAAATTTCTCGTTTAACAAACTATAGTTTTGGCAAGTCGGTTAGGACATCTACTTTGTGCATGACACAAGTCATTTTTCTAACAATTATTTACAGACAGATTATTTCACTTACAATTCACTGTATCACAATTCCAGTGGGTCAGAAGTGTCCACACACTAAGTTGACTGTGCCTTTAAACAGCTTGGAAAATTCCAGAAAATTATGTCATGGCTTTAGAAGCTTCTGATAGGCTAATTGACATCATTTGAGTCAATTGGAGGTGTACCTGTGGATGTATTTCAAGGCCTACCTTCAAACTCAGTACCTCTTTCCTTGACATCATGAGAAAATTGAGATCATGATTGACATCGGCAGTGTATCAAATACTTGTTCTCCCCACTGTAGATACTTTTGTACCTGTTTCCTCCAGCATCTTCACAAGGTCCTTTTTTCACAAGGTGCTGTTGTTCTGGGATTGATTTGTGCTTTTCGCACCAAAGTACGTTTATCTCTAGGAGACAGAACGCGTCTCCTTCCTGAGTATGATGGATGCGTGGTCCCATGGTGTTTATACTTGCATACTATTGTTTTCAGATGAACATGGTACCTTCAGCCATTTGGTAATTGCTCCCAAGGATGAACCAGACTTGTGGAGGTCTACAATTTTTTTTCTGAGATCTCATGAAAATCTTTGGAGGGAGCTGAAAGTCTGTATTGCCCAGCGACAGCCCCAAAACCTGAAGGATCTGGAGAAGGTCTGTATGGAGGAGTTGGCCAAAATCCCTGCTGCAGTGTGTGCAAACCTGGTCAAGAACTACAGGAAAAGTATGATCTCTGTAATTGCAAACAAAGATTTCTGTAACAAATATTAAGTTCTGCTTTTCTGATGTATCAAATACTTATGTTGTGCAATAAAATGCAAATAAATTACTTAAAAATCATACAATGTGATTTTCTGAATTTTTGTTTTAGATTCCGTCTCTCACAGTTGAAGTGTACCTATGATTTTTTGTAAATTACAGACCTCTACATGCTTTGTAAGTAGGAAAACCTGCAAAATCGGCAAATACTTGTTCTCCCCACTGTATATCCATAATAAAACGAGTCCTATATCGACATAACCTGAAAGGCCGCTTAGCAAGGAAGAAGCCACTGCTCCAAAACCGACATAGAAAAGAGACTACGGTTTCCAACTGCACATGGGGACAAAGATCATACTTTTTGGAGAAATGTCCTCTGGTCTGATGAAACAAAAATAGAACTGTTTGGCCATCATTATGTTTGGAGGAAAAAGGGGGAGGCTTGGAAGCTGAAAAACACCATCCCCAACCGTGATGCACGGGGGTGGCATCATCATGTTGTGGGGGTACTTTTCTGCAGGAGGGACTGGTGCATTTCACAAAATAGATGGCATCATGAGGCAGGAAAAGTATGTGGATATATTGAAGCAACATCTCAAGACATCAGTTGGGAAGTTAAAGCTTGATCGCAAATGAGTCTTCCAAATGAACAATGACCCCAAGCATACTTCCAAAGTTGTGGAAAAATGGCTTAAGGACAACAAAGTCAAGGTATTGGAGTGGCCTGACCTCAAAGTCCTAACCTCAATCCTACAGAAAATTTGTGGGCAGAACTGAAAAAGTGTGTGCGAGCAAGGAGGCCTACACACCTTACGCAGTTGCACCAGCTCTGTCAAGAGGAATGGGCCAAAATTCACCCAAATTATTGTGGGAAGCTTGTAGAAGGCTACGCAAAATGTTTTACTCAAGTAAACTTACATTTAAAGGCAATGCTACCAAATACTAATTGAGTGTATGTAAACTTCTGACCCACTGGGAATATGATGAATGAAATAAAACCTGAAATAACTCATTCTCTCTACTATTATTCTGACATTTCACATTCTTAAAATAAAGTGGTTATCCTAACTGACCCAAGACAGGGAATTTTTACTGTGATTAAATGTCAGGAATTGTGAAAAACTGAGTTTAAATGTATTTGGCTCAGGTGTATGTAAACTTCTGACTTCAACTATATACAGTGCCTTGCGAAAGTATTCGGCCCCCTTGAACTTTGCGACCTTTTGCCACATTTCAGGCTTCAAACATAAAGATATAAAACTGTATTTTTTTGTGAAGAATCAACAACAAGTGGGACACAATCATGAAGTGGAACGACATTTATTGGATATTTCAAACTTTTTTAACAAATCAAAAACTGAAAAATTGGGCGTGCAAAATTATTCAGCCCCTTTACTTTCAGTGCAGCAAACTCTCTCCAGAAGTTCAGTGAGGATCTCTGAATGATCCAATGTTGACCTAAATGTCTAATGATGATAAATACAATCCACCTGTGTGTAATCAAGTCTCCGTATAAATGCACCTGCACTGTGATAGTCTCAGAGGTCCGTTTAAAGCGCAGAGAGCATCATGAAGAACAAGGAACACACCAGGCAGGTCCGAGATACTGTTGTGAAGAAGTTTAAAGCCGGATTTGGATACAAAAAGATTTCCCAAGCTTTAAACATCCCAAGGAGCACTGTGCAAGCGATAATATTGAAATGGAAGGAGTATCAGACCACTGCAAATCTACCAAGACCTGGCCGTCCCTCTAAACTTTCAGCTCATACAAGGAGAAGACTGATCAGAGATGCAGCCAAGAGGCCCATGATCACTCTGGATGAACTGCAGAGATCTACAGCTGAGGTGGGAGACTCTGTCCATAGCACAACAATCAGTCGTATATTGCACAAATCTGTCCTTTATGGAAGAGTGGCAAGAAGAAAGCCATTTCTTAAAGATATCCATAAAAAGTGTCGTTTAAAGTTTGCCACAAGCCACCTGGGAGACACACCAAACATGTGGAAGAAGGTGCTCTGGTCAGATGAAACAAAAATTGAACTTTTTGGCAACAATGCAAAACGTTATGTTTGGCGTAAAAGCAACACAGCTCATCACCCTGAACACACCATCCCCACTGTCAAACATGGTGGTGGCAGCATCATGGTTTGGGCCTGCTTTTCTTCAGCAGGGACAGGGAAGATGGTTAAAATTGATGGGAAGATGGATGGAGCCAAATACAGGACCATTCTGGAAGAAAACCTGATGGAGTCTGCAAAAGACCTGAGACTGGGATGGAGATTTGTCTTCCAACAAGACAATGATCCAAAACATAAAGCAAAATCTACAATGGAATGGTTCAAAAATAAACATATCCAGGTGTTAGAATGGCCAAGTCAAAGTCCAGACCTGAATCCAATCGAGAATCTGTGGAAAGAACTGAAAACTGCTGTTCACAAATGCTCTCCATCCAACCTCACTGAGCTCGAGCTGTTTTGCAAGGAGGAATGGGAAAAAAATTCAGTCTCTCGATGTGCAAAACTGATAGAGACATACCCCAAGCGACTTACAGCTGTAATCGCAGCGAAAGGTGGCGCTACAAAGTATTAACTTAAGGGGGCTGAATAATTTTGCACGCCCAATTTTTCAGTTTTTGATTTGTTAAAAAAGTTTGAAATATCCAATATATGTCGTTCCACTTCATGATTGTGTCCCACTTGTTGTTGATTCTTCACAAAGGTACACAATTGGCATACTTGAGTAAAAGTAAAGATACCTAAATAGAAAATGACTCAAGTAAAACTGAAAGTTACTCAGTAAAAACCGACTTGAGTAAAAGTCTAAAAGTATTTGGTTTTAAATATACTTAAGTATCAAAAGTAAATGTAATTTCTCAAATGTACTTAAGTATCAAAAGTAAAAGTACAAGTATAAATAATTTCAAATTCCTTATATTAAGCAAAGCAGATGGCCACATTTTCGAGTTTTTATTTATTTACAGATAGCCAGGGGCACGCTCCAACTCTCAGACATAATTTACAAATGAAGCATGTGTTTAGTGAGTCCTCCAGATCAGAGGCAGTAGGGATGACCAGGGATGTTCTCTGTTTAGTGAGTCCTCCAGATCAGAGGCAGTAGGGATGACCAGGGATGTTCTCTGTTTAGTGAGTCCTCCAGATCAGAGGCAGTAGGGATGACCAGAGATGTTCTCTGTTTAGTGAGTCCTCCAGATCAGAGGCAGTAGGGATGACCAAGGATGTTCTCTGTTTAGTGAGTCCTCCAGATCAGAGGCAGTAGGGATGACCAGGGATGTTCTCTGTTTAGTGAGTCCTCCAGATCAGAGGCAGTAGGGATGACCAGGGATGTTCTCTGTTCAGTGAGTCCTCCAGATCAGAGGCAGTAGGGATGACCAGGGATGTTCTCTGTTCAGTGAGGCCTCCAGATCAGAGGCAGTAGGGATGACCAGGGATGTTCTCTGTTTAGTGAGTCCTCCAGATCAGAGGCAGTAGGGATGACCAGGGATGTTCTCTGTTTAGTGAGTCCTCCAGATCAGAGGCAGTAGGGATGACCAGGGATGTTCTCTGTTTAGTGAGTCCTCCAGATCAGAGGCAGTAGGGATGACCAGGGATGTTCTCTGTTTAGTGAGTCCTCCAGATCAGAGGCAGTAGGGATGACCAGGGATGTTCTCTGTTTAGTGAGTCCTCCAGATCAGAGGCAGTAGGGATGACCAGGGATGTTCTCTGTTTAGTGAGTCCTCCAGATCAGAGGCAGTAGGGATGACCAGGGATGTTCTCTTGATAAGTGTGTAAATTAGACCATTTTCCTGTCCTGCTAAGCATTACTTAAGCAAGTACTTTTGGATGTCAGGGAAAATGTATGGAGTAAAAAGTACATCATTTTCTTTAGGAGTGCAGTGAAGTAAAAGTAGTCAAAAAATATTCATAGTAAAGCAAAGTACAGATACACTAAAAAACAACTTAAGTAGTACTTTAAAGTATTTTTACTTTAGTACTTTTAGTGCTCAATGACAGACACTGCTTAGGTTACACGGTCTGAGATTTAAAATCAATCATTATTAACAACCATTTCAACATGATGCCACTCAGCTCATTTTCAGATATATTTTCAATGGCACTAATATCCACTTAACAATACAGATAAGGACATCCACACTGTGCTAAAAGCCCTCATTTTCCCCACTGCATAAAACCACTGTTTTGATCCCCGAACTTAGGCAGTTGGCTTCCATTAATTAATCACAGGAATCTGTTTGAAACTTGTGAAATAGTGTTCATTACCAACGATGTCTTACTTCTTATTCACAGACTCACCAAGACTAGAACATGTCTGTCTCACAAACTGACAGGACATGTTCAGTGTAGCTGTTTCTTTCTCACATCAAATGTTAGGAGACATCACCTGAATGATGTGTTGTTGACTGCCAGCTCTCAGGAGGCTTCATTTTCATTTCCCAGCATGAAAACATTAGAAAGTTCTCATTCTGGGAAAGACTTTGAACACTAATTCTCCTCAATGACAGACATTGAGCGTAATGAGATTTTTGCACTTGATTTGAAGGAATATCCTGGGGGGCATTACTGTGAATGCCCTGCACTCTCTGAAAAAACATTATGTGCAATGCTCAGGGACCTTGGACATCAAGGGGATGTGTAATATTGTAATATATGTAATATATTGTAATATATTGTAATATAGTGTAATATAGTGTAATATATTTTTCCGCACATCATGATCAAATCATCAATAAGTGACCTTGAGTGAACTAAAACAACATAAAATTGACATACAAATAAAACAGTAGTGCTAGTTTACAACAGAAGGTCAGTAAACAAATACAGGTAGAACAAAACCATAACTTTTTATTAGGCTGACATTTTATTTGTATTTTTTATACATTTGTATGTTATATCTAGCCTATGCCATGTCTCTCCTTTTTTTGTGAATCTTTTCCTATCGCAGTGCATTTTCTTGTATGTAAAGCAAATACCTGAATCTGTGAGAAACCTACAATAAAGAAATATATACTTTATCTAATCTAAAACTGGGGGGTTCAACATAGAACCATTTTTCCTAGGAGTCCTGTGTATCACTGGTAAAAGAGCTGTTCTCCGCCCCATCTTTATACTATGACATCACCATCTTTATACTATGACATCACCATCTTTATGCTATGACATCACCATCTTTGTACTATGACATCACCATCTTTATACTGTGACATTACCATATTTATACAATGACATCACTATTGTCTGATTCATGACAGATCAGTAAGAGACATGCTAATGCAGACTGCTCCCTAGTATACTATTCTATTCAATGATTATAAGAGTCTTAGCACCGGATAAGGATTCCTACAGTTTCTCCTTTCATTGTCCCCAGAGCCGTCTTACCAGAGTGTAAAATACTCCATAATTTCCATCTTAACAGTCCCTCACAGACACAAGCACATTAAGAGGCAACCCAGGAGGAAGTCCCCAGGCTTGTATTTGTATTAATCTTCCCGAAAGGGTTTTACAGGCCTTGGTCGGGTGAACGTGCCAGATAGGCCCCCTAAGCAATGATGCGCTGTATAAAAGAGACATTAATTAATGGAATAAACAACCTTTTATGAAAGGATACGGTGACAATAATATTATCTCTATGGGAACAGTTCATTTTTCTGTATTTATTATGCTTCAATAGAGGATGAGAGGAAGTTTGGGGTTAACATGATTGTGCATATTGTCGCTGTCTGATGTAAACCTCCAAAACCAAAACTTACCAGGAAAAGGAAAAAATGATTTATTTCCCCCATTGACGAACACACAATTATGAAACTTCAAAAGCTATTTTTAATACATTTTCTTGGTCCAAGAATCATGAAATGTTCAGTGAGGGGAGTTACTGCTATCTATAAATGTAAAAATAAGAAAATGTAATTGGCAAAAATGTTGTTACACTGTTTTCATCAAACAATGACGATATGCTTATTGAAGAATTTAAGTTAAAGAACCAACTAGGGCCAATGATTATCATAGGCAAAATTACAAGTATTATGCCTTTCAATCAGCCTTCCCAAACAACTCACATATTATCATTCTCAGCTATTCGTGTTTATCGTTGGAGGCTGCTGAGGGGAGGACGGCTCATAATAATGGCCGGAATGGAGTAAATGGAATGGTGTCCAACATGTGGTTTTCATGTGTTTGATACCATTCCATTAACTCTATTCCAGCCATTATTATGAGTCATCCTCCCCTCAGCAGCCCCCACTGATGTTTACAGTGCATTCGGGAAAGTATTCAGCCCACTTGACTTTTCCCACATTTTGTTACGTTACATCCTTTAATTGATGAAATCTTTTTTGTTCCTTCATCAACCTACACACAATACCCCATAATGACAAAGCAATTAGCATTGTTTTTTTATGTTTGTAAATGAATAAAAAATAAAAAAACAGAAATACCTTATTTGCATAAGTATTTTGCTCAGGTGCATCCAGTTTCCATTTACCATCCTTGAGATGTTTCTACAACTTGATAGGAGTCCACCTTTGGTAAGTTCAATTGATTGGACATGATTTGGAAAGGCACACACCTGTCTATATAAGATCCCACAGTTGACAGTGCATGTCAGAGCAAAAACCAAGCCATGAGGTCGAAGAAATTGTCGGTAGAGCTCAGAGACAGGATTGTGTCGAAGCACAGGTCTGGGGAAGGGTACCTTGGAAGGTCCCCAAGAACACAGGGGCCTCCATCATTCATAAATGTAAGAAGTTTGGAGCCACCAATACTTTTTCGAGAGCTGGCTGCCCGGCCAAACTGAGCAATCGGGGGAGAAAGGCCTAAGTCAGGGAAGTGGCCAAGAACCTGATGGTCACTCTGACAGAGCTCCAGAGTTCCTCTGTGGAGATGGGAGAACCTTCCAGAAGGACAACCATCTCTGCAGCACTCCACCAATCAGGCCTTTATGGTAGAGTGACCAGACGGAAGCCACTCCTCAGTAAAAGGTACAACAGCCCACTTGGAGTTTGCCAAGATGCACCTAAAGGACTCTGACCATTAGAAACAAGATTCTCTGGTCTGATGGTACCAAGATTGAACTATTTGGCCTGAATGCCATGCTTCACGTCTGGAGTAAACCTGGCACCATTCCTACAGTGAAGCATGGTGGTGGCAGCATCATGCTGTGGGGATGCTTTTCAGCGGCAGGGACTGGGAGACTAGTCAGGATCTAGGGAAAGACAAACAGAGCAAAGCACAGAGAGAAGGTTCACCTTCCAACAGGACAACGACCGTGAGTACACAGCCAAGACAACACAGGAGTGGCTTTGGGATAAGTCTCTGAATGTCCTTGAGTGGCCCAGCCAGAGCTCAGACTTGAACCCGATTGAACATCTCTGGAGAGACAGCGACGCTCCCCATCCAACCTGACAGAGCTTGAGAGGATCTGCAGAGAATAATACAGGTGTGCCAAGCTTCTAGCGTCATACCCAAGAAGACTCAAGGCTGTAAACGCTGCCGAAGGTGCATCAACAATGTACTGAGTAAAGGGTCTGAACACTTATGTACATGTCATATTATTTTTTTTTTTTTTTTGGACATTTGCTAAAAATTCTAAAAACAGGTTTTTCCTTTGTCATTATGGGGTATTGTGTGTAGATTGACGAGGGGTGAAAACAATGTAATCAATTTTAGAACAAGGCTGTAACGTAAAACATTTGGAAAAAGGCATGGGGTCTGAAAATACTTTCCAAATGCGTTGTATATCATTGCCAGCACACAGTCCATGGTCTGCATCGCCAAACAGTGTGGTGCTGAAAGGAAGGCTCCACTGTTCTACCATTCAGTAAACCTGGGACTGTATCAAGACCTAAAGCTGTATTAAGCGTCTCGGAGTATGAGTGCTGATCTAGGATCAGTTTTTACTCTCAGATCATAATGAATACGATAACAAACACAAGAGTGGCTGATCCTCTACCAGCTCCTCATACTCTGAAACGCTTTATGAGTATGATCCCTGGACTATATCACCCGACATCCCAGAGAGACTCAGGGACATTGTCTACAAGGTCTGCTCGCAGGCCTCACCCCAGCATGTAATAATACTACCGATATAAGACTATTTCATTTCATTTCAATAAATAGCTGCATTTTTAAAAGAGTTTCCGTGAATTCATTTACCGTAGATATAATGCTTCCCCAACCCCTCCTTGTCCTCAGACTCAGAGTATACTTGTTTTATCAAATGGCAAGTACACCTCTGAATGGTCCACATGTATTACAGAGATAAAAGACTGTGCCGGGTAGGAGATTGCAGAGGTGTGGACTCGAGTTACATGACTTGGACTCGAGTCAGACTCGAGTCACAAATATGATTACTTGCAACTCGACTTTGACTTTAACACCAATGACTCGTGACTTAACTGGGACTTGAGCCTTTTGACTCGACCTGACTTGATACCCTCCCCAAGCCCAAATATTCCAAATGATGTTATTAAAAAAGTGTGCAGCGCATCGACTCTTCAGTTAACAGATTACAGATTGAATCGGACATCAGCCAATCAAATTGTGACAGCTGAGAAAAAGTTGCACGTGGCAGTGCAACGGGTGAATTCAGACGGAGGTCTTGGAAAGATGATACCTAAAATTATTATTTTCGGATATAAAGTCTATGTTGTATCAACAAAAAAACGGATTGCAACTTGCAAAACATGCGGGAAGAAAATTACAGACGGAGGCGCAACAACTTCCAACTTTGTTTGACATTTGAAGCTGCACAAAGAACGGTAAGTTGTGGATAATATAGCCGACAGCTATATAATTTATATCTTTGCTAGTATAGCATGTAGTCTAACGTCACGTTAAATCAATGAGCCTCCACACAGTCAGTCAGTGCGGGAACGTGAACATTGCACCCAAGATTGAGCTACAACTGGCTAGACAGTTGGTAGCCTAAATCCTGCCTGATGTTACTACTTTTCCTTAAACCATTGAATATGTTAGCCTACTGTAACCACACACAGAGTGTGTGTGTGTGTGTGTGTGTGTGTGTGTGTGTGTGTGTGTGTGTGTGTGTGTGTGTGTGTGTGTGTGTGTGTGTGTGTGTGTGTGTGTGTGTTAAGGTTGGGCGATTGTGTACAAGCCTACAGCGCCCGATTGTGCCCCCCCATGGCGATTGACTATGGACTAAGGATCGCTATGGGGGGGTCTCTTTCTCATGGCTACCCATGTATTTCCATGGAAATAAAGTTAAATAAAGTTCATTTGGAAAGTAATAAATATATTTATTTTTAAAAGCATTCATGATTTGAGTAAATGTAATATATTAACTATTACTCTTGTTAAAAATATGAAATGGTATTCCATTTGGTGAAGAGCACATTATGACTTGTTAAGGACTCAAAACTCAAAGTTTAGGACTTAAGACGTGACTTGAGACTTGTTGGTCTTGACTTGAGACTTGACTTGGACTTGCTTGTCTTGACTTGGGACTTGACTTGGGACTTGAGTGCTAAAGACTTGAGACTTACTTGTGACTAGTAAAACAATGACTTGGTCCCTCCTCTGGGAGATTGTGTTATGTCAATCAGAGCAACAATATATACGTCCCACCTTCTCCTTAAAGAGCCCAACCTTTATTACTAGGAGATTCTCTAGTGATCCATGCAGTATTTGTCATCTCTGTGACATAAAATGTCAACACAGTTAACATCCACTCTCTACACTGTTACCTAACACAGGCCTGCCTCAAGGTCATAACTCAGAGCCAGAGTAATCCAGGAGGAAGAGGTGGATTGTGGCGACTTGCGACAAGCCAATCCAGTTATAGGCCCCCTTATCCTCCGAGCAATTTACCTCTGATTAAGCAATTCATCTCCAAGACCATTTCTGAGCCATCCATCCCGCAGCATTGCCACTCGGAGCATTTGGTCCTGTTGCTTTGAATAACTCTCAAGAGGGGAATTATGGGTAGAGAGAGGGGCCGACACGGTGAGAAAGGCCAGATTTCTGGGCTTATCTCTGCTCTCCTCCACGTCCTGCTGGGATCGAGACAGGGAAACGACTTAGAAAAATCCTCCAGCAAGAGGGAAGATTAAAACTCAGTCCCAATCAATTTGTCTTCTCTGTTATACAAAACACGTCAAATACTAGCTTCTTCCTCTTCTTTCTCGCGGGAAAACGCACCACCTTAACAGGTCCGGCAGCCGGGTTTTTATAAATGTAAGGTCACTCACTACAAGATGGTGGTGAAGAATCTTTTTCCACTTGCAAAAAGCAATATCTGTGATTTATTTTTCAGTGGTGAAACTATTGAATTCAATCATTTTGCAATTATTTTGCTGTTCTCAGAAATAGTTTTATTGTCATAGAGACAGGAGTTCCCATAGCAAAACATAGATCTGTTCCACAGTCACATTTTACACATAGGACAGTGTATGGAATGGACATTCTGTCTGAAATCTCTGTGTGATATAGACAGACATTCCAGTGCCGTAATGCCAGCAGATATGTGGGTAAAGGGAAGATACTCGAGCTATTGGTGGTGCTGCACTTGTCCCTGCAAACTGTTCAATAAGATGAGAAGAAAAACAACTCTTGGTTCTTTGAAGGCACCGAACCAATTCCTTCTGGTACTGTGGCGTCATACCACACTTTGGCTAAGTAGCACACTGTACACATCAACCAGCTGCTGGTCTGCCAACTTCAATCGGTTTGACAAGCCACAGGAATGTGGAGTGGCACAGCAAGTGCAGAATTCTCCCGCAGCTTAGCCATCCTGCGGGCCCTTTCAGATTTACAACTCAAATCATTGTAGGGGAGAAGCTCCTCGACACAACACCTTACTACTGTAACTGTCATCCCATCGGTGCCAATAAAGAGACATTGGCCTCTTGCCGAACAAGAACAGGAGAGGGATCCATGTCTCTGATGCCTAAAATTTGTGGAAAGAGGTTTTTAAGACTCCCAGGATATACCCAGAACAACAGACCAACATACTCCCAGGATATACCCAGAACAACAGACCAACATACTCCCAGGATCTACCCAGAACAACAGACCAACATACTCCCAGGATATACCCAGAACAACAGACCAACATACTCCCAGGATCTACCCAGAACAACAGACCAACATACTCCCAGGATCTACCCAGAACAACAGACCAACATACTCCCAGGATTTACCCAGAACAACAGACCAACATACTCCCAGGATCTACCCAGAACAACAGACCAACATACTCCCAGGATCTACCCAGAACAACAGACCAACATACTCCCAGGATCTACCCAGAACAACAGACCAACATACTCCCAGGATATACTCAGAACAACAGACCAACATACTCCCAGGATATACCCAGAACAACAGACCAACATACTCCCAGGATATACCCAGAACAACAGACCAACATACTCCCAGGATATACCCAGAACAACAGACCAACATACTCCCAGGATATACCCAGAACAACAGACCAACATACTCCCAGGATCTACCCAGAACAACAGACCAACATACTCCCAGGATCTACCCAGAACAACAGACCAACATACTCCCAGGATCTACCCAGAACAACAGACCAACATACTCCCAGGATCTACCCAGAACAACAGACCAACATACTCCCAGGATATACCCAGAACAACAGACCAACATACTCCCAGGATCTACCCAGAACAACAGACCAACATACTCCCAGGATCTACCCAGAACAACAGACCAACATACTCCCAGGATATACCCAGAACAACAGACCAACATACTCCCAGGATCTACCCAGAACAACAGACCAACATACTCCCAGGATATACCCAGAACAACAGACCAACATACTCCCAGGATATACCCAGAACAACAGACCAACATACTCCCAGGATATACCCAGAACAACAGACCAACATACTCCCAGGATCTACCCAGAACAACAGACCAACATACTCCCAGGATCTACCCAGAACAACAGACCAACATACTCCCAGGATATACCCAGAACAACAGACCAACATACTCCCAGGATATACCCAGAACAACAGACCAACATACTCCCAGGATCTACCCAGAACAACAGACCAACATACTCCCAGGATATACCCAGAACAACAGACCAACATACTCCCAGGATATACCCAGAACAACAGACCAACATACTCCCAGGATATACCCAGAACAACAGACCAACATACTCCCAGGATCTACCCAGAACAACAGACCAACATACTCCCAGGATTTACCCAGAACAACAGACCAACATACTCCCAGGATCTACCCAGAACAACAGACCAACATACTCCCAGGATCTACCCAGAACAATAGACCAACATACTCCCAGGATCTACCCAGAACAACAGACCAACATACTCCCAGGATATACCCAGAACAACAGACCAACATACTCCCAGGATATACCCAGAACAACAGACCAACATACTCCCAGGATCTACCCAGAACAACAGACCAACATACTCCCAGGATCTACCCAGAACAACAGACCAACATACTCCCAGGATCTACCCAGAACAACAGACCAACATACTCACACACTGTGTATTTTTAACTAATTTAAAAAAGAAAACGTCTGATGTGGACTGACATGCTTTCATCCTTAGGATTTGAGGAAATGAAGAAAACAATAAATCTGCAAACGTTGACCAAAAGGCTATAGCCCTGTGAATTAAACATTACTTCTAAAAACTATGAAGACTGCTGTTTGCCGCAGTCTGAGTAGAAGTGTATAAAAGTTTGACGGGGAACGACTTGTGCTTAGTAGTTATCAGTGGCCCTACAGACAGGGAACGACTTGTGCTTAGTAGTTACCAGGGGCCCTACAGACAGGGAACGACTTGTGCTTAGTAGTTATCAGTGGCCCTACAGACAGGGAACGACTTGTGCTTAGTAGTTACCAGTGGCCCTACAGACAGGGAACGACTTGCGCTTAGTAGTTATCAGTGGCCCTACAGACAGGGAACGACTTGTGCTTAGTAGTTATCAGTGGGCCCATAGACAGAAATAGTCTGTCCATATGCATTAACTCCACCATGGTTCGTTGGACAAAGCCTTTGAGGAAAATTAATTGCGTTTTTGATAAATACCGAAAATAAGTTCTGAGGTTAACACAGGCTTAGAACATCTATCAGTTTTGTTCTATGAGATAATCTTCATCAGCTAACTACACACACAAATCACAATGGCTTCATAATTCATAAAGGTCATGTAAACTGACTGATATTATCTCATAAAACAAAACATACAATATCTCCTAAGCCTGTGTTAACCTCAGAACTTATTTTCCAAAACTCTATCTTTCCCTATTCATTTTTTTCCATAGGGGTGGATAAACGAACCAGAGGAAACTCCTTTCCGGGTTTTAGGACTACAAGCTGGCAAGCTCTATTGTAGAGGCTCTCACACAGGGGACCACTGTGCAATACACAGTGTCACCATTTAATGGGAGCTGCCTTCTCTTAGATCAAACACACCTCCCAAAAAAGATGGCGTTCGCCAGCAGCCTCCTCTCAGCAAAGCCCAAGGATCATAACAAATCCACGGGGGCCTGTTGAGTAAGTAAGTAGACAGATTCAGCCGACGTTGCTGGAGACTCAAAAGACGGAGGCAGAACAGAGGCCGGTATCTGCAGGTTTCAGGCATAGTCACTTCACTTTCTGGTACTGTGCAATAGACAAAGTCCCTATGTAGTGCACTACTTTTAAACAGGACTCATATGGTTCTGGTCAAATGTAGTACCACTGTGTAGGGAATAGGGTGCCATTTCAGACACAACCACAGATGATGAGTTCACCGCTAACTGTGCAATCATGAAATACTTAAGCAATCATACATGAGAGGCCATTTGTTATGACATTTTTATCATGGCTGTGATGTGCTCACAGCCACGGGCGAAGCTGAGTGTATTATTGTTTTTATACAACGGGTTGCCAGCATTAAAAATCTAGATTATTTCCCAAACCATTAAATTTTAAACAAAATGTGATGTTACATTCACTAACCCTGTTTGTCAAGTGACATTTAGGCGTTCTCTGGTCATTAGTTATTTTCGTATTGATTGCCATGTGAAGCAAAACCACTCAAGTGCTGGTTGATAGATCCAGTACCTTTGTTTCAAGGGATGCTGTCCATGGTCCTGCAAACAGCGCACATCTGAAAACTGTGCAGAAACACTGTAACAAAGACATTGTTTTTCGGATGGTCACAGCATCGACAGCTATTTATTCATGATACTGAAATGGACATTTCCATGGAGCAGAGCTCCCTAGGTTTTCATACATGCACCCACAACGATTCTCTCTGTCTCTTTCCATTGGATTTTTGTGGTTCTTGGTTTGTTCATTTTTGTCTTCTTTCATCACGAATGAGTTTTGCTTCAGTTTGCGATTTCCTTCATTGCCTCTTCGGCCAAAGTGCAACTGCAAATCAAACCATACCTTGTGCAGAAGGTAGCATAGAAACTCAGTAGAATATCTCCTGTTTTGAAACAGTTGCCAGATCGATGTTTATCCCCTTTTCTGACAACCATTCCAGAAAGCACTTCACTGCCCAGTTGGTTTGTCTTGATGTAGCTAGCTTCCTAAATGTCTATCCTTTTCCATGTCGTCTACAGCAGTGCTAACGTTGTTGATTTCTCCATGTGTAAAGTTAACGCTAGGCTATTGTTGCTGGTCGTCTTGCTCTTCTTATTGTGTCATTTCTTTCATATCCTTTTCTTGTTGGCACCATTCATTAAACATTAGTGGATAAAAACAAATCAAAAGTAACTTTCAAATCATTCATAACAAGTTACAGGTGCTTAGACTAGTAGTTGTAAAAGTAGTAGTGGTAGTGGGTTGCTAAGTAACGATATAAACAATGACACTTTATATGAACGTGGCCATGTGTATGTTGTCTAATATATCATGGGCAGGAGAGGCTCTAACAATGGGAATTCCAAACCACCCGTTGTATAAAGTAAAACAGGTAAATCAGGTAAATCAGGTAATCAGGTAAATCAGGTAAATTAGGTAAATTAGGTAAATTAGGTAAATCAGATAAATCAGGTAATCAGGTAATCAGGTAATCAGGTAATCAGGTTAATCAGGTAAATCAGGTTAATCAGGTAATCAGGTGATCAGGTAAATCAGGTAAATCAGGTAAATAAGGGAATCAGGTAAATCAGGTAATCAGGTTAATCAGGTAATCAAATCAAATCAAACTTTATTTGTCACATACACATAGTTAGCAGATGTTAATGCGAGTGTAGCGAAATGCTTGTGCTTCTAGTTCCGACCATGCCGTAATAATACAAGTAATATAACCTAACAATTTCACAACAACTAATTTATACACACAAGTGTAAAGGAATGAATAAGAATATGTACATGGAAATATATGGATGAGCGATGGCCGAACGGCATAGGCAAGATGCAGCAGATGGTATAGAGTACAGTATATACAGTATATATATGAGATGAGTAATGTAGGGTATGTAAACATTATATAAAGTGCCATTATTTGAAGTGGCTAGTGATGCATTTATTACAATTAATGGCAAAAATAGCCTAAATGTAGGTTAATTGTAGGTAATCCGATTAATCAGGTAAAACAGGTAAATCAGGCAACACAGGTAAATCGAACTCGACCAAAGCAAATTAATTGCCATAGAAACATATGTGCGTGTGTGGGGGGGGGCATGGGGGAAAGATCCCTAGTCTATACCTTGCCCCCCAACAAAATTAACCCACATTTAGGCTATTGTTTATATGTGGTTATTTTACGCTGTGTTGAGGTCTAAATGCTGGATGTCAACCCCAAAACATGTTCATGTCATCTTTCATCCAAACAACTGCATTAGAGTTAAAAACAACTCTAACTACCACCATCGATTTCTGTATGCTAGCTATGTTAACAGTTTATACGAACGGAAATTAGCATTTAGCAGTCACTTCTTCCTGAAAAGGGACAACTTTTACATGTTATGCAACAAAAACAGCCAAATATATCCAAATCGGACTTAAGTAACCACATTGTGGGCCTGTTACAATACATAACTCATGACGGATTTGAGGAATATTCACTTTGTTTCGATCAGATTTGTTGAACGTGTGCCAATCTGGTCAATGGAACGGTCTGCATTCCATTGACTACTACTTTACTGAATCTATCCACTTCCATACCAAGCATCATCTGTCATTATGTCTCATGGTGCTAGCCTCAACACAACTGGAGCATGGGCACTATGTAGGGGGTAGTATAGTTAGCTAGCGTACAGTATAGACCCCTTTCTGTGTTTACAAACATTTCCGCATGAGGGCGATGTGCGCAAGTTGGTGGTAGAGCACGTGGGAGTTCTCATAGAACACCAGAAAAAAAAATAAGAAAGCCTCCATTTACTGTACATGTTGGTTATGAGTGCATTTCACACTACTTTTGGCTTATAATTGGATTGTAAGGCTCGATACGCAACAACCAGAATTAGCATATAGCCACTCTAGCATGGTGGGAAACTTGTGTTTCATAAGGAAATGATGCATATTTCCCCCATATTTTTTCCCACCTTTTTGCCATTAAACTTTAGGAGGAAACTGAAGTCTTTGCAGCCTGAAGAGAGAATGTTTTAAATATGAAGCGTTCAGTAAGGGACACGAGTGTATTAATGGCTGGCCACATCAAGCCCAGGCGACAGTGGAGATTCCTAAAGCCCACTAGCGGCTGCCCATATCTCCATACACTGTCACAAGCACACTGAGGAAAGAAATTCAAGGGAACCATTGAAGAGACAAAAGCATTAAGGGAGAGGAGAATGAAGACTTCCATGAGCTGGGCTTGAGGTCAGGACAGGTGCATCAAAGCTGGGGTCGAGAGATTGAAAAACAGCTTCTATCTCAAGGCCATCAGACTGTTAAATAGCCATCACTAGCCGGCTACCACCGGATTACTCAACCCTGCACCTTAGAGGCTGTTGCTCTATATACATAGACATGGAATCCCTGGTCACAATAATAATGTTTACATACTGCTTTACTCATCTCATATGTATATACTGTATTCTTCTGTATTTTAGTCAAAGCCACTCAGGCTATGTATATATTTCATAATCCCATTATTTTACTTTTAGATGTGTGTACTACTACTGCACTGTTGGAGCTAGGAACACAAGCATTCCGCTACACCCGCTATAACATCTGATAAATATGTGTATGTGACAAATAACATTTTATTGTATTTTGATTTTGACCATATTTTTTGTGTTTGAAAATATGAATGTGAATAGAACCTAATAATATTCCATGGAAACCTTTAGTAGTACCATCATATCTAAACTTTATGAATGGAGCCCCTTCCCTTTTACATGAAAGCTATCTAAAGAGCACCTCAAGTACCATTTGGGGAGAAACATATTCAGACAACCAAAACCACAATATAACATAGAATCTACTATTCTGGATTTAACACCCTTTAGTCCCTCAGTAGCCAAGCAATGTTTCACTTATGCTATACCCCACCCAACTCCCCACCTCTTCCTCTCGCTCCCCCCGCTCTCTAACAAATGACAACATGATATGGAGATCAGCCCTGTGCTGAAATGTGCAGATTCAGCACAACACATTCACTCACTAATAAATCACACAATATGGCAGCTCTTCGGCCTCTACCTGCCCAGAAAAAGAAAAATAGGCGAGGAGATATGCGCATACATGCATACCATATAAGGACGCCACCTTGTTTCATGTAATTTAACAGACATGACATCTGTAGGTATCATCAGAACGCCACCCAATATGGCCGACCAGATGGTAGTGGCGCTCCAGCGAACAGCTCGGGTTGAGAGCTTTTGCTACCTGTCTCGTGTTGTCCAGAGAGGCTCATGGGAAAGTGGAAGGGCTGTCTGTCACTCTGGGGACCAGACCACCCGTGCCAGTGTTGCGGGGGTGTTCCAAAGCAGCAGGAAGTTTACAGAGAGGACAACAGCCAACAGATGCTAAATGCCAAGCGGCGGGTGGCTCTTTCTCCAAGATAAATAGATGCAGAGCAGTGTTGCGAACCAGAACAATGTTAGCTGTGATGTGAATACCTGTAACCTCCACATATTTCAAGAAAGTAGGCAGAGAGCAGTGTCATATGTGTTTGAGAGAGATATACAGTATGTATATATACATAATATGACATTTGTAATGTCTTTATTCTTTTGGAACTTCTTTGGGTGTAATTTCTTTGAGTTTACTGTTCATTTTTATTGTTTATTTCACTTTTGTATATTATCTACTTCACTTGCTTTGGCAATGTTAACATGTTTCCCATGCCAATAAAGCCCCTTGAATTGAATTGAATTGATATAGAAAGAAAGCAAGGAAAAACAATATGACATTGACAGCATTGGCAGATAATCCGTTTTGATAGATAGTAAATGGTTCAATTTATGAGTAACTATCCTTACAAATAAGCAGCCACAAGTAAGGAAGCAAATACAGTTACATGTGAAAGGTTTAACAGCAGTTCATGAGGAAGACACACCAGTGTCCTTTGCAGGGTCTGGAAATGGAACAATCCATGGATCCGCCGCATGCAGATGAACAAAGTCAGCTCAGTCTCATTCCTACTCTTTCTCCTCTTCTGAAAATACATTGAAAAAGCCAAACGTTTAGTCAAGCTCTCTCTCTCTCTAAGTTTCGATTTCATTTTCAATTTAAGGGGCTTTATTGGCATGGGAAACATTGCCAAAGCAAGTGAAATAGATCAAATAAAATAAAAAGTGAAATAAACAATAAAAATTAAACAGTAAACATTACACTCACAAAAGTTCAAAAATAATAAAGACATTTAAAATGTCACATGTGTCACACCCTGATCTGTTTCACCTGTCCTTGTGATTGTCTCCACCCCCCTCCAGGTGTTGCCAGGTGTATTTATACCTGTGTTCTCTGTTTGTCCGTTGCCAGTTCGACCCGGGCCAGCTTCACAACACCATCTCCACCCAAGGAGCCACCATCGGCAGGCACGAGGAATTGCTTTGTGGCCTTGTGGAGGGGGTCCAAACGTTGGCTGAACACCATGACCGGGCATTGGACAGTTTGCTGGAGCAATTCCACTGGTTGTCTGGGAGGCTGCCTGCCATGGTGGTAACCCCACAGCTCCTCAGCGACTCAGCTGCAAGCAGCGTGTCTCAGAGCATCTGTTGGGCGTTCCTAGCTCAGTGTGCCCTTGTCTTCTAGCTACAGCCCTCCTCCTTCCCCTCAGATCACTCCAAGATAGCCTACCTCATCACGCTGATGTCCGGGAGGGCTCTCACCTGGGCTACTGCCGTGTGGGAACAACAGCCGGCCATATGCGTTAGTCTGGAGGAGTTTGCGGGAGATGTGAGGAAGGTGTTTTATGCCTCGTTCTCTGAGCGAGAGGCTGCCCGGAAGCTAATCCAGCTTCGGCAGGACTCCCGAAGTGTAGCTGATTATGCAGTGGATATCCGCATGTTGGCAGCGGAGAGTGCTTGGAATCAAGAGGCACTGTTCGATATGTTCCTGCACGCCGTCTCTGAGGAGGTCAAGGCCAAGCTTGCAGCCCGGGAGTTACCTACAGAGCTCGATTCCCTCATCACTTTGACCATCCGTATCGATGGGCGATTACGGGAATGACTGAGGGAGAGGAAATTGGATTTCGCTCGGACGCCCAGGGTTCCCACCTTGCCTCCGAGTCATCCCGGAAGCTCCCGATGATCTCGTTGCTGAGAAAACCCGAGGCTTCCCAACCTGCCCCGAGGGCTGCCGAAGACAGCCGAGTCACCACTTCCTGAGCCTATACCACTAGGCAGAGCTGGGCTGTTGAGGAGTAAACCAGATCAGTCACTGGCTTTATCAATAAGTGCATCGAGGATGTCGTCCCCACAGTGACTGTACGTACATACCTCAAACAGAAGCCATGGATCACAGGCAACATTCACACTGAGCTAAAGGGTAGAGCTGCCGCTTTCAAGGTGTGGGACTCTAACCCGGAAGCTTACAAGAAATCCTCCAATGACCTGCGACTAACCATCAAACAGTCAAAGCGTCAATACGGGGCTAAGATTGAATCATACTACACCGGTTTCGACGATCGTCTTATGTGGCAGAGCTTGCAAACTATTACAGACTACAAAGGGAAGCACAGCCGCGAGCTGCCCAGTGACACAAGTCTGCCAGACAAGCTAAATCACTTCTATGCTCCCTTCAAGGAAAGCAACACTGAGGCATGCATGAGAGCATCAGCTGTTCTGGACGACTATGTGATCACGCTCTCCATAGCCAACGTGAGTAAGACCAACATACACAAGGCTGCGGGGCCGGATGGATTACCAGGACGTGTGCTCCGGGCATGTGCTGACCAACTGACAGGTGTCTTCACTGACATTTTCAACATGTCCCTGATTGAGTCTGTAATACCAACATGTTTCAAGCAGACCAACATAGTCCCTGTGCCCAAGAACACAAAGGAAACCTGCCTAAATGACTACAGACCCATAGCACTCACGTCCGTAGCCATGAAGTGCTTTGAAAGGTTGGTAATGGCTCACATCAACACCATTATCCCAGAAACCCTAGACCCACTCCAATTTGCATACCGCCCAAACAGATCCACAGACGATGCAATCTCTATTGCACTCCACACTGCCCTTTCCCACCTGGACAAAATGAATACCTATGTGAGAATGCTATTCATTGACTACAGCTCAGCGTTCAACACCATAGTACCCTCAAAGCTCATCACTAAGCTAAGGATCCTGGAGCTAAACACCTCCCTCTGCAAGTGGATCCTGGACTTCCTGGCGGACCGCCCCCAGGTGGTGAGGGTAGGTAGCAACACATCTGCCACGCTGATCCTCAACACTGGAGCTCCCCAGGGGTGCATGCTCTGTCCCCTCCTGTACTCCCTGTTCACCCACGACTGCATGGCCAGGCATGACTCCAACACCATCATTAAGTTTGCAAACGGCACAACAGTGGTAGGCCTGATAACCGACAACAACGAGACAGCCTATAGGGAGGAAGTGAGAGACCTGGCCGGGTGGTGCCAGAATAACAACCTATCGCTCAACGTAACCAATACTAAGGAGATGATTGTGGACTACAGAAAAAGGAGGACTGAGCACGCCCCCATTCTCATTGACAGGGCTGTAGTGGAACAGATTGAGAGCTTCAAGTTCCTTGGTGTCCACATCAACAACAAACTAGAATGGTCCAAACACACCAAGACAGTCGTGAAGAGGGCACGACAAAGCCTATTTCCCCTCAGGATACTAAAAAGATTTGGCATGGGTCCTGAGATCCTCAAAAGGTTCTACAGCTGCAACATCAAGAGCATCCTGACTGGTTCACTATAAGGTCTACCTGTTGTATTTAGCGCACGTGACAAATAAACTTTGATTTGATTTGAATACAGGATCAACATGAAGAGTTGTCTGGAGTTGTTGCGGGACTCTTTTCGGTAGGAGCGAGTACTCGTTCCTGCTTCCCTTGCTCGCACCCCTTTTCATGCCATTTTGCTGTGGGTAGACCAGTCCAAATCTCTTCAGGTTCACATTGACTTCCGGGCCGACGAGAGCTTTTTGGAAGTTACCCTGGTGTCCGAGCTGAACATCCCCACTCAGCCCCTCTCCATTCCCATGGACGTTAGAGCGCTGGACGGGCACACTATAGGCCGAGTCACCCACAACACCGCTCCCATCAACCTACGTGTGTCAGGGAACCACAGCAAGGCTATCCAGTTCCTGCTCATCAAGTACCCTCTGATTTCCGTGGTATTGGGATTCTCCTGGCTCCAGCAACACAATCCCTTTATTAACTGGTCTACTGGTGCCATCATGGGCTGAAGCCCGTTCTGCCACGCCCATTGCCTGAAGTCAGCAAAACCTTCCCTGGGACGTCTTCCTGGGGGCTCGAAGGTGCCGCGGACTTCTCCACCATTCCTGAGGAGTACCAGGACCTCCGGGAGGAGTTCAGGACCAGAGACCAAGCCGCTGGAGACCTACATTGCTACAGGATTCATCCATCCTTCTTCTTTTCCTGCCGGAGCAGGGTTCTTCTTTGTGGAGAAGAAGGACAAGACCGTGCATTGACTACCGGGTCTCAACAACATTACTGTGAAGACCCGCTACCTGCTACCACTCATCTCCTCGGCCCTCGAGCCGCTCCAGGGGGCCACCATGTTTTCCAAGCTGGATGTAAGGAACGCCTACCACCTGGTGCGGTTATGGAAGGGGGTGAGTGGAAGACCGCCTTCAACAAGGCGGTCACTATGAGTATCTGGTCATGCCATTTGGACTTACCAACACCCCTGCTGTGTTCCAGGCTCTGGTCAATGATGTTTTCCGCGACATGTTGAACCAGTTCGTCTTGTCTACCAAGATGACATCCTCATCTTCTCCCGTTCCACCCAAGAACATGTGCTCTATGTCCGACAGGTTCTCCAATGCCTCCTGGAGAACCAGCTGTTCGTTAAAGCAGAGAAGTGCATGTTCCATTGTTCCACCATCCCTTTTCTGGGTTTCATCATCACCGCAGGGAGTGTGCAAATGGATCCCGGAAAGGTGAGGGCGGTGGTAGATTGGCCCCAGCCTACTTCCAGGGTGCAGCTGCAACGCTTCCTGGGGTTCGCCAACTGCTATCGCCACTTTATCCAGGGTTGCAGCACTCTAGCTTTCCCCGTCCACCCTCAGCTCACTCAAGGTTCCATTCATGTGGTCTCCAGCTGCTGTATGGGCGTTCTGGGACCTCAAACATCGCTTCAACACAGCTCCCATCATGGTTCATCCGTTTCTTCCCTACAGTTTGTGATGGAGGCCGATGCTTCTGATGTCGGAGTGGGGGAGGTCCTGTCCCAGCGTTCTGCCCTGGACCTCAAGCTACATCCCTGTGCCTTCTTCTCCCACCACCTCAATGCCACGGAAAGGAACTACGATGTGGGGAATTGTGAGCTTCTTGCGGTGAAGATAGTGTTGGAGGAATGGAGGCACTGGCTGGAGGGGGCGGAACACCCTTTCATCGTGTGGACACTCCACAAGAGCCTGGAGTATCTCCACACCGCCAAGCGCCTCAAATCCAGGCAAGTCAGATGGGGCCTGCTGTTCACACGGTTCAACTTCTCCCTCTCGTACCGGCCGAAGTCCAAGAATATCAAGCCGGGTGCACTGTCCCGCCGCTATAGCCCCACAGGTACCACCCCGGAGCCCGAGACCATCCTTCCCACCTTGTGCCTAGAGACGACAATCAACTGGGGTACAGGGAAACTGTTCAGGGAGGCACAGCTGTCCAGACAAACCCTAAAGGGGGCTCTGATAATTGGATGTTTGTGCCTGACGCTGTCCACTCTGCGGTCCTGGAGTGGGCCCATTCCTCCAGGCTTGCCTGCCACCCGGGCTCCCGTCGGATCCTGGCCTTTTGGTGTCCCACGATGGTTACGTATGTCTCCTCGTTTGTCTCCGCCTGCGCGGTCTGTGCTCAGAATATGACTCCTCGGTAAGCTCTGGCTGGTCTTCTGCAACCACTGCCCTTCCCTCACCGTCCCTGGTCCCACATATCCATGGATTTCGTCACGGGTCTCCATCCATCTCTGGGCAACACTGCCATCCTGACTGTGGTCGACCGGTTTTCCAAGGCCGCTCACTTCATTCCTCTCCCCAAACGACCAAGGAGACGGCCCAGCTCATGGTGCAGCACGTCTTCCAGATCCATGGACTGCCCGTGGACATGGTCTCCGACTGGACATGGTCTCCGACTGACATGGTCTCCGCCAACCCCACCTTCTGGAGCCAGCAGCTGGTGTGGGTCGAGTACGCCTGCAACACCCTTCCCTGCTCTGCCACAGGCCTGTCTCCGTTTGAGTGTTCCCTGGGGTATCAGACCCCACTCTTCCCCGAGCAGGAGAAAGAGGTCGGCGTATCTTCTGCCCAGATATTTGTCCGCCACTGTCGTCGTACATGGAGGAGAGCCCAGTCGGCCCTCTTCAAGACCACCTCCAGGTATCAACGACAAGCGGAACGCCATTGGACCCCGGCTCCCTGGTATCATCTCGGTAAGGTATGGCTATCCACCCGGGATCTGCTCCTCCGGTTTCAATCCCACAAACTCTACCCTCAGTTTATCGGCCTATTTCCCATCTCCGAGATTAATAGCCCCTCTGCTGTTTGTCTACTGTTGCCCCGCACCCTTCGTATACATCCCACCTTTCATGTGTCCAGAGTCAAACCAATGTCTCACAGCCTTTTGTCTCCTGTTTTGTCTTGTTTGTCAGGTCAACCAGCATTTTTGTTCTCAGCTCCTGCTTTTCCAGTCTCTCTTTTTCTCGCCCTCCTGGTTTTGACCCTTGTATGTCCAGACTTTGAGCCCACCTGCCTGACCACTCTGCCTGCCCCTGACCCTGAGCCTGCCTGCCGACCTGTACCTTTGCTCCACCTCTGGATTATTGACCTCTGCCTACCCTGATCCAGAGCTTGCCTGCAGTCCGATACCATTGCCCCACCTCTGGTTTACTGACCCCTGCCTGCCTTGACCTGTCTATTGCCTGCCCCTGTTGGAATATTAAACCATTGTCAATTTGACGTGTCTGCATCTGGGTCTTACCTTGATTTATGATAATATGTCTATATACATTGTTTTAATGATAGTTAAAGTACAAAAGGGAAAATAAATAAACATAAATATAGGTTGTATTTACAATGGTGTTTGTTCTTCACTGGTTGCCCTTTTGTGGCAACAGGTCACAAATCTTGCTGCTGGGATTGCACACTGTGGTATTTCACCCAATAGATATGTGAGTATATCAAAATTTGATTTTTTTTTCGAATTCTTTGTGGGTCTGTGTAATCTGTGGGAAATATGTAGCTCTAATATGGGAATACATTCTGTTTCTCTCATTCTCGCTCCCCTTCCTTCATTCCCTCCCTCTCTCTCTCCCCTTCCTTCATTCCCTCCCTCCCCTCTCTCTCTCTCGCTCCCCTTCCTTCATTCCCTCCCTCCCTCCCTCCCTCTCTCTCTCTCTCTCTCTCTCTCTCTCTCTCTCTCTCTCTCTCTCGCTGCCCTTCCTTCATTCCCTCCCTCCACTCTCTCTCTCTCTCTCTCTCTCTCTCTCTCTCCCCTTCCTTCATTCCCTCCCTCCCCTCTCTCTCTCTCTCGCTCCCCTTCCTTCATTCCCTCCCTCCCCTCTCTCTCTCTCGCTCCCCTTCCTTCATTCCCTCCCTCCCTCCCTCTCTCTCTCTCTCTCTCTCGCTCCCCTTCCTTCATTCCCTCCCTCCCTCCACTCTCTCTCTCTCTCTCTCTCTCTCTCTCTCTCCCCTTCCTTCATTCCCTCCCTCCCCTCTCTCTCTCTCGCTCCCCTTCCTTCATTCCCTCCCTCCCCTCTCTCTCTCTCTCTCCCCTTCCTTCATTCCCTCTCTCCCTCTCTCTCTCTCTCCCCTTCCTTCATTCCCTCCCTCCCCTCTCTCTCTCTCTCGCTCCCCTTCCTTCATTCCCTCCCATCTCTCTCTCGTTCTCTCTCTCTCGCTCCCCTTCCTTCATTCCCTCCCTCCCCCTCTCTCTCTCGCTCCACTTCCTTCATTCCCTCCCATCTCTCTCTCGCTCTCTCTCTCTCTCTCTCTCTCTCTCTCCCCTTCCTTCATTCCCTCCCTCCCTCCCCTCTCTATCTCTCTCCCCTTCCTTCATTCCCTCCCTCCCCCTCTCTCTCTCTCTCTCTCTCTCTCTCTCCCCTTCCTTCATTCCCTCCCTCCCTCTCTCTCTCTGGCTCCCCTTCCTTCATTCCCTCCCATCTCTCTCTCGCTCTCTCTCTCTCCCCTTCCTTCATTCCCTCCCTCCCCTCTCTCTCTCTGGCTCCCCTTCCTTCATTCCCTCCCATCTCTCTCTCGCTCTCTCTCTCTCCCCTTCCTTCATTCCCTCCCTCCTCTCTCTCTCTCTCTCTGCCCTTCCTTCATTCCCTCCCTCCCCTCTCTCTCTCTCTGCCCTTCCTTCAATCCCACCCTTTCTTCCTACTCCCTCTTTCTTGCCCTCCCTCCTGCTTAATTTGTTCGGGTAAATGGGCGGATTAGTGCTACGCTCTGCAAATGTAAATCAGCTGGTGGGGAGATCAAACGCTAAAAGTTGATTTTGCCCTTCGGTCCACAACCTCTCGCTTCGTATCAGAATGTAAAATGTTACAGTTATTCCTTGGTGAACCCTCTGAGAATAAGAAGTAGAGTTTGCCAAAATCACAGAGCTCTGAGGGCCAGCTATAGCAGTGAGCTCTCTCTATCTCAAACTCAAAAGTTACTGGCGACCCCTAAACTAAACTTTATAACTGTACAATAGTTTTAAAATAAATGGCAAGCAGAGTTGTGGAGAAATTCTTCTCGTTTTATACACATTTATCTGTGTCTTAAGGAATGTGTGTCAGAGATCAAGGTGTGATATTTTGCCAAAAAATCATACAATTCTATTCAACAGCTTGGTTTATTTTTCAGCCATGAAACATGAATGAGGAAATATCAGCTGAATGCCAGCAAAATAAGTATTAAAACCCCTCCAGTATGAAACGCTTCATCTTTATAATGCATTAATTATCCATTATGATATAAAACTGACTTAAGTTCACATCAAATCATTCATGAACTCATGAACTGCGGTAGTAGATTTAATGGAATGTGATGCCGGGCATAAGAGTCAAATTGTTTAGGACACAAAGACATGACCTGTAAAATGTGTATAGCATCAATACATTTAAGTAAGGAGAGTCACTAACTGTCAGAACAGATCATCATGAAATATGAAAAAACTATGTGGTCATTGAAGCTGGGTGGTGGTTTGTCTGTTTATCACAATTATAAACACGAATGAGCAATTCAGTTAAAACATAATGCGCTATCAGAGTTTTGATTGAAATGTGTCAGTTAAATGTGTCTTCCGCATTTAACCCAACCCCTCTGAATCAGAGAGGTGTGGGGGGCTTCGGAGCCCAGGGAACAGTGGGTTAACTGACTTTGCTCAGGGCTAGAACACTCTAACCACTAGGCTACCTGCCGCCAGCGACGGTACCCAGATGATATCATCTAGCCACAATAAGTGCATCTAGTGTTTTGGAGAGCAACACATACAGTGCACTCTGTTGGACTAGATCCCTATGAGCCCTGGTCAAAAGTAGTGCACTATGAAGGGAATAGAGTGCCATTTGGAAAGAAACTCACATTTCATACACACAAATAACCTCTACTTGTTCAGTGGTGTGACGTTCAAAATGGTGCCAGCACAGATATGATTTTTTATTATTCTCTCTTATTTTATTATTCTCTATTATTCTTTATTTTTCAAGCCTCCCCCAATTAAAAAGTAGAAGAGGTTGTGCGGGGGGGGGGAAATGGGAGGGAGTGCGTGCACACCTTCCAAAGTCTGCTGCATTTAGACGATTTTCAGATTGACTCTGCATAGCTACTGTCTGCCGAGTTTAATTAAGGAGTTAAGGAGGAGTGTGTCATTCAAAACACCTAGGAAAATAATTTCCTCAGACTAAGATGCTAGAAGATTCTGCAGCAAATTGGCCTTGTACACTCCAATAAAGTCAGAGAGACGAGGACCTAAAGCAGGGCGTGCAGGTGATAAAAATAAATTAAATTGTTTGAAGAAAAAACAGCAAATCAGCTCCAAGTGATTTTAATTTTGGAAATCTATTCCAAAGTATTCCCACACCTAATAGAGAGATATACTGTACATTGATGTGGTTGTGTAAGCAAGGTTTGAAATTATGTTTTAGTCAAATATTATATCTGTTTGGGCTTCTTGTGTAACGTCTCTCGTCAGAATGAGGATCGGACCAAAGCGCAGCTTGGTAAGTGTTCATGATTTTTATTTATCAAAACACTCGAACAAAATAACAAAGTGAAAAAAATGAACAGTTCTGTAAGGCAAATAAACTATACAGAAAACAACTACCCACAAAACACAGGTGGGAAAAAGGCTACTTAAGTATGATTCCCAATCAGAGACGACGATAGATTGAGAACCACACTCGGCCAAAAACAAAGAAATAGAAAACATAGAAATAAAGAAACTAGAATGCCCACCCTAGTCACACCCTGGCCTAACCAAAATCGAAAATAAAAGCCTCTCTATAGCCAGGGCGTGACATCTTGCCTTCAATTTGCAGTCTACAAATGATTTGTAATTATGTTCTGGCCCCTGACAATCCGCTCAAGAACAAAATAGGCCACGGCTGAATCTAGTTGATCTGTGCTATGACAACGTGATAAGACAATTAGCAGGAAGTAATCCTACCTGGTCTTCCTGAGGGGCCGCCCCCAGGTGGTGAGAGTAGGCAACAATGCATCTACCACGCGGGACCCCTCAGGTGTACGTGTTTAGTCTCCTCCAGTACTCCCTGTTCACCCACAGCTGTGTGGCCACGCACAACCCCCAACACCGTTATTAAGTTTGCTGGCGAAATGGTGGTTGGTCCAGTCACTGACGACGATGAACATCCTATAGGGAGGAGGTCAGAGACCTGCCAGTGTGGTGCCAGGACAACAACCTCTGCCTTAATGTCAGAAAGACAATGGAACTGTTCGGGGACTACTGGAAATGGGGGACCGAGCATGCCCCCATCCACACTCTTTGGATATCAGTCTCTTGTCTCGTGTCTTCTTGACAGGGATATTAACTTCGATGTCTTGGCTCAGATTCACTGCATATGGACAAAATATGGCTCATAAAAATGACCCCCTTTGGACATTTCAATAATAAATTACCCTCCCCTCTCGACCTCTCCAGTTGGGCGAAAGGAGAGCTGATGTATGGTGCCCTAGAGGGGGAATACCGGTAGATGGTTCAGTTTATATGCTTTGGGAAACTCCAACAAGAATTAATGAAAAACTGTCTCAAAGTGTCACGTCCTTTGACAACTTTGACAACAGAAAAACACAGCCAGCCATTGTGAGACCCCCTTCATTCCTTATATCCTCCTCCAAGTGGACACACAATAGCCTGGTACAAGAAAGAGATAGATATTGGACATGGACAGGCATCCTGTTCTTAGGGATTGATTGAAATTGACAGAATGGGGTACCCGGAGGAAAATGGGGGAGGGTCACGCTTTTTCAATTATATTCAAGGGTAGGGTTTAGTATCTTTAAATCTAGTGCAGGGGAGGGTCATTCAATTTGTAATTGATTCAAATACAATATTTCAGTGTTTTAGAATTAGTTGCTTTTTAGGCAATATATCGATGTATATACAGTATATCTAAAAATATTTTCTTCAATGACCGCCAATAATTACATTTAGAGGATTGGAATTAATTTCTAAGGAGAATTTTCCGTTAGGTATTCTCAGATATTCTCACAGATCCTAAGGGGCTTCAATATAATTCTAAATGAATGAATGAATAACAATAATTATTGCATTGTTAAAAAAGTAACGATATTTTGGAGATTTCGTTTTCATTTATCCTAGTGAGTGAGAAAAAGGTGATTCTTGAATATGGGGTTAGACAGTGGTTCCTCCTTACACCACGGGACTTAGAGGTACAGTGTTTATTTAAATAGGCAAGTCAGGTGAGAATAAATTCTTACTTACAAGGACAGCTAACTCCTTCCTCCCCAGGGAATAGAACCCCAGTCTCCCACATGCCCTGTCTGCACAATACAGGGATTCTTCAGCTAAATAGCCCAGTACTGTACTGCCGACCATCACGTTGTACAGTGCCATTTTTTCTGTTCCATCCTAACGGAAACCAAGAGGGTTTTTAATTTTTCTTGGAATGGAAACACCATAATATGAATCATATTAATTAAGCAAGTACCAGTCAAAAGCTTGGACACAACAACTCATTCCAGGATTTTTCTTAATCTTTACATTGTAGAATAATATTGAAGACATCACCACTATCAAATAACACATGGAATTAAGAACAAATTCATATTTACAAAGACAGCTTACTCCTTCCTCCCTGTCAGGCAATTGAACCCTGGTCTCCAGCGTTCCTACATTCTGTAGTACAGACATGGCTTGCTCTAACTTATGTAAGGAATTAGGCACTTTTCCATGTTTACTACAGTATGTATTGTAGGCTATGTTTTCTTGCCAGACTGCACAGTAGCCTAATAAACAAATGAAGGTGGCTTATATCTTCAAAATGCTTTAAATTCTTTATTATCCAACTGTAAAGTATATACTGTACAGTACTGTATTTCTTCATCAGCATCTTTATGATTTTATTTATAAATAATGAGAAAAATACTCATTCAAGAATGCAGATGTTGATTTAGTTATGGATCCATAACGAATTACTATGGGAGTAAATATCACTGATTTACAGAAATATTGGAACAAAGTTGTCTAATGAAGGCAAACAATTTAGAATCCTGCAATCCTCTTATGCTGTAGACCGTCATGTTGTACAGCTCCATACTTTCCATTCCTTTTTAACGGAAACACTGAGGGTTTTGTTTTTCTCTGAATGAAAACACCATAATATTAATCTATTAAGCTAAATTTCTAATAATCAATCCCATATACTATGTTATTACAAAAAAAGGTTTAAAATGATCTGGTAATGCCAATATGGAAGACTATCAAATGCTCCTCAAAAGATGCCCTCTGGTTGTCAATCTAGCACTAACTCGCATTAACAGAAAAAATGGCTGACAATTAGATAACGTGCCACAAGGTGTGCTGCAGTATAACGCAATTTTTAAAGGAGGAACCACATTAAGCTATTCACTTTCTGTACAATAGAAGATGTTTAAACCCAGACAGCTTTTGGGAAACACTTGTGACCATCTCACGTTGGGTTGAGCTACGGAAGAAGAGCAGCCAGAAGTTAAAGCGTCGGTAAGGGGCAGAAAGAAATAACTTTTGATTTAACTAGATCAGTGAAGAACAAATTCTTATTTACAATGACAACCCATCAACACTGGGTACTGCCCTATGGGACTCCCAATCATAGCCAGATGTGAGACAGCCTGGATTTGAACCAGGGAGCTTGTGGTGAAATACAGTGCCTTAGACCACTGCACCAATCGGTAGCCCTGCTAAAATACCACGCTCAGATTCCTAATGAGGTCTCAGATTAAATCATTTGTAAACAGGTAGTTTCATTCCAAACAACACACACTGATTTGGCATTCGAGAAAGATGATAAGATGAACACATAGGCCTCTCTCTCTCTGTCCATTCTTTGCCAGTAATTTTGTTCATTTGTGTGATATTAAAAAAGATTCTGCTAATATGTAAAATGACGTACAATTGCATGAAATGTTTATAAAAGGCTCTTTTTTTATTAATAAGATAACAGAATCATGCAGTACTTTTACTATGAAGGCTATATTTCCAACCCTACTCTTGTCCACAGTAGTCTGTGAACCCACAACCTTCTAGCCCGCAGTTCTGTGCTTTAGCAACATTCCTGTGTTACTATGTAATGCTGACAGGACAAAGGACTGTTTCTTAAACGGTATATCTAAGGTTCTGGTCTGTCCAAGAAGTGAGGGTAAACAGGAGGAATGTTCTCTGCTATCCACTGCATGTTTAAATGATTATTTTGGGTATAGGGGATGGTCACTTATTTTTGTCAAGCAGTCAGGGAGGGTTTAGGTAAAATATATTTTGCTAAAGGGAGTGCCATCCATTTTCATTTCAGAGAGGTCCATGTATCCATGTAACCCTTATTATAAATAACGTTCACTCCCTTACACAAACTAAAGAAGCCAGGGAATAAAATGTCTCACTAACCTTTGATCGGCACTGAAATGTTTCAGTAATCACTCATTACACTTCTTGGTATTGAATTCCTGTTACAATGTGCCTGCTTTGCATAGTGAAGGCCAATTAATCTGACTCGGCCGTGGCCCTTTGAGATGCCTTGCTAATGCGATTAATGGGATTGTGAATAGCGCTGAAGGGGAGTGTGTGTGTGTGACCACTGCAGGTTAAGGCTTGTGCAGTCAGAGAGTGGCTTATCTTTTGCACTTCAAACCCGGCTCCAGAGAGGTGTTAGGTTGCTTTGAAAAAGATCCTAAAACAGAGAGGTGTTAGGTTGCTTTGAAGAAGATCCTAAAACAGAGAGGTGTTAGGTTGCTTTGAAGAAGATCCTAAAACAGAGAGGTGTTAGGTTGCTTTGAAGAAGATCCTAAAACAGAGAGGTGTTAGGTTGCTTTGAAGAAGATCCTAAAACAGAGAGGTGCGAAGGGGGCACAGAGATTTTGTGCAGAAATGTGCATGCCTTCGTACCTGCTGAGGAAGGAGAGGCGGTTTAATGTGAAAGATAGACCACGCCTGGCATTATTTAATGGGTTATAATTGTGAAGATTGTGCACTCACTTTTTTTCATGGTCGATCACTTTTTGCTATCTCTATTGTTTCCTTTCTCAAACACTATCTTGAAGATTATTTTGTTAAGGATAGCACCTGCAAACTGAAATACTTTCCTTAAATTATTTTTATGAGGAGTCACTGAACAGTACATTATCCAAACCAATTTTTTTTTAAACCAAACCCTTCAGCAATTGGTATCTAATACCTTAAATCATAGTCCAGCTAAACCATAGACCTCTAAAATGTACCTCTCGTTGGTTTCTGTTTGGCTGCCAACATGGCGATGCAGACTTTCATTCCGATGATGAACCCTGCTCAGTTTGCAGAGAAAGTTGCTATCAGTTAACTTCAGCCCACAGTGTTGGCCCTCAGAGCTGATTTGCGGTTCTAACCGGACCCATAAATCCAGAGACAAAAGCAGACAGCACACAGCTTTCTGAATGGACCAAGCCCACACAGCCAACCAAATGTCCCACACAGCTAACCGAATGGCCCAGCATGGGGATAGGATTACCCTTATCAAGCATCAACTGTTTGCCCGCCCAGACAGAGACTTATTGCTTTGGGACCATGGCCAGCCATGGAGTGGACCTTTCATATTACGGAGAGCTGTAATGAAAAGGCATGCATCACTATCGTTTCAGTTGTTAATGACGAGAGGAAATGAATGGACGGACTGCAGGGGCGTTGAGCAGTACTATCTGTTTGAGAGGTGATGAGTGTGAAAATGTGCACGAACAAGAGTATTAGAAGCTAAACAAAAGCAATCCTTCTCAGTTCATTGCGTTCCTGTGAGTGGAAAAGCAAGCAAATGCCATGGTTTGCAAAACAGCTCGACAGCCATTACTTCGGGAAAAAATGTGTCTGCTGTCTGTTGATGTCTGCTAAAGATTGTGTTATTAGCATGCTGACTGCACATCATAATTGCATCTCAAATGGCACCCTATTCCCTACATAGTGCACTGTTTTTGCCCAGAGCCCTATAGCAGTTCAGCGTGAACTGCTCCTATATTACAATCTCTGCTGAACAAATGTATCATCCCACAATCACCACTTCATCACCACTTCATAAACACTTCAGCTTAGCTCATTCTACTCTTCAGAACTCCCCACAGATAATTCATTTATCCCTTGCTCTACACTGCAATACATATTTTCTAAGCTTACACATTCAACATGACCTTAATTTACCAAAAGCTTTCAGAAACAACCACTTGACTGTAATTCTTAATGTGGAAGTGGCTCTACCTCCAGTTACAGTAAGTGACTACCCAGCCCACATGTAGTTGCTCCACCTCTACTAATGTAGCTTTGTAATTAAAAGGTAGACAAACACATGGCATTAAGGTGGTGTGCATGTGGTGCCTCAGTGTTCCCTCTAAATATCTAAAAGGGGTAAATTACAAGATGCACAGCACTGAGCAGAATCAAATCCACAGTTAGCAGTCTGGCACCATCTGCCTTATTGCAGTCTCCGCACATGCTTTAATGCCATCAATTTCGTGAAGGACCTCGGCGTTACTCTGGACCCTGATCTCTCTTTTGACGAACATATCAAAAATATTTCAAGGACAGCTTTTTTCCATCTTCGTAACATTGAAATAAAATGAGAAACTTCAGTTAGTGCTAAACACGGCTGCTAGAATCTTGACTAGAGCCCCAAATAATTATCATATTACTCCAGTGCAAGCCTCTACACTGGATTCCTGTTAAGGCTGGGGCTGATTTCAAGGTTTTACTGTTCACCTACAAAGCATTACATGGGCTTGCTGCTACCTATCTCTCCGATTTGGTCCTGCCGTGCATTCCTACACGTACACTACGGTCACAAGACGCAGGCCTCTTAGAATTTCTAAGCAAACAGCGGGAAGCAGGGCTTTCTCCTACAGAGCTCAATTTTTATGGAATGGTCTGCCTATCCATGTGAGAGACGCAGACTCGGTCTCGACCTTTAAGTCTTTATTGAGACTCATCTCTTCAGTAGGTCCTATGATTGAGTGTAGTCTGGCCCAGGAGTGTGAAGGTGAACGGAAAGTCACTGGAGCAATGAACCGCCCTTGCTGTCTCTGCCTGGCCGGTTCCCCTCTCTCCACCGGAATTCTCTTCCCCTCTCTCCACCAGAATTCTCTGCCTCTAAACGTATTATGGGGGCTGAGTCACTGGTGCTCTTCCATCCCAAGGAGGGGTGCGTCACCTGAGTGGGTTGAGTCACTAACGTGATCTTCCTGTCCTGGTTTGGAGCCCCCGTCAGGTTCGTGCTGTGGGGGAGATCTTCTTGGGCTATACTCAGCATTGTCTCAGGGAGGTAAGTTGTGTTTTGAAGATATCCCTCTAATGGTGTGGGGGCTGTGCTTTGGCAAAGTGGGTGGGGTTATATCCTGCCTGGTTGGTCCTGTCCGGGGGTATCATCGGGACAGGGCCACAGTGTCTCCCGACCCCTCCTGTCTCAGCCTCCAGTATTTATGCTGTAATAGTTTGTGTCGGGGGGCTAGGGTCAGTTTGTTATGTCTGGAGTATTTCTCCTGTCTCATCCAGTGTCCTGTGTCGTGCTGCTGCTCCAGTTTCAACTCTTCTGCCTGCGGCTATGGAACCCTGACCTGTTCACAGACGTGCTACCTTGTCCCGGACCTGCTGTTTTCGACTCTCTCTACCGCACCTGCTGTCTCTAACTCTGAATGATCGGCTATGAAAAGCCAACTGACATTTACTCCTGAGGTGCTGACCTGTTGCACCCTCTAAAACCACTGTGATTATTGTTATTATTATTTGACCCTGCTTGTCATCTATGAACGTTTGAACATCTTGGCCATGTACAGTTATAATATCAATCCGGCACAGCCAGAAGAGGACTGGCCACCCCTCAGAGCCTGGTTCCTCTCTAGGTTTCTTCCTAGGTTCCTGCCTTTCTGGGGAGTTTGACTGGCAGTCAGACCAACTTCTGAGGGATGGTTTGGTACTGTCGAATGAGAAAGTTTGTCAGGGATGGGTAATGGCCCCCCTTTTGTAGGCCCGTGGATCAATTTCCAAAATCAATAAAAAAAATTGCCACAGGTACAGCCGACTAGCGCTAGCTACACATTTTTGCTCGCAAAGGCTAGGGCCGGCTCTGGATGTGGGCATGTAGACTAGTGGTGCTCGGGTCAGCTGTTTGTTCACCCCCAGCCACCTGCATTTGCTAATAACCCATCAGCAACCCCCAATTATATGTGATAAAGGGACAATCTGAGGCTGGCACCCGACCCTAACCCACTAGCATAGAAAATAAGCTGAAGGCTACAGTCAGAGACTGCGGAATGATTTGTTGACGGGGTCAGGATTTATTTAGCCTGATTTAGATATAATTTTGATAAGCTATTTGTTAGTCAACTTGTCTATAATTACAATCCCAGGACCAAAGTCGGTCCTGGGGCCCCTCCTAGGTGCACGTTTTGGCTTTTGCCCTACCACTACACTCTGGGCTCTCAAGTGGTGCAGCGGTCTAAGGCACTTCATCTCAGTGCTTCAGGCGTCACTACAGACACCCTGGTTTGGTTCCAGGCTGTATCACAACTGGCCGAGTCCCATAGGGCAGCGCACAATTGGCCCAGCGTCGCCCGGGTAGTCCGTCGTTGTAAATAAGAACTTGTTCTTGCCTAGTTAAATAAAGGTTCAATTTTTTTTTTTTTTATACACAGCTGATTCAAATAATCAAAGCATGATGATGAGTTGGTTATTTGAATCAGCTGTGTAGTGCTAGGGTAAAAAACTAAACGTGCACCCATCGGTGGCCCCAGGACCGACTTTGGGAAACCCTGTTCCAGGGCGACATTTTCTCCGTCATCTCTGTAGGGACCGGGGAGAAAATGCAAAAACAAAAAAAAATGTTTTTTGTGAAAATGTCCAAATGACATCAGTTTGACCCGGTTGTAAGGAAATAGAAAGCTGTGAAAATGTCCAAATGACATCAGTTTGACCCGGTTGTAAGGAAATAGAACGCTGTGAAAACGACCCAACGTGTTTCTAAGCTTTCAGTTGGGCTTGGGTGCATATTTTATGTGGTTGAAATACTATCAGTTGGGCTTGGGTGCATATTTTATGTGGTTGAAATACTATCAGTTGGGCTTGGGTGCATATTTTATGTGGTTGAAATACTATCAGTTGGGCTTGGGTGCATATTTTATGTGGTTGAAATACTATCAGTTGGGCTTGGGTGCATATTTTATGTGGTTGAAATACTATCAGTTGGGCTTGGGTGCATATTTTATGTGGTTGAAATACTATCAGTTGGGCTTGGGTGCATATTTTATGTGGTTGAAATACTATCAGTTGGGCTTGGGTGCATATTTTATGTGGTTGAAATACTATCAGTTGGACTTGGGTGCATATTTTATGTGGTTGAAATACTATCAGCTTTTATGATGTTGATAAAACCATCTCTACAGAAGGTATTTAACTGCTCATTCGCATTCTCTCAAGATGCTGAAAGAAATAAATCATATTTCTGCACTCAAAATTAAGCCTACATTTGGTGTATCATTTTACTGCAAGAAATACTTAATTCTGCAGAAGTTAATATTAAGGCTATGTGAGAGGTTATAGACCTACTCAGTGTCCAGATTTCAGTTTCCATTTAACCCATCTGAACAGTAGGATACAGTTCCCTTGACATGTCGTAGGCCTATTTGAAGTCCCTGTCATGTGACTGTTGAATTTGACTAGCACCTCGCAATCATCACACAACATAGCTATCATCCTCTTTTACGACTTCACCAAATCTTTCCCAAACATTTATTTTATGGCCCTCCCTTCATTATATTTTTAACTCTCCAATTTGCAGCTTTTCTGTTATTGAATTAAACTCTCACATGGTCCTTTTTGCCTCCGTGGATCGACATTAACATTTTCTATCGGTTCCCAAAAGCATTTAATGATTGGCGAGAATACAGTTAAGGCCATATAGCCATATAGCCTAAAATAATGGAGAAAAAAAACCTGATTTAGCCTAGAAATTGCACAAGAATTACACATTTATGGATTGTTTAAGGTATTGTTTCCTCTTTATTCAACCTGCCCGCTACCCACTCGCCCTTCATTCACACAATAATTCATTACCCTAAACCCGCTCGCAGATATAATGGCGAGGACTGCGGGTTATGAGTCAGCACGTGCATCATTAAGGCAGACCTGCCAACCACTGCAGTCCCTCATGATGAGTTCAGATTTTTTGTGGACCCCACCGCCATCAAAGTAGCCCATTCGGGTATTTAAAATAGCACAGTTGTGTTATAAACCTATTAGACATGCATGAAATTCCCAGCAAACACTATCTTAAATAAGTTACCATTATAGCAAACAATACTCACAGTTGAATGGACGCACATATGACTCAACTTGACTAGGCCATTTCTACTCCCGTCTACCATTTTCTCTCTCTATTTTGGAAACGCCCAAAGGGAGGGCACCAGGAAGGTGACTGGACAACGTACAGAAGCAACAATTGGCTGGCAGCCTTGTCGATAAATACCCTTAAAGGCAAATACGTACTGTAGCTTTGTGCAAGATCCAACCAAATTCACATAGAAATGTTAGTTCTACATCTGTCATTCTCATTGAAAGCAAGTCTGATAAATTGTAGATCCATTCAATACTGACTGTTACTTTTGATTTTGACACCCCCCCTTTGTTCAGGGACACATTATTCCATATCTGTTAGTCATATGTCTGTGGAACTTGTTCAGTTTATGTCTCTGTTGTTGAATGTTGTTATGTTCATACAAATATTTACACATTTACACATTTACAAATAAACACAGTTGACAGTAAGAGGACTTTTTTGTTGTTGCTGAGTTTACAATAATAATTGTGCTCTATACTCTATAAATACCTCCCCCACAAAAACCCACTGGGTTAGTGAGTTAGCATTGGGTAGCTACCGAGAGATTTTGGACTTCTGTTAACGTTATGAAGGAAGTACCTAGCTGTATTTCAAACACAAATTCAACCACAAAGATCAGGGAGGTTTCCCAATGCCTTGCAAAGAAGGGCACCTATTGGTAGATGGATAAAAAAAAGCTAACATGTAATATCCCTTTGAGCTTTCTGAAGCTATCATTAAAGTTAAGTTATTAAGTATTAAAACAGTTACAGAGTTTAATGGCTGTGACAGGACAAAACAGAGAATGGCTCAGTAGTTAGTATTGTTGTTACTCCACAACAATTCACTGTTTGTTCATTGTTGTGGGGGACTCCTGTGAAGTCCAGGCCCTGAATACTGAGAAGGCATTTCTCTCATCAGAGGCAGCATGCCGCCAGTCTCAATCACGTCTCTGATCAGAGACAACATACAGCCGGTCTCAATCACGTCCCCTGAGACATGGGGCTGCACTTTATTCATTGATGCCGCCCACTGAGCTAAAGGGTTTCAAATGGGTAGAATTACAGGATCAATACTCTGATTAGCAAAAGCCTTGTAGCTATTGTGTGTTGTTGGCAATTCATCGCATCAATGCCAAGCCCAGGGGACGGTGCACGTGTTGGGCTAAGGAGACAAGGGACTCAGGGGAGCTTTGCACGCAGCACCATTAGATACTATATAAATCAAATCAAACTGTATTTGTCACATGCTTCATAAACAACAGGTGTAGACTAACAGTGAAATGCTTACTTACCGGTCCTTTTTCAACAATGCAGAGGAAAAGATAACATAAAAAAATTTAATAATCATATACAAATAGTGACACAAGGAATACATACAATAACAAGTAAAAAAATAACTGCATATGGATATATACAGGGAGTACTGAGTCGATGTGCATGAGGTAATTAAGGTAGCTATATACATGTCGGAAGGGCTAAAGTGACTAGGCAACAGGATAGATAATAAACAGTAGCAGCAGTGGATAGCCATTTAGCAGTCTTGTTAAGAAGTCTTAAGGCTTGGGGGTAGAAGCTGTTTATGGTCCTGTTGGTTCCAGACTTAGTGCATCGGTACCGCTTGCTGTGCGGTAGCAGAGAGAACAGTCTATGGCTTGGTTGGCTGGAGTCTTTGACAATTGTTGTGGCCTTCCTCTGACACCGCCTGGTATAGAGGTCCTGGATGGCAGGGAGCTCAGCCCCAGTGATGTACTGGGCAGTACTCACCACCCTCTGTAGTGCCTTGTGATCGGGCACCTTGCAGTTGCCGTACCAAGAGGTGATTCAGCCAGTCAAGATGCTCTCGATGGTGCAGCTGTATAACTTTTTGAGGATCACAGTGTGTGTGTGGCAGTGACACACTGTGTAAGCCTTGAAAGGTTTTCTGCAATACAGCATAGGATGAAATACTATATATGAGCTTGGGATTGAATTTGACCTTGACTATGCTACTTCCAAGGCAGTGTTACACTCAATGCCAATTTACAGTATTTTGAGGATCTTGACACACATAGCAACACCCTTACGTCTCATTTGATCTTATCTTATAAAATCTGATGATGATCATTAGTAAAGCCTTAAGAGATGCCATTGGTATATGAAATATTGGTGTATTGGTATTGGTCATAGGAAGGGACAAAGATGGCATTTTTCCACAAGGAATCAATTAATCTGTTGACATAGCTTATGATAGTTTTATTGCACAGCTAAGCATAGACCCAAATTAGGAAAAAAATGTATTACCCTTCGGAAATACTTGTTATTATTACGAAAATAATTTGTTTTATTTAAAGTTTGTATAGCAATTATCTGGAGACTTTGGAACAATGCAAAACTGGACTTAAATGGTATGAAAGATTTATTAGAAGAAAATATAGAAATTCTAATAAAATCACATAAAATTGGACAATATGTCCAACCGGCACAGCCAGAAGAGGTCTAGCCACCCATCAGAGCCTGGTTAATCTTTAGGTTTCTTCCTAGGTTCCTGGCTTTCTAGGGAGTTTTTCCTAGCCACTGTGCTTCAACATCTGCATTGCTTGCTGTTTGAGGTTATAGGCACTTTGTGTAACGACGTTCGTCTGTAGGAGGAGAAGCGGACCAAAAAGCAGCGTGGTGGTTACTCATGTTCTTTAATGGAAAATGAACGATACATGAAATAACTTATCTACAAAACAACAAACGGAACGTGAAAAAACCTATACAGCCTATCCTGTGACAACAAACACAGTGACAGGAACAATCACCCACAAACACACAGTGAAACCCAGGCTACCTAAGTATGATTCTCAATCAGAGACAACTAATGACACCTGCCTCTGATTGAGAACCATACTAGGCCGAAAACATAGAAATGCCCCAAAACATAGAAAAACAAACGTAGACTGCCCACCCAACTCACGCCCTGACCATACTAAATAAATACAAAACAACGGAAATAGAGGTCAGAACGTGACAGTACCCCCCCCCCCCCCCCCCCCAAAGGTGCGGACTCCGGCCGCAAAACCTTGACCTATAGGGGAGGGTCTGGGTGGGCGTCTGTCCGCGGTGGCGGCTCTGGCGCGGGACGCGGACTCCACTTCATCATTGTCTTAGTCCGCCTTATTGTCCGCCTCCGTGGTTTTCTCACCATGGCCACCCCTCTCAATGACCCCACTGGACAGAGGGGCTGCTTGGGACAGAGGGGCAGCTCGGGACAGAGGTGAAGCAGCTGCTCGGGACAGAGGGGCAGCTGCTCGGGACAGAGGGGCAGCTGCTCGGGCGGCCCCTGGCTGACTGGCGGCACTGGCGGCCCCTGGCTTACTGGCGGCCCCTGGCTGACTGGCGGCACTGACGGCCCCTGGCTTACTGGCGGCCCCTGGCTGACTGGCGGCACTGGCGGCCCCTGGCTTACTGGCGGCCCCTGGCTGACTGGCGGCACTGGCGGCCCCTGGCTGACTGGCGGCCCCTGGCTGACTGGCGGCCCCTGGCTGACTGGCGGCACTGGCGGCCCCTGGCAGACGGGCGGCACTGGCGGCTCCTGGCAGACGGGCGGCACTGGCGGCTCCTGGCAGACGGGCGGCACTGGCGGCTCCTGGCAGACGGGCGGCACTGGCGGCGCTGGGTAGACGGGCGGCACTGGCGGCGCTGGGCAGACGGGCGGCACTGGCGGCGCTGGGCAGACGGACGGCACTGGCGGCGCTGGGCAGACGGACGGCACTGGCGGCGCTGGGCAGACGGGAGGCTCAGATGGCACTGGGCAGACGGGAAGCTCAGATGGCGCTGGGCAGACGGGAAGCTCAGATGGCGCTGGGCAGACGGGAAGCTCAGATGGCGCTGGGCAGACGGGAAGCTCCGGCAACGCTGGACTGAGTAGCTCTCGTAGCGCCGAACAGGCGGGAGACTCCGACAGCGCTGGAGAGGAGGAAGGCTCCGGCAACGCCGGAGAGGCGGGAGGCTCCGGCAGCGGCGCCGGACAGGCGGGAGGCTCCGGCAGCGCTGGAGAGGAGGAAGCCCCTGTAAGGATGGGCCGGAGAGACAGCCTGGTACGGGGGGCTGCCACCGGAGGGCTGGTGCGTGGAGGTGGTGACGGATAGACCGGGCCGTGCAGGCGCACTGGAGCTCTTGAGCACCGAGCCTGCCCAACCTTACCCGGTTGAATGGTCCCGGTCGCCCTGCCAGTGCGGCGAGGTGGAATAGCCCGCACTGGGCTATGCAGGCGAACCGGGGACACCGTGCGCAAGGCTGGTGCCATGTAAGCCGGCCCAAGGAGACGCACTGGAGACCAGATGCGTAGAGCCGGCTTCATGGCACTTGGCTCGATGCCCACTCTAGCCCGGCCAATACGCGGAGCTGGAATGTACCGCACCGGGCTGTGCACCCGCACTGGGGACACCATGCGCTCCACCGCATAACACGGTGCCTGCCCGGTCTCTCTAGCCCCCCGGTAACCACAGGAAGTTGGCTCAGGTCTCCTACCTGGCGTAGCCATACTCCCTGTTAGCCCCCCCCCCCCAAGAAATTTTTGGGGCTGACTCTCGGGCTTCCATCCGCTCTGGCGTGCTAGTTCCTCATAATGCCGCCTCTCTGCTTTTGCTGCCTCCAGCTCGGCCTTGGGGCGGCAATATTCTCCTGGCTCTGCCCAGGGTCCTTTCCCGTCTAGAATCTCCTCCCAAGTCCATCTCTCCAAGTAGTGCAGCCTCTCCCACTGCTGATTTTGCTGCTTCTGCTGTTGCTCCTCCTGATGCTGCTTATGCTGCTGCTGCTGTTGCTCCTCCTGCTGCTGCTGTTGCTCCTCCTGCTGCTGCTTTTGCTGCTGCTGCTGTTGCTCCTGCTGCACCTGTCGCTTCTCCCACTGCTGCTTTTGCTGCTGCTGCTGTTGCTCCTGCTGCACCTGTCGCTTCTCCCACTGCTGCTTTTGCTGCTGCTGCTGTTGCTCCTCCTGATGCTGCTTTTGCTGCTGTTGCTGTTGCTCCTGCTGCACCAGTCGCTTCTCCTGCTGCTGCTGTTGCTGTTGCTCCTCCTGATGCTGCTTTTGCTGCTGCTGCTGTTGCTCCTCCTGATGCTGCTTTTGCTGCTGCTGCTGTTGCTCCTGCTGCACCAGTCGCTTCTCCTGCTGCTGCTGTTGCTGTTGCTCCTGCTGCACCAGTCGCTTCTCCTGCTGCTGCTGCTGCTGTTGCTCCTGCTGCACCAGTCGCTTCTCCTGCTGCTGCTGTTGCTCCTGCTGCACCAGTCGCTTCTCCTGCTGCTGCTGTTGCTCCAGCTGTACCAGTCGCTTCTCCTGCTGCTGCTGTTGCTCCTGCTGTACCAGTCGCTTCTCCTGCTGCTGCTGTTGCTGCTGCCTCTGTTTACCACGCCGCTTGGTCCTTGGTTGGTGGGTGATTCTGTAACGACGTTCGTCTGTAGGAGGAGAAGCGGACCAAAAAGCAGCGTGGTGGTTACTCATGTTCTTTAATGGAAAATGAACGATACATGAAATAACTTATCTACAAAACAACAAACGGAACGTGAAAAAACCTATACAGCCTATCCTGTGACAACAAACACAGTGACAGGAACAATCACCCACAAACACACAGTGAAACCCAGGCTACCTAAGTATGATTCTCAATCAGAGACAACTAATGACACCTGCCTCTGATTGAGAACCATACTAGGCCGAAAACATAGAAATGCCCCAAAACATAGAAAAACAAACGTAGACTGCCCACCCAACTCACGCCCTGACCATACTAAATAAATACAAAACAACGGAAATAGAGGTCAGAACGTGACACTTTGTGACATCTGCTGATGTAAAAAGGGCTTTATAAATACATTTGATTGACTGATTGATTGATCAAAAGCATTGACATGTGATAGAAAATACTGTGACCAAACAAAATGCTATAATTCTGCTTAAAATGTTGCTTTTGAAAGGATAAAATCTTTTGTGGGTTTTCTATGTACAGAGAAGATCTAACTCCCTTTTAGTAATATTTGGTTGTCCTTTTGAGTTTAACTTGGAGAGAGAACATCCTATCGTACTTTGTCACCATAAAATGAGGCGTCGTTAATGGCAGTGTTCTGACCTAATTTTCTGAGGCTGGTAACTCCAAAGAACTTATCCTCTGCAGCAGAGGTAACGCTGGCTCTTCCTTTCCTGTGGCAGTCTTCATGAGAGCTAGGTTCATCATAGCGGTTGATGGACTTTTGCGAATGTGCTTGAAAAAACGTTAAAAGTTCTTGAAATTTTCCGGACTGACTGACCTTTATGTCTTAAACTAATGATGGACTGTCATTTCTCTTTGCTTATATGAGCAGTTCTTGACATAATACCGACTTGGCCTTTTATCAGATAGGGATATCTTCTGTATACCACCCCTACCTTGTTACAACACAACTGATTGGCTCAAACGCATTAAGAAGGAAAGAAATTCCACAAATTCACTTTTAACAAGGCACACCTGTTAATTGAAATACATTCCAGGTGCCAAGAGTGTGCAAATCTGTCATCAAAGCAAAGGGTGCATACTTTGAAGAATCTCAAATATAAAATATATTTTGATTTGTTTAACACTTTTTTGGTTACTACATGATTCCATATGTGTAATTTCATATTATTTTATATGTAATTTCATGTCTTTACTATTATTCCACAATGTAGAAAATAGTCAAAATAAAGAAAAACCCTTGAATGAGTAGGTGTGTCTGAACTTTTGACTGGTACTGTATTAATTTTTGTTATTTTTCTGTGTAGAGGGAACATCAACATTTCTCCTGACCTATTTGGTGGTCCATATCTGCAGAATTTGGAAGGGAAACAATCTCTCTAACTTAAGTGTGATGCATTCATGCAACACTTACAAAACTATGTCTAGCTCTGGCTCAGAATGTTTGTTTCTTGATTTTCTATATAATAAGTACATCTAAGAGAAGACCGGAAAAAATACTTCAAGTCATGTACTTGTATGGATGGCTTACCACATACGCTTGTGTAGGGGACCAGTGAGGTCTCAGAGGAACGGACAGGTTTCAGAGGCTACTGATGCCATACAATTAAACATACCAAAACATAACATAAACTCCTAACAGATATATCTGGAGATTCACTATGTAGTGTTTGCTTGGGACCTGTACATGATGCAATTTAGGACGTGTTGCATTTTTGCAACCGTAGGTCTCACAGAGTTAAGGACAGATTTACAAGTTAATTCCCTGATTACGGCTGAAATTGAGACATTTGTATATTGGGTGCCAAACGGATCAGCATTTTAAATCACTTGCATCTCATTTTTGTGATGTTTTCTTTGTCATAATTGATGTCATTATGTGTGGCCTATTTCTGCAAGCTTCTGTCGAAATGGCCTTTGCTAAGAGATGTCACTGCTGTCATTATAGGCAATTTGTGCATTGTGGGTAATTTCAGTTCACAATTTCCTATGTTCAGCCATGGCTCATCTGCCTGCAGTTATGGCACTTTGTACCTTCACATGCTGCTAAGAATAGGATCATTAGAGACTGGCATAGACAAATGCGAGAATTCCTTTGGCACAAATGTCGCTAAGTAAAATTTGGTCCCCCTTTAAATGACGTTCAGCTTATGAAGGCTTTATGAAGGTAACAACAAATGCCTTCATAAGCACTACATCTGGAGAAAAATAATACCTATGTAAGAATGCACTTCATTGACTACAGTTCAGCATTCAACACAATAGTTACCTCCAAGCTCATCATCAAGCTGGAGGCCCTGGGTCTCAACCCCTCCCTCTGCAACTGGCTTTCTGACAGGCCGCCCCCAGGTGGTGAAGGTAGGAAACAACATCTCCACTTCACTGACCCTCAACACTGGGGCCCCTCAAGGGTGTGTGCTCAGCCCTCTCCTGTACTCCATGTTCACCCACGACTGTGTGGCCATGCACGCCTCCAGCTCAATCATCAAGTTTGCAGATGACACTACAGTGGAAGGCTTGATTACCAACAACGACGAGACAGCCTACAGGGAGGAGGTGAGGGCACTCGGATTGTGGTGTCAGGAAAACAACCTCTCATTCAACATCAACAAAACAAAGGAGATGATCGTGGACTTCAGGAAACAGCAGAGGGAGCACCACCCTTTCCACATCAAAAGGACAGCAGTGGAGAAGGTGGAAAGTTATAAATTCCTGGGCGTACACATCACAGACAAACTGAAATTGTCCACCCACACAGACAGCGTGGTGAAGAAGTGCTGTGAAGGTCCATCAACTAATTTAAATACCTCTCTCAAATACCTCTCTCACCCTAAAGTGAACTTTGGATCATGAGAGAACCTTCTTAAATCAGCAGAATGTTAATAACCTATATATTGACACTTTATGTAGTGACCTGTAATACTTAGTTTGAAGTGAGAGACCTTCGGTCATTCATAACACATCCATAAAGACTCTATATCGCATGACGCTGTACTAAATTCATAGTCAGAGCCCTTTGGTAATATAAGTCAGACCCCTTTGCCCTAGTAGGAAGTGTGCTGTGTGCAGCTCACTTTGCTCTAACATAAATAACATGAGCATGTCTACTTCTGATAAGCTTCCCAGTAGAAGCAATGGAAACAATAAAGCATCCCAGAAAAGTGCCAAAAATAGCCCACATTAACATACAGTAGCTTAAGAAACAAGGTTAATTAAATCAATAATTTGCTAGTAACAGATGCCATTCATATTTTGACATTCTCTGAAACTCACATAGATAATACCTTTGATGATACAGTGATAGCAATACATGGCTATGATATCTACAGAAAATACAGAAAATACAGAAACTCCAATGGTGGAAGCATCGCTGTTTATATTCAGAATCACATTCCTGTAAAGCTTAGGGATGAGTAGCTCCAATAGACCAGCAAATGCTAACAGTCAGTATCTGGATAACATGTGTGAAATGCCTGATAATGTATGTGATATCAACAGAGAGATATATTTTGTGGGTGATTTGAATATTGACTGGCTTTCATCAAGCTGCCCACTCAAGAAAAAGCTTCAAACTGTAACCAGTGCCTCCATCCTGGTTCAGGTTATCAGTCAAGGAGTAACTAGACGCTGCACTTGATACATTTATGAAATTGCTTATTCCAGTTACTAATACGCATGTACCCATTAAGAAAATGACTGTAAAAAAGGTTAAATTCCTGTGGATTGATGAGGAATTTAAAATGGTATGGTTGAGAGGGATGAGGCAAAGGTAATGGCAAATAAGTCTGGCTCCACAACCAATTTGGTAAACATACTGCAAATTGAGAAATAATTTGACTGGACTGAAATAAAAGAAGAAGAAACTATACTATGAAACAAAGATAAATGATATAAAGAATGATAGTAAAAATCTTTGGAGCACATTAAATGACATTTTGGGCAAAAAGTCCAATTCAGCTCCATCATTCATTGAATCAGATGGCTCATTCATCACAAAACCCACTATAATATTGACAATTACTTTAATTATTTTTTTCATTGGCAAGATTAGGAAATTTAGGCATGACATGCCAGCAACAAATGCTGACACATCCAAGTATAACAGATCAAATTATGAAAGACAAGTATTGTAATTTTGAATTTCATAAAGGGAGTGTGGAAGAGGTTAATTTTTTGTTGTTGTTGTCTATCAACAATGACAAGCCACCGGGGTCTGACAACTTGGATGGACAATTACTGAGGATAATAGCAGACAATATTGCCAGTCCTATTTGCCATATCTTCAATCTAAGCCTACTAGAAAGTGTGTGCCCTCAGGCCTGGAGGGAAGCAAAAGTAATTCCGCTACCCAAGAATAGTAAAGCCCCCTTTACTGGCTCAAATAGCCGCCCAATCAGCCTGTTACCAACCCTTAGTAAACTTTTGGAAAAAATTGTGTTTGATCAGATACAATGCTATGTTACTGTACAAAAAAATGTACAACAGACTTTCAGCATGCTTATTGGGGATGGACATTCAACAAGCACGACACTTACACAAATGACTGATGATAGACTCAGAGAAATGTATGATAAAACGATTGCGGAAGCTGTTATGTTTGACTTTAGTGTGGCTTTTGACATGATTTATCATAGTCTGCTGACCGAAAAATGTATGTGATATGGAGTTAACACCCCCTGCTATATTGTGGAGAAAAGTTACCTGTCTAACAGAACACAGAGCGTGTTCTTTAATGGAAGCCTCTCCAACATAATACAGGTAGAATCAGGAATTCCCCAGGGTAGCTGTCGAGGCCCCTTATTTTTCTCAATCTTTATTAATGACATGGCACTGGCTTTGAGTAAGTCCAGTGTGTCCATTTATACAGATGGCTCAACACTATACACGTCAGCTACTACAGCGAGTGAATTCACTGCAACACTTAACAAAGAGTTGCAGTTAGTTTCAGAATGGGTGGTAAGGAATAAACTAAACCCTAAACCTCAATTAAATCATGTAATAAATAACGTAGAAATTGAGCAAGATGAGGTGACTAAACTGCTGGGAATAACCCTGGGTTCAAAACTGTCATGGTCAAAACATGTTGATTCAACAGTTGCTAAGATGGGCAGAAGTCTGTTCACAATAAAGCGCAGTGCTGCCTTCTTAACAACACTATCAACAAGGCAGGTCCTACAGGCCCTAGTTTTTTTCACACCTGGACTACTGTTCAGTCATGTGGTCAGGTGCCACAAAGAGGGACTTAGGAAAATTACATTTGGCTCAGTACAGGGCAGCACGGCTGGCACTTAAATGTACATAGGGAGCTAACATTAATGATATGCATATCAGTTTCTCATGGCTCAAAGTATTTGTTTTTGTAAGAAGTGTTGACATGCTGAATTCACAGAGGTGTCTGTTTAAACTACTAGCACACAGCTTGGATACCTATGCATACCCCACAAGACATGCTACCAAAGGTCTCTTCACAATCCCCAAGTTAAAATCAGACTATGGGACTACATGGAACTCTATTCCACATCAGGCAACTGATACAAGCAAAAAAAAACAGATAAATACACCATATGGAACAGAGCGGACTGTGAAGAGACACACAAACAGGCATAGACACACATGATTAGACACGCACTCTACACACACATACACATGGATTTTATATTGTAGATTTGTGGTAGTAGAGTAGTGGCCTGAGGGCACACACTTAATGTGTTGTGAAAAGTGTTATGAAAGGTAATGTCAAGTAATATTTTAAATTGTATACAATTGCCTTAATGCTGCTGGATCCCAGGAAGAGTAGCTGCTGCCTTGGCATAATAAATACAAATACATTTGAGTAATTTAGCAAACGCTCTTATCCGGAATAACTTAAAGTAATGAGTTCATACATTTTCTCGTGTTTGTCCCCCGTGGGAATCAAACCCACAACCCTGGCATTGTAAGCACCATCCTCTACCAACTGAGCCACACAGGACAAATACAAAAACAAAAGCATAATAAATGCCTTGTATCATATGACGCTATACTTACTATAAAGTCAGACACCTTTGGTCATTCGTAACACATACATAAAGGCTTAATGCAAATGTATTAACACTTAGGGAATTATCACTAACAGCTAAAACGAACTTAAACCATACATTTCCATTTATTTGTACATTTTTAAAACAATACATATACATTAAGTTTCAAAAAGTCCAGCAATGCAATTACATTGTACATTATACAGGGCTGTGAACAATATAGCTTGTCCCTGAGCTGGCGGACAAATGGTTCTTGCCTCTCTTCCTGCTGGAGGTACTGCATGTTGGTTCCAACCTTAAAGGTAACAACATAGAAGTTAGCAGGTCTGTTAGGAAATGTCTTTGTCCCTGTCAGGGATTTCCTCCTCTTCGTCTGAAGAAGAGAGGCGAGAAGGATCGGAGGACCAAAATGCAGCATGGTAAGTGTCCATGGTTTTTAATAGGAAAACTCAAACATGAACACAACTACAAAACAAGAAACGTGAAAACCCCAAAACAGTCCTGTGTGCCACAAACACTGACACAGGAGACAACCACCCACAAAATACCCAAAGAAGATGGCTGCCTAAATATGGTTCCCAATCAGAGACAACGATAAACACCTGCCTCTGATTGAGAACCACTCCAGGCAACCATAGACTTACCTAGAATACTACACTGAACACAACCCCATAAATCTAATAGACCCCTAGACAAGACGAAACACAATAAATCACCCATGTCACCTAACCAAAAAAATAAAGAAAGCAAAGATAACTAAGGCCAGGGCGTGACAGTCCCACCATCTGGATAAGGGTATTTCTGTGCTGCGCTAGAAACTCTAAATGGGAAGATGGGAAACTCCATTCAATTAGTTTTATTATATTCCTCTTGCATTTATAAATCTCATGATGTGACTATGAGACATGGCTGTATCTAGGAGGATTTGCATTTAGCTGAGCCTGCAAGCTAGCAAAATTTAGTCTAGCTAGCAATTGTTGTGAAGTCACCAAAATTACTTGAAATAATGATTAAGGTAACTTCAGTATGTAATTTAGCTCAACACTTTACTACAAACTAATTTAAATTACAATAAATAAATAACTTAATTGTTTTTTGCTGTCGGGTGGCAGCACAAGTGGGGCATTTGATTTGTGAACTCATCACATGATCCGCTTCTCGTCAGCAACACTGAAAAAGTACTTCCAGGTCACGGAATTTTTCAAAATATTCTAAATAAAAGGCCCCCACGTAATAGTAGGAAAGTGTCAATAACCATTCATGATATATGAAAAATAATATATAATTTTGGTTTTAAAACATGTTCCATGGTCAAAAAAATGCCCCCAATGCAAATCACTGCATATGGAATACATATGGGCTTAGAGCAAGAACTATTCTGGGTGCCGCAGTATTGTAGGGAATACTCAGTAGGGTCTGTAGAATGTACAGTACCAGTCAAAAATTTGGACACATCTACTCATTCAAGGGTTTTTCTTTATTTGTACTATTTTCTACATTGTAGAATAATAGTGAAGACATCAAAACTATGAAATAACACATGGAATCATGTAGTAACTAAAAATGTGTTAAACAAATCAAAAACATTTTATATTTGAGATTCTTCACAGCAGCCACCCTTTGCCTTGATGACAGCTTTCACACTCTTGGCATTCTTTCAATCAACTTCATGAGGTAGTCACCTGGAATGCATTTCAATTAACAGGTGTGCCTTGTTAAAAGTTAATTTGTGGAATTTCTTTCCTTCTTAATGCGTTTGAGCCAATCAGTTGTGTTGTGACAAGGTTGTGGGGTGGTATACAGAAGTTAGCCCTATTTGGTAAAAGACCAAGTCCATATTATGGCAAGAACTGCTCAAATAAGCAAAGAGAAACGACTTTAAGACATGAAGGTCAGTCAATCCGGAGAATTTCAGTAACTTTGAACGTTTCTTCAAGCGCAGTCACCAAAACCGTCAAGCACTATGATGAAACTGGCTCTCATGAAGACCACCACAGGAAAGGAAGACCCAGAGTTACCTCTGCTGAAGGGAATAAGTTCATTAGAGTTTCCAGCCTCTGACATCGTCAATTATCTGCACCTCACATTGCACCTCACAGAGTTCAAGTAACAGACACATCTCAACATCAACTGTTCAGAGGCGACTGTGTGAATCAGGCCTTCATTGTCAAATTGCGGCAAAGAAACCACTTCTAAAGGACACCAATAAGAAGAGACTTGCTTGGGCCAAGAAACATGAGCAATGGACATTAGACCGGTGGAAATCTGTCCTTTGGTCTGATGAGTCCAAATTTGAGATTTTTGGTTCCAACCGCCATGTCTTTGTGAGACGTAAAGTAGGTGAGCGGATGATCTCCGCATGTGTAGTTCCCACCATGAAGCATGGAGGAGGAGGTGTGATGGTGCTTTGCTGGTGACACTGTCAGTGATTTATTTATAATTCAAGGCTCACTTAACCAGCATGGCTACCACAGCATTCTGCAGTGATACACCATCCCATCTGGTTTTGGTTTAGTGGGACTATCATTTGTTTTTCAACAGGACAATGACCCAACACACCTCCAGGCTGAGTAAGGGCTATTTGACCAAGAAGGAGAGTGATTGAGCACTGCATCAGATGACATGGTCTCCACAATCACCCGACCTCAACTCAATTGAGATGGTTTGGGATGAGTTGGACCGCAGAGTGAAGGAAAAGCAGCCAGCAAGTGCCCAGAATATGTGGGAACTCCTTCAAGACTGTTGGAAAAGCATTCCAGGTGAAGCAGTTTGAGAGAATGCCAAGAGTGAGCAAAGCTGTCATCAAGGCAAACGGTGGCTACTTTGATGAATCTCAAATCTCAAGTATATTTTGATTTGTTTAACACTTTTTTGGTCACTACGTGATTCCATATGTGTCATTTCATAGTTTTGATGTCTTATTTGGCATAATGGGTTATGTCACATTTGACATTGGTGGTTATGTCACACAGTTATGCCACATTTATGAACCCTTTATAAAGCAAGACATATGGTTATAGATGATTTGTAACACATTTATGTAATGTCTATGAAGGCTTAATGAAGGCTTAATCATTTAACGCAGGACCTAAAATGGTCCTCCACCATAAAATTATTATTATTATTATTATTGTGAGTTGATTTCAATTCAAAGTACAATTTCAGATCAACTTCAGCCACTTGAAAAGTCCCTTCACTTAGAAAAGCTGGTGTGTGTGAGAGCAAAATCACTTGACCTTGCCACCTCTGAGAATTCAGTGCAGAACTGAGTGTCAAATAAATGCCTGGTTCTACATTTTGGCACCAAACTCTGCCAAAAAAAATTACAGCAAAAAAATAAAACACAAGTTCATCACATTACATTGAAACATTTTACAGAGGTCCTCCTCTAGTTTACGAAATGGGGCCTGACCAATACACATTTAGGAGGGGGCTCAACCCATTTAAAGTGGTACGACCCCGCTATCCCAGCCAAGCAGCACTCCTCCTGCTCTGTAGTATAGATCAGTTCAGTTCTTCCTCGCTCTGACTGGCTGCTGAAATTCATTACTGCGTTCCATTACAGGGCCAAGCAGTTTGGACCTAGGATGAGAGGGACAATCAATACAGTCAGTATCTGCCCCTTCTAATCTCTGTTGCCTGTGTCAGGCCTGCTATCTGTAATAGATCTCAGGGATTAGGATGAATTCTTAAGACACTGTCCTGCCACTCGAGAGCCAGCTGAGTGTGCCGAGGGTGCCGGTGCAGGCCCACCGCCACCGTGAGCCGAATGGGGAGTGCCAGAGCCAAGCCGCAACAGGAGAGGAGAGCGGTAGCCTACGCAAGGTGGATGAGCAGTGGGGCAGGCAAGGTGAGAGCCCATGTCATTTCTCTAATCCTTCTGCCATTTTTACTTTCACCGGCTGGTAGATAATGAAAATGAAAAATGAAATGGAAAACTTCCCCGGCTGCAGGTTTTAATCTGTTGCATGCTTTAACTTTTTATTTCAGTTTTTTTTTCACGTTTGGCAGTTTACTGCTGAGTCAGTTGAGATGTCTTTAGGTTTTTTTTCAGGAAACTAGATGGGATACAGTGGGAGTGGAATGGAGTGTGAATAACGTAGTACTTTAGTAACCTTTGCACGTACAATGATTCAAATAGCTATTTGAACCCTGAAATGCAATGTTTTCCAATAACTGTTTCCATATTCCTCTACACAGTTAGCCAGTTAGCTACTACTATTCTGCCCTTGAGTTGCGTTCCCATGCAAAACTAGACAGATAGCTAACAACTAAGTCTTCAATAAAACTCCCAAGGCGTGACTTTTCTTGAATGAATATATTGAAAACGTTTATGTTGTGAAACTGCAAAATACAGAAAAGAATATACTTTAGTATTCAATTCACACCGACAGTAGCTGTACATTATACATTTGAAGTTGCATAAATACAAAGCACGCGCTAAGGTACCATGCATCTGGCATGATGCCAAACCATATAGCTAATTGTTACTCATATGGTAATTGGCTCCTTTCATTACTCTAATAATGTACAACCATTTATGTAGAATAACAAAGCATATTACACTAGGAACAGTAACAAACGACAGTATTGTATATTTTACAATTCGTTTGCATGACGCACGAGCAAAGTAATACAGCTAACGACATACATGAAAAGCATTGCAATTTGTGAGTAAATGCAACCAACATTGACATGTAAGCAACTCTATCAATAACAAGATTATAACCATTAGCTAAATGCTTGAATTGAACTTACAAACAAATATTTTCCAAGGCTGAAGCGTGACAAGAAATAACTACATTGAAAGACCTGCACCGTAGCGTTGTTTGTAGCTGCTTCTATGCATGCAGAACAAATTCTCTACTTCCTGTTTGCGTTGTCTTTCTAAGTACCAGAAACATCCACTAGGGGGCAAATAACACCATTGCACACAATGAAAATCCAATTGAACCATTGTAATAAAATAATCTGTTACCTTCTAACAGGATGGCAGCACACTCCCCGCCTGGTATAATGAAATTGTGCCACTATGAAATAAAACATATCAAGAAACAAATAATGCCCTTTCTATTTTTATCTTTTGTCTCTAGGATGCTTCAGAAAGAAGAACAACAATCTCTGAGATTGGTCTCAGAAACACCTTAGCAGCTCCTTGCTTGACAATTTTTAGTTCTACTTTCCTAGCCTTTTTGTCAGTACTGGGAAAGGTTTTTACCACAAGCCCGACTGGCCAGTCATTTCTGTGTGCCTGACTGTCTTTCAATAAGACAACATCTCCCACTTTTACATTTGGCTTTTCTGCTGTCCATTTTCTGCGTCTCTGCAGCGTTGTCAGGTACTCCTGTCTCCACCTTTTCCAAAAGGTGTCAGCGAGACACTGGACTTGCTTCCACTTTTTCCATGTCTCTTCTTTTTCTGTGGGAAGAGGGACATCCCACTCACTCTGATCAGAAGAGAGTTCTCTGATTAAGGCTTTACCTTGCATTGTTATTGGAGCCACGAACCCAAGGGGGTCATAAAGACTATTCACTGTGGACAGGATGCCTCTCCGCGTAAAAGGCTTCTCATTGTGGGACACCTGGAATGAGAAGCTGTCTGTTTCCAGGTTCCAGGAAAGTCCCAGACTCCGTTGAAAGGGAAGAGGATCCACTCCTAGGTCCAGATCTTTTAAGTCTTTCGCACGGTCTTCCATAGGGAAGGCTTCCATAACTGTTTTGCTATTGGATGCAATCTTGTGTAGTTTCATGTTGGACTCCGCCAACATTGCTTGTGTTTTTCTTAGAATGTTGATAGCTTCTTCTGTAGTAGCTACTGATGTCAGACCATCATCGACGTAGAAGTTCCTCACTACATATTGCTTGGGTTCTGACCCGTGTTCCTTCTCACCCTGTAGCGCTGCTCGTCTCATGCAGTAGATGGCTACGGCTGGTGAAGGGCTGTTCCTGTTGTAACTTTAATGTGTTACAGAGTTAATGTTTAAGTTTATTCTTTGAACTGTATCTAAAGATATTTCTTTAGATTTATTTGCATATGTAATTGTATTGGGTTGTGTTGAATTACGCTTTTTGACTGCAAGTCCCAGAATGCCTTGGGAGAGGAATGAGTGATAACGCGCCAATTATGTGCAGGTGCGAGTGATTGTGGCTGACTTTCCAACAGCATCTTACCTGCATTGCTCTGTACCAAAACAATTGTTGTTAAATGTAACGTAAACAAGTATTCTTACTAAAATAAGCTTTCGTATCAAACCCGACGTCCCGAGTCATTACTAAGAAGTTAGTTAATCTAATAGTTTGGTGCCGAAACCCGGGATATGAGCTGCGACGAAGAAGTGGCTGAAATGGCTGAGGAGGAACGTCGGCATGAAGCAGAAAGAATGAGACGAAAGCGGGGTACCATTCGAGGCGCAACAACGCGGATTTTGAATCAGATTGACGTGGAAATATCCCAGTCAAATCCGGATACCGATCACTTGAGTACATTGTTGGAATTGCTATCCGCTAAGGAGGACAGTTTGTTTGAGCTCGATCGTGGAATTGAACAGTTAACGCCATTGGACGGATTGGAGGCAGAGATTGCATGCACGGAGGATTACAAAGAACGCATTATCATGCTGAAGAGCCGTGCACAAAGAGTGATAACGAAGAAACAGGACGTCAATCCACTACCAGCCTGGGTGAGTGACGCTAACTCAAACATATCACAGAGACAATCAGTAAGGCTACCGAAGTTGATTATTGAGAAATTCTATGGAGATGTCAGTATGTGGCAGGAGTTTTGGAGCCAATATGAGACTGCTATTCACAACAATGATTCACTGTGTAAAAAAGAGAAGTTTACCTATCTGAAAACATATCTCACTGGACCAGCTGCAAAGGCAGTAGCAGGACTGATGTTAACAGACAGTAACTATGATAATGCAATCACTCTACTCAAGAGCAGATTTGGAAGGAAAGATCTTGTGATTAGTGCTCATATGTCAAAGCTGCTGAATCTCACACCTGTGAAGAAATCCTCTGATCTAAATGCATTGAGGCAGCTATATGATGAATGTGAAATTCAGATTAGGAGCCTGGAATCACTGGGTGTAATGTCAGAAACCTATGGAAGCCTACTATTCCCAATCTTACTGCAGATGATTCCAGAGGACATAGCTCTTGACTATAGTCGTCAGAGGGGAGTAGATGATGAATGGAAAGTGTCTGAGATTATCAGTTTCCTACAGAAAGAGGTTCAGAGCAGGGAGAGAGCGCTACAAATGACAAGATCATACAACCAACAGAAAGAGAGCAAACCATGGAACAAGTCATGCTTCTCCAATGAAATGAAAACAAAAGAGACCCAACATGCCCTCTGCTGCAGCACTGCATACAACCAGCCAGAAGGAACAACAAACGTGTCTATTTTGTGACAGTGCAGATCACAAATCAGAAAACTGCACTGACTACAATATTGCTACACGCAAAGAGAAACTAAAGAACATGGGAAGATGCTTTGTATGTTTAGGACAGAGACACATAGCAAAATTCTGTAAAGTCAAAGATGTGTCATGTGCAACATGTGGAAGCAGACATCACATTGCGGTTTGTACCAGTAAGAGGAGGGAGGTGCAACCCCCTACTGTTTCTGTAGATGCTGTTGTTTCCTCAGTTATTCCCCATTCAGTGAAGATGAAACCAGATGGACAGAACACTGTGTTGCTACAAACGGCAAAGGCATGGGTAGAAGGCCCATCGGGCAGGAAGATAGCTCGTTGCTTACTAGATGGAGGCAGTCAGAGAAGCTTCATACATGAAAACCTTGTGAAGGGCTTGAAGCTACCAGTAATCAGACAAGAGGCACTCACTCTTCACACGTTTGGCTCCTCTGCCCCAGCAACATCCCAACGCAACACAGTGAAAGTCATCTTGGAGAATGTCTGGGACAAACAGCAGAGAATAGAGATAGAGGCAATTGAAACCCCACAAGTGTGCACAGCTGTGATGAAGGTTCCTGGTGAACGGATTCAGTATGAGCTCAGTAAAAGGGGACTGCAGCTCGCAGACTTTCCAGGAGATGACAATGATCCTGAACTCTCTGTCCTGATAGGAGCAGACTACTACTGGCAGATAGTATCAGGCAGAGTGGAGCGACTGACGGAGACGCTAGTTGCTTTAGAGAGCACCTTTGGATGGTCGGTGCAGGGACCCGTGTCCATGTCAAGTGTCGCCGAGGCAACTTGCATGTTCATCCCACTTGATGAAGACACACTAGTCTCCAAGCAATTGCATGCATTCTGGGAGCTTGAGTCTCTGGGTATTCTAAGCGAGAAAACACAGAACTCAGAGGAAACCGAGGCTCTACAAAGGTTTGAGGAAACAACCACCTTCAAAGATGGGCGATACCATGTGGAGTTGCCATGGAAACGAGAAATGCCAGAACTCCAAGACAACTATAGAATCGCCAAGAAACGGTTTGAATGTCTGAAGAAAAGACTGAAGAAGGATGTGACGTTGTACAGCAGATACAATGAAGTAGTAGAAGACTACTTACAACAAGATATGGCAGAGGACGTGCCCAAGGACAACGCATCAAGTGCAGACAACGTAAAATACTACTTACCTCACCATGCAGTACTCCGAGAAGATAAGGTGACAACAAAACTGAGAGTGGTGTTTGATGCCTCGTCCCATGAAGATGGCTGTCCATCTCTCAATGACTGTCTACTCACAGGACCGAACCTGAATCCGGATCTGCTCAGCGTTCTGATAAAGTTCAGACTACATGAGATCGCATTCATGGCAGACATCAAGAAAGCTTTCCTGCAGATATCCCTAGCAGAGAGAGACAGAGACGCCGTGAGATTTCTATGGCTCACTGGCCCACCAAGAGGAGAAAATGAAGAGGAGCTGCGTGTGCTGAGGATGAAAAGAGTGGTATTTGGAGCTTCCCCAAGTCCATTTTTGCTGGCAGCTACAATCAGGAAGCACCTGAAACAATATGAAACAGAACAACCAGAAGTTGTAGAGATACTGAGAGAGTCACTCTACGTAGATGACTTCATTGCAAGTTCACGCAATGTTGAAGAGGCTTACCTTGTGACAACAACTGCAAAGCGAATGCTGTCGAATGCAGGCATGGACCTCTGCAAGTGGATGACAAATTCTCCTGAATTGAAAACAAAATGGGAGGAGAGTACGACAACTGACCACCCGTTGATGCTAGAAACACAAGGAGTAGTGCTGAAGGTTTTAGGTTTAGTATGGAGGCCGGAAACGGATGACTTTGTGTTTGACCTCAGGCCGTTACTGAGCATTCTAAGGCAAAAGGAAAACACAAAGAGAAGTGTTCTGCAGTCGTCTGCACGTGTCTTCGACCCTCTTGGTTTCTTAACTCCCTTCACCATCAGGATCAAGTGCATGTTCCAGGAAATGTGGGAGAGGGGACTCAGCTGGGATGAAGAATTACCACCTGATCTGACACGAGAATGGCAACAGTGGTGTTCAGAACTACCCCAGTTACACCAGCTCACCATACCAAGGTGGTACAGAACAGACATGCGGCCACAGAATAACCACACCCTGAAACTACACGTGTTCTGTGATGCAAGTGAAAGGGCTTACAGTGCAGTAGCTTACTTGCAAGGTGAGTCACAAGACAGGGAAACAACAAGTCTAGTCGCATCCAAGTCCAGGGTAGCCCCACTTAAGAAAATGACGCTGCCACGCCTGGAGCTCATGGAAGCTGTGATTGGAGCGAGACTAGCAAACAACTTGATGACCACACTGAAAATGGAAGAAAAACAGATTAACATGTGGACAGACTCGATGATCGTGCTGCATTGGATTTGCAGCTCAGCTCAGAAATGGAAACAGTTTGTTGCGAACAGAGTGACGGAGATCCAGTCCTTGACCAATCCAGAGTCATGGTCACATATTGAAGGGAAAACAAATCCAGCTGACCTCCCTACAAGAGGACAAACTGTTAGAAACTTGACACAGAGCGAGCTATGGTGGAATGGACCCAGAATTCTGACATCACCCAATCAGTCCGAAGAGACTGATGATAACAAGGTTCCGGATGAGGTGAATATAGAACTCAAGTCCAGTTGCCAGGCTACTGTACAACTCGCAGCAAACAGCACAGACAGCACTGAACCTGTGTTGGAGCTTGAAAGGTACAGCAAACTGAAAAGAGTGTTCAGAGTCACCGCCTGGATAAAGAGATTCATAGCCAATGCTCGTACAACCATAAAGATGCAAGGTGAACTGACTGCTGACGAACTGTTCGATGCAGAAAAGTACTGGATTAAGGTAACACAACAACAGAGTTTCGGACAGGAGATCAAACTACTGAAGGCAGGAAAAAGCCTAAACAATGACTGTAAAATCAGAGAACTGAAACCTTTCCTGGACGAACACTAACTACTCAGTGTAGGAGGAAGACTGCAACAGTCCAACTTCACATTCAGAGAGCAGCACCCATGGGTTCTGCCCAATAAGTCCAGATACTCAGAAATGCTGATACAGTACCAACATGAGAAGGTGATGCATTCTGGAGCAAGTGACACTCAGCACCCAACGTTACACAAGCGGGAAATGACACGCAGATGGAAGTACAGGCAGAGACTTGTGACCAGTTTCTGGAACAGTTGGCGAAGAGACTACTTGCTGGATCTAAAGTCAGCACACCGCTGTGACACACCACAGCCCACCCCACTGAAGGCGGGTGACGTTGTACTCATTGGAGAAGATAACACACCCAGACAAACCTGGAAACTAGGAAATATTGAGGAACTGTTTCCAGGCCGAGATGGCTTAGTTAGATCATGTTCAGTTCGTACTGCTTCAGGGACTTTGTTGAGGAGACCTATTCAGTTGATATACTGCCTAGAGATCTAGATGAACACAATTGTTCATCGGGGGGGGGAGGATGTTGTAACTTTAATGTGTTACAGAGTTAATGTTTAAGTTTATTCTTTGAACTGTATCTAAAGATATTTCTTTAGATTTATTTGCATATGTAATTGTATTGGGTTGTGTTGAATTACGCTTTTTGACTGCAAGTCCCAGAATGCCTTGGGAGAGGAATGAGTGATAACGCGCCAATTATGTGCAGGTGCGAGTGATTGTGGCTGACTTTCCAACAGCATCTTACCTGCATTGCTCTGTACCAAAACAATTGTTGTTAAATGTAACGTAAACAAGTATTCTTACTAAAATAAGCTTTCGTATCAAACCCGACGTCCCGAGTCATTACTAAGAAGTTAGTTAATCTAAAAGTTCCCAAATACATGCACTTTCATCCTGTACTCGGTTATGTTTCTATCTGGGTTGTTGTCTTCATACCAGAGAAACCTTAAGTAATCTCTGTGATCCTCACGTACACCAAAACAGTAAAACATTTGTTGCACATCTGCTGTTAGTGCAATGCAATCCTTGCGGAAACGCATTAGGACACCCAAGAGTGTGTTGTTTAAGTCTGGACCACTGAGCAGAACATCGTTAAGTGACACTCCTTGACACTTAGCACTGGAGTCAAATACTACTCGTATTTGTTCAGGCTTTTGTGGATGGTAAACACCAAATATGGGCAGATACCAACGTTCTTTGTCTCCCTCTAGTGGCTGTGAAGGTTCGACTTGGTCGTTATCCAGCATATTTTGCATGAAGTCAATAAAATGACGCTTCATGTCAGGCTTTTTGTCTAAAGTCCTGCGAAGTGATGTGAGACGGTTCATGGCCTGCTCCCTGTTATTAGGGAGGCGACGTCTAGTGGGGCTAAAGGGTAGTGGAGCCACCCAGTTGTTTCCATCATCCTGGAAAACCTGTTTATCCATAATGTCCAAGAAGGCTTTGTCCTCCACTGATGGTGCTGGTTTATCATTGTCTTGTGTTTTGTCGAACACGGAACATCCCAGGCTGTCTGTGTTCACAGTTGTGATTGGATCTCTCGAGTGCACTGTAGAGGGAGAGATGTGTTTCTGAGCTACGCTGTTGTAGTTCTCTTTTACCTGGATGATGTCAGGGCAAGGGCTCAGATAGGATGTGCGACCATTTTGAAGTATGTTTGTCCTGAACACGTTAACATTGGCTGGTCGGTGAGCCTTTCCCAGACAGACCTCACCCACGATGACCCACCCGAGGTCGAGTCGCTGTGCATAAGGAGTGTCGTGGGGCCCATTGATTTGCTCTCGTACCTTGTGTACCCTTAAGATGTCTCGTCCTAAGAGCAGGAGGATGGGAGCGTCTGGGTCCACTGCTGGAATTTTGTCCATAACTGGTTGCAGATGGGGATGATGATACGCAATGTCGGGGGAGGGAATCTCCATCCTATCGTCTGGCATCATATCACACTCTATCAGAGTAGGGAGAGTGAGCTGCATGTGTCCATCTATAGACTCCACCATGAAGTTGACGGCTCTCCTGCCCGAAGTCTCTGTTACCCCAGAACACATCTTCATGGTGTATGGAGCAGAGTTGTCATTGATGTTGAAGAGACTGAAAAACTCTGTCTTGGCCAGAGATTTGTTACTCTGTTCATCAAGCACTACATACATTTTGACAGCTTTCTCTCTTTTCCCAGCCGGATAAGCTTTGACTAGGCATATTTTTGAACATGATCTTGGATTGACTGCCTCACCACAGATCTCTGTACACTTTGAGGTGACAGATAGAAGAGCATCGTCACCTTGCTCCCCGCCATGCTCCGTCTCTGCTGTAGCGGTGTCTGTATTTGAAGGGGCTGGGCCTGGATGCAGAGCAGCAAGATGCCTGTCGCTGTCGCACTCAGAGCACTTGATTGAAACCTTACAGTCTTTAGCTCTGTGCTGAGTTGACCCACAACATCGGAAACAAATGCCATTGTCTTTGAGATATGATTTGCGCTCATCTAGAGTTTTGTATCTAAACCCACGACACTTTTTAAGAGGATGAGGCTTGTTATGTATTGGACAGTGATGGTCAGGGTTTTCAACCTTTGTCTTACTGGGTTTGGTTTGGTGGTCTGAGGCCTCAGATGACACATCTGTCTTATATACAGTCACAGGTGTCTTGCTGCTGTACCTGGCAGGTTTCTCACTTTTCATGGGCACCTGGTTAGTTGAGGTGTAGAGGGTGAAGCTGGGGTCATTTCTAATTTTCGCCTGATTCCTGATGAATCTCGAGAAGAACGAGAATGGTGGGAATGCTACCCGATAGTCCTCCTTATATTTGGATCCCTGTGCTATCCATTTTTCTTGTAAACTGAATGGAAGTTTCTCTACAATAGGGTTTACCCCCCGAGATGTGTCCAGATAAGCGAGGCCTGGAAGGTACCCTTCTACTTTAGCACACTCCAGTTCAAGAAGAATGTCACCTAGTTCTCTTAGTTTGTGATTGTCTTTGTTAGCCAGTTTTGGAAAATCATCAATTTTCTTCAACAGTGCATTCTCGATCACTTCGGGTGTACCATAGCACTCTTCTAGTCGTTGCCAGACCATGTTAAGTCCTGCTGTTGCGTTGAAAATATGGACAGATCTAATTCTGTTTGCTTGCTCAGATGACTCTGCCCCTAGCCACTTGGTAATTAGATCTAACTCTTCCCCGGCTGATAAATTCAAGTCTCTGGTCGCATTGAGAAAGGATGCTTTCCATGCCCAATAATTTTCAGGACGATCATCAAACTTCAGGAGTCCGGAACTCACCATCTCACGGCGTAGGAGGTACTTGATGAGGTCTGGTGCCACTTGTGACTCGGGGAAGTTTTGTGTGTGTGACTGGAAGTGGGCTTGTTTTCCATTTCCACCATGCTGCTGTTCATTCCTTTTGAACGGAGAGTCTCTGCTTATGCTCCGTTGTTTGCTACTTTCTGGATTATGGCATGTAGCTGGGTCAACACTAAGCTCTTGTTTCTGCACTTCAAATGGAAGTTCAGCAAAGTAGGGCCTAGCATGTTGTTGCACATACTCACATGTACGTTGGACTGGACTTAAGGGCTGTGTCCCTGTGTCTAGTTCTTTGCAAAGCTCTCTGCGTTCTGATCCTACAACTTCTTCAAAGGCTGCAGCTTCAGCCAACGCAGCAGCAGCTGCTCTCTCAACTTGGAGAACAGATAAACTCGAGGTCAGCTTTTTGCTTCAACAAGCTGGCCTCTATTTCTGCCTTTTGTTTCATCAAGCTGGCCTCTATTTCTGCCTTTTGTTTCATCACAGAAGCTTCCTTCTCAGCATAAGAGACTTGTGCGCGTGCTGCGTCCGCCTTGGCGCGTGCTTTGACGGCTGCAAAACTCACCGTTGAGGATCTGCTTGACTGTTTTGATGACCTTGATCTTGTAGATTGAGACTTGGTCCCAATGTGCTGAAGAGGCTCTTCCATCTCTCTCTGTTGAACACCTGACTCTGGTTGTTGCATCGTAGACTGCTGGTCTTCCCTAGGATAAGAGGCTTTGTTGTGGCTGATGAACGTAGAAACATAACCACCGTGTGCAGTTATTCTTGAGCTTGAGCCCGCTGTGATGATGTTTTTTCACTATTCTGCCCTTGAGTTACGTTCCCATGCAAAACTAGAAAGATAGCTAACAACTAAGTCTTCAATAAAACTCCCAAGGCGTGACTTTTCTTGAATGAATATATTGAAAACGTTTATGTTGTGAAACTGCAAAATACAGAAAAGAATATACTTTAGTATTCAATTCACACCGACAGTAGCTGTACATTATACATTTGAAGTTGCATAAATACAAAGCACGCGCTAAGGTACCATGCATCTGGCATGATGCCAAACCATATAGCTAATTGTTACTCATATGGTAATTGGCTCCTTTCATTACTCTAATAATGTACAACCATTTATGTAGAATAACAAAGCATATTACACTAGGAACAGTAACAAACTACAGTATTGTATATTTTACAATTCGTTTGCATGACGCACGAGCAAAGTAATACAGCTAACGACATACATGAAAAGCATTGCAATTTGTGAGTAAATGCAACCAACATTGACATGTAAGCAACTCTATCAATAACAAGATTATAACCATTAGCTAAATGCTTGAATTGAACTTACAAACAAATATTTTCCAAGGCTGAAGCGTGACAAGAAATAACTACATTGAAAGACCTGCACCGTAGCGTTGTTTGTAGCTGCTTCTATGCGTGCAGAACAAATTCTCTACTTCCTGTTTGCGTTGTCTTTCTAAGTACCAGAAACATCCACTAGGGGGCAAATAACACCATTGCACACAATGAAAATCCAATTGAACCATTGTAATAAAATAATCTGTTACCTTCTAACAGGATGGCAGCACAACTACATTGTTACAAAGAATACACCTACCCTTATTGCTTCCGGCAGATAACTTCATAATTGTGACTAGTGCATCCGAAAAAAAATAAGGCTCATTGGTTACCCAATAAAGAATCTTATGAGGATCTGGCAGGTTGATGCTAGAATTCAGTTTTGTACACTTTCACAACATCACACCATGGGCATCAAAGAATTACCGAACAACAGCCTAGTTGTTAAGAGCATTGGGCTAGTAACCGAAAGGTCGCTGGTTTGAATCCTCGAGCCAGCTAGGTGAAAATCTGTCATTGTGCTCTTGAGCAAGGCACTTAACCCTAATTGTTTCTGTAAGTCGCTCTGGATAAGAGCGTCTGCTAAAATGGAAAAATGTACTTCTTGGTCAAAGCACTAATAAGTCTGTAAGCCCTGTCTTGTCTCCATCTCTCCTCACACATGGCTGAACTACAGCAGGCATGTCCAATCAGAAATAATATGCTAGTGCGGAAGGAGCTTACATGTTTGTGAAAGAAAAACGAACTGACGGGTGCAAGCCAATTAGAGAACGGTCACATCATGGGTGTGTGTGTAATTCAGAAAAGTGCCAATGATGGGCCCTGTTATTAAATGAACATTATCTTTCTCACAGAAAGCTTATACTGTACATAAGGCTGACATAATGGTTACATGACACCTGACATAAACATGAGTATTATTGGTGTTTATTCTAGCTGTCAAGAGACGGTTTCATTATGTCATTATTAATGTCGCTTTGCAACAATCAGCTTGGATTTCAATCTAAGTCACACTTTTAATGTTCAGAGAAATACTGTGTCAATATGAGAGCACCAGAAGCACAATGGACAAAGGAATGGGAAGTGAGCAAAATAAGGAAATTGTCACCAATCAGTTTCAGTTTCAAATAAATAAATCAATCCCTTTCTTTAACCACAGTTCTAACCAAAATCTGCTAACTGACACAGCACAAACCTGTCCCTTTTTCTAAGCACATTGCAATTAACCTCGAGCAGCCACGGGTCAGGCAGAAGCCGAAAACATGCGACAGTCAAAAAGTCATTTCCGCAACTCCGGGATGATGACAACGCTGAACTCTTAATGCAGAAACGCTATTGCCCCTTCCAAGTTCAGCTGAAGAGTAAGAAGTCAATTTCAATAGCAAAATGTGCAATAAGTCAAGCAAAAACTTAAGGGACATACTCTCTTAAAGGGACATGCTGTCTTAAAGGGATGAGCCACAGGAACAACAATGTCGGCCATCTTTGATTGCCAATGAAAAAAATGCAGTCAAAACTGACAGATCCATTACACAAACAGCATGAAAATGAAAAGTAAAAAAACACAGAATGGTTTAACCTATCAATGTTTTATAACTTTAAAACAGTCGTATAAACGTGTGCATGTGTCTATCACATCACCCTTGTGACAGTGTCACAAAATGGACATTGTTGATGTCAGTTGAAGAATCAAGTTGCCATAACATGTCACCAGTGGAGGCTGAGGAGAGGACGGCTCATAATAATGTCTGGAATGGAGCGAATGGAATGACATCAAACACGTGGAAACCATGTGTTTGATGTGTTTGATACCATTCCACCAATTCCGCTCCAGCCATTACCGCAAGCCCGTCCTCCACAATTAAGGTGCCACCAACCTCCTGTGCATGTCACGTATGTTATAACACCTCTGGGGTCAAAGTCTAATTCTTATAAGAGCAGTCGATTACATTTATGTTGGTGTGTCCTTTTGGCAGCTGTAGCACTGGTGCTGAAATGTAGCTGTTATCTATCTACTAATACTGCTCCAAATCAAACACGTTTGCTTTGAGTTAAATCATGTATAAACGCATCAACATGTCTACGCATTAAAAAATAAAAATGAATAAATAACTACAGATATAGATTAAAAAAACAAAGAAATTGGGGGCAATTAATTGCAGTCCTTTGCTCAAGCACATATTACAAGAGGCCTGTCTCTTTGAGTGGGAGATTAGTTGAAAAGAGAATTGCAGTGGGTTATGCGGTACACAAAGCACTTCACTTTCATTTCCATCCCTGACACAGCACAAACCTGTCCCTTTGTCTAAGCACATTGCAATTAACCTCGAGCAGCCACGGGTCAGGCAGAAGCCGAAAACATGCGACAGTCAAAAAGTAATTTTCGTAACTCCGGAATGATGACAACGCTGAACTCTTAATGCTGAAATGCTATTGCCCCTTGTTTTGGCTCAATCAAACTGAACACTGAACGACTGGTGGATTTATGCATACATAACCTAAGGCAAGGAACAGGAGTTCAAAGGCAAAATAAAGGACAAAATGAATTACTAGAGTATTGTGTTTTTTCCAAGTAAGCTTTATCAAGGAGAGAGCGATGATGCAAATGACTGGAGAATTCAGTTGTTTATTGAAGCTGTAAACTTGAAGCTGTTCACGGCACACTGACACTTGGATGCTTTCCACAGGGTTTGGCTCTTTTTCTTCATTTTTGATTTATTTATATCTTACTCATTCTCAAAATGGCTTGAATAATCCATTTCAATGCTGTGTCCTCCAAATGTCTCTCCTTAGAACCCTACATTAAAAGACAGCATTATATATTCTATGCATACTCTATTAAATTGAATATTACTCAGTCTCAGACCAAGCCTAAAGAACAGCCATGGGCAGGGTCTAAGGTCAAACGCCAAGAGTCAGAATCACAACTCCTGACCAGCACAATGCCGTACACCTGTATATCCATTGATACTCATAATCCAATGCTACTAAGCTGCTATTGCATCTATCTGAAACTTCAATGCCAACACACTCAAACCTCTGTCTTTGCTCGTTTGCAATGTTCCCTCTCTCTTCCTGTCTCTCTCTCTCTCTCATTACCCTGTAAGCAGGTGAGAGCTGTTTGACCAGCCTGTCTGCAGCTGCTAATTGTCACCTGGGTGGAAGCAGACGGTGTTGCTAGCAGCACGTCGTTGTCGTGGCGATCAACTTGACAAGGCCGTGACAGGCCCCTTGTCTGCCCACGAAAGTGCAGGGACATTGTTGTCGCAGTAAAAGGTCTGACACAGGGCTTGCTGTGCCCTCTTCCTGGATCCTCAGATCCTGCACTCCCAGGGGCTCTTTTGCTGTCGTGGCACAATGCCACTATCTGGGACTGTGCAGCTGTCGCAATTCATTCTCTACGGTTGCCGAGTGACTAGAGTCCAGAAATGTTTTTCTTGCTCCGTTTAATTCAGTGGGAAAATATAGTCTACTGTAGAGGTCCCTGAGCGAAATGCCATCACACAATCATAGAGTTATATGTTTCTCCCAGCCCTCTAGCCTCTTTGAAGTCTCACTGCATGTTGCCTTGTCATTGTATTTCAATGTACTTCGACATACAGTACCAGTCAAAGTTTGGACACACCTACTCATTCAAAGGTTTTTCTTTATTTTACTATTTTCTACATTGTATAATAATAGTGAAGAAATCAGAGCTATGAAATAACACATATGGAATCAAGTAGTAACCAAAAAAAAGTGGTAAACAAATCCAAATATATTTGAGATTTGAGATTCTTCAAAGTAGCAACCCTTTGCCTTGATGACAGCTTTGCTCACTCTCTCTCAACCAGCTTCACCTGAAATGCTTTTCCAACAGTCTTGAAGGAGTTTCCATATATGCTGAGCACTTTTGGGCTGCTTTTCCTTCACTCTGTGGTCCAACTCATCCCAAACCATTTCAATTGGGTTGAGGTCGGGTGATTGTGGAGGCCATGTCATCTGATGCCGCACTCAATCACTCTCCTTCTTGTTCAAATAGTCCTTACTCAGCCTGGAGGTTTGTTGGGTCATTGGCCTATTGAAAAACAAATGATAGTCCCACAAAGCGCAAACCAGATGGGATGGTGTATTGCTGCAGAATGCTGTGGTTGCCAAGCTGATTAAGTGTGCTTTGAATTCTAAATAAATCACTGACAGTGTCACCAGCAAAGCACCCCCACACCATCACACCTCCTCCTCTGCTTCATGGTGGGAACCACACGTGTGGATCATCCGTCCACCTACCCTGCGTCTCACAAAGACATGGCGGTTGAAACAAAAATCTCAAATTTGGACTCATCAGACCAAAGGACAGATTTCCACCGGTCTAATGTTCATTGCTCGTGTTTCTTGGCCCAAGCAAGTCTCTTCTTATTATTGGTGTCCTTAAGTAGTGGTTTCATTGCAGCAATTCGACCATGAAGAACTGATTCACACATTCTCCTCTGAACAGTTGATGTTGAGATGTGTCTGTTACTTGAACTCTGTGAAGCATTTATTTGGGCCGCAATCTGAGGTGCAGCTAACTCTAATGAACTTATCCTCTGCAGCAGAGGATGTGGCGGTCCTCATGAGAGCCAGTTTCATCATAGCACTTTATGTTTTTTGCAACTGCACTTGAAGAAACTTTGAAAGTTTTTCAAATGTTCCAGATTGACTGATCTTCATGTCTTACAGTAATGAGGGACTTTCATTTCTCTTTGCTTATTTGAGCTGTTCTTGCCATAATATGGACTTGGTATTTTAGCAAATAGGGTTATCTTCTGTATACCATCACTACCTTGTCACAACAGAACTGAAAGAAATTCCACAAATTACCTTTCTTAAAAAATCCTAATTTTTCATTTAATTTTACATACTTTTTATTATTTTATGAAATAATTTTTTCTCCACAATTTCGTGGTATCTAATTTAATCTAACAGTCTTGTCCCATCGCTGCAACTGTGCATCCTCCGAAACACGATCCAGCCAAGCCGCACTGCTTCTTGACACAACGCCCGCTTAACCCAGAAGCCAGCCGCACCAATGTGTCGGAGGAAATACCATTCACCTGGCGACCGTGTCAGCATGCACGCGCCCGGCTTGCCACAGGAGTACCTAGAGTGCGATGGGACATGGCTGCGACAGAGCCTGAACTCGAACCAGGATCTCTAGTGGTACAGCTAGCACTGTGATGCAGTGCCTTACACCACTGCGCCACTCGGGAGGCCACAAATTAACTTTTAACAAGGCACACCTGTTAATTGAAATGCATGCCACCTCATTATCTGGTTGAGAGAATGCCAAGAGTGTGCAAAGCTGTCATCAAGGCAAAATATAAATGTATTTAGATTTGTTTAACACTTTTTTGGTTACTACATGATTATGTATGTGTTATTTCATTGTTTGCAGAAAATATAGTTTGGAAAATAGGAAAAATAAAGAAAAACCCTTGAATGAGTAAGTGTGTCCAAACATTTGACTAGTACTCTAACTACAATGCTAATATCACATCTTGCCCAGTCAGTGTCTGTCTTGCATTCTTCGCCACTGTAGCCTACTTCTAACAACAAACTGAAGAATAGGGGTAGCATGGAGTCCATAACACCTTTTATCATTATAACATAATTTGCTTCCAGTTTAGGTTTGTTCACCACATGGTCCAAGATCACTTCTAATAGTCTCTGCAGGTCAGTATCCAACGTCTACACCACTCTCGCCATTTCCCAACACCGGAGGGAACTGACACAAAACTCACGAGCTGGAGCAGGCAGTAGTAATCTCCTCTACATGAGCTGGAGCAGGCAGTAGTAATCTCCTCTACATGAGCTGGAGCAGGCAGTAGTAATCTCCTCTACATGAGCTGGAGCAGGCAGTAGTAATTTTCTCTACACGAGCTGGAGCAGGCAGTAGAAATTTTCTCTACATGAGCTGGAGCAGGCAGTAGTAATCTCCTCTACATGAGCTGGAGCAGGCAGTTGTAATCTCCTCTAAACGAGCTGGAGCAGGCAGTAGTAATCTCCTCTACATGAGCTGGAGCAGGCAGTGGTAATCTCCTCTACATGAGCTGGAGCAGGCAGTAGTAATCTCCTCTACATGAGCTGGAGCAGGCAGTGGTAATCTCCTCTACACGAGCTGGAGCAGGCAGTGGTAATCTCCTCTACATGAGCTGGAGCAGGCAGTAGTAATCTCCTCTACATGAGCTGGAGCAGGCAGTAGTAATCTCCTCTACATGAGCTGGAGCAGGCAGTGGTAATCTCCTCTACATGAGCTGGAGCAGGCAGTGGTAATCTCCTCTACATGAGCTGGAGCAGGCAGTAGTAATCTCCTCTACATGAGCTGGAGCAGGCAGTAGTAATCTCCTCTAAACGAGCTGGAGCAGGCAGTGGTAATCTCCTCTACACGAGCTGGAGCAGGCAATAGTAAATAAATAAACACACTCCGTTACTATGCAATTACTAGAGTGGTAATGTAACAACATGGTAATACAATTGTGTTACTACTTGAGTGGTTACATTGTTACTATACAGGTGTGAGAGTAACCAGCGCATCTTTGAATCAGGTTGCAAACATTGGGTTTACTTTACCTCCCTCCCTCCTTCTTTTCCTCTCTTCCCTCCTTCCCTCTCTACCTTGACCCACCACCCTCCTCTCCTCCTTTTGGTATCCATCTCTGAATGAAATAATCACCTAATGACATCCTGTCAGTGGAAGATCACATTAATCTTGTCATAAACAGCGCTATTGACAGAGACATTCTCAATGAAAGGCAATGTAAGAGGATGCCAGGCGGCAGTAATTGTTCAAATTTGGAGTGGATCGATGGGTTTGGCATTGCACAAATCACGCTGCCACATAGGCACACAAAAAGCTGATGGCCAAGGGGCTGGGCTTCCCACTAACACAATCCGCCATTCAACTTATCTGGCAGATTTCAGCTGGGGCGAAGGTGGCTCATTCTTCCTGAATGTTTTCTCTGGTTAAAGCTGGGGACGTAGTTTGTTTACATAGCTGTCACAGCCTGATGGACCTGTTAGTCTATGAGGTGGACTCTAATATGTATTGATAATCATGCAGCGATCGTAATGGTAATAAACAACCTTTGTCACGGTATCCAGGAGAAGGAGAGTAAAATGGATTAGATGCGTATTATATTCCTGTTTCTTGGCCATATTTCAGTCAATTTAAGCATCAGCCAAGCTCATTGCATATTCTGTCAAGCACATATGGTGTTGTGTAATTTAACAAATAATAATCCAAAATTCTGGAGCACTTGGAGGCCCAGTGCAGCAAAACAACTTAATGTCAGTCACTAATCCAGTTGCAGGTGTTCCGAAATTAAGGCTCAATTACGGTAAATTGGGTTTCACAGATTTATTCAAATTAGTTTAGAATCACACCAAAGTAAATATGCTTACCTGGGCAGAACGCATCCCGTAGAGGGCTTGTTGAAATAAAAATAAATGTACATTTAAAATAGCCTGGAAACTGAATCAAGGGCTGAACTTGGTTTGAGTCGGTGTTTCTCTCAGCCTTAATCAAAGTTTTGATATGCAGTGACATATGTTCCACGGGGTGTTGAAATGGATCTCAAGAGACAGGGAAGGTAATCGGTTGTTAATATACTACCACCCTTTAATTAGGTTGCAAAAAAACATTGATTTCATGTTCATGCAATGCTCCAGCCCACTTAACCGATCATATCTGTGCCCCTTCCAGTCTCCGAACCTTTATCTGCCGTCTCCTAGTTACTGAAACACAGAGAAGATGTAGGATAACTACGCTATATCTTAACAGGTTAAGACCCAGAGCATGTAGAAACGACATTATGACATCTGTTAATTCAAAACCAGCAAGCAGATTTGAGATAAACATGATTTTTTATCATAATTTATGAACTCTGAGATTATAAATTATCGAGGTATATTCTTTGTTACCCTGAGGCTACTACACTATTTTGGTAAGAGAAATTAAGCCACCAGAGTCAATTGTAAGAATGATCTAAGAATGCTCTAAGAATGCCCTAAGAATGGTCTAAGAATGCTCTAAGAATGATCTAAGAATGGTCTAAGAATGGTCTAAGAATGATCTAAGAATGGTCTAAGAATGGTCTAAGAAGGATCTAAGAATGGTCTAAGAATGATCTAAGAATGATCTAAGAATGCTCTAGGAATGGTCTAAGAATGGTCTAAGAATGATCTAAGAATGATCTAAGAATGCTCTAGGAATGGTCTAAGAATGATCGAAGAATGGTCTAAGAATGGTCTAAGAATGGTCTAAGAATGGTCTAAGAATGGTCTAAGAATGATCGAAGAATGATCTAAGAATGGTCTAAGAATGGTCTAAGAAGGATCTAAGAATGGTCTAAGAATGGTCTAAGAATGATCTAAGAATGATCTAAGAATGCTCTAGGAATGGTCTAAGAATGGTCTAAGAATGGTCTAAGAATGATCTAAGAATGCTCTAGGAATGGTCTAAGAATGATCGAAGAATGGTTTAAGAATGGTCTAAGAATGGTCTAAGAATGGTCTAAGATTGATCGAAGAATGGTCTAAGAATGATCTAAGATGTAGTTCGTGTTCAACATATTTTAATGAAAGACGAAAACGTGAACACTACACAAATACAAAATAACAAACGTGGCAAAACCGAAACAGTCCTATCTGGTGCAGAGAACACAGAGACAGGAAACAATCACCCACAAAGTACCCACAGAATATGGCTGCCTAAATATGGTTCCCAATGAGAGACAACGATAGACAGCTGCCTCTAATTGAGAACCAATCTAGGCAACCATAGACATGCAATATACCTAGAAGAGAACAGCCCCATAAACATACAAAAAACCCTAGACAAGACAAAAACACATACATCACCCATGTCACACCCTGACCTAACCAAAATAACAAGGAAAACAAAGAATACTAAGGGCAGGGTGTGACACTAAGAATGATCTAAGAATGGTCTAAGAATGATCTAAGAATGATCTAACTATGGTGATAAAATTTTTAAAATCAATAACGTAACTTTCAACAGAGAAGAAAGTGTACTTTCATTCTGAGAAGAGCGACTACCAAGATTGGCATTGAAATTTTAGTTTGGGCTGTGTTTTCTAATACTCCCTTTTTTGGAAAGGACAAATTATGAGAATTTTCCCCCAATTCTTTCCCTCAGAGCTGTACCAAGGGGTGTTACAATTACAGTGCCTTGCGAAAGTATTCGGCCCCATTGAACTTTGCGACCTTTTGCCACATTTCAGGCTTCAAACATAAAGATATAAAACTGTATTTTTTTGTGAAGAATCAACAACAAGTGGGACACAATCATGAAGTGGAACGACATTTATTGGATATTTCAAACTTTTTTAACAAATCAAAAACTGAAACATTGGGCGTTAAGTTTTGAGATTGGGCCCTTAAGTTAATACTTTGTAGCGCCACCTTTTGCTGCGATTACAGCTGTAAGTCGCTTGGGGTATGTCTCTATCAGTTTTGCACATCGAGAGACTGAATTTTTTTCCCATTCCTCCTTGCAAAACAGCTCGAGCTCAGTGAGGTTGGATGGAGAGCATTTGTGAACAGCAGTTTTCAGTTCTTTCCACAGATTCTCGATTGGATTCAGGTCTGGACTTTGACTTGGCCATTCTAACACCTGGATATGTTTATTTTTGAACCATTCCATTGTAGATTTTGCTTTATGTTTTGGATCATTGTCTTGTTGGAAGACAAATCTCCGTCCCAGTCTCAGGTCTTTTGCAGACTCCATCAGGTTTTCTTCCAGAATGGTCCTGTATTTGGCTCCATCCATCTTCCCATCAATTTTAACCATCTGTCCCTGCTGAAGAAAATCAGGCCCAAACCATGATGCTGCCACCACCATGTTTGACAGTGGGGATGGTGTGTTCAGCTGTGTTGCTTTTACGCTAAACATAACGTTTTGCATTGTTGCCAAAAAGTTCAATTTTGGTTTCATCTGACCAGAGCACCTTCTTCCACATGTTTGGTGTGTCTCCCAGGTGGCTTGTGGCAAACTTTAAACAACACTTTTTATGGATATCTTTAAGAAATGGCTTTCTTCTTGCCGCTCTTCCATAAAGGCCAGATTTGTGCAATATACGACTGATTGTTGTGCTATGGACAGAGTCTTCCACCTCAGCTGTAGATCGTTGCAGTTCATCCAGAGTGATCATGGGCCTCTTGGCTGCATCTCTGATCAGTCTTCTCCTTGTATGAGCTGAAAGTTTAGAGGGACGGCCAGGTCTTGGTAGATTTGCAGTGGTCTGATACTCCTTCCATTTCAATATTATCGCTTGCACAGTGCTCCTTGGGATGTTTAAAGCTTGGGAAATCTTTTTGTATCCGAATCCGGCTTTAAACTTCTTCACAACAGTATCTCGGACCTGCCTGGTGTGTTCCTTGTTCTTCATGATGCTCTCTGCGCTTTTGACGGACCTCTGAGACTATCACAGTGCAGGTGCATTTATACGGAGACTTGATTACACACAGTTGGATTGTATTTATCATCATTAGTCATTTAGGTCAACATTGGATCATTCAGAGATCCTCACTGAACTTCTGGAGAGAGTTTGCTGCACTGAAAGTAAAGGGGCTGAATAATTTTGCACGCCCAATTTTTCCGTTTTTTATTTGTTAAAAAAGTTTGAAATATCCAATAAATGTCGTTCCACTTCATGATTGTGTCCCACTTGTTGTTGATTCTTCACAAAGAAATACAGTTTTATATCTTTATGTTTGAAGCCTGAAATGTGGCAAAAGGTCGCAAAGTTCAAGGGGGCCGAATACTTTCGCAAGGCACTGTAGATGGACATAACACCCTACATCTGGACAGACACAGTTATTGCACTTTGTAGCATCATAAGTTTTAATTGCTGCTGTCATGTAATTTACTAACATCGCTTCTCCCCCAGAGAACAGCAAAAAAACATGTTGCTGCATGTCTATTGAATTCTAATGTGGCTTATTAACAAATGATACTGAGCTGAATCAGTAAGGGCTAAAGCAAGAGAAGAAGATTAGATATTGGAGTCTGGAGCGGAAGAGAATGGTCAATTACAAAGAGGTCCATACAGACAGTAAAATGAAGGGGTAAAATCCTATCAGAGAAATTGAAGAGGAGGGCGGTGATGCCTATTTCAGCAGTTATCCAATGGAGATAGGAGAATGATAGTTGATTAAGTCAGTGGGCTCACTCCTTCCACACTCCTAACCTCTAGCTCTTTACTCCACTGGGAGCTGAGCTGCATGGTGAACATGGACCCAGAGTGATGGGGAGAATTGGGGCCTCTGATCACTAACCACTTTGTCAGGGGAGAATACGACCCAAGAGGCCCTGGGTAACGTTACTTTCAGCAAAAACAGCTTTTCACCTTACGTAATGCTGGGGTGAAAACTCGGTATCAGTATCTTAAGTTATTACGCATACATTTAAACACCTTCCCTCCCAAACGTATGTAATCTCGTAAGTGCACACGTTAACATCCCCGTGCACCTATCTCCAGGACAGTACACAGTAGTAGCTAGCTGCAATATATACATCGGGACAGTACACAGTAGTAGCTAGCTACAATATTTACATCGGGACAGTACACAGTAGTAGCTAGCTACAATATATACATTGGGACAGTACACAGTAGTAACTAGCTACAGTATATACATCGGGACAGTACACAGTAGTAGCTAGCTACAGTATATACATTGGGACAGTACACAGTAGTAGCTAGCTACAATATATACATCGGGACAGTACACAGTAGTAGCTAGCTACAGTATATACATCGGGACAGTACACAGTAGTAGCTAGCTACAATATATACATTGGGACAGTACACAGTAGTAGCTAGCTACAGTATATACATCGGGACAGTACACAGTAGTAGCTAGCTACAGTATATACATCGGGACAGTACACAGTAGTAGCTAGCTACAGTATATACATCGGGACAGTACACAGTAGTAGCTAGCTACAGTATATACATCGGGACAGTACACAGTAGTAGCTAGCTACAGTATATACATCGGGACAGTACACAGTAGTAGCTAGCTATACCAGGTTTTATTACAATATCAAAAGCTTTTTCACTTAAAGTGAAGTAGTGCTGATAAATGCAGCCATGGGAGCCTTAATGAACTATTTACTCATAATGTGGGCTCATAAAGATTACAGCATACACAGTACCAATCGTCCATGCACCTACAATTGCCCTCGTGTATGGTCGACCCATTCTTATATTTCAGCAAATGGGGTTTGTCAGAGACTATTTATATCACTTTAGTTGATTATAAATGTCAACCTTTCAGTTCACAGCGAATCTGAACAGTGCTTGTGTGAATACATTTCAGCGTGTTGTGATCCACAGGTAAGACATTGATGGAAGTCTTAAAGTAAGAGTGCTGATCTAGGATCAGTTTGGTGATTTGTAAAGTAACGAATGGACAGGAGAAACCTGAACGTATCAGCACTCCTCTGTGATGTTTGATACGGCCCAGTTACGAGTTAAGGGATGATTATTATTAGAATAACATTATAATAACAAACAGGCAATATCAAACCATGTACTCAATGCAAAAACTAAGCCATGTGCTAAAAATACATCAGATATTTACAGTATCTGGTTAAAAGGATTAGAAAAACGCATTGTAAATATGCAATTAACATTTCCTATACAGGTTTGATGCTGTTTTAAGTGAATTTCAAAGTTACGGTCCTTTCAGTGTTTCGAACGACCTCCAACAACCTTTATTCTGAGGGCCCACTGTAATACATGGATTTTATATGGCGCTTTCCTCGCTTTTCTTTCAAAACATCCATTTAGGGTGCTTTGCAGCACCTTGCATCACTTTATGATGATTTTAGATGATACTTTAAGCAAACTGTCTGTGTCTATCATCAAATGGGAACCGTGCTGCACAAGTACAATAGATAAGGGAGTCATTTGGATGACCGTAGGCCTGCTGAAAATGAATTACAGGCTATCATACATGTCTCCTCCTCAGTCTGCAGGCATGTCACATGTTTGCACAGATTCCGTGATTTAGATCGGATCTTGTTAAGCTTCTCCGTTAATCACACCTGCCAAGAACATGAGATGAGGATGCAACATAGCTAGATACTGTCTGTTCCTAGCCTGCGGTGGATTCTCATTCTCAGTACTGTTTTGATGCCTCAAACCAGTACTTGACTTGGACTGAAATAGGCTCTGTACTCATTTTGGGTGCCGGTACTGTTTATATTTAGGTGCAGGAGCTCCACAATACTTTTGAGCTAATATTCTATAAAAGGAACTCAAGCAGTAGAACATTTGAGGTGCCGGTACTCAGCTCAGGTGAGCTCCTGTCCAAGTCAAGCACTGCCTCAAACTCTGTCTTCACTACACAATATTATACAGGATAGTAAGGTGTTGAACACGACATTCAAAGACAACAGATTAGGTCTACGGAAAAATCTATACAAAATCACTTTCATATAATGGGTAGCCTAACCACACATGTATAAGACTGAATTAATCCACCTCTCCCGCTGTCGCTGCATGATCAGTGTCTCCTCAACCCAACCGTAACCATGCCTTAATTTAGTTAACGCTCAAAGACGCGCACTAGAATCCGTCTCTCACTGAAGTAACAGTTACATCTGTGCCACTTAAGTGGCTCTCTTCTCCCCATTAAGCACAATGACAGTGATTCATTGTCATGAAAAATACAGATTTTGGCCTCTCTAACTCATGTGCTTCAATTGAATCCTCCTCTAATCTCGATCGTCCTTGAAAGACAGTCCAATCAGCTAAGGAAGTCAGACAGATTTTTTTTAAGGGAATTTGACGTGACAGATGAGCCTGCGGGTCCCTTAGGATGTTACCATTTTTCTGCAGTGCCTCCTTCAGTCCAAGTCCGTCTCTGAAACCGAAACACCATAAATACTGACAGCATGACATTCATGGTTTCAAATTTGCTCTTTTTTGTCCCCCTATCCTGACACTACAGTTTTCTTTTCTTACTGCAGAGAGCACGGTTTGCATTAGAGTTGGGTTTGTGACAAGGCTACATTCATCATGTAATAAAGTGATGCAAACTGCTGCAAAACGCCCTAAATGGTTGTCAGCCCCGATTTCCACGAATTTGAAGTTGTTTAGGGTCTTGCTGCTTCACGGCCAAGAATGTTATGTTTGAAATTCCAGTGATGTTTTATTATTGGCCAGCTAGCCGTGTGTCATGTTTTGACTAAGTGCAAGAAACTTGCTGATCCTGCCATGCAGTTTATAATACTGCAAATCCATGCAGCTTATAATACTGCAAATCCATGCAGCCTTGGGCACCTATCTAGATGATGCATAAAGGGTGTTTGTCATCTTTATAACTTCAGATGTTTAGGTGTACGGTGTGTGTGTGTGTGTGTGTCTCTCACATCTATCCGACTCACGGCCCTGATGTTCCCTACACCTGCAGCTTGTGATAAGATGACAGAACCCTGTCCAGAAACAACCCTTAGTACCTAAACCAAGCACCTGTGTAGATCTGAGAGGATTAGATAAGTATAAGAAATGTGGGACAAAATCCTCCCAACCTATCCGAGGGCAAGGTAAAGCTACTGCCATACTGCTTACGCCTAGACTTATTATTGATTTAGGGAGAAGGAACTAAGGGTTGTCTCTGGACAGGGCCATAGGACTAACCACACCAAGTCAAACACCTCCGCCCTGCCACCTGACAATCACTTACAGCTTAGGGCCAACTACACTATAGTTCACAAAATGCTCAGAAAATGTATTTAACCGATACATAAAGTAGGCCTATACTAATTTAAATAAATGGACAATGTCAAAGACACAAGGTGGAGTTTCAGTTTACCCCCCTCCCCCCAATATATTTGTGTATATTAGTTACATTTACAGTGTTTTCTTATCATTCCAGAGTTTGTGTTGTTTTTCAGCCCCTTTGTCATATTCATTTATTTTGAGTTTCTCAGTTAACTGAATCACAATTGTGTATGTGTGTGTGTGTTAGAAAATCAATTTGCAAATATATGGGATCATCTCAGATATGTTTTATTAGAAAAAACATATTGCACATATCAAGCCAACTCTTTGTTAAAGGAACAATGCACTGCTGCCATCTATTGGTGTGACTGGAAAAATACACACAGGTGTCTAAATGTTGAGGCCCAAAAATCCTGCCTAAACATTTGCATAATTCATAATTGTACATTGGGTTGAAAATACAGTATTGTACTCTGGAGTGATATCACTTTAAAAAGTAGAATAACAATAAATATTATATTGACAAAGCAGATTGATTTCATCACATTCAATGAATCATTTACAGTGATTTCAGCATTTAAATATATCAATTGATATAGCAACGCTTTCTGGAGTGCAAATTATGATAATTGTCACATCGGTCATGAAGTCACAATTAAACAGAGAAAATAATCAGTTTTTAATCAGCAAGGTTCATCAGACCAAAGTTCAGCATATTGTTAGCTTCAGACCACGCAGCGTGTTGTGCCCCATCCATCTCTGAAGCCACTCTGTTGCCACTTACCAGAGCATGGTTTGCTCCACCGATCGTAGCATTGCACTCTGGGCAGTTACGGCTCATCATGGCGCCTCCACAATCTCCGATGGCATAGACGTGACCGTTGGGGCAGGAGTACCAGTGGCCTTTAGGCAAACTCATGGCTGAAAGTATCATCTTTCGTTCATCATCACTGATCCCCAGGCCAGAGCTTGGTAGCTTTTCAGCCAAGTCTTTCAGTGCCTGCTTTACTGAGTCCTCGTCTTGCAGAGTGAATGGCTGCATTTTCTCCAGAACCTCCCTTATGGCTGTGACCTCAGCCTGAACCTTGACCCCACGACCTGTGTCCTTAGCCATCTTGCAGCGGGCGTTGAGCTCGGCCAAAAAGGACAGCCTCTGTAGCTCGCTCTGCAGATCAGAAGCCTGCTGCTCCGAGAACTTCTGGTAACAATCCATCAGCCACCTCAGGAACTCTTCGACTTTCTCATCAAAGTGGGAAACTTCCGCACTTGACATGTGCTGCCTACTAATCTTCAGCAACTTGCCAACTCTCTCAAGGAAGGCCATCTTGTTTTCCGTGATCCACAGTTCCTTAGCTGTGAGGTGGGAGGCCCTTAGTTTTTTCTCTATCTGTATGTACTCCATTGGTAGATACCTTTGCAAGTCCTCCTTGTCAATCCATTGCTGCTTAAGGATCGCCTTTTGTGCCGCAATATCTGACTGTGCTCCATTAATCTTCTCCTTAACTTTCTCAATTACCGCCAGACTCCGGTTGACGTAAGCCCCGTACCGGAGATTCCTGCGGATGGGAGTGCGACACCTGGGGCACTCCTTCAACTTTACTGCAAGCTGTTCCTCGGTAGCCTGCTGGTTGTCATCCATCCCCATGTATTTATCCATGGACGTGGACTCAAAGACGTGTCCGCAGTCGTCCAGCTGAATAAAGCAGGCCTCAGCATCGTCCTCCGTACCAAAGAAAATCTCCATAACATCCTCGGGGTGGCAAACACGGCACTTGTTGGGGCAGGGGTCTCCACACAGGCCAATGCAGGGGTGCCCACACTGCAAGGTTTTGGTGCAGGGCTGGGTGCAGGGTGGACGGTCACAAGGCTCATGGCAGAGCTTGCTGCAGCCCTGGTGAGGACACTGCCAGGCACAGGGCTCTATGCAGGGGGCACAGGGCTGGCCGCAGGGCTTCTTACAGGCACTGTGGATGCAGCGATTCTCACAGAGAATTGGACAGGAAGGGCAGTCACGTGTACAGGGCTCCCGACACTTGTGGGAGCAGACTAGGAGCTTATCACATCGGTGGAAACAGCCCAAGTGGAAGCGGCCCTGGTGGCATCTCTGGCAGGAACCAGGACAGGGGTGGCCACACTTCAGAATCTGTTTGCAAGGTGCCCTGCAGTCCGGCTGTACTGTAGATCTCCTATAATGACAGGGACCTTCTTGCTTGTGTCCACACTTGAGCTCCAAGGTGACTGTTGCCATGCAGGTGGTGGTGCAGGACTCCCCACACACAGTGGCACATAGATGGCCACACACCAGCATCTTCTGACAGGGCTCCTGGCACACAAACCGCTCTGGAGCCTGGTGACAGGGCACCATCTGCTTGTGCTGGCATCGCGGTACGATTTTCTCTACCCGCGTAAGGCAGTCTGTAGGGCACTTCTTGTAGCACAGAAGTTTGCATCGATGCCCCAGCTCACAGAGGACCTTCTGGCACTTCTTGTTACATGTGTACTTCTTGTGCTCTTGGTCGTACGGGTGGCAAGCACTGGAGCACACGTGACCACAGTTCAAGCGGAACTCGCAGGGCAGGTTGCAGCCTCCCTCAGGAGCATGTTTGAAGTCATCGCCGCAGAATGCTTTAATGTGTCGCTCAGGGTGGTTCTGGCAGCATAGGGTCAGGGCAGGGCCCACTTGGTCTTTCTCTCGCAGTGTGTGCAGGATGTTGCTCCAAAGCTTGACTTTTCCCAACATGGCCATGTTTCCAACGCAGTAGAGACCCTTCTTAGCCCGTGACAGGGCCACACAGACGCGGTTGGGGATGTTCAAGAAGCCCACCTTCCCCTCTTTGTTACTTCGAACCAGCGAGAGCAGGACAATATCATTCTCCTCTCCTTGGTATTTGTCAACAACATGAACTTTTACCCCATTGAACTCTTTGGCTGGCATGAGTTTGCGCAGACAGTGGAGTTGGCCAGTGTAAGTGGTGAGGATGGTGATCTGGGACGGCTGGTATTCCTGTAACAGGAGGTAGCGACACAACGCTACCACAAAGAAGGCCTCGTGGAGGTTCTGGCGACTCTTTCCATCCCTGATCTCCTCCTCCGGGTAGTTATGCTCCACAAAGAACATGTTGGAGAGAAGACCCTACAAGACAACAGGGAAGTGAATACAACGGTTATTGGACCGCAACTAACTTCTAAGGCCTACACATGGACTGTGTATTGTACTTTATTGATGGTTCATTGAATTGATGACATGCTGAAATGGATTGATATTCAGTATACAGTCATCTTTAAATGCACTCCTGCTAGGAGGGTAACTACCATGTAAAAAGTCTCTGAAAGCATTGACGAACCTTAATATTGTCATAGTCCATCACTGAGGGGTGGTTCTCTAGCTCAGAGTAGATGTGCGGGACCAGGAGACGGGCAATGTCTGGCCTCATGCGATGCTGTGCAGGGATAGACCCAGAGTTAGAGGATTGGTCAATGGACAATGAAGAACAAGGGGTAATTGGTTTATCCATATACACTTTCCCTTTAGATTCCCCACACATACCTGATAGTTAAGTCTGACGTATGGAAAGTCCATCCTGATCAGCCTCTCAAACATGGACACTTCAAGATTGAAGTTCTTGGCCAGTTCGAACACTGTTGCACTGGGCCGGAGCTAGGGACACAATGAGCTACATAAGTACCCCTATAAGTACCGCTGAAGCCCAAGAGAGGATGGAATGGACCACCTCATTTCAACACTTTTAGACAACATCTCTTCAACTCTATTATTTGTTGTTGAACACTGTTTTTCAAGAACCTGCCCAAAGATAAACATTTGCCGTTCGACTAAATCACATTTACAGAAATGTTGATAAATGTGCATTGGCCCTCTCAAATCAATGTAATAAAGTAAAAATAAAAAGAGTATGAAGAGTATTCAGTATTTGAAAATAAAAACTCACAGTTTTGCTATCCTATCTTGTTTTCCTGCTTCTTTTCAGTTGTTAATGTGTGTCTGCTTTATTTAGGGGACAAGGTAAGAATGTATGTGGGAGAGGGTGTGGGAAAGATACAAAACATTCTCAAATAATGTGAGTTATTGTACTCAGTTTGTTTCTGCCTGACTGTGTTAGATTTCAACCACTAACTTTTGATTAATAGCACTTCAAAGCCAAAGCTTTTTTTCTCATCGAAAGTGTGATCCACCTACACGAAAGTAAAGTGCACATCTCAAGAATACCAGCTTTGAATAAAAGTGGATTATATTGAACTGAGTAAAATACGTGATATTCCCAGAGTGCTTTAGCTTTTTCACTCAGAGCTAAAAGGAGCAAGTCAAGTTACGTAAGACCTTATAGCTGGGTGAACTCTCCGTTTAGCCCCAAGCAGAGTTTGAAGTTGATTGCATTTCAATAAGAAATTAAAATGACCATGGACTTTCAATCAACAAATGCCCAGTTTACATTAGGTTCAATTTTACATTAGGAGCAATGTTCAAGTCAATTTTACATTAGGAGCAATTTTCAAGTCAATTTTACATTAGGAGCAATTTTCAAGTCAATTTTACATTAGGAGCAATTTTCAAGTCAATTGAAGATTAGGAGCAATTTTCATCTCCAATTCAATCACTGGATTTAGTGGCATAACAGTAGGGAAGTTGACCATGCCTGGCCAATGAGTGTCCAGTACCTGTTGGTGGTCTCCAATGAGAATGAGGTGCTGGCAGGCCTGGCTCAGAGTGGTGATGGTGTGGGCCTCCAGTACCTCTGCTGCCTCTTCCACGATCACTAGGCGGGGGCGTACTTCCTGCAAAGCTTTGCGCCATCTAGCAGCCCCCGTGGTCGTCATGCCGATGACCTTGGCTTCCTTCAGGACACATAAGTCCTCACGGAGACGAATTTCAGCCAGACGCTCGGCAGCATCCTGATAGTCCTGCTCTGCCTGCTGGGCTCGCATACGCAGCTCCGTCCGATAACGCCCCACCCATAACCTGCGAACACAGAGCAGCGTCAGATGAGGTCATTGGTAGCATTTGACGGTAAGGCCACTAATGGAGTCTACATACGCAGGTCATAAAACTAACAAAGTTCCTATAGAAAAGTAACCCTGTCACAATCAAATTCTGAATATCTGAGATTCGTAGATAATGTGTAGAGCAGAATCCTTTATTCCTTGTATGATTTACTGAGTCAATCCAACACGCTGGAGCTGTGACAATTTCTTTATTGCATCATCCAAAATGGCTTTTTGGCTTGGCACACAACTGAGCCTTGCACTGGTCTTTTCTCCAGTCAGATCAAAACATGCGTCACTTAAGGTGGCACAGTCAATCGCACACCTGTGTGTTTTGTGTGGTCATGACGACTGTGCACTTTGCACAAACTAAGCACAGTTACATTGCCAGGGTGACAGAAACTTGTAGAGGTGAGGGGTTCAGTGCATGCATCTACTGAGATACATTTTCTCAGTAATTAGTTGGCATAATTATGCACAATGGGAATATACGCGCTCGCAGTCTGGCGTTGCCTAGGGGATGAGAGAGACTATTACCGGTACAGTCTCCATCTGTCTGGCAGACTAAGAGTCCACACATCCAGAATGGTGTCTTCCTCATCTTCACTCATGGCTGAGCTGCTGCCCAGCTCTCTCCTAATACGATGTTTCATCTTCCTCTTCTGCACCCGCTGTATCTGCGCACACAGAGAGAGACACGTCAGACTTTTCAAATAACATTAACTATACCTTTAACCCAGCACCTGTCTTTCTACCATACTCCTGAGCTAAATACTCTGAATATGAAGCAGGAGATTGTCAATTTAAATCAATAAGCAGCTAAATTAGTTTGTGATTCACATATTGTATGATGCAATGTATTTTGGCTATATTGTTATACAATAAGTTTGGATCAAGGCACGTTGTAGGTTCTCACCTCCCAGCCTTCTTCACTCTGCTCTGCATGTATCAGAGTGTTCTCCAGGTTCATGGCCAGCATCATTTCCGCCATATCCCTGACTGTCTCCTCCATCTTTCTTCGATCATCATCGTGACTATGATGCATGTCTGAGACTTCTACAAAGCGTTCCATCTGGATCAGGTCTGCCTCCTCCGCTATCTCGATCAGGTCCTCCTCCTCCTCCTCATCTTCGTCCATTTCCCCATCTATTACAAAACAGAGAGGGTAAAATGGGTGAGGAGTTTCTAACTTCTATTCCTAGTAGTTCTCTCAACAGTCACTTTAATAATGTTTACATCTCTTGTATTACTCATCTCATATGTATATACTGTAATCTATCCTATTCTACTGTTTCTTAGTCAATGCCATGCCGCTCTGACATTTCTAACCCAAATATTTATAGATTCTTAATTCTATTCCTTTACTTTATATTTGTGTGTATTGTGTGTATTGTTGTGAAATTGTTAGATGTTACTTGTTAGATATTACTGCACTGTCGGAGCTAGAAGCATTTCGCTACACCCACAATAACATCTGCTGACCACGTGTATGTGACAAATAACATTTGATTCGATGAACTCTGAACTCTGCTTCACCCAATATAGTTTCAGGATCAAGAGGAGTTTTAAAGAAAACATAAAAGAGTTCAATAGATACAGCAGACTACTAGCTAGCTATGTGAACTACAGCCATAATTTATTCACAAGCAATGTTGACAAATACAAGGCCACAAGGAGAAGCACTTTTTGAACTCTGCATTGTTGGAAAAGGGCTCATGAAGTAAACATTTCATGGTAAAGTCTAGACCTGTTGTATTCAGAGCATGTGACAAATACAATTTGATTTTGATTTGCTCTGCATCTGTTCCAGTTGCTATGTCTGTCTGATCATGTTGTGTCTCGTCTACTGTGACGATTATGCAATTTTGGGTAACAATGAATTGTCAAGCACGGTTATTATTATATTATTTTTTTAAACAAACTGCTTATAATGCATTATAACCTATCTTTGAAAACAAGTTACAATATACTGTACCTAATGAATACAACACAGCTTTGGGGACACCCCTGTTGCTTAGAACTTTTGGAAATTAAGCTTCTCCTCCCGACCGTGCCGTTCTGTTCATATAATGATTACCAACTTTACCCACTTCATGTAAAAAAAAATAATAATTAACTGCTATTGGGTAAACCATATCTACTTAAATATAAAAGGTGAATCCCCCTTCTACTGAAAATAATGTAGTAAGAAGATTATGACAATAATTGTTTTAAAGTTCAGGGTTATTGTCCATAATTGTCAGTTACGAGATTATACAATAACTGTTCCAGCCCTATGTCTTCGTTCGGTGGTACTGCAGTGGCTTCTCACCTGCATTGTCATTTTGAGGATGTGATGTCCTCTGCTGGAAGGCAGTGGAACCTAACCCCAGCCACTCCATTATCATAGACGGCTTCTTCCCACCATAGCTCTCAAAACCATCCAGTGCCTGAGGAAAAGTACAAGAGGAAGTATTGTCTCCACTCTGGCCAATAGCAGATTATCACAGATCACATCATAAACTTTTCTGGGAATGTCTATTTTGTTTACATGAATCTTAAGCCTTGAATAAGCAGTAGGGCTTATCGTCCTCATTGTAGTTATCCTATATGACATCATCATAGTTCTAGAAGTAGCAGAGGGGGTGGAACTATGAGTTATAGTCATAGCAGTAGTCACCACTTTATATTTGACAGTGGTATCAACGACTCACAGGCTGGAGGGACAGGCTATCCCAGTGCACCTCTGAGATGAACCTTTGAAGGAACTGTTCCCTTAGAACGCCTCGCAGACTGCACTCCAGCTGCACAGACTGAGTCTGGATCTTAGTCTCTTCGGTCCGCAGTGCATCATAGATCTGAGAGGAAACAATATTCTGAGCATCGGTATGTGGTATCGTTTCCCTAAATGACTATTTCCCCAAAAGATATCCAACCTGGTTGTATACATTCCTGACACATACGGAAGCTGAGCTACATTGACTTCAATAGGAGTGCTCGTTTACATTTTAAGACTATTTCTCAAATGTTAGCGTAACTTTCAGGTTTCCCACACTAACGCTCACCTCACTGTTGGCACGGCGAAGATGTTGCGGTAGTCTGCGGCGGAAGTCATGGGACCTTTTCAGCTCCCCCAGAGTGAAACGCTTCAGGGCCTCACTGTTGCTTCGCCCACCCACTCTTACAATACCGTCTGGTAAAAACTTGTGGATGCCTTTGGTGCACAATGTTAAACAAATTAACTTGGGGATGCCTATGGTACATAATGTTAAACAAATTAACTTGGGGATGCCTATGGTACATGTTAAACAAATGAAAAAGCTGCTGATACATATGATGACTAAAGTGCCCTTCAGAATTATATCTGGTAAAACACAAATTATGACATTTTTCAAGAATGGCTTGAGGTTGAAAATAACTGAGAAGCAAAAATAGTGTGGGACAATCATGCATTCATATACCATACATCCATAGTTCAGTATGTCGGGGAGCAGGAGCCCTACCTTCCAGGAACTGGTCTAGAGCGTGGTTGGTATAACAAACCACCAGCATTGGGGAGGAGTCAAAGACACCTTTCCACACCTCCTGATTGGTCAAAAGAGCTTGGGCGATCTTTAGTCCTGTGTAGGTCTTCCCTGAGATTATGAGTAAGGAGAGAAAACGAACGTCCAAAAGTATTATACTCCTGCAAGTCCACCAACACATGAAGCAGCATGGCATACTAATGTCAAACTTTCAGCCTAGAAATTGTACATGTACACTACCATTCAAACGTTTGCAGTCACTTAGAAAAGTCCTTGTTTTTGAAAGAAAAGCACGTTTTGTCCATTAAAATAACATCAAATTGATCAGAAATAAAGTGTAGACATTGTTCATGTTGTAAATGACTATTGCAGCTGGAAACGGCAGATATTTTATGGAATATCTACATAGGAGTACAGAGGCTCATTATCAGCAACCATCACTCCTATGTTCCAATGGCACATTGTGTTAGCTAATCCAAGTTCATCATTTTAAAAGGCTAATTGATCATTAGAAATCCCTTTTGCAATTATGTTAGCACAGCTGAAAACTGTTGTTCAGATTAAAGAAGCAATAAAACGGATGATCTCGTACAAAGCTGTGTACTACTCCCTTCACAGAACACCGCAAACTGGCGCTAACCAGAATAGAAAGAGGAGTGAAGAGGAGTGAGAAACAGATGCCAAAACTTTAGTTTGTTAACAAGAAATTTGTGGAGTGGTTGAAAAACAAGTTTTAATGATTCCAACCTCAACTGTATTCCATAAAAAATCTGCCATTTCCAGCTACAATAGTCATTTACAACATTAACAATGTCTACACTGTATTTCTGATACATTTTATGTTATTTTAATGGACAAGAAATTTGCTTTTCTTTCAAAAACAAGGACGTTTCTAAGTGACCCCAAACTTTTGAACGGTAGTGTAGATAAACATGATCTAATTCAATATGTATAATTTTTTCTATATGTATTCCACCTGTGCCTGGGGGTCCCTGGATGATTGCCAGTTCCTTGGTGAGGGCGAGCTGAAGTGCTCTCATCTGGGACTCGTCCAATCCCAGCTGCTCCATGGGGGGCCAGGCTTCAGGATCCAGGGTGTGGAAGCGGCTGCTCTTAAACTCAGGCACCGCAATAGCAGACAGGTCATATGTATCCCCCATTGGCAGGTAGGCAGGAGGGTGGACCTCTGAGCTACATTCCACTATATACCTGCAATTTACATGTTGTCATGAATCAAAAATACAATTTTTGTTAGTCAGAAAGTTCTCATTCTTCATTACAATAATTGATATGCAGTAAATGTTCTGTCACAAAATATCTGCTAAATATCATCTAGCAGCTGGTGGAAGAGGTAAGTCACCCACAAACCATGTTAAGCACTTTAAGATCAGAAGTATGGAACTGTATGAACACAATCTGCGATTCTCAATATCAGAAAAACATGGTGGAACAAAAATATTTAGCCGACTCTCTCTCATAGCATCAACATCACCGGTGCGACAGCCAGTACATACGTAGGGCTGACTAATGATTGAATTCAACACCGACAGACAGTACACCGACCTCTGGAAGGGCAGATCCTCTACTTCCAGCTCCTGCAGCCCCTCGAGGACATAGCGGTAGGCCTCAAAGTAGGCGGTTGTCTCCACCATGAGGAAGGACTGGTGGGCCTCCACTCCGGCTAGGGCTCGCCTGCTCTCCGTTGAGAAAATGATCTGGACAAAGCCCTTCTCTAGCTCCTTGGGGTCCCGGTCGGACACAGTGGCAAACAGGAAACTCTCAAAGTTGTCACAGGACATGCAGACCAGGGACCCATATATCAGCCGCTTGGAGTTCTGCCAGCGGACAAACTGTGTGGGACAGAGAATAACATGAACATATATTGAATGCACTCTACTACACAATGTTGGCAAGTCTTGGTAAGTTATATTTATTCTGTTCAAATACTCAATAGAACTGACTGACCTTAAGAGGTTTGGAGTCAAACTGGACCTTATAGGCCAAACCAGACCGGGTGCACATTGGAACCACCAGTCGCGTGTCAAAGTACACTGTGATGTCATCGAAGCGCCTCTTCCTCAAAGGGACGTCTTTATTGCCCAGGTCCTGCTGGCTCTGAAGCAGCTGCTGGATGCCCTCTCGAAGAGGTCTCACAAAGTCCTCTCGCATGAGCCGGAAGTGCGTGTCCAGGTACAGCAGTCCGCTGGCATAGCGTTTCAAGATGAGGTTGGGCCTGAGGAAGGGCCTCTGTTCCTGGTGGAACTCCTCAGGGGTGGGGTAGATGGATAGGGTCCTGAAGTCGGCCTCCCCAAGTGGGGCGTCCTCCTGGGGGGTGATGAAGGAGTAGTTGTCTGACTTTAGGGTGCCCTCCCTGGCCCTCTCCTGGAGGTGCTCCACCAGGACCTGGATCCTCTCCAGGTTTTCCTCCGTCTGCTCCAGGACATCCACCCCCACAGCTCGCAGGCTGTTGATGACTGGTCTGAAGAGGGCCACTATCATGGACACGGCCTGGGTCGAGCTAGCCGGGAATATCCTGAGCACCTCAGCGAGAAGGGTCATGATGTTGTCCAAGTGCTGGGGGTACTGTTCCCGGCGAGTGAGGTCGAACTCTGACCCCATTCCCATCACATAATGGGGCAGGATGGTTCGGAGGAATCCAGAATGCTTGATTAAGCCAGCCAAGTGCTGTATAGTTTGACGGTCAGTTTTGGACAAGAAGGCCTTGCAGAGGACTTGGCAGAGGAGCTGAACGAGGTCCTTTCGCATCTCTCGTTCGTCGAGTAGAGCTTGCAGTCCATAACTGGAGGCAAGAGTAATGGCTATTTCTGAAGGTTCTTTCCCGGAGAGCTCCTCCAACGTTTTGTACCCCATTGGACGAACATGAGGAGCGCCACCATCTGCAGCTCTTCCTCTCCCTCCCCCTCTCTCTCCATCTCCTCCTCTCCCTCCTCCTCTGCCTCCTCCTCTTCCTCTTCCTCCCCAACCCCTCGCACCCTCCCCTCCTCCTCTTTCTCCCCAACCCCTCGCACCCTCCCCTCCTCCTCTGCCTTCCACTCTTTCTCCTCCTCCTCTTCCTCCCCAACCCCTCGCACCCTCTCTTCCTCTTCCTCCCCTGGCATCTCGCGCTCTCCTATCCTCCCTTGGGTTCCCCCCATTAACACCTCTCCTCTCTCCCCTGGCCCCCCTACCTCTTCCCCCTCGGTTGGCTATCCCTTCCTCTTCTCTCTGACCAGCCTCAGCACCTGAGAGGCAAACAGGGAAATCTATATCAATATAATGAAGGAAATGCCAATCATGTCTTACTTATACAAAACTCAAAATGAATCTCCTTACCTATTCTGTGATGGACATGGTTGGCTCCTCTACCTCTCCTGCCCCTGTTTGGGTTTTCCATTCAGGCTGAATTACTATTGGTCCACTAGAACAAGAAATTAAACCCAGCAAAACACATATTGAATGTTTATAACAATGGCATTAATCAATTTGTTTAAAGTTATTCCAAAACAGAGGCAAACTTAATCTTGATGCATGACTATTGTACATTGTGGTGGATGCCGTGCGACATCTATTGGACACAGACAATTATTACGTGTATTTTTTTATAAATGTTTTATTATGCGGAAATAGTGTTGGTTTCATTTCTACTGAAATGATGTCACTTGGATACAGTGAATAAATTATATATATATATGGCTGATACAATCAATGTATCGAAATCAATCTGGATCCTTCGAAACCAAGGGTGAATATTTCATCCCATAATGTCAGTGTTTTAGGACAGTCATGGAATGATGTAAATTAATCATTTGTATTTTATTCCGGATCTGCAGCTACTCTTCCTAAGGGTCCAAAAACAATTACATACAATAAAACAACTATAACATATATACAATACAAACTCAATAACACAGAAAAATAACATTATTCAAATGTGTGTAGAGTGCGTGTGTTAGCGAATGCCCTGTGTGTCTGTGTTTGTCTCTTCACAATCCGCGCTGATCCATAACGTGTAGTTTTATCCGTTTTTAAAAATCTGATTCTACTGCTTGACAGTTCCAAATAGCCATGGCGCTATGTAGTACTGTGCGTTTCCCGTTGTCTGTTCTGGATTTGGGGACTGTGAAGAGACATCTGGTGGCATGTATTGGTGTGGGTATGTATGGACGTCTGAGCTGTGCGCTAGTCGCTTAAAACAAATAGGTCAATGATTTAAACATGTCAGTACCTCTCACAAAGACAAGCGGTGCAAATTTTGACACAAGGAAAACGATTTGAACTGTTCCACAAGTGAATCCTACAGACGAAGAACCATATATGTGACATTTACAAAAAAAATGAGATATACATGAACAATCATTATTGGACACCCTTTTTCTATAGTGAACCGGTTTCACAAGCTTTCCACGCGCTAATTAACAATCATTTTAAATGTAAAGATAGGCTCTCTGGTGGAATAACCGTTTATGTGCACCACTCAGAATGGACGGACAAGCGCACAACCTTTCTGTTGCTGATGAAAATCGCAGAAATGTGGGAAAGAAACGTAAAACAAAACTAAAAGAATGGAAAGACAGGCAAAGGAAGATCTTACGGGATGCGGGAAAACCCTATACAAATCGTAAGGGTCAAGAAAAAACTGGGAAAAGCTGTCCAAAAGAGGTATGTGGAAGAACCGTATATCAAACAATCAAGATAGCTAGCTATAGAGCACAGTAACTAACATGTATGTTGTGGGTTGTCTAATTTGTAACTATAGAGAAAACATATTAGCTAAAGTTCGTTGGCTAATAACTCATACATTATCGTTACAAATGTTATTGCTAGATTATAGAAGAAACATAGGTAGCTACTTTTTCTCCATCCACCGGATGATTCGACATGGCTACAGTAGCTAGCTAGTTACACTGTATCCTGCAGGGAAGAGCGTGTTCCACGACGTGCAGAAAGGAGTGTGGAAAGTGACTGATGAGCGCAAGCTGCATCTGTTCAACAGTTTCTACACTGTCCCATACGAGAAACAACAAGCGTTGATTCTCTCCGGCTTAGAACAGGTTAGAAATAAGACAAAACGCCTATTATTATAATAGCTATATTGAACACTTGCATAGTTTAACTTTGACAGTAATGATACGTACATTGACGTTAACTCTAAAAGTGCTGTGTTACACAATGGTGCAATACAAACTCATTCTGTGTATAGATTGGGAGTGTTTTGTAGTTCTATGGTATGTTCACATTGAGGGCTTCATTTTAAATGAGACTAAGATTTCATGACTCAACTTTTAAGAAAAGTAATCAGTGCTGAAGTTGATAGACCACCTTTAAATGAACCTCCATACAAATGAATTAACTACATATTGCATTTAAGTTATTTACATGAAGGGCATCTGTAGTTGAAAGTACTTAAAACATCATATCAGGTGTTAAAAAAGGACATCTTACAAGAGTCATGCAAAATGTCACATATACTGTTCTTCCACAAACTGAAATCATCACTGGAGATATACTGTTCTTCCACATTCTTAAAATGAAAACGGCAATAAAAAAAGTATTTTTTGAAATAACAAAAAAATATAAATTGTTGTTGGAAGATATGGGTATGGTGAATTATTTGTCAACCATAAAACACCTAATGTGGTACACACAATTAATAATATAAAAATAACTGATTATCTTAAAATGGAAAAATTGTCACATATATGGTTCTTCGTCTGTAGGATTCAAGTGTATAAACCAAGCAGTGTGACTGGCGTGACATCTTATCCAGAATTGTATTTACTTGTCGAAATAGGGTGTTCATATGTGATACATTTTTATTCTACATAGTAAAATATAATTGCTTACCTTTGCTGAACGTGTGAATATTTTTTGATGGGATTTAGGGTCCAATTGCAGATGACATAAAACTTTTAAATACGCGTATTTCTGTAGTCCTTGTTGTCTGGTTGACAGTAATGATTCGCTCTGTTACTGTCCTCGTCTCTGCGGATCAGTGTTGGGGAATTCCGCGAGCTGCTCTTTAAACAGGCCCAGGCCTGTTCGCTGTCAGTTTCGCTTTCCAAGATGTTACATAGTGCAAGTGAGTCAGAAATGAAACTACACGCCCTGTTGTTTGTACAAATATGTTGACAATACTTGAGTGATCGATCTGCTGCCCGTTACGCTTTCCAAAATGATACGAAGTGCAAGTGAGTCAGAAATGAAACTACACGCCCTACTTGTTGGTACAATTTTTAGAGTGATAATTTTCATGTTTACGAAAATACATATTGAGCAATAATAAGGTGCTCTTTTTTGTCAGTAATGCTAATCATAAACACTTCGGAAGTTAAAATATATACATAACGCTGCACTGGCTCGCTCTCTCTGTTGTAGCAATTGAGCATTTGTGCAAAGTTTAAGAAGAACTTTCAAGTATTTTGACTTGAGTAGTTTATGTATCTGTACAATTTATATTATTGCCAACTTTTACTTCACTGCATTCCTAAAGAAAATAATGTACTTTTTACCTGACACCCAAAAGTATTGAATGCTTACTTAGCAGGACAGGAAAATTGCCAAATTCACACACTTATCAAGAGAACCTCCCTGGTCATATCCCTACAGCCTCAGTCTGCCAGATCAAACTAAACACATGATTTGTTTGTTAATTATGTCTAAGTGTTGGAGTGTGCCCCTGGCTTTCCACACAAAAAAAAACTAACTATTATCTGGTTTGCATTATAAAAGGATTGAAATTACTTAAGTATGTTTTAGCAAATTACATTTACTTTTGATACTTAAGTATATTTAAAACCAAATACTTCTACTCAAGTAGAATTTTACTGGGTGACTCACTTTTACTAAAGTCATTTTCTATTAAGATACCTTTACTTTTACTCCCAAGTACAACAATTGGGTACTTTTTCCACCACTGCAATGGAGTAGGGGCTAGCGACTGAATGAGTAGGTGTTCTAAAACTTTTGACTGGTAGTGTATATTGAGCAACACAAAAGGTGCTCTTTTTTGTCAGTATGGCTAATCATAAACACTTTGGAACTCAAGATACCGCTGCACTGCCTATGTACAGTTGAAGTCGGAAGTTTACATACACTTAGGTTGCAGTCATTAAAACTAATTTTTCAACCACCCCACAAGTATCTCGTTAACAAACTAGTTTTGGCAATTCAGTTAGGACATCTACTTTGTGCATGACACAAGTCATTTATCTAAAAATTATTTATAGACAGATTATTTCACATATAATTCACTTTAATCACAATTCCAGTGGGTCAGAAGTTTACATACACTAAATTGACTTTACCTTTAAACAGCTTGGAAAATTCCAGAAAATTATGTTAATTAGCCTGAGTCAATTGGAGGTGTACCTGTGGAGGTCTACCTTCAAACTCAGCGCCTCTTTGCTTGACATCATGGGCAAATCAAAAGAAATCAGCCAAGACATCAGAAAAAAAAATGTAGACCTACACAAGTCTGGTTCATCCTTGGGAGCAATTTCCAAACGCCTGAAGGTACCACGTTCATCTGTACAAACAATAGTACGCAAGTATAAACACCATGGGACCACGCAGCCGTCATACCGCTCTGGAAGGAGACGCATTCTGTCTCCTAGAGATGAATTTACTTTGGTGCGAAAAGTGCAAATAAATCCCAGAACAGCAAAGGACCTTGAAGATGCTGGAGGAAACGGGTACAAAAGTATCTATATCCACAGTAAAACGAGTCCTATAATGATATAACCTGAAAGGCCGCTCAGCAAGGAAGAAGCCACTGCTCCAAAACTGCCATAAAAAAAAGAGAAATGTCCTTTAGAGAAATGTCCTCTGGTTTGATGAAACAACAATAGAACTGTTTGGCCATAATGACCATCGTTATGTTTGGAGGAAAAAGGGGGAAGCTTGCAAGCTGAAGAACACCATCCCAAACGTGAAGCACGGGGGTGGCATCATCATGTTGTGGGGGTACTTTTCTGCAGGAGGGACTGGTGCATTTCACAAAATAGATGGCATCATGAGGCAGGAAAATTGTGTGGATATATTGAAGCAACATCTCAAGACATCAGTCAGGAAGTTAAAGCTTGGTCGCAAATGGGTCTTCCAAATGGACAATGACCCAAAGTTGTGGCAAAATGGCTTAAGGACAACAAAGTCAAGGTATTGAGTGGCCATCACAAAGCCCTGACCTCAATTCTATAGAACATTTGTGGGCAGACCTGAAAAAGCGTGTGTGAGCAAGGAGGCCTACAAACCTGACTCAGTTACACCAGCTGTCAGGAGGAAATGGGACAAAATTCACCCAACTTATTGTGGGAAGCTTGTGGTAGGCTACCCAAAACGTTTAACCCAAGTTAAACAATTGAAAGACAATGCTGCCAAATACTAAATTGAGTGTATGTAAACTTCTGACCCACTGGGAATGTGATGAAAGAAATAAAAGCTGAAATAAATCATTCTCTCTACTATTATTCTGACATTACACATTCTTAAAATAAAGTAGTGATCCAACTGACCAAAGACAGGGAATTTTTACTGTAATTAAATGTCAGTAATTGTGAAAAACTGAGTTTAATTGTATTTGGCTAAGGTGTATGTAAACTTCAGACTTCTCTGTTGTAGCAATTGAGCCTGGGGATGAGGATTTATAGTGGGCTAACTAGTGGTCTTATGAAAACAGGCCATGCATCACCATTTTGTATATTTATTGACACACTATTTCAACAAAAACCAACATAATCCCTACATGGATTTCACTACTGCAAGGACGATGATGGCCATTCGAGACTCATGAAAAACCCATCGCTCAGAATAATACATATTCAACTTTTATTAACTTCAGAAGAACATGTGTTTCTCAGCATTACATATTTTTAAGTGAAGCCACAACAGGTTACATAAAACCACGGTATGGTTACACACTGCAACCTGTTTGTTTGTTTGCGTGTGTGTAGGTCTGACATATAAAAACTAAGAGAGGACGCAGAGTGCAATCTGAGGCTAATGAAATGATTTCAGCCAAAACCTTTCCAGTCTATTTCCATTATGCCCCCACTGAAAAGTGGGAAAGCACTGATTTAGGAAGACTGACACTCAAAACAAAAGACACACTGGAGGTGAATCCATCCATCCAAATTGCATATCTTGTCATTTTCCCATCAAGGCAGCTCTTACTTTCTCCTAAACCTGAAACAGAACCAGCGTATCAAAACATTATTAAAGTGCATAGAAAAAGAATTAACGAATTACATTTCTATGACACAGTACACATGGAGATGGCATTGGAGCAGCTGTTATGGTCATTTGAACAGTGGCTCAAACACCTTGCCCCTCCCCGGAAACACAAAAGCTGGGAACATTCATTGGTCATAATGACGGGTCACGGTTGTACTTCTCATACCACTGGTAATTTCAAAATTAAGTGTCACTGCAAAAAAACGACAGAAAAGTATGGATAAACATGAGCCATTGTAAGATGCAATATCCACCAGACTACGTTGAAGAGGAATCCACTAAATATGACACATCACTTACTTGGCCTTGGACTTGAAGCCACCGCCTCCTTTCTTGTTCGTTGGAATTCCAAGCCTCTTCTTATCCTCAAAGGAGGGTCTGAGGGTGAAATAAAAGACATTACATACAGATAGATTTCCTGTGTGGTTGTCAACGTTTCACTGGAGTTACAGGTATTATCTACATTCAGGAAAGACACTTACCCAGCTCTGTACTGCTTGAGTGCTTTCTTACTGGTGTTTGTAAGTTCTTTGTCAAATACAGACTTCTTGGCTGGTTTACCAGCTTTCTGTTTCGCACCTAAACGCAAAGAAAAACAGACAATCCATGAGTTGTGTTGTAGGACCCCGCATTTAGTTATGTAGTAGGACCCCACATTTAGTTATGTAGTAGGACCCCACATTTAGTTATGTAGTAGGACCCCGCATTTAGTTATGTAGTAGGACCCCGCATTTAGTTATGTAGTAGGACCCCGCATTTAGTTATGTAGTAGGACCCCGCATTTAGTTATGTAGTAGGACCCCGCATTTAGTTATGTAGTAGGACCCCGCATTTAGTTATGTAGTAGGACCCCACATTTAGTTATGTAGTAGGACCCCGCATTTAGTTATGTAGTAGGACCCCACATTTAGTTATGTAGTAGGACCCCGCATTTAGTTATGTAGTAGGACCCCACATTTAGTTATGTAGTAGGACCCCACATTTAGTTATGTAGTAGGACCCCACATTTAGTTATGTAGTAGGACCCCACATTTAGTTATGTAGTAGGACCCCGCATTTAGTTATGTAGTAGGACCCCACATTTAGTTATGTAGTAGGACCCCGCATTTAGTTATGTAGTAGGACCCCACATTTAGTTATGTAGTAGGACCCCGCATTTAGTTATGTAGTAGGACCCCGCATTTAGTTATGTAGTAGGACCCCACATTTAGTTATGTAGTAGGACCCCGCATTTAGTTATGTAGTAGGACCCCACATTTAGTTATGTAGTAGGACCCCGCATTTAGTTATGTAGTAGGACCCCACATTTAGTTATGTAGTAGGACCCCACATTTAGTTATGTAGTAGGACCCCACATTTAGTTATGTAGTAGGACCCCACATTTAGTTATGTAGTAGGACCCCGCATCTCTCTACACCCTCAATAACATCTGTTAAATATGTGTATGTGACCAATACAATTTGATTGATTTAGTTGCGCTGTAGGACCCAGTGTTAAGTAGGACCTAGTGTTTAGTTATGTATCCCCCCCCCCCCCCCCATTTTACCCAACTTTGTGATATCCAATTGGTAGTTAGTCTTGTCTCATTGCTGCAACTCCTGTATGGACTCGGGAGAGGCGAGAGTCGAGAACCATGCATCCTCCGAAACATGACAATGCCAAGCTGCACTGCTTCTTGACACACTGCTCGCTTAACCCAGAAGCCAACCGCACGAATGTGACGGAGGAAACACCGTACATCTGGCGACCGTGTCAGCATGCACCCGGCCCGCCAAAAGTAGTTGCTAGAGCTTGATGGGACAAGGACATCACAGCCAGCCAAACCCTCCCCTAACCCTGACGACGCTGGGCCAATTGTGCGGCGCCTCATGGGTCTCACGGTCACAGCAGGTTGAGACACATCCTAGGATCGAACTAGGGTCTGTAGTGACGCCTCAAGCACTGCGATGGAGTGCCTAAGACCGCTGCGCCACTCGGGAGGCCCATATTTAGTTGTTGTAGGACCCTGCATTTCGTTATGTTGTAGGACCCTGCATTTCGTTATGTTGTAGGACCCGGTATTTCGTTATGTTGTAGGACCCGGTATTTCGTTATGTTGTAGGACCCGGTATTTCGTTATGTTGTAGGACCCGGTATTTATGCAGCCAGCAGGGTAGTATGAGGCTGGAGAACAGAGGTGAATTGACCTAACAGTTGTAAGGAGGGGCACCTTGTAAACTGTTTTATACATCTTAAGAAAGCACACAGAACCTGAAACAAGGGTCCCAACGCATGCAGCAAAAAAATTAAATAAACTGCTTCACACACAAAAAATATGAATAATTGCATTTTGTTCACTGCTGGATAAAACAGGAAGAGGTGAGCCTGCACACTGCAATCAGATATGAAACACCAAAGTGCTTCTTCTGGTTCATGTCCACATCAGGATGATAGTGGTGGCCGTGGAAGTCTTACAAGCCACTTGGGAGCATAGAAAATGAAAGACCAGGGCCTGCATTCATAAAGAGTCTCAGAGTCAGAGTGCTGATCTAGGATCAGGTCATAGTCTCAGTAGGAGTACTGATCTAGAATCCGGTCATAAAGTGTCTCAGAGTCAGAGTGCTGATCTAGGATCAGGTCATAGTCTCAGTAGGAGTACTGATCTAGAATCCGGTCATAAAGTGTCTCAGAGTCAGAGTGCTGATCTAGGATCAGGTCATAGTCTCAGTAGGAGTACTGATCTAGGATTAGGCCCCCCACCCCCTGTCCATGTAACATTATTCATTCTTCATTATGATCCAATTCATTCTGATCTAATCTGATCAGCACTTTTTGTGAATGTGCCCAGTTCTTTATAGAATATGAGTCCCACCTTTCTGGACAGGCTCGTCCTCTGGCATGGCTCTGGCTCGTTTGGGTTTCCGGTCCCTCTTGGCTGATCGCTCAGCGTACATCTGGGACTTGAGGACCTCAAACTCTGCTCTATCCTCAGACTGAGAAGAACACAGAGAGAAAACAGTGACTGGAAAGATACATAGCTAACCAGAATAGCACTTGACAAAAAATATGATGAATAATGTTTGTACGCAACAGGGTTGGGGTCAAATCATAGAAATTCAGGAAGTTAACTGAATTTCCTATTCCAGAAAATGTACCTCAACCCTGATACATGATATCCTGTATATTTAACATGTATATGACCATGTATTTCAAGTTACATAGACATGATAGGGATATGTGGTCATTCACAACACAAATGTCACCATAGTTCATTTAATTTCAGTGGTGAAAACTAGGGGAAGAAAAGATCTCACTAGTTTTAAATGTATGGTCAAAGTTATAAAGCTCTGATTATATGGACAGATGTAGACCCGGAGAACTACAAAGAATGATTGCAGAAAAAGGAGCTAGCCTGAGTTGGACTTACAGCATGCCTCATGGGTTTAGAACTAGTTCAATATAATATTTAGTGAAAAGAGGTCATACAGTGCCTTGCGAAAGTATTCGGCCCCCTTGAACTTTGCGACCTTTTGCCACATTTCAGGCTTCAAACATAAAGATATAAAACTGTATTTTTTTGTGAAGAATCAACAACAAGTGGGACACAATCATGAAGTGGAACGACATTTATTGGATATTTCAAACTTTTTTAACAAATCAAAAACTGAAAAATTGGGCGTGCAAAATTATTCAGCCCCCTTAAGTTAATACTTTGTAGCGCCACCTTTTGCTGCGATTACAGCTGTAAGTCGCTTGGGGTATGTCTCTATCAGTTTTGCACATCGAGAGACTGACATTTTTTCCCATTCCTCCTTGCAAAACAGCTCGAGCTCAGTGAGGTTGGATGGAGAGCATTTGTGAACAGCAGTTTTCAGATTCTCGATTGGATTCAGGTCTGGACTTTGACTTGGCCATTCTAACACCTGGATATGTTTATTTTTGAACCATTCCATTGTAGATTTTGCTTTATGTTTTGGATCATTGTCTTGTTGGAAGACAAATCTCCGTCCCAGTCTCAGGTCTTTTGCAGACTCCATCAGGTTTTCTTCCAGAATGGTCCTGTATTTGGCTCCATCCATCTTCCCTTCAATTTTAACCATCTTCCCTGTCCCTGCTGAAGAAAAGCAGGCCCAAACCATGATGCTGCCACCACCATGTTTGACAGTGGGGATGGTGTGTTCAGGGTGATGAGCTGTGTTGCTTTTATGCCAAACATAACGTTTTGCATTGTTGCCAAAAAGTTAAATTTTGGTTTCATCTGACCAGAGCACCTTCTTCCACATGTTTGGTGTGTCTCCCAGGTGGCTTGTGGCAAACTTTAAACAACACTTTTTATGGATATCTTTAAGAAATGGCTTTCTTCTTGCCACTCTTCCATAAAGGCCAGATTTGTGCAATATACGACTGATTGTTGTCCTATGGACAGAGTCTCCCACCTCAGCTGTAGATCTCTGCAGTTCATCCAGAGTGATCATGGGCCTCTTGGCTGCATCTCTGATCAGTCTTCTCCTTGTATGAGCTGAAAGTTTAGAGGGACGGCCAGGTCTTGTTAGATTTGCAGTGGTCTGATACTCCTTCCATTTCAATATTAGCGCTTGCACAGTGCCCCTTGGGATGTTTAAAGCTTGGGAAATCTTTTTGTATCCAAATCCGGCTTTAAAACTTCTTCACAACAGTATCTCGGACTTGCCTGGTGTGTTCCTTGTTCTTCATGATGCTCTCTGCGCTTTTAACGGACCTCTGAGACTATCACAGTGCAGGTGCATTTATACGGAGACTTGATTACACACAGGTGGATTGTATTTATCATCATTAGTCATTTAGGTCAACATTGGATCATTCAGAGATCCTCACTGAACTTCTGGAGATAGTTTGCTGCACTGAAAGTAAAGGGGCTGAATAATTTTGCACGCCCAATTTTTCAGTTTTTGATTTGTTAAAAAAGTTTGAAATATCCAATAAATGTCGTTCCACTTCATGATTGTGTCCCACTTGTTGTTGATTCTTCACAAAAAAATACAGTTTTATATCTTTATGTTTGAAGCCTGAAATGTGGCAAAAAGTCGCAAAGTTCAAGGGGGCCGAATACTTTCGCAAGGCACTGTACATAGCAGATTTGTCAAATGTAATGGTTTTGATGCTATAAAATATGAAAATGATCAAATCAAGATTCCTGAGTGGAAACACCCTACATGGTGAATTCTGTTAACATTATTTTTCAGTGCACAGAGAAAAGACAGAAGATCAAGGAAAACAAATCAGTCGTAGTCTACCAGAAAAAGAGCACACATACCGATAACTCTTTCTTTTTACCCTCCTTGATGAACTTCTCTCTCTTCTTTTTTCCTCTCAGGGCCAAGTCAAAGTCAGCCAGCGCTTTGGTCACTGGCAGAGACAAGGGTGAAAGGTTAAAGTGATGCTCCAGAGCTTTAGTCACTGGCAGAGACAAGGGTGAAAGGTTAAAGTGATGCTCCAGAGCTTTGGTCACTGGCAGAGACAAGGGTGAAAGGTTAAAGTGATGCTCCAGAGCTTTGGTCACTGGCAGAGACAAGGGTGAAAGGTTAAAGTGATGCTCCAGAGCTTTGGTCACTGGCAGACAAGGGTGAAAGGTTAAAGTGATGCTCCAGAGCTTTGGTCACTGGCAGACAAGGGTGAAAGGGTTAAATCATGAATGATGCAGATGGGGCTGAATTGTCCCTGTGCTTTTAGGGGTCATATGCCCACCTTTACAATGTGCTCACAAGCAGATCAATGAAAACAATTACATCAGCTAACAGACAGTTTGCCCCAAAAGGCTCATTTTCATTTACATACAAAGTTCTGACCCTAGCTGGGTCTTAGGCAAGGGCCTGTTTTAGTTGAGCTGTAGTTGAGTTAATGTGCATCGGTTGCAGTGAGAAGATATGTCCATGGTAATGCACTTTATGTAGTTTCACATCTAAGGGCATGCTGGGATAAGAAGACGCCACCTAGCAGTAGTGAGGAACGTAGTACGGAGGTCGGCAGGCCTGTAATGCGTGTTGGTCTGTGGTACTCACTGCGGTCTTTTTTGCGTTCGTCGTGCGTTTGGAACCACATCCTCTTTGGATCCGTCTCGTCTGCGTTCTGTGCCAGCCGCTTCTGTGCCACACTGATCTGAATGACACGTGCACATGAGCATAGGAATACACTAGTACCCACACATACACACATGAGCATAGGAATACACTAGCACCCACACATGAGCATAGGAATACACTAGCACTCACACATACACACGAGCATAGGAATACACTAGCACCCACACATACACACATGAACATAGGAATACACTAGCACCCACACATACACACATGAGCATAGGAATACACTAGCACCCACACATACACACATGAACATAGGAATACACTAGCACCCACACATACACACATGAGCATAGGAATACACTAGCACCCACACATACACACATGAGCATAGGAATACACTAGCACCCACACATACACACATGAGCATAGGAATACACTAGCACCCACACATACACACATGAACATAGGAATACACTAGCACCCACACATACACACATGAACATAGGAATACACTAGCACCCACACATGAGCATAGGAATACACTAGCACCCACACATACACACATGAACATAGGAATACACTAGTACACACACATACGCACATGAGCATAGGAATACACTAGCACCCACACATGAGCATAGGAATACACTAGCACCCACACATACACACATGAACATAGGAATACACTAGTACACACACATACACACATGAGCATAGGAATACACTAGTACACACACAATATGCAGCCATTTACCTGAGCCTCTGAGTGAGACATGGCCCTCTCCTCTCTCTCCAGACGCATCACGGCGTACACGTCCTTCTCCAGCTTCTCAATCAGGTCTCTGAACTTCAGAATCACCTCTGGAGGAGAGAAAACATCAGAATCACCTCTGGAGGAGAGAAAAGTTGTAGGCCTGATCACCAACGACAATGAGACAGCCTATAGGGAGATCAGAGAACTGGCAGTGTGGTGTCAGGACAACAACCTCTCCCTCAATGTGCGCAAGACAAAATAGATGATTGTGGACTACAGGAAAAGGTGGGCCAAACAGGCCCCCATTCTCATCGACGGGGCTGCAGTGGAGCGGGAGAGTTTCAAGTTCATTGGTGTCCACATCAACAACAAACTATTATAGTCCAAACACACCAAGACAGTCGTGAACAACAACACCTTTCCCCCTCAGGAGGCGGAAAAGATTTGGCATGGGTCCTCAGATCCTCAAAAGGTTCTACAGCTGCACCATCAAGAAGCATGTTTGGAGGTACAGGTCAGTGAAGGAAATTTGTAGGTAGGGGTAAAGTGACTGCATAGATAATAAGCAGCAAGTAGCAGCAGTGCAATGGGGGGCCATTTGATGAATTGTAAGCCTGGGAGTAGAGGCTTACAGGGGGGGGTTGCATCACCGCCTGGGTCGGCAACTGCTCGGCATCTGACTACAAGGCGCTACAGAGGGTAGTGCGAACAGCCCAGTACATCACAGGGACCAAGCTTCCTGCCATCCAGGACCTATATACTAGGCGGTGTCAGAGGAAGGCCCCAAAAAATTGGGTGACTGGAGTCTTTGACAAGTCATAGACTGATCGCTCTGCTACCGCACGGCAAGCGGTACCGGAGCGACAAGTCTAGGACCAAAAGGCTTCTCAACAGCATCTACCCCCAGGCGTACAATTCATCAAATGGCCCCCCCATTGCACTGCTGCTGCTTATTATCTATGCAGTCACTTTACCCCTACCTACAAATTTCCTTCACTGACCTGTACCTCCACACATTGACTCGGTACCAGTAACCACTGTATATAGCCTCGTTATTGTTATTTAATTTTCTTGTTACATTTTGTTTTTTACTTTAGTATATTTAGTAAATATTTTCTTAACTCTTTCTTAAACTGCATTGTTGGTTAAGAGCTTTTAAGTGAGCATTTTACGGTCAGGTCTACACCTCTTGTGTTCGGCGCATGTGACAAATAACATCACCTCTGAAGGAGGAGTGAGGAATGCGTCTCGAAGTCAAATCAATAGATGAAGTGAGACGAAGCCTTTCCAGAGAGGGACCTGAGAGGCCCACCACAATGCCTCTCCTGCTGCAGTACTCTCTCACACATACTAAAACCTTTTCAGAGAGGGGCCTGAGAGGCCCACCACAATGCCTCTCCTGCTGCAGTACTCTCTCACACATACTAAAACCTTTCCAGAGAGGGACCTGAGAGGCCCACCACAATGCCTCTCCTGCTGCAGTACTCTCTCACACATACTAAAACCTTTTCAGAGAGGGGCCTGAGAGGCCCACCACAATGCCTCTCCTGCTGCAGTACTCTCTCACACATACTAAAACCTTTTCAGAGAGGGGCCTGAGAGGCCCACCACAATGCCTCTCCTGCTGCAGTACTCTCTCACACATACTAAAACCTTTTCAGAGAGGGGCCTGAGAGGCCCACCACAATGCCTCTCCTGCTGCAGTACTCTCTCACACATACTAAAACCTTTTCAGAGAGGGGCCTGAGAGGCCCACCACAATGCCTCTCCTGCTGCAGTACTCTCTCACACATGCTAAAACCTTCATGGGCGTGGAATGTAACAGGCAGGGCTATGAGTACACCAGTGAGAGAAACCAATTAAATTCATGCCTAGAAACAGAGATGTATTGGTTGTCTAGATGTGTAAGGAGTTGACCACGCCTATCAGAAGGTTATAAATATATATGTGCTTGTGTAATCATGCCTTGACTTTGCAGCTGTACGACCCAGTTGGTGAATAAACTTGGTTTGAGCTTTTTTCTAGTTGTCCGTTTTAGTTTTTACTCCGTTTGTTCAGAACCTAACACCATTTACCTAGAGGCCATGACATTTTATAAAATCATTTAACATTAAAATGTATAATTTTGGTGGACTAGACTCTTCCAAGAAATGAACAACACACAGTATGTTGAATGAGTGGTAAGCACACCAAAGATATGACGTTTTATTTCTTCATTTACCCAGATGATACCAATTGAGATAGAAATCGACTTTTGAATATTTTAGAAATGAATCCTTCCTTGAAGTAATTGGCGATATGAATTTGGTTGGTTTGGTAAAAGTAAAGGGGTGATATCCTGGCTAACACCGATCCAAACAGGAGGAAGAAAGGATGTATTTCTGCAGTATTTCAACAGGGTCGTGGTATTGAGTTTTTACCTTGTGGCAGGACGCGGGCCTTCACGGGGGTCTTGGCCTTCCTGACGATGTCCTTTAGCATCTTCCTCTCAGTCTCGCCCACCAGGGACACAGAGCGACCGACCTTGCCGGCGCGGGCCGTGCGACCCACCCTGTGAACGTAGTGCTTCACGGTGTTGGGCATGGTGAAGTTAATCACCTGGGGAGGAGAACGAGGACGTTAGCGGGTGCATCTCAATAATAAGAAAATGGCTTGTTGGACATGGTGACCAGCTGAGGAGAATGGGTTCATTTCTACAGTGAAGGCCAGTTTTGATATAAACTCTAACCACTAGTCTTCTGCCGGCTAATCGATTGAGTTCAGGGCGGTGGCCACCCCCCCGGTGGCAGCCCCACCCCCCACCGCAGTGCGGTAGCTCCACCCCCCACCTCCCCTCTCTGCAGGGCGGTAGCTCCACCCCCCACCTCCCCTCTCTGCAGGGCGGTAAGTTCCACCCCCCACCTCCCCTCTCTGCAGGGCGGTAAGCTCCACCCCCCACCTCCCCTCTCTGCAGGGCGGTAAGCTCCACCCCCCACCTCCCCTCTCTGCAGGGCGGTAAGCTCCACCCCCCACCTCCCCTCTCTGCAGGGCGGTAAGCTCCACCCCCCACCTCCCCTCTCTTTGGGCTAAATGTCCCCTCCTCTTCTGAACTTCGTAAGAAGTGCACACTTGTGAAATCATGATATTTCCAACTAATCTGTGACAAAAACGAACTAATCAGTGATGAAAGCAATAATGTCAAGTGTTCTTGTAAGGCATTTTTCTTAGAAACCTAATTTCCTAACACATAAACACTTTACAGAGAGCCCTTACCGTCTTGACTCCATCGATATCCAGACCTCTAGCCGCAACGTCTGTGGCCACAAGGATGTCAATCTGTTCATCTTTGAACCGCCTATTATGAGATACAAACTATTTACTATGATGAAACACAGACCATTTACTATGATGGAAACACAATACAATATTTAATCCATGTTACATAAACCTGGTTTGGATTTTAATGCATCTCAATTCAATACTGTCATCTTCATACTGCTCATCTCTGTTCTTATGAACAGATCAATCCAGCTACTGTATTGTGAGTCACAGGGTACTAGCATACTCAACTTTGTCTGAAGACGTGTCAAGGCATGGTGATGGCTGGGTATACACTATACCTGTTACTACTTTAAATAAGTCTGATTCACACTGTAGGGCCGACCCAAATCCTACTGTGCTGGCTCAGATAGTTCCCTTTTACATTGTCCTGTACAGCACCGTCCCAGCAACTATGGTGTGGAAGTGTAACCGGGACAGTACCGTACAGCTGGGCTCTGTTAGACTACCTTTTCTTTTTTTAAGAGTCTAGGTACCTGAGGCTCTCCAGTCTCTGGGTCTGGGACAGGTTCCCATGCAGCTCTCCCACCTTCAGCCCCATCAGGCCCAGGAGGATATGCATCCGGTGGGCTTGCTTCTTGGTCTGGGTGAACAGCATCACGTGGTCCTGGAAGGTCCGTGTCAGCAGAGCTGAGACACAGACCCAGGAGACAACACACACAGACAAACACAGGAGACAACACACACACACACAGTTATTCACCAGATTGGAAGAGAAATCGAAAAGCACTATACTTCACAGTGACCGTTCCGCTACATGTCGTACTATACTTCACAGTGACCGTTCCGCTACACGTCGTACTATACTTCACAGTGACCGTTCCGCTACATGTCGTACTATACTTCACAGTGACCGTTCCGCTACACGTCGTACTATACTTCACAGAGACCGTTCCGCTACACGTCGTACTATACTTCAGTGACCGTTCCGCTACACGTCGTACTATACTTCAGTGACCGTTCCGCTACACGTCGTACTATACTTCAGTGACCGTTCCGCTACACGTCGTACTATACTTCACAGTGACCGTTCCGCTACATGTCGTACTATACTTCACAGTGACCGTTCCGCTACATGTCGTACTATACTTCACAGTGACCGTTCCGCTACACGTCGTACTATACTTCACAGTGACCGTTCCGCTACACGTCGTACTATACTTCACAGTGACCGTTCCGCTACACGTCGTACTATACTTCACAGTGACCGTTCCGCTACATGTCGTACTATACTTCACAGTGACCGTTCCGCTACACGTCGTACTATACTTCAGTGACCGTTCCGCTACACGTCGTACTATACTTCAGTGACCGTTCCGCTACACGTCGTACTATACTTCACAGTGACCGTTCCGCTACATGTCGTACTATACTTCACAGTGAACGTTCCGCTACATGTCGTACTATACTTCACAGTGAACGTTCCGCTACATGTCGTACTATACTTCACAGTGACCGTTCCGCTACATGTCGTACTATACTTCACAGTGAACGTTCCGCTACATGTCGTACTATACTTCACAGTGAACGTTCCGCTACATGTCGTACTATACTTCAGTGACCGTTCCGCTACATGTCGTACTATACTTCACAGTGACCGTTCCGCTACATGTCGTACTATACTTCACAGTGACCGTTCCGCTACATGTCGTACTATACTTCACAGTGACCGTTCCGCTACATGTCGTACTATACTTCACAGTGACCGTTCCGCTACATGTCTTACTATACTTCACAGTGAACGTTCCGCTACATGTCGTACTATACTTCACAGTGACCGTTCCGCTACATGACGTACTATACTTCAGTGACCGTTCCGCTACACGACGTACTATACTTCAGTGACCGTTCCGCTACATGTCGTACTATACTTCAGTGACCGTTCCGCTACATGTCGTACTATACTTCAGTGACCGTTCCGCTACATGTCGTACTATACTTCAGTGACCGTTCCGCTACATGTCGTACTATACTTCAGTGACCGTTCCGCTACATGTCGTACTATACTTCAGTGACCGTTCCGCTACATGTCGTACTATACTTCACAGTGACCGTTCCGCTACATGTCGTACTATACTTCACAGTGACCGTTCCGCTACATGTCGTACTATACTTTACAATATACAGAACAAATGGACTGTGATAGTTGTCCAGACCACTCACCGGCCACAATAGCCTCCCTGTCTCCTTCCCTGGCTGGTCGGATCCTGACAAACTCCTGTCTGAGGTAGGGCGCCACGTCTGTGTTACTGTTCACAAAGATACGAACCGGCTGCTTCAGAGAGACCGACGCCAAGTCTTTCACCTGGAGAGGAGAAAAAGAGAGTGAGTGAGTGAACACTATTTCAATAAAAGGCACAGAAAAGGAATGGAAAACGAAGCCATAGTGATGAGAATGGAATAATAAGCAGTATGGGTCAACACAAACCATGACCAGACACATGACTCAATTTATCAGCCAATCATCAAGACGATGACAAGTGGAATCGGGTGGGTAAGAGTGGAGCTGGGAACACAGCCTATATCTATCCTAGACCTATGTTTGGTGACCAATGGGATAATAAAGGAATCAGGTTGTGTCCTCACCTCTTCACTCATGGTGGCAGAGAAGAGCATGGTCTGTCTCTGGTAGGCACACATCCTGATGATCTCCTTCATCTGCTCCTCAAAGTACTCGTCCAGCATCCTGCAATTTAAGGAAACATTTATGATGCACGGAAATGACAATATACAAGGGAAAATCTGTGAAATCTGGGCCATATTCATTAGGGCACACAACGGAAAACATTTTTAAAAGTTTAGCAACAAAAAACGAAAATGACTGTTTATCAGACAAGTCCAGGTCACTCCCCGTTTTAGTTTGTTTTCGTCCATTTGGTGCCTACTGATGAATACGACCCTTGAATTGCTGTGTAAAAAAAATTAGAACTATCCTATGTTGAAAATGTATACAGCCTGTAAATGATAGGCCTTCTCAATACTGTATCTGTGGTGAGATGGTCCAGACGTATGGGGTTTGGCCATAGTGCATTCGGAAAGTATTCAGACCCCTTGTTACGCATTTTATTACATAACAGCCTATTCTAAAATTGATTTAAATTATTATTTGTTTTGCTTAAATCTACACACAATACCATAATGAAAACAGATTTAGAAATGTTTTCAAATGTAAATTTTAAAAATACATGTTATTTACATAAATATTCAGACCCTTTGGTATGAGACACAAAATTGAGTTCCCCATCCAAACTGACAGAGCTGGAGAGGATCTGCAGAGAAGAATGGGAGAAACTCGCCAAATACAGGTGTTCCAAGCTTCTAGCGACATACCCAGGAAGACTTAAGGCTGTAATCGCTGCCAAAGTTGCTGAGTAAAGTACTGAGTAAACAGGCAAAATACTAACGTAAATGTGATATTTCATATTTATTTTAAAAAAAACTGTTTGCTTTGTCATTATGGGTATTGTGTGTAGATTGACGAGGGGAAAAACAATTTCATCCATTTTAGAATAAGGATGTAATGTAAAAAAAATGTCAAGGGGTTTGAATACTTTCCGAATGCATTAACTAGACCAACAAATGAAAACTGCATCTCATTCATTCCTATGGATGGATCAGCCTATAACCTTCTTACCGGTCAGCCTCGTCCAGGATGAGGATCTCAATCTGGCTGAGCTCAAAAGAGGGCGTGTTGTGCAGGTGGTCAATCAGTCGACCTGGCGTTGCGATCAGGACGTCAGGGCCCATCCGCAATGCCACCTCCTGGGATTTGAGGTCCAGACCCCCTACAAGGCACCCACACACACACACACACACAGAAAAAGACACCATGATTCCTGACCCTTTGTCTTTACATCAATACATTCATTGGTTATATTCCATGCAACTAAATATTTGCCTTCACAACTTATGTATGACAAAATCTCCAGTTGATTAACGCCATGGAGTAAACCGAAAAGTATAGTAAACGAATCCACGATTAATTACCACCGAACAGCCAACTACTATGGTCTGGGAGCAGAGTAGGATGGCAGCTGCACAACTGTTGCCAAGAAGCTTCATACTACCAGAGACGAGATCACAGACGTCGGCCATATGGCTCTAAACCCGTGGGCCATTTTGGATCAAGTGGTACGGTTCTCTCACTCACCCACGGCCAGGCAGGTGGTGATGCTTGTGAACTGGGCCAGCTGGCGGGCCACGGCATGCACCTGGATGCCCAGCTCACGCGTGGGCACCAGGACTAGCACACGGGTCACTGCGGTCTGTTTGGGCTTGTAGATGAGACGCTCCAGCACAGGGAGCATGAACGCTGCCGTCTTACCTAGAAGAGGGAGGAAGAGGAGGAAGGAGAGGAGGGCCGAAGAAAGAGAAGAAGGGGAGGAGAGAGAAAGAGAGAAAATGAAGGAGAAAGAGAGGTGTGTGTGCAGGAGGGAGAGGAAGGTTTAACCGATGGACTTTTTCACAATACCATTGTAAATATGGTGTGTGTGAGCATGTATGCTTGCAGGGAGCAAACTTGAGTGCTGCAACTCTGTGCCAAAACATGGCAATCTACTAACATAAAATAACACACACGTTGTAACTGCTGTCGTTAATGCAGTAAAGATCTGATGATGTTATGGACACTTGCAGTGCATGTGTGCCTATCTGTGTGTGAGTGAGTGTGTGTCCTGTCATGTCTTTACCGGTTCCAGTAGCAGCGCAGGCACAGATGTCTTTGCCCAGAAGCCCCACAGGTACACAGGCCTTCTGGATGGGAGTGGGCTGCTTGAAGCCCATAGCAGTGATAGCCTGAGGACACACATTGTGAAATAACTTGTCTGACTTCTCAATTTCTGGCCAACACAGTCATAAATTACACATTCAACTGACATTTAGCTGAAACTTTCATTACAGAGTGCTATATTTGTTTTTTTATTCAACTATAGTCTCAGTCAAACACATGCAGGACTACTGCTCCTTGGTATAATTTCATTTTCTAACAGATTTCCAAGTGAACGTGACCCACCTTAAGAATAGGCCTGGAGAGGTTCATGTCGGGAAACATGAGTTTGTCGTCATAGTTTGAGGCGTCTTCAAAGAAGGCCTCTTGAGGCTGTAGGTAAGAGAATGAGTAAAACATACGGCTATTATAGCAGCAATAGCAGGGTCCTAGCAATAGAAATAGTCCCATGGTTAATCCCTCTACAGTATAAATGTGGGAAACTCAAAAGTATTTCAAGCCATCTGTTCAAAGCTCACCTCTTCTGCCTTTGTCTTCTTTCTGCCTTTGTCCCTCACCGTATCTGTGAGAGTAAAACCAAGTTTAAAAGTTACTGAGTGTCAATACCGAAAGTAAAACAATGCTTCAAGCTCTACCCACCTGCTTTGGTGAGAACCTCTTCATCCCCTGATGTAAACTCCTCCCCATCATCACCACTCTGGTCTTCGTCATTGGATACCTCAGCCCCATCTTCGGCTATATCAGGTTTCTCATCTTCTTCCTCCTCCTCCTCCTCCTCATCATCGTCATCTTCCTCTGAGGGAATCTCTGGCTTTTCTGTCGTCTTTGCCTTCTCCTATATAGACATCGAAGGAAAGGGAACGTGCCCTTATTGACAAACACTGAAGCAGTCCTCATAGGAAATGTAATGTGTCTTGTCTGCAGGTTCCATAGTACAACAACTTTTCAAACTACAGGACATCTTACCTCTGTTTTGCGCTTCTTGCGTACTTTCTCAATCTTTTCATCCAAGGTGGTGGGGGCTTTCTGCAGGACAAGAACACATTTAGTTCAGTGTTGTATGATTTGGCACAGACTCAGTAACAGTAGTTCAGTCTTTTTGAGTTGAATCAGCAAGTCGCCTGGATGTCAGCCTGTCTCCGCTTAGGCCAACTAATTTGACAGTTCTGTTTGCTACAAAAAATTAACAAAGGAGCTGGCTGAAGCACAAGACTGGTAACCAGGCTTTGCCAAATTGCATACTCTTAGACTTGCAACCTACCCTCTTCTTCAGCTGTGCCATCACATCTGCCATAGCCCAGTCCTCGCTGTAGAGTCCATCCCTCTCTCCAAACTCAAAGTCAGCGCTGAAATCCCCAGCACCATGGCCCTTCAACGCTTTCTTCTTCTTGTTGAGTACTATTGGCTGTTCCTTTTAGCAGAGTGGAGGGATGAAACACAATGTCTGGTATTGTAACACACTAACTTTCAAGAGAAACACACCAGAAAGTTAATCAGGGTCTAATTTATTTTTCTTATGCAGTGGCACTTCTGTCCTGGAAGAAATTAACTAGCTAGTGAATGATTGCCTAAATGCAATAGCAAAACTACCACTCAGGTTACTAACGTGAGATACCCAGCTAGCTAGCCACTTTGATCAGTATAACTGACTGTCTGGCACGCTTGTTTCCAAACTTACATCTTCGTCGTCAGACTCTGAATCAGGCTCCTCGGGCACATCGTCATGGTCCTGAATTGTCCCGACCAGGTCCAAATCTGATAGCATGGTTCCGTTCGTGTTAACTAGCTTTATTTCCAAAGAAAACAGTGATTCGGCTACCCAATGCTAGATAGCCGGTGTTAACCAGTTGAATCGATGCCTGTTCCAACACGTGTATGTACCAAAATAGGAAGTGTACGGTCTTCTACATCCGGTTACCTTATCTAGCGTGACATGTTTAGCGCCCTCTACGGTATCGGGGCCAACACTACATCTGCGGTAATGATAGTAGTGTTATGCAAAGAAATATATAAACCAATGATATTCCGTGCATTCGTAAAGTATTCAGACCCTGTTACTTTTCCCACATGTTGTTACGTTACAGCATTATTCTAAACTGGATTAAATTAATTATTTTCCTAATAAATCTACACACAATAGCCCATAAGGACAAAGCGAAAACTGTTTTTTAGACATTTTTGCAAATGTGTTAACATAAAAAACAGAAATACCTTATTTACGTAAGTATTCAGACCCTTTGCTATGAAACTCAAAATTGAGCTCAAGTGCATCCTGTGTTTCCATTGATCATCCTTGAGATGTGTCCACAACTTGATTGGAGTCCATCTCTAGTAAACTCAATTGACTTGACATGATTTGGAAAGGCACACACCTGTCTTTATAAGGTCACACAGTTGACAGTGAATGTCAAAGCAAAAAAACAAGCAATGAGGTCGAATGAATTGTCTGTAGAGCCCAGAGACAGGATTGTGTCGAGGCACAGTTCTGGGGAAGGGTAACAAAAAATGTCTGCAGCATTGAAGGTCCCCAACAACACAGTGGCCTCCATCATTCTTAAATGTAAGAAGTTTGGAACCACCAAGACTCTTCCTAAAGCTGTCCGCCCGGCCAGACTGAGCAATTGGGGTACAAGGGCCTTGGCTAGAGTGGTGACCAAGAGCCGATGGTCACTCTGACAGAGCTCCAGAGTTCCTCTGTGGAGATGGGAGGACCTTCCAGAAAGACAACCATTTCTGCAGCACTCCACCAATCAGGCCTTTATGGTAGAGTGGCCAGACAGAAGCCACACCTCAGTAAAAGGCACATGACAGCCTGCTTGGAGTTTGCCAAAAGGTACTTAAAGGACTCTCAGACCATGAGAAACAAGATTGAACTCTTTGGCTTGAAAGTCAATCGTCACATCTAGAGCAAACCTGGCACCATCCTCACGGTGAAGCATAGTGGTGGCAGTGGCATGCTGTGGGGGTGTTTTTCAGCGGCAGGGACTAGGGCAAAGATGTACCTTCTAACAGGACAACGACCAAAAATACAGTCAAGACATCGCAGGAGTGGCTTCAGGACAAGTCTCAATGTCCTTGTGGCGCAGCCAGAGCCCGGACTTGAACCCGATCGAATATCTCTGGAGAGACCTGAAAATAGCTGTGCAGCAAAGCTCCCAATCCAACCTGACGGAGCTTGAGAGGATCTGGAGAAAAGAATGGGAGAAACTACCCAAAGACGTGTGCCAAGCTTGTAGTGTCATACCCAAGAAGACTCAAGGCTGTAATCGCTAACAAGTTACTTCAACAACGTACTGAGTAAATGTTTGGATACCGACTCATTCCATGTTTTTACTTAATTTTTGCTATTTTCTACATTGTAGAATAATAGGGAAGACATCAAAACCATAAAATACCACATATGGAATCCTGTAGTTACCAAAAAAGTGTTAAACAAATCAAAATATATTTTCTATTTTTCAAAGTAGCCACCCTTTACCTTGATGACAGCTTTCCATTTCAATTAACAGTTGTGCCTTGTTAAAAGTTCACTTTCTTTCCTTCTTAATGCGTTTGTTGCAACGAGGTAGGGTTGGTATACAGAAGACAAAGTCCTTATTATGGCAAGAACAGCACAAATAAGCAAAGAGAAATGATAGTCAAGGAAGGTCAGTCAATCTGGAAAATGTCAAGAACTTTGAAACTTTTAAGTGCAGTCGCAAAAACCATCAAGCGCCAATGATGAAACTGGCTCTCATGAGGACCACCACAAGAAAGGAAGACCCAGAGTTACCTCTGCTGCAGAGGATAAATTAATTAGAATTACCAGCCTCAGAAATTGCAGCCCAAATAAATGCTTCACAGAATTCAAATAACAGACACATCTCAACATCAACTGCTCAGAGGAGACTCTGTGAATCAGGTCTTCATGGTCGAATTTCTGCAAAGAAACCACTACTAAAGGACACCAATAAGAAGAAGCGACTCGCTTGGGCAAAGAAACATGAGCAATGGACATTAGACCAGTGGAAATCTGTCCATTGGTCTGATGAGTCCAAATTTGAGATTTTTGGTTCCAGCTGCTGTGTCTTTGTGAGATGCACAGTAACTGAACCTGAGCAGAGGTGTGATGGTGCTTTGCTGGTGTCTGTGACTTACTTAGAATATGTTTTTCAAAAAGACAATGACCCAACACACCTCCAGGCTGAGTAAGGGCTATTTGACCAAGGAGAGTGATTGAGTGCTGCATTAGATGACCTGACCTCCACAAGCACCCGATCTCAACCCAATTGAGATGGTTTGAGATGAGTTTGATCGCAGAGTGAAAAGCAGCTAACAAGAGCTCAGCATATGTGGGAACTCCTTCAAGGCTGTTGGAAAAGCATTCCAGGTGAAGATGGTTAAGAGAATGCCAAGAATGTGTGAAGCTGTCATCAATGCAAAGGGTGTCTACATTGAAGAATCTACAATATAAAATATTTAGATTTAACACTTTTTGGTTCCTACATGATTCCATAGTTTGTCTTCACTATTATAATGCAGAAAATAGTAACAATATTGAAAAACCCTTGAGTAGCTGACCAAACTTGACAGATACAGTATGTAAATGTGATATTTCCATTTATTTTTAATACGTTTGCAAAAATGTCTAAACCTGGTGTCATAATGGGGTATTGTGTGCAGATTGATACATTTTATAAAGCAGTAATATGTGGAGAAAGTCAAGGGGTCTGAATACTTGAGTCCTTTTGGATTGTTTATGCCATCTACTGGTCATTGAGGCTTTGAAGCCACTGGTCAGTAATATTGGCACACCCCAGTAGGGCCAGTCCTCTATAAGAAATCTACAGTATTTCAATTAAAATGTTAGATAAAATGACATGCAGCAGTATTTTGTTGTAGTGGGGACTTTAGCACTCTTGATAACTATACACTTTTAGGGCAGTTTAAAGTATTGGTATGCTTAGCTCAACAAGTATGCATCTTGTCTAATATAAATGTGGCAAACGAATGTAGACCAATACATTTCTCTACGTTCCAAAATATGAAATGGTTAGTGTTAAGATGGAGACATGGTGGCTTCACAGTGCCCTCAATATAAATGTTTGGCATTACCAACTAGTCCAATGATTCCCAACCAGGGGTACTAAGCCAATCCACAGGTGGGTACTTAAGACCATAAGCGTAATGGTAAAATGCAACCATGGGGGTACACGGGGCAGATGAACCTTCCAGTTGGTGGTAGGGAACCACTTACTGTGATCATGAACATGCTCAACCAATACAATACTTCCCACGCAAAACTAGTTTTCCACAGGTATGGTTCCATTTTCAAAAACATGCTCACACTTAAGACCAATAATCAACTGCCATTTTTCCACCCAAGTAATTGAGGAAAGATGTCAGACAATAGTAATTTAAAATGACACAATACTGCCATTACCCCTCCCTAGCTGTAAGCAGCAGTCCATCATGCCACTTGGTGGATCAGATTCAGGAAACTGGCCCAATAGTCTGATCCATCAACAAAGAAATTAGAGACCTGGCTATCTTAATCATTGAGAGCACGGTGGATTGATAAATGCAAGGACAAGCTCTCTTAAGATAATTTATTAAGACCACATTGTCTGTTCAACAAATCACCCTCAACGCGTATGCGCTTCAGCCGAACACGGCATCAATAGTCACTTTAATCTGCATAGCAAGTCAGAGGCCAACATTTTAAAACAAATCGTCCATGACACTTTATTAAAAAAAATCAAAACAAAGTTACAAAATTCAAACTATACAGGAGCCTAAAGAAGGATTTTGTAGGGATTACACTTAAAAGACAACAGTCCAGTGGGGAGACTCAAGGTCTGGAGGGACGCATTCCTGGGGGTAGTGGGCCTGGAAAGAGAATATTCAGGATTAGTTGGCTTGAATAATGAAGGATTAACTCATTTTAACATCAAGTCACCAAAGAGAGAAAACTCAGTCTGAGTTCATGGTTCTGGGCTCAGAGTAATCCTGCTTCAATGAGCTTCATCAGCATCAGGTTCAGCTCTAATGAAAATCATCACCGCAACAGAACCAATGTCTCAAAGGCTGTGTTTACACAGAGCTTAATTCTGATCTTTTGCCACTAATTGGTCTTTTAACCAAACAGACCTTTTGCCATTAAGAAAAATAACCGAATTCAGCTGACTAAACGCAGACAAACATCAACTTTACTCAGAATCCTGAAAGAAAGTCAACCTCACCTCTCATGCCTGGGTGTGGTGGCCTCATGCCGGGAGGGGGCATGCCCATTGGACCTCCACGGCCAGGGAGCATTCCCATTGGAGGACCCATGGGAGGCCTCATGCCTGGGGGAGGGCCCATCATACCTATAGTGGGCAAAGCATACATTATGTTAATCCTAGTCATTAAATTAATGTAAGCATAAATACCCACTTCCTAAATACAAATGTTGATCATGCGAAGTTAAGTGAATGTTCTGGGCTCAGAGTAATCCTGCTGATGTAATGTTTCAGCATCAAGTTCAGCTCTAATGATCAATCATCACTGCAACAGAACAAAAGTCTACTTTCCACTGCAAATGAAGCTAGGCAGCCGTTGTGATTGAGTCCTTACCTGGAGGGGGTGCACCGCGACCCATGGGAGGGGGTCCTCCTCTGCCTGGTGGGTACTGTGTGGGGGCACCAGCGAGGGTGGCACCAGCTGCTGCTGCAGCGACAGTTCCCCTGCCCTGTGGGGTCATTACCTGGGGGGGGGGGGGGGGGGTCAAGGCACCATAATTAACTAACCAAATTACATAGTTCCAAGGCCCCAAATCAAGATATCAAAAACTCTGGAGACAGATTAATACTGAACTTGTATAATTGCATGAGTTTGATTACACAAAACTCTACATTATGATCTCCGCTCAGATGCAGCAGAGAGAAGATTGTTATGTTTTAAAGCACATGATCATTTCTATGCACTTTACCATGACTTTCAGCAAACAAAACCGATGCTAAAAAAACTGCTAAATATATTGGTTTTGGAATTTTCAATTTGCCAAGCGGTGTTCTATCCCGAAAACAATATTTTTATAGGTTTGGACGTAAGCAAAAACATAGTACCCATCCAAGAATTTTAATTACAGAAAAATCTTTGGAAATCCTGCTTTAATGAGCTTCAACTCAAATGAAATGCCTCCCCTGAAATATAACCAAAGTCTCACCCTTTTAGAACTTCAAAACTGAAAAGCTGCAAGCTAATCCCCAGTAATCATCCACCATATAGCCATTATCCATCTTTAGTTTTCACTGAGATGCAGATGGGATAACAGGAAAGGTGTGACCCGAGACCTTGGCCTTACCTGTTGCGAGGGGCCTCCTACTCCTCTGACCGGCCCAGCGAGGCCTGCAGGTGCCTGGGGCATGGGTGCTCCGGCAGGGACGCCTCTGCCAGCTGCCCTGCCAACTCCTGGGCCTCCTGCCACACCAGCCAGGGGCACACGGGCAATGCCAGTCTGAAAGGGGAGCAACACTAAGTCAGATAACACACCTATGAATTTCTAAGTACAGTTAAATCGCAGATGATTAAACAGCTCTGGGCTCAGAGTAATCCTGCTTCAATTGGTTTCAGCATCAGGTTCAGCTAAAATGATCATCACTGCCACAGAACAAAGTAACTTGTAAACCTCTCACAATGATCCAAGTAAGCCACCCATCGAGTAGGAAACCCCAAATGGCTGATAAAATGCCTTCATTATGACAGACACTGAGCATTTACACTGTAGGTGGTGCGGAATGGCTTACATCTTTGGGAGGGGGTCCTTCCACTGTCATGGAGACCAGATTCTCTCCTCTGAGCAGCACCAGGCCCAGTACCCTCTTCTCTTCACGCTCAGGCTGTTTAGAATTCTTGGGCCTGTCAAGAAAGGGGGGAGTATGGGTTAAATCAAAATATATTTTTTACCTTTAAGTCTAGAAAGGAATACACAGATTTAACAAAACTCATTTTAAGTCACTGTTCATCCAATAGTACACACAAATGTTACTTCTGCCGTTCGAAGCCTGCCCTGTTTGAAAGCGGCAGATGTAATGATAGAGATCCAAAAGCAATTACTGATTGTTCTTAACAAAAAACATCACTTACTTGATCTTTCTGAACTCGTCGCAGTCACACAAGATGAGGTTCATGTGTTTGTCAAAGGCTTTGAAAGTCCCGATGAAGATACGACCGTCCTGCAGGATGCACCGCATCCTGAAGTCGATGTGTTGCAGCATCTTACTACTCTTTCCAACTGTCTGTAAAATTAGGCATAAATCAATTCATGCGAAATTTGCAATACTATAAGAATTGACAAACCTCAGAGTAATCCTGCTTAAATTAGTTACAGCATCAGATTCGGCTCAAATGAGCATCACTGACAGAACACACATTGATCCAAGTTAACCACTGATTAGCAATCATTGACGTCATGGAATTTAATAAATTCTTAACTTAGATCATGTTCAGACCTGAAGAACAAAAATGAGCCTTGGTTGTAGCAACTAGAAAACTAGGTAGGTTCTAGATTGAATATATTAGCCAAGTACCGCTAGCTACCCCCAAAAAATGGACTAGCAGACAGACAAGCGGCACTTTCGCCACGATAAGAGGTAAATTGTCAGGTGGAAATTTCGATAGCAACATACAATCATGATAACATTGGCGGGCTTGGAGCCTAACATGAATGAAGACAGGTATGAGCATGCAGCCAACCAACTAGCGTTAGCTAGCTATGTTACCTAAACAAGTTCTGGTCATGGTCAACTACGGCCAGGGTTCAGTTTTGCATGGACGTGCTGGTCAAAACTGTACTGTATGCAAAAGCACATTACAACAGGAACAACAGTATGCAATTTGTTTCAAGTGGCGAATGTAGCTAGTTAGCCATTGTGGTCTTATAAGCTAAGAGTGAAACAAAGGCCTACACGCCTACGTTGCACTGACGTTCATCACCGGGAAAGAGAACAGAAAGTTTCCACTGAATAAAAAAAACTGAAATATATCATAAAACACGTAGATCATACTTCAATTGAGTCCAGAATAAAGCCTTACCATGATTGCAGTTCTGATGGCTCCGATGTAAGTCGGATCACGCCAAACAAACTCAAAAAATTGACCCGCGAAGCTCCCAAACTAGGTGCTGCCAGGTCCGTCTTTATCCGCGAGTTGCAGGAAGTGACGATACACTCGTGTGAACCCGTTAAAAGCGAGAAGCGCTCTTTACACGCCACTTCGATATAAACTATGTCCGGAAGTAACTTCTTAGTAGCATATGTTAGGAGAATTTCCATAACAGGTTAGGATAATTAAGTTAAATTCAGGAAAAGGTTTACGGTTTGCGAAAATGCTCTCCTAACCTGCTACGAAAATCACTTCCGTTCGTAGTTGCTATCGAAGTTACGTGAAAAGTGTGTCCCGGTTAAAACCACCGTGTGTCATTCATTCAGTCACTCAAAATAACGGACCTTGCTATCGTGGATTTAAAATGGTTATGGCAAGGGTGAAGGATAGTGTAAAGGTTAGGTAAGATTTTTAGTTAAGGTTAGGGGCTAGGGTAAGAGTAGGGACATCCCAAGGATTCCGGATAGCACAAAACTCAAAATAACATCTAATTTATATGTTTGTTTCATAACTCAATTGTACACATTTAAAACAGATGCTGGTACACATGTATGATAATAATATAATGTACGCTCTGAATGGGTTCTTACGGGAACATAGAAAGTGAAACACAATTATTATTTTTTTGCGCAAGAGTCGCGAGTCACATGGCTTTGACACATTTTATGACTTGAGACTTCATTTGATAGAAAGTAAAATAACTTGACTTGGAGCCTCAACACTCAGGACGCGATTTGATACTGATTACTTGTAATTGTCTGCCCAGGTTTTGTCACTCATTTTGTGGCACATAGTCTCAGCGGATTATTTTCCACACAGCCAGGGACAGTAATGCCCTTGCAAAAAGGAAAATAAAAAAATGATTGGCTAGGGAGACGCACACTCAGCCCTCTGATTAGACCAGCAAACTGTCAATCTCCACAGGCCGGGGTGAGCTTGCTCAGTGAGAAAGGTTTGGCGTGTTAGTTGGGTCATGTGGAATCGGTGAGGGTAACTAGAAGTGGTCTAGTGATAATTGTTTGTGTTTCTGTTGGGCAGAGGAAGAATGCGCTCGAAGTAAAACGAATGGGGCCAAGAAAAGTGAATTGTTTCGTTCTCAAGAAAAGGGAACCAATGAAAGGAGTGATAACTGGGGTAGTAGTAAATATAAACGTTGACCAGTGTATGTGATGCTCGTCGTTTGATGCGACGCAGACATGGTGGGGAAACAGAAGAGTCATTGTCTGTCTGTTCTTTTGAGTTTTGAAGTTGAGTCTTTGCCTGACAAAGTGAAGTTGGGATATATAAGTTATCCTGTAGTAGCGTATGTGCCGAATACATTAAGAAATTACTGGTGTCAAGTTTATGGGCATGTGGCAGCAGTGTGTAGGATGGGAGGGTACAAGCTATGAGACCAAGGAATGTGTTAATTGTAGAGGTGCCCATGGAGCTGGGGATTAGAAATGTCCCATGTGAGAGAGGCAGGTTGAGGTTTCCAGGGTTAGAGCAGAAGTTGTCATACGCTGAGGCAGTGAAGAAAGTAGAGGAAGATGGGTGGGAAGATGGGAAGTGGTGAGAGTAGTAGATACATACCAGTACAGAGGGATAGGCAAAAAATATATTAAATAAGTTAGAGTAAGATTGGATTTTTAGCATTTATAGCAATGGTTATCAATTATGCTGCTGGGATGGAACGGAAGTCTCAGAAAATTGAGGTTGTGGTGGCAGCTGCAGAGAGGTATTTGGGTGTGCGAGACTTGACAGCAGAAGAGTTACAGGATGTGTTAAGTGGTGATGTCCCATCCTTTCAGGGTGATGGCATGAGGTAGGAATAAATACATTTAATTAGTGGAGTAGGGGGGGTGTTAATTTAATTTGATATAATTTTGAAACAAGTGAGTATAGTGTTAGATGGTAGGGTATTTATTTAGTACTTTTTTTTCTTCAAGTAAAGTATAAGGGAGTTGTACTCCAGTCTAGTAGGTGGCTGTAATGCAACAAATTGGATGCCAACCGCTGTTAAACCTTATAAAAGAAGAAGGTTTGGTGGGTGGGTTCCCACTGAATGGGAAAAGTATTTTTTTTCAAACATATTTTATTTTGCTACATAACATTTGCATTTTATATTTATACCATTGCTTATTCGATCTAGTCACTAACATAGGCCTATGCCATTGCACCAAATTCTTGTTTCAAAAACATCTAAACTAAACGCAACATCTAAACGCAACAAGTTGCGTGTCTTGAATGTTGATCAATGACCTGTCAACATCATTTGGTGCACAAAGGAAAGGCTGTCGTACACTTCGATCCAGAAAATCCCAAACACGCTCAATGGGTGACATGTCTGGTGAGCAGGCCCGGCACCACGAGGGGGCAAAAGGGTGCAATGCCCCCTTAGTTGGAATATTGTGCCCCCTCAGTTTTGTATCCTTATTCTGTACCACAATCCATCATGTCCAACTGATTTGTTGTGTATGCTTCATTCATGCAACTCCCTTGCATGCATCATACGTACGTCGTACGTCATACACATTTTACCAGTTTGATTGGCCTTCACAGTAGAAGGGCGGGGTAAATTTGACCGTTTAGGTTTACTTTCAAAGTTACATACTACGAAGAAAAAAAAGTTTCACAGTGCAGCTGGATGTAATTTAGCTAAGTTTAACAGTTAGGTAGGTAGCTGATAGCGTGATGGATGTTAGAAAGTGGCTTCGCCAGGGCACAACTGCAGCATCGGATCAAACTAATCAAAGTGGCGGGGAGGGGGAGAACCCCAAGGCCACTGAGCCGATGCTAATCACCAAGGTGAAGGTCGCCGAGGCACGCATCAAGCAAATAACATTTGAAATGCATGGTACTTTGGACAGAAAAACAAGCAAGGGATGCACAGGAAGCAGAGATTTCAAAACTTGTGAATTCTGCACAGCTTGCAAGATATCGTATGTATTTATCATCGATTGTGGAATTTCCTGCTGTCAACGAGCTTCCTCTCAGGGTAACTTTGGATGCGATGGACGCAAGAGGGGAAGGGGGTGGTGGACTATTCCTGGTGATGTTAGATTATACGCTCAGGAAAGACAAGGAACTTGCCTTAAGCACAATTCCCTGCAATGCCACATACACATCTCATGACATCCAGAACAAAATAATTGGGCTCATGAGTGAGGTAGTCACAGAGGAAATGGTGAAGGAAGTAGGTGATTCATGGTACACAGTTAAAGTGGATGGGACTGAAGACCCAACCGGGTGCGAGAACATTTCAATTGTACTCGTTATGTGGGCGAAAACAACCGTGTTAGTGAGCGGCTAGTGTCAATGGCAACGAGTAAAGAATGTGATGCTTTATCGCTGACTAACTTGGTTCCTGTCAGAACTAACAAATGTTGACCTTAGCACCGAGAAGATTCTTAGTCAATGTTATGAATGGTGGTGCAGGACAAACTGAATCGGGAATTGCCGTATGTGCATTGCTTTAATCACCAGCTGCATTTAGTCAAAGTGCACGCTATGTCCTCTTGAGGTTGCATTGGATGACTTTTTAACGTGTGTATTTCCCTTTACAAGTTTCTCAGGAAACCAACTGTGTCTGCTCAATATTCAGGAAAGAAACTGGCCACAGTGAGTGTCATTATAAAATCTCTGGACAGCATCATCCACCTGCTCAGAGAAATCGAGAGTACCCGCACCTACGGTACAGAGGTGCGACTTGAGGCTGTGGGCCTATTGAACACTGTTTACAAACCGTGCTTCAGATTCATTGCCTTCATGGATCACAAAGTACTCAGCCTGCTCAACCCCCCCCCCCCCCCCCAACAAGTTATTTCAGGCTGATTAACTGATCTGTACACTGGCATCCGAGTCGTCCACAGTGCGTGGAAAAACTGCGACGTGACAGTGAGTTTGATGAGTTATGGGAGAAATACATGGACACCTCTGCTCCAAGCAAACAGTGAAGAGTAGTGAGTAGTAATCTGAAAGAATATGTGGTTGAAAACAACAATGGGCCAGCAAGAAGGAATAAATGAGAGGGAGTCCAAAATACTGTTTTTAAGCACTCTGGATGCTGTACTGGGAGAAATGTCAGCAACATTAAACGAACAACACAGTCAACTTGTCGAGGCCCTGTGTGCCTTGCACCCAGAAAATGAAACCTTTATGGATGTGAAAAAGGTGAAACCACTGCTGGACTTAATCTCATTAGACTTTGTGGAAACTGAGTTTACTGTCACACGCCAGTTTCTACAGACTGAAATCACCTGATCTGAAGAAGATCGGGGGCATCTAACAGCAATGCTTTACTGTGATGACTGGCATTGAAACTGGGATGAACATTTGAAGCATCCACTGCAATTTGTGAGAACTCTTTCAACATTGAAAAACGTATTCAGTGAGCACAGACGAAGCATGTTGCACAGGAGGAAAGCGCAACTGATTCAACTGGCATTTGAGAGGGATTTTAGAAGCAAATTCCGTGGGGAGTGGGAACGAGGGACTGCTGAGGAGGTTCAACACAGCATCAAGGCGGCTGCAACTCTTTTGAATCTGGGTACGAACAGGCAGCCTGGCTGGGCTTGTATTATTTAGTTATTTGCTAGCTTTTGGAAATGCGTGGCAAATGTCAGAAATAGGCGTAGAAGTGATTTTCTTTATTGGAGTTGCTGCCAAGTTTTCTGCTTGATTTCTGTGATTGGATTGGAAATGTTTGGTTTATAATCAGATTGTTTTTTAATGTTGTTTTATATGGTAGAAGAGGCGCTTTGCATTACATTGATAAGGGTGGGCAGACCTTGGCCAATGGTTGAGTAACGATGTAGCTATAGTGTTGCCATGGAATACTAATTTCTCTGATATCATATGCAGCGTAGTACTGCACTCTCCTGTGAAGACAGCTTGGTAGCTGCGTCCAAGCTGAATTGTACTGATAAATCCTGGTAGTGCATTGTACATTATTGTTCGCTTTCCGCTATTGGAAATGCATTGTATTGGCATTGGTTATTACAGTAATTAGCAACTGTTTTGCATTGCATTGATGAGTATTATGCATGTAGCATTGTCATAACTTGCAATTGCTCCAGTTGGTTATGAGTTGTCCATGTTTGTAAAGTGGTGCAGTAGCCTGTATTCTTGTGGCAAGACAGCCGTGTGTGGCTGCAAATACATTGTGTGTAATTGTACTATCGGTTATTTTCCATCCTGTGTTAACAGCAAGCGAAAATAGTTGTGCCCCCTTAGTCATTTCTAATGCCCTCTTGCTGAGTTAATCCTGCTGCCGGGCCTGCTGGGAAATGTTCAGTTTCCAGGAATTGTGTACAGATAATTGCGACATGGGCCTTGCATTACCATGCTGAAACATGAGGTGATGGCGGTGGATAAATGACACGAAAATGGGCCTCAGGATCTCGTCACGATATCTCTGTGCATTCAAATTGCCATTGATAAAATGCAATTGTGTTCACTGTCCGTAGCTTATGCTTGCCCATACCATAACCCCACCGCCACCATGGGGCACTGTTCATAACTTTGACTTCAGCAAACCGCTCACTCACATGACACCATATGTCACACGACACCATCTGCCATCTTCCCGGTACAGTTGAAACCGGGACTCATCCGTGAAGAGCACACTTCCCTTCTTGATATGCCACTCCTGTCAGGTATTATCTTGGCAAAGGAGAAATGTTCACTAACGAGCATGTAAATAAATGTGTTGACATAATTGTAGAGAAATAAGCTTTTTGTGTGTATGGAACATTTCTGGGATCTTTTATTTCAGCTCATGAAACATGGGACCAACACTTTACATGCTGTGTTTATATATATTTTGTAAATATACACCTCAATGATGGTACTAGCTATATCTAAAGATAACTGTAACATTGCACTACCTTCAATACTTATGGGATGAAGATGTAACATATTCTGGTGAATTAATTACAATATTTTTGAGGAAGAAAAAGGCTACAGACTGTAACAGACAGATCATGTTTTCCAGTGGTGACCTGTCATTCAGGGCAGGTTGGGCCAAATAATACAAAATATGTGTTGCCTGTTTTGCATGTTATTTTAGGATTAATATGTGTCACATATCACTTTGCAAACAATGTCAAAATATATATATATATATATAAGGTAATAAAGCCGCATACAAACATGGTCTCTTTTTTGCTTTCTTGAGTAAGGCAGCTCCAAAATACAGATGTTTCAGCCTAGCTCAGTGCTTTCTGTTGTGGTGGGGCAGCCATCAGAAAATACAGAGCGTAGGGGTTGGTCGTTTTCTCTAGTTATGCTGTGATTGGCTTAGAGCTCTGTCACTCATGTGGACACTACGTCACAGCAAAATCTACAGGGTGAGCTTTAAAATTCAAGCCCCTTAGGTGCTGCCATAGATTTACATTAGAAGTGCCCATCCAAGAAGGCTAAGGGCATTGGCCAAATAATAAATTAAGTCAAATCACGTTATATCTAATGTAGCTTTGATTGGACTGATCATGTCAACATCATACTTTCAAAATCTTAGCAAGCAAGCTAGACAAGCAGTCATCATCATGAATCAAGTCGACAATCTACTGGCAAATCCTTTTCAATCCTTGTCATATGAAGATAAATTATAGATAAAACGTATCAGTGCTCATCGGCCATTGGACATAAAATTTACACAACAAATTGGAAATCGCAAATTCAACAATGAGTAGTTTGGAAGGAATCAGTGGCTAACTGCAAGCGTTGCAAAGCAATCACTATCCTGCTATTCAGTGGCAAGGGTGTGTGGTCCAATTCTGGGGTTAAGGGTCTCTTTACCAAGCTTAAATGGATAAACATTCACATGCAACACCATGTGCCAGAAAAGGTTGAATACATAGGGCATGCTGTCAATCCAGCATAACTTCTGCCATGTTCAAAACAACTGGAAACTCAGAACTGGGAATTCTCCAATTTCAGTGAGTTCAAGACAACTGGGAACTCTGAAAAAAAAATATTTACAACTGGGAAAATATCTTGTGAACAGTCATCCAACTCAGAATTCCAAGTCGGGAACTCGGGCCTCTTTCTAGAGCTCCGTCCTGAAGATCACTGACGTCATGATTCAACCTTGTTTCTTTCCAAGTTCCCAGTTGTCTTGAAAGCACCATCAATCTAGAGAATGCCACTTTGATGACAAAGTGCAAGGACCGCCGCGCCACCTTCCTGTTCAAGTGAGCACAGCACAACAAGGTGAGTCCTACAATGTATTGTATGCTGCTGCATAAATTATAAAATATGACAGGGAGATATGTATACTGTAGTTTAGAAAGTAATACTAAGTGTATGTAGTGTAGTAAGCTGTTAGTAGCCCATGTGCCTCACCCTAATCATTTGGTCCCTTTCCCCCTCATAACTTAGCCTACTGTTCTGACTTGGTGTTGCACATGTAGCCTATAGCCTGTTTTAGAGAAATGTCATCATCGAATGTCGTAAGAGCTTTGTCTGATTAAATGCCCCCTTTATTTATCCTATGGTTCTGACTTGGTGTACAGGGAGAATACTGTAGGAATGGCCCATGTTCTGAATTCTGTCGCTGTACATTTCAAAAGTGCTGAACAAATAGTTATATTGACTACATCAGTCTTAACTCGCTCATTGTCTTAATCGAAATTACAGATGGTTTCTTATCCGCTCATTGTTCCCTTATGCCATAGTTTGTATAGCTCAATTGTCCGTAGAAACCACAGTTGTTTAAGCAAGTTAGCCATATCAGCTGTTTTTTAAGGCAGTAAATTAGGCTGAATTAACTGTTTCGCTGCCAGACAAGGCTCCTCGGATAGTCAGGTGTAGCTGTGGTAAGGATTCACTCCATGGTGCTGAAAAGAAAGCTCTGCTGTTGGGACAGTTTCTGTAGGCCCTAACAGTTTGTTGTCACCGTTAAAGTGCAAATAATGTATTGTTTAGTGTTCTGTCGTGGCTTTGCTGGCATGCATCTAAAATAATGTGAGTTTGCCCCACCAAGATTGACATGCTAAAATTGCCACTGATGCTTTCCATCCGATTCTGCATCATCCGCTGCACAGAGGTAGGCCATATGATCCTTCTTGCTCTGGATTCCAGAGAAGTGGGAATGTGACATATCCCGAGACGATATTGACTGCTATCATGAATGACTTTCAGCTCAAAATGCAGGTGTAAAACGCCGTTTGTTTCTGTATCTTGCGTTTTGAAAATGCATCACCGTTTATAGGCTACATTTGCGCAGCCATTGTGCGCGAGTGCATGTGCGGTGGTTGCAAGCTTTGAACCACTCCTTTTTGGGTCTTGGGGGTCAAAAGGTTTGAAAACTACCGAGCTAGCGAACAGATTGGGGATTTGCTGTACAGCTAGAGGATCGGGTGCAGCCCAACGGCAAATACATTGTAGGGAGAGAGTATTGCTATAAATGAAAATGCAGCCCCCAAAATTGTTTGGTGATCAAGAATATGAACAAATGGAGCAACAATTGAGAGCATAGGTCTACAGGACTTTACTCTAAACTCGACCGGTTCTACTTATGACTGACTTCGAACTTGTGATTTGAGACTTGCTTGTGACTCGAATAATAGTGACGTGTCCCACCTCTGATTTTCGGTAACGCTAACCATTTTCCTAACCGTAACCTAATTATCCTAACATGCTACATTTATTCTCCTAACCTGCTGGGTAAATTCTAATCTGCCACGAAAAAGGCGTGTTTTGTTCGGGACTCGCCTTTCCATTGAGGGATAAAGTGGTAGTTTCCTTGGAAACGGCTCGGGCTGCAGCAAAGGCTTGCGACAAAGACACAATTTGTATTATTACTCCTGTCTATAGGCGATTATTTCCGTTTCTCAGCTCATGCCCCATGCTTTTGTTTGATTTTGTCTGTGTGTGTGTGTTTACTTGTAATTTGTTTAACATGGAATGGTTATGTAGAATTTCTTGAAAATTAATAATTAAATTTATTCAAACTTCCAGTGATTGGCATTGAAATGTAATGGTTCCACACAGTTCTGCCACAGGTTCTGCTGTCTCCAGCCATCATAGGCCACAGCAAAGCTTGACCGCTGAGGCTCGCGCAGCTCAGTCGCATGCAGCATGAGCTTGGTGTTGTTGCCACAGCAACCACTGAAGAGAAATCCGTGCAGGTCCTGATGCTACGGAGCTCGCGCTACCGCATTGAGGGGGATGTAGCAGTCGGACACGGGCAGATGGGACCTCAATATCGACAGTGACTCACCGACAACGCGCGACACTAGATAACGAGGGAGGGAGAAATGTGATGGCGATAAGCCTCGGGTACCTTGGACCTTGACGGGAAGACATTGTCACACGGTGTGCCAGGTTGTCCTACACTTGCGGATCAAGGGTGAGTGCACCTAACTGCGGCGAAATGTGATTGCTGGATTAGTCTGAATCTAAATTGGGCTTGTTGCGACTGGGCTATATTCAATCGCAATGAGGCTATGAATTAATTATACAATTGTCACACGGCTCACACCTATATGGTTTTGGCAAATACATATACATATATAAATATATTCGTACAATATTATTAGTCTATAAGCTAGTATACAGGAGAATAGGTTGCATAATGTATTACATCTTCGGGATGTTGAATTCTAATGAGTTGGTTCTAAATACTATTCCAAAGCAACAGGGCTGACATTTGTTCTTGTTGGGAATTATAATGCACACATGAATGCAGCACAACAGGCTAATAGAAACAACAACAGCTGTAAACATGTTTTTGCTGAAATAAATATCTAGCCTATCACAATAGGTTCTAGGCTAGAATGATATTGTGCAGTTTAATTGCCTAAACTAAATATGGAGTCCATTTTAAAAGGCGTTTTTGAAGTCCCCTGTAGTGATAAAACATTTGCAACAGGAGTTCCAGAGGCTTGCTGCTGATCAAAACGGCTGGGTGTTTGACAGAGAAAACCCCACTTTATTAGAATAAGCTATTGTTTTAAATACTCATAAGCCTTCAACTGGACATGTGTGTTTTTACTCACAAAGTAGTCATTTCATTAGTGCCAAAATAGTGTTAGCATGGTAAATATAAACAGCTCAATGTCGTGACTTTGAGAAACGTCAACAGATATTTATAATTTAAAAAATGACTAAAGACAGGGTTGAAAAATGAATCCCCAAGAACTAGTATAATCTAAAAAAAAAAATGTAAGTGTCATTATTTGACTTGGCCATTATTACCCCAAAAATGAAAATAAAAAAAATGAAATGAAAGTCGGAGAAGAAGAATTCACTGAATTATTGATGTTTTATTATAGATACTCTATATATAACTATTTAAAAAGGGGATTTGATTAATGTTCCAAAATGAATACAGGTCCTTCAGTACAGGTCTCAAAATGCCTGGCAACAACATGCATCTAAAACAATGTTGTTTTACTGCATGTCTTATACTTTAAAAGCAACCCAGCAACCATGCATTTGCTGTAAGACAAGAAAAGAAACCTAATTGCACAGCTTTTAAAAATCATTAGTGACTTCAGTCAGTCAGACCGGGAATGCAATGAGTGGAAACGTGTGGTTGACCACCACTATTCCCAGTTGTATTTCCTATCAACCTGTCTGATCACATCAAATCAGAACAGAGTTGACTATTTGCTGTGTCTAAAACCAGAAAGAAGAAGACACAATAGTGTCTGTCTCATAAAGTATGGATTGTTTTTAACTGTTCTCTGCCAAGTGTTCTTATATTTCAGTATAGTTTCCAAAGTAGGAAGGAAGTAGTTGGGCTAAGCTATATTTTTACATTCAAAGTGAATTAGCTTCATCGTATTATACAGTACCAAAATGCTACTATTTTGAATATATCTCAGGTTCAAATTGAATTATTCAGTGTACAGCAGTTTCTTTTACTTCTTCATATCATCTTGTCAGGTATGTGGACTGTTCCCTGCAGCAAATATCACGTCAACACTGATTGTTTGTTTGTGTTTGTTTACACTATTCTGCTTTGTTTTATAGTTGATTTAGGATTTAAGGCCTGTAATGCGATTGGTGCTTTCTTGTAATGGCGATAGCCCCAGTAATGGCTAAGTGCCTTGAGCAAGGCACTTAACCATAAAATTGCTCTCCATTCAGGGGCGCTGTACTGCAACTGACCCTGTGTGTTTGTCTGGAAGTGTTGGGAAATTTGCCTGACGACTCAAACTGAATTATTCCGCTGCTCTATGTTCGCTACATACTTCAGTCTGAGACTGCCGTGAGGTGTTGTACAAAACAAAGTGATCAGCCATTTGATCGTCTCTAATCAATCAGAATGTCAAAGTCAATGACACATTTTCTAAACACTGCTTTACCCACTTGTGTTCTGGCTCTGGCCCGACCCATCTGTTTCTGGGCCCAATCCGAACAGTTAGAATGTGTTTGTGTTCTAGAAATTGTCGGGCAGGTACTCACGTTCAGACTCACTGCGGAGAAGAAACTAACGTCCGTGGGCGTGGTGTATCATTTGGCCGGAGCCAAATTGGGAATTGGGAAATAGGCAAAAGACGAATGGCCATTATAACCAAATGGACAATAACATTTCTATTACATTATTCTATATTCTATTCAGTTGCATTTCTACATTGTGGAACAGCCAGGCATAAGGGATGTGTAAGCATAAACAATATTTGAATGTTACCTGTTTAAAAAAAAAAAGAAGAACATTTGTACAATTTTGTTTCTGAATGAAAATATATTGTATAAAAAAAGCAATAATTCACTATAAGAAATGATAGCATTTGTTTGCGGATGTAGCGTGTAGGGAGCCTTGGTATTGGCACAGTGATGTGTGTCAGTGTTTGTGCCTGCCATAGAAAAGGGGCCACAGATGTTTGCCTGTTGATCTGACATCATGCTGGCTTCTTAACAGCTATCTTTCCTCTGACCCAGCAGGCCACACCAGCCGCCACAGGCAAGGCTTGATGGCATGTAGATTTCCTAGAAAACAATGCCCAAAGCTACATAATCCCTTTTGGAAATAAAATATATTGAATATATATATATATTTGAATAATTTCAAATCACTCAATTTATTTTCTCAAATATTCAGTGTAGTATATTGATAATATATTTGTGTGCAATATATTTCATGTCATAATATATTGGAAAAAATATACAACTATTTGCCACATTCAGATATTGTAATATACAATAAAATGATAACATAATTTTCAAAAAAATAATTATTATATAATTGTTATTTACTTTTTTGAAATTTATTTCACCATTATTAATCTAGGCAAGTCAGTTAAGAACAAATTCTTATTTACAATGACGGCCTAACCCGGATGACGCTGGGCCAATTGTGCTCTGCCCTATGGGGCTCCAAATCACGTCCGGTTGTGATACAGCCTGGAATCGAACCAGGGTGTCTGTTGTGATGCCTCTAGCACTGAGATGCAGTGCCTTAGACCACTGCTCCTCAAGGGAGCTCATATGTAGGCATACAAGTGTGAAATGTTCTAGATAATTATTTGCAGTTTCTTTGTCCACTATAAAAGGAAAGAATAGACTAGCAATAAAAGCAATACTGCTTGCCAAGTTGACATTCAATTAAAGGGCCAGTCCGCAGTTGAAACAATAACAAACCGTCATTTGAGGGATGGGCCTGGAGAAATGTAACCACTCTCAAATTAATAGACTATGGATGGAAGGACTGACAATTCATGATATCACAATTCTCTTTTTAACCATGTTATGAGGCTACAGTGTTTGTTTACATTTACAATGTTTACACACACTGGAGTAAAACAAGCTTATGTTTTGGGTTATGATGGGGTGTGCCAGTTGAACTATGCTCATGAGGCATTTATAAGTTATATTCTTCAAGAATCAATGGGTATATATCTTTCATTTATTTAAGTCCAAACATTTATGTAGCAACTGCAGATGTCCCCTTTAAGGAAATGGTAGGTGATACAGTATATACTGAACCAAAATATAAACACAACAATTTCAAAGATTTTGCTGAGTTACAGTTTATATACGGAAATCAGTCAATTTATATAAATAAATTAGGCCTTAATCTATGAAGCCGTTTGGACATACTGCCAAATTCTCTAAAAGGATGCTAGAGGCAGCTAATGGTAGAGAAATTAACATTAAATTCTCTGGCAACAACTCTGGTGGACATTCCTGCAGTCAGCATGCCAATCACATGCTCCCTCAACTTTAGACATCTGTGGCATTGTGTTGTGTGACAAAACTGCACATTTTAGAGTGGCCTTTTATTGTCCGCCAGCACAAGGTGCACCTGTGTAATGATCATGCTGTTTAATCAGCTTCTTTATATGCCACACCTATCAGGTGGATGGATTATCTTGACAAAGGATAACATTTGAGAGAAATAAGATTTTTGTGCGTATGGAACATTTCTGGGATCTTTTATTTTAGCTCATAAAAAATGGGAGTAGGACATTTTATGTTTTGTTATTGAGAGCCATGAAATGACACAGTTGGCTATTGTCTTCCTCATAATTCTACCTCTGGTGAAGAGTGATGCCTCCTCCACCTGTCTAGAACCCACCCTGGATGTATTGTCAGCTAATTAGAAACACTATGTATTCCCACTGGGCACACACCGGTTGAATCAACGTTGTTCAGTGAAATGACGTGGAATAGACGCTGAGGTGACGTCTGTGGCCAGAGGTGTCTGCAAGCTTGTTAATGCCTTTGCAAATGATCAAACTGACACCAAATGGAAGTTGTTAAAAGCCACGAGAAGAGCTCCATTGTCTACTGGGCTCAGGTCAATGGGAATCCTGAGGATATGAATGCTCATCCATCCATACAACGCCAGTAGTCTATTTTCTCTGTGTTCCTCAAACAGCTGTATCAGTCTCTGTGTGGTAACATGAGAGTCACGGTTCGTACAGCGTTGCCGTTTGTCACTTAGTTCGCTCGGTTTCCCAAAGAGCTCTGGTAGGATACAATAGTATCTTAGGGAGACTCAGTTTCAGTGGCCTAGAGGATTTGTTTTGACAACAAAAAAATACACATAGCTTAGTCTTAGTGCATATACCTATAATCTTAGTCCTAAATTTTGTTTTTTTGTTACCCTAGTTCCCGCAAGTTATTTCCAAATATTAGCTTCATAGGGACCAAGCTATATTTAGCTCATGCACACAAGATTTTTCAAAATGAGGGCAAATTCATTTTGTGCTCATTAACTAACCAAAGACACACACTCGCTTCATCAAAGTGATAAAATACAGCTTCATCAGAGGGATAAAATACAGCTTCATCAAAGGGATAAAATACAGCTTCATCAGAGGGATAAAATACAGCTTCATCAGAGGGATAAAATACAGCTTCATCAGAGGGATAAAATACAGCTTCATCAGAGGGATAAAATACAGCTTCATCAGAGGGATAAAATACAGCTTCATCAGAGGGATAAAATACAGCTTCATCAGAGGGATAAAATACAGCTTCATCAGAGGGATAAAATACAGCTTCATCAGAGGGATAAAATACAGCTTCATCAGAGGGATAAAATACAGCTTCATCAGAGGGATAAAATACAGCTTCATCAGAGGGATAAATATGTCCGGGCGTTTTACAGTGTCCCTTCAGGATGTGTAGCCGATAATTGCATTTTTATTTTTTTTGCATACCAAGAGGACAACAGTGCTGCTTTAGTGCCTCCTTGTCCTTAGAATAAACATATATTAAAATAAACATTTATTCCTTGGCCCTAGCATAAACATCTATTCAAATAAACATCTATTCCTTGGCCTTAGCAGAAACATCTATTCAAATAAACATCTATTCCTTGGCCCTAGCAGAAACATCTATTCAAAGAAACATTTCCTATTGTTTATGCAACCTTGTGTTCTTCTTCCCATCCCCAGATCCCTTAGAGACAACCTGCCAACCAATGTCATCGTCATTATCTGTAAGCTATATCTGTCTCTTCGCTCTCCTCTTTTTCAGTCTCTCTATTCCATCAGCATGAAGAGAGGGCTCCCCTCCAACCTCCCTATCGTCCCGCTATCTTAGAAGGGAAAAAAGGAGGCATTATATAAAACACCTTGTGCATCCCCCCAGCTCTACAGGTGGGATATTTATAGACACAGTTCAGATTCTAACAACCTGTGCGCAGGAGAAAAAAGGGAGGAGGAAAGATGAAAGAATGAAGGAAGGAAGGAAGGAAGGAATGAAGGAAGTGTTACATAATGACAGAACAAGCGGTGAGAGAAATCAGATCTGTGCACTTGTAGTGTGCTGTGCTGCTCCTTCACTCTCCACAACTCTCTCCCACTTACATTCTGGTGTGTGACTCATCATCTTAGTAAACACACACGGAGAGAGGGAGGGAGAGAGAGCGAGCGAGAGGAGAGAGAGACCATACATATGTGCTACAACTTGTTGGCTGACTATTTCGATGGAAGGAAAATTATTTCATGCATTTTAATGCCTGATAAAAAAAATAAGGTACAGTTGAAGTCAGAAGTTTACATACACCTCAGCCAAATACATTGAAACTCAGTTTTTCACAATTCCTGACATTTAATCCTAGTAAAAAAAAATTAGTGGTAAAAATTCCCTGTCTTAGGTCAGTTAGGATCACCAATTTATTTTAAGAATGTGAAATGTCAGAATAATAGTAGAGAGAATGATTTATTTCAGCTTTTATTTATTTCATCACATTCCCATTGGGTCAGAAGTTTACATACACTCAATTAGTATTTGGTAGCATTATCTTTAAATTGTTTAACTTGGGTCAAATGTTTCAGGTAGCCTTCCACAAGCTTCCAACAGTTGGGTGAATTGTTGGGTAAGTTGGGTGAATTTTGGCCCATTCCTCCTGACAGAGCTGGTGTAACTGAGTCAGGTTTGTAGGCCTCCTTGCTCGCACATGCTTTTTCAGTTCTGCCCACACATTTTCTATAGGATTGAGATCAGGGCTTTGTGATGGCCATTCCAATACCTTGACTTTGTTGTCCTTAAGCCATTTTGACACAACTTTGGAAGTATGCTTGAGGTCATTGTCCATTTGGAAGACCCATTTGCGACCAAGCTTTAACTTCCTGACTTCTGGTTTGAACGCCTCCCCCTTTTTCCTCCAAACATAACAATGGTCATTATGGCCAAACAGATCTATTTTTGTTTCATCAGACCAGAGGACATTTCTCCAAAAAGTATGATCTTTGTCCCCATGTGCAGTTGCAAACCGTAGTCTGGCTTTTTTATGGCGGTTTTGGAGCAGTGGCTTCTTCCTTGTTGAGCGGCCTTTCAGGTTATATCAATATAGGACTCGTTTTACAGTGGATATAGATACTTTTGTACCTGTTTCCTCCAGCATCTTCACAAGGTCATTTGCTGTTGTTCTGTGATTGATTTGCACTTTTGGCACCAAAGCACGTTCATCTCTAGGAGACAGAACGCGTTTCCTTCTTGAGCGGTATGACGGCTGCGTGGTCCCATGGTGTTTATACTTGCGTACTTTTGTTTGTACAGATGAACGTGGTACCTTCAGGCTTTTGGAAATTGCTCCCAAAGATGAACCAGACTTGTCGAGGTCTACAATTTTGATTTCTTTTGATTTTCACATGATGTTGTCGTGTCTTTGGCATCATTAAACTGAAGATTAACCTTTATCAAAAATGCTCTGTAATTATTATTACGTGATTAAACTACTCAATCATGTAACTGTAATTAACTAGGAAGTCGGGGCACCAAGGAAAATATTCAGGTTACAAAGTTATAATATTCCTAATATAACTTTCAGATCTTTTAATATCTGATCATTTAGTCTTCTGATTAATGAATTCTTAATTACCTCACGTTAGTCTCATTCCAAACGTCGTAAATTGGTGATTATCTGCACAAACCCAGTCTTCACTATGAGTCATCCATACATCAATTGTCTTAAAATCATTTATTTACTAACTAAGTACTCACAGAAATGCATAACAAACAAACAAGATATGGTTACAAAGAAATGATCGGGGATGTGCCCTAGTGGGCTAAACCGGTATGGCGGCTTGTTAGACAGAGTGATAATTATAACAATTTAAATGCTAATCCTTTGCACATGAACGCTCACTCATTCGGGAACAATTGCAATCAATATATATATTTACGCTCAGTGTGTCGTCGGGATCTCTGTTGAAAAGTTTGTTTCTGTTGGAGAGTCTGTCCGCCCGCTCTCTCTCTCTCTCTGTCGTGGTTAGAATTCAGAGTGACATTCATTCTTGTCGTTATAGAATAGATGTTTCGGCGGTTGTCGGTCTTCGCGTTCAATGTTACCGAATTCCTAGCTGCAGACTAGTAATTAATATCAAAGACTTGTTCTTCTGTCGGTATTGATAAAAGTTTAACCACGTGGTATGGTTAAAAGATTCAGCCATCTACTCAAACCTTAGCCCTCTCGTTATTGAGGTAAGCTGGTCTGCAACCTTTGTCCTCTCGTAATTGAGAGAAACATGGTCTGTTGAGAAATTCTCAAAGTGGGGGTTTTATTCGTAAGAGCAGAAAGGGGCCTGTCCCAGGACGCCAGACCATAACTGTGCTCATGGGCGGACCTCTGATTTAGTTAAACTCCAAAGGGAATTGGAGTTTCCTTCATTAAACAGTCCAAAATCACATTACACAATTTCACAAACAGTATAATCCTCACTCATTCATTTTATACAACAATTAGATGTAAGCCTCATATCTGAGGCTATTGTATAAACAGCGTTATGGTAATGTGGCCGTATTGCTCCCATGAGTTTCACAAAATTGTACCAAACGAACCAGTTCGTAGCTGGATTCTTCACCGATCTTTTATACCTTCTCCAGAACATGAATGTTGTTCGGACCTCAAGTTCTGTGAGGTGGAATAAATTCCTTTGTTCTCTCTATGAAAACTCACTCTCTCTCTATACTGTGACCATGAGGAGATAATCTCCTCCAGGAATTTACGACCTGAGGTCGCAGCAGCCTGAGTGTAGGAGACAGAGAGAGGGGGATGGTGCTCGCTGTAGCCAAAGAGGGTACGTCATGACAATGTCAAGCAAAGAGGCCATGAGTTTGAAGGTAGGCTTTGAAATAGATCCACAGGTACACCTCCAATTGACTCAAATTATGTCAATTGGCCTATCAGAAGCTTCTAAAGCCATGACATCATTTTCTGGAATTTTCCAAGCTGTTTAAAGGCACAGTCAACTTAGTGTATGTAAACTTCTGACCCACAGTGAATTATAAGTGAAATAATCTGTCTGTAAACATTTGTTGAAAAAATTACTTGTGTCATGCACAAAGTAGATGTCCTACCGACTTGCCAAAACTATAGTTTGTTAACAAGAAATTTGGTGGGGTGGTTGAAAAACGAGTTTTAATGACTCCAACCTAAGTGTATGTAAACTTCTGACTTCAACTGTATGTAAGGAGGGTCCCATAACACAATAGTGGTTTACAGTGCCACATATCATAGGGCTTCCATCAACTCCTTTGCATACCCAACCCCCGTGATGCACAACTTCTCAGTACTGTGGATTGTATTAAAGAGAGAGGTGTGTGTGTGGAGGGTGGATTGATGCCCGTAACAGAAAGGAGGTGATGAACGGTGACGAGGTAAATTAACAGAGGGGAGGGAGGAGAAAGGCAAGTTAAAGGGGGCTATAGACCCCTTTCTGCGTTTACAAACATTGGCGCATGAGGGCGATGCGCGCAAGTTGGTGACAGAACAAGGGGAAGTTATTATAGAACGCCAGCAAAAAAAAGCCTCTATTTACACATTGCTTATGAGTGCATTTCACATTACTTTTGGATTATAATTGGATTTTAAGTCTCGTATGAATGTCCTTGCTTAATATAATGTTTGTAATCATCACAAATCAACTGCATAACACTTAAAAAACCTTTCAACCAGTAAAATGGCTCTTTGGCTAGCTTTTTGCTATATCAATGAGCGTTAGCATTCCAGCTAACAACTGCTGCATCCAAAACAGTTATTTTGCAAAGATCACAACCAAATATATTCTTATCGACTGTTCTAAGAAAGAATCAAAATATCATTGCAAGCGTATGAGAACCCCAAAATGTTATTTTGTTTAGAACTAATAAAAAATCAAATCTAGGCTATGTTGAATGGGCACAGATGGAGATGGCTTTCTTACTACCGCCATGAGTCGCGCGCATCTGAGCGCGATGTCAGTGTGTCGTGTACTGAAATAGGATCTATTACTGGGGACATTGAGGATCACCACAGTACCTATTATGGATGATGAATCATGATAAGCCCATTAAAGGTTGCAACTGGAATGACATTGGATGACCATAAATAAAGCATGAGATGAACGCTCTCTTCTGATGAAGGATGTAGCTCTGGGATGTAGGCTATATGATAGTGATAAAGGATGTAGCTCTGGGATGTAGGCTATATGATAGTGATGAAGGATGTGGCTCTGGGATGTAGACTATATGATAGTGATGAAGGATGTAGCTCTGGGATGTAGGCTATATGATAGTGATGAAGGATGTAGCTCTGGGATGTAGACTATATGATAGTGATGAAGGATGTGGCTCTGGGATGTAGACTATATGATAGTGATAAAGGATGTAGCTCTGGGATGTAGGCTATATGATAGTGATGAAGGATGTGGCTCTGGGATGTAGACTATATGATAGTGATGAAGGATGTAGCTCTGGGATGTAGGCTATATGATAGTGATGAAGGATGTAGCTCTGGGATGTAGACTATATGATAGTGATAAAGGATGTAGCTCTGGGATGTAGGCTATATGATAGTGATGAAGGATGTAGCTCTGGGATGTAGACTATATGATAGTGATGAAGGATGTAGCTCTGGGATGTAGACTATATGATAGTGATGAAGGATGTAGCTCTGGGATGTAGGCTATATGATAGTGATAAAGGATGTAGCTCTGGGATGTAGGCTATATGATAGTGATAAAGGATGTAGCTCTGGGATGTAGGCTATATGATAGTGATGAAGGATGTAGCTCTGGGATGTAGGCTATATGATAGTGATAAAGGATGTAGCTCTGGGATGTAGGCTATATGATAGTAATGAAGGATGTAGCTCTGGGATGTAGGCTATATGATAGTGATGAAAGGATGTAGCTCTGGGGTGTAGACTATATGATAGTAATGAAGGATGTAGCTCTGGGGTGTAGACTATATGATAGTGATGAAGGATGTAGCTCTGGGATGTAGGCTATATGATAGTGATGAAAGGATGTAGCTCTGGGGTGTAGACTATATGATAGTGATAAAGAATGTAGCTCTGGGATGTAGGCTATATGATAGTGATGAAGGATGTAGCTCTGGGATGTAGACTATATGATAGTGATAAAGGATGTGGCTCTGGGATGTAGGCTATATGATAGTAATGAAGGATGTAGCTCTGGGATGTAGACTATATGATAGTGATAAAGGATGTAGCTCTGGGATGTAGGCTATATGATAGTGATGAAGGATGTGGCTCTGGGATGTAGGCTATATGATAGTGATGAAGGATGTAGCTCTGGGATGTAGGCTATATGATAATGATAAAGGATGTAGCTCTGGGATGTAGGCTATATGATAGTGATAAAGGATGTAGCTCTGGGATGTAGGCTATATGATAGTGATGAAGGATGTAGCTCTGGGATGTAGGCTATATTATAGTGATGAAGGATGTAGCTCTGGGATGTAGGCTATATGATAATGATAAAGGATGTAGCTCTGGGATGTAGGCTATATGATAGTGATAAAGGATGTAGCTCTGGGATGTAGGCTATATGATAGTGATGAAGGATGTAGCTCTGGGATGTAGGCTATATTATAGTGATAAAGGATGTAGCTCTGGGATGTAGGCTATATGATAGTAATGAAGGATGTAGCTCTGGGATGTAGGTTATATGATAGTGATGAAAGGATGTAGCTCTGGGATGTAGGCTATATGATAGTGATGAAGGATGTAGCTCTGGGATGTAGGCTATATGATAGTGATGAAAGGATGTAGCTCTGGGGTGTAGACTATATGATAGTAATGAAGGATGTAGCTCTGGGGTGTAGACTATATGATAGTGATGAAGGATGTGGCTCTGGGATGTAGGCTATATGATAGTAATGAAGGATGTAGCTCTGGGATGTAGACTATATGATAGTGATAAAGGATGTGGCTCTGGGATGTAGGCTATATGATAGTAATGAAGGATGTAGCTCTGGGATGTAGACTATATGATAGTGATGAAGGATGTGGCTCTGGGATGTAGGCTATATGATAGTGATGAAGGATGTAGCTCTGGGATGTAGGCTATATGATAGTAATGAAGGATGTAGCTCTGGGATGTAGGCTATATGATAGTGATAAAGGATGTAGCTCTGGGATGTAGGCTATATGATAGTAATGAATGATGTAGCTCTGGGATGTTGGCTATATGATAGTGATAAAGGGTGTAGCTCTGGGATGTTGGCTATATGATAGTGATGAAAGGATGTGTGGATACAATTATTGGATAAAGACAATAGGCTGATATTGAAGAAATGCATAGACCCAAATTCATTGAATTAAGTATTGGTAAACTGGTGTTGACATTACCAACATTTTGACAACAACCTGACACCTTGTCCGTTCATGCACTCTGAAATGAAAAATAGAATTCGGTCAAGGTTGATCATCTGTCGTAACTAGTGCATATTTTTTTAAAGGAGTGGAGCAGTCCCAAACGGAAATAGCAGTAGGCTGGATTCAAACCCATGCAGCGTACTGTATATGCAGCGGTTTAGCCTGCAAGACAATCAAAAGGCCCCTAGTGTTTGGATTTCCAATGTTCCCTGACATATATTCCCTTGTGTTCTTTCCACAGAGGAGGGACCATGTTGCTGTACCAAGGTCCTGGGAATACCTATACTGGGAATACCACTGCCCCTCTCTAGCTGGATCATCTGACACCAACTCCCCCAAGATTTCCTGACGGATATAATCCAATTCATCCCTCCATATTTTGGATATTCGAAGCAATAGTGGCATTGGCACATGTAAACATGGTTCCCGCCTTCTATACACTTGTGTATTTTTTTCTGTTTACACATTTTACACATAACAGGGATTTTCAAAACCGGAATGTTCTCTCATTAAATTGTTCAAATGTTTTTGTCATTGGAAAGTCATCTGGAGAGGAACATCTCTGATCCGAGGTGGGCATGCGCTACGTTTTGGTAGCGCCCAGTCATACAGCATTGTTGAAGATGTAAAGCTGTCTAACGTCAGTCCTATGCCCTCAAATGCTAATTTATCACCATACATTGTTGTGAAAGTAGAGCCATACTCAGCTTGCATACTCAACTGTGAATACGAACTCTATTATTCAGGGTGTTCAGGATCAACCATGAACATATATCAGAGCATGATTGTTACCTGTGCAACGTAGGTGTGAATGTATTTTTTACTATGAAAAGGTGTACAAAAGTATGAGCCATCATATCAGTGTCTTAAATCATCATTTGGATTCCACTTCTTGTGCACGTCAACGTGGACAATACCAATTAATAACATTCACTGTATCTTCAAACAAATCTTTTACAGAAATCGTACAAATCTTGGGACAAAACTTTACCGGAGAGACCGCAGCTGTTGTTGAAAGTGCAGGGTGTCTCTAGAGCACGGCACTGCTGCATTAGTGCCTACATTTCTGGCTAGCTGGGCATCCCTCCCTCCCTTCTCTCTCTCTCTCTTACAATGAGCCAGAAGTTGGAGAAGTTGACCTTGGAGACGGACCAGCCTCTGGTCTACACCGTGGAGGAGCTGGAGTGTAAGATTTGCTACAACCGTTATGACACGCGTACCCGCAAGCCCAAGGTGTTGGGCTGCCTCCACCGTGTCTGCGCCAAATGCCTGAAGAAGATCGTGGAGAACTCGTCCCCCAGCATCGTCAGCTGCCCCTTCTGCCGCCACGAGACGCACGTGTCCGACGATGACATCTGGCTGCTGCAGGACGACAGCAACATCCTGGCCATCCTCACCTACCAGGACCGCGCCAGGAAGAGTGGCGGTTCCATCACCCCGAGTGGGGAGGTGCTGCTCACTCCGGGCAGCCTGAGTGGGAGTGGAGGTGGAGAGGGTGGCTGTGGTGGTTCTGGGGGAGGCTGCGTCACAACCGGTGAGCAGTCACACAGCTCCTCCGACTGTCTGGTCATTACCATCATGGAGGTGCCGGGCGAGTCGCAGTCATCAGACTCCATGAGCATGCTCAATATGGTGCGCCTGTACCGGCCCGCCAGCCTGGCCTCGCTGCCCTGCCACCTGCCTGCGCAGAAGTGCGGCGCATGGACCTCTCGCACCTTCCCCAGCTTCCTTATCGGCGTCCTGTGTCTAGTCTACTTCTCATCGCTGCCGCTGGGCATCTATCTTCTGATGATCCAGCAGCTCACCCTGGGAATCATCCTGGTCAGCCTGGTGCCCTCCACCCTGGTTCTGTGTGTCTTCTACGGCTTCTGTCAATGCCTGTGCCATGAGATCATGCAGTCCATAGCCACATAGCCACGCCTCCGCTTAACTCCCCTCCCCCATCCTAATACCAATGTATTTCTATCAGTGGATGTGACATAGCAAGACCTGTAAAAGACAAAGCCAAATCACCAATGCAAATCTATACACCCTGTCCTTTTGTAAAATACACCCCCCACCCCTTCCTTTTACCTTCTTCAGATAATACCAGCACTAAAGCATCCGAGTGACCACTTGGATTTGGATGTATGGCTTGACTATTCAAGACAACCTGTGAAAGGCCCACGGCCTGATGAATGGTTTTCTAATTACACAGCTCAACCTGCATCAGATTGCTGCCGTTTGTGTTCATGCAGCTCACCGGAATGGGCTTCAGTTATTACTGTGACGATCACCAAACTGTATTGTTCAAAAATAATATGATCCTCTCAGTGTTAACCGTACTGTGGTAGAATACCCATCTGCTCGACTTATGGGCAACGGACTATGAAAACCCATAGTTTTAAGGATGTATTCAGACACTCAGCATAGTCACCATGTATACGCCATGTTCCTAGTTGCCTTTTAAAGGCATGTCTGTTTGTGCCCCTGCAGTAACTTAACGTTGTAAAACCTGTCTGTGTCATTGCATTGGGAACGGACAAACCGCCTAAACTGTTACTAGATATTTCAATAAAAGACTCAAGACACTTGTGATCTTTGCCATTCTTTTTTTTTTTTTTTTTTCCCCATAACCCACATTTCCTGGGCAACTGATTCCAATTTGCACTATTAATAGGATACAATCACATTCCTTATACTTAAAAATGAAGATGGAATAGGTTATGTAAAAATGCAAAACATCCTCAAGTTATCATATAGGAACACGACACAGCTACATAAGAAGATTCATGAACACTACCCACAAGGGACTGGAGAAATCAATGTATTATCCACAGTAGTCTTACCCGCAGTAGAATTACCCGCAGTGAAAAGTGTACCATTTTGTGATGTGTGAATCAGTCGGTTCCAGCCCCACAGACCCATTCTGCTAAAACGCTGACGTTTTGCTAACTCGAGCTAATTTTAGTGTTGTTGCTCCGGAGACCTGGCACATGGGAGCACCCCCATGGCATCGAAGGACCTCGGCTCCTAAAAGCTTCTTGTTAGCTATTACAGGAGAGCAACGCAAAGGAATATCTGGCTGGCACAATCAAATGCTGCTAATTATAAGAAACCTTACCTAGCACTAGAACTTAGAAATAGCATTAATCAACCACAATATGAATATGTTAGAACCACACAATTTGTGCAGAACCCGTGTCTAATGGTAACACTCCCAGTCTATTAGATCATGTCCACCATTTTTTTAGCCTTTATTTAACTAGGCAAGTCAGTTAAGAACAAATTCTTATTTATAATGACAGCCTACACCGGCAAAACCCGGACGATGCTGGGCCAATTGTGCACTGCCCTATGGGACTCCCAATCACGGCTGGTTGTGATACAGCCTGGATTTGATTTGGTGTCTGTAGTGATGCCTCAAGCACCGAGATGCAGTACCTTAGACTGCTGTGCCACTCGGGAGCCCAAACTAGCAACCCTCCAGTTGCTGGCTGGCCTCTCTAACCGCTAGGCTACCTGCCACCTCAACAATAAAAAAGCATCCAAAAACACAACTTCAGATATGATTAGGGAATATGATTTGTCAAAATGTGTTGACGTAAACCACTTTTATTTATAGAAGAAGAGCCAAGGGCACAGATGGTTCCATGGGCCTCAGCTGCTAGGGATGGCCTAATTGAATAGTGTCTCCCTGAAGACCAGTTCCTGCCAGTGCCAGTAAGGAAACAGTAAGCAGGGGGTGTGTGGAGGAGGAGCCCAATACTGAGGGCTCACCCTGAAGTTGCTCAGTTGTTTTCAGTCCTGTCGAAGGTTGTCAACTTGGCCGTAGGCTATAAGAAAGCATGAGACCCTGAGGAGACTTCAAAACGGAGGTGGGTTCTTAATCTAGCTTGATTATTTGGTAATGAATAAGTTGCGAAGTAGCTAATAACTCTTGATTCCTAATTCCTTTATTTATGTTTCATATGTGGTCATTGTAATATTTGGTGGAGTTAGTGGCACAATATAGACTACTGATAGTAATGCTAAGTATAAATGTTTATTGGAATATAAAAAGGGAGACAATATAAAGCAAATACAACTTTATATTTTTACAGTGAAAATTATATGCCAATCATCAGAGATTACATTATCAATACTCAGGTCTATATTGGTTTAATAATACCAGTCCATTTACCTGGTTTAGTGAGACTGTGTGAAGAAACATTAATTCCATCACAAGGGCCATGACAAGGTTATTGTTTGATGGGCTAAAAGACGTCAACCAGTGATTTTTGTACTTTTACTGTTGAAGCGATATCCCAAATACAGTAAAGCACACACACGAAAGGGTCAAAAATATGTTTTGAGCAAAATAGTTTTTGTTTTCTGACACAAGCGCAAACATCAAGGAGTATGGAATTCAAGGACTTGGTCTGATGGTAATCGGTGATGTCGACGGCCTCCCCCCTTGCTTGAGGAGCAATAGAGAACAAAAACCACCCCCACCCACACAACTTGTGCTGTCATGACATACCCGGACCAACTATTGAGATGTGCCTTTTGTTAGGTAAATCAGTTAAACGAGGTGAAAGGAGACTGGAGTGTCACATCAAGGTCAGAGTGGCAGGGCTGGGTTGGTTACTTTCTAAATGTAATGTTACCTAAATAAAAAGGTACCTAGGCTGTCCAAAATTGTAATCGGTAATTTAGCTCTCTCTTGCAAGGTTCAGATGAATCGGTGGCGGAGATCAGTGGATGAGATTCAGGCCAGGAAACGGCAGGTCACAGAGTGTGAGCGTGCCCTGGAAGCCCTGTGCAAGGTGACTGCCTGTTTCCAACAGATGGCCATCTCTATCGGAAGTAACTCAGACGGCAGCTTTCTGAGAGAGGAGATGGACGAGACCAGAACACTGGCTCATAGAATCTGCACAGGTAAGGTCTCCACTATAATGCTGTTGAATGTTACATTAATCTCAAGATCTGACCCCTTTCTTATTCTATAATTTAATGGGGTTCCACAAACAAAAGGGGACTGTGATCTGACCCCTTCCATTCAAATTCAGGTCAAATCTTTAAGTGCAACATTCTCTCAGCCAATTGGTGTCTAAAAAAAATATAAATTGTTGACAGCACTGTCTTTTCAAAATCACAAGTGCAAGTACTTTGTATAGACTGTAAATCATACGCAAATTCCACTGTGAATAATTGTGCATCGTCTCATGATCCAGGGTTGCACAGACGTCTGGTCTCTCTATTGACAGAGAGGGCGACTGAACCTGGACAAGAGGATCAATTACAGGTGCAGAGACTGTGGGTTCTTTTCCTCACTGGGCTAGAGAACCTCCAACAGGACCTGCACAAAGCCAGTGACTTAATAGACCGCTTCCCTTTGAAACAGAGAAATGACCGCCGGGCCCTGGTGAACACAGGAGCTACAGATGGGGTCACTGGGGTGTCTGCCCGAGCTGCTTCAGTCCAAACCCCGTGGCTAGCAGTGGAGGTGGAGCAAAACCCTGACCTAAAGACGCACATCACCCAGATTGACACCCTGGTCAAGGAGATGCTCCAGAAAGTCAGCATTCCTTTCTGGGCAGTGGAGGCTACCCAAGAGGCCTGGGTGGAAGGCGCTCAGTCTCAGGACGCTGCACACGATCAGGATGAGACTCTGGAAGAGATGATGGTGGTGTCCCAAGATGACCAGATGCCTGGGTGTTGTCAACCTCTAAACTGTAAGTTAGGGTGTATGTTTTGTCTATCGACCTGAAGACTGGGGTGCTCTTAAACTGTTAATCGTCAGTAAAACTTTGAATAAAGCCTCATTCATACTGTACATACACCGTGCAATAACTGCAAGTAGCTTTGCAAAATGGCATTCCTGTGTAAAAACTCAAATGTGCAGTCCTGCAATTTTAAAACGACAGTACATAGGACCGGCATTTTGCATAGCGCCGTGTTGCGAACACATGGTATAAATTAGGTTTTTACATGCAGTAATTTCTATTTACTAATGAAAATTATGAACGTTAAACATCTTTAGATGCAGTCAAAGAACACATGCTTTAAGGTATGATCAACTATAAAAGAGCTCCTTGAAGGATAGATGTGCATGTTAAAGACCTTGTATACCTAGGTTATTGATTCATTTTGTAATACGCTGACTACACCAGGTGGGTGCATCCAGCCACACAAGCAGGTTGAAATAGCAAAACAATAATGGTCACCAGTCAAAACAGTCATGGACATTTAGCTCGCTAAATGGTCCTGGGTAATAAAAATTGCGTTATTTTTCCCCGAAATACACCAGGTCGTTTTTCCCCCCTTTGAGGGGTTTTGACCTATTGAGTCACAAAATCGTGCGCCCTCTACTCCGACAATTAAGCCACAGATAAAAGGGGAAACCTAGTTTCTTATTATATCTCCTTCATATGTCAGTTGGCAACCAACTTTAAGGTGCATTACCATCAACTGGACTTGAGTGTGGACCTAAATTCAGCTTTCAATCACCCACGTGGGTAAATGCTCCTAAAAACCAATGACAAGATGGTCTTGCGACACAAATAGAACCAAGTTGTCTTTTAGCACCTGGCTAGAGACACACGCAAGCAGTTTGGGTAAAATGATTGAACATTTATTTTGTAACAGGGCCGGTGTGGTCAGCATGTTAGAATGAACGCTGTATTGATTGCTTGAAAATGTGTTATGCAAATTAAATAAAGTCAAATGTTGATTGGAAAATAACCAACAAAGCCACGATTACACTTTATTCACATAAAGTTTATACAAACATAAAAATATTGTACAGACATACCCAGTATTTACATATCAGAAGAAAGAAACACTTAAAAATAGAACACATGGCAGGATTGTAGGATCTTGGGTCAGTTCTTGTAGGTAGACTTCAAATGGGCTTTGAATGCTGTAAGAAAGACCTTTGTTCAATACCATACAAGTTTAACAAAACTGTTTAATTCATGACACTAATATTTACAATGTGCATAACAAATTACCTATGGGCCCTGGTCAAAATGTGTGAGATCCTATTGTAACAGACATTGTCCATCTACTAACCTTCCTGGTTATGCCAAAGCTCAGCAGCAGCAGTGTTCAAGGGACTCTCATTGTTGGGCTCTGGACAAGACAGATTTTGGTACAAGGTTAGCCAAAACTTGACAGTGGCACAAAACCTAAAAAAATAAAATTGATTTGATCTCGGTGTATTGATAAATCTGATCAGACCCCCTTATGAAAATGGTTGGGCGACAACAGACGCCTAAATAAAAAGACACCTCACCTCCTAATAAACTCTGGATGGAGAGCAGGATGGAACGCACATCGTACAGAGCTGACCATTTGTCTTTCAAGATATCCAGACAGATGAATCCCTGATCGTCAACGTTGGGGTGGAAACACGACGTGATGAACTTCACGCGTGGGGCTTTGTAAGGGTAGCCACTAGGGAATTCCAGCGACAGCTTGTACCTCAGGCCTTCGTAAACCTAAGAGAAGGAAGAAGGCTGACATTCTTTAATATATACTTTGTTTAAAAAACTGCACAAAAGCTAATCAAGGCGAGCATTTGAATGTTGACGGAAGACATGTAGATCTTGTTATGGCATCCGTATAACGCCTGAAACAGTTCATGCATATATTCTGACGACCTTTTGGTCACCGGCAAGAGTTTGGCTGTTCATGCACACATTTCTGTTCAGAGGCAAGCCAAAGCCCACGCCCCTTCGTCGGTGATTGGTCAAAAGTAGGTAATGGCTTGTGGTCTTTCAACACGAGACAAAAAAAAAAAAAACACCATTGCTTCTTGACACACTGCTCGCTTAAACTGGAAGCCAGATGCACAAATGTGGCGGAGGAAACGCCGTACAGCTGGTGACCGAAGTCAGCGTGCATGCGCCCGGCCACCACAAGAAGTCGCTACAGCTCGATGGGACAAGGACATCCAAGCCGACCAAACCCTCCCATAACCCCGATGAAACTGGGCCAATTGCGCGGTCCCTCATGGGTCTCCGGGTCGTGGCTGGGAGCTACACCTCCAGCACTGCCTTTGACCACTGTACCGCTTGGGAGGCCCTACACCAAACATCTTAGTTCGTAAATTCACTTTGGCTATCTACTCCAAATTCAGAGCATTCTCATCGGTGTGCCAGGGCACAGAATAACTGTCAGTAAACGTCAGCAACAAAGCGTAATTAAATTGTTGCCGGCAGCAGTCAGTCACCAAAGCTCTGGATAATCAGCTCTGCTAGGGCAAGTAAAATAGTCAGTGAGGCACTCTCATGTGTCTGGAAGTAGCTAGCCAACATTAGCCAGTTAGCTTGGATGCTTGACTGCCGTTGATGTCAGAACGCTCGGATCAACACTACTCCTCAGCCAGAGCGTCCACTCTGGCACTTCAGATTGAATTTACGAACACACCCGTAGCTGGATGTAAAATTTTGTGACCAAGATCTCCTCAGCAAAATTTTTTAACTAATGACATTTATTGAGTCATCTTAAGTTAATTATATTTTGAGGAGGTGGCTACGGCATCTCAAGTTCACACTTGTATTGCTTTTCAAGCAACGGTCTTTTAAGGGAATACGCAAGCACAAGCGGTCTGTTCGCCTAGCCGAAGCATGCCGACACCTTTACCCATGTTCATCTGGCAGGGTTACACACCATCTACATTACTGGTCTTACAATCAGAGCCCCTGCCAACGATCCACTTTTCATGGTGGAGTATAAAGAAACCTTTACTTACTGTACCCTGAGCGCCGTCTATCGTTCCGATCCACTTAAAAAGGTTGTCAGATTCTGGGAAAGCCGAGATCCCCTTATGTCCAGACATCTATATGACATGTGCAAGAAATAACCTTCAGATCTAAAATAGCTGCTTTCCAAATAGATCAATTGACATCTCCAATTGTGATTAGGACATAGCCCTACACAAGGAACACTTACCATTAGTGTCATCAGCTCTTGTTGAAGTCTAGGGAGTTTTTAAAAAAAAAAGACATTTAAAATGTGCCCAAACTTTGTGCAATGACTAGCCCATATCCCAATGTAAGTAGTACTAATCACCCATCTTAAAAATCAGCTAACATGTAGGCTGTTACAGAACAATACTGTTTGGTTCACTTAACAGCTAAATGGCAATTTCTCTAGGACTATTTGTTAAGACCCAGCCTTAGTATAAAAGTAAGCAGGGAATAAATCTAGAGTATTCGCGGTAGCCTAGCGTTTAAGTGTGTTGGGGCAGTCACCAAAAGTTGCGTTTTGATTACGGAGACAACTAGGTTAAATAAATATGTCGACATGACGTTAAAGAAAGGCACTTAACCATAATTGCTCCTCTATGTCGCTCTGTATAAGAGCATCTGTTAAACGACAAATGTACTCCGTTCTCTCACTTCTGCCCCACAACCACTAGCGGAGGACAGCTCCCGTTGAGACAGACCATTGAAAGATCGTGTCCTGGCACCCCGATGGTGTAACCAGCTTCCCCTTGAAGCTATGCCCAGTTTCCCGAAACCCTTTCTTTTGAAGATGTAGGGTTATCCTAAATAATTGCACTGCACCTCCACACAAAGAGCCTTTCGTGAACAAACACGCACTTAACCCGCTTCTGACTTTGCTGATCGCTACTTTGACAGATGGTTGTCCCACCTAGGCATCTTAAGATGAATGCACTAAGTCTATCTGGGTAAGATCGTCTGCTAAATGACGATAACAAATGTCACAAACCTTTTAGTGACTGAGCCCTTTGCGGCACTCCCACCGGTCTCATTGCCTTTCAGAGCGGCTGTGGATGAGGAAGCTGCAGGGTCCATATTTTGAGAGGCCATACTTGTAACTTATTGGAATAACAATTCGAGAGAACGGTAAGTAGTTAGCAAAATAGAAGGCAACAAACAAAAAAGTACACGTTACTTGAAACACTCAAATGCACGTTGTATCTGGCATTTGGCTTCGTGCTAGCAAGCCACTAACCATCATGACGTTAGCTAAACAAGTTACAGTAGTTAGCTAGCAAACATTTGATTTGAAGTTGCCTTGGCTAATTAACAGTAGTTAGGTTTGCATTGGCTAGCACAGAGATCCTATGACCTAAACATAAACTGTCGAATTCACACGACAAGCCAATAACACAAATGGGTATATTTGCTAATCATGTTAGCATAGCAAGCTAATGTTAGCTTAGTTAACGACGCAGTTAGCCGAGTGTCGTCTCGTTAGCGTTATTAATCCTGCAGTGCTGACTTTTTAGCCAAGCTAAAGTTTGTTGATTAACACTGCCTATCATATACTTCTGAATGAATAATAAAACGTCGCCATACTTGCCTGGTGTGTCGGTTCTATCCACCGACTCTATTCTTCTGCTACTGAGTTTTTCAAACTGTGTCGGTACCCGCCCACCCGTTTAAACGGCCTATATCAAATCGGTGTCACCACCCCATTTACAAATATGACCAATCGCAACTTCAGGTTTAAAACAAAGCAACGCTGTAGCAACCATTCGGAAGACTGCACTTTACAAAACACTTCGATGTCATTGGGTGAAATATCATTCGGAAGAGACAGATTTGCCTATGGTTGTACGGTCGCATTGAGTCTAAACACAAACTCGCGTTCACATGCTAGTCGGAACTAGTGAATTCGGAAATGTCCGACTTGCTGATTCGTTGAAAGCAGCACGTGTGTAACGATAACCAGTTAGCAAGTTGACTATGTGTTTCATAGTCCAACGAGCACTTAAACGCGGCATGAGCAATAGTCGGTCGGCCAGTCATAATTATGGCTAAACCGCGCCCATTTCTACAATGTATATTCTTAAAACCTAACCATACTAACACCGCTAGCCGTGTTTCTACCCCTAACCTTAAATTGAGACCAAAAAGCAAATTTTTGTTGTCAATTTTAAAATGTGAACATGTCTCAATAATATATATTTACCTCCACTATTGTGGATTAAAATATCTCACACATTTGCTTCAATATTTTAACGCAATAAACCATATAAAAAGGTAGACAGACATGCAATGGATATTTGAATAGAACAGCTGTAGATAAAATAAACGTTCTGACAAACATACTGAATAAATCAGACATAGACAAATCAAAACCTTTATTTCTAAGCGAATAAGGTTGATTCATGTCTTCACTAGAAAAAAAGTATATGGTCTAAAAGTTCATCATGGTCTATATGCCATGAAGTACAATGACATAAAACCACCTGACATTGTGGAAACATATTACAATATAACATTGAGAATACAGTTGAAGATGGGAAAACAAAATGACTGATTTTACAAGAACAGTAACTCTTTATCTTACTCCTTATATTCAATGTGGGGGGAGGCACCAAGAACCATTCTATTACCAAGGGGCCATAGGCTGCCAAAGAGCCCCTTTTAACCATCAGAGTACTGTAAGGAGTGTTTTGTTTTTTAATTAAGAAAAAAAAGGAGGGCATTTCTTCATCAAATAGAACTGATCAATTACTGACTTGGCTAGTTAAATAAAAGTTATATTTATAATATATATGTCTATAAAAATAAAAAATAAATCTGTAATGGTATACAATGAGATCCAAAAGACACACGGGCAAAAAAGACATTGGCACTCTTGTACAGTCTCTCGTGATTTGATACGATTGATATATTCATTATTTCCGTGGTTTTCTACAGCTGTATCAGAAATTGACATTTTACATTTGAGTCATTTATCAGACTCTTACAGAAGCAATTAGGGTTAAGTGTCTTGCTCAAGGGCACATTGACAGATTTCTCACCTAGTCGGCTCAGGGATTCAAACCAGTGACCTTTTGGTTACTGGCCCATTGCTTTTAACCGCTAGGCTACCTGCCGCCCACAAAATGGCACCCTATTCCCTTTAGCACACTACCTATGTCCAGGGCCAACAGGGCTCTGGTCAGCAGTAATGTATTATATAGGCTAGGAAATCGGGTGCCATTTGCCAAGGTAGACTAGGACTCTACTCCTTCCCTGAACTCTGGACCTCCATGGCCTTCTGCATCTTCTCAATCATCCACCCGGGAACTGTGAAAGGCTTCAACTCAACTGGCGTCATTTTCAGGTCAGGGCAATCTCTTTAAAAAAATAAATAAAAACACAACAGAATCTTAATCTCACCCTGAAAACAGTGTAACCCCCTTTAGGCTTGATTTTAGCCTGGTCGTCCCAGATCTATTTGAGCTGTAGGCTATAGCCAATTTATCTGGGGTGACCAGGCTAGGCATGCCTGGTTTAAGAAGTTAATATCCATCGAAGATTCTCCATTCAATGACAGATGAATTGACACTTGTTGAGTAAAATGGGGGCCAACAAAACATCTTCCTTACTTGTAATCATTACTCAGAGAAAGGTCCTGGACATCCTCTTCAATAAGGAGATAGGCCTATAAAATTATAAAATGTTTAAATCATGTTAGATTAGCTTACATTAGTTCATAGATTTAGCAGAACATACTAGTTTTTAAAAAGGTGCAAATATGTAGAAATCTCTCCTCCATTACCTGGTTGTTCAAATTCTATAATTTCCGCCTAATTTCAGTTTGTAATAAAACAAGCAATTTATAGTGTAAAGTATCACATTACAATCTTTTCAATAATCAAAAATATTGTATTTTAAGCTGATGGGCATTCACTCACTGCTCTAGGATGTAGTGAAATAAGGGTCAAGAGGGTGCTACTAAATTAATGTCTAAACGTAGTTCTTTGCGCTATGCCATTATGAATCAGATTCGACTAATCATTAGATTGGTCTCTAAATATTATAACCTTAGAGGCCTCCCGACCGAGTGGCGCAGTGGTCTAAGGCACTGCATCGCAGTGTTTGCGGTGTCACTACAGACCCGGGTTTGAATTATAACTTTAATATGCTAGTACTTAACAGTGTTGATTAAATAAGAAGGTAGACTTCACTTAGAAAAACCCAATTTTTGTCACACAGGAACCTGTAGCCACTAGCTAGCTAGTCAGTTTGCGTTAGAGCCGTTCTGCCCGCGGAGCATTAACAAGGTTCTATTGACCAGTGACCACTTTCACTCTAATCATGCTAAATTATCTGAGTAGATAGTCTAACTTGTGAACCATATATGGTAGAGACATAGGGTCTGGACTATTGTTTTTTTTATGCAATTCTATATTGAAATTCTATATATTTTTTTTAATATTGAAATAATAATGTTATGGGTGAACACCCTGAACACCCTGTCCTTATTACTTCATTTTTAAACAAGTGGCCTTTGTTTTATGTGGCATACTACAATATAGTGACATAATGGTCATGTAATTTTATGGTGTTGTAGCAATCTATTTAAACTAGAAGATGATATTTGTAATATTTGTATATGAAGCTGATGTGTACAAAACTGAAAGTAAAAAGACACAAAAGCTAAACTTAAGGACGGGAAGCATAGAAATGACCACTTAGACTTGCTTTCAATGAGAATGACGGATCTATAACTCACATTTCTATGTGAATTTGGTCGGGTCGCCCACAAAAGATCGGTTTCTGCTTTAGCCAACTCTGCATGAAAACTAACATGACAGAGGAGTTTGGCTAAAGCAAGATCTGCGACCAGGCTAGAGATCTGCGACCAGGCTAGAGTTGGAAACAGAGCTCTTACCATCTTTCCACCTGTAGCTCTCATATGCTGTCTCTCTGCCAACCAGTGTTTGTCCTGGGCATCGGCAGCATACTGAAAACACACACAGACACAGTACTTTATTACTTGGCTGTAAGCTTTGTAATGGTTTATGGTAGGGCAGAGGGGATGGTCGTCTCACTCACAAGTTGGTTAGCATAATATAGCAGACAGTGAAAAAAACGTCACAGCACATGGCCACTCCGGTTCCACATTTACTTTAGACTTTTTTGATTCAATTCTATGTGCTCCTTTAATTCAGTTATTAGCTACCAATGTACACATGAAATACAATTTGAAATACAATGCGTACTTCTAAATCTACAGGTTGTTGTGTAACCATAAGATAAAACTTTACAATTCATCCACCTACAGGTAAATGCCAAATAAAGGAAACACCAACATGAAGTGTCTTAATATGGTGTTGAGCCAGAACAGCTTCAATGCACCGTGGCAAAGATGCTACAAGTGTCTAGAACTCTATTGGAGGGATGCGACATCATTCTTCCACGAGATATTCCATCATTTAGTGTTTCGTTGAAGGTAGTGGAAAACGCTCCAGAATCTTCCATAAAGTGTTCAGTTGGGTTGACATCTGGTGACAGACGGCCAGGGCATATGGTTTAGATTTATTTTATGCTCATCAAACAATTCCTTGACCACTCGTGCCCCTGGAAGAGACCACTCCCATCAGAATATCAATTATTCACCATAGCTGATCTCACAGAATGGCTGTGTATTTCTTGGGGTTTTACCCTGCCTTCTAAACCATCAGAGCCACCAGAACCTTAATTTCCTCAAGTGTTTCCATTATTTTGGCTTTCCACTAGATGTTGGAACATTGCTGCGGGGACTTGCTTCCATTCAACTACAAGAGCATTAGTGAGGTTGGGCGATTAGGCCTGGCTGGCAATCGGCGTACCAATTCATTCCAAAAGTGTTCGATGGGGTTGAGGTCAGGGCTCTGTGCAAGCCAGTCAAGTTCGTCCACACCGATCTCGACAAACAATTTCTGTATTGACCTTGCTTTGTGCACGGGGACATTGTCATGCTGAAACAGGAAAGTTGCCACAAAGTTGGAAGCACAGAATCGTCTAGGATGTCATTGTATGCTGTAGCATTAAGATTTCCCTTCACTGGAACTAAGGGGCCTAGCCCGAACCATGAAAAACATCCCCAGACCATTATTCCTCTTCCACCAAAGTTTACAGTTGGCACTATGCAGTCAAGCAGGTAGCGTTCTCCTGGCATCTGCCAAACCCAGATTTGTCTGTCGGACTGACAGATGGTGAAGCGTGATTGAAAACTCCAGACAACGCGTTTCCACTGATCCAGAGTCGGAAAGGTAGCATCCTATGACGGTGCCACGTTGAAAGTCACTGAGCTCTTCAGTAAGGCCCTTCTACTGCCAATGTTTATCTGTGGAGATTACATGGCAACAGGTGTAGCTGAAATAGCCGAGTCCAGTAATTTGATGGGGTGTCCACATACTTTTGCATATATAGTGTATATCGATTTGGATTCTGCATTTAGTGCTTATTAAACCTTCTAGATGATGCAGAGCAAATTCATTTATTTTACAACCGTTTGATATACAACCACATGTACATCCTGCATTTATTATCACCTGACGGAGAGAGCAAGAGAGAGAAAGAGAGAGAGAGCGAGAGAGAGCAAGAGAGAGAAAGCGAGAGAGAGCAAGAGCGAGCGAGAGCGAGCGAGAGAAAGCGAGAGAGAGAGAGAGAGAAAGCGAGAGAGAGAAAGCGAGAGAGCAAGAGAGAGCAAGAGAGAGAAAGCGAGAGAAAGCGAGAGAAAGCGAGAGAGAGCGCGAGCGAGCAACACAATTAAACCCAACCAAAACATGAGAAAACAAAAATAAAATCACTTGACATATTGGAAAGAAATAACAATAAAACTGAGCAAACTAGAACCCATATTTATGTTTATTTATTTTCCCTTTTGTACTTGAACTATTTGCACATAACATGATATCTGCAAAGTCTTTTTTATTTTGAAACTTTTGTGGGTGTAATGTTTACTGTTAATTTTTGTTTATTTCACTTTTGTTTATTATCTACTTCACTTGCTTTGGCAATGTTAACATATGTTTCCCATTCCAATAAAGCTCTTAAATTGAATTGAGAGAGTTACCTTGAAGAGGTCAGCATGTTTGATGTAAATCCTTCCTCTGGTGCCACCCATTCCTAAAGCCCTACAATTAAGCAGGGATTTCAGGTTTCATTAGAAACATAAGATAAAAACAACGAAGACCAAAACAGTTGGTGGACCACGCTCCCATGTAACTCAATTTAATTCTCTTTTTTTTTTTGCGTGTGAGTCAATGAAACATTGTTAATACTCAACTTCCAATTTCCACTTACTTATTTGCTCTGGACCCAAGAACAAATGTGCTCCCTTCATTCAGTCTGGAAGGGTCCCACTGTAGAATGTGAAAACATTGTATTTTATAGGGAAAATGTATCATACTCAAATCCAAGGAAAATAATGTAAAAAAAATAAAAAATAAAAGTCAAATTACTATTCACCCAAAAAGGACAGTTTGTGATCTTTAAAATGCTAGATTGCATGAGGGAAACTTGTTGTTATAAGTATATGGTATAATTGATAAATGACTATTGCATTCAGCCATTACCATATAACTAATTAATAGAAGCAATAACATATCAACTCTTACCTTAGGTCCCTCACGCTTTACGGACTCCGATGTCTTGGGCTTAGGCCTACAGAACATGCATATGGATCACAGCATTTTACATCATACAAGTTTGAATATTCACGTTAATCTAGATCTCCATTGAAGAAATATGCGATGACAAAGTTGTATTTCACCTTTATTGAACTAGACTTAAGTAGCATCACTTGCATGTGAATTAGAGTTTGAGCATTCATGCAGCAGTGATTTTACATGTAGGTTTTGACAATGAAAACAACTGCTCACTGACAGCAAGGTAAAAAGACGTGTTGTCGAACAGGAGTGCATACTCACACATTACTATACATAGTAGGCTTGAAAGTGGACCCGACAGGAGCTGTCATGCGCCCTTTCCGCTGGGAGAAAGACATTGCCATATTGTCAGTTATTCTGCGTTCAGGGTTTTTTTTTTTTTTTTGATGAAGGTTTATTCTACAAGGGCAGACGAGTTTACCTTCTTTGGAACAGGGCTGGATCTTTGACTGGGCTCATCCTCCAGCTTCACCCGCTGCAAGAAAAGAGATATTGTCGCTGAAGTGGAAGAGACAGCGATAGCATTATATCCTTATTTTCCCTCCAAAAACTTCATTCAAGATGTGGAGGCAATAAGACTAATGCGATGAGGAAATCACTCATTCATACTTCCAGCCGGCATCCTCACTTTTTTTATTTGACCTTTTTTTAACTAGGCAAGTCAGTTAAGAACAAATTATTTTGTACAAAGACGGCCAAAACCCGGACGACACTGGGCCAATTGTGCGCCGCCCTATGGGACTCCCAATCACGGCAGGTTGTGATACAGCCTGGGCTGAGATGAGATGCAATGCCTTAGACCGTTGCGCCACAACATCCCTTTTTGGAAGCGTAAATCAGTGTCATGTTCACTTAAAATCTGTAACTTCACTTATGATGACAACTACGTTTAAGTTATGAAACTCGGACTCATTCTAGATGAGTGTTTCTGCAATACATCTCACATCCTACCTCCTCGCCTCCTTCTCAACCGTATTGGAGGAAAAGGGCCAAGGTTCCTAACCTCCCCGCCAATGCACTTTGAGGTAAAGAAAGAGGAATGTGAGGAATTGATGAAAGATGGATTGAGAAAGAGCCATTGTGATTTTCACTCCCCCAAAAAAATCTTCCTTTACCTTGACTGGAGGCTCAGGGCCGGATCTTGCCACTGCCGATTTCTCCCCGTCTGAGAAGAGCTGTTTGGCCTGACCATGAACAGGAACATTACTCATAGATGTCTCTGTGCATTAACCACATAACCTAAACACTGACACTTCTTGAAACACATTTAGTTGGCATCTTACATTTTCCAAGCAGTTTCTGCAGGCTTCTCGGATCAGCTGCTCGGTCTGGATGTCCTCTTCGAAGTTCTCCTTCACGTTGCTGGCTGCTTTCTCAAAAAACTGTCGCAAAGAAAGAAAAAAAGATTGGCACCCCTGTTTTCAGTACTGCAGCACCTTACCCGTTTGAGGGTAACAACACGGAGGATTTTTTGTTTTATGAGATTAGAGAGCACATTGGAAGGGATTATTGGCCATTCCTCCATACAGAATCTTTCCACATTCTTGATCTCCTTCGTCTATACTTATGGACTGCGGAGAGCTCTATTTTCATGTAATTTGACCATAGCACTGCCTGGAGTTTGATAAAAGGCATTGGTGCTTGGACTGGAATCGGTGCTATGAGTTTGGGTTTGGAAGCATACGCAGAAAAGTACCTCATACTTACGGTAAAATATGGTGGTGGGTCTTGTACGTTATGGGGCTATTTTTACTTCCACTGGGCTTTTGTTAAGGTCACAACAGCATCATTAACGTTACCAGGACATTTTAGATCCAAAACCTGGTTACCTCTAACAGGTGGCTGAGGAGAGTGCTAGAGTATTGTAAACAGGGGTGTCAATAATTTTGACTCCTATCTTTTTTAGATGTGTTTATTACGTTTCCAAACAAAATATATTCCTTGTTAGTATAAAATAATATATTTTCCATATTTTTTGGAGCACATATATCTCAGTATTTGCATTATTTATGTTATACAGTCTTTTCCTCATCTTGATCAAGGGTGCCAATAATTATGGACCTGACTGTACGTATGTATATATGTATGTACAGTACCAATCAAACGTTTGGACACACCTATTCATTCAAGGGTTTTTCTTTATGTTTACTATTTTCTACATCAAAACTATGAAATAACACATATGGAAACGTGTAGTAACCAAAAAAAGTGTTAAACAAATCAACATACATTTTTTATTTGAGATTGTTCAAAATAGGCACCCTTTGCCATGATGACAGCTTTGCACACGCTTGGCATTCTCTCAACCAGTTTCATGAGGTAGTCACCTGGAATGCATTTCAATTAACAGGTGTGCCTTGTTAAAAGTTCATTTGCGTTATTTCTTTCCTTCTTAATGCGTTTGAGCCAATCAGTTGTGTTGTGACAAGATAAGGGTGGTATCAGAGGTGTGGACTCGAGTCACAAATATGATGAATTACAACTCGACTTTGACTTTAACACCAATGACTCGTGACTTGACTTGTACTTGAGCCTCATGACTCGACCTGACTTGAAACCCTCCCCAAGCCCAAATGTAAAAAATTATGCTAATGAAAAAAAGTGTGCAGCGCATTAACTCTTAATTTAACAGATTACAGTTTGAATCGGACAGCAGCCAATCAAATTGTGCCAGCTGAGAAAAAGTTGCATGTGGCAGTGCAGAGGAACATCGGCAGTGAATTCAGATGGAGGCCTTGGAAAGATACTAAATGATTATTTTCGGATATAAAGACGCTGTATCAACAAAAAAATGGATTGCAACTTGCAAAACACACGGGAAGAAAATTACAGACGGAGGCACAACAATTTCCAACTTTGTTCGACATTTGAAGCTGCACAAAGAACGGTAAGTCGTGGCTAATATAGCCAACAGCTATTTATTTTATTACTTTACTAGTGTATCATGTAGGCTAACGTAACGTTAAATCAATGAGCCTCCACACAGTCAGTCAGTGCGGGAACATGATCATTGCCCCCAAGATTGAGCTAAACCTGGCTAGGCAGTTGGTAGCCTAAATCCTGCCTGATGTTACTGCTGTTCCTAGAACCATTGACACATATTAGCCTACCGTAACCACACAAAGAGAGTGTGTGTGTGTGTTAAGGATGGGCGATTGTGTACAAGCCTACATCGCCAGATTGCACCCCATAGCGATCCTCGATAGTCAATCACTATTGGGGGGGGGGGGGGGGGGGGGGGGGGTCTTTCATGGCTACCCATGTATTTCCATGGAAATATAAAGTTTATTTGCTAAGTAATACATGCATTGATATTTTTAAAAGCATTCATGATTTGCGTAAATGTAATATGCTGACTATTACTTGTTAAAAATATGAAATGGTATTACATTTGGTGAAGAGCACATTATGACTTGTTTAGGACTCAAAACTCAAAGTTTAGGACTTGAGATTTGACTCGGACTTGCCTGTTTGACTTGGGACTTGAGTGGTAAAGACTTGAGACTTACTTGTGACTTGTAAAACAATGACTTGTCCCACCTCTGGGTGTTATATGGAAGATGGTATTTTACCAAATAGGGCTAAGTCCATATTATGGCAAGAACAGCTCAAATAAGCAAAGAGAAACAACAGTCCATTATTACTTTAAGACATGAAGGTCAGTCAATCCGGAAAATGTCAAGAACTTTGAATGTTTCTTCAAGCACAGTCACAAAAACCATCAAGCACTATGATGAAACTGGCTCTCATGAGGACCGCCACAGGAAAGGAAGACCCAGAGTTACCTCTGCTGCATAGAAAACAATACTAAAAGACACCAATAGGAAGAAGAGGCTTGCTTGGGTCCAGAAACATGAGCAATGGACATTAGACCGGTGGAAATCTGTCCTTTGGTCTGATGAGTCCAAATGGTTGATTTTTTGTTCCAACCGCTGTGTCTTTGTGAGACGCAGAGGAGGGGAAAGGATGACCTCCGCATGTGTTGTTCCCACCGTGAAGCATGGAGGAGGAGGTGTGATGGTGCTTTGCCGGTGACACGGTCAGTGATTTATTTAGAATTCAAGGCACACTTAACCAGCATGTCTACCACAGCATTCTGCAGCGATACGCCATCCCATCTGATTTGCGCTTAGTGGGACTATCATTTGTTTATCAACAGGACAATGACCCAAAAGACAACACCTCCAGGCTGTGTAAGGGCTATTTGACCAAGGAGAGTGATGGAGTGCTGCATCAGATGACCTGGCCTCCACAATCACCCGACCTCAACCTAATTGAGATGGTTTGGGATGAGTTGGACCACAGAGTGAAGGAAAAGCAGAAACTCAGTCAAGAATGTTGGAAAAGCATTCCTCATGAAGCTGGTTGAAAGAATACCAAGCGTGTGCAAAGCTGTCATCAAGGCAAAAGGGTGGCTACTAAATCTATTTTGATTTGTTTAACACATTTTTTTGGTTACTACATGATTCCATGTGTGTTATTTCATCGTTTTGATGTCTTCACTATTACTCTACAATGCAGTAAAGATAAAGAAAAACCCTTGAACGAGTAGGTTGAAGGGGGGGCATTTCCCCCTCAGAAATGTTTGGGAACTTGCAGGTGCCTTGGTGGTAACATCTCACAGCAATAACTGGCAAATCTAGTGCAGTCCATGAGGAGGAGATGCACTGCAGTACTTAATGCAGCTGGTGGCCACACCAGATACTGACTGTTACTTTTGATTTTCAGTTTTTGAATCTTGTTATGTTCATAAATATTTAAACATGTTAAGTTTGCTGAAAATAAACACAGTTGACAGTGAGGACGTTTCTTTTTTTGCTGAGTTTATAAGCACCCCCCCCCCAAAAAAATGTATGTATATACAGCAGACTCACCTTCATGTATTTTCTGAAGACTCCCATAATGTCCTCATTGAAGCTGGGCTGTAGAACTGTTCGCAAGAGGTCCATGGATATAACAGGGTCTGTGTAGCTAGATGCACAATGACACTACCAGCTATAGCACACCTTTTGTAAAATCGGTCTGGAAAGTCACTCAACATCGTCATCACAGTTTCTGCTCTATCTTAACTTGACAATATTACACATACACAATATTTGGTTTTGTAACAAAGAGATTCTCCTGTACTTTGTTTACTTATTAGCCAGTAGTATTAGTTCTAAAAGTAGAGCTTGTGCTCCCCGAAAATTGCGTACTGTCACATTATGTTCACCACTTCATTGCGCTCTCTCGCTCTGCTGTTAGTGCATCATGTGCGTCTTGCTAGTTGTCACTCATATGGCGAGGGGCTGATTGCTCATTGGTTGAAATTGATGTGGGGGAAAAAATACTGCAGTACATCTTCTAGAAAAACAGTTGCTTTTAAAACTTGGGTTTTCATGGCTAATTAAGGTAAGACAGTAATTCTGCTCATAGATGATGCATGTATGAACTACACATTGACACATCCAGCTCAAAGCGGGAGGTTTAAATAAAATAAAGTAATTGCCAAAGTTTAGGAGAATGTCTTTAAAAGCAGACTAACAATACTCAAATGTGTTTTTGTTGGTGTACTATCCCTTTAACAGTCAATCAACTTACCTCATGGTCATCTGTGAGCGTCTGCCCCGGCGGTAGACCTGTCTGTGCTTTATCATGATGTTCCATGGATTCTGGAAGAAGAGGCCAAAGGATGCACAGAGTCATTGAATGTCACCTGAGTCATCATCCCATTCCCATCACATGAATTAGGGTGTGTTGACAACTACTTTTCCACATTCCCCTATGTTCAGTGACATTTGAAATGTTAGTTAGATATACATTTTAATGACAACTGTAACTTGCTGAACTTGTCGACTAGCTGATAGTTAAAACGACAATCGCTATCGATCCACCTCATCGAATCACTTCCAGGCACGATCGGAATGAGCTCGAGCGGTCAATCTACGAAATGTCACATTGTTGTTCACATTGTTTCTCGTAACATAGTTATGTAACGTTAACTGTGTAGGAATCACACTTAGTAACGGTAATCATTTGGCAATTTTAATGCATGCTCAGAGCTCACCATAGTTTGTATGGGCGGCTGTTCAACAGCATCTTGTTGAAGCCAGTCCCTCCGTCCCTCACCTCGATGGGCACCCATTTGGCAACAGCCCTTTTGGTATCTGGCTGGATGGAGTGTGATTGATCCACGAGGACGGTAAAAGCTTGAGACGGCGACCAAGACAACTATTTTTGACGAGGTTGTTACAGAAGTGTGCAATGCTCAAATTGGGCTTACGTAATAGTCTGATTCGTTTTATTTCAATAGGCTAAAATGACCCAAATGCTGATTTAAATGCGCGCTGGCAAATTACTTCCGAGTATTTTTTTTTTACAGAATATTCTAGCATTGAAAATAAACCATTATCCTCTTTTCTAACCACACTGTTGTTTTAAAGAGCCAGGGTGTTTTTCAAGAAACCAAAGCGAACTCTTTACCGCCATCTATTGCACGGGAGGTACAAAAATGTATTTAGCGCACGCGTAAAAGCTACGAAGGCGTGTCCGTGCGACGAAGGCTTTGAACCATTGCAGCCGCCATATTTGTTGGGGCTTTCAGAAGCAACTCAAGACCATCAGCGTTTGGGGGAAAAAAATGACTATTGCGCTCTATCACCTGTTTCGTCTCTTAACATTTAGGTTGTAGTGACCAGCATTGCAGTATACATTTTTCTTTCACTAAAGTAATATGGAGTAATGCAACAACTATGGCATAATGTACAGGTATGTGATATTTTCCAAGAGATGGCTCTGGGGAACCTTTAGGGGGTTCAAAGCCCAAAACATGGGATGTCAGCAGACCAGTCAGTCAGCATCTTGAAGAGAGCCTAAAAAGTACAGCTACGGTATGGTAGTTTATTAGAAATGCAAACAACATACATGGTTTGACACATTTTACTGGGAACAAATATGATTCAACGCATCTGTATGCTTGTTCCAATGGAGAAACATTGATAATCTACTCAAGAGAGAAGACTAGGAAGATTAATGAATGAATTCAGCACAGACAGTATTTACATTCTCCTTATTCTTGCCCATAGGAATCACATTGAGAAAAACATTCATGGCATTACAAATGTTCTACAGACAATAAATTACCATAAGGGTAAACGGGGATAAATACATGTCGTCATACTCATACTTTATGTAAAAAGTCTATGAATTGATTTAAGAATAAACATTTTTATGATTTAAGTGTCAAAAGTGTCATGCAAAATAAATTCCAAACATACAATCTGCTCTTACTAGAACAAAAAAAAAAAAAAAACGAATTATAAAAATAAACTCAAGGAGTAATTTTGCTGGTTACACCTTATCCATTACTGATGCAATCATACACAAGTCTACTTTTAGATACAAGATAGATTTTTTTCTTCTTTTAATAACACTTTGGTTTAGATTAAAACAATTTCTATGTGATAAACTGTATAATACATAAACATATTTTAAAATTATGTTAAATGAAGTCATAAAAAAAACATGGAGAAAGACAATATTCAATTGTTTTTTTTTTTTTCTTTCATCAGAGCTCAATACAATTGTGTAACAGAGAAAAATAACACAATTCATACCAATTTTTCTGTACAATATCTACAATTTGTTTTGCTGGTGACAGAAACATACTAGGATCAGGGTATGTGACTGGTGCTCGACGCTCAAATGACAAAGAACGAATTGCTAGAGTTTGTATCCAGGTTCTGGGGCGCGATGCCAGACTTACTGTAGTACGTATTATGTTCAAAGAGCAAGATGATATCATACATTTTCAACAGCATAAACAGATCTTTGTCTTATCCTACAGCCTTATGCCTGCACTCATTGTAGTTCTCTATAAAAAACCTCACAACTAAGTATATACAAATGGGGCAAAGGCAAGTGATGCTATCTAGAAGAAACTATGTCTAAGCTCATTGTACAAAGCATTTGGGCTATAGATGAGAGCATATGCTGAGATGACAGTCCGTGCCTGATAATCATAGTTTACAAGGACAGAGACAAATTTGTCATACGATGGAGGAATTGTACAATAACATTTGTCTTTCATCTTATTTTTTTTAATACATGAATTCTCTCCCCTCGATGACTGAGGTCGAAGTGAGGCTCTTGGGCCTGTGTCCCAAAAGGCAATCTAGTCCCTATATAGGGCACTTCTTTTGACCAGAGCCCAAAATTAGGGCACTACAGAGGGTACAGAGTGCCACGTCGGACGCAAGGCATCATGACCTTCTTGTTTTGCCTTTTCAAATTTTACATTCATAGTGCTGCCCAGTGATGCGTTCTAATCTCATACTGGTGTAAACATATACAAAAAATACAATTGAGATTGGAGGGATTAAAAACAACGTAACTAATCTATTTTTCTATGCCACGCGACAATGTGAAAACACCACAACCAAGGTTGAACACAATGGACATTATATTCTATGTTTAAAGAGGGTATAATTTTATATCAGCTATCATTTCATTTAGTGCTTTTCCTTATTTTAAAAGAGGTGGGATAGTGCTCTAAGGGAAGGGACACATTTTGCTCAACAAGCCAGTTCAACTCCTTTCGTAGTTGTTACTTTGGACTTACATATATAGCACAGGGGGAAAATAAGAATAATTCAGCTGTTGTTCGAGCCAATGGTTTACAACATATTGCCATTGTAAGATGTATTAAAGGCCTGTATTTTGCGTGCATCGGGAAAGCGGTTAACAACTTGATGATCTTTCTTCAACCGCAGATATCGAAACGGTGCATGGACTTGGACAGGGCCAATATGGAACTACTACTCTCTGGTATTTCTGACCTGCATAACAGTAGTCCACAATGCAATGCAGCAATATAAAGGCCTGAATCTCTCTCGTTCAGTACTCTAACTTACTGCTTGCTGGCTGTCGTATGTACACGGGTTGCCTCTAAACTGTTTGTCGGCTTAAGCGGGTTAGAAACATAGCTGCCTTATTACCCAACGACACCTCCATCCTGTACCTATTAAGGATTAGAAGGGATTTGGACAAACAAAACTTAAGTCTTTCAAAATACACATTTTTCAATTCCACACATCAAAACTGACAGCCAAGTCCCGCTGCTCGGGAGCAGATCACTATCCATGAGTTCCAAATAGCAGCCTATTCCCAGAGTGCCATTTGGGACAAACAGTACTTCAAAAAGGCCAATGAACAATGACTAGAATTACCCAATAATTACTGACGACGACAGCACCAATGATAGAAAAAAGGAATCCTAGTAAACCACAACCACTAGCTACATTGATAAAAAGCAACAAGCGTTACTACAGTAAATAACGACCAGAATTATAAAAACCTAGTAGAACTAATATTAAATAGTTGAGAAAGTAAACTGATTTTAAGGGAGGCCCTCCTTCGTAGTCCACTCTAGCAGTCGAAGACCAAATCCCCCCCCCCCCCCCCCCCCACACTCAGCACCATTTGTGGTCAACCCCCACCACCAAACGCTCCCTATCCTCACCTACGTCCCCTCCCCTGCTTTTAAACGCTGGCTGTTTCAGAAGGTGGTGTAGTCTTTCCCACAGGATTACTACTACTGCTGTTGTCCTGGTGAGCGGGTGATGTGTCCAAACTGGCTGATCGTTCGGGTGCCGTTTTGGCGGCAATAGAGTCTTTGTCGCCTGACCCCCCTGCACTGGCCGGGGAGAGCGTAGTGGGAGCCGAGGAGGGACCTGGGGAGCCCAAGGCTCGCCTGGAGACCTGGTAGGCTGCCAGCAGCTCCTGGATGCGCTCCGGCGTGGGCTCCCACTTCGCAAAGCCGGCGGCATTCTGCAGGAAGATGACCACCGTGCCGTGGACGGCCTTGTAGTACATCTCCTCCCTGAGAGAGATAGCGAGAGAGAGCCATTCAAACTCCCTTCATACAAATCAAAATACAGCTACGCTTGTGTCCTCTTTAGGGTGCATCTGGGAGCGTAATTTCCCAAAATACAGCAAAGAGCACTTGGGCAGCCAAGTGAAAACACCAAGCACATTACACTTGTTGGTCCTTTATGTCAAATATTGTGCGCTATAGCTTGGAAAATAAACTAAATGTGTCTCTGTGTGACATAAAAAAAAAGAATGTTTCAAGCATCAAGAAATTAAGTCTGCGTCATGTTTTTTTGTTTTCTTTCTTCCATGCCATGAGTATCACGATAACGGTGATGTGACAACCCTAGTCAGAACAATGGACCCTGCGCTGTTGGACACACTCACTTCTTGCAGATGTGCTGCGAGCCGCTGCGGTACTCGTGCTCGAAGGCGGGCACCGACATCTGGTGGCGGAGGAAGGCGCTGGTCTCCATGCGGTGGAGGGCCGGGGTCAGCGGGTCTCGCCACTCCGGGACAAAGATGATGAAGGACAGAGGCTCGCTGGACTTCTCCAGCAGTTTCTATAGGACACATATATTTGTTAAATACAAACTCCCAGGAATTCAAAAGTGAACAGTTCAGTTGAAAGTTAAGCTGGAGTTAAATATTGCTAATTGTCCCCCCTGTTCATGTAGGATTTATGTCCTGTAGATTCTCTCCTAATACAGTCGGTGGGATCTACACAGCACGTGGTATATGGACTCGTACCACTTTTGAAGTATAAACACATCAGACAGACTTTGAATGAGGGGTGAACCGTCACTTTAAATGCATTTAACAATCACTGAGTAAATTAATAAGGAGGAGCACCTCAAAGTGTGTCACCATGGCATCCATCAGCTCCTCACTGAAGGGAGGGTTGGCCTCAAAGGAGCCACTGGCTGGTGAGAAGTTCAGAAAGGGCCTGGGAGGGCAAAGAACATTTTAGGACAGGCTCAAACTAGAAAACCATAGAAGAACAAATAACTAAAAGTACACAGACCATGTCTGGGTGGTCTCAGTTTAGTTGTGATGGGGTAGACCAGTGTTTCTCACATTGAAACTAGCATTGTAAAATAGATAAAAGTCCCTGGACCAGAGTTTGAAAAACACTGGGATAGAGAACATACATGTATTTTTTGGGATGAGAAGCAAATCTTTTTTTCTGTTTTTTTTTTGTGATTCTAAACCTACCCCCTGGATCCGAAAAAGCCATCTGTGTCGGGGAAGGCAGAGCAGAACTGCTTGAAGTAGGAGTTGAGTGGTGAGGCGAAACACTCAAAGGTCACCCCGAACTGCTTGTTGAGGGCCTCAAAGACAGGCACGGGGAGAGCCCCCTGTAAGCCCGTCCCCTCATTCACCCCGGCACCAAACATCACCTGCACGACAAATAGTGACATCAGCACAATAAAAGATGACGTCAGCACAACAAATGTCAAGAGGTAGCCAGACAGAAGAGATGGCGAGAAAGAGTAACGGGACAGTGGTTGTCATCACGAAATGGAGGGAAAGTGGACTATAAGAACATCGCCTCTAAACAGATGGCTTCATACTTTGGCAGTGAAGACATTGAAAAAAATATATAGAAAGAGCAGTGAGTCAAAAAGGCATGGGTAGAAGGGGTGAGGGGGAGGTGAAGTAAGGGGGTGACGGGGTGAAGTAAGGGGGTGAGGGGGAGGTGAAGTAAGGGGGTGACGGGGTGAAGTAAGGGGGTGACGGGGAGGTGAAGTAAGGGGGTGAGGGGGAGGTGAAGTAAGGGGGTGACGGGGAGGTGAAGTAAGGGGGTGACGGGGAGGTGAAGTAAGGGGGTGACGGAGGTGAAGTAAGGGGGTGACGGAGGTGAAGTAAGGGGGTGACGGAGGTGAAGTAAGGGGGTGACGGAGGTGAAGTAAGGGGGTGACGGGGAGGTGAAGTAAGGGGGTGACGGGGAGGTGAAGTAAGGGGGTGACGGGGAGGTGAAGTAAGGGGGTGACGGGGAGGTGAAGTAAGGGGGTGACGGGGAGGTGAAGTAAGGGGGTGACGGGGAGGTGAAGTAAGGGGGTGACGGGGAGGTGAAGTAAGGGGGTGACGGAGGTGAAGTAAGGGGGTGACGGAGGTGAAGTAAAGGGGTGACTGAGGTGAAGTAAGGGGGTGACGGAGGTGAAGTAAGGGGGTCACTGAGGTGAAGGGGGTGACAGAGGTGAAGTAAGGGGGTGACGGAGGTGAAGTAAGGGGGTGACGGGGAGGTGAAGAAAGGGGTGAGGGGGAGGTGAATGGAAATCAACGGCAGGGGTCTAACCCCTAATTTACCAGGTATCTCTTGATAAGGCACCACACTCGTGACAGGAACTTCTCGAACCTGGGATCGTCGATGGAGCTGTATCGGTATAATAGCTCCTGAAAGAAAGCATGGTGTGGACAGAGAGGAGAGTCATTTAGCAGAGGGCACGCCATGTGCCAGAAGGCAATGCTAGTCAATTATATCCACAACACCTTTCAGGATTACATCCTAGTAGTTTCTCAAACAAGAGAGTAATTCATCTCTCTGGTCATGTAGGACTTTGGATTACATGCATTACAAACACTCAGTGGTACTGTGCTAGTATCAACACTCAACCAATGACACCCCAGTGCACCTGCATACACTGAATGTACAAAACATTAAGAATACCATATTGGAGTTGACCCCCTTATCCCCTCAAAACAGACTTAATTCATGGACTCTACAAGGTGTCGAAAGCTTTCCACAGGGATGCTGGCACATGTGGACTCCAATGCTTCCCACAGTTGTGTCAAGCTGAATATCCTTTGGGTGGTGAACCATTCTTGATTCACACAGGAAACTGTTTAGCGTGAAAAAACCAACAGTGCTGCAATTCTTGACACAAACCGGTGCGCTTGGTACCTTCCCCGTTCAAAGGCAGTTCAATATTTTGTCTTCCCCTTCACCCTCTGAATGGCAACAATACACAAGCCATGTCTCAATTGTCTGAAGGCTAAAAAAAAATATTTCTTTAACCGGTCTCCTCTCCTTCATCTACACTGATTGAAGTGGATTTAACAGGTGACATCAATAAGGGATCAAAGCTTTCACCTGGATTCACCTGGTCAGCCTGTGTCATGGAAAGAGCAGGTGTTCTTAATGTTTGGTACACTCAGTGTATATTTGTACTTCTAATAATATACACATTATCGCTGCTACAACATTACTCACCAGCTTGGTGAAGTAGCTGCGGTTGACCTTGACCATCTCTCCCTTGTAGCGCAGGCAGGCGATGTCGTTCTCAAAGTGTAGCTCCACGCGTGGCTGAGCCGGCGAGGGCAAGGCCAGCCGAATGGGGTAGCAGTATACCAGCCTGTCCTGCACATCTGCTGCCTCTGGGTCTGGGAGAGCATGAGGGAATGAGGGATAACAGTAGAACAAAAGTAAGTTAAAAAAATAAGTAAGAAAAAACACAACACAACCAGTCCATCATGGATATTGATCGGCTTAAATTCAGAGTAAAACCACAATATCAACAACAGACTTTGGGGGGGAGGGTTTAAGTTGTTAAATTAGTTGGGCGCAAAGATACTGAACAATTAGAAAGGACATCGCCATTCAGAGTTAATCCATTTCTATGGTTGTGCACCAATGTAATCAATGTGGTCCCCTATGAGTCAGTTGGTAAAGCATGGTGCAGAGTGCGAGGCGATTTAGCACGTCTCACCCGACACGTTGCAGTCCTTCAGCAACGTCTGGTGGGCCTGGTGAATGCGTCGCACGTACTCTGCTGAGATGTGGTAGATCTTCGTACAGATCCCCTCCACAGAGTCTTTGGCCACTGCTGCTACGTGGGGACCACACTGTTTCCGCAAGTGCTCCAGACGATCCTGAGGGGGAGGATTTTTTTTGGGATCCGTTTTTTTTAACATAAACATGTCAGTGTTCATTCCGTTGAGGTGAAATTTATACAGACATGGATTATTTTGTTGTTGCCACATATACATACATACAATACACCACACTTCTAAACCACACACACACACCATGTAGTCCTCTTTACTGGCCGAGTGGTCCCTCCGTAGCCAGTTCATGGTGTCCTCTGCATTCCATTTCACAACCTTTCGGCTGTCTGGTGTGGCGTTTCTACCAGGACATAAGAGACACCAGTCATTCTTCAGCCAAGACAAAGCATTTCAAAGAAAAGTGCCGTTCAACGAGCCAAATCAAGCTCCCATACACATGCCATGTTCAACGAGCCCAATCAAGCTCCCATACACATGCCATGTTCAACGAGCCCAATCAAGCTCCCATACACATGCCATGTTCAACGAGCCAAATCAAGCTCCCATACACATGCCATGTTCAACGAGCCCAATCAAGCTCCCATACACATGCCATGTTCAACGAGCCCAATCAAGCTCCCACACACATGCCATGTTCAACGAGCCAAATCAAGCTCCCATACACATGCCATGTTCAACGAGCCCAATCAAGCTCCCATACACATGCCATGTTCAACGAGCCCAATCAAGCTCCCATACACATGCCATGTTCAACGAGCCCAATCAAGCTCCCATACACATGCCATGTTCAACGAGCCAAATCAAGCTCCCATACACATGCCATGTTCAACGAGCCAAATCAAGCTCCCATACACATGCCATGTTCAACGAGCCAAATCAAGCTCCCATACACATGCCATGTTCAACGAGCCCAATCAAGCTCCCATACACATGCCATGTTCAACGAGCCCAATCAAGCTCCCATACACATGCCATGTTCAACGAGCCCAATCAAGCTCCCATACACATGCCATGTTCAACGAGCCAAATCAAGCTCCCATACACATGCCATGTTCAACGAGCCAAATCAAGCTCCCATACACATGCCATGTTCAACGAGCCCAATCAAGCTCCCATACACATGCCATGTTCAACGAGCCCAATCAAGCTCCCATACACATGCCATGTTCAACGAGCCCAATCAAGCTCCCATACACATGCCATGTTCAACGAGCCCAATCAAGCTCCCATACACATGCCATGTTCAACGAGCCCAATCAAGCTCCCATACACATGCCATGTTCAACGAGCCCAATCAAGCTTTCTTTTCTTTCCAGTAAGACAGTTGGGGAAAGAGAACGGACTGGTTTTGGTTTAGGTTCTGAAGCCACAGGTTTCTGATTCAAGTTTATCAGTGGATGCACATATAAATGCCTTCTGTGTGTGATGGCAAGACATGGTGTTGCTTTTTATGTTACGGTCTGGATCTTGCCATCAAAGCGGTGGTGTTAAAAATGCTGAGCCATCACTTGAGTTATAGAACGTACTATATATATATATATATATATATATATATATATATATACAGTGCCTTGCGAAAGTATTCGGCCCCCTTGAAATTTGCGACCTTTTGACACATTTCAGGCTTCAAACATAAAGATATAAAACTGTATTTTTTTGTGAAGAATCAACAAGTGGGACACAATCATGAAGTGGAACGACATTTATTGGATATTTCAAACTTTTTTAACAAATCAAAAACTGAAAAATTGGGCGTGCAAAATTATTCAGCCCCCTTAAGTTAATACTTTGTAGCGCCACCTTTTGCTGTGATTACAGCTGTAAGTCGCTTGGGGTATGTCTCTATCAGTTTTGCACATCGAGAGACTGAAATTTTTTCCCATTCCTCCTTGCAAAACAGCTCGAGCTCAGTGAGGTTGGATGGAGAGCATTTGTGAACAGCAGTTTTCAGTTCTTTCCACAGATTCTCGATTGGATTCAGGTCTGGACTTTGACTTGGCCATTCTAACACCTGGATATGTTTATTTTTGAACCATTCCATTGTAGATGTTGCTTTATGTTTTGGATCATTGTCTTGTTGGAAGACATCTCCGTCCCAGTCTCAGGTCTTTTGCAGACTCCGTCAGGTTTTCTTCCAGAATGGTCCTGTATTTGGCTCCATCCATCTTCCCATCAATTTTAACCATCTTCCCTGTCCCTGCTGAAGAAAAGCAGGCCCAAACCATGATGCTGCCACCACCATGTTTGACAGTGGGGATGGTGTGTTCAGCTGTGTTGCTTTTATGCCAAACATAACGTTTTGCATTGTTGCCAAAAAGTTCCATTTTGGTTTCATCTGACCAGAGCACCTTCTTCCACATGTTTGGTGTGTCTCCCAGGTGGCTTGTGGCAAACTTTAAACAACACTTTTTATGGATATCTTTAGGAAATGGCTTTCTTCTTGCCACTCTTCCATAAAGGCCAGATTTATGCAATATACGACTGATTGTTGTCCTATGGACAGAGTCTCCCACCTCAGCTGTAGATCTCTGCAGTTCATCCAGAGTGATCATGGGCCTCTTGGCTGCATCTCTGATCAGTCTTCTCCTTGTATGAGCTGAAAGTTTAGAGGGACGGCCAGGTCTTGGTAGATTTGCAGTGGTCTGATACTCCTTCCATTTCAATATTATCGCTTGCACAGTGCTCCTTGGGATGTTTAAAGCTTGGGAAATCTTTTTGTATCCAAATCCGGCTTTAAACTTCTTCACAACAGTATCTCGGACCTGCCTGGTGTGTTCCTTGTTCTTCATGATGCTCTCTGCGCTTTTGACGGACCTCTGAGACTATCACAGTGCAGGTGCATTTATACGGAGACTTGATTACACACAGGTGGATTGTATTTATCATCATTAGTCATTTAGGTCAACATTGGATCATTCAGAGATCCTCACTGAACTTCTGGAGAGAGTTTGCTGCACTGAAAGTAAAGGGGCTGAATAATTTTGCACGCCCAATTTTTCAGTTTTTGATTTGTTAAAAAAGTTTGAAATATCCAATAAATGTCGTTCCACTTCATGATTGTGTCCCACTTGTTGTTGATTCTTCACAAAAAAATACAGTTTTATATCTTTATGTTTGAAGCCTGAAATGTGGCAAAAGGTCGCAAAGTTCAAGGGGGCCGAATACTTTCGCAAGGCACTACATATAGTACGTTCTATATAAAAAATAAATCTCTATACACACACACAGTTGGAGTCGGAAGTTAACATACACCTTAGCCAAATACATTTAAACTCAGTTTTTCACAATACCTGACATTTAAAAATGTCCTGTTTTAGGTCAGTTAGGATCACCACTGTATTTTAAGTGAAATGTCAGACTAATAGTAGAAAGGATTTATTTCAGCTTTAAATTCTTTCATCACATTCCACATTGTGTCAGAAGTTTACATACACTCAATTAGTATTTGGTAGCATTGCCTTTAAATTGTTTAACTTGGGTCAAATGTTTCAGGTAGCCTTCCACAAGCTTTCCACAATAAATTGGGTGAATTACAACCCATTCCTTCTGACAGAGCTGGTGTAACAGTCAGGTTTGTAGGCCTCCTTGCTTGCGCACACACCTTTTCAGTTCTGCCCAAACATTTTCTATAGGATTGAGGTCAGGGCTTTGTGATGGCCACTCCAATACCTTGACCTTGTTGTCCTTAAGCCATTTTGCCACAACTTTGGAAGTATGCTTGGGATCATTGTTCATTTGGAAAACCCATTTGCAACCAAGCTTTAACTTCCACATCATTTTCAACTTCAACTGTACATACATACGTCCTAATGGACATTGACCCCAAGCATACTTCCAAAGTTGTGTCAAAATGGCTTAAGGACAACAAAGTTAAGGTATTGGAATGGCCATCACAAAGCCCTGACCTCAATCCTATAGAAAATGTGTGGGCAGAACAGAAAAGGCGTGTGTGAGCAAGGAGGCCTACAAACCTGACTCAGTTACACCAGCTGTCAGGAGGAATGGGCCAAAATTCACCCAACTTCTTGTGGGAAGCTTGTGGAAGGCCACCCGTTAAAGGTTAATTGAACAATTTAAAGTCAATGCTAACAAATACTAATCGAGTATAAGTAAACTTCTGACCCACTGGGAATGTGATGAAAGAAATAAAAGCTGAAATAAATAATTCTCGCTACTATTATTCTGACATTTCACATTCTTAAAATAAAGTGGTGATCCTGACTGACCTAAGACAGGGAATTTTTACTGGGATTAAATGTCAGGAATTGTGAAAAACTGAGTTTAAATGTATTTGTTCCGACTTCAACTGTATGTATGTATGTATGTATGTATGTATGTATGTATGAGTGTATGTATGCATGCGTGTATGTATGTATGTATTCTAAATTGTTAAGGGAAATACTGTAACGGTATACCAGGAGGTAGTAGTAGAAGGAATTATTTGAGAGCATCTCTGACTTCATACTTGGAACGATTTCAAAGAATATCAGGTCATATTAAAATGGAATTTGGCCAACTAATTCCAGTGTGCCAGAAACACCTACCTCGAGTCAATCATTTTCTTGGCAGCTTCGGCGTATTTGAATAAGAGCTTTCGGGCCTCCTCTTTGTACTTGATGCGGGACAACCTGGTGTAAGAAATGACAAAACATGTGGTCAATAAAACTAATTGTTGAAATCAGCCGCTATTGTCCAAATTAACCATAAAACGGGGTGAATTGTTAAGACGACATTTCAGTGTGTTGACAATTCACATACTAAAAATGTAAATCAGACAATAGTGCAAAAAGTAAACATTATTTTTGACAACATATCGTACAATTTGACAATATCTCAATATTATTTTTGCGCTTGTTAGCATTACCTGCACCAAAACATTCATAGCTTGTTCTCTATCTTATTTTTTAAATAGGGAGACAATTTGGTTTCAGCACTTATTTCCATGACAGATCAAAACTTGTTTTCTCATGGCTCTCTTGACCGTCTGCAGCAGACATGTGTTTGGAACATCGAATCGCAATAAAATCACAGTATCGAATCGCAATAAATATTGTATCGACATCAAAGTACTTTGAAAATATCGTATCGTGTCATCCCTGGCAATCCCCAGCTCTATCAGACAACATAATTCACAATGAAGACCTGAACGGAATCTAGCCATACCAACCATAGTGAATCAAGTCCATCCCAGGGTAGACTAGAATTGGTATCTAGAGATAAGACCTTGGTTCAAAAAGTACATTTTAAAATCTTTTGAATCCATTGAGCATTTGCGTGTCTGATGGGTGGGGTTTGCAGTTGTTGGGACTATTCCATTAGTTCCGTTACACCCAGGCATGATCAATCAAGCAAATATTTAACCCTAGGACTAACACAGATTCTCTTTCCCACTGACCTGATGGGGATGTCATTCATGACCTCTCTGAACATGGACGGGGAGATGATGGGGTCACACTCGCTGGGCAGTAGGGGGTCTGGCCCTTTGTCCAGCACCTTGCGCTCCAGCAGCCAGCGGTTGAAGGACTCCCGTGGGGGCTCGATACCTATTAGATAGGGGGAAAATCATTGATCATCAAGGTCAGCCAAGAATAGGAACCCCTGGGTTATGTTCACTAGGGCATGCTTTAGGGGAAAACATTTGAATCCATTTCATAATGAAACATGAGAAAAGCAACACCTGGGGCCCGGGGTTGCACAAGTTTGGCAAAAAAGAAGGGAGAAAAAAATGCTAGGACGCTACGACCGACTTCAGGATCAGAATTTACACCTGTTGCATTAACAGTAAGACTAATGGTAGCTAAGTCTGGCGTCAGCAATGCGCCTTCATGAGATTTAATGCTTCATAAGGATGGTTGCTAGGCAGCGCTCGTTAATCGGCTATTACCATTCTCGTGGCAGTTCTAAACATTGCGAGGCATTTCGAGTCAACCACCACCACAGCTGGAAGGATCAATCAATAATTACTGTGGGGATTCATATCACTGAACAATGAAAATATTGTTAGAAAGTAGGCTAGAAAATGTTAGCCAAATTAAGGTGAGTGTTCATGATCTTCAGTCTAGTTATCAGAACATTTTGCTAGCATGTTAGTTAGCTATGTAGCCTACACTAGCCTAGTATAACAGGTGGGTTATTTTGCTCTTCACCCTCTTAGTAGCCGAGACTATATCACGACTAAAAGCCCTTGACTTGTCTGATAATCAACGTGATTTTGTTTGACTGAATCTCTGTCTGTATATTTGGTTATTTGATCTCTGCCTGGGCAAACAAGTGGTGGCAGCTCACCTTTTTCAAATCAAATCAAATTTATTTATAAAGCCCTTCCTACATCAGCTGATATCTCAAAGTGCTGTACAGAAACACAGCCTAAAACCCCAAACAGCAAGCAATGCAGGTGTAGAAGCACGGTGGCTAGGAAAAACTCCCTAGAAAGGCCAAAACCTAGGAAGAAACCTAGAGAGGAACCAGGCTATGTGGGGAGGCCAGTCCTCTTCTGGCTTTGCCGGGTGGAGATTATAACAGTTTGTTTGTTTGTCAATATGTGATCAGACACATTCAACATGCTATGTAGCATAAATCAAGTGTATTATATTGTTATTGACTCACGTATAGGTAACTCGAAAAGCCCAGAGGTTATGACATATGAAAACTAGGCTCACATCCTTTTGAAAATAGATATTTTCTGCATATATCATGAAAGAAGATCGTCCCAATTGAACACCCTACCCCTGCTCCCTACTAGGTGTAAAATCTAGTCTCAATTTAACGCCCTACTAGGTGTAAAAATCTAGTCTCAATTTAACACCCTACTAGGTGTAAAATCTAGTCTCAATTTAACGCCCTACTAGGTGTAAAATCTAGTCTCAATTTAACGCCCTACTAGGTGTAAAATCTAGTCTCAATTTAACGCCCTACTAGGTGTAAAATCTAGTCTCAATTTAACGCCCTACTAGGTGTAAAATCTAGTCTCAATTTAACGCCCTACTAGGTGTAAAATCTAGTCTCAATTTAACGCCCTACTAGGTGTAAAATCTAGTCTCAATTTAACGCCCTACTAGGTGTAAAATCTAGTCTCAATTTAACGCCCTACTAGGTGTAAAATCTAGTCTCAATTTAACGCCCTACTAGGTGTAAAATCTAGTCTCAATTTAACACCCTACTAGGTGTAAAATCTAGTCTCAATTTAACACCCTACTAGGTGTAAAATCTAGTCTCAATTTAACGCCCTACTAGGTGTAAAATCTAGTCTCAATTTAACGCCCTACTAGGTGTAAAATCTAGTCTCAATTTAACGCCCTACTAGGTGTAAAATCTAGTCTCAATTTAACACCCTACTAGGTGTAAAATCTAGTCTCAATTTAACACCCTACTAGGTGTAAAATCTAGTCTCAATTTAAGACCCTACGCCTGCTCACTCAAATCTACACCCAGGTGTAGAAACAAGTCAAAATGTTTAGGTCCGGCATAGAGCGCATTTTACATTGGACGGAGAGTTACGACCAACTTACCACCAACTGGTGCAACCGCCACCTGGGTTGTGTTCACTAGGGCATGGATTCAAATGTTTTCCCTAATGCATTTCATAATGGAGAATAAGTGTTGCTTATATGAAAAGTTGAGCTAGTCCGTCACCGTTTCAGTCCGTGGTCTTCCGTTCGGTGCCTAATGAACATGACCCGGGGCTAGAGTGAAAACCTTCCCACCCTGATGCACTCCAGTAGCAGGGGTGGAGGAGTGACCACAATGGCTTAGAAAATATTGTCAGCGCTGTTTCAGACATACACTTAATGCTCACCTAGAAAGTAAACGTCTAGCTGCCGAATGGGGATGCACCTCGAAAAATAAGACTTTATGGTAACAAAAGCAAGAAATAAAAGGTTTATAAAAAAATTATATATATATATATATATATATATATATACACATACATTTGACTTGACAATTGCAGTTGCATGGGTAATGTACCTTCTCGTTGGTAGCAGAGCTCGTGGTAGTGCTGCCGTAGCTTAGTGGTGAGCTGGGCACGTTGGAGCTCCATCTCTGGGTGGGGCGGTAGATGGTTGGCAGGGGGTCGCTCTCTGATCACTGCGTTCGTCTGAACATCCAGGTCCCAGTATATTCTACCACAGGATCGATATAACTGGTTATTTCAACTTGACTGAACTGTTATTCTAAGTTACGGTGCTACATAAAATGCAAAACAAGACCCGCCTGCCCTGTATATTGCAGAGATCACACAATTGTGAACTGTGGGTGCACTATAGGCTATACAAATTAGGGATGTGTACATTTCCCTTTCAAGACGATTTAACACGTATCTAGATACATGGGCTCTGATACGATACAGGAACGGTATATTTAAGTTTGAAGGGATTCGGTTTGATTGGAGAACGAATCAGTGCAAGTCGTTTCAACGCATAAACACAATCATTTTCAAAATTAAAATCTGCTGCTGATGGAACTCACGAGCTGACTTCTGTCTGTCTGTGTGTGTGTGAATGACACGTCTATGGTGTATACGATGTAGTCACCTCATCTGAGTCATAGGGGAGACTAGGCAACTACCACTATCAGATTAGGGCAATGTAATCGCCACTAATGAACTTGTCATTTTTGTCGATTGTGTTTGAGCTTGTAATGTATCAACATTTATCATTTACAAATCAGCTATGACATAGCCAATGAATATATAGCATAACTTTGGATTTCAACACATCTCAAAATCAAATGGTTTTGACCATGTAGAGATTATATTTTCTCCTACCGCTTTGGCCATGCAGTGCGCCTCGCAAAAGTGATTCCTCGTAATGAAATGATCAACTTTACCCTGTATATCAAAACATCACACTGACTGTTGGGCTCCCGAGTGGCGCAGCAGTCTAAGGCACTGCATCTCAGTGCCAGAGGAGTCACTACAGACCCTGGTTCGATAGCAGGCTGTATCACAACCGGCCGTGATTGGGAGTCCCATAGGGCGGCGCACAATTGGCCCAGCGTCGTTAGGGCTTGGCCGGGGTAGGCCGTCATTGTAAATAAGAATTTGTTCACAACTGACTAGCCTAGTTAGATAAAGGTTAAATACAAAATTGTTTAAACCCCAACGTACAAAACTATTGCTGAATAGTGAACCTGAACAATCAAAATATCTATTGTTTCCGGTAGCTTACTTTTATTCCGGTAAAACACACATTTTCAACAGCGCATAGATAATAACCTAGCGAATTACATAGGTTGTTACTCAACTAATGAAGCCTAATATCGAGCAAGCCATTTTAATTTAGTGCCGCGCAGATGTGCAAGATCAGGAAGAGGCCACTCACCATATGTTGGTCAGCACGCCAAGCTGGACACAGTGCCCAGTTTGACTAGGCTACTGATATTCCCTAGGGTTGTTCGGCATGCAAAATGACTTGTAGATCAATGACTGTCAACACAGTTTCATGCTTAGATCGACACTGAAGGAGAGGAAGCATCAGTTGTCACGGTAGATGAGGTATTTTCGGAATGAAGAAAGTAATATGAGCAAAACATTTCAGTGAATCAGCGGTTTGTAATGTTTGAATACTTTTTATGACCAATGCATGGATCGGTTTGGGGTCCACGGACCAATGTAGTTGTATCTTAAACATCTGAATCTGGACCAATGCATATAGGTGAATCGTTACATCCCTAATACAAATATTTACAGACATGAGCAGATCAACATATGTTACAGCAGGACCCCCACTGCAACACGTTTCGACCAAAAAGGTCTTCCTCAGGCAGTGTCCATGAGATGTCTACTTTAGAGGTCGACCGGTTATGATTTTTTTAAATGCCGGTAGCGAATATTGGAGGACCAAAAAAAGCCGATACCGATTAAACACACACACACACATAATATTTGTAATAATGACTATTACAACAAAACTGAATGAAAAATGAACACTTATTTTAACTCAATATAATACAAAATCTATTTAGTCTCAAATAAATAATGAAACATGTTCAATTTGGTTTAAAGTAAAAGTGCAATATGTGCCATGTAAAAAAGCTAACGTTTAAGTTCCTTGCTCAGAACATATGAAAACTGGTGGTTCAATATTCCCAGTTCTTCAATATTCAAAGTTAGCAAGTTTTAGGTTGTAGTTTTTATAGGAATTATGACGAGTCAACTATTTCTCTCTATACCATTTGTATTTCATATACCTTTGATTATTGGATGTTCTAATAGGCACTTTAGTATTGCCAGCCTAATCTCGGGAGTTGATAGGCTCGAAGTCATAAACAGCGCTGTGATTCAAGCATTGCTAAGAACTGCTGGCAAACGCAGTGAAGTTTGAATGAATGTTTACGAGCCTGCTGCTGCCTTCCACCGCTCAGTCAGACTGCTCTATCAAATCATAGACTTAATTATAATAAACACAGAAATACGAGCCTTAGGTCATTAAGATGGTCAAATCTGGAAACTATCATTTAGAAACAAAACATTTATTCTTTCAGTAAAATACAGAACAATTCCATATTTTATCAAACAGGTAGCAAACCCAAGTCTAAATATTGCTGTTATATTCCACAACCTTCAATGTTATGTAAAATTCTGGCAAATTAGTTCGCAACGAGCCAGGCGGCCCAAACTGTTGCATATACCCTGACTCTGCATGCAATGAACCCAAGAGAAGAAGTGACACAATTTACCTGGTTAATATTGCCTGCTAACATGAATTAATTATGCAGGTTTAAATAAATATACTTCTGTGTATTGATTTTAAGAAAAGCATTTATGTTTATGGTTAGGTACATTCGTGCAACGATTGTGATTTTGTTGACCCATCACCCGTTTGGCGAAGTAGGCTGTGATTCGATGATAACAGGCACCACATTGATTATATGCAACGCAGGACAAGCTAGTTAACCTAGTAATATCATCAACCATGTGTAGTTAACTAGTGATTATGTGAAGATTCATAGTTTTTTTACAAGATAAGTTTAATGCTAGCTAGCAACTGACATTGGCTCCTGCTGCACTCGCGTAACAGGTGGTCAGCCTGCCACGCAGTTTCCTCGTGGAATGTAATGTAGTCGGTCATAATCAGCGTCCAAAAAAATACTGATTGTTATGAAAACTTCCCCCTAATTAAATCAGCCATGCCGATTAATCGGTTGACCTCTAGTCTACATATCAATTCCAGCGATTGCGATGTGGCTGTACTCACACGCTGGGACGGTATGGGGCTGGGGCGGGCATAGAGTGCTGCCCTGGCTTGTCTTCTGTGCCTGTGGTAGAGTTCCATGGCTTAGCCCCGGGGGTAATGGGTGAGATGGGAACTATCGGGGTCGTTGGGGTTACAGGTATACCAACCTCAATCTGTCAACGACACAGTAACATATCGGGATTAGACTGACAATTAAGACAGTGGAAATATTCAAATAATACATGTATGAAACAATCTACAGAGACAACGGACTCCAGTAAATTCCAGTAAAACATGACTTGCGTCATGTCAGGCAAGACAGCACTGCGTCGTCTAATAGATAAGCTCGAAAGTGAATCACATTGGTAAAGAAGCGTGAAAATTGTCAGGCTTGTATAATTTTACGCCATTGAAGTTGTAAGAAACGTGTTCTTCTCAATGACTCACCTTGGACCTCTTGAAGCTGTTAGGACCCCCCTGGGCGGCTTCCTCCGACAGGCGTCTCTTGCGTTGCCCGTTGCCCACGCCGGTGTCGCCCGTTCCCTCGGCTGGGGCAGCGTTCAAACCCAGCGGGTCAGACTAAGACAGAAACAAACAGACAAGCTGCCAAGTTAGGAGCAGAACAGGAAAACAAGACAAGTGATGTCAATATAATAAAAGGAGGTTCAGCCAAGCTCCATCAAGAGACAAGAGGACTTGAGGTACTTGGAACAGAACTTGAGAAGGATAATTATCCCCTCTGTCCCAAACAGCGGTTGGCATCCAATTATTGTTGCACCTAATAAACTAGAGTACAACTCCCTTATACTTTGCTTGAAAAAAATTATAAAAATAGACCCTACCATCGAACAACACACTAACAAACAAAAATAACCCCCCCCCCCCTACTCCACTAATTAAATATATTTATTCCTATCTCGTGCCAACAACCTGAACGGATGGGACACCACCACTTAACACGCCCTGTAACGCTTCTGATGTCAAGTCACGCACATCCAAATACCTCTGCAACTGCCACCACAACCTCAATTTCTGTGACTTACATTCCATCCCTGCAGTACAATTGATAACCAGTGCTTTAAATTCTAAAAATCCAATCTCACTGAAACATACATCACTTGTTGTTTTTTTCCCCTCTGTACTGGTACAGATCTACTACTCACACCGCTCATCTCAGGACCCCCCCCCCCCCCCCCCCAACCCTGGAAACCTCAACCTTCCTCTCTCGTACAGGGACATTTCTGATCCCCAGCCCCATGGGCACCCCTACAATTAACACATACCACTACCCCAATGCTGCACATTCCTTTGCCTCTTGCCCTTCTGCATACTTCTCACACCTTGTACCCTCCCTCCTACACACTGCTGCCACATGCCCATAAGCTTGACATCTGTAACAACGTAATGTATTTGGCGGAAAAGCTTGTACAGGATAAATTATATATCCTAACATCGCTTTGTTGGGCAAAGACTAAACATCAAAACTCAAAAGAACAGACAACGACTCTTCAGTTTCACCACACGCGCTACCCTGTCTGCGTCTCACCAAACGACGAGCATAAACACCGGGAACCTTCCCCTTCAGTTGGTCAACTTTTACTGCTACCCCAGTTATCACTCCTTCAATGGCACCCTTTTCTTGAGTGAAACAATTCACATTTCTTGCCCCCATTCATTCAACACCAACCGCCTTTTTCCTCTGACTAGCAGAAACACAAACAATAATCACAAGACCACTTCTGGTTACCCTCACCGATTCCACAGTACCCAACTCTGTTTTCATCCACCCCGAAACCACAAATAGATCAGCCAAAAGGCAAGGTGTCCACTTTTTCCAAAATCTTCAACCCTACTGTCACAGACTCATCTTTACCTGACCCTGGGTGCAAGCCTCGGGCTTTGAGAACTTCACCACACCTACCACCTCCGATACATCGACCTCATTCACTTCCATTTCTCCTCCTGTCTTCAGCTCCCTCTGCTTACACTTTCTACCATTCTTCTTTAACAAACCATATCCCTTTTCCCGCCATTTTTAACCAACTCAAGCTCACCGTCGTCCGTCGTCTCTCTCTCTCTCTGCCTCTCTTTTTCCCCTCCATTCCTCCTCCGTATTCCAAGTATAAGTCTCCTTATCATAATACTGCACTTCTCCTGACATACATCTTGTTCTTGCTTTCTCAAGGGACGCCATTTAACCGGCTGTCACAATCTCCGTACAATCAGCACGAACCCCTCGGGATGTCGCGCTTAACAGTGCATCCCACATATACATAAAACAAAAATATGTTTTATTTATTTAACTAGGCAAGTCAGTTAAGAACAAATTCTTATTTATGATGATGGCCTACCCCGGCCAAACCCGGACGACTCTGGAACAATTGTGCGCCGCCCTATGGGACTCCCAATCACAACCGGATATGATGCAGCCTGGAAAGGACCTGCTTCGTCTTGATGTTTTCCTTCATCAAAAGTTACAGCAACATTTTTCCATTTTCAAACAAGCACGCTCTTCCAACAACCCATCGGTCACAAAACAAACAGCGAAACCCATTTTTCACTCACAATGACATCATGCTGCCCCAGGACTGGCATCTCCCACAGCGACTGATTGGTGAAGCGGTTGAACCAGTAGGGCCTGTTCTCCCGCTTGCTCCAGCATTTCGACCAGCCTGCCTGGACGAGTTCGTCTGCACAAACAGGAAAGGTGTCAGAAATGTCTAATCTATCTCCATTCAGTTGCATGTCATCATAGACAGAGCCAGCAATCTTTCCTTCATCAGCACTGATCTCAAGACAAGGCCTAATTTATACCCTACATATAAACACATAGGATCCCCATTTTTGGTAGTTCACTTGCATTGCCTACTTTGGGTATACATTAGGTTTTAAAATAATTGTATAAATGCTTGGTAAGCAGAGCGGAAAGCTGAGTTACGCCATATATATATATATATATACAGTGCCCTGCGAAAGTATTCGGCCCCCTTGAACTTTGCCACCTTTTGCCACATTTCAGGCTTCAAACATAAAGATATAAAACTGTATTTTTTTGTGAAGAATCAACAACAAGTGGGACACAATCATGAAGTGGAACGACATATTGGATATTTCAAACTTTTTTAACAAATCAAACTGAAAAATTGGGCGTGCAAAATTATTCAGCCCCCTTAAGTTAATACTTTGTAGCGCCACCTTTTGCTGCGATTACAGCTGTAAGTCGCTTGGGGTATGTCTCTATCAGTTTTGCACATCGAGAGACTGAAATTTTTTCCCATTCCTCCTTGCAAAACAGCTTGAGCTCAGTGAGGTTGGATGGAGAGCATTTGTGAACAGCAGTTTTCAGTTCTTTCCACAGATTCGATTGGATTCAGGTCTGGACTTTGACTTGGCCATTCTAACACCTGGATATGTTTATTTTTGAACCATTCCATTGTAGATTTTGCTTTATGTTTTGGAACATTGTCTTGTTGGAAGACAAATCTCCGTCCCAGTCTCAGGTCTTTTGCAGACTCCATCAGGTTTTCTCCCAGAATGGTCCTGTATTTGGCTCCATCCATCTTCCCATCAATTTTAACCATCTTCCCTGTCCCTGCTGAAGAAAAGCAGGCCCAAACCATGATGCTGCCACCACCATGTTTGACAGTGGGGATGGTGTGTTCAGCTGTGTTGCTTTTACGCTAAACATAACGTTTTGCATTGTTGCCAAAAAGTTCAATTTTGGTTTCATCTGACCAGAACACCTTCTTCCACATGTTTGGTGTGTCTCCCAGGTGGCTTGTGGCAAACTTTAAGACACTTTTTATGGATATCTTTAAGAAATGGCTTTCTTCTTGCCACTCTTCCATAAAGGCCAGATTTGTGCAATATACGACTGATTGTTGTCCTATGGACAGAGTCTCCCACCTCAGCTGTAGATCTCTGCAGTTCATCCAGAGTGATCATGGGCCTCTTGGCTGCATCTCTGATCAGTCTTCTCCTTGTATGAGCTGAAAGTTTAGAGGGACGGCCAGGTCTTGGTAGATTTGCAGTGGTCTGATACTCCTTCCATTTCAATATTATCGCTTGCACAGTGCTCCTTGGGATGTTTAAAGCTTGGGAAATCTTTTTGTATCCAAATCCGGCTTTAAACTTCTTCACAACAGTATCTCGGACCTGCCTGGTGTGTTCCTTGTTCTTCATCATGCTCTCTGCGCTTTTAACGGACCTCTGAGACTATCACAGTGCAGGTGCATTTATACGGAGACTTGATTACACACAGGTGGATTGTATTTATCCTCATTAGTCATTTAGGTCAACATTGGAAAATTCAGAGATCCTCACTGAACTTCTGGAGAGAGTTTGCTGCACTGAAAGTAAAGGGGCTGAATAATTTTGCACGCCCAATTTTTCAGTTTTTGATTTGTTAAAAAAGTTTGAAATATCCAATAAATGTCGTTCCACTTCATGATTGTGTCCCACTTGTTGTTGATTCTTCACAAAAAAATACAGTTTTATATCTTTATGTTTGAAGCCTGAAATGTGGCAAAAGGTCGCAAAGTTCAAGGGGGCCGAATACTTTCGCAAGGCACTGTATGTATATATATATATATATATATATATATATATATATATATATATATATATATATATATATATATATCACCAGGGCTATCTTCAGTGCTGGACTTGGGCAGGAGTACCGGCACCTCAAATGTTTTACTGCTTCAGCTCCTGTTCCACATATAGAATATAATCTCAAAAGTATTGTGGAGCTGCTACACCTAAATATAAACAACACCAGCACCCAAAATGAGTACATGCACCTATTTAGCCCAAGTCAAGCACTGGCTATCTTACCTGGCAACTCTGGCATTGGTTTGCTGGTTGAAGGTGAGACAGGAGACCCCTGTGTGGCAGAGCCTGTGGGAGACATCACCATAGAGGTGTCCACCTTCACTGTTGTGTGATTCTCACTTGTCATCTCTCCTCATCTGTCCTGTCCTGAAAATAAAATATTGCATATTAGAAAAAGGGGTATTCAGTTCACATTGCCAGGTAAAAATACTGTGTACGCTACTTTATTTTATGACACAACACTGTCTAAATAATTAATATTATTTTATGTCATCAAATGTAAACATGTCCCACAATCTCCAAGGTAACCGAGTGGTGATTGTCATATTTCGGGAAAGCATGTCCAATCTAGCAAGTTTTAATCCTCCTGGCATTTTAAAAACCAGACCCTAATGGACATTTCTTGCAGTCTGGTGTGAATGGTAGCCTACTACTACTACTCATTAATTCCCTAAATGATAAGACTCATCCCAGAGCCGTAGTGTGTTTTGCAGTAGCAAAAATAACAGTTGCTCGCCCGAGACGGTTGAACATTTAACAGTGAAACGTTAAATGAGCGCATGATTAGTCTACAGTAGCGAGCTAGAATGTGTTGTGCTTGCACAAGGTGTTATTGCCAACATTGTGCAGACAAGATACCATAATATCCGGATAGATAGTCCCTAAGAACGACAGTCCCTAAGAGCTTAACTAGCTAGCTAACTAGTTAAGCTAACACGATTGTGTTACGTACGGGACATGTAGCTAGCTACACCTATGCCTTCTAGCTACGTGGTTCATGATTTATTTAAATGTGATTTAGATAGAACATTCCAAATTGACATCTTGGAGATGCGTTTTCTATCTTTTGTCGTTGATAACACAAATGGGCAAAAGAAGGACACGCATGCGCCTGCTACACCGCCCACCCCAGTTTGAGCTGCCCGAAAACAAACACGGAGGAGGAGGGGAAGCCGCTGGGTAGCTGCGCTACACAACAAAAGGCAACGGCATCATCTCGGGAACCTAGGCGGGGGATACGTGGAATAAACATTTAATATACGGTAGGATACTGTACGAAACAGGGTTAATGAGACATAAAAAGGACGAGAGTTAGTAAAACTACCCGTGTATGCTGTCAAAATAGAGAATGGAGGCGTATCTGACCTCCTTATTTCAAACACATACACAATTTTGGGCGCGCACTTTGGTTAAGACAAGATGGCGCGCGCGCTCTCGACTGATAGCCACTGCACCCCTTGCAGGCAATATTGTTTGTTTATTTCGTGCAATGACAATGCGTGAATTTTGAGTAGATAATATGATACCCCGCATATTCCACCACCTGCCCATGCCCTTGCTGTAGCGCTAAATTGGTTATTCCCCTTACCTTGTAGAGGTTTGTTGAGAACCCTGTATAGGCTTTGCTCTATTCAATCCGTACCCGCCTCCGCCTCTCCCTCCCCACCTTCTCCGCCATCTTGTATCGGGGACTCGGGCCTTGGTATTGCGCACGCGCCAGTTTTGTTGTCATTTCAGGATAACATTGTCATTGAGAAGTAGCCATATGTAGAAGGGCATTTGTAGGTAGGCATACAAAAATAGTTATTCACAACGTCGCTTGTGAAAGTAATCATGCAAAAACACATTTACAAACTCGTCTGAACTATTTAACCAGTAATAACTTCGATGGCATGTTTTGTGCTGTGGCTACTTTTCCCATTGATAGCCTTCAGCTACATGCTCATTAGTCTATGTATTTATTCTCATATTATTAGAACACTTTATTATGCCTGTGTGATATGTCTGTTATTTATGTATGTGAAGAATAATAAATGAACAACTTTCAATTCATGTTGCTGTTCTGTCTCTTATTATGTGTGCACTGAATGGTAAATATTATACAAAATAATATACATGTTATAAAAATAGAAACATATTTGGGGTCTTGGAAAAGTAGAAGTTGTAGTCCTGAAAACTGGAAGTTACCTCTGATTTGTTCAGACATTACCTATGGGGCAAATTAATAGGGAAAGAATGGAGTAGTAAAATGCTTAGGAGATCTTATGTTTTGTTTTATGGGATAATATCAGTCAGTTAACTTGACCTTTATGAATTATGAAGCCTTTATGTGCTTGTTTTGATTACATAAATGCTTCAATGCATAGAAAGTGACAGTAGGTGATGAAGATTATCTCACAGAACAAAACGTATACAATCTCCTAAGCCTGTGTTAACCACAGACCTTATTTTCGGCATTTATCCAAAAACCCAACTAGTCTTTGCGGAGTTAGTGCCTACAAAACGACGCCATTTCTATTTCAAAAGTTTCTAACAACCAACGCTATCTGTGCCTTGCACATGATCTCAATAAATAGCTTTTTATGATAGTTACTGTGTCTCAGGTGTGACTGGGTTGTTTGAAATGTGTAGGCATACAGGGTTACATAAACTCAGCAAAAAAAGAAACGTCCCGTTTTCAGGACCCTCTCTTTCAAAGATAATTCTGAAAAATCCAAATAACTTCACAGATCTTCATTGTAAAGGGTTTAAACACTGTTTCCCATGCTTGTTCAATGAACCATAAGCAATTAATGAACATGCACCTGTGGAACGGTCGTTTATAACAGCTTACAGACGGTAGGCAATTAAGGTCACAGTTATGAAAACTTAGGACACTAAAAAGGCCTTTCTACTGACTCTGAAAAACACCAAAAGAAAGATGCCCAGGGTCCCTGCTCATCGGCGTGAACATGCCTTAGGCATGCTGCAAGGGGTTATGAGGACTGCAGATGTGGCCAGGGCAATAAATTGCAATGAGATGCCTAAGACAGCACTACAGGGAGACAGGACGGACACTGATCATCCTTGCAGTGGCAGACCACGTGTAACAATACCTGCACAGGATCGGTGCATCTGAACATCACACAGGTACAGGATGGCAACAACAACTGCCAGAGATACACCAGGAACACACAATCCCTCCATCAGTGCTCAGACTGTCCACAATAGGCTGAGAGAGGCTGGACTGAGGGTTTGTAGGCCTGTTGTCAGGCAGGTCCTCACCAGACATCACTGGCAAAAACGTTGCCTATGGACACAAACCGACCATCGCTGGACCAGACAGGACTGGCAAAAAGTGCTCTTCACTGACGAGTTTTGTCTCACCAGGGGTGATGGTCGGATTCACATTTATCGTCGAATGAATGAGAGTTACACCGAGGCTTGTTCTCTGGAGCGGGATCGATTGGAGGTGGAGGGTCCGTCATGGTCTGTGGCGGTGTTGGACAGCATCATCGGACTGAGCTTGTGGTCATTGCAGGCAATCTCAATGCTATGCGTTACAGGGAAGACATCCTCCTCCCTCATGTGGTACCCTTCCTGTAGGCTCATCCTGACATGACCCTCCAGCATGACAATGCCACCAGCCATACTGCTCGTTCTGTGCGTGATTTCCTGCAAGACAGGAATGTAAGGGTTCTGCCATGGCTAGCGAAAAGCCCAGATCTCAATCCCATTGAGCATGTCTGGGACCTGTTGGATCAGAGGGTGAGGGCTAGGGCCATTCCCCCCCAGAAATGTCTGTGAACTTGCAGGTGCCTTGGTGGAAGAGTTGGGTAACATCTCACAGCAAGAACTGGCAAATCTGGTGCAGTCCATGAGGAGTAGATGCACTGCAGTACTTAATGCAGCTGGTGGCCACACCAGATACTGACTGTTACTTTTGAGTTTGACCCCCCCTTTGTTCAGGGACACATTATTCAATTTCTGTTAGTCACATGTCTGTGGAACTTGTTCAGTTTATGTCTTAGTTGTTGAATCTTGTTATGTTCATACAAACATTTACACATGTTAAGTTTGCTGAAAATTAACGCAGTTGACAGTGAGAGGACGTTTATTTTTTTGCTGAGTTTATGATATTGTACAACAGGTCAGGAGAAAAGTCATGTCTCACTTGTTGACCATAAATGATGTCATCACTGACATCTGGTGGTGCATGGATGTATGGATGATCTGTTCTTCTATGGCCATTAAATGTGTTATACCTAAAAACCCTCCCCTATGCAGAAGCTAGGTGAATTGCAACAGCACTAGACTGCATTCACAACAAATCTCCCCTCCCCTGCATTCCATAAAATGGTGAACTCTCGCTTTAAAATAAAAATGTGTTTTAATTAAACATTTCTATTTCACAGCGATTTAGATGGTACAATGATTCCCTACACTATTCATTGATTGTTTTCTCACATAAACTAAAATTAGCGAAAAGTGTAGAATTTTAGCAACCAGGAAATGACAGAGCAATTTCTACATTGGTGACTTGACCCGATTTCCACAAGATAACACAACCACAAAGTCAAAACAGCATTCCCATTTTGACAACACATGCCACTTTGGCGGGAGAAATCAATAGGCGAATATCAGAGCAAATCACAACACTGGTGGGTAAATAATACTCTGAAACACTATCATTGCACTATTACTACAGATATACTGTATTATGGCCATTTTCTGAAATTACAATGCAAAAATTCACCCATCACATGGTGTATGCTGTAGTCTACAATTGGTGCAGAAGCCTCACGCCATATACTTAATTTAAAAAATATATCCTCCCATTTCTCTGAACAGCTCTTTTATGTTGTGTTTTTTATACGTCACATAAGTGGGCTGAGCCATCATTGTGGCACGGAGTCGGGAAACACTATGATCTGTGTGGTCCAGAGACTTAAATGGCACTTAACGCTGTGAACCAACCCTGGCCCTGCTGCTCCCAATTTGCTCAGTGCATTCCTGCACAGTTCAGGAGTCTTGTGCAAATGAACATGTGGCATGGCATGAAAGTTACCTAAATCGACATTACATAGCACAAAACTTACCTAACAATGAACCGGGTTAATAAAACTGGTAAAAAAATAAATAAATAAAGAGAAATATGATATAGGCCTACAGTAGTAGTTTTCAGGAAATTCTCACTTTTTAAAGAGTAGGCTACAATTATATCCGACCAGTGGTTTAGCCCGATCTTTCCAAGGGTTTGGTACAAGCTATTTTTAGCATTTCACCTCAGTCAGAAGAATGCAAAGGCTAACCTATTATTTAATGAACCTCGTGGCATGGAGTACCTCAAATTACCTTTGAATCATCATACTTTGAAAAAGCAAAAATGGAATTCTAAGAAGAGAACACCCAATTATAATAGAGGTCCTCACAAATTAAAGGACAGCCTTGCCAAAAAAAGTTGTCTGCAAAATGGGACCCTCAAATATGTTTCCCGTCATGAACATGAATCACAATTTTATATTTTGCATTCGCACTTATTTTTCTCATGTGTATTCTGCAATTGGTACAGTATGTTGTATGATAACGATTCACTACTCAAGTGAAAATAGGCCCTCTTGAATGTCAATTATTTGGGCATTGAATGTTCTGGGCATTTTACCATGATTGAAATCAGTGGTTTGTAGTTTTGAAAAAGTTGCCCTATGTCCGAATAGACTTGTATCATGTTTTTATTAGTATCAATCCTAATTTTGGAGTGGCTTTTGACATCGCTAATAATAATGTTATTTATAGAAATTACCCACTGGGCACACACAGGTTGAATCAAAGTTGTTTCTATGTCATTTCAACAAAATTACATTAAACCAAACGTGGAAAAGGCTACATGTTGAATTGACGTCTGTGCACCAGTGGGTACTGTCATCACAATAGCCACAAGAGTCATGTGACCTATACAAAGCGAGTCACTCCCCTTTCTCCACAACTTGCCTATATAGACAAAGGATGAAGAAAGATAGAGTGTTTGTGTAGATTAGAGGGAGAGAGTCACTTCAACATCCCTCCAGTCATTGAAGCTGAAAGCAGGAACAAGTATTTGAACCAGGGAAACCCTTGGGAGCCGAGTCAACTCATTTGCCACAGAGATATTGCCAATAACACACTGTAAGTATTGCAGTTTATTGTGTAAGCCCATTTAGGGGGGGAAGGAGGGATGGGGGAAGGAAAATATATTTTATAAGATGGAAAGTCTGCACAAAGGTGGTAGACAGACCAAGCAGGCTCAGAACTCACAGTATCCAGGATTTGATCATTTGAGTTGGGAGGACAAAGACTTGTATTATTTCTTATTGTTGTTGCATTGTCGAGAAGGAACCTGCAAGTAAGAATTTCATTGGAAGGTGTATCACCATACATACGACTAATAAAACTTGAAACTTCTCTGTGCCAACTCCACAATGGCACAAGCAAAGGTGAGTGTGGGTATGACTTTCAGGTATAGTCTACTAACAAAGACTTGAAAGAATGTAATCATCGTTAGAAACTGATGATTTTAATTTAGGTAATATGAGATGGAACAGAACTCAATGCTGCACTTTTTCCAGACAGGTTTGGATTTGTGTTTTATGATTTGGGATGACGCAACAGAACAAACTAGCAAGGTTCACAAAGTAAGGGGCTACAAACTGGTTGTTATTAGTCAATTCAAAGGGTATTAAGTGGATATTGAAAATACTGTTTAAGTACACAGTGGTTAAGCAGTCTGTATTTAAATCCTATGGTTACTGTAATTATGTCTTATTATGTCTTCTTACATTGATTCCAACACTGAGATGACAGATGTTTGGTAAACTCTCAATACAGTCTTCTGTGTTTCAATTTAGTGTCTGCGACTATGTAAGTTAAAGCTTAATTGATAAGGACCATCGATCACACTAGTGAAAATGAACGTGTTGTGTTTGACTATTGTTAAAGTCTAACTTTGAGATGGTCCATGGAAGATGTTGAAAGTTGAAAAAAAGAGACTGATCACTTGAAAAATAATGAAACGATACCCCGGCAATAACCAAAGATGGCAGTATTGCAACTCATCTTTGCTCAAAAAAAGTAATAATTTAACGAGCAAATTACAAAGCATAAGCTGTGAATAACTTTGAAATAGTTTTAGGCCTATGTTCCATCAATAAATAATCGGATCTGTGCAGAAACAGAGAGCTCCTTGTTTTACATTTTCTTTTCTTGTATAGTCCCCCCATTGAAGTGTCCTGGGTGAAGGAATATTTTTTGGGTAGTCACCCCATTGAAGTGTCCTGGGTGAAGGAATATTTTTTGGGTAGTCACACTGTTGAAGTGTCCTGGGTAAAGAATTTTGGGGGGGATTTTCAAGTCTCTCAGTCGAGCACCTGATTCCATTTTTGTTCAAGCTGAGCTAAAGTGCATTTGGGTACACTTTCCTTCCATTGAAATAGGAGCTGAGGCTTTGAGTCCTTATGACTCATACTCACAGGGCCGGACCTAGCCGTTTGGGGGCCCTAAGCAATTCTACACGTTTTGCCATGGGGCAGAGAGAAGTTTAGCAATGTAATAACATATTCCAGGCAATTATACTCATTTAGCCATGGGGTTTTCTGTTTTAAAGCTAATTTCCTGTAATTCTACACATTTTGCCAATACTTATTATATGTTAATGATATCTGAATGAGATTGACTAACAAAATCAAAGGGGGCCCCCTAGAGTTCAGGGGCCCTGGGTATATGTCCTGTGTGCCCAGTTGGTATTCGGGCATGATTACTACAAAGTTTAGATAGCTGGCTAGACTAATTTACCAATATAAAATGTTTTAGCTGGCATGGCTAATCGAGTGACTGCCAGTGACTAACTTAACAAGAGAAAAACTGATGCTGCATAATCAAATTTCGAAATGGCACCTTGTGTATTCTACTATTCTAACACTGAGTTCATAAAAATAGATACGTTTTTTTGGTGGGCCCCCTAGTGGCCAGGGGCACTAAGCAACCGCTGATGTAGCTTTATGCCTGGGGCCGGCCATGCATACACATCCTTATATAGTTCTACAGCAGGTGTTGAATCAGTCAACTCTGACATGCTCTGTAGAATATCTTATTCAAGTGGCAAAACTTGATGCAAAACACAGTGTAACATCGCTCGTTTGCTTTGCTAGTTAGTTGAGAGCATCTAGCAAGTTTGTTGATTGGTTTAGTTTTTTGGCTGCTCTTTCTTGAGGGGCTGCTCTTGCCTATGTGTGCTGATTACCTGTAACTACATTAGTATGGTTAACTTTAACTTAACACAAAAGGGCACGAATACAGCACCTCTCATGAAGCACAGTATGGGCTGTTGTTAGGGTTTGGGTCTGGCACACACACGTGCCCTGTTCCCAGAACTCTTCACTCAGAGTTCTCTATTGGTCATTGGCCTGGATACGACCGTACACTTATCAAAACAAATCAAATAAAAATGTATCGGTCGCATACACGTGTTTAGCAGATGTTATTGCGGGTGTAGCAAATCTCTTGTGTGTATGAACTGAAGTACCCGCACTCTCCTCCATTGCGAAACACTTGTTTCCCATCAGCCAAAATAGTTGCCTGGAGTGAGATAACTGGGGGATGGTGGAGGATATACAATAGATGACATGCTTTCAACACAACAACAAAAAATTGGATGTTGGGAAAATAGCCTGTGTCAAACTGACTCTGGAACATGTGCCATCTTGCCATCACCCTCAATCATTCTCAAGCTTTGGCCACCAGCATTTGACCATTCATAAATTACTCAATTAGTAACGCTTTTAAACACTTGGTGGTTTTATGATGTGGCTGCACTTATCCTTGTGTGGTGGTCACTGTTGTTGTGAAGAAGACACTGTTTATGATGATCAGAATCACCTTTATTCGCCAACTACATTTAGACATACTTAGTGATATGATTCTGCTAGTGATATACAACATTTAGAGACAGAGTACAGGCAGGAGTTTACACAAAGTTTCTCCCCCACACAAGCTGTTCCTTCTAGGAATCCGCAATCTTTGGCCCCTGTACAGATTCTAAGAAAGGGGTGAGGGAATTGTAAATTGTCCATTCAAGGGGAAGGGTCTTTAGGGAGATTAAGTTTGTTGAGTTAGCCGTTTGTATGAGTTTAAACTGTAGAGAGTCTAAATGAAATGGGTTTGGCAGCGGGGGTGGGTTGTCCAGCAGTCCCTCCTAAAATCTTACGGGTCAACGAACATCCTGCTCTCCTTCAAACCTTTTCTGTTCCTCACTGTCGGGGGTTACTAGAACTAACTGCTGCCCCTGCTGTTAAACAAGACAAAGAGCTGTGCAGCTACGCACGCACACACACACGCACGCACGCACGCACGCACGCACGCACACACACACACACACACACACACACACACACACACACACACACACACACACACACACACACACACACACACACACACACACACACACACACACACACACACACACACACACACACACACACACACACACACACACACACACACACACACACTCTCTTTCTGACTCACCTACTTAGCAACCGTACATGTTACAGCAGGACAGGGAATCAGACTGCAGCATTTGAATTGCACACTGTGGAGATACTGTAAAGAAGACAAACATTTAGGGGTTTTCTTTGTTTTTCTCTTTTATTTGGCTTCCAAAGACCCTCCGTTATTGAGGTAAGAGATTTTGGTGCAGGATTTTGTCAGGGAGGAGAAATGCATCTTGGAATTCTTGCTTGTGATGGAGATAAAGAGGGCTAAGAGCCTGAGTGATATACAGGACAAGAAGTAATAACTAAATTGACATCTGAATTACTATAAAACATCTGTAAGCAAGGTTGATGATATGAATACACAAATTAGCTTAAAATGAGATATGTTATTGTAAATACAAGGGACACAATGAGTGTTGTTGTTTGAGAGGACTTTATTACTCAAAGCAGTTCAGTAGTGTGTACACTGTCCCAGTACATCTTAACTGCCTATCTTTGTGAAAATATAAGGGGCGAAAATGTACATGTTTGTAAGCGACTAATAATCATCTATGTCCATGGATTCTGTGCATTTTCACTGTTGCAGGACAATGGTGAGAGAAGAACATTGAGATACGCAGTGCAAATAGTTCCTCTAAAAGGCATTCATAACCTTTGACTTTAATATGAAACGTTGTTTGAAATGAATACCCATTTATTAGATGATATATAAGTTGATGACCTCGATGACTTCTGGATAATATTGTGTAATTCAGTCTCATGGAATAAAGTGCCAATAAGGTTCATAGGAACTGAATGAATTATGTTATCTCCTTAGTTTCGAGGGAGATTGATGCAACCCCAGAAAGCTCGCCACCAACAATAAATCACTCCTTTTCATTTTTATCTGTGGTGGAAGGTGGCAGAGCTACATCGGTGTTGTCAGACCATGAGACATCCCGAAAATTGTTCTTCTCACAAAAATGTCTCACAACTGTCACGAGACTCGCCTGAAGTCGGTACCATCGATCTGCCAACGTCTATCTGTAGCATAGAACAGTTTGGGCTTGGTTGTTTTGCTCTAGGACGCCCACAAGCAACACCAGAATCGTCTGAAGACAGCCTGGTACCAGTTTAAAAAACAAATGGAAGCATATAGAAGTAGTTTAGTGCCTAAAAAAAGGGTGAAATATGTGTAATTTTAAACCAAATAGCTAAATGATCCTTGGTAGGACCATTTTAAAACAATTACTTATATTAGTTTAGTAAATAACCCACCCCACGTCCCCGGCTTAGACTCTAGGGTGTTAATTCAATTGAAATAAAATGTATTTAAAACGATCATAGTGCTATGATGTTTTTGGGAAACCCAACCCTAGTATTTAGTGTTTGAGCTTTGAGGTGACTGGATCCTTCCCCACTCACTCTCTGTCTGTCTGTCTGTTTTGACTCCCTGCAGGCTGAGTGAGTCGTGATGGCTTCCTGCACGGTGTCTATCCTCTTCCTTCTCATCGTTGCAATGTCAGCAGCAGAGCCGCCAGGCTGCAAGATCCGGATCACAAACAGAGGCCTCGAAATGTGTAAGAAATTCACAACAAAAACACTCTGTGCCTTCAGAAAGTATTCATACCCTTTGACTTATTCTACATGTTGTTGTGTTACAGCCTGAATTCAAAATAGATTAAATTAATTGTTTATTGAAAATGAAATACAGAAATATCTAATTTACATAAGTATTCACACCCCTGAGTCAATACATGTTAGAATTGCCTTTGGCAACGATTAGAGCTGTGAGTCTTTCTGGGTAAGTCTCTAAGAGCTTTGCACACCTGGATTGTGCAACATATTTGCACATTATTCTTTTTTTAATTCTTCAAACTGTCTAGTTGGTTTATGATCATTTCTAGACAGCCATTTTCAAATCGTCATAGATTTTCAAACCGATTTAAGTCAAAACTGTAACTCAAACATTCACTGTCTTCTTGGTAAGCAACTCCAGTGTAGATTTTGCCTTGTGTTTTAGGTTCTTGTCCTGCTGAAAGGTGAATTTGTCATCCAGTGTCTATTGGAAAGCAGACTGAACCAGGTTTTCCTTTAGGATTTTGCCTGTGCTTCGCTTTATTCCATTTCTTTTTATCCTGAAAAACTCCCTAGTCCTTGCAGATGACAAGCACACCCATAACATGATGCAGCCCACCCCCATGCTTGAAAATATGAAGCGTGGTACTCAGTAATGTGTTGGTATTCATGACAAAAAGTGAATTGCTTGGCCAAGATGTTTGCAGTATTACTTTAGTGCCTTGTTGCAAACAGGATGCATGTTTTGGAATATTTGTATTCTGTACAGGCTTTCTTCTTCTCCTTCTGACAATTAGGTTAGTATTGTAGAGTAACTACAATGTTGTTGATCCATCCTCTGTTTTCTCCTATCACAGCCATTATCTCTGTAACTGTTTTAAAGTCACCATTGGCCTCATGGTGAAATTCCTAGGCACCGCTTGTCTCTCTTCCCAGACTTATCAATAAACGGTCCGGGTCCCACCTCAGTGATCCGGGTCCTACATAGACTTTCAGGGCCAGGCTAGCTAACAAACGCTGCACAGCATGCTAGCCAGGTTAGCTAACTTGCCGAGATGAGCTAGCTCCTTCTAGCTATTCCGGCTTCCTAACGATGGAATTGCTTGAGTAGCTATCTTGTTTAGTGTATGTCACTAGCGTTAAGTCACATGGTTATTCGAAATGGACCATGCTGCAGTCAAATAGGCTAGCTAGCCTAGCATAGCCTACAAGCCTCATGGCTAACATCAACTAGCATGCATAACTTCTGGCGAATGAAGCTTACTAGCGTTCCCCTGGTGTTAGAGGCAATCCTATTCCTATTTAAAATTCCTGAAGTTGGAGGGAGTGGAGGAAGCAGGGAATGCATGCACCTCCGATAAGGTAGCATCCTCCGAGCACTTGCACGGGTAACCCCCCGGAGCGAGCGACCAGTGCGTCCCCCCACGTTTGCTTACGGAAGGCCAAATGGGGTGCTAAGTCAGCCATTGTCGGAGCCCCCTGTGTCCATAAGGGTCCGGGCTTCATCCAGGCTATACAGTCTCACGGAAGCACAACTTAATTGGAAGTCTGTCCATGTTTAAAGCCCCCTATGTTACCCCGTTCACAGGGTTCAATAGGTATATATGGGTTCTATGGGTGATTGGTTTAATTTCTGGGAATTAGATTCCATTACGAATCATCCCTGTCTGTTACCACAGAAGGGAGACATTTTTCAGAGCTGTCTGTCCCTTTTCCAGCTGGGTTACAAGGTGCTGTGGCACCGGTACCTATGACTGGTGGGTATGATAACCTCCATGATAACGTTTTTTCCCTGGGTCTATTTTGTTTGCTTGCGGTTCAGGGCTGGGTTCCAGGTCGCATTTTAATAATAAGTTGGGTGTTGCTTATATTTGTCTTGTTACACACGTGTGTAATGGAAATATGTTTTTTTGTGTATCTCAACTCCCCCTGAGGGAGTGGTGTCACAGCCAGGGTCCCCATTGTACAGCACCCCTGGATCAATTAGGGTTAACTGCTTTGCTCAAGAGAACAGCAACAGATTTTTCACCTTGTCGACTCCAGTATTCGAACTAGCGACCTTTCGCTCTAACCTCGAATTTAACCTGGCTAGCGCCCTGTGGAACACTTGTAAGCTAGCCTGGTCTCAAAAGTCTATGTAAGATCTGATCACTGAGGTGGGACACGTACCGTTCATTGATAAGTCTGGGAAGAGAGGCAAGTGGGACTTAGCCAAGGCAGACAAAGGCGGCGGGGGGATACCCACAGAACCTGGTCACCCTCTCTCTTACCGCCTAAACAGAGTGAAGCTTGTTGTGACAGAAGTAACTCCAAGTGGGACTGTCAATCAGGGTACGTCATTGATTGACGGAGCCCCCGAACCCAGACTAGACCGGGCTTCAGGCAAACACAGTTGTGTCAACCCAAAGTTCCACAGTGTGTACGGGTGTCAAAGTGTTGCATCTCCCACATGTGGCTTCAATGAAAAGTGTCCCTTCTCCACATTCAGACACATGGTGCTCGTGAGTGGTGGAAAGGGAAAAATAACCAATCTCTTTCTGCAAGGTGGCGTTCCTCCCTGTCAGATGGCACTTGACGGGAGGCTCGCTGTCTGCTCCAACCAATGGTGCGCATGCGCGGTATTGCTCTGGATCATGCGTACATGATTTTCCAGCGCTGAGTGCTAGTCTTTCACTTCTCTCACAGCCTAAACCGTTTGCTTCGGGTGTCCTTGTTAGGCCTATGGGCCCAGGCCAACCGGGTGGGGCCCTCTGTTATTGTCAGGGTGTTACCATGGTTTCAGTTGTACACCACAAGGAGGTCACGACAGACACATTCACCCCGAGGATGGGGTGACTTGAAAGATGGCAGAGCACACTACATATCAATTACCTGGAGCTCCTAATGGTGTATCTGGTGCTCAGGCGCTTCTTCCAGCCTGTGTCAGGCTGGCTTGTGATGGTCAGAACCGGCAATATTTATGGTGGTGGTGCCATACACCAACAGACGGTGAGGGACTCAGTCTCTCTCCCTCCTAACCTTAGTTTATTGCTGTGGAGCAGCGCTCACATGTTCTCGCTTCTCTATGGTTGCCTCAACTCAGGCGCAGATCTTCTGTCCAGGTGGGCCCCTCTCTCTTAGGAGTGGTGGGTACACCCCTGGGTGGTCTCCCAGATATATGAAATGTTTGGCAGGGCCAACGTAGATCTTTAAGCATCGCAAACAAGCACTCTTTGTCGTATGTTTCTCTCAATGAGTGACCTGAACACTTCATTGAGAACTGACACACTCGTACTCTCTTTTACACATTTCCCCCTGTTGTCCACATTGACGGGGCTGTAGTGGATCAGATCGAGAGCTTTAAACACTTCGGTGTCACCTCACTTAGGACCTATCGTGGTCAAAACACAGCCTCCCCCTCAGGAGGCTGAAAAGATTTGGCATGGGACCTCAGATCCTCAAAAAAGTTTTACAGCTGCACCATTAAGAACATCTCGACTGGCTGCATCACCTCTTGTTATGGCAACTGCTTGGCATCCGACCGCAAGGCACTACAGAGCGTAGTTCGCGTATGGCCCAGTACATCACTGGCGCCGAGCTCCCTGACATCCAGAACTTCTATACCAGGCAGACTCAGAGGAAGCACCTCAAAATTGTCAAAGACCCCAGACACCCAAGTCATAGACTGTTCTCTCTGCTACTGCATGGCAAGCTGTACAGGAGCGCCCGGTCTGGGACCAAAAGGGTCCTGAACAGCTTCTACTCACAAACCATAAGACTGCTAAATAATTTGTTAAATAGTTACCTAAATAGCTACCTGGACTATCTGCATTTACCCTTTTTGCACTAACTTTTCTGACTCATCACATACAGTTAAAGTTGGAAGTTTACATACACTTAGGCTGGAGTCATTAAAACTTGTTTTTCAACCACTCCACTAATGTCTTGTTAACAAACTATAGTTTTGGCAAGTCGTTTAGGACATCTACTAAGTAATTTTTTCAACAATTGTTTACAGACAGATTATTTCACTTATAAATTCACTGTATCACAATTTCAGTGGGTCAGAAGTTTACATACTAAGTTGACTGTGCCTTTATCCAGCTTGGAAAAATACAGAAAATAATGTCATGGCTTTAGAAGCTTCTGATAGGCTAATTGACCTCATTTGAGTCAATTGGAGATGTACCTGTGGATGTATTTCAAGGCCGACCTTCAAACTCAGTGCCTTTTTGCTTGACATCATGGGAAAATCAAAACAAATCAGCCAAGACCTCAGAAAAAAATTGTAGACAAGTCTGGTTCATCCTTGGGAGCAATTTCTAAAAGGGTGTGGTCTCTAAACCTATTGCGCCCACTAGGGATTTAGCTTTGGTTTTGGATGCTCTGTGAGGCCCCCTTTGAACCACAGGAGGCTGTGGATCTGAGTATCCTCTCCTACACCACCTCCCTGCTTGTGCCTTTGCCTTGGGACACGCGTGTTTTGGACCTCCACGTGTTATCTGTGTACACCCTTCCTGTACTCAGTTCACCTCGGGCGACTCTAAGGTGACATTGCGTCCAAATGGGTCCTTCGACCCCAAAAGTTGGGGCTATGTCCTACAGGTCCTTAACCTTTGAGTTATTTTCCTTTTCGCCTCCTCCTTTTGCTTCTGAAGAGCAACAGAGGTTACATACCCTGTGTCTAGTATTGAGCTACAGATGTATGATCATAATTTGAGCCAGTTTGCTACAGCAGGAAAATAGTCCTACAGCAATAGGATATGTGAATTATTATGTGGATTATAATTAATGGTAATTTTTTTCTAGGGGTTGATAATTTTTTGTTACGGTAAATAAAGTCTACAATTTTAAAGTGGAAATCACTAACTTTCGAAGCCCCTATAAACCTTAATACATGACAAGTTTACGTTTCCTGCCATGCAGGAAAATTCTTAGCAACAAAAGAGTGGTCAAATTAAGATCCTACATTTCTATACGCACGTACATTGAGGGACCCGGGATATCCGGTTATGTGACCAGATTTATGTCTGTTTTGCTAATCCAGGTCGAGGCAGGGCAGCATCTCCCGCAGGATTGTGGAGGCTGTCTCCCTGTCATATCGCTGTCTCCCTGTCATAAGGGGCAAGGGTTACTTAGCAGTGTATGTGCCGACTTCACCAGGGGTCTGGCAGTGTCTTGGGAGTTTGGTATTTTGGCATTTAATTAGGATCCCCATTAGCTGTTGCAAAAGCAGCAGCTACTCTTCCTGGGGTCCAACACAAAACATGTAACATAATACAGAATTACATAATACAGAACATCCATAGACAAGAGCAGCTCAAGGACAGAACTACATGCAAATTTTTAAAGGCACACGTAGCCTAAATATCAATGCATACACACAAACTATCTAGGTCAAATTTAAGGGTTGACTGTAGGAAATACAGTATTTGTGCTGTGGTGAGTTGGGCATCACCACACACTGCTGTGAGGTTTTATCGCTTGGATGTCACTGCTACCAGTGTAGCCCACAGTGTGCTTACAGCTGGGACAGGGGAAATCACTAGGCAGCATGTCGTGTACGCAATACCCAGGTCAGTTCTGGGTGGTCTGCCGTGGGCCGTTTTATTTACTACCCTTGGGGTCGGCTTAGGGTGGGATTCCATTTCCACATAATATGTTGTACCGAAGTTGACTGACTGAAAGGCAACATAACGTTATGACTTTAACTACTGTTCCCTGGAGGAGAGGTAAAACCCCTGTTAGACCCCGCACCGCCCGTTTCTGGGCTCTGTGAAGAGCTTCCAGCGAGGTACAGATTTCATTGGCCTTGTCAGGCACAATTTTAGTTCCTTCAGTGAACAGTAGCTGCAGTCATAACGTTACGTTTTCATCAGTCTCCAACAGTACTGAATGGTTGCAAGTTCAAATCCCCGAGCTGACAAGGTACAAATCTGTCGTTCTGCCCCTTAACAGGCAGTTAACCCACTGTTCCTAGGCCGTCATTGAAAATAAGAATTTGTTCTTAACTGACTTGCCTAGTTAAATAAAGGTAAAATAAATAAAATGGTCCTGGAACGTCTTCAGTCTTGACCAAAGGAAGACGTCACCTCCACTGCATTGTCACTATCAGGATTTTGCTCTACTTTAGCCTCCATTACCCAAACAAAGCACCTTAATCCACTTAGATCCTCTTAGTTGTTTGGGCTGTCTTCTTAAGGCATTGGCTATGTAGCTTTAGACTCTAAACTTAACTCTTTCAAACCTGCCTTTCAGTGAAGTACGAGACCCAGAAGTTTGTGGTGGAGGAACTGAGCAACATCACCATGCCAGAGATGAAGGGCATTGAGGGCCGCTTTGAGTACACCATCAATGAGTAAGCCCTGAGCTGGGATCCATCCACCTTAACGATCCAAAGTTGCTGCCGCTATGTTCCAATGGCTCATGATTCTTTGATATCTGTGCCTATTAATGAACTGTGGGTAGTGTCTGCCTGGATTTCTAGAAGATGACCTATAAAGCTCAGCAACTGAATACCCCCCTTTTGAAAGATAAATACCAGAGGGCTTCGCTCACCACATGAAGTGAAAAAGAAAGATGTGCAAAGTTATCTGTCTGGTCTACGAGGCTAGAACTTCTTCATCTTTTGTAAAAGAAAGTCCAGTAGCTCATCTAGAAATCTGGGTTCTTGGAAAATCAACTCTGGTAGACAGTATTGCTACCCATACAGTGTTTCTGCTTTGGTCAACTTCAACCAACTGGCAACCAGGCTACAAGATTGTGGCTACCAAAAGGGAACTTCTAGTGAATTTTAAGTGAATTTCTAGTATCAGCCCAAGCACTGATCCAATTGTCTTCCTTCCTGTGGTTCAGGGTGAAAATAAATGAGTTGAACCTGACCTACGCAGACCTGGCATTTCAGCCTGGTCTGGGACTGCTCTTCGAGGTGCAGAACTCGTCCATCGCCCTCAGCTTCCAGAGACGCATCCTGTATTGGTTCTTGTAAGTCCTTCTCTCTATCCTCTACGGTCTCTCTAGTGCATTTTACAAGAAAATAATGGGTTTGTATACAAAATAATGCCTGAGGGGAAATACTCACAATGGTATATTGTACAGCCTCGAGAAGTTCAGTCATACAGAGGTAGGCTCGATTGATGACTTATCTTCCTTCTGGTGCTAAATATGGTTGAGATGATGATGATGATGATCTGAGAATGTTTCTTCTCTATGGTCTTGTAGCTATGACACGGGAGCCATCAACGCCTCTGCAGAAGGCGTGAACATCCACACTGTCCTGCACATGACCAAAGATGAGTTGGGTCGTCTCAAGATCTCCAACATCACCTGTGATGCGTCCATCGGCAAAATGAAAATGAAGTTCACTGGCACCTTAGGGTAAATCATGTTGATAGGTTTTTTGGGGGATACTTGAGCTCATTTCTTGACCAGAGGCCATATGTATCAAGCATCTTAGAGTAGGAGTACTGATCTAGGATCAGGTTATCATTGTCTATACTAATTGTATTCATTATGATCTAAAAGGCAGAGAACCAAATATTGCGGGCAGTGTGGAGCTATTAGTCTGTCATGAATCAAGAGAGACTAATTGCAGTGATGTAGGCTAGTAGCAGTGTTTTTCAGCTAGTGAATTTTTTGACATGAGTGGGTGTAATCAGATTCAGATATATCAGATATACGTCTCTGGGTGTAATTAAACTCTGCTTTACTCCTTTGCAGGAGGGTGTATGACTTCTTGGCGACATTCTTGACCACAGGAATGCGTTTCCTTCTTAACCAACAGGTGCTGACAGATCAGTTGATTTAATTCTAGAACGCTGGTTACTACAACATGGCAACACCTACGACTAAATACTCATTGGCTGAGCTGACAAATCAGCTGTTTACTGATCATGAATATGTATGATGACTGTCACGCCCACACCGTTTTGTTCAGAGTGAATATGGCAAATAAGGGTAGACATAAAAGCTGCTTTTTAACACACTGAATTATAATTTTTTGAAAGAAAATGTATTTACCTCATCTTGTAAAGAATTATAGGTAATGTTTCATTGAAATGTGGACCACTGGACTGTTACTTTAACACTTCTGCTGTTTTCATAGATCTGCCCTGCCATGAACCACGCTGGTTTGGTTCTAATCAACTCTTTGTTGGAGACAATTCCAGGTAATATGGTTCATTGGCAAATACCTTGAGAGATTGGTTACAAACATCTCTGACCATAAGTTACTTCTCTGACCAGTGTTGAAAATAATAACTTAATAACTTTTTCACGCCGAAAGATAATTGTGTGTTTGTTTTGATTTGAACCTATCCAGTGCGAACTGAAGTGGATAAGTACGTGGGGATCGACTACTCTCTCCTTAGTGACCCAGTGGTGACTTCAAGGAGTCTTGACATGGATTTCAGGGTGAGTGAGATAGTCTAGCTACCCATGCATTAGTCTCATGCATTGTGGCCATATCATGTCTATATTATGTAGGTATGTTTTGGGTATTAAACACTTTATTGGAAGGGTAACACACTCAAATTCACACATCATGCATTCATAAGCAGTGCATACAAGTTGATATTTTTGTGATGTCACAGTAATGTCACATGCAGTTGTTGACATAATTGAACTGCTCAGTAATGTGTTATGAAACCTTTATGTAGGTACCCCCTCAAATAAAGTGGAAACCTATTTTTGCATCTCTCTTTCTGGGCCACACAGGGCATGTTCTTTGAGCTCGGGAACGAGAACAACACCTTGGTCAACTATGCCGTCAACCCAATCGTGAGAGAGTACGATCGAATGGTGTACCTGGGTCTGTCTGAGTACTTCTTTGACAGTGGGTTGTACTCCTATTATAAAGCCGGCATATTCCAAATGAATATCGCCAACGAGCGTGTAAGTATGACACCGGACGGTCCACTGTTATGTGTCACAACCCTATTCTCTCCCCTGCACTTTAGCCTACATATGACATTACTTCAGTTATTCTTAGCTCCAAGGTGTAAATGATTCTATATTGGCCTGACAACTGGTGTATGTATGCATCAGAGGTCCAGTCAGACATGTTGACACAGATTTTAATAAGCAGTTGAGTCATGATTGGTACTGCACCTTTTCACATAATAAGGTGATCTGCCGTAAACCCAATCATTAAGCAAATCTATATAGTAAAAAATTTAATTTTGAGTATTTACATGTATTTTACCAGTATTGTTCTGGTAGTAATATGACATGAATATAGTAATTTCAAATACATGCAATTATATGGCTGTTGAATACTATGTTCTCAGATGCCAAAGGATCTGGAGATGCTCCTCAGGACAACCTATTTTGGCACCATTATGATGATGGTGAGTATGTATGTCACGAATGTGACCTGATGCCTCCACAAATAGGGTCAAGACATTAAATTCTACTTTTGCATTCCACTCACTCACTCACTCACTCCTGTGTTTGTGTTTGCACGTGAAACCAAAGTCAGTGTGCTTCTCACAGTATATCCTCCTCCATTGGGAGCGGGGGGGGGGGGGGGGGGGGGGGGGCAACAATGTCTGAGCAAGGCCCCCCCCACTACCACCCCCAAAATAATTATAATAATAATAATAATAATAATTAAAACAAATATTATAGTTTTTCGCTGGGAAACAGCTAACTTCCTACAATTCTACTCATTTTCCCATGGGGCAAAGGGAACAATTTGCAATTTTACAGCTAATCTCATGCTATTCTACACATTTTGCAATGTGGCTGAGATAATGTAGAATTATTTTGGACAATTACCTGCTATTTTAAACATTTTTGCCATGGCTTATGACATGTTCATATGCTCTCTGCGGAGGTTTATGGGGGTGTGTGGTACGCCAGTGCGTCCTGCGTGACAACGTACCAACCGGTTGATCTTTACAAAAGGTACAAATTGGATAGCTCAGCGAAATTTCAAGTTAGCTGTGGAGTGAGTTTATAGCACATTCTTAACTCTGTTACACACGCGTGTGTGCATGCTTGTGGTCGTTTGTTTGTGCGCGTGTGTGTTTATCTCAGAACCCAGCCCTGGTGGAGTACCCTATCTCCCTGCGACTGGAGTTGAACTCTGCCCCCAAGACTACCATCAAGACCTCCGGGGCTACTGTGGCCGTCACCGCCATCGCCACGGTGATGGTGCTGCCGCCCGGCACGGCGCCCGTGCAGCTCAGTAGCATGACCATGGTGAGGTCTTGTCTTCTCATGTTGTTCTTTTGTCAGTTACTGATTAAAAAAAAAAAATGATCCAGAGGAAGTCCATTTAGAATGGTTGACATTTGACATTCTCTTTCTGTTCCTTGCAGGAGGCCAAATTCAATGCCAAGGTGTCCATGAAGGGCAAGAGACTGGCTGTCCTTGCAGACTTGAGGAGGTACGCACACACACACACACACCACACACCACACACCACACACCACACACCACACACACACACACACACACACACACACACACACACACACACACACACACACACACACACACACACACACACACACACACACACGGCATATCACTGTAGCATCACAGGCAAATTCAGAAAGTATTCTGTTTTTATCGACAGGTTTAAAATCTTCTCCAACCAGTCTGCTTTGGAATCACTGGCGGTAAGATTCTGTGCGCTGTCCTCCTGTCTCTCTCTCTCTTACAATTCTGACCATATACAGTGGGGCAAAAAAGTATTTAGTCAGCCACCAATTGTGCAAGTTCTCCCACTTAAAAAGATGAGAGAGGCCTGTAATTTTCATCGTAGGTACACTTCAACTACGACAGACAAAATGAGAAAAAAAATCCAGGAAATCACATTGTAGGATTTTTAATGAATTTATTTGCAAATTATGGTGGAAAATAAGTATTTGGTCACCTACAAACAAGCAAGATTTCTGGCTCTCACAGACTTGTAACTTCTTCTTTAAGAGGCTCCTCTGTCCTCCACTTGTTACCTGTATTAATGGCATCTGTTTGAACTTGTTATCAGTATAAAAGACACCTGTCCACAACCTCAAACAGTCACACTCCAAACTCCACTATGGCCAAGACCAAAGAGCTGTCAAAGGACACCAGAAACAAAATTGTAGACCTGCACCAAGCTGGGAAGACTGAATCTGCAATAAGTAAGCAGCTTGGTTTGAAGAAATCAACTGTGGGAGCAATTATTAGGAAATGGAAGACATACAAGACCACTGATAATCTCCCTCGATCTGGGGCTCCACGCAAGATCTCACCACGTGGGGTCAAAATTATCACAATATGATCACAAGCAAAAATCCCAGAACCACACAGGGGGACCTAGTGAATGACCTGCAGAGAGCTGGGACCAAAGTAACAAAGCCTACCATCAGTAACACACTACGCCGCCAGGGACTCAAATCCTGCAGTGCCAGACGTGTCCCCCTGCTTAAGCCAGTACATGTTCAGGCCCGTCAGAAGTTTGCTAGAGAGCATTTGGATGATCCAGAAGAAGATTGGGAGAATGTCATATGGTCAGATGAAACCAAAATCTAACTTTTTGGTAAAAACTCAACTCGTCGTGTTTGGAGGACAAAGAATGCTGAGTTGCATCCAAAGAACACCATACCTACTGTGAAGCATTGGGCTGGAAACATCATGCTTTGGGGCTGTTTTTCTGCAAAGGGACCAGGACGACTGATCCGTGTAAAGGAAAGAATGAACGGGGCCATGTATCGTGAGATTTTGAGTAGAAAACCTCCTTCCATCAGCAAGGGCATTGAAGATGAAACGTGGCTGGGTCTTTCAGCATGACAATGATCCCAAACACACCGCCCGGGCAACGAAGGAGTGGCTTCGTAAGAAGCATTTCAAGGTCCTGGAGTGGCCTAGCCAGTCTCCAGATCTCAAACCCATAGAAAATCTTTGGAGGGAGTTGAAAGTCCGTGTTGGCCAGCAACAGCCCCAAAACATCACTGCTCTAGAGGAGATCTGCATGGAGGAATGGGCCAAAATACCAGCAACAGTGTGTGAAAACCTTGTGAAGACTTACAGAAAACGTTTGACCTCTGTCATTGCCAACAAAGGGTATATAACAAATTATTGAGATAAACTTTTGTTATTGACCAAATACTTATTTTCCACCATAATTTGCAAATAAATTCATTCAAAATCCTACAATGTGATTTTCTGGATTTTTTTCCTAATTTTGTCTGTCATAGTTGAAGTGTACCTATGATGAAAATTACAGGCCTCTATCATCTTTTTAAGTGGGAGAACTTGCACAATTGGTGGCTGACTAAATACTTTTTTGCCCCACTGTATGCTGTATAAAGCCTTCAGAAAGTATTCACACCCCTTGACTTTTTCCCCATTTTGTTGTTACAGCCTGAATTTAAAATGGATACAATTTAGATTTATTGGCACTAGCTATGATGTCAAAGTGGAATTATGTTTTTCTATATTTTTACAAATTAATTAAAAATTAAAAGCTGAAATGTCTTCTGTCAATAAGTATTCAACCCCTTCATTATGGCAAGCATATATAAGTTCAGGGGTAAACGTTTGCTTAACAAATCACATAATAAGTTGCATTGACTCACTCTGTGTTCAGTAATAGTGTTTAACATGTTTTATGAATGACTACCTAATCTCTGTACCCCACACATCTGTATTTGTATGGTCCCTCAGTCGAGTATTGAATTTCAAACACAGATTCCACCACAAATACCAGGGAGGTTTTCCAATGCCTCGCAAAGAAGGGCACCTATTGGTAGATTGGTCAAAATTAAAAAGCAGACATCGAATATCCCTTTGAGCATGGTGAAGTTATTAATTACACTTTGGATTGTGTATCAATACACCCAGTCACTACGAAGATACAGGCATCCTTCCTAAATCAGTTGCCGAAGAGGAAGGAAACCACTCAGGGATTTCACTATGAGGCCAATGGTGACTTTAAAACAGTTACAGAGTTTAATTTTTTAATTTTTAAAAAACGTTTTATTTCACCTTTATTTAACCAGGTAGGCCAGTTGAGAACAAGTTCTCATTTACAACTGCGACCTGGCCAAGATAAAGCAAAGCAGTGCGACACAAACAACAACACATAGAATAAACAAACGTACAGTCAATAACACAATAGAAAAGTATATATACAGTGTGTGCAAATGAGGTAGGATAAGGGAGGTAAGGCAATAAATAGGCCATAGTGGCAAAATAATGACAATTTAGCAGTTAAACACTGGAGTGATAGATGTGCAGAAGATGAATGTGCAAGTAGAGATACAAAGGCGCAAAAATATAAATACCAATATGGGGATGAGGTAGTTGGATGGGATATTTACAGATGCAATGATCTGTGAGTTGCTCTGACAGCTGATGCTTAAAGTTAGTGAGGGAGATATGAGTCTCCAGCTACAATGATTTTTGCAATTTGTTCCAGTCATTGGCAGCAGAGAACTGTAAGGAAAGGTGGCCAAAGAAGGAAAAGGCTTTGGGGGTGACCAGTGAAATATACCTGCTGTAGTGCGTGCTACAGGTGGGTGCTGCAATGGTGACCAGTGAGCTGAGATATGGCGGGGCTTTACCTAGCACAGACTTGTAGATGACCTGGAGCCAGTGGGTTTGGCGACGAATATGAAGCGAGGGCTAGACAACGAGAGCATACAGGTCGCAGTGGTGGGTAGTATATGGAGCTTTGGTGACAAAACGGAGGGCACTGTGATAGACTGCATCCAATTTTCTGAGTAGAGTGTTGGAGGCTATTTTGTAAATGACATCGCCGAAGTCAGGGATCGGTGTCAGTTTTACGAGGGTATGTCAGTTTTACGAGGGTATGTTTGGAAGCATGAGTGAAGGATGCTTGTTGCGAAATAGGAAGCCGATTCTAGATTTCATTTTGGATTGGAGATGCTTAATGCGAGTCTGGAAGGAGAGTTTAAAGTCTAACTAGACACCCAGGTATTTGTAGTTGTCCACATATTCTAAGTCAGAACCGTCCGGAGTAGTGATGCTGGACGGGCGGGCAGGTGCAGGCAGCGATCGGTTGAAGAGCATGCATTTAGTTTTATTTACATTTAAGAACAGTTGGAGGCCACAGAAGGAGAGTTGTATGGCATTGAAGCGCATCTGGAGGTTAGTTAACACAGTGTCCAAAGGTAATACTACAAAAACTTCGGCAAAGTAATTAACTTTTCTTTTTTACCCCAATTTCGTGGTATCCAATTGGTAGTTACAGTCTTGTCTCATCGCTGCAACTCCCACACGGACTCGGGAGAGACGAAAGGTCGAGAGCCATGCGTCCCCCGAAACACAACCCAACCATGCCGCAACTGCTTCTTGACACAATGTCCGCTTAACCCGGGAGTCAGCCGCACCAACATGCCAGAGGAAATACTGTCCACCTGGTGACCGTGTCAGCGTGCACTGCGCCCGGCCCACCACAGGAGTCGCTAGTGCGCAATGGGACAAGGACATCCCTGCCGGCCAAACCCTCCCCTAACCCGGACGACACTGGGCCAATTGTACGCAGCCCCATGGGTCTCCCTGTCTCAGCCCTGGACTCGAACCCAGAATCTCTACTGGCCACACGCCACTCGGGAGGCCCAGCAATGAACTTTTTGTCCTGAATACAAAGTGTTATGTTTGGGGCAAATCCAACACAACACATTACTGAGTACCACTCTCTATATTTTCAAACATAGTGGTGGCTGCATCATGTTATGGGTATGCTTGTAATTGTTAACATTACATTTACGTCATTTAGCAGACGCTCTTGTCCAGAACGACATACAGGAGCAATTAGGGGTAAGTGCCTTGCTCCAAGGCACAACAGCAGAATATTCACCATGTCGGCTCTGGGATTCAAACCAGCAACCTTTATGTTACTGGCCCAACGCTCTTAACCACTTACTTGCCTAGTGGTAACGAGGAAGTTTTTCAGGATAAAAAATAAACTGAATGGAGCTAACCACAGACAAAATCCTAGAGGAAAACCTGGTTCAGTCTGCTTTCCAACAGACACTAGGATATTAATTCAGCATTCAGCAGGACAATAACCTAAAACACAAGGACAAATCTACACTGGAGTTGCTTACCAAGAAGCCAGTGAATGTTCCTGAGTGGCCGAGTTACAGTTTTGACTTAAATCTACTTGAAAATCTATGGCAAGACCTGAAAATGGTTGTCTAGCAATGATCAACAACCAATTTGACAGAGCTTGAAGTATCTTGAAAGGAATAATGTGCAAATGTTGCACAATCCAGGTGTGGAAAGCTCTTAGATACTTACCTCACAGCTATAATCACTAACAAAAGGTGCTTCTAGAAAGTATTGACTCAGGGCTGTGAATACTTAGGTAAATTATATATTTATTTATTTTTCAGGGGATTTATTAAGAAATTAATTCAGAGAACATGGCTTGATAATGCTAATTTCATTTTGTTACGGTCTAGAATCAAAATGTATATATTTTGACAGGCATTTTCATGTCATTTGGATTTACAGTGCCTTGCGAAAGTATTCGGCTCCCTTGAACTTTGCGACCTTTTGCCACATTTCAGGCTTCAAACATAAAGAAATAAAACTCTATTTTTTTGTGAAGAATCAACAACAAGTGGGACACAATCATGAAGTGGAACGACATTTATTGGATATTTCAAACTTTTTTAACAAATAAAAAACTGAAAAATTGGGCGTGCAAAATTATTCAGCCCCTTTACTTTCAGTGCAGCAAACTCTCCCCAGAAGTTCAGTGAGGATCTCTGAATGATCCAATGTTAACCTAAATGACTAATGATGATAAATACAATCCACCTGTGTGTAATCAAGTCTCCGTATAAATGCACCTGCACTGTGATAGTCTCAGAGGTCCGTTAAAAGCGCAGAGAGCATGATGAAGAACAAGGAACACACCAGGCAGGTTCGAGATACTGTTGTGAAGAAGTTTAAAGCCGGATTTGGATACAAAAAGATTTCCCAAGCTTTAAACATCCCAAGGAGCACCGTGCAAGCGATAATATTGAAATGGAAGGAGTATCAGACCACTGCAAATCTACCAAGACCTGGCCGACCCTCTAAACTTTCAGCTCATACAAGGAGAAGACTGATCAGAGATGCAGCCAAGAGGCCCATGATCACTCTGGATGAACTGCAGAGATCTACAGCTGAGGTGGGAGACTCTGTCCATAGGACAACAATCAGTCGTATATTGCACAAATCTGGCCTTTATGGAAGAGTGGCAAGAAGAAAGCCATTTCTTAAAGATATCCATAAAAAGTGTCGTTTAAAGTTTGCCACAAGCCACCTGGGAGACACACCAAACATGTGGAAGAAGGTGCTCTGGTCAGATGAAACCAAAATGGAACTTTTTGGCAACAATGCAAAACGTTATGTTTGGCGTAAAAGCAACACAGCTGAACACAGCATCCCCACTGTCAAACATGGTGGTGGCAGCATCATGGTTTGGGCCTGCTTTTCTTCAGCAGGGACAGGGAAGATGGTTAAAATTGATGGGAAGATGGATGGAGCCAAATACAGGACCATTCTGGAAGAAAACCTGATGGAGTCTGCAAAAGACCTGAGACTGGGACGGAGATTTGTCTTCCAACAAGACAATGATCCAAAACATAAAGCAAAATCTACAATGGAATGGTAAAAAAATAAACATATCCAGGTGTTAGAATGGCCAAGTCAAAGTCCAGACCTGAATCCAATCGAGAATCTGTGGAAAGAACTGAAAACTGCTGTTCACAAATGCTCTCCATCCAACCTCACTGAGCTCGAGCTGTTTTTCAAGGAGGAATGGGAAAAATGTTCAGTCTCTCGATGTGCAAAACTGATAGAGACATACCCCAAGCGACTTACAGCTGTAATCGCAGCAAAAGGTGGCGCTACAAAGTATTAACTTCAGGGGGCTGAATAATTTTGCACTCCCAATTATTCAGTTTTTGATTTCTTAAAAAAGTTTGAAATATCCAATAAATGTCGTTCCACTTCATGATTGTGTCCCACTTGTTGTTGATTCTTCACAAAAAAATACAGTTTTATATCTTTATGTTTGAAGCCTGAAATGTGGCAAAAGGTCGCAAAGTTCAAGGGAGCCGAATACTTTCGCAAGGCACTGCCTTTGGAGCTCTCCTATGGCAGGGGTGTCAAACTCCTTTTTGTCCAAGGGGCTGCATCCGGTCTTTCTTCGAGGTCCGGAGGGCCACACTGGATATTGGTTATATTTACTCGGTGTCCACATTTTAAAAAAAAAAATTGTCCTCTATTTATCGTTTGTGACATTTTCGATGCTCCTTGACTGTCAAGCTTTCATTTAGGTGATTATTGGTGAGCTGGACACAATCAAAAAACTGTATGAATGTCAGTACATCATCATTTCTACACAGTTTAAATTTGGTTTCAGTCATTTTAAAGTATACTGAAGTATATTTAAAGTTATTTTCCCCCTGCCACACAAAATATTATTGTTGCTCAAACCACCCGCCGGCCAGATTGGAACCCCTTGTGGGCCGCATCCGGCCTGCAGACCGTATGTTTGACACCCCTGTTCAATGGCATATGCCTAACCTTAAGGTGGAGAGAACACATTTTCAGGGAACAATGAGGAATTCAACTCTTTGTAGGAATAATTCAACTCAGAAATCCCCCTTTGGACATCTGGGCAGCAGTCATAATCAACTGAAAAAAGGGCCTTCCGGCAAGCCAAGGTCTGCTATCTCTTCAGCTTGATAGCTAGGTGACATAATTGGACCATGATTTAGTATTGGTCTGAGGAAACGTGTTCTCTTCATAAGCACACCACATAGCAGTGGTCTGTTGCATTATTTTCTCCTCCCACCGGAATTCCATGGGATGGCTGTGCATTGAACAGGAACTTTACTGACCTCAACAGTTATGTTATCCTCCTTGTTTCTCTCACTGGTCAATGCATCAGAAATAGAACCAGCAGAATAGAAGCCCTGGCTGGTAGAATAAGGTTGTTCCACTGAGCTGAACTCATTGACCACAACAGCCTCTCCCTCAAAGGGAGTTTGCCAAGTCCTTCTCATCCCTTACAAAATCATGGACTTTTTCAGGGGCAGAGTCCTAATTTCATGGGTGATCCCTTCTTGATTTAGTGATGATCACAACTGGTATATAAAACTCATACAATTCAAGGCTGAATGTAAAATAACTGGCATTCTCATCGGGCTTCATCCACATTGACATATTTTAGAACGTATTCCTTTACATTCCACAAAATTGTCAACATTTTGAATGTTTTCATCCACCTTCTTGCACTGAGGTAGTTTCTGGTAGAAGTAGTTTGAAGGTACAGCATCGTGGTGTGATGGACCTGCATGGAGTTCAACATAGTAACCTACTGTAGCTGTACAAGGAAGTTATCATTTGATGAAATACCTTTTAAATCTTTTTAATTTCACCTTTGAAAAACAAATAATTCCCCTTACCTCAATGTTTTGTGATGCAGACATGAATTGGCCAGATGGATTTTAATCTAAATTGTTACAATTATGTACACATTTGACAAGCAACCTGAGACATGTCCAGTATCCCCTACCCTGTTACAAAGCTTACAGGTACATAATACAGGTGGATCTTCCTCTCTCTCTTAATATAATGAATATCCACTATCGAGTCATTTTCAAATATTACACTGAGTATACAAAACATTATGAACACCTGCTCTTTCCATGACTCCTAGACTGACCAGGTGAAAACTATGATCCCTTATTGTCACTTGTTAAATCCACTTTAAATCAGTGTATATAAATGGGAGGAGACAGGTTAAAGTAAGGATTTTCAAGCCTTGATACAATTGAGACATGGATTGTGTATGTGTGCCATTCAGAGAGTGAATGGGTAAGACAAAATATTTCAGTCCCTTTGAACGAGATATGGTAGTTGGTGCATGGCGCACCGGTTTGTGTCAAGAACTGCAACGCTGCTGGGTTTTTCATGATACACACAGGAAACTGTTGAGCAAGAATGGTCCACCACCCAAAGGACATCCAGCCAAATGGACACAACTGTGGAAAGCAATTGCGTCAACATGGGTCAGTATCCGTGTGGAACGCCTTCGACACCTTGTAGAGTCCATGTCCCGACGAATTAAGACTGTTCTGAGGGCAAAGGGTGGAGGGGGGTGCAACTCAATATTAGGAAGGTGTTCTTAATGTTTGGTATATTCAGTGTACATCAAAACCCTTTGGTCTGTCTCTTTAGCTTATTCCCCTACAAGGCCCTCTGAAGACCATGCTGCAGATCTCAATAGTACCCATCATCAACAGTAAGTATCCTTTTATAGCAGATCAGTGTAACCCCACAGTACATCAATATACATAAAACATTCAGGTAACAGAACCCCATGAAATTCTTTGTTACTGTTGACTTTAAACATTTAAACTTTTATCCGTAATTCAATTTCAGACTGGACCAAGAGAGGTGTCTCGATCCCTCTTGCAGATGGTTTGGACTTCATAGAGGAAGTGGTGGAGTATCATAACGTAAGTTAAGGCTTCTGTTATGCAAGAACACATTCAATTTACGTCTATCAAATTGTTGCGGGTGCAATATTTTCTGAAAGTGGAAATTGTCACAATTTGACAACCGTAGCCACCTACAACATCAACTTGACATCATCTCAGCCAATCCCAATGTCATGGAGCGACATTGTGTTGAATACACACTTCGGCTCTCATTATTTCACATCCGGAATGTTCCACACAATGTTTGGCTTCTGAACATGGCCCTGTTGATGTACAGCAGTCAATCAGCTTTCCCACCCTTGACCTTTCAGGGTTACCTCATCATCGGGGCAAACCTACATTTCAGCAAGGGACTGAGGGAGATGATCGAGAGGAAAATCCAGGCTGATGCCGAGAACGCCATCTAAAAGAGGTTTCTCCACCTGAAATAACTAAGGATATAGATATCTTAGATAACTCTATCCAATCCTGCATTTCAATGTCACTTCCCTATGTTCAACATGTAGACTTGTGTAAGTCTACAAACCATGCAGATCACACATTTTAAGGCTTCAAGGCACTAGGCTACGTGTCCAATTTGAGATAAAAATTGGACATAAAAAACATCATGCTTATGTATAACGATCACCATAATAACTTCCATATTTTATATCCATTTGCCATTTTGAAGTGCTTTACAGATATTTATACTGTTGCCTGTATAGAGATCAGGTTGACTTACCAAGTTATGTGCCTGCACTACTCAAAACAATAGTCCTTTAACATAATTGCCCATTGTCATGTCAATGCTCCTTGTAATTTCATAGGAATTGTGCAGCTCTGAACTACCCTTTTAAAATGACAATGCTTTACTGTGTAATATTCAACTTAATTTCATATGTTTTCACAAACACGACTACCTTCCTTACCATTAGCCACAGAAGAGCTAGCTGGAAGGAAATACCATGTAAGAAATGAAATGTTCAAAGGAATTATGGCTTTATACCTACAGAGTATTCAATGATCAACATGTTCTCCTTACATTCAGTACGGCAGTGTTAAGTCAGTCAACAATAAAACAACGAAACACCATTCTTGTCGCTGCCAAATCACACACGTGAACAAAGTTGATCAGGTTTTATTACAAAACCATGGCAGAATCAATGTGAATACAGCTAAACATAGACATGTTCCCTTTTGATCAAAGTGATTACAAGTAATCAGTTCTGTGATGAGGCACTAGTAATAACTTCAGATTATTATATTTTAATGACTTACAGCAAGCACATCCAGGTGTTTTCTTCCAAAAGACAATGCCTGACAGTGAACAGAAACTCCCTAGACAGGTATTAAGGGTAAATTCTATTTAATTCATAGCTGAACTTCCACTTAAAGCTGCAATATGAACTTTGAGTGACCCAACCAAATTCACAGAAATGTGCATTCTAGATCTGTCACTCATTAAAAGAAAGTCTAAGAAGCATAGATCAGTTCCATGTGAGCTATTTCTATACATTCTGGTCTTAAGTTCCATTTTTGCATCTTACTTTGAAGCTTGTGCACAAAACCTAAACAATATTTTTGGTTATTGAAAAGAATTCACAGCGGTTTACATGGTACAATGATCTACACTACCTGCTCATTTCGTCAGACAAAACTATTAGAATTTTAGTAACCAGGAAGTGGTTTCTGCATAGTGAATCTTTAATAAGATTGACTAATTACTAAAAAAAAAAAAAAAAAAAACACTAATATTTGTGAACTAAGGTTTCATTTTGTCATTATAAAAGCTCGGTAGAACCACTTCATCTCCGATTGATGTCAATGAGAGACTAAGTGAATTTCACTTAAGTAAAGAGTCACCCCACCATTGCCTTGTGTACCACAGAATGCTAAATACATACTTAGTGCTAAGAGCTCAAGCCAATGTGAGTGAATATTAAAAAAATGATTTTATTTCTCCTAATTAACAAATAGATTGAGTTCAATCTCAGCAGAATCAAAATGTCTGAAGCAGACGCCATACAAAACACTAGCCCTCGTCTCAGATCAGCTTCTGCTGTATAGCCAGCCAACTACCATGGTTGACGAAACTGCATAAACAGATCTGGGATCAGGCTAACAAAACACTTGGAACATTATGTCAGTGGTCTTTGGATCATAAACTAGTGCAAATCAAATTATACAGCAGGTCCCAGATCAGCTTCTGCTGTATAGCCAGCCAAATCCCATGGTAGACAAAAGGCATAAACAGATCTGGGACCAGGCTAAAGGCTTCGTTCACAGATCAGTAGGGCTGTTTCTTGATGAAGCGAGAGAACATGGTGAAGGCAGCGATGGGCTTGTCTGTGGGGACCATGTGACCTGAACCCTGTTGATAAACAAGGAGAAAGTTGGTTAGCACTCTCCCGGCAAACTGGGTCATGTTCATCAGGAAACGCAAAGGAAAACGCTTAAACGTTTTGAAAAAACGGAACTCCCAGTTTGTCTGTTTTCATCCATTTGGTGTCTAATGAACACAACCCTGATTTAAAGCACTCCTGTATTTTTCCAGGCAAGACGGAACACAAATCTGGACTTTCTCTGAAGCTACGTGTTAAGATAATGGTATCTTACCACAGTACCTGCTTCCCCAGAGAGGAATATTAAAATATTTTTACTGCAGTGATTGGCTACAATGTGCTGTATACCTGACAGCAAAACCGACTTCTGTCTGGTCGGAAACATTATCGAAAACCTCCAACAATCCCCTATTCCTTTGGTCTAAGGGAAGGGAGGAAGTAGTTTGGTGACCAAGGCTGTTCTGTGAATCGTTGTCTTGTCTGAGATCTGAAACCTTGCCTAGCCTTCAGCTCAGTGATGTAATACAAAGTCTTTGGGGTTAAAAATTGCTCTACCTACTGAAGTTAGTTTGCACAGATCCGCAAACAGGCTAGTGGAGAGGGCAGGGGGTTAGATTTTAGTATGTTAAAATGGAATTTGTTCTAAATGATAGTACTTGCAACCAGAAATCCATACAGCCACAGGTAATGATGGAACACAGGTTCGAATTTTATATTTGGTTGAATCGTTACCTTGACGGTGAGGAAGGCCAAGTTGGAGAACTCCTTGACGAAACCGCCCACCTGCTGACTCTCGCCGGTGTAGTAGAGCCAAGGCCTCCTCTTCACCTGGACCTGGGGAGAAATGGGCCAGAGGTCAAGGGCCATGCCACAGCATAGAACAGGGTGAAGTTGTTGCTGATCTTGCATCAGTTTAGCATCTCCCACTAAATTGCTTGAGAGAAAGGAATCAGATCCTAGAGCTGTACTCAAGAGAAACTTCCCATGGTGCACACAGAACCAGACATGACACCAGCAGCCTCATCTCTGTTCAGTTCCCATCCGGTCATGTAGTGTCTTTACTTTGTGCAAAAGGTTAATCTACCTCCTGATGGAGAGACTCCACGAACCACTCGTCCCCAAGGAAGTTGCAGGCCATGTCTACATCACCGTTGTACACCAGCACTCTGTACTTCTACAAGACAGACGGAAGACATTTATAGCACTACTGCCAAGACCACTAATTACAGTCAGACCTTGGTTCATACACATACAGTACCAGTCAAAAGTTGACACCTACTCATTCCAGGATTTTTAGATTGTAGAATAGTGACATCAAAACTATGAAACATAGGGAATCATGTAGTAACCAAAAAGTGTTAAAATCAAATGTATTTTATATTTGAGATTCTTCAAAGTAGCCCTCCTTTTTCTTGACAGCTTTGGCATCATCTCAACCAGCTTCATGAGGTTGTTACCTGGTATGCATTTCAATTAACATGAGTGCCTTGTTAAAAGTGAATAGGGTAGGGTAGTAGGGTAGCAGGGTGGTTAGAGCATTGAACTAGTAACCGGAAGGTTGCAAGTTCAAACCCCCGAGCTGACAAGGTACAAATCTGTCATTCAGGCAGGCACTGTTCCTAGGCAGTCATTGAAAATAAGAATTTGTTATTGACCGACTTGCCTTAAATAAAAATAAAGTGGAATTTTTCCTTCTTAAAAAACATTCACAGTATAGGTTGGAAAAAGTATGTGAACCCAAAAACTAATTTAGGTAGCTAACCTTGAATCCAATCAATGAGACATTGGTTAGAGCTGCCTATTTTTTAAAAAATGGAGTTTGCTTTTCACAAGAAGCATTGCCTTGAACAAAAAAGATCTCAGAAGACCTAAGAATAGTTGCTTTGCATAAAGCTGGGAAGGGTTACAGAAGTATCTCTAAAAGCCTTGATGTTCATCTATAAATGGAGAAAATTCAGCACTGTTGCTACCCTCACTAGGAGTGGCAATAGTTGATGTCTTCAATACTATTCTACACTGTAGAATAGTGAAAATAATGAGCAGATTGTCCATACCTTTGACTGGTACTGGATGCATGTACACACACCAAGTGATGGAGCCTGCCTGGAGTGCCCGATATGGTGCAGGGTTTGCACTTTTAGAGCCATTATATTGGCTCCATTGTTCCAGGCAAGTTCAAACACAGTATCTGGAAGAACACACTAACGAGCGCCAACACAGTATCTAGAAGAACACACTAACGAGCGCCAACACAGTATCTGGAAGAACACACTAACGAGCTCACCAGAGCTCCCAACAGCTTCAGGTACTGCTTCCTCACATCCATGTACAGCCGGTTGTAGTTCAGATTCACCTCAGCGCTGTAACAGCAGAGAACACATAGTCCAGCTAGATCAAGACCTAAACCTACAGTTATTTATATTCATACAGTGATGGGGAAAACAGGTCCAGTCTTAACCACAAAAGAGCACTGTTATCAATTAAACAATTTAACCCAACGCAAGTTTGTTGCTCTCCGAACCAATCACCTTTTATTGGCCCCAGTGAAGCCCTTTTCACTCTCGACCCAAAAGGACAGGTTCCAACAACTTGGGTGAATGAGTAAACAGGATTGTGCAGCTCTGCCCCACTCAGTAATAAGTATTGTATAAAAAATTAACATTTTAAACAACTTCTCCTAGGTAATCTAGACTATAAACCCACCCACAACACCCCATCCTATGAAGGGTTAAAAGACAGTGTCAAGACCTAGATGTAGGACCTGTATCTTGACCATATTATCTACCCTCTGAACGTCAGATAGCCATGAGTCAAGTTGCCTCCTTGTACCCAACGTAACTTCGTCACTTACCTGCATACCGACCAGGGTAGAGCAGAGGGGGAGATGTGGAGGGCTGCTTTGACGTAGGGGTTGTTGAGGTACAAGGTAGACGGGGTAGAATTGGTGCAGGGAGGGTCCAGCCTCACAAGCTTGTACAGAGACGCCACACCCTTCAGCTTCTACGAGATCGGAGAGGTACACAACTAAGGCTGGATATACAGTCTCCTACACCAGGGTTGGGGTCCATTTGAATTGAAGTCAGAAGGATTTTAAATTTAAATTCATATAATGAAAGACTTGATTTGCAGTCAGAATATGTTCTCTGCCCTTGGTCAATACTGCACCTAGACATACTATGACGTAATCATGCCTCGTACAGACGGGCTCCTTATAGACATTTTGGTACATGTAGGTTGAAACCACGCTTGCTCTTTACGTTTTGCTACAGAGACCGCTTTGAGTATATACACCCAGCCTTACTGATGAGAAACGCTAATCGAAGGGACTGGTAAAATCCCCAAAACTAAAAATTACCATTGCGTACAGCTAATACATATTTATAACAAAATCAGCTAGAATATGAACATCCAAAGACGTGAAAAGGAACCATTGAAACAGGTCCTCAGCACAAAAGTATTCCTTTAGAGTAAATTAATGTACCTGGTTCCAGAGTTGAGTCCATTCATGGTTAAGGAAACTGTTACCCAGATCTCGAATCACCAGGTGCCCATTGTCAGTGCTGCACAGAGAACATCAACATGTCAGAGAAGAAAGCAAGAGGACATTAACACATCTGGAGCAGAAGAATGACACCTACTAGCTTACCCTATGCAGAGCATACGTGGTGAGAGGAGTTACTATAAGACCTCCTGTATGCAGGGCCCTATGTCATGACCCGGGTTCAGAGCTGAAGGATCAGGTTACATTGGGTCCGCTCAACAGCGCCCTCTCCACAGAGGGGAAGAGGCTGCATGTTTTATGACAGTCGTAAATACCTGCAGGGAAACTCACCCACTCTCCGAAATGGAAGTTAAATCTATTTGTTCCGCGAGAGAGAGAGAGAGACACACGCGTTGCATTATGGTAACAAAAGGTTGAATGAAACAATATTTCTGTATTCCAAGCAGTTGGAAGGGTCAGTGTGTACTTAAAATAATATCGAATTAATTACTAATTTGTAGTGTAACAAAGGACAGGAGAACTCTGAATGTGTATATTTCCCAGTGATCAGATTCACATCCAAATGCTGGGGAACTTATGATTAAACATGAGAGATGAAATGTTGGCCTTAAAAAAAAAAAAAAGAGAAATGTTTTTTCCATATGAAGCCTTAAGTCAGCAGCCACACAAGCACAGACAACACCCTTTCTTTCGAATGAGCGGCCTTTCATGTGCAAAGTATTAGCATTTCCATGAGCCTAGTTCTCAACTATATGTAATTCGTCCATTCTGTCCCCACCCCTTTCAACTGTCTACCAAGTCGTCATAGGGTTCAGTCCACTAGGGAATTTGCATTGCATTATGTACTAATCAATGTAGAAGCTATTCTGTTTGTGTGTTTAAGGAATTCTGTGCGATTTACTAACTAAGCCAATTCATCATTTATGCAAGGGTTCGTGCAGATAAGGATTTAGCGACATTCAGAATGAGATAGTCATCAAATAATTGATACCTTTGACTAAAAGATTTTACAGAGTTTATTCTGAAAAATGGTAACTCAACTTTTCCATGGTGCACCAAGACCGCTATGAGGAAATTGTTACAGGATTATTTTAATCGTAATAATTAAACAGTTACTAGATTTGATAAATCATAACATTAATGATAGCCAAGACAACTACATATGTGGGGGCAAACTACCTGCCCTCCAGGATACCTACACCACCCGATGTCACAGGAAGGCCAAAAAGAACAAGGACAGCCACCTGAGACACAGCCTGTTCACCCCGCTATCATCCAGAAGGCTAGGTCAGTACAGGTGCATCAATGCTGGGACCGAGAGACTGAAAAACAGCTTCAAGGCCATCACTGTTTAACAGCCATCACTAACATTGAGTGGCTGCTGCCAACATACGGACTCTAATCTCTAGCCACTAATAAAGACATCACTAGTCAAACAATGACAATTTATATAATGTTTACATACATTACTCATCTCATATGTATATACTGTACTCTATACCATCTTGCCTATGCCGTTCAGCCAAACATGTATTTATATGTACATATCCTTAATCATTCCATTACACTTGTGTGTATAAGGTAGTTGTGAAATTGTTAGATGTTCTGACCATGCAGTATCATCTGCTAACCATGTGTATGTGACCAATAAAATTTGATTTGAAGACTTAGGACCTACTGTATGCAGAGCCATATACTTAACTCAGCAAAAAAGAAACCCCTCAACTGTCAACTACATTTATTTTCAGCAAACTTAACATGTGTAAATGTATGAACATGAGTGTGAGACAAACTGAACAAGTTCCACAGATGTGTGACTAACAGAAATGGATTAATATATCCCTGAACAAGGGGGGGGGGGGGTCAAAATCAAAAGTCACTATCTGGTGTGGCCACCAGCTGCATCTCATTGACTACACCAGATTTGCCCGTTCTTGTTGTGAGATGTTAACCCACTCTTCCACCAAGGGACCGGCAAGTTCCAGGACATTTCTGGGGGGGAAATGGACGTGGCCCTCACACTCAGAGCCAACAGGTCCCAGACGTGCTCAATGGGATTGAGATCTTGGCTCGTCACTGGCCATGGCAGAACACCAACATGCCTGTCTTGCAGGAAATCAGCCATACTGTTCGTTCTGTGCGTGATGGCATTGTCATGCCGAAGGGTCATGTCAGGATAAGCCTGCAGGAAGGGTACCACATGGGAGGAGGATGTCTTCCCTGTAACACAGATGAGCAGGGACCCTGGGCATCTTTGTTTGGTGTTTTTCCAGAGTCAGTAGAAAGACCTCTTTAGTGTCCTAAGTTTCCATAACTGTGACCTTAATTGCCTAGTCTGTTAAGCTGCTTGTGTCTTAAAGACCGTTCCACAGGTGCATGTTCATTAATTGTTTATGATTCATTGAACAAGCATGGGAAACAGTGTTTAAACCCTTTACAGTGAAGATCTGACGTTATTTGGATTTTTACAAATTATCTTTGAAAGACAGAATCCTAAAAAAGGGACGTTCACATACGTGGTTAGAGTTAAAGGCCACTTTGGTCAACCAGTACTAAGAGGTTCACCTTTCTAACAGGTATAGTTCTATGGCAATGAAACCTTCAGAATGAACCTGTTGCAGGGCAAACCAACTCAATTTATCCTGAATGAAGTGTGAGCCACAACTTTAGGACCAATGAAATCAACCGTCACTTAAAGATGGCTTCAGACGCCACTTCATATGAGGAAGATGACAGATTAAATACACGTTTTAAAATGAATCACATTTAGTAATGAGAATTACGTCACTAAAAAGTGACGCTATGTATTGCTTGTGAATTGATAAGCAATACACTGACGATAAAATAAAGCCAGCACTTCTAAGAGCCCATTTCACACCATAGCCTACAGAATCTGTAAGATGGTGTTTCGTTTTGATTTCAGCACAAATTACAATGTGGCACTGACTTAAAGGGTGTTTCACATGGTCTCAATGAAGAGTTGGGCGTTCGACTAGCATGCATGACATGCACGTGCCTGCTAGAGTTAGCGGCTTGCCGACGAGTAATAACCACCGTAGTAGTATGGCTGAAGCTGGATAGCTTTAGAAAACCCAAAGTACATTACCTAAAATCATAGGATACACCTCAGGTCTGAGATTCAGTTGAATTACCATAGCTTGTGTATTAAGCAGGGTAGGGTGTACATCCCAATTCAATCCAGGAAGTAAACTAAATTCCAAAAATTAGTATGTTAGCTTCCCGAATTTAATTGACCCCAACTTGAAACCCTTCATTTTCATGTAGGAGTTAAGCTGGTTCTTGTGTGAAGACAGTGAAATCTGTCAAGTAACTCATCTTACCCAACTCTCTGGCCAACTCCTCCAGGACAGGGGGCATACAGGTTGTAGATGTTCAATCCAGAATTGTAGACAACATCCTGCACCTCACTAAGCTAGGTGATAAAGATAAAATTAATATAGGTATCAGACAACTTTAGACACCTTCTCATTCAAGGGTTTATATTTACTATATTATAGATTAGTGAAGACAAACTGTGAACCCTTATTGAATCATGTATTAACCAAAAAAAAAAAAAAAAAAAAAAGTTAACAAATCAAAATAGACTTTAGATTCATCAAAGTAGCCACCCTTTGCCTTCATGACAGCTTTGCAAGCTTGGCCTTGTCACAACCAGCTTCATGAGGAATGCTTCTCCAACAGTCTTGAAGTTCCCATATATTCTAAGCACTTGTTGGCTGCTTTTCCTTCACTCTGCAGTCCAACTCATCCCAAACCATCTCAATTGGGTTGAGGTCAGGGGATTGTGGAGGCCAGGTCATCTGATGCAGCATTCCATCTCTCTCCTTCTTGGTCAAATAGCGCTTACACATTCTGGAGGGGTTTTGGTCATTGTCCTGTTGAAAAAAAACGAATGATCATCCCACTAAGTGCAAGCCAGATGGGATGGCGTATCACTACAGAATGCTGTGGTAACCATGTTGGTTAAGCGTGCCTTGAATGAAATAAAATCAGACTCACAAGCAAAGCACCCCCAAGCTTCATGGTGTGAACCACACATGCAGAGATCATCCATTCCCCTACTCTGCGCCACGGCGGTTGGAACCAAAAATCTAATTTGGACCTAAAGGACAGATGTCCACCGGTCTAATGTCCATTAGTGGTTTCTTTTAGAGGTTGACCGATTATGATTATTTCAACGGCGATATCGATTGGAGGACCAAAAAAGCTTGAATGAATGCTTACGAGCCTGCTGCTGCCTACCACCGCTCAGACCATAGACTTTATAATAAACAGTAATACGAGACTTTAGTCAGATCCGGAAACAATCATGTCAAAAACAAAACTTACTCTTTCAGTGAAACACAGAACCGTTCAGTATTTTAATCAAACAGGTGGCATCCATAAGTCTAAATATTGCACAACCGTCAATGTCATCATAAGTAAAATTCTGGCAAATTAGTCTTTAAGAATAAATGGTCTTCACACAGTTCACAAAGAGCCAGGTGGCCCAACCTGCTGCATACACTGACTCTTCTTGCACAGAACGCAAGTGAAGAGACAATTTCCCTAAGTAAAATAAATTCATGTTAGCAGGCAATCACCTAAATATTCAAGTTTAAAAAAATGTACACGTGTATTGATTTTTAGAAAGGCATTGATGTTTAGGTACACATTGGTGCAATGACAGTGCTTTTTTTCCCCAAAGGCGCTTATTAAAATCACCCGTAGGCTGTGATTCGATGATAAATTAACAGGCACCGCATTTATTATATGCAACAGCAGGACAAGCTAAATAAACTAGTAATATCAACCATGTGTAGTTAACTAGTGATTGTGAAGATTCATTGTTTTTTTTTTTAAAGATAGGTTAAATGGTAGCTAGCAGCTTAACTTGGCTCCTTGCTGCACTCGCATAACAGGTGGTCAGCCTGCCACGCAGTCTCCTCATGGAGTGCAATCGGCATCCAAAAATGCTGATTGTTATGTAAACTTGAAATCGGCCATGCCGATTAATTGGTTGACCTCTAGTTTCTTTGCAGCAATTCGACCATGAAGGCCTGATTCACACAGTCTCCTCTGAACAGTTGATGTGTCCGTTACTTGAACTCCTTGAAGCATTTATTGGGGCTGCAATCTGAGGTGCAGTTAATTACCCATTTCTGAGGCTGGTAACTCTGCTGCAGAGGATAAGTTCAATAGAGGTAACTCAGGGTCTTCCTTTCCTGTGGCGGTCCTCATGAGCCAGTTTCATCACAACTGCACTTAAAGAAACTTTCAAAGTTCTTGACATTATTCAGACTGACCTTCATGTCTTAAAGTAATGGACTGCATTTCTCTTTGAGCTTTTTTTTGCCATAATATGGACTTGGTCTTTTACCAAATAGGGCCATATTTTATACCACCTCTACCTTGTCACAACACAACTGATATTCTAAAAAACTTTGCAGAAAGAACTTCCACAAATGAGCTTTTAACAATGCACACCTGTTACTGAAATGCATTCCAGGTGACTACCTCATGAAGCTGGTTGAGAGAATGCAAAACAGTGAAGTGTGGCTACTTTAAAACAAATCAAAATATATTTGGATTTATTTAAAAACACTTGGTTATTACATGATTCCATAGGTGTAATTTCATAGGTGATGTCATTATTCTACAATGTAGAAAACAGTAAAAATCAAACACCCTGGAATGAGTAAGTGTCCAAACTTTTGATTGGTACGGTGTATAGAAACAGTAAAACTAGTAAATTGGTGCTGACAATTAACAGAAATTTACACAAACTAGTCATACCAACTACTGAATATACCTCTAGACTTACAATAATTTTTAGTGCCTTGTTTCCATTGAGAATCAATGTGACCGAAGAATGTTGTCAATAAATCCAAGATCTATTAAAAATGGAGAATCAATCATCGTAAATGGACTCACATTGCTGGAGCAGTTAGGGTTCTGATTGTTGTAGAAGTCACATTTTCCACCGTCGCAGCAATAGGCCTGCAAGTCACTCCACAAACTGCCAGGAACACAGAACCACATAACCAGTGGTTATTCATTCTGTGCATGTAGGCTTCACTTAAAAACAGAGCCTGACTAAGAGCTAGTCTCTTGGTACCATCATACCCAGTATGCTTAGCTTTGACAAAAAACATAAGTTGGCAAGGGCACAAACAGATCTGAGACCAGGATATGACATTAGGAAAACGCAATAACAGTACCTTGTCCCAAGGAGTCCATGGTAATAAGCAAAGTAGACGAGAGAGTTGTCGTTCATCTCATAACTTGACATCCCATTGCCAACTGCAATACCCTGGGAGAAAAAAAGAAAAACTGATTATTTGTATTAGGGATCGCCATTAGTTCCTTCCAAGGAAGCAGCTACTCTACCTGGGGTCCAAACACATTAAGGAACTTAGATCACATATTATACCACTACAATACAAAATGTATAATAACCCCATACACCAATATTACCATTTACATGTAGGTAGAGTGTGCATACGAGTGGCTCTTCACAGTACCTGCTGTTCCATAAAGCTCATTTTTATACATTTTTTAATCTGATTCGAGCACTTGCATCAGTTACCTGATGTGGAATTGAGTTCCATGTAGTACTGTACACCTCCCTAAGAGGCCTCTGGTGGCATTGCTTGTGGAGTAGCCATTGTGTAAGCAGTTGTGCGCAAGCAGTTTAAACAGACAGCACATTCAAATTGTCAACACCTCTTGCAAAAACAAGTAGGGATGAAGTCACTCTACTCCACTTTGAGCCATGAGAGATTGACATACATAATGTTAGTGCCCTGTGTATGTTTAAGGGCCAGCCATGCTGCCCTGTTCTGAGACGATAGTACATCTGAGGTCCCCGTGGCACCTGACCACACGACTGAATAAAAATTTGTTTTTTTAAACTTGTAAATAGAGGTTGAGACATCTGCCCTGGGGCATTCCTGATTCTACCTGGATTATGTTTAGAGGCTACCATTAAGGTAACTATCCAAAATATAGCAGGGGTGTAAAGCATAAGTAGTTTGCCATCAGACCAATAATGTCAAAAGCTGCACTGAAGTCTAACAGCCCCCACAATCTTGTCATTAGTGTAAGTCCTGTTGTTGAATGTCATTCCCTATAAGCATGCTCAAGTCTTGTCAATTGGTTTAATGTTAATTAGCATTGTATCTAGTCAGACAATTATTTCCAAAAGGCTGGTAACAGGCTGATTGGTCAGCCATTTGAACCGGTAAAGGGGACTTTACCATTCTTGGGTAGCAGAATGACTCGTTTCCCCTCCATGCTTGAGGACACACTTTCTAGTAAGATTACAATTTATGTTAGGCATGGCAATATCATCCCCTATTATGCTCAGTAATTTTCCAGCCAAGTTGTCAGACCACGGTGGCTTGTCATTGACAGAACTTTCACCTCTTCCACACTTGCCTTTCATAATTGTCAGAGTACTCAGACCTTCACTTGTTACTTTATACCCTTAGACTGAAATTTTAAATTGTTATTCCGCCTCAAAGCGACACAAAAGTACATTTGCAAAGTATTAAAAATAAACTGAGGTATCACATTTCCTTAAGCATTCAGACCCTTTACTCAGTACTTTGTTGAAGCACCTTTGGCAGCAATTACAACCGAGTCTTGGGTATGACACAAGCTTGGCACACCTGTATTTGGAGAGTCTCCCATTCTTCTCTGCAGATCCTCTCAAGCTCTGTCAGGTTGGATGGGGAGCTTTGCTGCACAGCCATTTTCAGGTCTCTCCAGAGATGTGATGGGGTTGAAGTCCGGGCTCTGGCTGGGCCACTCAAGGACATTGAGACTTGGCTGTGTGCTTATGGTCGTTGTCCTGTTGGAAGGTGAACCTTCAACCCAGTCTGAGGTCACAACTGCTCTGGAGCAAGTTCTTGTCATGGATCAATTTATGTCAGAAGATAATCTTATTTCTCATGGTTTGAGAGTCCTTTAGGCAAACTCCAAGCAGGCTGTCATGTGCCTTTTACTGGGGAGTGGCTTCCGCCTGGCCACTACCATAAAGGCCTTATTGGTGGAGTGCTGCAGAGGTGGTTGTCCTTCTGGAAGGTTCTCCCATCTCCACAGAGGTACTCTGGGGCTCTGTCAGAGTGACCATCGGGTTATTTGTCACCTACCTGACAAAGACCCCTACTCCGATTGCTCAATTTTGGCCGGGCAGCCAGCTCGAGGAAGAACTGGTTGGTTCCAAACAAAAATTGGGTTCACTATGTTCTTGGGGACCGTCAATACTGCAGAAGTGTTTTCTGGTACCCTTCCCCAGATCTGTAATGTGACACAATCCTGTCTGAGCTCTACAGACAGTTACGTCAACCTCATAGCTTAGTTTTTGCTCTGACATGCACGGTCAACTGTGGGACCTTAGACAGGTGTGTGCCTTTCCAAATCATGTCCAAATCAATTGCCTTTACTACAGGTAGACTCCAATCAAGTTGTACAAACATCTGAAGGATGAGAAATGGAAACAGGACGCACCTGACCTTAATTTGAGTCTAATAGCCGAGGGTCTGAATAAAAAAAAAACTTTTACTAACATTTCTAAAAACCTGTTTTTGCTTGGTATTACAGGGTATGTAGACTTTTTTTAAAATAATTCAATCAATTTTAGAATAAGGCTATAATGTAGCAAAATGTGGAAAAAGTAAAAGGGTCTGAAAGCAATATACTTGATGTAGTGTTGGCCTTTGTCGCTGGCATGTCATGCTGAAATTTGCTAATCTCACCGATGAAAACCGTGGGTTGTGATTAATGAGCCAAAGTTTCATTCAAGGTGCTCCAATACTTTTTACTATGATTTTAGTTTATTATTACTTTCTTCCAGTTTAGTCACATGATCCATTTGCCAATCAGTTGTGCAGCCACTTCATTGCTATACCGGTCACCTCAACCATACAATTTTCAAATTCCTCATCAAGCCACAATTTTCTAACATTGATGCATGCTTATTAGTAACTGGAATAAGCATTTTCACAAGTGTCAAGTGCACATCTGGTTGCTCCTCATTGCACACCAGCAAATATTCTTTACAACATAAGAGTCCATAAAAAACATATTGTGTTGTCTTCTACACTATTAGGCCCAGCCTTTGGTTTTCCTAGATATGGCTATTATTGTGATCACTACATCCTATGGACACTGCTTTAAAGCTAAAGATTTGATCAACACAAGATTTCATTCCTGCGCTGTTTGTAACTACCCTGGTAGGTTGACTGAAACTGAACCAGGATGGAGGCACTGGTTACAGTTTGAAGCTTTTTCTGGAGTGGGCAGCTTGATGAAAGCCAGTTTATATTGAAAACACCCCGAAAATAAACCTCTGGATAATGCTTGAAATGCCTGATAATGAGATAAAGACTTAGCACTTGGTTGTCTATAGCAACTTCCCACCATAATGAGCGATAGGGAAGGCAGATGACCCTGTAGCCATTAAACTGCAACAGTATTTAAAATTATTGTTTAAGCTTTACATTAATGTGGTTATGAATAGCCAGCATGATTAGGTGAACTGAAAATAAATATATGAAATAGCCTACATTAGCCTGGAGGAAAAACATTTAACATCCATTCTTACTTGAGGATTTAGGTGAAAATGTACCACAACCTACAATGACAAACAATGTTAAATGCAGTGGTGCACATTAGGCTAAACCAAGCAGAAAGCATTTCTTCAAAGACCAGTGTTGAGGAAAACACCTACAATGCAACAACTGTCAATGGGGGAGCGTGGTAGCCAGTAGACATTTCCAAACATACCATGGGTAGAAGGGAGCGATCAAGTTGTAACTCAACCTCCTAGATCAGGAGGGGCTGGATTGATAGGCATTACAGTGAAGCCAGCTCAACCTTACACTCAAATAGGCCAACCACTATGGATTTTACTCATTCAATTTCAGATTTGGCGGGGGACGAGAGAGAGTTACTGAAGGGCTGAAGTCCTACAGATGCATCCCAGTTCCTATTGAGTGCTCTGCTCTACTTTTGCCCATGGGATAGGGTGGCATTTGGGATTGCAGGCCATCTTCCTCACCTGCAGGTTCATGCTGGCGTCCTCCATCACTCTCTCTGCCAGGGTGGGGATGTAGATGCCACCGTAGCTCTCACCCGTCAGGAAGAACTCATTCTTGATGTACTCTGGGAAGGCTTTGAAGAACTCTTTCAAGGCCAGGAAGTTATTCATGGACACCTAGAGAACACCATATAGAACTCCATAAGCTTATGTACAGTCCCAGCAGTGACTCCATTAATAGCAAATGGCTATCGGATATTCATAATGCACATGTAAATATTTGGCTTTATGTGTCAGTCTTGATGGGTGGTCCTGTGAGGCTCAGTTGGTAAAGGGTCGTGGGCTAAATTGCAGTTAGGGTCACCAATACAATAGTGTGGCCATACATTTTTTTGTCAGTCACATTGGATAAAAGCATCTGATAAACTGCGTTACTTAAAGATCAGTGGCTACGAGTAATCCCAATGAATTCACAAGTCAATTACGTCCTGGGTTCCTCAACATATCCCCTAACTGGTTAAACAGTGGTTCTTCAGGTACTGTGCATATTGGTAACTCACCTCAGTGTCATTGGTGGTGTAGTTGCTATCGTCTGAGTATGAATATCCAACACCTGCTGGGGACTCCAGGTACAGCATGTTGGCAATCTAAAAACAACACATCTGCTATAATGTGTGTAAATGAAGCACTGCCACCCACTGGAATGGTTAATAAGACAACTACTCATTCAAGGGTTTTTATTTTTACTATTTCTACATTGTAGAAAATACAGCAACTATGAAATAACCTAGTACCCCCCCCCCCCCAAAAAAAGTGTTAAACTAATGAGACTGTTTGGGATTAGTTGGACTGTAGAGTGAAGTAAAAGCAGCAAACAAGTGCTCAGAATTTGAGAGAACTCCTTCAAGGCTGTTGGAAAAGCATTCCAGGTGAAGCTGGTTGACCAAATGTGCAAAGCTGTCAAGGGTGGCTACTTACGAGAATAAAAAAATATTTAGATTTGTTGAACACTTGGTTACTTCATAGTTGTCTTTATTATTCTACGACATAAGAAATAGTATAAAGGAAAACCCTTTAATGAGTAGATGTACAAACTTCTGACTGGTACCAAGATATCTTTCTAGTCTGAATGCCAGTCTGTGCCATCGTGACAATTACAGCAATGGAGTTGGCAAGAGCACAAACAGACCTTGGACCAGGTTAGGAAAGATATGCTAGAAGAAAAGAGACAAACCATGTTCCAGGAATAGGGGTTGTACTCCAATGACATGCCATCGTTCTGAATCTGAAATGAGAACATAAGACTGCGTTCAAAGACTACAGAACCACTGGAATGGCAACAATACAACTTAAATGGAATACAATGTTAAATTCAGTTGTAAGATTTCCCTCTGATCATTTACACTAACAGGAGACTTGAACGAGCAGCATCTAATCTTTCATGGACAGATAATATGAATGTACCGAAGAATCTGTCACGAAGGGATTGAATGCATAGGATAACAAGCAGCAGTTGCAGTGTTTGGGTTGTCATCACTGATTATTTGGACATAGATGTGGCAAAGGCAGTGCTTAAACTGCGACTGCTTTGCACATGTGGTGAAATTAGCAGAAGGGTTGGTGGTGCTTTGACTGAGGGTTTCCTATTGAGAGAGAAGACTTCTCACAAGTCTCAATTTTGACCATGTATGGACCCAGAACTAAAATCACAGCTGACCAAATATCCCAGAAGTAGAAGTGTAAACAGATTGTTTTATTTAACTAGGAATGTTAGTTAAGAACAAATTCTTATTGACAATGACAGCCTACCAAAAGGCCTCCTGCGGGGACAGAGCTGGGATTAATTCTAAAACGTAGAACAAAGGCACATCACGACAAGAGCCCTAAAAACAACAAAGTATGGCAGCAACAAAGCATGGTAAACATTGGGCAGAAGCAAAAGAAAAGGGCAATAAGATAAAGAACAATACGTCACTGGTAATCTAAAGTGTAAGAGGCAACTAGATTGTTTTTTGGAGTTTCTCCTTACCAAGAAAGGCCCATGTTCTGTGAGCAAACCGTCAAGGGAGCTGCAACCAGGGCCACCATTCAGCCACAGAACCACTGGGCTGGAAGCTGGATCCTTCTGAGACTCCACAAACCTGCATGACAGGGAAGCAGTGTAGGACATGGTACCCGCATGAAGTCTGTAGACATAACTTGCGGAACTGATCAAATATAAAACTACTCAAGCGATAAGCTGGATGGGTGTCAAATTAAACTGTATACTGGTGTGAATGTTTCCTCATACAAACCAAGACACTTCCTCATTACTAAAGTCATGTGCCGTACACATAAAATGCTCCCTTTAGGTTTGAAATACATATTTAGCTAGTTAGTAGGACACTACTAAGCCATTATAAATGGCTAAAAATATAAGGCTACCCACTCACCAGTAGTGAAGGTGTTTGTTGCCGGCCACATTGAAGTATCCCGAATACTGTTTGAAGTTAGGCTGCTTTTGAAGCCCAGGGAGAAACTTTATTTCATCCACGTCAGGTGCGCCGAGAGTCCCCAAGGCTCCGAACAGCAGGGACAACACCAAATGATACATCTGGGAGTAAAATGACCTGACATTATAACCAGTTCACTAGTAACAAGTTATGACATGTCTAGACTTGAAAGACAATCTAACGTTAGCTAGTTAAAGTCCGAGAAGATGTCAACAGTGATTGCAACAGGCTAGCCAAGGTTTAAGTAAACAAGAGTAAACGGGTATTTGAGTACACTGCATTATTAATGCGCTGGATGAACCAACACTGGCACTTACCTTTTTCGTCCGAATTAGGCCGTAGGTACCTACAAAACAGCTACAATACTTATGCACTCACAGATCACGGAAGGAGTAGTCAGTCATGTGTTCCCTTTTGCGGCTGGAGCTCGTGATGTGCTGGTCACATGACAACGCATTAGCGCGCTTCAAATTGCGCAGACGTTTGGCCTCACATGGTTGTCACTAGTTACCACAGCCACAAAGTCACCATTGGCTGGAGTGTAAAATTCATGAAAAAAAGTTAGGGTTAGGCATAAGGTTAGTAGCGTGGTGTTGTGGGTGAAATTACAAGATTAAATTATAATACTGTTATTGCATCAAATGGTTGTTTTATGCAACATAATAGGGTTCTTATAACTCTACTGTGTCTGTGGAATCTGAGAGGAGCTTTTGGAGCTGACAATTGATTTATGCCATAGAATGAGTTGATGTTTCTGTGCTGTGAGGTACCAGTGATGAGATGGGAACCTTGTTTTAGGGGATAAACTCTGGTTTCCTTACAATAAGAACAGTCTTCATGGTAAATGCTATCTGGCTGGAGATACTCCTTTCCCATGTATAAAGTCTCATCTTGTGACCCATTCCATACATCTGTTGTTTGTCATGAACATTCAGGAAGATGCACTTTGCTATAAAATGCTGTGGCTCAAATGCGCTCGTTGACCTCTCAACTAATCATCTAAGGGTAGTTCGGCGACCAGCTTCATTATTGCAATAATTCATCAATGTTATTTATACACTTTGAATAAAGTAATATCCTGATTGGTGATTGACCTTATCTCTCCTCATTATTGATTCGAATTTCCACGACATTGGTTAGGCTTAAAATTGTAGAAATAGACAGAGTTCGTGACTTTGTGGCTGTGGTAAACAGCAGTCAAGTTTTCATTTTGGATATTGATTTGATATTTGGAGTTTGCTCATCAGTACAGCTTCCACGGAATGATTAGGATGATATATCTAGAATCAGATGATGTCAGAGAACAAGGTACAGACTTTTTCTCTGTTCTGTTCCGTTTAAAAGCTGACAAGGTAAAAATCTGTTGTTCTACCCCTGAACAAGGCAGTTAACCCACTGTTCCTAGGCCGTCATTGAAAATAAGCATTTGTTCTTAACTGACTTACCTTAAATAAAGGTAAAAAAATCACAAAAAAACGTTTTATTTACAGCAGGAATAAAATGAAATTTTTCCTTAAATTAAATGATCTACAGATCTTAAACTTACTTTATGTTTTTTTTACCACAACAATGACATTCTAAAATTGTAACTTGTTTATTTTTAATGGATTTTATGTAACAATACGAGCTCAACAAACATAAATAGACCTATGATCTTTCTCACTCCTACCCAAACTACTGTAGCCTAGCAAGACTAGCAAGCTAAAAATCACTTGTAGCAAAGTCACTGATGTCCCGTATCCATGATACACCAATAAGAATTCCCATTTTAAAGTTCCCTGGTTATAAAATGAACAGTTAATGTCATAATTATCATTTTGAAAGGCTTCCAATCCACATGTGCTAGAGATCTATAGACAAGTGCAGTGTGTTCCCTGACCTCTTAACAAAGCGATTTAGTTTTTCAAAATCCCTCCCCTTTTTTCCCCTCCCCATTTTTCCTATTACAGTTGTAGTTATTACTTCACATACAGAGCTAATTTTCTATAGCTTCCAGTCCAACTGTCATATACATCTAAAACCATGGCAGGTAGCCTAGTGGTTAGAGCGTTGGGACAGTAACAGTAAAGGTTGCTAGATCAAATCCCCAAGCTGAAAAGTTGAAAATCTGTCTTTCTGCCCCTGAACAAGGCAGTTAACCCACTGTTCCTAGGCTGTCATTGTAAATAAGAATTTGTTCTCAACTGACTTGCCTAGTTGAAATGTAAAAAATATTACCTCTCACCTCTCCAAATTAGACCCATTAGAATTGCAATTATTTATTTAACTGATTTTACTTGAAAATTTCCTGTGATAGGACAAGTGTTCAATATTTCACCGTCCATATGAGCTACAGATCTACAGAAATGTGTGGTGGGTTCCTTAACCTCTCTTGTAAAAGGTACACCTTTTATTTTTTTCAAAATTCCTCCCCTTTGATTTTCTAAAATAATGACTCATATTACAGCTGTGGATATTAATTTGATTAATTTTATTTGACCTTTATTTAACTAGGCCAGTCAGTTAAAAACAAATTATTATTTACAATGGCCTAGGAACAGTGGGTTAATAACCGCTTGTGGGTTAACTGCCTTAACAGATCAAATGTTCTATACTTTCCCATCCTAATTAAAAGCCGGATGTGGAGGCCCTGGGCACATGGTCTGCGGTTTGTGAGGCCGGTTGGACGTACTGCCAAATTCTCTAAAATGAACATCCCGCATCCTCACACAAAACATATAGTGCTGGTCTATGATGTGCTTCTCTCTATATTAACAATTTAGGGCTTTGGTGGATGGCATGATCTGAGGCTAGGAAACACTGTTACAACCAACAAATCCACTATAATTGAGAATTTCAATAAGCATTTCTCTACAGTTGGCCATGCTTTCCACCTGGCTACCCCTACCCTGGTAAACTGCCCGGCACCCTCCAAAGCAACCCACCCAAGCCCTCACCATTTCTCCTTCACCCAAATCCAGATAGCTGATGTTCTGAAAGAGCTGCAAAATCTGGACCCCTACAAATCAGCCTTGGCTAGACAATCTGGACCCTCTCTTTCTAAAATGATTTGCAGAAATTGTTGCAACCCCTATTACTAGCCTGTTCAACCTCTCTTTCGTATCGTCTGAGATTCCCAAAGATTGGAAAGCTTCCGCGGTCATCCCCCTCTTAAAAGGGGGAGACTCTCTAGACCCAAACTGCTACAGACCTATATCTATTCTACCCTGCCTTTCTAAGGTCTTCGAAAGCCAAGTTAACAAACTGGTCACTCCCAAAGCCAATTCCTCCTTTGGTCGCCTTTCCTTCCAGTTCTCTGAACTGACTGGAACGAACTGCAAAAATCACTGAAGCTGGAGATTCCCATCTCCCTCACTAACTTTAAGAACCAGCTGTCAGAGCAGCTCACAGATCACTGCACCTGTTCATAGCCCATCTGTATTCAGCCCATCTATCTACCTCATCCCCATACTGTATTTATTTATTTTGCTCCTTTTGCACCACAGTATCTCTACTTGCACATCCATCTTTTGCACATCTACCATTCCAGTGTTTAAAATTGCCATATTGTAATTACTTCGCCACCATGGCCTATTTATTGCCTTAACTCCCTTATTTGACCTAATTTGCACTCACTGTATATAGACTTTGTTTTCTTTTTTTCTACTGTATTATTGACTGTATGTTTTGTTCATCCCATGTGTAACTCTGTGTTGTTGTATGTGTCGAACTGCTATGCTTTATCTTGGCCAGGTCGCAGTTGCAAATGAGAACTTGTTCTCAACTAGCTTACCTGGTTCTTGCCCTCAAGCTAGATGCCCTCAATCTCACTCAAATCATCAAGGAACCCACCAGGTACAACCCTAACTCTGTAAACAAGGGCACCCTCATTGACGTCATCCTGACCAACTGGCCCTCCAAATACACCTCCGCTGTCTTCAACCAGGATCTCAGCGATCACTGCCTCATTGCCTGTATCCGCTACGGAGCCGCAGTCAAACGACCACCCCTCATCACTGTCAAACGCTCCCTAAAACACTTCTGTGAGCAGGCCTTTCTAATCGACCTGGCCCGGGTATCCTGGAAGGACATTGACCTCATCCCGTCAGTTGAGGATGCCTGGTCTTTCTTTAAAAGTAACTTCCTCACCATTTTAGATAAGCATGCTCCGTTCAAAAAATGCAGAACTAAGAACAGATATAGCCCCTGGTTCACTCCAGACCTGACTGCCCTCGACCAGCACAAAAACATCCTGTGGCGGACTGCACTAACATCGAACAGTCCCCGCGATATGCAACTGTTCAGGGAAGTCAGGAACCAATACACACAGTCAGTCAGGAAAGCTAAAGCCAACTTCTTCAGGCAGAAGTTTGCATCCTGTAACTCCAAAAAGTTCTGGGACACTGTGAAGTCCATGGAGAACAAGAGCACCTCCTCCCAGCTGCCCACTGCACTGAGGCTAGGTAACACGGTCACCACCGATAAATCCATGATTATCGAAAACTTCAACAAGCATTTCTCAACGGCTGGCCATGCCTTCCGCCTGGCTACTCCAACCTCGTCCAACAGCTCCCCCCCCCCCGCAGCTACTCGCCCAAGCCTCTCCAGGTTCTCCTTTACCCAAATCCAGATAGCAGATGTTCTGAAAGAGCTGCAAAACCTGGACCCGTACAAATCAGCTGGGCTTGACAATCTGGACCCTCTATTCCTGAAACTATCCGCCGCCATTGTCGCAACCCCTATTACCAGCCTGTTCAACCTCTCTTTCATATCGTCTGAGATCCCCAAGGATTGGAAAGCTGCCGCAGTCATCCCCCTCTTCAAAGGGGGCGACACCCTGGACCCAAACTGTTACAGACCAATATCCATCCTGCCCTGCCTATCTAAGGTCTTCGAAAGCCAAGTCAACAAACAGATCACTGACCATCTTGAATCCCACCGTACCTTCTCCGCTGTGCAATCTGGTTTCCGAGCTGGTCACGGGTGTACCTCAGCCACGCTCAAGGTGCTAAACGATATCATAACCGCCATCGATAAAAGACAGTACTGTGCAGCCGTCTTCATAGACCTTGCCAAGGCTTTCGACTCTGTCAATCACCGTATTCTTATTGGCAGACTCAGTAGCCTCGGTTTTTCGGATGACTGCCTTGCCTGGTTCACCAATTACTTTGCAGACAGAGTTCAGTGTGTCAAATCGGAGGGCATGCTGTCCGGTCCTCTGGCAGTCTCTTGGGGGTGCCACAGGGTTCAATTCTCGGGCCGACTCTTTTCTCTGTATATATCAATGATGTTTCTCATGCTGCGGGCGATTCCCTGATCCACCTCTACGCAGACGACACCATTCTATATACTTCCGGCCCGTCCTTGGACACTGTGCTATCTAACCTCCAAACGAGCTTCAATGCCATACAGCACTCCTTCCGTGGCCTCCAACTGCTCTTAAACGCTAGTAAAACCAAATGCATGCTTTTCAACCGTTCGCTGCCTGCACCCGCACGCCTGACCAGCATCACCACCCTGGATGGTTCCGACCTTGAATATGTGGACATCTATAAGTACCTAGGTGTCTGGCTAGACTCTAAACTCTCCTTCCAGACCCATATCAAACATCTCCAATCGAAAATCAAATCAAGAGTCGGCTTTCTATTCCGCAACAAAGCCTCCTTCACTCACGCCGCCAAACTTACCCTAGTAAAACTGACTATCCTACCGATCCTCGACTTCGGCGATGTCATCTACAAAATTGCTTCCAACACTCTACTCAGCAAACTGGATGCAGTTTATCACAGTGCCATCCGTTTTGTCACTAAAGCACCTTATACCACCCACCACTGCGACTTGTATGCTCTAATCGGCTGGCCCTCGCTACATATTCGTCGCCAGACCCACTGGCTCCAGCTCATCTACAAGTCCATGCTAGGTAAAGCTCCGCCTTATCTCAGTTCACTGGTTACGATGGCAACACCCATCCGTAGCACGCGCTCCAGCAGGTGTATCTCACTGATCATCCCTAAAGCCAACACCTCATTTGGCCGCCTTTCGTTCCAGTTCTCTGCTGCCTGTGATTGGAACGAATTGCAAAAATCACTGAAGTTGGAGACTTTTATCTCCCTCACCAACTTCAAACATCTGCTATCCGAGCAGCTAACCGATCGCTGCAGCTGTACATAGTCTATTGGTAAATAGCCCACCCATTTTCACCTACCTCATCCCCATACTGTTTTTATTTATTTATTTTTCTGCTCTTTTGCACACCAATATCTCTACATAACCATCTGATCATTTATCACTCCAGTGTTAATCTGCATAATTGTAATTATTTGCCTACCTTCTCATGCCTTTTGCACACAATGTATATATAGACTCCCCTTTTTTCTACTGTGTTATTGACTTGTTAATTGTTTACTCCATGTGTAACTCTGTGTTGTCTGTTCACACTGCTATGCCTTATCTTGGCCAGGTCGCAGTTGCAAATGAGAACTTGTTCTCAACTAGCCTACCTGGTTAAATAAAGGTGAAATAAATAAAATAAAAAAATAAAGGTGAAATAAATAAATAAAATTTAAAAAATTTAAAAAATATATATCATTGCCCCAAGTGGTGAAATAAACTCTGTCCTGCAGACATTGGCCATGTCTATTAATTTTAATGTGAGGATGGCTTACCCAGTGCCCTCCCAAACCCTGAACAAATGTTTAGTCTATTTTGGAGGCCTGCCCGCCCTTCACCGGCACCCTGGGGTGATTCAGGAGAAGACAAGGAAGCTTGTTTTCTTTATTGTTCCATCAACACCTCCAATGGTGTCAGGTTACATACTGACTGCTGCTGGTCCACTGTCCATCAGTTCAACCTCGGCTTATAACACAATGGAGTTTTGACGTTTAACATTGTAGCACTGAATAATTCAGATAGGTGTTTATTGTATAATAACGCATTAAAACATAAATTGACCTTGCAACAAGCCCTCCTATACAGCAGATGGCAGTGTTGACATAACACAAACCCGAGGCCCGAGACCATTGCTTTAAAAACCACACAAGAAGAAGCCGGACGGCCATTATTGTGTGGCGACGAAGGGGAAGCTGTTACGGGTGGTCAGAAGAACTTACTGGAGGACATCAAAAAAGCACTGCAGATTTTTTGTTGTTGTTGGAAACCTTAATGTTGAAGGTAGGAGTACAATGCTGATTATAATAAACTACACCGTGTTCGTTAGTGACTAGCTACAGCCAGCTACCGTTATCTCACGGCCCTAAGCTGACCAAGCTAGCCAACATGGCGTCCCTTCGCAGAACCATCGCTAGTCCCGTGTTAGCATCTTCTTGGATAGTAGTGGGCCATGATATGTAGCTAGCTAGGCCTACGCCCGCCTTCATTCATTCAAGCGCTGTAAAGTAACGCTAACTAGCTAACCTTAAGTCTGTCGAGCTAGGGTAGTTAACGCGGAACTAGTTAGTTAACATTACTACTTTAGCTAATGAGTTAGCGAAACCTGCTTTGGTTTCAGTGTTTTAATTAAGTCTCGTTATTAAATACATTAACGTTGGATCGCTAACGTTTTATAAAGTTAGCTGTGGTTATCCAGCATTAGCCAGACAGGGCATGACGACGAGCTTGCTGTAGCCTCCCGCCAACAGAGAGCAATAGTAATGGCGTCTTTTTGTAAGCTCTAACTCCGCCATGGCTCGTTCGTCGAAAGCTAAGTGGTTTTTGGATAAACGCAGGCTTAATAAAACATGTCTTACGTTTTATTCGATGATATAATCGTTATCATTTAACGTTGTGAATTTTGAAGTGCTGAGCGGCCCAAATATATCACGATGTTTTCCGTATTTTATGTTTTTGAATCAGTTTTATAATTTGCTTTGAGTTGTGCATGACCGTAGGGTGGCAACCAATGATTTATTTTTATTATATATATATATATATATATATATATATATATATATATATATATATATATATATACACACACACACACACACACACACACACACACACACACACACGATGGCTGACGGGGGGGAGTTAGGAAGCCACCACGCATCCATCTTGGCGCTCTACCACCGTTGCAAAAAATATTTTGTAAGCTTTAGAAATGTATATTCTAATGTCCCATTTTTTTGCTACGTTTATTCTATTGGACAGCTTTAATGCATACTTTTAAATATGTGACCTAAACATGAAACATTTCCGTCAAGAAAATATTTTTTGATGGTACTAATGTAACTGTCCCCACTAAAACAACATACTTTTGTCCTTTACACATTTTAAATAAAATACTGTACAATTCCATTCATTCCTACGGGCGGCTGCTTTTCTAAAGAGTGCCATTATGGATCAGCAATCCAGGGTTTATATAAATCATTGGTAGCAACACATACTTTACATTCTAAGTAAATTCATGGTGACTTTCTCCATTCTGATTTGTACTGTTCAATCGAACTTCAACCAAAAGTTTATAATTTCCACACTGCCATATAGGGCTACATGATATTGGCAAAAAAAGTCTAGGCTTTATTTTTAAACAAATGTTGCTTTTTGGCTTGCGGTTTAGATCAAAACACTTGGGTGTACTGTTGGATTCATGGAAATAGAATGATTATTCTAATTTTACATATACTGGTGGGCACTTTCAATGCAATGTTTTACATGACAACGAATTAGAAAGCCAGGGTGGTTTTGATGATAGAATTAGGAACAGAATACTAAAATGATCTCTATGGAGTCGTTATTGTGACAGGGTAGGAACAAAAGTGTTGGTCAGTATTTCCCATTGGAGTGGGACCCTATAATCATTGGCTACATTAAATGTTTTCTCTTACTTCATGTAGCTAACATTCATGCTTTGCCTATACCTTTCTGATTTAGAAGGTACTGTTTCACAAACATGCTGATTTAGGATTACACAATCACTGGTATCGGGCTGTGTTAGCATTAGCGACAAACACAATTTATTTTTAGCCACAACTGGCTAAGAACAAATAAACTAGCAGTTTGCAGACAGTAAGATACACTATTTGTTTGTGTAATTATAGAACGCTTGTGGATTTATATTAAGAAGCAAAGTGGAATGTAGCATCATTGTCATCAACATATTGATGCATCTGCTTCATTGACCATGCAGACTGAAGAGTGAACGTCGGCAAATGATCTTGTTGTCGAGCAACAACTGTGCACCTTGAGTGACGGGGCGAGACTTGGTGAGCGAGGAAGAGAGATGACTCGAGTAGCGTAAACTATAAACAGAGTGGCTTATCACATTTAACAAACCAAACATTGAAATACCGCTATAGAAGGTAAAGTAAAAAAACGCAAACCGGTCTGTTCATCAATACCGGTGTAGGTGGCAAAAAAATGCCTGGCCCTATTTTGATGCATATATGTAATAAACGTCATGGTAACAGAATGATTCTCATAGAACAAAATGTAGATCTCCTAAGCCTGTTTTAACCTCTGACCTTATTTTTGGCGTTTATGCCAAAACAACATTCATTTCGCCCATAGGAATGCCTGAATGAACCAGAGGTAACTCATTTCGGGTTTTAAGGACTACAAGCTGGCGAGGTCCAGTAGCTGCTTTTAGAAATGCTGGTGTATTTACACACTAAGGTTGGGCTGCAAAAAAATGAGCAGTCCACGGGATGCCAGAGGTTAAATACAATTACATTTCAACTTGGTCCCCCAAGTTATTCCTTTTATTTTGACATGAGGTAAGCAGAGTGAAAGTGGGCCACATTTGAGTCTGTTGAATAATAGTCCTTTGCCTATTTTGTCTAACCCCCCCTTTTATAAGGACCAACCACAGGCAGAGTAAGTTTTAAATGTTATGTATTTTTGCAACGCCAAGTGTGTAATTGCACCAGCGTTTTTTGCCAGCAGCAATTTGCCAATGTAAATGTTTTACCATTTTGTTAGCTAGCTAGCAAGCAATGATGTCATACGACACTAAGGATGGTTGAAGTTTAGAAGTTAATTTGCCTGCTAACAAACGTTATTTATCTAGCTAGAAGGCATATGCATTAAGCCAGATGGCTACGCCTAGAGGAAGGTATATTCACTGTCTTCAGTTACACGTATGTGTGTACTTTCACTCTGGCCTGTAAGTATATTGCCAAAGTAACTAATTTTACCACCCAATGTCTGTGTAATAAACAGTAGCAGTAAAGAAGGACAAGTAGATGTAAATGAGGTGGCCTACATGAAAGCAATACAGGGAATTATTTGGCTGAAATATAAACCAGTTGTTCTGGAAGAATAAGAGTACAGGTGTGACCTAGGGTTGCTAGGACTGAAAGATGCTAGGAACAGCCCAATCATGACTTGCCAACACACATATTGCATACAAAAGGTGTACAAGTACTCATTTTTTAGCCCTTTTAACAACGCCAGAAAACACTTTACAGTAACCTTTCCTTTCCTACCTGTGTCAAACCCCCAATCTGGTGGAAACTCCCTCCAGTCTAGGCCTACGCTTTTAAATCCCTGTAGGGAATTTCGTTATTGTAGATGCTATGGCCTAGCTATAACATATTGCCTGTTATGAATCTTAATAAAACATTTGTAGACGTTGACATTTCATACCTAAGAACAAAAAAAATGGACTACAGACGGCCTTGTCTGCCTAAACATCTCTGTAAAGGAATTGGCTGTTTTGATTTACAGCCTGTTGTCATTGTATTTCAAATGGATGAATGTCTTTCAGCGGATATACAGAACTTACACTTAATTATCCGAATAATCATTCTGAAAGACTTGCAACTTCTTTGCATTCAAAGAAGACTAACCTAAAAATATATGATTCACCAGTTGTGATCACAATAACCAAATGCAACAAAGAGGGCATTGAATGACTGTCATGTCCTAATTTTGTTGAATTTCGTAGGAATTTGTTTTCTCTTCTTTAGAGTGCAACCTAGGCGTAACTATTTGGGGCTCTGCTGTGCTGAATCATTTCATCCATGGGATTTCTCTTCTCTTTTTCTTTACCACGCTGACATTTTTAGGACCTTGGAAACAACTTTTGAACACACGCGCAAAAAAAAGGAAATTGAACAGTACCCCCCAAAAAATTTACGCCAAAGAAAAGAATCGCTAAGGTTGGGATCTAGCCGAGTAGCGCCATGTCTCACAGAAGAAGCCGCAGTGGATCGCCGTCTGGCCCTGTTCGCTCATGCACCAACAGCCAAAATCCCCGCGATATGGAGAGGAGGATTTTTGTGGGGAATTTACCGACATCACTGATGGACAGGAAGGACATGGAGGAACTGTTCAGTCCCTACGGGAAGATTCATGGTTAGTACTTAGGCTACCTACTAGGAAGGAATACACATTTCATCCTCAATTTTTGAGCATCATTCGTCTTATTGAATTTAAGGAGTCATTTAAAAAAAAAAAATATGTAACTCTTATCTAGCCTAATTTACATGTATTGTTTTTGGTTACAATGCAGTAGCCTAATATTAAACTTGCCCAAGATTAAGCTGTGATCAATTCAAATGTAGATTCATCTTAAAGAATCACAACATTTTGGGATAAAGTTTTGTAACTTTGAACCAAATTCTGAACATTGTACATTTTTGTATTTCATTGCATAACTTTTTTATAATATCACTTAAACTACCCTTAGAGAGGAAATCATAGTTTTAAACCTGGCCCTTGTTTCCTTTTATATGAAATCAAAACAACAAAAATGTTCCTTTTTCCAGCCTTGTCCATGTTCCAAGGGTACGGATTTGTGCAGTTTGAACGTGTTGAGGATGCAGAGGCTGCAAAGGCGGGACAAAATGGTCGCCCTTATAAAGGTTATAAAATAGGTAAGAGATCACTGTATTAGATGTGACTGTCTAGGTAACAGGTGACTGAAGGGGAGCAATTTTGTCATGGTGTTCCTGTCACTGTAATGCCGAGAATACGCTGTACGATATTAGAATGATTAACTCATCCCAGATCATTTGATAAGATCAGAGTGAAATCTTAAGGTCGGCGGCGAGGACAATGTCTTAACTGCTCCTACGTGCTGCCAACAACACTAGGACCCTTGGATGTTTTTCCCCCCCAAAATACTGCACTAGCCCATAGAAATGCATGATGAGCGGATGACCTGGTCAGCTACGAAGACTCGCACAGTAGGAGACAACAGCCTACCAAGTTCTCCAATTTAATGCTTTTCTGTTTGTCCATCACTGTCAATATTTGCTATAATAAGGGGTTTTCCCATTTCTTTGAAATCACATAGCATATATCAGTTTAATATTACAGTAATCTCAGTTAACCCATAGCTAAAGTCTTGCGAAATTGCTCAGATGCTTGATTTGTATATTCTGGGTCCATATGTGTTTCAGCGAAGAGATTGTAACTGTAACGATGAGCTCCACCCTCTTCGCAAGTCTATGGGCCAAATGCCCCTTCCCCTTATGAAATTTTAAAGATGCTAACACCTACAAAATCATGATTTGACCAAGGCACCAGAACTAATGCCTGTGTGATATGTCATGCATCCCGTTGTTTCATGATAGATCTACGGAAGCATTGATGTTTACGTAGTCTCTCCACGAGATTAAACGTAGTTAAACTGTAGGCCTATTGTGCAGTGTGGGGGTCTTCCACCACACAGTATGTATCCTCTTCTGAAAGTGTTAGGTAAAGATTTAATCGCTGTAATAACATTCAATGGCTTATTTAGATATTAGGATTTTAAATTGCTCAATGTATTCCCAGCAGAATCCCCAGACTACAATTTAGCAGCTTTACTTAAGTTATAAAACTGTAGTTTTGTGAATAACTATGAATGTTTAGCAAGTGGGGCAATATACAATGTAATTAAAAAAAATAAAAATAGTCTGCTCCATCCTTTGCGCTTTAGCCAAGAACAGTTTTGTTGTATACATTACATTTTTAGCTCCGCATTTGCAATGACATTTAAACAAAATAAATGATTTAAAACTTGAAATTGTTACAATGTCTTTTGACTCCCGAAGAATACACTTAATTGTCTTTGAACAGTTGGAAGAAATATTGCGAATTTGAACAGACTTCAGAACGCACACACAAGTGGAAGATTAACGTGTTTGGCTTTGTGTTATCAGTGTAGTGTTAATGTTCTCGTTGACATAAGTTAGATTTTCCCTTGACCGCTTCATCTCAACTTGATTTTATTTTAGTAGCTGAGTCAAAGCATCCCAGATGATTCTCTCATTCTCAACTAAAATGGAAAGCATCCTCTCTTCAAAAAAATACCCATCAAACCTTTCATGCAATATAACAAGGGAAGCCATGTAAAGACAACTTGGAACCTGGAACATTTTCGCCCTCTCGTCCAATTAGATCTATTTTTTATTTTTTTAACAATCAATTTGGATTTTCATGCTTGGAAATCTGGAACTCAATTTATGGATCGGGAAAGTGAGCGGCGGGGTTACATTTCATGGCACTTAAAACCTTTCGCTTCATTGAGTTAATATCTGTAAATGTCATGTTGAACGTTTTTGATTGGTTTATTTTCAGCTATAAATATGGCAGCGGAGCGACAACGACAGAATAAAGCTCAATCCCGGCCGAGCCCTCCAAGAAGGTAAAGTAACGCTAATGGGTTATGAAGAAGTACCAACGTTTCAGCTGCTCTGGTAAAATATGTTTCTCATGTCATTTGCCCCGAAGCACATTGACAAAAACAGCTCGTTAAGTTTCTCAGCGTTGTGTTCAGTTAGCGGTAACATATTTCACGTCACACACACACACAAAGAAAATCATGAAATAAAACAACATTCTGAATTTAGTTCTGTGTCATTTGTCTTCTAAAGATGTCTGTTTTCACAATTTCCCTGTTCTGATTAGGCCATATTTAACTAGACAAAACAATAAAAACGACGTCCCATTCATTTAATTTAAATGTTAAAAAAAAAACTCTTCAGCATAAAATATCGCCGGTACGTGCGGCGCCATCTTGCTTCACCGGACGGTTGAACAAATGCTACGCCATGCCTCACCCTTGTGATCGGCTCTGCTATGTTGGCAGCAAAATGGCAATTAAGTAAACTTAAATATCGATTATTGTTTGCGATGGGAAACAATCGGTCTCAATACTTTGACAACCGGAATTATGTTTTGAGCACAAAGATTTTGGCTTTTTAAAACTCTGCTTAAAAATGGCCAACAGATACTAGTCTTTCTAGACTATTACCGCCGCCAACCACCATGTAATTTCGCTGTGGGACGATTCTGGCAACGCCTGGGGTCTAGATAAGACTGATTTAGATGTCATGTCTGCTTCTGCATAGTTAATCAATGTTCATAATTGGAAAATGGTTGACTTTGATGCGCAATATCGACATTGACAATATCAAAATATTTCTGTGATCAGTTATATTCTGTTTTTAGTAAGTAAGTTTTTAGTTTAGTAAGTCTTTTATTTCAATCTAGTTAGCCCGTTTTCAAAAACATTTGAAAGTAGGTGCCAGTTGTCAGCTAACAAAAATCTGTATAGACAATAAAGAATATTTTAATGTGTGGTAATTATTTTGTCTCAAGTGTTTCCTGTTGTGTTTTGCGTACGATGATTTCATTGCCGATTTGCTTGGTAGGAATTCTTGAGATTGCTTGATACTCGAGTATTAATGCATTTCTATAAATTGTATTTTTTACCTCCGAAAACAGGACCTTTAATCGAAAACACATTTTAATATGGAGCATGTGTACGTTTTCATGTGATATATCACTTCTCAATTTCGCCAAACCCGATGACAGGTATTTAAAAAAAAAAAAAAAAAATGTATTTAAGGTTTTCATTGCGTTAAATATTATTTTGAACTCCCTGGAAGTTTTCACGAAGACTTATGTTAATGGGAAGAACAATTTCAGTGGAAAGACGTTTCTGCTGTGACTTGGAATTGTTAGCATTTGAACATCACCGGCCATCAGGTCATTGTGATAAATGTTAGGGGGGGGTTCACATTTTTTCCCCCGTCGTGGAACCACACTTGCTCCAATGTCAAGGGGAAATTGTGTGTTAATTCGTGGAGTCCTTGAGAGGAGCACCTTCACTGCTTTATTGTGTGCATTCTAAATAATTAACCAATTTAATTTGATTCTAATGTTAACATTAAAACCAAACTATTATGTTAAAGTAACCCAATCCAACATTGTTCACTAAGGCTTTGTTTTGTTCTTCCAGGGATCCATATGGAGGTTATGGAGAAGGCAGGGAGCCCCGTCCTCGCTCTCGCTCGCCTATGCACGGGCGCGACTCTCGTGCGCACCGGGGTAGCCGAGAGCACTCACGAGAGCCTGGTCGTGAGCCTCGGCACCCTCGTGACCATCACGAACCGCGAGACCCCAACTTTGACCGCTACCGCACATCCGAGGGCAGGGAAAAGGATCTCAGGGGTGAACCTCGTGGAGACCCTCGCGGTGAACCTCGCGGAGACCCTAGAGACCCCACATTCAGGTGACCGGTCTGGCAAAGGGCCACCCTGAAGGAACATTCTCTGCCCTATTCCAAGCAACTTTTAACCAACAATTGGTCACTTGTGTATTACAGAGAGGAGGGTTATGATCGATATTACCGTGGTGGCGCAGATGAGCACCACCGCAAGAAGGAGGACCCGTACAGGGATCCATGGAACGGCCGACGAGAACCTGAAGGTAAAGGTAGTAATGCAATACTCTTAAACGCGTACAAACGGCATCAGTTTTTGCTCGGTACCAAGTGTTCCATCTTGACTGCTGACTGGCACACTTATGGCATTAATGGGATAGTTTGCAATTTGGGCAATTTAAGCCTGTTTTCTACTTACCCAGAGTCAGATGAACTGACGCATACCACTTTTATGTCTGCATGCAGTTTGAAGTAAGTTGAATGTAGTTTCTGGAGTGATTGCTAACAATCACTGGAAGTCAATGGGATCAGCTAGCTGATCTCCATAAGTGGTATCCATGAGTTCACCTGACTGGGTATGTAGAAAACTGCTTTTCTGCTAAAACCTCAAACTTTCTTTTTAACAGCAGACAATTGAAATGAAATAAATACTAATATATACTTTCTGATTGAACTATCCTTTTAACTTGTAAACAAATTGAACTGTCGGTGGTAAAATAATGTAAAGACCGGTCTCTTTCAGATGACCGTGTGCGAGTAGAGGAGCGGCGGCGTAACGAGCTCTACCGTCAGTACTATGAGGAGGTCCAGAGACAGTATGACCGGGAGCGCCCAGTTGACTGCTCGGTCATTGTTGTCAACAAGGCACAAAAGTAAGTCCATGATTAAATCTTCCATATTACCACTCGGATTAAGTGTGAATTGAGTCTGTATTTGATTAGAAATTATGCATGCAGCAGGGCGGGCCAGATGCAGTCCACGGGCCAATTTTAATGTGGTTGTCTTTCTAAAAAAAAAAAAAAAAAAAAAAAAAGTATCTGACACCAGCCCTTTTGACAAATGAGTTATGTACCCTTGGCATACAGCCTAATTGTCACACAAGACCTTCCATAGTAATCTTCTTCGAAATTGATTGTAGCCTTATTGTAAACATGAGTGGATAAGCATGTGGCGTTTTTCCTGTAGCATCCACTTTGTCCTTGCAGTAGGGAGTATGCGGAGACGGTGGGGCGGAAGGTGCGTGACCTGGGTATGGTGGTGGACCTCATCTTCCTCAACACGGAGGTGTCCCTGACCCAGGCGCTGGAGGACGTGGGCCGGGCGCGCACCCCTTTCGCCATAATCATCACTCAGCAGCACCAGGTGCACCGCTCCTGCACAGTCAACATCCTCTTCGGCACACCCCAAGGTAGGACTTCTGGTTTCTGCTGCCGGGACTGACTGGAATAAGTGCAGCGTCTTAATCCTGCTTTTGGGGTGGATTGACAGGTGGACATTTTTTGTTCAGTGTTCAACTTGAGCTTTGAAGGGGTGTAAAATGTACTTGTTTAAGATGTATTCTTCTTGACACTTGTTCAAACTTATGTACCTACATGATTTCCTAGTGTTGAGGCAGTGATTAAGTTAAAGCTGAAACCCAGAGTTGTTTTTCCTAATGTGTCGTAGGTAAGTGTTCTTTCGAAAGAACAGGGGCAACAGTATGGTACTTTTGGTATTTTGTCCTATCCATCTATGTGTGTGTCGGTCATTGTTGTGTATACACACACACATAACTTGTGAAATTGCCTGTAATCACAAAGACGTTACAAGCTGCTTTTATCATCTGAATCAATTTACCTTTTGTCAAATCCCACACAGTTACTGTGATGTCCAATAAACTTTTGCCGTGAAGGGCAATTGAGCAAAAGGAGGAAGCCTGTCAAAATGCTCAAACAGTTGAATGCAGACAAACACTTGCTGATCAGACTCATGTTTGTTACCATGGGCTGTTATTACAGTCACTTCACAGGAAGGTAAAATAGCTAGCGATGAATGACTCGTACTCTAAAAACGTGCCCAGATGTAACTAGAAAGAAATGTGGACGATTTCAGTACCCAATTGTGCCCAAAAAGTATTTAATAACCAAGAGCCCAAAATTCTTTGACAGTATTAACAAGAAGTCCATGCAAACTCGATGAGCGAAGGCTGATCTAAAATTTACTTTACACTTTGTAGTAGTCACAGCCCTGCCATGTCTTAGGCCTGTATCCTACATTTTAAATTACTAATTTATTTTCTTTGCCTTCAAAAAAAAAAAAAAAATTTAACTCCTAGAGCATCGCAACATGCCCATGGAGGATGCCATGGTCCTGGTGGGCCACAACTATGACTCCTTCAAGGTGGAACATCGTGAGAAGGAGCGTGAGGAGATCGCTCAGAAGGCTGCCAAGATGGCTGACGACGTGCTGATGAGGGAGCATGAGAGGGAGGGCCACCCGGTCACCCTGCTTCCTGCCATCACTCTGCTGTCTGAGGGCAGGTCAGTCATTCTGCTTACACGCACACACTCCTTATTTCAGTACTGTATATTATACTGTCTTAACAGCCCGTTCTCTTTCCATTTCACTTTAATCCGTCTTGTGTTCTCCCACTGGTCTCCCTTCATCTCTCTCTTGTAGACTGTCTCATTACTTCTCATTGTGCTGATGTTACACATGACAATGCTCTTTGTAAATTCCCACCCAAACCGGTATGAGGAGAGGGGCTCGGAATGGTGCAGTTGGGATTGTGTGTCACAGTGGGCTTTGTAGCTGTTCGTGTGTCTGACATGAAGTGTGTCTTCTGTCTTCGACGTCCTAGGTTCCTGACTCCAGAGGAGCTGGATAGTCTTATAGAGTATTTGAGGGTCAAGAGGGAACGCATCGTAAGAGCCGACCCACTTGCAGGTAAGGCTTTCTCAACTTTGCCCTCAAGTTGGGCTTGAAAGAGGTCCCCTAAACCAACGCTGGGTTTTGCCCCATTTACTCTAGTTTACAGAATTTAACTCATAACAGAAGAACACTGACTGTTTTCTTCCTCTGCAGCAGCGCATCCCCCGGCGACCACAGCCACCCACGAGCCTACTCTCCAGGCCCAGACGATGCCCCCTGCAGTCCATCCCGGTCACGCACCACCCCCACACAGTGCCCACTCCACCCACATGAGCATGCCGCCGGCCCCCAACGCCACCTCCAACAACCAGCAGGAGCTGCAGGCTAAGATCCTCAGCCTGTTCAACAGTGGCGCCGGGGCATCGGCCTCCGCTGCCAGCCCCGCCATGGTCCCCCAGTCTTACGGCTCCACCATGGGCATCCAGTCCACAGGCCTCCCCATGTCCTCAGCCTCTCCTGTCCCCAAAATGGCCACCACACCTTCCCAAGTCCCCAACATGATGGGTGCCCGGCCCCCCATGCGCCCGGGCCCGGTGCCCCTCGGTATCCACCAAGGCTATGGGTCACCCACAGGCCGCATGGCTGCCCCTCAGGGGGGGCAGAGACCTCCTGTCTCAGGGGGAGCGGGCATCAACTTCGACAACCCCAGCGTCCAGAAAGCCCTGGACACGCTCATTCAAAGCGGACCCTCTCTCAACCACTTGGTAAATGCTGGGAATTCGGCATCCCCCAGACCAAGTCATGGCATGGGCCAGGGCATGGGCCAGGGCATGGGCCAGGGCATGGGCCAGGGCATGGGCCAAGGCATGGGTCAGCCTCCGCCCATGGCAATGTACCCTCGCCATTACTGATGATTCCCCTCATAATGTGACCACACCCAACCCCCGAGTCTGCAAAGCAGCTTTTGTTAAATTAATTTACCACAGTTGAAATGTGTAGATGTAGACTGATATTTTCTTTTTTTTCCTTTTTTTTTGCATTTGTAAATGCTTTTAGAGGACCCTTTTTTTACCCTAGGTATTGTAATGACAGACCTCGGTTATTTGGTAAGACTATTTGAAAGTCAGACATTTTCGGTTGTAACCAGTCTCTCCATTTTCTGGTTAGTGTGATTTGTTGTAAAAAGTTAATTGCATGTCCGAAGATATTCAGGATTGTGCTGAACTTGTTGTTCTCTGCTCAACCACAATGTTTGATGGCTAGATCTGGTGTCGGTGTGGGCCAGTTCTACACAGCAAAACTTTTATACAACTTCCTGTGTGATTGTACTAGCAGTGCTCCTGAAATAAACAATTTTTGAATGTGACATTGTGTGGTTATTGCGTACCCCTTGAGTAGTTTCAAACATCAAGGCCGGGATTCAATCAGATCGCGTGTTGTATGCTTTATACGTCTTTTAAAAGGCAATTTCCGAGTGAGCTGACATGCAGCGCGAATGGAATCTCAATGCGGGAACGTTCCCTTTTAAAACCCGAGATCGTATTGAAAAGATCATTATTCCAATGACTCGCAAACAAAGCTGTAATAAAATGATATTGGTTTATTGCATTTTGTGCTGACAAATCTATAAAATGGAACAGGTATCGCCAGAAGCTATAGAGATGTCACTTTTTTCTTTAATATACCATGATACACAATAGATAATAGTTTTTATTTAAAATATTTAACACTGACACAAAATTAACACTGACACTAACTTTTGGGTTTATGCACAGAACTCCCCCCACCTTTACTCAAGACCCCCCCCTGTGTTTACAAGTGCACATTGTGTACACACACCCACAGAACTGAAAACACACAAGAACACTACTGCTCCACCAGAATACTTGTACAGTACCAAGGAAGAGGTCTAAGGTTTTGAGAGGGGACATTCAAAGGGACTTTCATGCTAAGATTGACACCATAGCAGAAGTTTATGGGTCAGAAAGCCAGACCATGAGGAATGCTGGTCATGGCTCATTGGATGTTTGTAGAATTTGGACAAATACATGATCATTCTCTTTAAGTGTTTGTGTTTTGTAATGTTTACCCTTCACATTTTTGTTTGACAAAATCTGAAAATATTTTGTTTTTGAAATAATGGTGAATTTCATTTTTTTTTGTGTGGGGAGGGGGGGGGGGAGGGGGGGGTAGCTGCCAATTTCTGAAACGCCTCGGGAGCCCTCTGTGTGTGGAATCAAGGCGATTTGTCATCTAATCTGAGTTTACATTTAATTCAGTGGTACATAATTTCACAAGTGTTAACTGAAATATACTTTGGTAATCCGTTTATCTGCAGATATATATTATATATATGAAACAATTGATATAAGATGTGGAGGGACCTCTTCAACAAAGTGAATAAAAATAGAATCCTGTTACTGATATATTCATTTATCTTAGATGCAAACAATTGTTATCCATTCAGTCTAAAGAAAGGGGTCGATCTAACTAAAACAATATGAACAGAACACAGTATACCACAAACACTTCAATATATTCAGTACTACACCTTGTTCAGGATAATGTGCATGCATTGAGTTACACAACAGACCTGGAGTGGGGCTCTGCTTGCACAGCATGTACACAATGATCACCGATTTGAAGTGTATAAACACGTTTGGTTCGGGATAAGTAGGTGACAGACTGAGGTTGTGGCGGGATCACAGTTCAGTCTTGTTGACTAAAACCACGGTTATGGTGAGGCACTACACTCCAATTTGTGGTTTTTGTCGTTTTTTGTGTCCCCTCGAAAGGACAACCTCTTTAACACAGGAGCAGATATATTTTGGAGCCCTTAATATCCATTCGAGGATGGAGAATCATTCACAATGATCACCAGCCGACTCGTCTCATGCTACAATTGTGCAGGCGAACGGTCAGATTTAGGAGTGGTTTGTGTATCTGCCCTAGATGAGATAGCTATTTGGTGCTCCCGAGTTACCCTTAAACCGTCCAAGCAGAGCCAGTACCAGAAGTGGAAGCGCTTGTTTTATATTCTTTGAGTCAATATTCAGAATTATACTGAAATCACATACGTATAAATAAATACAGGGCTGGTTGAGCGGAGATTTGTGACCCGGGGGGTTTACAAATCTCCAGGGATTCTCAATAGGAAGGAAATAAAATTAACAGGTAGGATATAATTGCAGTGAAAAACTGCAGAGTGATGGCGAAATCTGATCTATGTATCCCGCTCTGTCTTTCTCACAGATGTACGCCAACTGTCTGCAGTACTCATTTATACCACAGGAGGACGCTATGAATCAGTGCTTAAACTGGGCAAGTATTGTTTCTATCAAACACTGATTAGGTGCTCAAACCTTTAATCACAATAAGTGCTTCTCTGTCGCAACAACCACAGTCGAGATGAACACACGATAACTTTACGGTCCTTTAGACCTGGTTCTAGACATTCTGATGAGCAGAACGCCAACTTGTCAGTTGTTAATGTGTTGTAATGAAAAGCGATTATCCAAATAAGAACAATATTGCACATCATTTTACAAAACGCTAAGACTTTGTCCACAGTGATAAAACAGTGTACAACAAAGGACAACATCGTTGGCTACAGTGTCTTTGACTGCAGCGTTATATACAAAGCAAAATTATCTCTATTGCCCATCCATTCAACTAATAAGATATCATATTACGTTAACCAACAGTAATTTATCAAGATTGAAATATGACAAGTAATAATATTGGGAACTCAAACTTTTTTTCCAAAATACTTTTTTTCTATGTTTAACTAGCAACGTAACCATGAGGAAATCATTCTCAGGGTCTCTACCAAAGGGAGCCCTAGTGTTTGCTACAGGACGTGCCCCCTCCAAACAACCTGCCTTGTTCATGTAAGTCATCACACCATAAAGCACTGAAACAAATATTCCCACATAAGACCATGCAAACAGTAATTATAAAACACATTGACAATTTCCCATTAATGCTTTTTTAACCAATCTTGTCATTGAACAACCCAATGTCATGATTAGGCAGTGAAAAAACACACCAATCTCTTTCATAATTTCTTTAAACAATAAAAACAAATTTACCAACATTTCTGAAAGTTGATATATAGCATTTTGGCATTAAACTCTTCAATTAAAGGCTCAGGCAATGTTCTGGTAACATCCCCCAAATAGCCACATATTTTGAAAGTTGATATGAGTGTCTATTAATCAAATTGTGTAATAATAGGAGAGAATCATACATCATATAAAGTAAGGGAAAGAGTTATAATAATGTGTTGTCCATTTGTAAAAACTAGATTAGTGGCCAGATCAGTGGCCAGATCAGCGGCTAGATCAGCGGCTAGATCAGCGGCCAGATCAGCGGCCAGATCAGTGGCCAGATCAGTGGCTAGATCAGCGGCCAGATCAGTGGCCAGATCAGCGGCTAGAACAGCGGCTAGATCAGTGGCCAGATCAGCGGCCAGATCAGTGGCCAGATCAGTGGCCAGATCAGCGGCCAGATCAGCGGCTAGATCAGCGGCCAGATCAGCGGCTAGATCAGCTGCCAGATCAGCGGCCAGATCAGCGGCCAGATCAGCGGCCAGATCAGTGGCCAGATCAGCGGCTAGATCAGCGGCCAGATCAGCGGCTAGATCAGCGGCCAGATCAGTGGCCAGATCAGCGGCTAGATCAGCGGCTAGATCAGTGGCCAGATCAGCGGCCAGATCAGTGGCCAGATCAGTGGCCAGATCAGCGGCCAGATCAGCGGCTAGATCAGTGGCCAGATCAGCGGCTAGATCAGCGGCCAGATCAGCGGCCAGATCAGCGGCCAGATCAGTGGCCAGATCAGCGGCTAGATCAGTGGCCAGAGTATTTTCTAGCAAGAGATATGATGTAACTGATAGAGAACTTTTGTTCCATTGCAGTTAACATTTCAGTCAGTGCAATCAAAATGTAAAACAAGTCACTTTCCTTGACTTAACTTTAAGTGCTAACAACACTTTCTTGCACTACTGTTGTCAATTCAACTCGATAAAACATTCAAACCTGCAGTCTGGGCTCAGAGTTCCTCTAGAATAAATGTGAATATAAGGTGATGGGATAATCGAGTGCCATTCCATTTGTGAAAAGAGAGAGGGGGGGACTGCCCCCGGACTCTCCAAAAACATTGCACCCCAATGGTCTAAGTATTGCCACAAAATATTGTATAGTATCTTCAGGAGAGTTCTCCTCCAAAGCGGACAATGACTCCTGTCCAGAAAGACTCTCGGGACAATAGTTAATAGGTAAAGCCGGGTCCTGTCTTGGAGGAGACAAGCCACCAGCACTGATATGTATTTCTATATATGCCTACCTCTCTTTCTGATATCTTTTGTATATATGTTTCTTTAGACATGTTAATTTACAGTTCAAATAAATCTAATAATACTAGCAGCATTCACAACATCTGAGTCTGACTTTCAAATGACACTTTAAACATAAATACTGTGTTCAATATCTATATAAACTAGTTTCATCAATTGTTTTATTCTCTCTATTGTATATATATATATATATATATATATATATATATATATTTATATTCATAGTTCTAATACAAGTGCAAGTGACCAAAAACAGTTTCTTTCACAACAGAAAATGAAAACACGATGATAGCTGTCCTTGGTCAGTGTGAGATTATATTAATAAATCTACACAAAATATATGGTAAAGAAACAAACATGAATATGTGAGACCAAATTTCAGGTATTGCACATTCCTTTCAAAATGCACTTTATAAGGTTTTTATTCTAATTTGCTAATAATCCATTCATTGTCAGGACATAAATATTGGCTCACATCTGTGCCAATTCTGTGGATACAAAATCACATATTTGGATTCTACTGCAAAGAGATCCGTTTTATGGACAGGGTGATTTTCATAGCTGTGGAACCCTTTCCATTAAATCACTGTACATCTATTACTAGTTAGTTGCACGCTAACGCATCAACCTAATGTACAATTTGTACACTGTAATTTAATCAATATTATACTTTCATAGATCTATTTTTCATTTAAAAATATTTTTTATATGGCACATGGAACATATCTAAATTTGGCAAAACAACATAATATTTTTTGGAGCAATAATTTTAATTATATCTGTATTATATAAATATGTTTAACTTTTGTCTATAAACAAACAACTTTTTGTTTTCTAGATGGAAAAATAACATTTTTAAATCACTTGTTGAACAGTGGTGGACAGTGCAGTGCAATACTCATCAAGGATACAGCAACAGTTACCATAGTGATAGGAGCCTAAGTCATCCAAAAGCAGTTTGGAGCCGACCCTTTGAGAGAAGGAACATGTTCTCCACTAGAAGCTTTTTAGTAAGTCACAAAAATACTACAGTCATACTTAACAACGCGTCAGAGCTTGTACACTATTTACAGTGATCCACACTGGGATCAGGTGCCTGACAAAGATGATGTCACTGCTTGTCCCCTTGCTCTTTTTCAATGGTCTTTCCTCAATTCCTTAGCTTTGTTAGAATACCCATACTAACATACTGTATACTACATACTTAATATACTAGCAAAACACTACATACTATAAGTTCATTTTAGTATACTGTAAACAAAAGGTATCCGTTCAGTTGAGCCTACTAGCGCTTTGCCTGTTTACCGGAAGTTGATTCTGTTGCTATGCAACCTCTCGCTAGCTTGTTAGCATTACAAGCTAGACATTTTACAACTTCGGGTTTGTTATCAAATTCAATCTGGAGTGCCAGAGTGTGTTCTGGGGGTTTGTAAATTCAGAGTGTTCAGAGCGCTAACTGGATGCTCGGGTTGATCCAAGCGTTCTGAAGTCCCAACTGCAGTCAAGCACCAAAGCTAGCTGGCTAAGTACTTCCAGACACAAATGAGAGAACACCTCACTCTGACCATTTTACTCGCCCTAGCAGAGCTGGTTAGGCTGTTTTCATGTTATCCAGAGCGTTGGTAACTATACCTGTGCTGCTGGCAACAATTTAATTACACTTTTTTGACGATGTTTACTGACACCGTCCATATTGAACTGGTGTCAAGCATTAGTAAATTCATCAGTTATTCTGTGCTGTGGCACACTCAGAGGAGAGCGCTCTGAAATCGGAGTAGATAGCCAGAGCGAATTTACGAAAATGTCCGTGAGAACGCACAACAACTATACCACTTAGCTAAACTAACAATGATGGGAATAATCAAGTCAATAAATGTTGGGGAGTTAGTTAGATAGAATATAGTTAATATACTAGCAAGTTTGATGTATTAGTAGCCAACTAACGTTAGCTAACGGGTACCTACATGGGGCTCCCGAGTGGCGCAGTGGTCTAAGGTTCTGCATCTCAGTGCTAGAGGCGTCACTACAGACCCTGGTTTGATTCCAGGCTGTATCACAACCGGCTGTGATTGCGACTCCCATATGGTTGCACACAATTGGCCCAGCGTCGTCCGGGTTTGGCCGGGGTAGGCCCTCATTGTAAATAAGAATTTCTTCTTAACTGACTTGCCTAGTTAAATAATGGTCCATTAAAAAAATTAATTATATGCGGTTCGTAAGGACAGTGTAGCTAACAAATTCTCAGCCTACATAACGTGTAAGGTAACTTACTGGAAAAGTCATTACATTGCTCAACAGTTTCTTAACATTTGTCATATTTGTATCCGCTCTCGTTTTCCGCCATTTTCTTAAAATCTGAAAACATTATGGGCCCTAAAAGCACTGAAATACTGCATGTATACTTTGTATTTTGTCGAATGGAGTACGAAATCCGGGAACTTTTGGCATACTAACTATATCCATACTATGACCAATAAGCACATCATACACTCAATTTATGTCACAAATGGTTAGTATGAGTATTCGAACACAGCTCTTGTCTCTCTGTCCAAGGAGGTGAGGAAACACAATGAATCGAGGAAAGAGGACAGCAGCAATTGAGGAAAGCCAATTGAGAAAGAGCCCTAGCTCGCCTGTTAGACGACTTTTCCGCTAAGAACGCTCCTCACAGTTTAACGACGTGTCAATAACTAAAACCAAGCTAGCCTTGTTGTTTTTGGCACTAACAGTGGCTGGAGCTAGTAAGGACACATAGCCACTTAGAAAGGGGAAAGGGGAGAAGTATAAATATGATGACAATGCGTGAGCAAAAACAAACATGTTGCGGAGTGCTCAAGATGAGGTCAAAGTTCATGAAGCGCGATCTATGTCGTCACGGGAGGCTTGTTTGTTTCTCTCCCATCTTCCTCCAACTGTGGTTCTTTCGTTCATGACTGACCCGGATTTAAAAAATGACCACATTCTCTTCCAACCACCGACCATGACCGTGGGTAGCAGTCTTTCTCGACGGTGGTCATCTCTGCACGTGATGAACAGGGTTTGCCACAGGAGCTTTTCGATATTCTCTCTTTGCTGTGGTTTCACAGGGTGATATATACGACTAGCTACACAATGTCAACATCCTCAGTCCTCCACCGTTCAGTCTTGGAAGGCTACTCCATGTTTACAGGTAGGTGACTCGATGGCACTCTAAAACATCCCCTCGTAAAAACAAACCACAATCGGATGAATGTGACACTTAAACACACAGGCACAAACACCACACTGAACAACCCCAGCGCACCTAACCCTCTGTATCCTTCGACTCCATAGCCGAGTGACTAGGGATCCCGAGTGGCACAGTGGTCTAAGGCACTGCATCTCAGTGCTCGAGGAGTCACAGACCCTGGTTCGATTCCAGGCTGTATCACAACCAGACATGATGGGGAGTACCATAGGGTGGCGCACAATTGGCCCAGCGTCGTCCGGGTTAGGGTTTCGCCGTTATTGTAAATAAGAATTTGTTCTGAACTGACTTACCTAGTTAAATAAAGGTTACATCATTTATAATTGTTTTTAAACTAGTGAATTGATCAAAAGGCAGATGTGAATAACACAAAAGCGGGTGGAGCTAGGCAGTGATGTCTAACTGCAAATTATTCAGCAGAGGGCGCTATCTTACACTATTTAATTTCAGAGTATTGACTGATAATCTTTCTGGCTGATTTGGAAGTGGACTGAACCTTTCCTTTATAAGTTATTTGGGCCACGGAGAGGGAGAGGCCAAGTCTCTGAGCATCTGTTATATTTGATATGAGGCTAAAAGCAGCTACCTCTGACATCATATAGGGCCAGAAAAGGGCTGGAAGAGTGAGGTGTAGCTCTGTATCTAGTGAGCACAAGATGCTAAAAAATATATTTTTTTAAACATTTTTTTCAACCCCAAATAGGTATTTTCAGCATCTTTTCGACCAAAAATATATGTATTTTCAGCGTGTTGTCAAGCTAAAATACATATTTTCAGCATTTTTTTTAACCCAATATAAATCTTTTAACTTCTTGTGCTCATAGGGGTGGGGTGGTGTATGGGGTGAACTTATTTAAACCGTGTGTGTGTGTTAGGCAAACAGAATATCATTTAGAGCGAGCTGGTCTATTGCTTGGGTGTGAGGGGAGTGTCTTACAAACACAAATGGAAGTGGGGTATTTTTTCTAGATGTGGGGTTCGGGAGATGAAGGGGTTCGTAGGGGAGAAAGGTCTGCTCTCTCAAGAGTAGATGGTGATGACCTCGCGACCGCCACCACGAACCAGGAGGACCCTGTTGAGACCCTCAGTCAGGACCTCCAGGAACTCCATGTCTGAGAGAGAAAGTTAAGGAAAACAACTAACGGGTGCACCTTTATAGCCCCATGCTATTGTTTACTAGTAGACACCTGTAATGGCATGTGACACAGCTTCTATGGGCACATAGAATGATGTAACACAGTCGTTCCCAACTGGGGGTGCTTGGCCTATTCACAGGGGTACTTGGCCTATCCACAGGGGTACTTGGCCTATCCACAGGGGTACTTGGCCTATCCACAGGGGTACTTGGCCTATCCACAGGGGTTACTTGGCCTATCCACAGGGGTTACTTGGCCTATCCACAGGGGTACTTGGCCTATCCACAGGGGGTACTTGGCCTATCCACAGGGGTACTTGAGAAGACTGGTAAAATGCATGAGGGGTATTACAGGGGTACTCCTGGCAGAGCAAAATTCAATTGGTGGTACAGATACCAAAAAATGTTGGGAACCACTGACGTAACACGTACTCCATTCTGTAAACCTGCCATGGAGTGTAACTTTACATAACACGTACTCCATTCTGTAAACCTGCCATGGAAGTGTAACTTTACATAACACGTACTCCATTCTGTAAACCTGCCATGGGAGTGCTAACTTTACATAACACGTACTCCATTCTGTAAACCTGCCATGGGAGTGTTAACTTTACATAACACATACTCCATTCTGTAAACCTGCCATGGGAGTGTAACTTTACATAACACATACTCCATTCTGTAAACCTGCCATGGGAGTGTAACTTTACATAACGCGTACTCCATTCTGTAAACCTGCCATGGGAGTGTAACTTTACATAACACTTACTCCATTCTGTAAACCTGCCCTGGGAGTGTAACTTTACGTAACACGTACTCCATTCTGTAAACCTGCCATGGGAGTGTAACTTTACGTAACACGTAATCCATTCTGTAAACCTGCCATGGGGGTGTTAACTTTACATAACACGTACTCCATTCTATAAACCTGCCATGGGAGTGTAACTTTACGTAACACGTACTCCATTCTGTAAACCTGCCATGGGGGTGTTAACTTTACATAACACGTACTCCATTCTGTAAACCTGCCATGGGGGTGTTAACTTTACATAACACGTACTCCATTCTGTAAACCTGCCATGGGAGTGTTAACTTTACATAACACGTACTCCATTCTGTAAACCTGCCATGGGGGTGTTAACTTTACATAACACGTACTCCATTCTGTAAACCTGCCATGGGGGTGTAACTTTACTTAACACGTACTCCATTCTGTAAACCTGCCATGGGAGTGTAACTTTACGTAACAGGGAGGGAGAGAGAGAGGGAGAACGAGAGAGAGGGAGAGCGAGCGAGCGAGAGAGAGAGAGAGGGGAGGGAGAGAGAGAGAGGGATGGTGGGAGGGAGAGAAAGAGAGAAACACAGAGAGAAAGAAGGATACAGTTCTCGTCTCCAGACCGGTTATTGGGCGGCCCAGGCATATTGAGGAGCACCAGCTTGGCCTCTGAGGATTTCTTCACGATGACACCATTCAGCCTCAGTGCCGTGTGCATGCGCCTCACATTGGACTGGTTTCTGGTGGGAAAAAAACAAGATGGTCTCTACTAAGCTCCAAACGAAAGCTTAATTTGGTCATAATGCAGTATTATTTTGAGGTATTCAGCAAAACAAAATGTGGAACAGCAACCTCTTCAGGCTACTAATTCACAAACAGCTGAAACAAATCACTCTTTCACTCATTCATTCTGTCACTTCTGCATTAACTTTTTCATTTGGAAACACTCAAGACATAATCAACTTGTGCTATGCTGACTTGATCCATGGAATTCTAGAGGAAATGTGTGTGTGTGTGTGTATATATATATATATATATATATATATATGTATGTATGTGTACCAGACCTCAGTTTTATGTAAGCTCCAGCAAAGTTTGAGCTCTGGAAATACTTACAGGTTTTCCCACTCACTGCAGCATGGCATGGAGAGAAACACAAGGTTAAAGGATAGAATCCAAAACGAACAGATTTTTCTCTGTACTGACAGTGCTCTATCATGAAAACTTTACTGTTGACATGCACATGTAAAGTTGTTTTGGGTGAACTATCCTTTCAAGATGTTGAATTTAAACTGCTGCCATTTTGAAACTGAAAGTCCCAAGATGTGAAGAACGCCAATCAGAAAGTTACTCTTCAGGAACTTTCAGTTCCAACATGGGAGTACACCGGTTTTGCCAAACCACACTCACGGCTTCATGTTGAAAATGTCTTTGATGCCCTGCGGTGTGGAGGCGCCAGGCGGCTTGGCCGGCTCGCCGTCGGCCTTTTCTGTCCAGGTCATCTGGACCTGTGCAGACCCTGGGGTCTGGGCCCCACCCTCGGAGGCTGGAGTCAGAGGGGTAGCCGGACTGGTCGGGCTGGTGCTGTCGTGGATGAGCTGGACCTGAGTGGGAGGGGACACAGCGACAGAGGCAGACTGAGACCACGAGACAGAGGGGGGAGAGACGAGGTGAGATGAGACGAGTTGGAACCACAGAGTGAGTGTGAGGGTCAGAGGAGGGAGAGAGAGAGAGACGTTTTTGAGAAGGCCTTGCATTTGGAGGTCAGTCATACAGTTGGGCTGATTAAAAAGTAAGTCTGAAAAAGAATGATTGAACCAACACATCTGTAGCCTACTCACCTTATTACGACTTGTAATCCATGGCCAGAAATTCAAAGGCAGGCAATACCTTTCCTGACTTTTTCCCTAACTGTTACACATACGAACAACAAAGGCCTACGATGCATTTCCTGGTATCCCATGAAATACTTTGACTAGCCGAGAGCCTGTGTGAGTCTTGGTCCTCAGACTTATCCAGACACTTCACAATAAGTCTGGTAAATGACTTCTTGTAAGTGGTTGACCTCCCAGGTCAACACCATCAGTTCACAACGCCAGACCAGGGTTACTGACCTCCCAGGTCAACACCATCAGTTCACAACGCCAGACCATGGTTACTGACCTCCCAGGTCAACACCATCAGTTCACAACGCCAGACCAGGGTTACTGACCTCCCAGGTAAACACCATCAGTTCACAACGCCAGACCAGGGTTACTGACCTCCCAGGTCAACACCATCAGTTCACAACGCCAGACCAGGGTTACTGACCTCCCAGGTCAACACCATCAGTTCACAACGCCAGACCAGGGTTACTGACCTCCCAGGTCAACACCATCAGTTCACAACGCCAGACCAGGGTTACTGACCTCCCAGGTCAACACCATCAGTTCACAACGCCAGACCAGGGTTACTGACCTCCCAGGTCAACACCAGCGGTTCACAACCCCAGCCCCTTAACCATTCCTAGACCATGCCTGACTGCAATTTTCCTCACAGCATAAAAAAGTAAGGAAGTTAGAAAAACAAATACCCAGGATCAAAACCACTGACGACATAATATTTCAACATCTCACATAACAACCCCTCACAAGTCAAGTCTTTGCTGGCGCAGGCACTGGCCTGTTTGCAGGAATTCTTAATTATACAGTATACCCTGGTTAGAGTGAATGTGGCTCGGTTGACCGGACAGTATCAGTACCAACCTCTTCCTCTGGTTTCTCCACCTTGCTGCTCACCCCAGGCTGTTCTTCGGTCACACTCAGCTGGGTGGTCACCACCGCCGGATTCTTACGTCGGATGGATCCGCGGGATGAGTCTGTGATGCTCTGGATCTGTGAAAGGAAGACAAACGGCTGAATGAAGACGCTAGTATCCTTTTCACAACACGGATACAAACTGAGCCAAGCTGTATTGAGTTGGCCTGCTTACGCTTCTATCGTAGTTGCTGGAACCATGGTGGAGAGGACAATGAGGAAATAAAAACAGAGCCAGGCTGTATTGAGTTGGCCTGCTTACGCATCCATCGTAGTTGCTGGAACCATGGTGGAGAGGACAATGAGGAAATAAAAAACAGAGCCAGGACAGTTCGGTTTTGTATGAATCAGGCATAGGAGTGCTAATATCATCACAATATGATTGATAAGTTGTTTTGTGTCGTCTACACGGAGACAAAACAAGGTTTTGAACGTTGACGTTTTCAGAATATTGTCTGTCAATGTAGACAATTCAATCCCTTTTGGGTGAATCAATACTGTCTTCCTTTTGTTCGTTTGTCTTAATTGTAATTAAAGTAATAGTTAGTTTGGCATAGTGGAATTATGTCACTGCCTTGTCCGCTTGTTGCCCACTTCCCCAGGACACAAAATTGCAGCAAGTAAGATGGAGATCAGAGGTTATCTTTAATGAGTGCAGTTCGCATGTGGCTAGTTTGCTTCAACTACCTTCACTAAAACCCCTGCAGGTTTTGCCTGAAAATGTTGGTTTTGAATCGCCACGTTCTGGTACGTCTGCCTCGTGATTTGTTGGAGGGAAAAAAAGTATCACCCTTTTCTAAGTTACCAAGAGAGTTTGTCATTAATCCAAGACATTAGTCACTGCTGTTGCCTAGGGTCTGGGATTCTGAGACTAATTCAGACATGGTTCAATGGCATTGTGTTTTAATAAAATTACAAAATTAAAAATGTAATTCAACCTTTATTTATCTAGGCAAGTCAGTTAAGAACAAATTATTATTTACAATGACGGTCTACACCGGCCAAACCTAGACAATGCTGGGTCAATTGTATGCCGCCCTATGGGACTCCCAATCATGGCCGGTTGTGATATTGCCTGGAATCGAACCAGGGTGTCTGTAGTGACGCCCCTAGCACTGAGATGCAGTGCCTTAGACCGCTGCGCCACTCAGTGTTGTGTGTTGTGGAGTAACATGGAGTAGTGGTGTGGTGAATGTAAAACCATAGAAATAGAATTATGGCCATTTTCCATTCTAGTAATTATATTTCTAAAGCGGTACCTCTCTCTCTCGCTCGGTCTTGGTCAGGTTGATCTGCTTGAGGATCTGCGATCGCTGTTCCATCACCAGGGTCTTCTCATAGGTGTAGGCCGAGATGTCACTGTCGTGCTGAGAGAGGAGAGGCCTAGGTTAGAGCAACATCGAGGATGGGTAGAGACCAAAGAGGTTAGGTAGTATGTACAACTTGTTTTTATATGGAGGTTTAGAAGGTCTACGTGTTGGACAGCAGCACTGCATGGAACAACAGCTTCATGCATAAGAATAGCATGAATGCACTGATTGTAAATCGCTCTCAATAAGAGCATCTGCTAAATGACTAAATTGTACACTACCATTCAAAAGTTTGGGGTCACTTAGAAATGTCCTTGTTTATGAAATAAAAGCACATTTTTGTCCATTAAAATAACATCAAATTGATCGGAAATACAGTGTAGATATTGTTAATGTTGTAAATGTCTATTGTAGCTGGAAACGGCTGATTTGGAATAGCCTTCATTTCTCAGAACAAGACTAGACTGACTAGTTTCAGAAGAAAGTTATTTGTTTCTGGCCATTTTGAGCCTGTAATTGAATCCACAAATGCTGATGTTCCAGATACTAAACTAGTCTAAAGAAGGTTCAGATTTATTGCTTCTTTAATCAGAACAACAGTTTTCAGCTGTGCTAACATAATTGAAAAAGGGTTTTCTAATGATCATTTAGCCTTTTAAAATTATAAACTTGGATTAGCTAACGCAACGTGCCATTGGAACACAGGAGTAATGGTTGCTGATAATGGGCCTCTGCATACCTATGTAGATATTCCATTAAAAATCTGCCATTTCTAGCTACAATAGTCATTTACAAAATTAACAATGTCTACACTGTTTTTCAGATGAATTTGATGTTATTTTAATGGACAAAATGTATTTTTCTTTCAAAAACAAAGACATTTCTAAGTGACCCCAAACTTTTGAATGGTAGTGTAAATAAAAATAAATATTTGTACTGTAAATTTAAACAGATTTGTAACTATGAGAAACAGTATGATGGATTAAACCAACTCAGGGGACCTATGTTCAATGTCTGAGTAGGCTTCAGCTGTAGGAACATTCAACAGCCCCTTTAGGTACTGTATCTCTGTTATTACACACTGAACTTCCTCCCACCTGAAGCAGCCGTAGACAGACTTACCATTTCCACCACTTCAACCTCGGCATCGATACGCAGGTGATACAGGAAGGTGGTCAGGTCTTTCTTCATCTGGATGCTGTTGTCGTCCATCTGGGCCACGGTGAAGATGCGCATCTTACACTTCCTCCACACCTGTCGGCAGGAAAGAGGATTGTAACCTGCTCATCTATAACCTGTTTTACGGTAATCTGGTTAGAACCTTCATTATTTGGAACACAGTAGAAACTGCCATTGCATGTGTATCAGTGGAGGCTGGTGGGAGGAGCTATAGGATGACGGGCTCATTGTAATGGATGGAATTGGATAATTGGAACGGAGTCAAACGTGGTTTCCATTTGTTTGATACTGTTGCATTTATTCCATTCCAGCCATTACAGGGAGCCTGTCCTCCTATAGCTTATCTCACCAGCCTCCACTGATAACCATGTTGATTAGTTAATGCGCTGATGAATGCTCTGCACCATCGTTTTTGTTTGGTTTTTGTACAATATATTTATTGGCATTTTTTAATATTTTTTTTTACAATTTAACAATCATCAAAATATGACACAGACAATACCCCGTTATTCCTTCCACCTACACACAACACCATGCTACATGGGGGCACATTGTGCAAAACCCTTCCCTCCCCAACACAGGAACACCCCCCTCCCTCCCCTCTACCGGTATTAGCTTCACTTATTATCAACAAAAAAAAGAAACAGAATGACCTTCACATTCCATTGCTAGAAAATAAATGATTCAACACAAAAACAAATAATAATAATAGATTAATGAAGAAAGTAGTTATGAGGCAGCTAAGGTGACGTCTCAAGAAACTGATGAAAGTCCCCACAGACATCAGGAAATTCGAAGGGTTTATTACATCAATTGTATTTTTTCAGATGGAATATAGGAAGATAGTTATTTTAGCCACATCTGCTTGCTTGGCGGAATGTCACTCTTCCATATAATAGCTGTGCATTTATTGGCTGCAATGACTGCCAATGTAATGAATCTGGTTTTGCTACAAATATTAACTGGTAGAACAGAATCATCTCCAAGAAGTATAAGGGAAGGATGCCCATAGTTTTTTTTACCTGTACATTGCACTTTACTATATAACTGAGTGCACGATTAGTGATACACTGAGTATAGAACACATTAGGAACACCTGCTCTTTCAATGACAGACTGACCAGGTGAATCCATTTGAAAGCTACGATCCCTTATTGATGTCACCTGTTAAATCCACTTCAATCAGTGTCGATGAAGGGGAGGAGATAGGTTAAAGAAGGATTTTTAAGCCATGATACAACTGAGACATGGATTGTGTATTTGTGTACCATTCAGAGGGTGAATGGGAAAGACTAAATATTTAAGTGCCTTTGAACGGGGTATGGGTAGTAGGTGTCAGGTGCACCGGGTTGTGTCAAAAACTGCAACGCTGCTGGGTTTTTCACGCTCAACAGTTTCCCTTGTGAATCAAGAATGGTCCACCACCCAAAGGACATCCAGCCAACTTAACACAACTGTGGGAAGCATTGGAGTCAACATGGGCCAGTATCCATGTGGAAGCTTTCGACACCTCGTAGAGTCCATGCCCTGACAAATTGAGGCTGCTCTGAGGGAAAAAGGGGGAGTTCAACTCCATATTAGGAAGGTAAAACATGGCCAAAGCAATGTGACCCATGTCTCAGGGAGGGCGTGTGGTGGGCAGCCTACCTTGTGCTGGCGCAGAAGGAAGGGCAACAGCATCAGCATGCCTCCATCGTGGACGATCCACCACACGTCGATGTGGCCCTCGGAGAAGCGCTCTCCATTGGAAGGGAAGGCAGCGATGTTCTTGGGCACCAGCAGGGCCAGGTGGGCTGCAGTGGTCTCCCTCACCAGCTCTACAGGATGGATGGGGGGAGGGGTTCAGCTAATATGAGTCTGATCATCACTCAAAAACCTTTATGGAAAATCTACTTCATCCTGTATGATTTATCTATAACCTCCCCCAAAGATCCAGATTTTTACAATCCAACAGACAGATCTGATTACCGAAATTACTCAGAATTTACTTAGAAATGTAAAATGGTAATTAGACAGTAATAACCTAACAAGTGTTTTTGTTTTTCATATCCCTTTACTTCCTTTACACCCCCCCCCCCCCCCCCCCCCCATTTCAATTGGCCATTCATTGTTGACCCCTCTGTGACCCACCAATGAAATCTCTCCAGGTCTGTAGGTCATCGGCCTGCTTCCAGTTGCGCGGCCAGCTGACCAGCACCGTGTTGTGCATGAGGCCGCCCAGCCCGCTAGCCTGGAGCAGGTGGGAGGTGGCGTCGCGCATGTTGGACGAGATGGTGACCTGGCAGAAGCCTTTCACCTTCTCTGTCTCCATCAGCTTACGCAGAGACTGGAGCAGGGAATGGGGGTGGGTAGAGGGAGGGAGCGGAGAGGGAGATGGGGGTGAGAGAGAGAAAGAAGGGAGGAAGAGAGAGCGAGTGGGAGGGGTAAGGAGGAAGAGGGAGTAAGGTTTCTGGAACCAACTAAGCCACAGAGCCCTGCATGACATCTCAATCAAATTGTATTGGTCACACACACACATTTAGCAGATGTTATTGGTCACACACACATATTTAGCAGATGTTATTGGTCACACACACATATTTAGCAGATGTTATCGCAGGTGTAGCAAAATGCTTTAATGTTTCTAGCTCCAACAGTGCAGTAATACCAATACAATACAATACACACAAATCCCCAAAATCTAAAGAAGAAGAAATATCAGAATGAGCAATGTTAGAGTATATTAGTGTATTCAGAAAGTATTCATATCCCTTGACTTATTCCACATTTATTTGTGCTGAATTCAAAGTGTATTAAAAAAAAATATTCTCATCCATCTACACACAATACCTCATAATGACAAAGTGAAAACATGATTTCAGAAATATTTGCCAATTTATTGAAAATGAAATACAGAAATATCCAATCCATGTTAGAACCACGTTTAGAGCTGTGAGTCTTTCTGGCTACGTCTCTAAGAGCTTTGAACACCTGGACTGTACAATATTTTCTCATTATTCGTTTTTTAATTCTTCAAGCTCAGTCAAGTTGGTTGTTGATCATTGCTAGACAGCCATTTAAGTCTTGCCATAGATTTTCAAGCCGATTTAAGTCAAAACTGTAACTAGAACATTCAATGTCGTCTTGGTAAAGAGTTTGCCTTGTGAATGACTACCTCATCTACCTCATTTGCCTTGTGTTTTAGGTTATTGTCCTGCTGAAAGATGAATAGGTCTCCAAAGTGTCAGTTGGAAAGCAGACTGAACCAGGTTTTCCTCTAGGATTTTAACCTGTGCTTAACTCTACTTCGTTGCTTTTTATCCTAAAAAACTCCCTAGTCCTTGCTGATGACAAGCATACCCATAACATGATGCCACCACCATGCTTGAAAATATGAAGAGTGGTACTCAGTGATGTTGGCTCATTCATCCCCCTCCTCTCCCCTGTAACTATTCCCCAGGCCGTTGCTGCAAATGAGAACGTGTTCTCAGTCAACTTACCTGGTAAAATAACAGATAAATAAATAAATAAAAATGTGTTGTATTGGATTTTCCCCAAACATACCGCTTTGTATTCAGGACATAAAGTTAATTTCTTGACCAATCTTTTTGCATTTTTACTTTTTGCCGTATTGGAATATTTTTGTTCTGTACAGGCTTCCTTCCTTCTTTTCACTCTGTCAATTAGGATAGTATTTTGGAGTAACTACAATGTTGTTGATCCATCCTCAGTTTTCTCCTATAAACTCAGTTACTGTTTTAAAGTCACCATTGGCCTCATGGTGAAATCCCTGAGTGGTTTCCTTGCTCTCGGGCAACTGAGTTAGGAAAGACGCTTCTATCTATGTCGTGACTGGGTGTATTGATACAGTGTAATTATTAACTTCATCATGCTCAAAGGGATATTCAATGTCTGATTTTTTTTATTTTGTACCCATGTACGAATAAGTGCCCTTCTTTGTGAGACATTGAACAATTCTTCCTGGTCTTTATGGTTGAATCTGTGTTTGAAATTCACTGCTCAACTGAGGGACCTTATAGATCATTGTATGTGTGGGGTACAGAGATGATTTTTGAGTCATTCAAAAAATCATGTTAAACACTATTATTGCACACAGAGACCATGACAACTTATTATGAGAATTGTTAAGCATATTTTTACTCCTGAATTTTTTAGGCTTGCCATAACAAAGGTGTTGAATACATATTGACTCAATTTAAACCCTTTACAGTCCCTTCGGAAAGTATTCAGACCTCTTGACTTTTCCCACATTTTGTTACGTTACAGACTTATTCTAAAATGTATTAAATCGTTTTTGTCCCTCCTCAATCTACACATAATGACAAAGCAAAAATAGGTTTTTAGTGGTGAAACGGTTCACAAAACTCACGGTTCGGTACGATACGATACGGTTTCGATGCATCGACAAGATTAATACCTGAGAAATATGTAATTTTGTATTTTTAGATTTTCCATTTATTATAATAGTAAACGTGGGTTGCTTAAATTCCCAGGAACAAAAAACAACAGTGCCTGCCTTTATAACATGAAATAAAATAGTAATTGAAAACAGAGCTTCAACAAGAGTGCATAGTCCAGCATCATATCTCAACATTAAGTCACAAATCAGTGTTGTGACTGTTTTGAGAGGTTTTCACACTTTGACAACTTCCTCTGCTAGTCTCATGTCATTTTCAGACAAAGTCACAATATCTTTGAAATTCTTCCTCACAGCTTGATCAGTCAGTGTAGAATACACCACAACCTTCTGCTCAAGGTATCTCTCAACCACGTCATGGCTTGAATTCCATCTAGTAGGGACATCTTGGATTAGTTTGTGGTTTGGCAGCTCCAGCATCTTCTGTTGTGTCTTGAAAACATGTTCAGCAGTTGTGCTTTTATGAAAGAAGGATACCAACTTCCTCATCTTTGCTAGGAGGCGAGAGATTTGATTCACTGACATTGCTTTTGAGCAAAGCATCCTATCTGTGGCCCCAGTCCAGCTAGTGCAACTGCATTTACAATATTTCTAGCGTTGTCAGTGGTCACAGTAATCGTTACATCATCCCTCTCCAACTTCCACACTGCAACTACTTCCCTTAGCTCTTCCCTCAGGTTTACACTGGTTTGATTACTCTCAATGGGACGTGTTTGAAACACATGGCTTTTTATCTCCCACTCTGCCGTAATGAAATGAGCCCTTACAGTAAGCTAGCTCTCTGTAGCTCTAGACGTCCAACTGTCTGTTGTTAGGAGCAACAGACCGCGTTTCTGACAACTCGCTCTCAAGTAGTTGTTTAGTTTTTTTGTATAATGCAGGTATTAATGTCTGGGCGAAATGTGTGCGGGAAGGAATAGCGAATAGCTCGACCACTTTAAACATGTTTCTGAACCCCGCATTCTCTACCACAGAGATGGGTCTCATATCTGCCACTAGGAATTTTGCTATGGCTGCATTGAGTTATATATCCCTACCGGAGTCATATTGTTGCCTGAAGGCTGTGGGGAGAAGTGGTTGCCTGAAGGCTGTGGGGAGAAGTGGTTGCCTGAAGGCTGTGGGGAGAAGTGGTTGCTTGAAGGCTGTGGGGAGAAGTGGTTGCCGTTTCATTTTGTTCGCCTAGTCCTACCGATTGGCATTCTGGGGTGATGTCGGCGCAGATGAGTAGTCATGTTACTACTATTGACACTCGAACAGGCTATCAGTAATGAACATGTTGTAGATGTTATATCCACCACTCTAACAGGCTATCAGTAATGAACATGTTGTAGATGTTATATCCACCACTCTAACAGGCTATCAGTAATGAACATATTGTAGATGTTATATCCACCACTCTAACAGGCTATCAGTAATGAACATGTTGTAGATGTTATATCCACCACTCTAACAGGCTATCAGTAATGAACATATTGTAGATGTTATATCCACCACTCTGACAGGCTATCAGTAATGAACATGTTGTAGATGTTATATCCACCACTCTAACAGGCTATCAGTAATGAACATATTGTAGATGTTATATCCACCACTCTAACAGGCTATCAGTAATGAACATGTTGTAGATGTTATATCCACCACTCTGACAGGCTATCAGTAATGAAGTTATAGTTTACAGGGAAACCAAAATATTCCCAGACGGCAGACCTGAATGATCCTGGGGCGTCTTCTAGTTCTGTCTCGCCAATGCTTGCCGTGTTGCTCCTTAGCATTTAGCTAACTGCTAATTCCTTCATAAACTGATTGCTGCTACGACGGTCTCTCAGCTCTGTTCTCGCTGGAGTGAAATAACTAATGAGTGGAGCCGCATGCAGCTATGAGACAAAACATTTTATTTTTTTAAAGACAACTTTATTACTATGTGGATATTTTGCCCACGTTAATTTATACGCCATCGGTTTATGCAATAATATATTTTTTTACAACGAAATAGGTTTATATATATACTCCTAGCTATAATATATGATTCATGTATTGTTCGGTTCGCAGTGCGTACCGAACCGTGCACTGTGGTCCCTGTAGCGAACGGTTCAATACGAATACACGTACCGATTCACCATTAGTTTTAGGAAAAAAACTCCCTTGATGACAACAACTTGCCCAGCAGGTGAAGGCTGAGATAAAGGTGAAATGGACACTGACTGTAGGTACGGCTTAATTCTAAGTGCTAGAGTGGACACTGGAACAGCGATCAAAGATTAGTGCTGTTTGTGTGATATGTATGGGCGCAAAATGACAAACTCGGTTATACACATGCACTGTATAAGCCTTACACCTGTACATTTCCACTGTCTGTTTCTCTCGTGTACGAAGAAGCCTTTGTGTTCCCTCTCTTGTTTCTGACTTGGTCACACGGCCAAAGACAAAAGAGCCTCTGAGACTGTCCTGTTCTTTTCCTTTCAAGGACACAGCTGTGTGGAGATATGAAAAGAACGGAGAGGCTAGTCTGAGCAGCAGCAACAATTCTACCAGCAGAAAGGAGTAACAGAAGTGCTGTTATCACCTGTTTGTTCACTATGTTCCCACCAGGATCTCACACACCTGCTAAACTGCCACCTACACAGAGGTTGTTGTATTTTCCTTGTTGGTCTCTGCACTGTTAAGTGGATTGTTAACCAGCTCCAGATTTGCAAATCTTATTGCAGTGGGATTTTTTTATTAGAATTTCCACGACATATGCAGTGGGATGCCATGGGATCTGCCTGGTATCTAACCTGCTCTGCCCGCTGGGCCTGGGGGTGGTTCTCCAGATAGGTGCCCGCCAAGGCGGTGCCCACGATGGTCAGCCCTTTGCCTGCTTTCAGCTGGTTGGTCAGGGAGAGCAGACGAGGCTGCTCCACATTCTGCTCCACGTCTGTACTGACCAACACCAGCAGCTGAGGCCTGGAAGGAGAGAGAAGGAGGGACACGAAGAAAGGAAAGAGGGAAGGAAGGAATAAGAGAAAGGGTTTCAACGTGTTGCTTTGGCAATGTACAAATATATTTATATACACACTTCTGTCATGCCAGTAAAACATTTTGAATTGAATTAAAAAAAAAGTGCAGCTCAGAGATGAAAAACAGAGAGAGATAGAGCAAGGTGACAGAGAGAAAGAAAGAAGGTGACAGAGAGAAAGAAAGAAGGTATCGTAGAGGTGAGAAAGACAGAAAATAAGTGAAATAAAAAAAGAGAGAGAGAGAGAGAGACAGAGAGAGAGACAGAGAGAGAGAGACAGAGAGAGAGAGACAGAGAGAGAGAGAGACAGAGAGAGACAGAGAGAGAGCGCACTGAGGATATCACAAGTACGTCTGAAAAACAATTATCTACTGTTACTGCTGCAAGCAGCTTGAAACTAGAGATGAATGAAACGGAACGCTCAACATGCACAGACTTGTTGTTTATTTTCATGTTACTTATGTAGCTGATACACAAACAAATAAGCTACACAGGCACATTTGTGTGTGAATCTCACCTCCAGTTCTTGGTGTGCGGAGGCCCCTCCTCCAGTCTCATCAGAGCGTATCGGGCGGCGCTGAGAGAAATGCCTCGTATCCCATCACCCCACTCTTTCTCCGCCCTGCCACACAATCAGACACATGAGGTTTTATCATTCAATCATACATAGTAAGTTATTTTTACATCATGATCTATAACTCTGTTATTACATGTCTATGACAAATGCCAAAAGTTAGAACATTGTTATTCAGCCAAATACACAGGCTTCTAACACATCTAAATGTCAAGTTTATTTGCACTGCCAGGTAGGCTATTTAAAATCACTTAAAACATCCGCCCGGGAGGCATCGTTGACTCGCAGTCGATGTTCAATGAACAAAGTCCCTTGAAACACTTTAATGCATATTTTCCCACAGATCGAATTTATACTCTGTTTTCAACCAAGCTTTCCCATCAAGCCATGTCATTGGAACCCAAGACATTGTCTCAGCACAAGCCATAACACTAAACTGTTCAAACCATACATTTCCCCCGTAACGGGACCGACTGAATGATGGCTGATAGAACACAGGCAGCTCTTCACTCACCCGCGGAACTCAATATACTTGTAGATACTGCCAGCGATCACCATGGCGACGATGGCGTAGAACCAGGAACAGATGAACATGAGTGAGAGACACAGACTCATACCCAGGAAGGACAGTGCCCTGCAGAGAGACAGAGAGAGGAGTAGACATTAGAGACAGCGAGAGAGGAGGAGACACTAGAGAAAGAGAGAGAGGAGGAGACATTAAAGACAGAGAAAGAGTGAGGAGGAGACATTAGAGACAGAGAGAGGAGTAGACATTAGAGACAGTGAGAGAGGAGGAGACACTAGAGACAGAGAGAGAGGAGGAGACATTAAAGACAGAGAAAGAGTGAGGAGGAGACATTAGAGACAGAGAGAGAGGAGGAGACACTAGAGACAGAGAGAGAGGAGGAGACATTAGAGACAGAGAGAGGGGAGGAGATATTAAAGACAGAGAGAGGAGGAGACATTAGAGACACAGAGAGAGAGAGGAGACATCAGAGAAAGAGAGAGGAGGAGACATTAGAGACAGAGAAAAAGAGAGGAGGAGATATTAGAGAGAAAGAGGAGACAGAGACAGAGAGAGAAGATGAGATATTAGAGACAGAGAGAGAGGAGGAGACATTAAAGAGAGAAAGAGAGGAGACAGAGAGAGAAGAGGAGATATTAGAGACAGAGAGAGAGGAGGAGACATTAGAGACAGAGAGAGAGGAGGAGAAATTAGAGACAGAGAAAGAGAGAGGAGGAGACATTAGAGACAGAGAGAGAGAGGAGGAGACAAAGGGAGAAGAGGAAATATTAGAGACAGAGAGAGAGAGGAGGAGATATTCTGGGAAACTTCTGGGAAAATTGGAAAAGACTAAACAAACAACAACACGAAGAATTATCTATCCAAAATGGAGATGTATGGGTAAACCACTTCTCCAATCTTTTTGGCTCTATAACAAAGAATACAGAGCAAAAACATATACATGATCAAATACAGATCTTAGAATCAACTATTAAAGACTACCAGAACCCACTGGATTCTCCAATTACATTGAATGAGTTACAGGACAAAATAAAAACCCTCCAACCCAAAAAGGCCTGTGGTGTTGATGGTATCCTCAATTAAATGATCAAATATACAGACAACAAATTCCAATTGGCTATACTAAAACTCTTTAACATCATCCTTAGCTCTGGCATCTTCCCCAATATTTGGAACCAAGGACTGATCACCCCAATCCACAAAAGTGGAGACAAATTTGACCCCAATAACTACCGTGGAATATGCGTCAACAGTAACCTTGGGAAAATCCTCTGCATTATCATTAACAGCAGACTCGTACATTTCCTCAATGAAAACAATGTACTGAGCAAATGTCAAATTGGCTTTTTACCAAATTACCGTACAACAGACCATGTATTCACCCTGCACACCCTAATTGACAACCAAACAAACCAAAACAAAGGCAAAGTCTTCTCATGCTTTGTTGATTTCAAAAAAACCTTCGACTCAATTTGGCATGAGGGCCTGCTATACAAAGAGGAGGAGACATTAGAGACAGAGAGAGAGGAGGAGACATTAGAGACAGAGAGAGAGGAGGAGACATTAGAGACAGAGAGAGAGGAGTAGATATTAGAGACAGAGAGAGAGGAGGAGATATTAGAGACAGAGAGAGAGAAGGAGATATTAGAGACAGAGAGAGGAGTAGATATTAGAGACAGAGAGAGAGGAGGAGATATTAGAGACAGAGAGAGAGGAGTAGATATTAGAGACGGAGAGAGAGGAGGAGATATTAGAGACAGAGAGAGAGGAGTAGATATTAGAGACAGAGAGAGAGGAGGAGATATTAGAGACAGAGAGAGAGGAGGAGATATTAGAGACAGAGAGAGGAGTAGATATTAGAGACAGAGAGAGAGGAGGAGATATTAGAGACAGAGAGAGGAGGAGACATTAGAGACAGAGAGAGGAGGAGATATTAGAGACAGAGAGAGAGGAGGAGATATTAGAGACAGAGAGAGAGGAGGAGATATTAGAGACAGAGAGAGGAGGAGATATTAGAGACAGAGAGAGAGAGGAGGAGATATTAGAGAGAGCGAGAGAGAGAGGAGGAGATATTAGAGACAGACACATGCAGACAGAACTACAATATACAACATCTCCTGTACATTAAACAGAATAAAAACACACACAGACACATTCAAGGCCTTTCCATCATCTCTCAGGATGCGTTGATTTGAAGAGTTGTTGTGAGTCTCACCAGTGATAGTAGTTGAAACGCGGCCTCCAGTTCGGCGTCCTCAGGAGGGTTTGCAAGGCGCAGGCCAGGTTCACAAACATGTAGCACATCAGAAAGAACCTACACGAAGGAAACAACGCCTTCAGACATTACAAAAGGTGAAAGAGAGACAGCAAAGTGCCTCACAAATAAAAAATACATTTAGTCTTTATTTGGACACATTACTTGCTTATATGTTGCTTATAACCAAATGAAAACAATTCTAAGATATAAATACTAGTAAATCATTGCATTGTGTTAAGATGTTTAACTTCACCTTATCAAGTGCTGAGAAGTATTTGTCCGTTGTCAGATGTCTCTATTTTTAGGGAGCTTTAATATTGCAGATAGATTTATTGCAGATAGTTAATGTCATATGTACGGTGTCCATATTAGGACAAATCATATTAGTACAGGATGAGTGCATCCCAGCACTCATGAATAGGGCCAAGAGTTGTACCTGGTCATGTGATTTCATCAGGAAAACTCTGGGCCCTAATCATAGGCTGTAAATACTAGGACCCAGAGTTTTAACTGTCCAAATAGTTATATTCTGTAACTAGGACCCAGAGTTGGGAAGAGTTGGGGAACAACTCCTGGTCTGGCTCATAGACACTCACATGGAGAGGATGGGGGCCACTGCGTCCAGAGAGGCAATGAGGATCCCAATCTCACAGATACCCGCTGTCAGTAGCAAGGCCCAGGTGGGCTCCCCGTTGGCTTTCCCATGGCCAAACACCTGGGAGGACACATCCCACACAGAGATGTTAGAAGGAATAGAGATACCTGGGAGGACACATCCCACACAGAGATGTTAGATGGAATAGAGATACCTGGGAGGACACATCCCACAGAGATGTTAGATGGAAAGAGATACCTGGGAGGACACATCCCAGAGAGATGTTAGATGGAATAGAGATACCTGGGAGGACACATCCTACACAGAGATGTTAGATGTAATAGAGATACCTGGGAGGACACATCCTACACAGAGATGTTAGATGTAATAGAGATACCCGGGAGGACACATCCCACACAGAGATGTTAGATGGAATAGAGATACCTGGGAGGACACATCCTACACAGAGATGTTAGATGGAATAGAGATACCTGGGAGGACACATCCCACAGAGATGTTAGATGGAATACAGATTGAACTAACAGTAGTTCCTCCATTATTTCAAGGCAGGTTGAATGTGGATACTACAGAGGAGTTTTGGTAGTGATCAATGTCACCTGAGACTGATATGAGATGTGTTGACAAACCAACATAACTAATGGTCCCAGATCAGTGTTAAATGCTAGAATGTTGACAGAGTTATCATAACTAATGGTCCCAGATCATAACTAATGATCCCAGATCAGTGTTAAATGCTAGAATGTTGACAGAGTTATCATAACTAATGGTCCCAGATCAGTGTTAAATGCTAGAATGTTGACAATGACAGACTGACCCGTAGGATGGGCACGACACCGTCCCTGGAGATGGCCTGCATGAGACGCGGAGCACCCGTCAAGCTCTGAAGCCCCGCCCCACAGGTGGAGAAGAAGGAGCCAATGACAATAACCCACGGGGACGGCCAGGCCAAGGTGCCAATGACCAGGTTGCCATTGACGCCCTCCCCAAACCTGAGGGAGATGGACATGACATCCAGCCAATCAGAAATGGAGAAAGCTAGGAGAGCCAATTACCAGGATCCTACTCATTAGAAACCAAACTGAAGAAAACTGACTGAAACATTGGAGGGACGACCTGGTCTAATACTGCAATTAAACGTGATAATTTTCCTTTTCCGTTGCAAAATGTTTAAAAACGTTTTCAGTTAAATGGCCTCCCTCACCAAGTACCTCAGCACTGGAAAAGGTTGACTGAGAAATATTGAAACAATTTTGCAGAAATGTGAACTTATTATCCATTACTTACTTGTCTCTAAGGACCACTCCCTCGATACAGGCACCGAACAGGATCACAGCTGACATGTCTATAAAAAGGTCACATTAAGGAAAATAGACAGACAGACAGACAGACAGACAGACAGACAGACAGACAGACAGATCTAGCACATAGGGACATATCCTCACATATCTGTTTGATATCTGCACACTGAGTTTACAGTGCTGCATTGAGGTTATGACGGTTCGACAGAGCGGTTATTGTTGGGTTATGTCTGATGTATTTTTATACATGATTGATTGCTTTGTCCTGTAATGGTCACTTGAGATGAAGATGAAGAGCAACATGGATATTATTCGTAACATACAGTAAGTAACAAGCTTGAGGCCATTGGCTCAATTCAATTCAATCTAACTTGTATGTATTTATGTTGGAAAGTAAAATACCAAAAGTTTTCGTATAAAATGGAGGTATTTTACTATTGACAGATAACATGTGATCCACAGCTACAGTGCCTTGCGAAAGTATTCGGCCCCCTTGAACTTTGCGACCTTTTGCCACATTTCAGGCTTCAAACATAAAGATATAAAACTGTTTTTTTTTGTGAAGAATCAACAACAAGTGGGACACAATCATGAAGTGGAACGACATTTATTGGATATTTCAAACTTTTTTAACAAATCAAAAACTGAAGAATTGGGCGTGCAAAATTATTCAGCCCCTTTACTTTCAGTGCAGCAAACTCTCTCCAGAAGTTCAGTGAGGATCTCTGAATGATCCAATGTTGACCTAAATGACTAATGATGATAAATACAATCCACCTGTGTGTAATCAAGTCTCCGTATAAATGCACCTGCACTGTGATAGTCTCAGAGGTCCGTTAAAAGCGCAGAGAGCATCATGAAGAACAAGGAACACACCAGGCAGGTCCGAGATACTAATTGTGAAGAAGTTTAAAGCCGGATTTGGATACAAAAAGATTTCCCAAGCTTTAAACATCCCAAGGAGCACTGTGCAAGCGATAATATTGAAATGGAAGGAGTATCAGACCACTGCAAATCTACCAAGACCTGGCCGTCCCTCTAAACTTTCAGCTCATACAAGGAGAAGACTAATCAGAGATGCAGCCAAGAGGCCCATGATCACTCTGGATGAACTGCAGAGATCTACAGCTGAGGAGGGAGACTCTGTCCATAGGACAACAATCAGTCGTATATTGCACAAATCTGGCCTTTATGGAAGAGTGGCAAGAAGAAAGCCATTTTTTAAAGATATCCATAAAAAGTGTCGTTTAAAGTTTGCCACAAGCCACCTGGGAGACACACCAAACATGTGGAAGAAGGTGCTCTGGTCAGATGAAACCAAAATTGAACTTTTTGGCAACAATGCAAAACGTTATGTTTGGCGTAAAAGCAACACAGCTGAACACACCATCCCCACTGTCAAACATGGTGGTGGCAGCATCATGGTTTGGGCCTGCTTTTCTTCAGCAGGGACAGGGAAGATGGTTAAAATTGATGGGAAGATGGATGGAGCCAAATACAGGACCATTCTGGAAGAAAACCTGATGGAGTCTGCAAAAGACCTGAGACTGGGACGGAGATTTGTCTTCCAACAAGACAATGATCCAAAACATAAAGCAAAATCTACAATGGAATGGTTCAAAAATAAACATATCCAGGTGTTAGAATGGCCAAGTCAAAGTCCAGACCTGAATCCAATCGAGAATCTATGGAAAGAACTGAAAACTGCTGTTCACAAATGCTCTCCATCCAACCTCACTGAGCTCGAGCTGTTTTGCAAGGAGGAATGGGAAAAAATTTCAGTCTCTCGATGTGCAAAACTGATAGAGACATACCCCAAGCGACTTACAGCTGTAATCGCAGCAAAAGGTGGCGCTACAAAGTATTAACTTAAGGGGGCTGAATAATTTTGCACGCCCAATATTTCAGTTTTTGATTTGTTAAAAAAGTTTGAAATATCCAATAAATGTCGTTCCACTTCATGATTGTGTCCCACTTGTTGTTGATTCTTCACAAAAAAATACAGTTTTATATCTTTATGTTTGAAGCCTGAAATGTGGCAAAAGGTCGCAAAGTTCAAGGGGGCCGAATACTTTCGCAAGGCACTGTATAAGTAGCGTGCACTAGCCCACTGACTTCAGAAGTGGACCAGTATAAGGATAGTTAAATAAAACAAGGATACACACTATTGAGGTAGTGGTGATGGCCATGATAGTGCCGATGGGGATGGACTTCTGAGCGTCGCGCAGATCTCCTGAGCGGTTTGATCCGGCCATGATCCCTGTGACACACAAGTAGAGAGGTCACTGTAGAAGGAACTCTCATTTTGTCAAATTACTACAACTGAACAACACAACAACATTATCATTTTAATAACAAACAGCTGCTTTTCTTTGTGTTGAAGAAATTCTGACATCAGATGAATCTTTTACTTTATCCTTTCAATCTTTCAATGAATTGATGTAAATCTCCCATAAACCCCCAGATAGGTAAACAAAACACACAAAACAACACAAAGGCTGAACCTCAAAAGTATTTTCCCTTGATTGCTTGTGTCCTCTCTCCTCCTCGAGATTCACCTTTGGTGAATTCACCCTTTGAGGATACGAGGAATAAAAGGAAAATTACTTTTGAGAGTCAACCCTCTGTCTCTTCCTCTTTGCATCATCCGCTTCCTGTCAGCTGACCTGTGACGGAGGGGAAGTAGATTCCGACCAGCAGGGTGAAGAAGCTGGTGATGTCGGCCAGGACGTAACGGTTGGAGTTGGTCAGAGTGTCATCAGGGCCCTCCACGGTCGCAATCCCCTTCTTAGCCACCAGATCCCCCTTCTCCAGGTAATTCCCAAATAGGTTCTCTGAGGGGGTGGGGGGAGAGGAAAAAAGAGAGGGGGGAAGGAGAAGGAAAGAGGGAGGAAAGGGAGAGAGAGGGGAAGGTAAGGGAGATGAAGAGAGAGAGATTAGATACATCAATATAATTTAAAATCGCTTGACCTTAAGTTCCAGGAGAACAAGATCTTAGAAATTCCAAGTAAAGAAATTGTAGTATGTTTCCCGCAAGTGTGTGTAAGCATGTGTACTGTAGATACAGTGACCTGAGTCTAGGGGGACCAGAACAATACATGTTATGTGTACTGTAGATACAGTGACCTGAGTCTAGGGGGACCAGAACAATACATGTTATTTGTACTGTAGATACAGTGACCTGAGTCTAGGGGGACCAGAACAATACATGTTATTTGTACTGTAGATACAGTGACCTGAGTCTAGGGGTACCAGAATAATTGCGCTGTATGTGTAACTGTTTAGAAAGAAGAAGTAGATAGCCACAAAATAATAGCTATTATAATAATATAGTAACATAACATTAGCATTTTAGCAAACAATTTTATTCAAAACGACCTTCAGTCATACTTGCAAACATTTTACGTATGGGTGACCACAGCGGAAATCAAGCCCACGATCCTGGTGTTGCAAGCTATACCAACTGAGCCACGGAGAACCAATAGCTTGTGTTTGTTCACCTTTGAGGATGCCGCTCATGACGCCAGGGATGCCCTGGATGAAGGACACGTTGTTGTTGACAAAGTACTCGTCGCAGGTGGCGTTGAGGAAGGGCGAGTCGCAGAAGACGCTCCACAGCTTGGTGGTGACCGTACCGTTGCCACTCTCCAATGTTTTGGCGCACACGTCGAACCCTTTGGAGATCAGCGGGCGATTTCCCAGCAGACACACTCTGCGTAGCAGGGGAGATGTGTCAGTGTGACAGACCGGAATTCGAAGCCCGTCCAACTCTTTAGACTGAGTTAGCCACCTGAGCCGAAGCCTAGGCATTGGCTTTGAGAGCTAGCACAAGTCTGTGGGTAACGGTCCCCATATTGAACAGTAGAGTCCTCCCTACTGAAAATGTCACACAAGATGAATATGTTCTATTTAACCCATCTGCTTATGTGCTGTGAATAAAATTTATATTTTAAATATACTGTACTTCAAATAATCTTAAAATGGTTGAACATGTGTTTTAATGTGTACATTTCTAGCATGGCATGAATGTGTCTGCCATTTACAGTCTCAAACCCCAAATCCCCCATATCTGCCAAAAATCGATCGATAAATGATTTACATGAAACATAATTCACATCACACCTATATTCTTCAAGTTTGGATCAGCCCCAATATTGAAGAGTAGCCTCGTCCCAGACCTGTCTGTGCTTTCTATCCAACTCCTATGGTCATTCTCATGTGACAATGACCGTAGGAGTTGGCAAGACAGCACAAACAGACTTGGAACCAGGCTAATTAAACAGTAGGGTTCCTTACGGGAAGTCAGGTGGCTCGATGGCCGTCTTGATGACTCCGGCATACACAGCCAGAATGGACAGGATGACACAGGCCAGGAAGAGCAAGGCTAACTTGTTGACGTACTTGACCCCCACAAACACCACCGTGGCCATGAAACTGAGCACAATGGTGCCGTACACACGCATGTTGTTAAGCATCGCCGCCTCCGCCTCGGCCCCCTCCAGACCCTCCATCTTAAAGATGGCTGCCTGGGGGAGGATGTAGACCTATGAGGGGGGGAGGGAGAGGGAGAGTGAGAACTAAATCAACTGTAGAGACACATAATCTGACACTCCCATTAAACCCTTTCAAATAGAGGGTTGAACAACCCAAGCATGGGATTCCTGTTCTAAATGAATCACCATTATATCTTACCGCGGGTCTAAAAATATACAAATAGAAAAATAGCTTTGCCGTTAATGAAATCATAAAACCTGTAATTGCCCCATCATTAGTTGCCAGCAGCATACCACCCTGCATCCCACTCCTGGCGTTCCTCTGAAGCTAAGCAGGGTTGTCCCTGGTCTGTCCCTAGATGGGAGACCAGATGATGCAGGAAGTGGTGTTGGAGGGCCAGTAGGAAGCACTCTTTTCTCTGGTCTAAAAAAATGTTATTTAAATGGGTGTCCTGGAACTGTCTTTTAAGGGAGTATGCGAGGCTCAGATGTCCTCTTCGCCTAGCAAACCTATGTTTGCAGACACCTTAAGGGCAGAATTCTGGAGTGACAGTGGAATCAACCAATCACATTTTGATTTGTTTTTTAATTTCTATTTATAATTTTTTATTTCACCTTTATTTAACCAGGTAAGCTAGTTGAGAACAATTTCTCATTGTAATGGGTTCTACCATTTTTACAAAAACGTATGGAAACTTCCACCTTCTCGAAGGCTGACAGGTCACTGTGCAATAGTGTGCAGCAGTTTTCCTACAGTTCTGCTAGGTTTTGTTGTAGACTAGTGTGTAGCAGTTTTCCTACAGTTCTGCTAGGTTTTGTTGTAGACTAGTGTGTAGCAGTTTTCCTACAGTTCTGCTAGGTTTTGTTGTAGACTAGTGTGTAGCAGTTTTCCTACAGTTCTGCTAGGTTTTGTTGTAGACTAGTGTGTAGCAGTTTTCCTACAGTTCTGCTAGGTTTTGTTGTAGGCTAGTGTGTAGCAGTTTTCCTACAGTTCTGCTAGGTTTTGTTGTAGGCTAGTGTGTAGCAGTTTTCCTACAGTTCTGCTAGGTTTTGTTGTAGGCTAGTGTGTAGCAGTTTTCCTACAGTTCTGCTAGGTTTTGTTGTAGGCTAGTGTGTAGCAGTTTTCCTACAGTTCTGCTAGGTTTTGTTGTAGGCTAGTGTGTAGCAGTTTTCCTACAGTTCTGCTAGGTTTTGTTGTAGGCTAGTGTGTAGCAGTTTTCCTACAGTTCTGCTAGGTTTTGTTGTAGGCTAGTGTGCAGCAGTTTTCCTACAGTTCTGCTAGGTTTTGTTGTAGGCTAGTGTGCAGCAGTTTTCCTACAGTTCTGCTAGGTTTTGTTGTAGGCTAGTGTGCAGCAGTTTTCCTACAGTTCTGCTAGGTTTTGTTGTAGACTAGTGTGTAGCAGTTTTCCTACAGTTCTGCTAGGTTTTGTTGTAGACTAGTGTGCAGCAGCAGCAGGTGTTATCAAAGAGGATGTTGTTGCTAATTTCTTAACTTCTCCCTTTTCAAGATGAACTTTCAACAAGAAGTTTAATTTCAAATTATCATAATTTGGTGAGTGGAACTGTTTTCATTTTATTTTATTGCAGCTCGCTTGCTGCTGTTAGCTATCTATCTCTGAAAATAACGATAGGGATAAACTGGCTTATTATGTCTGAGTGAACAGGCTGCTTACTCTTTAACATCATGCTGTGTGTGACTTCTGTCTGTGTGTTTTACAAAAATTGTGCTCTCCTACATGGGAGTGCGCAGGTATAATGGTCGCTATATTTTCAGCATCACAAGCCTGTCACACTCACAGCCTTTGATGTGTCACTGTTGTCGCTTTTGGTGATAGTGATGTCGTTGCGTGCTCGCGCCTCGCCCTCTTGTCAAAATGTGTGAGAGGAGATAGTCTGAGTGGAGAAACCTCAGACCTCCAATGCATATTGAGAGGAAGACAAGGAAAGAGGAGGCGTGGAATCAAGGAAATACAATTGAGATGCACCCCTAGTGTGTAGATAACACTGGACCAAAGTGATGGCAGTTTCTACGAATGGTCTCATTATTCTGTCAATGGCCTTATCTCTCCTTTATGCAGAATTTACATAATTACTCAGCTCTTAATCCAAGAGAGAGCAGCGACAGGGAGAGGAGGATTCAGTGTGGAAAAAGAGAGGGAGGGGGACAGACAACAATGAATGATCTTTATATTTATTCAAATTCATTGTGGACAGTTGGAGAGGGAGAAAATAGCATCAAAGCAGGATAAAGAGAAATAAAGACAGAGGGACAGGAGGACATGCACAAAGACAGGACTGAACATAAGAAAGAGAGAGCGAGATGGGCAGACAGAAAGAGAGCTGAAAGAGAGAGCGAGATGGGCAGACTGAAATAGAGATGAAAGAGAGAGCGAGATGGGCAGATGGAAAGAGAGATGAAAGAGAGAGCGAGATGGGCAGATTGAAAGAGAGATGAAAGAGAGAGCGAGATGGGCAGACGGAAAGAGAGGTGAAAGAGAGAGCGAGATGGGCAGATGGAAAGAGAGATGAAAGAGAGAGCGAGATGGGCAGATTGAAAGAGAGAGCGAGATGGGCAGACGGAAAGAGAGATGAAAGAGAGAGCGAGATGGGCAGATTGAAAGAGAGATGAAAGAGAGAGCGAGATGGGCAGATTGAAAGAGAGAGCGAGATGGGCAGACGGAAAGAAAGATGAAAGAGATAGCGAGATGGGCAGATTGAAAGAGAGATGAAAGAGAGAGCGAGATGGGCAGATTGAAAGAGAGAGCGAGATGGGCAGACGGAAAGAGAGATGAAAGAGAGAGCGAGATGGGCAGATTGAAAGAGAGATGAAAGAGAGAGCGAGATGGGCAGATTGAAAGAGAGAGCGAGATGGGCAGACGGAAAGAGAGATGAAAGAGAGAGCGAGATGGGCAGATGGAAAGAGAGATGAAAGAGAGAGCGAGATGGGCAGACGGAAAGAGAGATGAAAGAGAGAGCGAGATGGGCAGACAGAAAGAGAGGTGAAAGAGAGAGCGAGATGGGCAGACAGAAAGAGAGATGAAAGAGAGAGCGAGATGGGCAGATTGAAAGAGAGATTGAAAGAGAGAGCGAGATGGGCAGATGGAAAGAGAGATGAAAGAGAGAGTGAGATGGGCAGATTGAAAGAGAGATTGAAAGAGAGAGCGAGATGGGCAGATGGAAAGAGAGATGAAAGAGAGAGCGAGATGGGCAGATGGAAAGAGTGATGAAAGAGAGAGCGAGATGGGCAGATGGAAAGAGAGATGAAAGAGAGAGCGAGATGGGCAGATTGAAAGAGAGATTGAAAGAGAGAGCGAGATGGGCAGATGGAAAGAGAGATGAAAGAGAGAGCGAGATGGGCAGATGGAAAGAGTGATGAAAGAGAGAGCGAGATGGGCAGACAGAAATAGAGGTGAAAGAGAGAGCGAGATGGGCAGATGGAAAGAGAGATGAAAGAGAGAGCGAGATGGGCAGACAGAAGGAGAGGTGAAAGAGAGAGCGAGATGGGCAGACAGAAAGAGAGGTGAAAGAGAGAGCGAGATGGGCAGACAGAAAGAGAGGTGAAAGAGAGAGCGAGATGGGCAGACAAAAAGAGATGAAAGAGAGAGCGAGATGGGCAGACAGAAGGAAAGGAAGGAAAGATAAACAGACAGATACACACACACGCAATCAGAGGGAGAGTGAGAGAGAGATAGAAAGATAGGGAGAGAGAGATAGAGAGAGCTGGATAGATACAGTATAAAGATAGTTATTTCAAGCCCAGGTTCTTACCAGTAAGAGTTCGATGGACCCCAGGATGTACATGGCTCCAGCAAACGTTGTTCCCAGGTAGAAACAAATGCCCACGGCGCCCCCAAACTCAGGCCCCAGAGAACGGGAGATCATGTAGTAGGAGCCTCCAGCTGCAGACAGCAAATAAATACACACACTCTTTCAATGACATATTGCACTTTTAAATTACAGTTTGTATACAAACTGCATCTCAAATTAACTGATTTGAAATTATATGGATTTGGAATGATGTGTGTGAATTTCGTCTTTTACAGCATCACTGTATTTCATGTCATGTTAAATGTAAATGACCCAAACCCTGCTATTCTCCAATCAGAGCAGGGTCTCTGACTTTGGGAAATGAAAATGAGCGTTTCTTATTGGACATGTCCAGGCAGTCCCTCCCTATTTCAGTCAATTTTCTACATTTGGTGCCTAATGAACATGACCCAGATTTACACCACAAAATGGTGGCTACATTGTTACTCCACTGCCCAAGCATGTCATTTCCTCTCACCTCTGATCTCAGCTAACCAAGGGGTGAGTAAAGCCAGGATGAGACGTGATTAATAGATACCATCTCTAATCATATAAACACAGCCATATAAGTTTCATGTGGGGTCCCAGGAGTCTGGACGTGACTAATATTATAGCGTTGCCAGGGCTAAAACGATGGATATGCATTTTTGAGCCAAAACCAGCTCTTTAGTAGAAGTAGTAGTCCCAATAGCAAGGCCGGATACCAACGCATGTTCACCCACCTGGAACAACACCATTGGTGGCAATGGCACTCATGGAGATTGCAGTCAGCATAGTCTAAAGAGAGAGGGAGAGAGAAGAGAGCAGAACAGTCAGCATAGTCTAAAGAGAGAGGGAGAGAGAAGAGAGCAGAACAGTCAGCATAGTCTAAAGAGAGAGGGAGAGAGAAGAGAGCAGAGAGGAGAAATGGGATGTTAGGATTGTATTACGTTCAATCTGTTATTCACTAATGACAGGATATTTCACGGGCATTGCAGGCGAAACACAAATGAGGAAAAAATGACCATGTCTGGAGGACCATATTATTTTTGGTTCGTACTGAAGGACACCAATGATCAGTAATGAGTAGAGACGTGACGAGAGGCAGCGTTAGGTCATGGAACAATAGAGACGGACTGTAGACAGGCATTTCTAAAGAACCCATACTACAGCAGCAAGGTAAAGGGAATAGAACTAGAAGAGGAGAACTCTGTCTGTGTGTGGGTGGTTGGGTGTGTGGGTGTGTGGGTGTGTGTGTGTGTGTGTGTTGGTGTGTGGGTGGGTGGGTGTGTGTGTGTGTGGGTGGGTGGGCGGGCGGGTGGGTGTGTGTGTGTGTGTGTGTATGACAGAGGAAGAGTGTGTGTGTGTATGACAGGGGAAAAGTGTGTGTGTGTGTGATAAGGCAAGAGTTGTATGTGTGTGTGTGTGTGTGTGTGACAAGGGAAGAGTGTGTGTGTGTATGTGTGTGTGTGTGTGTATGACAGGGGAAGAGTGTGTGTGTGTTTGTGTGAGTAATACATTTGTAAGAGAGAGTGACAGAGGGGAAACTAAAGAGACGTGTGGGATTAAAATAAATCAAGTCATTAATGTGTGTGTGTGTGTGTTTGAGAAACAAATGATGCCTTAACAGTAACAGTATTTCATTCCCGTGGTTCCTTAATGTCGAGAGAGAGAGAGAGAGAGAGAGAGAGAGAGAGAGAGAGAGAGAGAGAGAGAGAGAGAGAGAGAGAGAGAGAGAGAGAGAGAGAGAGAGAGAGAGAGAGAGAGAGAGAGAGAGAGAGAGAGAGAGAGAGAGAGAGAGAGAGAGAGAGAGAGAGAGAGAGAGAGAGAAATAACTAGCAGCCGTCTTCCTGTGAGAGGAAGGGGGGCGTGGGCGATGGTTAATGTCACCTGTGGACACTGCCGTCTGTCTGGATAAACAACAATCTGCACAACCTTGCTGTATTCCTAATCGGGTCACAATGAAGTAAGGCTCCCCTCTCTCTGAGGAGAGCAGAGAAGACAGTAATTGTTTAAGTGTTTTATCTGATGTATCTGGGCAAGCTGGAACATTTTAGGAGGTAGTTTGAGGCTAAGGGAGTCACTCGATACAGCTGTGTGGGAACGTTATAAAGAGAGGCAGATAGAGCACTTACTGACTGTCACCTGGGAGGGACTCAATACTCTTTATATAACACTGTATCATTATGACAGTTGATAGGATGATATGAATCAGCGGAGACAATGTCGTTAGCAAGTATATTATTGAAGAGGATGGGTATTTTTTAAATTTTTTAATGTTTTATTTCACCTTTATTTAACCAGGTCGGCCAGTTGAGAACAAGTTCTCATTTACAACTGCGACCTGGTCAAGATAAAGCAAAGCAGTTCGACACAAACAACAACACAGAGTTACACACGGAATAAACAAACATACAGTCAATAATACAGTAGAACAAAAGAAAACAAAAAGTCAATATCAAGTGAGTGCAAATGAGGTAAGATAAGGGAGTTAAGGCAATAAATAGGCCATGGTGGCGAAGTAATTACAATATAGCAATTAAACACTGGAATGGTAGATGTGCAGAAGATGAATGTGCAAGTAGAGATACTGGGGTGCAAAGGAGCAAGATAAATAAATAAATACAGTATGGAGATGAGGTAGATAGGTTGGCTGTTTACAGATGGGCTATGTACAGGTGCAGTGATCTGTGAGTTGCTCTGACAGCTGGTGATTAAAGCTGGTGAGGGAGATATGAGTCTCCAGCTTCAGAGATTTTGCAGTTCGTTCCAGTCATTGGCAGCAGAGAACTGGAAGGAAAGACGACCAAAGAGGAATTGGCTTTGGGGATGACCAGTGAGATATACTGTACCTGCTGGAGCGCATGCAATGAGTGGGTGCTGCTATGGTGACCAGTGAGCTGTAGCCAGTGGGTTTGGCTACGAGTATGAAGCGAGGGCCAACCAACGAGAGCGTACTGGTCGCAATGGTGGGTAGTGTATGGGGTTTTGGTGACAAAATGGATGGCATTATGATAGACTGCATCCAGTTTGTTGAGTAGAGTGTTGGATGCTATTTTATAGATGACATCACCGAAGTTGAGGATCGGTAGGATGGTCAGTTTTACAAGGGTATGTTTGGCAGCATGAGTGAAGGATGCTTTGTTGCGATATAGGAAGCCAATTCTAGATTTAATTTTGGATTGGAGATGCTTAATGTGAGTCTGGAAGGAGAGTTTACAGTCTAACCAGACACCTAGGTATTTGTAGTTGTCCACGTATTCTAAGTCAGAGCCGTCCAGAGTAGTGATGCTGGACGGGCGAGCAGGTGCGGGCAGTGATCGGTATCATATTTAAGAAGGAGCCATTTGGGCCAATGCAGTGTGTGGGTCAGGGAATTACCAGATATATGGTTCTTTATGAATCACCAGAGAGATGGTTCAATATGAATCACCAGGGAGATGGTTCAATATGAATCACCAGGGAGATGGTTCATTATGAATCACCAGGGAGATGGTTCATTATGAATCACCAGAGATATGGTTCATTATGAATCACCAGAGAGATGGTTCAATATGAATCACCAGGGAGATGGTTCATTATGAATCACCAGGGAGATGGTTCATTATGAATCACCAGGGAGATGGTTCATTATGAATCACCAGGGAGATGGTTCATTATGAATCACCAGGGAGATGGTTCATTATGAATCACCAGGGAGATGGTTCATTATGAATCACCAGGGAGATGGTTCATTATGAATCACCAGAGATATGGTTCAATATGAATCACCAGAGAGATGGTTCAATATGCAGCTTTTAGTAAGATCTCATATGAAGAAACATAAATTCACTCTACTTTATTTAGCCTCTTGTAATCGACAAGACTTTGATGCTACCACAAGCAGACATAACAAATGCCACAAGCAGACATAACAAATACCATCAACAGACATATACCATCAGCAGACATAACACATACCACAAGCAGACATATACCATCAGCAGACATAACACATACCATCAACAGACATATACCATCAGCAGACATAACACATACCATCAACAGACATATACCATCAGCAGACATAACAAATACCATCAACAGACATATACCATCAGCAGACATAACAAATACCATCAACAGACATATACCATCAGCAGACATAACACATACCATCAACAGACATATACCATCAGCAGACATAACACATACCATCAACAGACATATACCATCAGCAGACATAACACATACCACAAGCAGACATAACAAATACCATCAGCAGACATAACAAATACCATCAGCAGACATAACACATACCATCAGCAGACATAACAAATACCATCAACAGACATAACACATACCATCAGCAGACACAACAAATACCATCAGCAGACATAACACATACCATCAGCAGACATAACAAACCAGGTGGGATTGCAAAGAACACCCTAACAAACATCAACATAATTGTGTCTGTAGAGTATAAACATTGCAACATATACCAACCAATTTACTAACTATTTGCTCTTATGCATGTCAGTGCAATGGTCTATTCATTTGTCACTCAATTATTATTGGCTGCTATGGCTTTAAGGAAGTGTCATATTTCATATTCATGACTGTATTTAGAAGATGTGTCATGGTGGGTTGAAATGAAGAGTTACTAATGCAAATCAAACATGAACACAGCATCAGGATGAGATGAGGGCTTTAATCCCGTCTGTCTGAGTGATGGAAGTTGCCTAATCTCTCGTCTGAGGCTGATGTAGATCAGAATAAAAAATGATTGTGTGGATAAAACTTGAGTTGAATCTCTTGGTTTGCAATGGCTTCCTATTTGGTTCCGTGGTCAACAAAGACATTATTTACTGAGAGAACAGAGTGACAACAACAAAGACTTCTAGATTCCAAATACATTTTGATTGGCCCATGGTGCGACAGAGATGCTGACAAGTGCAGCCGCCTGATGGCTGAGCTCCTCTACGCTGTGTAATCGTCCTCTCTTCAGTTGCGGCAAAAACACTTTCCCAGAGGGTCACAATACCAAGTGACATCAACGACGTCATGATTCAGCAGCAGCTACTGATCTCTGCCCACTGGGACAGCTAACAGTGATCTCTACCCACTGGGACAGCTAACAGGGGTCTCTACCCACTGGGACAGCTAACAGGGATCTCTACCCACTGGGACAGCTAACAGGAATCACTAACCACTGATCTCTACCCACTGGGACAGCTAACAGGAATCTCTAGCCACTGGAACAGCTAACAGGGATCTCTACCCACTGATCTCTACCCACTGGGACAGCCAACAGGGATCTCTACCCACTGGGACAGCCAACAGAGATCTCTACCCACTGGGGATCTCTACCCAGAGATCCAAAGGAGAATTTGGCCGCAGACTTCAGGACTGAATTCATGCTTTGTTTATAAGAGGATAGCAAAGTGTAATACCAGAGCACTTGGGATCTCTTAAGTGGATAGGGTTTTCCTATTCAAGGATGGATTTGGATAACACATGGTTGGAGCAATGACATTCATGTTATAGGCCTACAGACCGTAGTACAGTAACGTTAGCTCAGAAACCAAAGCCTTCCCAGAGAGCTGGTATTAGAAACGCAAAGAGCTAGAGTAGGATTCCTAGTTAAGTGAGTTACTTGGTGAGAGTCTGATCTGACTAGGGGGGCGAGGGGGTTGGACTGTATATTTTCAAGGCCACTAGTACGGTGGTGGCTAGACACTGCCATGTTAGAAACATGGTGCTGCAAAGCATCTATTATCGATCTGCTTAAAGAGAAGTCATACATGGGTTTCATGATCACTCACATAAGCTATGGTTTTTAAATGTGAGAAAACACAACATTAAAAAACACGTGTAGAGAATGGTACTTAATGTGAGTGTACTGGCATGTAGTTTCACGATCCGACAAGGGGCTCTATTGCCACAGGTACAGAACGTTTTTATGTTCCAGTTTCAGGAGCTTCAGCTAATATCCTTTCCAGAGGGCTTGTCGTATTGAGTGATCTTCAGACTGCCCTGGCATCCCGAGACGCCACCGTACCAACATGTCCCCTGGCCTACAAACGAGCCACTAAAAACGCTGATTACATGGCCATACCATCTGCTGAGTCCGGATGAGACACAACACAATGCCACTCGGCAGGGAGCTTAACCATGGGACGAGCTGGGAATTCTCCCCAAAGCGGTACATGGAGAGGCCGGGAAAAAAAATCACAAATCCGCATGTCCCTAACAAGCTAAGCCGTCGATTCCACAGTGTTTCCGACAATATGAGTCTAAGGGATTGGGGGCCGAGGGCGTTTTTGTGCCTTTGAGCCTGTCTCTTTGATGACCACCAGCACTAGCCTCAAAAGGGACAACATTATCTAGATTACCTTCAGACGACATAGTTACGAGTTACGATTCTAGTGTCCAAATGAAACTAAAACTGTCTGCCTTTGAATGCACTTGCTGAAGTCGTGCTAAAATTAGTTTAACAGGAAGTGGTTTGAACCTGCCCTAAGAGAGTGACTATAGCCATCATTACATAAATGCACTAGACTTTTCAATGCCACAGAAGGGCAAGTTCATTCACTGTATTGTAGAGTATACATCAGTCTGCTGGAGCAGGCTCTCCTCTGACCGCATTAGCAGAACTTATTAGCAAACACGCGCTGAACTCCGGTTCGACCCCTAGCCACTACATAGGTAACCCCGTAGAACTGAGAGTTCAATAGAAATCTATGCATTATAAACAATTGCTTAATCATGTCTTCTGACTGGCTTTGTGTTTACATTTTTGCCATGGAAAAAACACTGCGATACGGGTAACGTCTTGGTCCTGAGGGACAAAGAGAGAGACTGAGAGAGACTGAGAGAGACTGAGAGAGATGAGAGCAAGAGGGAGTAATTTAGGGAGAAGCAGAGCAATGAGGGCAAAAGAGAGACTGACTAACATATTTAGCAGGAGAGAGCAAGAAGTGAAAGAGAGATAGACGCTCTTAGCATTTAAACGAAGCAGGACAGAGGGCAAAAGAATTTGGGATGCAGGACCCTGAAGTAATGAATAGTGGACGCAGGACCCTGAAGTAATGAATAGTGGACACAGGACCCTGAAGTAATGAATAGTGGACACAGGACCCTGAAGTAATGAATAGTGGACACAGGACCCTGAAGTAATGAATAGTGGACACAGGACCCTGAAGTAATGAATAGTGGACACAGGACCCTGAAGTAATGAATAGTGGACACAGGACCCTGAAGTAATGAATAGTGGACACAGACCCTGAAGTAATGAATAGGGGACATGGAAGTAATGAATAGGGGACGCTGATCTTGGAAATAATGAATAATGGACACAGAACCTGGAAGTAATGAATAATGGACGCAGGACCCTGAAGTAATGAATAGTGGACACAGGACCCTGAAGTAATGAATAGTGGACACAGGACCCTGAAGTAATGAATAGTGGACACAGGACCCTGAAGTAATGAATAGTGGACACAGGACATGGAAGTAATGAATAGTGGAGACAGACCCTGAAGTAATGGATAGTGGAGACAGGACCCTGAAGTAATGAATAGTGAACACAGGACATGGAAGTAATGAATAGTGGACACAGGACCCTGAAGTAATGAATAGTGGACACAGGATTCAGAAGTAATGAATAGTGGACACAGGACCCTGAAGTAATGAATAGTGGACACAGGATTCAGAAGTAATGAATAGTGGACACAGGACCCTGAAGTAATGAATAGTGGACACAGGATTCAGAGGTAATGAATAGTGGACACATGATTCAGAAGTAATGAATAGTGGACACAGGACTCTGGAGTAATGAATAGTGGACACAGGATTCAGAAGTAATGAATAGGGGACACAGGACCCTGAAGTAATGAATAGTGGACACAGGACCCTGAAGTAATGAATAGTGGAGACAGGACTTGGAAGTAATGAATAGTGGAGACAGGACCCTGAAGTAATGAATAGTGGACGAAGGACCCTGAAGTAATGAATACTGGACACAGGACCCTGAAGTAATGAATAGTGGACACAGGATTCAGAAGTAATGAATAGTGGACACATGACCCTGAAGTAATGAATAGTGGACACAGGATTCAGAAGTAATGAATAGGGGACACAGGACCCTGAAGTAATGAATAGTGGACACAGGACCCTGAAGTAATGAATAGTGGACACAGGACCCTGAAGTAATGAATAGTGGACACAGGACCCTGAAGTAATGAATAGTGGACACAGGATTCAGAAGTAATGAATAGTGGACACAGGACCATGAAGTAATGAATAGTGGACACAGGACCTGGAAGTAATGAATAGTGGACACAGGACCCTGAAGTAATGGATAGTGGACACAGGACCCTGAAGTAATGAATAGTGGACACAGGACCCTGAAGTAATGAATAGTGGAGACAGGACCCTGAAGTAATGAATAGTGGACACAGGACCCTGAAGTAATGAATAGTGGACACAGGACCCTGAAGTAATGAATAGTGGACACAGGATTCAGAAGTAATGAATAGTGGACACAGGACCATGAAGTAATGAATAGTGGACACAGGACCCTGAAGTAATGGATAGTGGACACAGGACCCTGAAGTAATGAATAGTGGACACAGGACCCTGAAGTAATGAATAGTGGACACAGGACCCTGAAGTAATGAATAGTGGACACAGGACCCTGAAGTAATGAATAGTGGACACAGGACCCTGAAGTAATGAATAGTGGACACAGGACCCTGAAGTAATGAATAGTGGACACAGGACCCTGAAGTAATGAATAGTGGACACAGACCCTGAAGTAATGAATAGGGGACATGGAAGTAATGAATAGTGGACGCTGATCTTGGAAATAATGAATAATGGACACAGAACCTGGAAGTAATGAATAATGGACGCAGGACCCTGAAGTAATGAATAGTGGACACAGGACCCTGAAGTAATGAATAGTGGACACAGGACCCTGAAGTAATGAATAGTGGACACAGGACCCTGAAGTAATGAATAGTGGACACAGGACATGGAAGTAATGAATAGTGGAGACAGACTCTGAAGTAATTGATAGTGGAGACAGGACCCTGAAGTAATGAATAGTGGACACAGGACATGGAAGTAATGAATAGTGGACACAGGACCCTGAAGTAATGAATAGTGGACACAGGATTCAGAAGTAATGAATAGTGGACACAGGACCCTGAAGTAATGAATAGTGGACACAGGATTCAGAAGTAATGAATAGTGGACATGGAAGTAATGAATAGTGGACACAGGACCCTGAAGTAATGAATAGGGGACACAGGATTCAGAAGTAATGAATAGTGGACACAGGACCATGAAGTAATGAATAGTGGACACAGGACCCTGAAGTAATGGATAGTGGACACAGGACCCTGAAGTAATGAATAGTGGACACAGGACCCTGAAGTAATGAATAGTGGACACAGGACCCTGAAGTAATGAATAGTGGACACAGGACCCTGAAGTAATGAATAGTGGACACAGGACCCTGAAGTAATGAATAGTGGACACAGGACCCTGAAGTAATGAATAGTGGACACAGGACCCTGAAGTAATGAATAGTGGACACAGACCCTGAAGTAATGAATAGGGGACATGGAAGTAATGAATAGTGGACGCTGATCTTGGAAATAATGAATAATGGACACAGAACCTGGAAGTAATGAATAATGGACGCAGGACCCTGAAGTAATGAATAGTGGACACAGGACCCTGAAGTAATGAATAGTGGACACAGGACCCTGAAGTAATGAATAGTGGACACAGGACCCTGAAGTAATGAATAGTGGACACAGGACATGGAAGTAATGAATAGTGGAGACAGACCCTGAAGTAATTGATAGTGGAGACAGGACCCTGAAGTAATGAATAGTGGACACAGGACATGGAAGTAATGAATAGTGGACACAGGACCCTGAAGTAATGAATAGTGGACACAGGATTCAGAAGTAATGAATAGTGGACACAGGACCCTGAAGTAATGAATAGTGGACACAGGATTCAGAAGTAATGAATAGTGGACATGGAAGTAATGAATAGTGGACACAGGACCCTGAAGTAATGAATAGGGGACACAGGATTCAGAAGTAATGAATAGTGGACACAGGACCCTGAAGTAATGAATAGTGGACACAGGATTCAGAAGTAATGAATAGTGGACACATGATTCAGAAGTAATGAATAGTGGACACAGGACTCTGAAGTAATGAATAGTGGACACAGGATTCAGAAGTAATGAATAGGGGACACAGGACCCTGAAGTAATGAATAGTGGACACAGGACCCTGAAGTAATGAATAGTGGAGACAGGACTTGGAAGTAATGAATAGTGGAGACAGGACCCTGAAGTAATGAATAGTGGACGAAGGACCCTGAAGTAATGAATACTGGACACAGGACCCTGAAGTAATGAATAGTGGACACAGGATTCAGAAGTAATGAATAGTGGACACATGACCCTGAAGTAATGAATAGTGGACACAGGATTCAGAAGTAATGAATAGGGGACACAGGACCCTGAAGTAATGAATAGTGGACACAGGACCCTGAAGTAATGAATAGTGGACACAGGACCCTGAAGTAATGAATAGTGGACACAGGACCCTGAAGTAATGAATAGTGGACACAGGATTCAGAAGTAATGAATAGTGGACACAGGACCATGAAGTAATGAATAGTGGACACAGGACCTGGAAGTAATGAATAGTGGACACAGGACCCTGAAGTAATGGATAGTGGACACAGGACCCTGAAGTAATGAATAGTGGACACAGGACCCTGAAGTAATGAATAGTGGAGACAGGACCCTGAAGTAATGAATAGTGGACACAGGACCCTGAAGTAATGAATAGTGGACACAGGACCCTGAAGTAATGAATAGTGGACACAGGATTCAGAAGTAATGAATAGTGGACACAGGACCATGAAGTAATGAATAGTGGACACAGGACCCTGAAGTAATGGATAGTGGACACAGGACCCTGAAGTAATGAATAGTGGACACAGGACCCTGAAGTAATGAATAGTGGACACAGGACCCTGAAGTAATGAATAGTGGACACAGGACCCTGAAGTAATGAATAGTGGACACAGGACCCTGAAGTAATGAATAGTGGACACAGGACCCTGAAGTAATGAATAGTGGACACAGGACCCTGAAGTAATGAATAGTGGACACAGGACCCTGAAGTAATGAATAGTGGACACAGACCCTGAAGTAATGAATAGGGGACATGGAAGTAATGAATAGTGGACGCTGATCTTGGAAATAATGAATAATGGACACAGAACCTGGAAGTAATGAATAATGGACGCAGGACCCTGAAGTAATGAATAGTGGACACAGGACCCTGAAGTAATGAATAGTGGACACAGGACCCTGAAGTAATGAATAGTGGACACAGGACCCTGAAGTAATGAATAGTGGACACAGGACATGGAAGTAATGAATAGTGGAGACAGACCCTGAAGTAATTGATAGTGGAGACAGGACCCTGAAGTAATGAATAGTGGACACAGGACATGGAAGTAATGAATAGTGGACACAGGACCCTGAAGTAATGAATAGTGGACACAGGATTCAGAAGTAATGAATAGTGGACACAGGACCCTGAAGTAATGAATAGTGGACACAGGATTCAGAAGTAATGAATAGTGGACATGGAAGTAATGAATAGTGGACACAGGACCCTGAAGTAATGAATAGTGGACACAGGACCCTGAAGTAATGAATAGTGGACACAGGATTCAGAAGTAATGAATAGGGGACACAGGACCCTGAAGTAATGAATAGTGGACACAGGACCCTGAAGTAATGAATAGTGGACACAGGACCCTGAAGTAATGAATAGTGGACACAGGACCCTGAAGTAATGAATAGTGGACACAGGACCCTGAAGTAATGAATAGTGGACACAGGACCCTGAAGTAATGAATAGTGGACACAGGACCCTGAAGTAATGAATAGTGGACACAGGACCCTGAAGTAATGAATAGTGGACACAGACCCTGAAGTAATGAATAGGGGACATGGAAGTAATGAATAGTGGACGCTGATCTTGGAAATAATGAATAATGGACACAGAACCTGGAAGTAATGAATAATGGACGCAGGACCCTGAAGTAATGAATAGTGGACACAGGACCCTGAAGTAATGAATAGTGGACACAGGACCCTGAAGTAATGAATAGTGGACACAGGACCCTGAAGTAATGAATAGTGGACACAGGACATGGAAGTAATGAATAGTGGAGACAGACCCTGAAGTAATTGATAGTGGACACATGACATGGAAGTAATGAATAGTGGACACAGGACCCTGAAGTAATGAATAGTGGACACAGGACATGGAAGTAATGAATAGTGGACACAGGACCCTGAAGTAATGAATAGTGGACACAGGATTCAGAAGTAATGAATAGTGGACACAGGACCCTGAAGTAATGAATAGTGGACACAGGATTCAGAAGTAATGAATAGTGGACATGGAAGTAATGAATAGTGGACACAGGACCCTGAAGTAATGAATAGGGGACACAGGATTCAGAAGTAATGAATAGTGGACACAGGACCCTGAAGTAATGAATAGTGGACACAGGATTCAGAAGTAATGAATAGTGGACACATGATTCAGAAGTAATGAATAGTGGACACAGGACTCTGAAGTAATGAATAGTGGACACAGGATTCAGAAGTAATGAATAGGGGACACAGGACCCTGAAGTAATGAATAGTGGACACAGGACCCTGAAGTAATGAATAGTGGAGACAGGACTTGGAAGTAATGAATAGTGGAGACAGGACCCTGAAGTAATGAATAGTGGACGAAGGACCCTGAAGTAATGAATACTGGACACAGGACCCTGAAGTAATGAATAGTGGACACAGGATTCAGAAGTAATGAATAGTGGACACATGACCCTGAAGTAATGAATAGTGGACACAGGATTCAGAAGTAATGAATAGGGGACACAGGACCCTGAAGTAATGAATAGTGGACACAGGACCCTGAAGTAATGAATAGTGGACACAGGAACCTGAAGTAATGAATAGTGGACACAGGACCCTGAAGTAATGAATAGTGGACACAGGATTCAGAAGTAATGAATAGTGGACACAGGACCATGAAGTAATGAATAGTGGACACAGGACCTGGAAGTAATGAATAGTGGACACAGGACCCTGAAGTAATGGATAGTGGACACAGGACCCTGAAGTAATGAATAGTGGACACAGGACCCTGAAGTAATGAATAGTGGAGACAGGACCCTGAAGTAATGAATAGTGGACACAGGACCCTGAAGTAATGAATAGTGGACACAGGACCCTGAAGTAATGAATAGTGGACACAGGATTCAGAAGTAATGAATAGTGGACACAGGACCATGAAGTAATGAATAGTGGACACAGGACCCTGAAGTAATGGATAGTGGACACAGGACCCTGAAGTAATGAATAGTGGACACAGGACCCTGAAGTAATGAATAGTGGACACAGGACCCTGAAGTAATGAATAGTGGACACAGGACCCTGAAGTAATGAATAGTGGACACAGGACCCTGAAGTAATGAATAGTGGACACAGGACCCTGAAGTAATGAATAGTGGACACAGGACCCTGAAGTAATGAATAGTGGACACAGGACCCTGAAGTAATGAATAGTGGACACAGACCCTGAAGTAATGAATAGGGGACATGGAAGTAATGAATAGTGGACGCTGATCTTGGAAATAATGAATAATGGACACAGAACCTGGAAGTAATGAATAATGGACGCAGGACCCTGAAGTAATGAATAGTGGACACAGGACCCTGAAGTAATGAATAGTGGACACAGGACCCTGAAGTAATGAATAGTGGACACAGGACCCTGAAGTAATGAATAGTGGACACAGGACATGGAAGTAATGAATAGTGGAGACAGACCCTGAAGTAATTGATAGTGGAGACAGGACCCTGAAGTAATGAATAGTGGACACAGGACATGGAAGTAATGAATAGTGGACACAGGACCCTGAAGTAATGAATAGTGGACACAGGATTCAGAAGTAATGAATAGTGGACACAGGACCCTGAAGTAATGAATAGTGGACACAGGATTCAGAAGTAATGAATAGTGGACATGGAAGTAATGAATAGTGGACACAGGACCCTGAAGTAATGAATAGTGGACACAGGACCCTGAAGTAATGAATAGTGGACACAGGATTCAGAAGTAATGAATAGGGGACACAGGACCCTGAAGTAATGAATAGTGGACACAGGACCCTGAAGTAATGAATAGTGGACACAGGACCCTGAAGTAATGAATAGTGGACACAGGACCCTGAAGTAATGAATAGTGGACACAGGACCCTGAAGTAATGAATAGTGGACACAGGACCCTGAAGTAATGAATAGTGGACACAGGACCCTGAAGTAATGAATAGTGGACACAGGACCCTGAAGTAATGAATAGTGGACACAGACCCTGAAGTAATGAATAGGGGACATGGAAGTAATGAATAGTGGACGCTGATCTTGGAAATAATGAATAATGGACACAGAACCTGGAAGTAATGAATAATGGACGCAGGACCCTGAAGTAATGAATAGTGGACACAGGACCCTGAAGTAATGAATAGTGGACACAGGACCCTGAAGTAATGAATAGTGGACACAGGACCCTGAAGTAATGAATAGTGGACACAGGACATGGAAGTAATGAATAGTGGAGACAGACCCTGAAGTAATTGATAGTGGACACATGACATGGAAGTAATGAATAGTGGACACAGGACCCTGAAGTAATGAATAGTGGACACAGGATTCAGAAGTAATGAATAGTGGACACAGGACCCTGAAGTAATGAATAGTGGACACAGGATTCAGAAGTAATGAATAGTGGACATGGAAGTAATGAATAGTGGACACAGGACCCTGAAGTAATGAATAGTGGACACAGGACCCTGAAGTAATGAATAGTGGACACAGGATTCAGAAGTAATGAATAGGGGACACAGGACCCTGAAGTAATGAATAGTGGACACAGGACCCTGAAGTAATGAATAGTGGACACAGGACCCTGAAGTAATGAATAGTGGACGCTGATCCTGGAAGTAATGAATAGTGGACACAGGATTCAGAAGTAATGAATAGTGGACACAGGACCCTGAAGTAATGAATAGTGGACACAGGACCCTGAAGTAATGAATAGTGGACACAGGACCTGGAAGTAATGAATAGTGGACACAGGACCTGGAAGTAATGGATAGTGGACACAGGACCCTGAAGTTATGGATAGTGGACATGGAAGTAATGAATAGTGGATGCAGGACCCTGAAGTAATGAATAATGGACACAGGACCTGGAAGTAATGAATAGGGGACGCTTGACCCGGAAGTTATGAATAGGGGACGCATGACCCGGAAGTTATGAATAGTGGACGCAGGACCCTGAAGTAATGAATAATGGACACAGGACCCGGAAGTAATGAATAGGGCAAACAAACAACAAACTTTCCATCCAGACAGCTTAAGCTAATTTTAGCGACATGCTTTATTAGTGGTCAGAATAGACAGCGGTGTGATATGCTAGGCTACAAGCAGGGGGTATAACACACATGAGCACCACTCCCCTCTGGTAGAATACCACGTTGATAACGCTCGGATGCTCCTTCCAACATATGGGTTAATGGGACATTGCTCCAGAGACGCTTAACATAGAAATAATTCCCAGAACGAATGATGGCAAAACGATGTGATGTGTAGTCTAAATATTCCATACGTTTGAGTATAATCATATAACTGTTCCACAGCCTTGTGATGACTGAGTGGCTGAGAAGTAGAACGCTGTCAACAACATTCATGTTAACAACATACACTGTCAACAACATGCATGTTAACAACAACATACACTATCAACAACACACACTATCAACAACATACACTATCAACAACATGTATGTTAACAACAACACACACTATAGACAACATGTATGTTAACAACAACATACACTATCAACAACATGTATGTTAACAACAACATACACTATCAACAACATGTATGTTAACAACAACACACACTATCAACAACATGTATGTTAACAACAACACACACTATCAACAACATGTATGTTAACAACAACACACACTATCAACAACATACACTGTCAACAACACACACTATCAACAACATGTATGTTAACAACAACACACACTATCAACAACATGTATGTTAACAACAACACACACTATCAACAACATGTATGTTAACAACAACACACACTATCAACAACATGTATGTTAACAACAACACACACTATCAACAACATGTATGTTAACAACAACACACACTATCAACAACATACACTGTCAACAACACACACTATCAACAACATGTATGTTAACAACAACACACACTATCAACAACATGTATGTTAACAACAACATACACTATCAACAACATGTATGTTAACAACAACACACACTATCAACAACATACACTGTCAACAACACACACTATCAACAACATGTATGCTAACAACAACACACACTATCAACAACATACACTGTCAACAACACACACTATCAACAACATGTATGTTAACAACAACATACACTATCAACAACATGTATGTTAACAACAACACACACTATCAACAACATACACTGTCAACAACACACACTATCAACAACATGTATGTTAACAACAACACACACTATCAACAACATACACTGTCAACAACACACACTATCAACAACATGTATGTTAACAACAACACACACTATCAACAACATACACTGTCAACAACACACACTATCAACAACATGTATGTTAACAACAACACACACTATCAACAACATGTATGTTAACAACAACACACACTATCAACAACATGTATGTTAACAACAACACACACTATCAACAACATACACTGTCAACAACACACACTATCAACAACATGTATGTTAACAACAACACACACTATCAACAACATATTTGTATGTGTGTGTGCGTGTGTGTGTGTGTGTGTGCATGTTTGTATGTGTGTGTGTGCATGTTTGTATGTGTGTGTGCTTGTGTGTGTGTGTGTGCATGTTTGTATGTGTGTGTGTGCATGTTTGTATGTGTGTGTGTGCATGTTTGTATGTGTGCGTGTGCATGTTTGTATGTGTGCGTGTGCATGTTTGAATGTGTGTGTGTGTGTGTGTGTGTGTGTGTGTGTGTGTAAGCAAGTTAGCCACGGTAAGGATTTGAGGGGGTTGATTTATAAATATCTCTCCCAGAGAAAAATCTAGGCTAAGCGAACACACATAGATGCATGCCGAATCACAAACAAGCAACGATATATGAACACAACCCCACTAACACTAACAAATACACAACCTCACCAACAGTAACAAATACACAACCCCACTAACAAACACACAACCCCACAAACAGTAACAAATACACAACCCCACTAACAGTAACAAACACACAACCCCACTAACAAATACACAACCCCACTAACAAATACACAACCCCACTAACAAACACACAACCCCACTAACAAACACACAACCCCACTAACAAATACACAACCCCACTAACAAATACACAACCCCACTAACAAATACACAACCCCACTAACAAACACACAACCCCACTAACAAACACACAACCCCACTAACAAACACACAACCCCACTAACAAACACACAACCCCACTAACAAACACACAACCCCACTAACAAACACACAACCCCACTAACAAACACACAACCCCACTAACAAATACACAACCCCACTAACAAATACACAACCCCACTAACAAACACACAACCCCACTAACAAACACACAACCCCACTAACAAACACACAACCCCACTAACAGTAACAAATACACAACCCCACTAACAAACACACAACCCCACTAACAAACACACAACCCCACTAACAAACACACAACCCCACTAACAGTAACAAATACACAACCCCACTAACAGTAACAAACACACAACCCTACTAACAAATACACAACCCCACTAACAAACACACAACCCCACTAACAAACACACAACCCCACTAACAGTAGTAAATACACAACCCCACTAACAAACACACAACCCCACTAACAGTAGTAAATACACAACCCCACTAACAAATACACAACCCCACTAACAAATACACAACCCCACTAACAAACACACAACCCCACTAACAGTAGTAAATACACAACCCCACTAACAAACACACAACCCCACTAACAAACACACAACCCCACTAACAATCACACAACCCCACTAACAAATACACAACCCCACTAACAGTAGTAAACACACAACCCCAACTGCAAACACACTATGACATCTGAGACCACACACATGCACATATATACAAGATACACACAGGACATGGACAGACAAACACTCACATACATTTTTAAGCAGTTGTGGACATAATATATGAGTCATCTCAATAAATGCCAAACTGTATAATATTTGGTTGCTTTAAAACGAGACATCGATACAATTTGAAATCAAACCCACAGAGAACATTGGCGCTGACATGTTTGAGACAGTATAGGGTCTGCTGGAATATGTAAGTGCACTACCAGTCAGAACACAATGACAGGCAGGCATTGAGAACACTGGGGGAAAAAACGTTGAGATGTATTCTGACAAACGCATGTCCAGCAGTCAAACTCAATCATATTGTAGCAGCCACTCTGCTCAGTGACACCTCCTTGTTCAGTACTAAGAGCGTTGGGTCTTTTGGTGTAGGACAAAAAATGTTTGTGTTGACAATAGAGGCTAAAAAACATTGTCACTTGTTTTTTAAATTTTTTTTTTAAACTGTTCACCTCTTGAACATCTGGTTTGTTATTGTAAATGATGAGTTAAGGTTAAATGTACAGTACCAGTCAAAAGTTTGGACACACCTACTCATTCATGGGGTTTTCTTTATTTTCACAATTTTCTACATTGTAGAATAATAGTGAAGACACCAAAACTATGAAAAAATCAAAACTATGAAAAAACACATATGGAATCATGTAGTAACCAAAACAAATCAAAATATATTTTATATTTGAGATTCTTCAAAGTAGCCACCCTTTGCCTTGATGACAGCTTTGCACATTCTTGGCATTCTCTCAACCAGCTTCACGAGGTAGTCACCTGGAATGCATTTAAATTAACAGGTGTGCCTTGTTAAAAGTACATTTGTGGATTTTCTTTCATTCTTAATGCGTTTGAGCCAATCAGTTGTGTTGTGTTGTGACAAGGTAGGGGTGGTATACAGAAGATAGCCCAGTTGGTAAAAGACCAATGGCAATAACAACTCACATAAGTAAAGAGAAATGACAGTCCATCATTAATTTAAGACATGAAGGTCAGACAATACGGAACATTTCAAGAACTTTTAAAAGTTTCTTCAAGTGCCGACACAAAAACCATCAAGTGCTATGATGAAACTGGCTGTCATGAGGACCGCCACAGGAAAGGAAGACCCAGAGTTACCTCTGCTGAAGAGGATAAGTTCAATAGTTCATTAGTTAACTGCACCTCAGATTGCAGCCCAAATAAATGCTCCACAGAGTTCAGACACATCTCAGCATCAACTGTTTAGAGGAGACTGTAAATCAGGCATTCATGGTCAAATTCCTGCAAAGAAACCACCACTAAAAGGCACCAATAAGAAGAAGAGACTTGCTTGGGCCAAGAAACACGAGCAATGGACAATAGACCGGTGGAAATCTGTCCTTTGGTCTGATGAGTCCAAATTTGAGATTTTTGGTTCCAACCGGCGTGTTTTTTTTGAGACGCAGTGTCGGTGAATGGTGATCTCCACATGTGTGGTTCCCACCGTGAAGCATGGAGGAGGAGGTGTGATGGTGTGGGAGTGCTTTTCTGTTGATACTGTCTGTGATTTATTTAGAATTCAAAGCACATTTCACCAGAAATGCTACCACAACATTCTTAAGCGATACACCATCACATCTGGTTTGCGCTATGACTATAATTTGTTTTTTCAACAGGACAATGATCCAACACACCTTTCACAAATGAACTTTTAACAAGGCACACCTGTTAATTGAAATGCATTCATGAAGCTGGTTGAGAGAATGCCAAGAGTGTGCAAAGCTGTCATCAAGGTAAAGGGTGGCTATTTGAAGAATCTCAAATATAAAATACATTTGGATACTACAGTGTAGACATTGTTAATGTTGTGAATGACGATTGTACCCGTAAAACACCAGTCTCAATGTCAACAGTGAAGAGGCGACTCCGAGATGCAAAAAAAAAAAGCCATATCACAGACTGGCCAATAAAAATACAATATTAAGATGGGCAAAAGACCACAGCCACTGGACAGAGGAACTCTGCCTAGAAGGCCAGCATCCCGGAGTCGCCTCTTCACTGTTGACGTTGAGACTGGTGTTTTGCAGGTACAATTTAATGAAGCTGTCAGTTGAGGACTTGTGAGGCGTCTGTTTCTCAAACTAGACACTCTATTGTACTTGTCCTCTTGCTCAGTTGGGGCCTCCCACTCCTCTTTCTATTCTGGTTAGAGACAGTTTGCACTGGTCTGTGAATGGAGTAGTACACAGCGTTGTACGAGATCTTCAGTTTCTTGGCAATCTCTCGCATGGAATAGCCTTCATTTCTCAGAACAAGAATAGACTGACGAGTTTCAGAAGAAAGTTATTTGTTCCATTTTGAGCCTGTAATTGAACCCACAAATGCTGATGCTCCAGATACTCAACTAGTCTCAAGAAGGCCAGTTTTATTGCTTCTTTAATAAGGACAACAGTTTTCAGCTGTGCTAAAGGGTTTTCTAATGATCAAATAGCCTTTTAAAATGATCAACTTGGATTAGCTAACACAACGTGACATTGGAGTTATGGTTGCTGAGAATGGGCCTCTGTACGCCTATGTTGATATCCCATTACAAATCAGCTGTTTCCAGCTACAATAGTCATTTACAACATTAACAATGTCTACACTGTATTTCTGATCAATTTGATGTTATTTTAATGGACAAAAAAACGTTGCTTTTCTTTCAATAACAAGGACATTTCTAAGTGACCCCAAACTTTTGAATGGTAGTGTAAATACCACTTTTCTACCAACTGAGGTACTCAAAGCATTGTGGGAAACTCACCTCATCCACCATCAATGAGCTGAACCCACCTCAGTGATGCACAGAGACCATTTCTGTGCCAGAACACTCACCACACATCAGCTATCAGGTGGAGAGGTGAGGAGTCATATATGTCAATTAGGAATGAGGGGGATGATTAGGTGGCCAGGATGGAATGTGGCCAGGTTGGGAATTTAGCTATGCCACCGGGGTGAACACCCCTACTCTTACAATAAGCGGCATGGAAATTTGAATGACCACAGAGAGTCGGGACACCCATTTTAACGTCCAATCCGAAAGACGGCACCCTACACAGGACAATGTACGCAAATATAATTAAGGTTTGAAATGATTATGTTTTAGTCACATATTTTATCTGTAAAGGCTTTTTGTGGTCAATTTGCAGTCAAAAATTCTGCCCCCCCCCCCCCCCCCCCCCCCCCCCCGATCATCCGCTCAAGAAAAGATTGGCCAACGGCAGAATCTAATTGATGATCCCTGACCTATACGGTCCTGATCTATCCGTATCTAATAATTTATCAAGCCTAGAAGCAATACAAGATTCTATTATTATGGTGGGAGATTATAATACAATTTTAAATACCTCAATGGACCCTAAAGGAACTCACACTACAAACTATCATTTACCCTTATGCACTTAAGGAAATCACAAATATCATTGATATATTGGAACAAGTGGATATATGGAGGTTTAAATATCCTGACCTAGTGAGATATACACTGCATTCGGAAAGTATTCAGATCCCTTGACTTTTTCTCCATTTCGTTATGTTACAGCCTTATTCTAAAATATATTAAATACATTTTTTTCTCATCAATCTACACACAATACACCATCATGACAAAGCTAAAACAGGTTTTTTGAAATGTTTGCAAATGTATTAAAAATAAAAAACAGATAACTTATTCACGTGAGTATTCAGACCCTTTGCTTTGAGACTCAACATTGAGCTCAGGTGCATCCTGTTTCCATTGATCCTCCTTGAGATGTTTCTACAACTTGATTGGAGTCCACCTGTTGTCAATTCAATTGATTGGACATGATTTGCAAAAGCACGCACCTATCTATATAAGGTCCCACAGTTGACAGTCAGAGCAAATACCAAGCCATGATCTCAAGGATGATCAATGGAAACAGGATGCATCTGAGCTCAATGTTGAGTCTCAGAGCAAAGGCATTTCTGTTTTGTATTAGTAACGTAACAAAATGTGGAAAAAGTGAAGGGGTCTGTAAGCAATTGTCCACAGAGCTCCGAAACAGGATTGTGTCGAGGCACAGATCTGTGGAAGTTTAAAAAAATGTCTGCAGCATTGAAAGTCCCCAAGAACACAGTGGACTCCATCATTCTTAAATGGAAAAAGTTTGGAACCACCAAAGACTCTTCCTAGAGCTGGCCGCCCGGCCAAACTGAGCAATCGGGGGAGAAGGGCCTTGGTCAGGGAGGTGACTAAGAACCCGATGGTCACTCTGACAGAGCTCCAGAGATACTCTGTGGAGATAAGAGAACCTTCCAGAAGGACAACCATCTCTGCAGAACTCTACCAATCAGGCCTTTATGGTAGAGTAGCCAGACAGAACCTCCTCAGTAAAAGGCACATGACAGCCCACTTGGAGTTTACCAAATGGCATCTAAAGGACTAAGACCATGAGCAACAAGATTCTCTGCGTCAACAGTGAAGAGGCGACTCCGGAATGCTGGCCTTCTAGCCAGAGTTTCAAAGAAAAAAACATATCTCAGACTGGCCAATAAAAATAAAATCTTAAGATGGGCAAAAGAACGCAGACACTGGACAGAGGAACTCTGCCTAGAAGGCCAGCATCCCGGAGTAGCCTCTTCACAGTTGACGTTGAGACTGGTGTTTTGCAGGTACTATTTAATGAAGCTGCCAGTTGAGGACTTGTGAGGCGTCTGTTTCTCAAACTAGACACTCTAATGTACTTGTCATCTTGCTCACTTGTGCACCGGGGCCTCCCACCTCTCTTTCTATTCTGGTTAGAGCCAGACACTTACAGTGGAACACAGACACTTACAGTAACACAGACACAGTGGACACAGACACTTACAGGAACACAGACATTTACGGTAACACAGACACTTACAGAGGAACACATGTGAAGAAAGGAGCTTAGACTGACTAGACTTTAGCTCAAAGAAAAACACAGTCTCATTACATGCAGTTGTCCCAGATTTGAACACAGGTACTTACAGTAGAACAACACATGAAGACGATGATGAAGGAGCCAATGACTCCTCCGATGCCGACCATCCAGGTCATCCGCAGGAACAGGATCACCCCGAAGATGTTCTGGATACAGGGGAGGTACACCCCCATCAGGGTCCCCAACTGTGGAGCCTGTAGGGAGGGAGAGAGGAGGTGGACATGGGATCAATGTTACCTAGCAAACCTGAAATGTTGTGAAATTTCCAGTGCACGTTTAATGTGAACACTGAGGTTGTACCCACTTTAAGTTACAGTTATAACAGTGGCCAAGTAGGCTACTGTGGCTATTTGATCATAATGTAGGCCTACCAGAGTGGTCTACTATCAAAAACAATGTAGAAAATGCATCCCATAACATTTTTTACATGGAAGTAGCTGTTCTATCATTCTCCCTACAGTAGCAGCCAATGTGTGGTGTTCAATGTAGGCCTAAATTCCATGAGACTTTTGAAAAAAACACATGCAGGGCTTGACATTAACCTGTGTATCTACTTGTTCTTCAGACAAGGAGGTGACTGAACATGTTGTTGTGTTGTTTGATGTAAGAAACCACTTTACAAAATAAAATGCATTAATATTCCCATACCATTATTACAGAGAATCAGACAAATTTGGCTTCCCTCTGCCTGTTGGCCACTTAGCTTATTCAAGCCGGTCTCAAAATACAACACTGCCCCTTTAAGACAAAAAAAAGCTATTTACCTGACTCGCTTTCAAAGATGTCTAGAATTGTACACATTTTGTGCTCTTGTAGGAAGCAATCACTTCTTTATTGCTGACTATAATTAGGATAATAACTCACTACCTAGCAAAGGATTTGAACAAAATGTGCACAGGTGGCTCTCATGCAGCTCTCACTCTGATCTCAAAACAAGTACATCTACTCATGACCACAGCTGTAAACACAGTCCAGGTCAACGTAAATGACACAGATCCATATACACTGTATGGCAATAGTCAATTTGCATATAGGCCTACTGCAGCTCTGACTGGTTATGCCACACCTGTCTGTGTAGAGTATGGGCTGAGTCATGATCAATAGAATCCTACTCTGATGCGTTCTGCCTACAACAAAATCTCTTGCATAGTTTGTTTTGTTTTGGTATGTTGCATTGAAATTGGCTAAGATTGCGTTGATTCGATCACAATTGCCACAGTAAATTGAAATGTTGATCGTGTTAACTAACTAGGAAAACTTTACATGGGCTGATATTTCTTCTGCGCTCCGCACAGCAGTCCCGGGGAGCTATGCGACAATTACTCCGTGCACATTGCATGGGGTCTTTAATGACTTTTTAATGACTGAGTTAGGGTTAGGGTCTCTAATGACTGGGTATCATGGGGTCTTTAATGACTGAGTTAGGGTTAGGGTCTCTAATGACTGGGTATCATGGGGTCTTTAATGACTGAGTTAGGGTTAGGGTCTCTAATGACTGGGTATCATGGGGTCTTTAATGACTGAGTTAGGGTTAGGGTCTCTAATGACTGGGTATCATGGGGTCTTTAATAACTGGGTTAGTGTCTTTAATAACTTGGTATCATGGGGTCTTTAATGACTTTTTAATGACTGAGTTAGGGTTAGGGTCTCTAATGACTGGGTATCATGGGGTCTTTAATGACTGAGTTAGGGTTAGGGTCTCTAATGACTGGGTATCATGGGGTCTTTAATAACTGGGTTAGTGTCTTTAATAACTTGGTATCATGGGGTCTTTAATGACTGGGTATCATGAGGTCTCTAATGACTGGGTTGGGGTCTTTAATTACTGGGTATCATGGGGTCTCTAATGACTGGGTTAGGGTCTTTAATGACTGGTATCATGGGGTCTTTAATAACTGGGTATCATGGGGTCTTTAATGACTGGGTTAGGGTCTTTAATAACTGGGTATCATGGGGTCTTTTATGACTGGGTATTATGGGGTCTTTAATGACTGGGTTAGGGTCTTTAATAACTGGGTATCATGGGGTCTTTTATGACTGGGTATCATGGGGTCTTCAATGACTGAGTTAGGGTCTCTAATGACTGGGTTAGGGTCTTTAATGACTGGGTATCATGGGGTCTTTAACAACTGGGTATTATGGGGTCTTTAATGACTGGGTATCATGGGGTCTTTAATGACTGGGTTAGGGTCTTTCATTTGGTTTAATTTGTACCTTTATTTAACTAGGCAAGTCAGTTAAGAACAAATTCTTATTTACAATGACGGCCTACACCGGCTAAACCCGGACGCTGCTGGGCCAATTGTGCGCCGCCATATGGGACTCCCAATGACGGCCGGTTGTGATACAGCCTGGATTGGAACCAAGGTGTCTGTAGTGATGCCGCAAGCACTGTGATGCAGTGCCTTAGACTTAGACCGCTGCGCCACTCGGGCGCCCATGACTTGGTATCATGGGGTCTTTAATGACTGGGTCTTTAATGACTGAGTTATCATATGCTTCTGTAACAGAAGTGGATCTGTGAACCACACAACCAGTAACAGTAGCCCAGGATTTCTGGAAAACCTAGGAATTTTGGAAACGTTGGTGCCTATGGGAGAGACAAAGAATTTGAATTAATATTTTATATTTTCCTACATCCAGTAACTGGAGAACATTTTTGGGTGATTTTATTAAGTGTTCTGTGCATTCTGAGACCAAATTGCCATTTTTCAATATGTACATGATGAGAAAAATGACTTTGTTTGAGATCTGTGCTGGGGCACATAGCAGTCAATTTGCCTGGCCTTATCAATTGTCCCGTAGCCCTTTACGTTCATCCCCATTTACGTTTATGGGTTGTAAATGGCAGATTTGGGCACTGATAAGCGCATAAATTGGAACGCAGTGGCTGTACAACAACATGCTATAAATGACGTCAGAGCTCTGGCTCTGCCCTTCACAGCGCTGTATGGGTTTTGACTGACAGCTGTTCTGAACTTCAGCACCGCACGCAACAAGAAGTTGCCCCCATCCCTCCCACTAATTGGGCAACTTTTGCAAATGTTTTGTTATCTGAGTGAGGGAAATGCTGCAAATTAAGAGGAGTCGATGTATTTTGAAAGATGATATGTTGAGGATTATGATAAATACCGCTTTAATTAAAACATTTAATTTCACTTTTATTTAACCAGGTAGGCCAGTTGAGAACAAGTTCTCATTTACAACTGCGGCCTAGCCTAGATAAAGCAAAGCAGTGCGACAAAAACAACAACACAGAGTTACACATGGGATAAACAAACCTACAGTCAATAACACAATAGAAAAATCTGTATACAGTGTGTGCAAATTAAGTAAGGAGGTAAGGCAATAAATAGGCCAATAGTGGCGAAGTATTTACAATTTAGCAATTTACACTGGAGTGATGTATGTGCAGATGAGGATGTGAAAGTAGAAATACTAGTGTGCAAAAGAGCAGAAAAAACAAAACAAATATGGGGATGAGGTAGGTAGTTGGTTGGATGGGCTATTTACAGATAGGCTGTGTACAGCTGCAGCGATCTGTAAGCTGCTCTAACAGCTGACGCTTGAAGTTAGTGAGGAAGATATAAGTCTGCAACTTCAGTGATATTTGCAATTTGTTCCAGTCATTGGCAGCAGAGAACTGGAAGGAAAGGCGGCCAAATAAGGTGTTGGCTTTGGGGGTGACCAGTGAAATATACCTGCTGGAGTGCTACGGTTGGGTGTTGCTATGGTGACCAATGAGCTGAGATAAGGCAGAGCTTTCCTTAGCAAAGACTTATAGATGACCTGGAGCCAGTGGGTTTGGCGACGAATATGTAGAGAGGACCAGCCAACGAGAGCATACAGGTCGCAGTGGTGGGTAGTATATGGGGCTTTGGTGACAAAACGGATGGCACTGTGATAGACTGCATCCAATTTGCTGAGTAGAGTGTTGGAGGCTATTTTGCAAATGACATCACCAAAGTCAAGGCTCAGTAGGATAGTCAGTTTTACGAGGGTATGTTGGCAGCATGAGTGAAGGATGCTTTGTTTTCAAAATAGGAAGCCAATTGTAGATTTAACTTTGGATTGGAGATGCTTAATGTGAGTCTGGAAGGAGAGTTTACAGTCTAACCAGACACCTAGGTATTTGTAGTTGTCCACATATTCTAAGTCAGAACCGTCCAGTAGTGATGCTAGTCGGGCAGGCGGGTGCAGGCAGCGATCGGTTGAAGAGCATGCATTTAGTTTTACTAACATTTAAGAGCAGTTGGAGGCCACGGAAGGAGTGTTGTATGGCGTTGAAGCTCGTTTGGAAGTTGTCCAAAGTGTCCAAAGAAGGGCCAGATGTATACAGAATGTATACATGTCATACAAGCAAGCCAAATGTGCACTTCACATTTCCATATCATAAAACTCATGTCGAATACAGTCAACGTTTATGGTCATGATGTCTGATGTACAGTTACAAGATGACATGATGTCATGCCGTTCTGAACAGAATGAGCCGATGTTTCTCTATTGTGAAGATCATTTGCCGTGGAACACGCACCTGAATGCACTCATGACTCCTTTCTATGCGCTCCAAACATTACAATTGGTTTCTCTGAATTGTCCTGTGAAAGCCTAACACTGTAAGACCATATTTTATATTTAGCATTCATTCTTATACATATACTTTTCATATTTCTTCTGTAAGAAACATTTAAATTTAGCCCTATCCATATATACGCCAATTCCCACGAGTCTAAGGGTTAAGTAGACTGGAACTGTGGCCATTTTTAAAAATGGAAAACGTGGTCTTGGCGCATAGAATAAAAAATATTGTCAGATATTATTCATCCTAATCAGAGAGGTTTTTTACATGGACGATACATTGGAGATAATATAAGACAAGTACTGGAAACAATAGAATACTATGAAATATCGGGGACACCAGGCCTGGATTTCATAGCTGATTTTGAAAAGGCTTTTGATAAAGTTCGACTGGAGTTTATATATAAATGCCTAGAATATTTACATTTTGGGGAATCTCTTATAAAATGGGTTAAAATGATGTATAGTAACCCTAGGTGTAAAATAGTAAATAATGGCTACATCTCAGAACGTTTTAAACTATCTAGAGGAGTAAAACAAGGTTGTCCACTATCGGCATATCTATTTATTATTGCCATCGAAACGTTAGCTGTTAAAATTAGATTAAACAATAATATTAAGGGATTAGAAATCTGTGGCTTAAAAACTAAGGTGTCATTGTACGCTGATGATTCATCTTTTCTTTTAAAACCACAATTAGAATCTCTCCACAGCTTCATAGAGGATCTAGATACTTTTGCTATCCTCTCCGGATTAAAACCAAATTATGATAATTTGGTTGATTATGTATATTATTATGTAATATTACATATTGGATCACTAAAACATGCTAATTTTACATTACCATGTAGTTTATCAATTAAATGGTCTGACGGAGATGTGGACATACTCGGTATCCCAAAAGAAAGAAATTATCTCACTCCAATACATTTTTATAGAAAGTTAACAAAAATAGATAAGATCTTGCTACCATGGAAAGGAAAATACCTGTCTATTTGTGTAAAAATCACCCTGATAACTCTTTAGTCATATCACAGTTTACCTATTTGCTTATGATTTTGCCTACACCCAGTGACCTGCTTTTTAAATTATATGAAGAAAAAATATTCAATTGTATTTGGAATGGCAAGCCAGACAAAATTAAAAGGGCCTATTTATATAACGAATATGAATTCGGAGGGCAGAAATGATTAAATATTACAGCATTAGACCTCTGACTAAAGGTTTCAGTCATACAAAAGTTATACTTAAATCCAAACTGGTTCTCTAGTAAATTGGCAAGAATGTTACATCCTATGTTCAAGAAGGGCCTTTTTCCCTTTACCCTGCTCACTTTCGGTTGTTTGAAAAGGAAATAATCTCCAAAATATCGTAATTTTTTAATCAAGCCTTAGAATGTTGGTTGCAATTTCAGTTTAATCCATCTGAAAAGATAGAACAATTAATACAACAAATATTAAACATTTTTTTCTAAGAAATGTTTAAAAAAGTTAGAATTTTAGTGAATGATATCATAAATAGGACTGGTGGAGTTGTCACACATACAGCTAACACAGACATATGGAAATGTCTGCTCTACCCAAAATTACAACCAATTAATTGCAGCATTACCACAGAAATGAAAGAGGCAAGTAGAAGGGTAAAAAAGTAAGGAACTTGTATGTCTGCCCTGTATTAAAGAACATAAATGGTTAAAGAAAAGTGTGATAAATAAAAACATAACAATTTCATTTAAGGAACAAAAAACTGACAGCTGTGCCATATAAATTGCAAAATAGTTGGGAAGAGATTTTCGATGTACCCATTCCATGGCACATGGTTTATGAATTGATACGCCGGATTCAAAACATCGACTTTGTCAATTTAAATTACAATACAAAATTCTTGCAACCAATAGAATGTTATATATATGGGAGATACAATCTTCCCACCTCTGCAGATGCTGCTGTGAGGAGGCAGAATCATTAGATCATTTATTTTGATATTGTCCATTTGTAGCTCGTTTTTGTCCAGGAATGGCTGAATAATTGCAACATTTGCCTAGAACTAACGCTGCAGATAGGTGATAGGTGATAACGCTGCAGACTAGGTGATTTGAAAAGCCATAGTCAATCAATCAATAATATAATAATTATTTTATTAAAAATGTTTATTTTTAATTTACAATGTGTAGAAGCTATGAGAATAGAAAGGTTCAATACTTTTGTGAAGCATCACTGCACAGTTGGAAAATATATGGCCAATAGAAATCCAAAATGGATGATGTTGAGAGACAGATGGGAGGGGTTGAATGGAGCTGAAGGGTGGGACTAATAACAAGATAACAAATGTAAAACATACGGGGTCTGTAAAATGTATATAGATTCAGACATTTTGTGAAATAGCACAGTTACAAATAGAAATCAAACTGGATGGACATCAGAAATAGAGGAAGGACTAAAAACAAACAAAATATAACTATTGTAAAATAAATTGTGTCTGTAAAATGTGTAAAAGATGTATAAACTGAAGGAAGAAGCCTAAGTGATATTGTTTATTAGTTTACTCCAATTGGGAAAAGGGTGGTAGAGTTTGGGGGGAATAAAAAAGGTATATTCTCATGTATGTCTATATACAGTGGGGCAAAAAAGTATTTAGTCAGCCACCAATTGTGCAAGTTCTCCCACTGAGAAGCCTGTAATTTTCATCATAGGTACACTTCAACTATGACAGACAAAATTAGAAAAAAAATCCAGAAAATCACATTGTAGGATTTGTAATGAATTTATTTGCAAATTTTGGTGGAAAATAAGTATTTGGTCACCTACAAACAAGCAATATTTCTGGCTCTCACAGACCTGTAACTTTTTCTTTAAGAGGCTCCTCTGTCCTCCACTTGTTACCTGTATTAATGGCACCTGTTTGAACTTGTTATCAGTATAAAAGACACCTGTCCACAACCTCAAACAGTCACACTCCAAACTCCACTATGGCCAAGACCAAAGAGCTGTCAAAGGACACCAGAAACAAAATTGTAGACCTGCACCAGGCTGGGAAGACTGAATCTGCAATAGGTAAGCAGCTTGGTTTGAAGAAATCAACTATGGGAGCAATTATTAGGAAATGGAAAACATACAAGACCACTGATAATCTCCCTCGATCTGGGGCTCCACGCAAGATCTCACCCCGTGGGGTCAAAATGATCACAAGAACGGTGAGCAAAAATCTCAGAACCACACGGGGGGACCTAGTGAATGACCTGCAGAGAGCTGGGACCAAAGTAACAAAGCCTACCATCAGTAACATCTATTGAAGATGAAACGTGGCTGGGTCTTTCAGCATGACAATGATCCCAAACACACCGCCCGGGCAACGAAGGAGTGGCTTCGTAAGAAGCATTTCAAGGTCCTGGAGTGGCCTAGCCAGTCTCCAGATCTCAACCCCATAGAAAATCTTTGGAGGGAGTTGAAAGTCCATGTTGCCAAGCAATAGCCTCAAAACATCACTGTTCTAGAGGAGATCTGCATGGAGGAATGGGACAAAATACCAGCAGTGTGTGAAAACCTTGTGAAGACTTACAGAAAACGTTTGACCTCTGTCATTGCCAACAAAGGGTATATAACAGAGTATTGAGATAAACTTTTGTTATTGACCAAATACTTATTTTCCACCATCATTTGCAAATATATTCATTAAAAATCCTACAATGTGATTTTCTGGATTTTTTTTCATCTCATTTTTTCTGTCATAGTTGAAGTGTACCTATGATGAAAATTACAGGCCTCTCTCATCTTTTTAAGTGGGAGAACTTGCACAATTGGTGGCTGACTAAATAGTTTTTTCCCCCACTGTAGGTATGTGTATGTATATATGTGTATATGTATGCATGTGTGTAGGTATATGGATATATATTTACCCCAAAAATAAATGGGGGATTGGAAATGATGCAGGCAATTACATTGATGGAAGCAACATTCTTTTCGCAATATTAAGCTGATCCACCCCTTAGGGAAAAAAATGAACATTTCAATTTAGCCCTATCCATATACGTCAATTCCCACGAGTCTAAGGGTGAAGTAGAACAGAACTGTGGCCATTTTTCTAAATGGAAAACGTGGTCTGTACGTCATCTTCATTATCCACAATCTTTGCCCATAGGAGGAAAGCAGGAAGTAGGTCTGTTCTAGTGATTCTATTTCTATGGTGATATCACTGCCAGTCTGATGAGTATGATCGATGAGGATGCGAAGAGGACTTTATTAAGGAACGTCGCCGTCTAATATGAAGCTGGAAGTGATGACAGAAACTTTGATACTTTACAGAGAGTTTTATTCCTAACTGCGATTCAGAGAGTTTTACAGGCCTGGGAGGCACTGATTAATGCGAGAGAGCATTCCTGGGGCTTGAAGTGGCAGCAGCTGCTGAGTGGAGAAACTAGACTTTGTAATTAAATCATCTTCTGAAAAAAAGGGTGTCTTGACGAATGCCTGACATTAAATGAATATTAAGGTCTAATGTGATGTAGTTTGATTTGAGAAGCTGGGCTTCAAATAGCAATAAGAGCCTGTTTTGGAGAGTTGACAAGTCACACAAACATAATTATATTCAAATTTATGTAAGAAACAACAGGCCAAGTGCACATGCAGAGTTCAAATTAGAAAAAGCTCATCACTTGTGAAATGCTGATGAAACTCGCTGTGTAGACAGACTGGAGTAGAAATGGAATGATAAACCAAAAAACAAAAATGATAGACACCAACCATGATCACATCGCAGGCATTTTGCTGATATCATTCATTAAAATAATTAGAGAAATGTGTGAAGTTTGAAATGAAATGTGATTATTAATGAGACAATTGAGGGCGACAACCATCAAACTAGCTAGTAGTAGTTTAAAGGATAAAAAAAAATAAAAAACGATGTTATTAACTTATCCTTCTATTTATTGTTATCACATTAATTCAAGCAATTTATTGCGATATGATTGTTTCTGCCTTACGCCCAGCTCTAGGATGGGGTAATCCTGAATGGTTCATCTGGGCCAAATCCTTATTTTGGATTCAAGCGTGTGCCTCAAGTAGGATTCAGTCCCATATGTTTTGTTGAACCTCTTCTTCTAGCCTAGTTCCCCCTCTCTCTATTTTGTCCCTAAGAGTAGCTGCTGCCGTGGCTAATCGGGATCCCTAATAAATACAAATACTGTCCTTAGGGATCACAGGAAGTGAAGCTGACACTAGCTGACCAGTTTATGTTAATTTGTTATATTTTCTTATCAAACGGTTCACCTAACACCTATTTGTTGGTTTTAATCAGACAGTTCACCTAACATCTATTTGTTGGTTTTAATCAAACAGTTCACCTAACATCTATTTGTTGGTTTTTAATCAGACAGTTCACCTAACACCTATTGTCTATTTGTTCGTTTTAAATCAGACAGTTCACCTAACATCTATTTGTTGGTTTTAATCAGACAGTTCACCTAACATCTATTTGTTGGTTTTAATCAGACAGTTCACCTAACATCTATTTGTTGGTTATAATCAAACAGTTCACCTAAGATCTATTCTTTGAACTCCTCTTTTGCAGCACCAAGCTATACCACAGGGATGTTTAGCACTGGGAATTGAATTCACCTTTAATCAAAGATCAAAACCTCAGGTTGCCTATGGGAGCGGGGAAGAACAAACATCGTCCATCTTTGTAATCTCTCTCTCTCCATATGGTAATGCCTCCCGCTGTTTGCCTGTTGTCAGGGTTATGCAAATGAGAGAGGCACTGTGGCCTTCAGTGTGCGGGGAAAGGGTGTTAATCACTGTCAGCGAGGCAAGAACCTCAATAAAGTTACTTTTTTTCTATTCTAAATTTAAACTCCAAAGTTCCCTACCACTTACTTAGAGATTGCTGTTGAATTTATGTCAAGACTTTTGACAGAATTGGTTACTCGGTTTTGTGATTAACATAGTTGTTGTGCCTTCAACATTACCTCCCTCAAATGTTATAATTAGCATAGTCTAGGCTGCATTCCATTTCACCAATATAACATTTACAGTAATAGCTCCAATTACTAGATCAATACAGTTTGATGGTAACTAGTGATTTCAATTCAGAAGCAGTGGTACTGTATTATGTCAGGTATATATTAGGTTGAATTATCATGAGCTTAATGGATTTCAAAAAAATCTTTCCCCTAAGCAAAATGAGTGAATGAAACACAGAAAGACATAACAGGTACACCTCCAATTGACTCAAATGATGTCAATTAGCCTATCAGAAGCTTCTAAAGCCATGACATCATTTTCTGGAATTTTCCAAGCTGTTTAAAGGCACAGTCAATTTAGTGTATGTAAACTTATGACACACTGGAATTGTGATGAATTATAAGTGAAATAATCTGTCTGCAAACAATTGTTGGAAAAATGACTTATGTCATACACAAAGTAGATGTCCTAACTGACTTGCCAAAACTATAGTTTGTTGACAAGAAATTTGTGGAGTGGTTGAAAAACGAGTTTTAATGACTCCAACCTAAGTGTATGTAAACTTCCGACTTCAACTGTACAATCAAAGTGAGATAGCCATCTGTAGCTGCTCTCCATACAGCAGATGTCATTTTCAGCAATGCAACGCCATACACTGAGAGGACAAAACATTAAGAACACCTTCCTAATACTGAGTTGCACCTCCTTTTGCCCTCAGAACAGCCTCCATTGCTGGCCCATGTTTACTCCAATGCTTCCCACAGTTGTATCAAGTTGGCTGGATGTCCTTTGGGTGGTGGACCATTCTTGATACATTTGGGGAAATGTTGAGTGTGAAAAACCCAGCAGCATTGCAGTTCTTGTCACAAACCAGTGCGCCTAGGACCTACTACCATACCCCGTTCAAAGGCAGTTAAATATTTTTTCTTCCCCTTCACCTTCTGTATGGCACACACATACACAATCCATGTCTCAATTGTCTCAAGGCTTAAAAATCCTTCTTTAACATGTCTCCTCTCCTTCATTTACGCTGATTGAAGTGGATTTAACAGGTGACATCAATAAGGGATCATAGCTTTCACCTGGATTCACCTGGTCAGTCTGTCATGGAAAGAGTATGTGTCCTTAATATTTTGTACATCCCGGCAAACATCCCCGGATTGGCAAAAAGCTGTGAAAAAATTTCAATCCATAAGCTTTTCAATACTGTTTACAACGTCGGGTCCGCTTCCCACACCTCTCTGATTCAGACGGGCTCGGTTAAATGCGGAAGACATATTTCGGTTGAATGCATTCAGCTGTGCAACTGACTAGGTTTTCCATTTCCCATTTCCCTTCCCAAATTCAACCCTATTCCCTAGATAGTGCATTACTTTTGATCAGGGCCCATTTGGGACACAGACAGGGTCATTCTCACTAAGAAAATTATAAAGCTACTTGGCAGACAGACAGTAAGTGTGTTCTGTAGCCTACACAATACACTTGTTGAGAATGGACAAAATTCCACAAGATTCAGAAGACAAAACGAATAGCAAAACAAAAAGGACGTGTCTAAATTAGTTTACATTGAGCAACAGCCACAGCAGATGGGACGCTTGCTTCTATTGAATCAATATACTCCCTATGGGGGCGGGGGGAACCAAAGCCTCTGTTTATATAGAGCTCCACTTCCATTCTCAGTCAATTGGCATTTCCTTCCTGGACCAGGAGTACAATACAATCTCAGACCTAGACTCCTAGAATCTGTAGAACTAGTGAGGCCCAATAAAAAATTGTCTGGTAGCCAGCGGCGTGATTTCCCTCGAGACCGTGTGAGCTGAAATAGCCGAGAGTGGCGAGAGCAGCAACAGCATAACCGCTACAGGTTGGTGCAGCGGCGGTGAGGAGAGACAGCTGCCCCATGGCCCCCTGGGATACGCAGTCAGCCCAGTTCTATCTGGCTCAGGTGCGGTGGTCCCACAGCATGCTCCACCCCCCTCGGAACAGCTGCTTCAGGACCAGCTCACCACTTAGTTTACTACCCAGGTGCCCCATCTCCACGCCACCCCTTACCCAGTCACCCCCACACGAGACCCTCCGCCACCCCAGCCACCTGAGACCACTCACAGGCCCCTTATTCTCCACAGACACTAACACTCTAGAGGCTGATGGAGATTCTTTCCAAATGCACCCTTCGTGGCCTGGGAGGCCTGGAGTGGTTTAGCTGTTAGTGTTGCTGCCTTCAGAGCACATATCGGTGTGTGTTGGAATCTGTCCCACTTCTAACACAGACTTTTTGACTTTCCTGCCTCTCTCCAATTTAGAATAAGTATGTTAGGAGGGGGACTGCCCCCTTCCTTTCGTCCTACCTTCGTCCTACAGTCCTAGCTTCGTCCTACTGTCCTTCATACTAGACGCAGAGACATGAAAATGGTATCCACAAGTTCATCTGACTCTGGGGAAGGAGATAAAGGACTTCATCTGACTCTGGGGAAGGAGATAAAGGGCTTCATCTGACTCTGGGGAAGGAGATAAAGGACTTCATCTGACTCTGGGGAAGGAGATAAAGGACTTCATCTGACTCTGGGGAAGGAGATAAAGGACTTCATCTGACTCTGGGGAAGGAGATAAAGGACTTCATCTGACTCTGGGGAAGGAGATAAAGGGCTTCATCTGACTCTGGGGAAGGAGATAAAGGACTTCATCTGACTCTGGGGAAGGAGATAAAGGACTTCATCTGACTCTGGGGAAGGAGATAAAGGACTTCATCTGACTCTGGGGAAGGAGATAAAGGACTTCATCTGACTCTGGGGAAGGAGATAAAGGACTTCATCTGACTCTGGGGAAGGAGATAAAGGACTTCATCTGACTCTGGGGAAGGAGATAAAGGACTTCATCTGACTCTGGGGAAGGAGATAAAGGACTTCATCTGACTCTGGGGAAGGAGATAAAGGACTTCATCTGACTCTGGGGAAGGAGATAAAGGGCTTCATCTGACTCTGGGGAAGGAGATAAAGGACTTCATCTGACTCTGGGGAAGGAGATAAAGGACTTCATCTGACTCTGGGGAAGGAGATAAAGGACTTCATCTGACTCTGGGGAAGGAGATAAAGGACTTCATCTGACTCTGGGGAAGGAGATAAAGGACTTCATCTGACTCTGGGGAAGGAGATAAAGGACTTCATCTGACTCTGGGGAAGGAGATAAAGGACTTCATCTGACTCTGGGGAAGGAGATAAAGGACTTCATCTGACTCTGGGGAAGGAGATAAAGGACTTCATCTGACTCTGGGGAAGGAGATAAAGGACTTCATCTGACTCTGGGGAAGGAGATAAAGGACTTCATCTGACTCTGGGGAAGGAGATATAGGACTTCATCTGACTCTGGGGAAGGAGATAAAGGACTTCATCTGACTCTGGGGAAGGAGATAAAGGACTTCATCTGACTCTGGGGAAGGAGATAAAGGACTTCATCTGACTCTGGGGAAGGAGATAAAGGACTTCATCTGACTCTGGGGAAGGAGATAAAGGACTTCATCTGACTCTGGGGAAGGAGATAAAGGACTTCATCTGACTCTGGGGAAGGAGATAAAGGACTTCATCTGACTCTGGGGAAGGAGATAAAGGACTTCATCTGACTCTGGGGAAGGAGATAAAGGACTTCATCTGACTCTGGGGAAGGAGATAAAGGACTTCATCTGACTCTGGGGAAGGAGATAAAGGGCTTCATCTGACTCTGGGGAAGGAGATAAAGGGCTTCATCTGACTCTGGGGAAGGAGATAAAGGACTTCATCTGACTCTGGGGAAGGAGATAAAGGACTTCATCTGACTCTGGGGAAGGAGATAAAGGACTTCATCTGACTCTGGGGAAGGAGATAAAGGACTTCATCTGACTCTGGGGAAGGAGATAAAGGACTTCATCTGACTCTGGGGAAGGAGATAAAGGACTTCATCTGACTCTGGGGAAGGAGATAAAGGACTTCATCTGACTCTGGGGAAGGAGATAAAGGACTTCATCTGACTCTGGGGAAGGAGATAAAGGGCTTCATCTGACTCTGGGGAAGGAGATAAAGGACTTCATCTGACTCTGGGGAAGGAGATAAAGGACTTCATCTGACTCTGGGGAAGGAGATAAAGGACTTCATCTGACTCTGGGGAAGGAGATAAAGGACTTCATCTGACTCTGGGGAAGGAGATAAAGGACTTCATCTGACTCTGGGGAAGGAGATAAAGGACTTCATCTGACTCTGGGGAAGGAGATAAAGGACTTCATCTGACTCTGGGGAAGGAGATAAAGGACTTCATCTGACTCTGGGGAAGGAGATAAAGGACTTCATCTGACTCTGGGGAAGGAGATAAAGGACTTCATCTGACTCTGGGGAAGGAGATAAAGGACTTCATCTGACTCTGGGGAAGGAGATAAAGGACTTCATCTGACTCTGGGGAAGGAGATATAGGACTTCATCTGACTCTGGGGAAGGAGATAAAGGACTTCATCTGACTCTGGGGAAGGAGATAAAGGACTTCATCTGACTCTGGGGAAGGAGATAAAGGACTTCATCTGACTCTGGGGAAGGAGATAAAGGACTTCATCTGACTCTGGGGAAGGAGATAAAGGACTTCATCTGACTCTGGGGAAGGAGATAAAGGACTTCATCTGACTCTGGGGAAGGAGATAAAGGACTTCATCTGACTCTGGGGAAGGAGATAAAGGACTTCATCTGACTCTGGGGAAGGAGATATAGGGCTTCATCTGATTCTGGGGAAGGAGATATAGGGCTTCATCTGACTCTGGGGAAGGAGATAAAGGACTTCATCTGACTCTGGGGAAGGAGATAAAGGACATCATCTTACTCTGGGGAAGGAGATAAAGGACTTCATCTGACTCTGGGGAAGGAGATAAAGGACTTCATCTGACTCTGGGGAAGGAGATATAGGGCTTCATCTGAATCTGGGGAAGGAGATAAAGGACTCAATTGCCCAAATCCCAAAGTATCCCTTTATGTGGTGTGTCATGTAGGGTGTAGGCAGCTTAAGAGGATCTACAGAGGACAGGCACAGCCTTTTCCTGGTTTTGGATGGGGAGAAATAGGAAGTAGGAAAGGAGAAGGGAGAAGAAAAGGTCAAAGAAAGGAGAGATAGTGGACGACCTAGCTGCAGGGTAACGAGAAAAACGAGGAGGGTAGGTACAGCTGAAGAAAGGAGGATATACGGAAATAGGAGAGAAGGAGAGAAGAAAAAAGGAGGGAAGGTACCTGTGGCTGAGGAAAAAATAGAGAAGGACAGAAGAAGAAAGGAGGGAAGGTACTTGTTGCTGAGGAGAAAATAGAGAAGGAGAGAATGAGAGAAGAAGACAGGAGGGAAGATACCTGTTGCTGAGGAGAAAATAGAGAAGGAGAGAAGGAGAGAAGAAGAAAGGAGGGAAGGTACCTGTTGCTGAGGAGAAGAGAGAGAAGAGAAGGAGAGAAGTAGACAGGAGGGAAGATACCTGTTGCTGAGGAGAAGAGAGAAGAGCAGACTCTGATTTACTACAGCAGTAATTATCTAGAAGAAAGAATAAGAAAAAGCTGAAATAGCTGGGGGTATAAATTACTGTAGGATTGAAGCGATAATATAGATACACACAGCGAGGCATGACTTAACGTGACCACAACCCAGAGTGGGGTACAGCCATAGGGTACACCCAATACTCCCATGTTAAATTGCCTACTTTACTCATAACCCGTCACAATTATCAGCCAAAGAGCCTGACTTTCTTCAGCTAGCTAACCCTGCTTTTATAGCTAAGATGCCGAAAAGCTGTTGCGTACTGTTTTGTTTGAACAACAGTAGGAGAAAACACCACCAAATTAAGTTTTATGAACTGGCTACTTTGAGCCATTTGGTAGGGTGGTCTCCGGCAAGTTGAAAGGTCATATAGGCAAGCCAACAAGAATAAACATTTCTAATTACCTAGACTGTTCAAGGGCAGGCAAAGACTCAAATCAAATGTTTTTCGTCACATGCTTCGTAAACAACATGTGTACACTAACAGTGTTGCTCTTGTCCAGGTGGGAAAGGGCAGTGTGGAGTGCAACAGAAATACCATCATCTGCAAATCTGCATCATTGGAGTAGTATGTGAATTGGAGTGGATCCAGGGTGTCTGGGAGGATGGTGTTGATGTGAGCCATGACCTGCCTTTCAAAGCATTTCATGGCTATAGATGTGAGTGCTACGAGGCGATAAGTCATTTAGACAGGTTACCTTAGCGTTCTTGGGCACAGGGACCAAGGTGGTCTGCTTGAAGCATGTAGGTCAGGGTTCCCCAAGTGGCAGTGATTTGTATTTGGCCCCCCAAATTGTTGGACATAAAAGACATCTGCAAATCAGCTCCAAGTGATTTTAATTTTGTAAATCTGTTCCAAAGTATTCTCACACCTAGTAGAGAGATAATATGTGATCGTATATAAATGTAAGCAAGGTCTGAAATTCTAATATTTTTGTCAATTATTATATCTGTTTGGGCTTCTTATGATCAATTATGTTCCAGCCCCCTGACCATCCACACGATAAAAAATCAGCCCGCGGCTGAATCTAGTTGATGATCCCTGAAGTTGGTATTACAGACTGGGTCAGGGAGAGATTGACGGCAGCGCATGCTCAGAGTACGTATCCTTTTAATCCGTTTGGCCCTGAGGCCTTGTGAATGTTAACCTGTTTAAAGGTCTTACATCAGCTACGGAGAGCATGATCACACAGTTGTCCGAAACAGCTCTCATGCATGGTTCAGTGTTGCTTGCCTCGAGGCGAGCATAGAAGGCATTTAGCTCATCTGGTATGCTCGTGTCACTGGGCAGCTTGGGGCTGGGTTTCCCTTTTGTAATCCGTGATAGTGTGCAAGCCCTGCTGTCACAGCCGACAAGCGTCAGAGCCAGTGTAGTAGGATTCAATCTTAGTCCTGTATTGATGCTTTGCCTGTGTGATGGTTTGTCGGCGGGCGTAAGGGGATTTCTTATAAGCATCCGGATTGGTGTCCCGCTCTTTGAAAGCGGCAGCTCTAGCCTTTAGTTGAGTACGAATGTTGCCCGTAATCCATGGCTTCTGGTTGGGATATGTATGTACAGTTAATGTGGGGAAGACAATGTCGATGCACTTAATGAAGCCGTTGACCAACGTGGTAAACTCATTAATGCTATCGGATAAATCCTGCAACGTATTCCAGTGTGCGCTAGCAAAACATTCCTGTAGCTTAGCAAGAGCTTCGTCTGACCACTTCAGTATTGAGCGCGTCACTGGTACTTCCTGTAGGAGTTTTTGCTTGTAAGCAGGAATCAGGAGGACAGAGTTATGGTGAGATTTCCCAAATGGAGGGCGAGGGAGAGCTTTGTATGCATTTCTGTGTGTGGAGTAAAGGTGATCTAGAGTTTTTTTTGACTCTAGTTGCACACAAGACGTTGCTGGTAGAAATGAGGGAAAATTGCTGTATTTTTTCCTGTATTAAAATCAACGACCACTAGGAGCTATGTCTCTGGTTGAGCATTTTCTTGTTTGCTTATGGCCTTTTACAGCTCATGGGAGTAACAGGAGTACCCTACGACTGTACCCTACTCGGGGGCGTGGTTACGTTAAACCGCTCCTCACCGTGTGTATCTATAGGCCGAGCGAACACAGATGCTGGCCGAGCGAACACAGATGCTGTACCTCGACTTCTAACGCAATAAAATTTGTTGAGGTGAAAGGAGAGGTGTGTGAAGACATGGGATGGGGAATGGGGATCGGTGAGGGGGGTGTAGGGGGGGCTAGGAGCTTGTAATGCCGTCTTCACGCTCTGTCGACCAGACAGGAACTGACAGGGCTAATGTGTTTCAGCTCAGGTGAATTATTAAAGAGGAGGAGAGAGAGAGGAAAGAAGGCATCATATAACTCTCTCCGAATGTCTGCCCATGGGTATGGATTAACCTGCGGCATGTTTCTGTGTGTGTGTTTGTTTGTGTGGGAGCGGAGAGACAGAGAGGTAGGGGAAGGAGGAGAGAGAAAGACAGAGAGGTAGGAGAGAGGAGGAAGAGAGAGAGAAGAGAGAGAGAGAGGTAGGAGAGAGGAGAAAAAGAGAGAGGTAGGAGAGAGGAGAAAGAGAGAGAGGTAGGAGAGAGGAGGAAGAGAGAGAGAGAGGTAGGAGAGAGGAGGAAGAGAGAGAGGGAGAGAGGTAGGAGAGAGGAGGAAGAGAGAGAGGGAGAGAGGTAGGAGAGAGGAGGAAGAGAGAGAGGGGGAGAGGTAGGGGAAGGAGGAGAGAGAAGAGGAAGAGAGACAGGTAGGAGAGAGGAGGAGGAAGAGAGAGAGAGGTAGGGGAAGGAGGAGAGAGAGGAAGAAGAGAGGGAGAGGTATGGGAAGGAGGAGAGAGAGGAGGAGGGAGTAGGGCGAGGAGAGGAAATGTTTGTTCGTGTGTAGTTAAGGTGTGTATGTGTATATGAGTGTGTGAGAGAGAAATAGAGAGAAAGAAGGGAGGTGAGAGAAATGGGGAAGGAGGTGATGTTTGTTCATGGGTGGTAAAGGTGCCTGCCTATGTCTATATGTGCATGTGTGTGATTTAGCCATCTAGGCAGAACATTCAGTGCTGCAGGCCTGCAGCAACACCATCCTATTTATTCCTTACCTACTGGACATTCACATGGGACTAAATGCTTAATAAACAGACATTCCTGTTTGCTGGAATAGTATGGTGCTGCTTCAAGAATCCATGAAGTCTGTTTGGTTTTAACCACACTTTCAGTTTTCTAAGTAGGGGCACACGTAAGCTTTGAATTCTCTGCTCGACTATCAATACTGACAATCCGCAGACACAACTGTAGTATAATACAAAGCAACATTACTCAAGATACAAACTTCGCAAGGCTAACCACCGTGAATACTAATGTCAGACTGGGGTTTCTAATGAGAGAGAGAAGAGGCATCGTAAAACACATGACATGGAAGAGAAAAACACATTAGAGACTGGGATGGAACACTTTTCAACACATTGTTTTAATTCTTCCCAATAGAAACTCAGACAGGAAAAGACTCAGCCCCCACAGATCGGCAGAACAGTTTCCTTCTTAACCCCGACAACCTCCAGACTGTTCCCTGATGTTGCATGGTATGAAAACCCTCTAATCTCTCTTTTCACACTGCGCCGTACGAAACGCTCTGGCTGCCATACTCCAGCAGCTGCTGATGAAGCAGAGAGAGAGAGGGAAGAGGAGAGGAGAGAGAAAGGGATCGCTGTCGGAATGATAAAATGCCATCGGCTGCGTTAATGAAAAGCCTCTCGTGGTGATGGGGAGATTGCCTTTGGAATGGGCTGCTGATTGGAGAAGCACCTGCTTGGCGTAGCGAGCAGGTTAATTAAGTATCAAAGGCTGGGGAAGGCGACACGAGAATGATTAGCCCCTTCCGCCTGGCGACATCGAGTAGTACTGAATCCAATATATAGAGGGAAAAGTAGCAAGGACCTTACAGAGAGATAGGTGACGTCCAGGGAGAAGGGGACCTTACAGAGGGACAGGTGACGTCCAGGGAGAAGGGGACCTTACAGAGAGACAGGTGACTTCCAGGGAGAAGGGGACCTTACAGAGGGACAGGTGACGTCCAGGGAGAAGGGGACCTTACAGAGAGACAGGTGACGTCCAGGGAGAAGGGGACCTTACAGAGGGACAGGTGACGTCCAGGGAGAAGGGGATCTTTACTAAGGGACAGGTGACTTCCAGGGAGAAGGGGACCTTACAGAGGGACAGGTGACTTCCAGGGAGAAGGGGACCTTACAGAGGGACAGGTGACGTCCAGGGAGAAGGGGACCTTACAGAGAGACAGGTGACGTCCAGGGAGAAGGGGACCTTACAGAGAGACAGGTGCTTTCCAGGGAGAAGGGGACCTTACAGAGGGACAGGTGACATCCAGGGAGAAAGGACTGAAAGAAGGAGGAAGGTAAAAAGGGAGACTGGAAAAAGAACCAAGAATGATATGTGGAAAGAAACCAAAGCAGAAATAGATGGGGAAAACCCCAGGGTGAAAAGGTCGAGTCAGGCTCTTAACTAGGCAGGCCTGTTAGGCGGCTCTCCTCATTGGCCAGACACTGAGACAACCCAGGGTCAAACTTCACTGAGGGCTGTCATCTGGGAGACAGATCAGGCATTCCCACATGGTTGACTGGCAATGCTTGGACACTTCTCTGACAACATAGCACAACATTCTCACAGGAAACCTCAGCGGAGATCAGTAGGGAGTAAACAGAATTCGCTATCGACCAACACAGACTGTGTTACATATCTGACAGAGCCATATGTTGACACTCCAGTCTCTGACTTAAGTCTTTCACTGTCCATTGCCATAAAACAACCATCATACAGTAATGTCCAAAATTATTATTGTTGATAAAGATGAGCAAAAAGGACTATGAAATAACACAAATACTGAGCTATGTGGGTATGCTCAATTATACTCATACAAATGCTCAGATAAATATATTTTGTTTAACAAGTAATAAAACAAAATCTCAAAAAGATAGGGGTCAAAATGATTGGCACCCCTGTTTTCAATACTTTTCAATACCTCACCTTGCGAGGATAATGGCACTGAGCCTTTTTCTCAAATGTTTTATGAGATTAGAGAGCACATCGGAAGGGATTATAGACCATTCCTCCATACAGAATCTTTCCACATTCTTGATATCCTTAGTCTGTACTTATGGACTGCCCTCTTCAATTCAAACCAAGTCCTGAGTGGCACAGCGGTCTAAGGCACTGCATCTCAGTGCTTGAGGTGTCACTACTGACACCCTGGTTTAAAAAAGTCAGGAGACAGACAGCCATTTCAAAATGTTGATTTTGTGGTCAATTAACCATTTCTTTATGGATTTTTACGTGTGCTTGGGGGTGTTTATGTGTGCTTGGGGTTGTTTATGTGTGCTTAGGGTGTTTATGTGTGCTAGGGGGTGTTTAGGTGTGCTTGGGGTTGTTTATGTGTGCTTGGGGTTGTTTATGTGTGCTTGGGGTGTTTATGTGTGCTAGGGGGTGTTTAGGTGTGCTTGGGGGTGTTTAGGTGTGCTTGGGGTTGTTTATGTGTGCTTGGGGGTGTTTATGTGTGCTTGGGGGTGTTTATGTGTGCTTGGGGGTGTTTATGTGTGCTTGGGGGTGTTTAGGTGTGCTTGGGGTTGTTTATGTGTGCTTGGGGTGTTTATGTGTGCTAGGGGGTGTTTAGGTGTGCTTGGGGGTGTTTAGGTGTGCTTGGGGTTGTTTATGTGTGCTTGGGGGTGTTTATGTGTGCTTGGGGGTGTTTATGTGTGCTTGGGGGTGTTTATGTGTGCTTGGGGGTGTTTATGTGTGCTTGGGGGTGTTTATGTGTGCCTTGGGGGTGTTTATGTGTGCTTGGGAGTGTTTATGTGTGCTTGGGGGTGTTTATGTGTGCCTTGGGGGTGTTTATGTGTGCTTGGGAGTGTTTATGTGTGTTAGGGGGTGTTTAGGTGTGCTTGGGGGTGTTTATGTGTGCTTGGGGTGTTTATGTGTGCTAAGGGGTGTTTATGTGTGCTTGGGGGTGTTTATGTGTGCTTGGGGGTGTTTATGTGTGCTTGGGGGTGTTTATGTGTGCTGGGGGGGTTTTATGTGTGCTTGGGGGTTTTATGTGTGCTTGTTTTTTATGTGTGCTTGGGGGTGTTTATGTGTGCTTGGGGGTGTTTATGTGTGCTTGGGGGTGTTTATGTGTGCTTTGGGTTTTTATGTGTGCTTGGGGGATTTATGTTTGCTTGTTTTAAAAAAAATGTGTGCTTGTTTTTTTGTGTGCTTGGGGGTGTTTATGTTTGCTTGGGGTGTTAATGTGTGCTTGGGGGTTTTATGTGTGCTTGGTTTTTTTGTGTGCTTGGGGTGTTTATGTGTGCTTGGGGTGTTAATGTGTGCTTGGGGTTTTATGTGTGCTTGTTTGTTTTTATGTGTACTTGGGTTGTTTATGTGTGCTTGCGGGTGTTTATGTGTGCTTGGTTTTCTTAATGTGTGCTTGGGGGGTTTATGTGTTTGGGGGATTTATGTGTGCTTTGTTTTTTTAAAATGTGTGCTTGGGGGTTTTATGGGTGCTAGGGGGTGTTTAGTGGTGTTTGGGGGTGTTTATGTGTGCTTGGGGGTGGTTATGTGTGCTTGGGGTGTTTACGTGTGCTTGTTTTTTTTATGTGTGCTTTGGGGTGTTTATGTGTGCTTGGGGTGTTTATGTGTGCTAGTGGGTCTTTGGTTTTTTGGGGGGGTGTTTATGTGTGCTTGTTTTTTTATGTGTGCTTTGGGTTTTTATGTGTGCTTTGGGTTTTTATGTGTGCTTGGGGGTGCTTATGTGTGTCTGGGGGGTGTTTATGTGTGCTTGGGGTTTTTATGTGTGCTTGGGGTGTTTATGTGTGCTAAGGGGTGTTTAGGTGTGCTAGGGTTTTATGTGTGCTTGGGGTTTTATGTGTGCTTGGGGGTGTTTGTGTGTGCTTGGGGGTGCTTATGTGTGCCTGGGGGGTGTTTATGTGTGCTTGGGGGTTTTATGTGTGCTTGGGGGTTTTATGTGTGCTTTGGTTTTCTTTGTGTGCTTGGGTTTTTTATGTGTGCTTGGGGTGTTTATGTGTGCTAAGGGGTGTTTAGGTGTGCTTGGGGTTTTTATGTGTGCTTGGGTGTTTATGTGTGCTTGGGGTGTTTATGTGTGCTTGGGGTTTTTATGTGTGCTTGGGGTGTTTATGTGTGCTTGGGGTGTTTATCTGTGCTTGGGGTGTTTATGTGTGCTTGGGATGTTTATGTGTGCTTGGTGGTGTTTATGTGTGCTTGGGTGTTTTATGTGTCATTTGGTTTTCTTTGTGTGCTTGGGTTTTTTATGTGTGCTTTGTTTAAAAAAAATGTGTGATTGTTTTTTTTATGTGTCCTTGGGGTGTTTATGTGTGCTTGGGGGTGTTTATGTGTGCTTGGGGGTGTTAATGTGTGCTTGGGGTTTTATGTGTGCTTGTTTGTTTTTATGTGTACTTGGGTTGTTTATGTGTGCTTGCGGGTGTTTATGTGTGCTAGGGGTGTTTGGTTTTTTGGGGGGGTGTTTATGTGTGCTTGTTTTTTTATGTGTGCTTTGGGTTTTTATGTGTGCTTTGGGTTTTTATGTGTGCTTGGGGGTGCTTATGTGTGTCTGGGGGGTGTTTATGTGTGCTTGGGGTTTTTATGTGTGCTTGGGGTGTTTATGTGTGCTAAGGGGTGTTTAGGTGTGCTAGGGTTTTATGTGTGCTTGGGGTTTTATGTGTGCTTGGGGGTGTTTGTGTGTGCTTGGGGGTGCTTATGTGTGCCTGGGGGGTGTTTATGTGTGCTTGGGGTTTTTATGTGTGCTTGGGGGTTTTATGTGTGCTTTGGTTTTCTTTGTGTGCTTGGGTTTTTTATGTGTGCTTGGGGTGTTTATGTGTGCTAAGGGGTGTTTAGGTGTGCTTGGGGTTTTTATGTGTGCTTGGGTGTTTATGTGTGCTTGGGGTGTTTATGTGTGCTTGGGGTTTTTATGTGTGCTTGGGGTGTTTATGTGTGCTTGGGGTGTTTATCTGTGCTTGGGGTGTTTATGTGTGCTTGGGATGTTTATGTGTGCTTGGTGGTGTTTATGTGTGCTTGGGTGTTTTATGTGTCATTTGGTTTTCTTTGTGTGCTTGGGTTTTTTATGTGTGCTTTGTTTAAAAAAAATGTGTGATTGTTTTTTTTATGTGTCCTTGGGGTGTTTATGTGTGCTTGGGGGTGTTTATGTGTGCTTGGGGGTGTTAATGTGTGCTTGGGGTTTTATGTGTGCTTGTTTGTTTTTATGTGTACTTGGGTTGTTTATGTGTGCTTGCGGGTGTTTATGTGTGCTAGGGGTGTTTGGTTTTTTGGGGGGGTGTTTATGTGTGCTTGTTTTTTTTATGTGTGCTTTGGGTTTTTATGTGTACTTTGGGTTTTTATGTGTGCTTGGGGGTGCTTATGTGTGCCTGGGGGGTGTTTATGTGTGCTTGGGGTTTTTATGTGTGCTTGGGGTTTTTATGTGTGCTTGGGGTGTTTATGTGTGCTAGGGGGTGTTTATGTGTGCTAGGGTTTTATGTGTGCTTGGGGTTTTATGTGTGCTTGGGGGTGTTTGTGTGTGCTTGGGGGTGCTTATGTGTGCCTGGGGGGTGTTTATGTGTGCTTGGGGTTTTTATGTGTGCTTGGGGGTTTTATGTGTGCTTTGGTTTTCTTTGTGTGCTTGGGGTGTTTATGTGTGCTAAGGGGTGTTTAGGTGTGCTTGGGTTTTTTATGTGTGCTTGGGTGTTTATGTGTGCTTGGGGTGTTTATGTGTGCTTGGGGTTTTTATGTGTGCTTGGGGTGTTTATGTGTGCTTGGGGTTTTTATGTGTGCTTGGGGTGTTTATGTGTGCTTGGGATGTTTATGTGTGCTTGGGATGTTTATGTGTGCTTGGTGGTGTTTATGTGTGCTTGGGGGTTTTATGTGTGCTTTGGTTTTCTTTGTGTGCTTGGGTTTTTTATGTGTGCTTGGGGTGTTTATGTGTGCTTGGGGTTTTTATGTGTGCTTGGGGGTTTTATGTGTGCTTTGGTTTTCTTTGTGTGCTTGGGGTGTTTATGTGTGCTAAGGGGTGTTTATGTGTGCTTGGGGTTTTTATGTGTGCTTGGGGGTTTTATGTGTGCTTTGGTTTTCTTTGTGTGCTTGGGGTGTTTATGTGTGCTAAGGGGTGTTTAGGTGTGCTTGGGTTTTTTATGTGTGCTTGGGTGTTTATGTGTGCTTGGGGTGTTTATGTGTGCTTGGGGTTTTTATGTGTGCTTGGGGGTGTTTGTGTGTGCTTGGGGGTGCTTATGTGTGCCTGGGGGGTGTTTATGTGTGCTTGGGGTTTTTATGTGTGCTTGGGGGTTTTATGTGTGCTTTGGTTTTCTTTGTGTGCTTGGGGTGTTTATGTGTGCTAAGGGGTGTTTAGGTGTGCTTGGGTTTTTTATGTGTGCTTGGGTGTTTATGTGTGCTTGGGGTGTTTATGTGTGCTTGGGGTTTTTATGTGTGCTTGGGGTGTTTATGTGTGCTTGGGGTTTTTATGTGTGCTTGGGGTGTTTATGTGTGCTTGGGATGTTTATGTGTGCTTGGGATGTTTATGTGTGCTTGGTGGTGTTTATGTGTGCTTGGGGGTTTTATGTGTGCTTTGGTTTTCTTTGTGTGCTTGGGTTTTTTATGTGTGCTTGGGGTGTTTATGTGTGCTTGGGGTTTTTATGTGTGCTTGGGGGTTTTATGTGTGCTTTGGTTTTCTTTGTGTGCTTGGGGTGTTTATGTGTGCTAAGGGGTGTTTATGTGTGCTTGGGGTTTTTATGTGTGCTTGGGGGTTTTATGTGTGCTTTGGTTTTCTTTGTGTGCTTGGGGTGTTTATGTGTGCTAAGGGGTGTTTAGGTGTGCTTGGGTTTTTTATGTGTGCTTGGGTGTTTATGTGTGCTTGGGGTGTTTATGTGTGCTTGGGGTTTTTATGTGTGCTTGGGGTGTTTATGTGTGCTTGGGGTTTTTATGTGTGCTTGGGGTGTTTATGTGTGCTTGGGATGTTTATGTGTGCTTGGGATGTTTATGTGTGCTTGGTGGTGTTTATGTGTGCTTGGGGGTTTTATGTGTGCTTTGGTTTTCTTTGTGTGCTTGGGTTTTTTATGTGTGCTTGGGGTGTTTATGTGTGCTTGGGATGTTTATGTGTGCTTGGGGTGTTTATGTGTGCTTGGGGGTGTTTAGGTGTGCTGGAAGATCCACTTGAGGCTAAGTTTTAGCCTCCTGGCATAATTTTGGACCTGACTGTACGTGTTCATTTTTTACTTTAACCGAAACGTACCTTCACAGTGTACATGGACCTGACTGTACATGTTAACGTACCTTCACAGTGTACATGGACCTGACTGTACGTGTTAACGTACCTTCACAGTGTACATGGACCTGACTGTACGTGTTAACGTACCTTCACAGTGTACATGGACCTGACTGTACGTGTTAACGTACCTTCACAGTGTACATGGACCTGACTGTACGTGTTAACGTACCTTCACAGTGTACATGGACCTGACTGTACATGTTAACGTACCTTCACAGTGTACATGGACCTGACTGTACGTGTTAACGTACCTTCACAGTGTACATGGACCTGACTGTACGTGTTAACGTACCTTCACAGTGTACATGGACCTGACTGTACATGTTAACGTACCTTCACAGTGTACATGGACCTGACTGTACGTGTTAACGTACCTTCACAGTGTACATGGACCTGACTGTACGTGTTAACGTACCTTCACAGTGTACATGGACCTGACTGATTGGTTTTGTGTTATGTGCCTGGCTGATCAGTGCTGTGGTACCTGCTATTTTACAGGTTTGACTGACCAGTGCTGTGTTGCAGGTTTGATCGACCGTTGTAGGTTTGACTGACCAGTGCTGTGTTGCAGATTTCACTGACCAGTGCTGTGTTGCAGGTTTGACTGACCAGTGCTGTGTTGCAGGTTTGACTGACCAGTGCTGTGTTGCAGGTTTGACTGACCATTGTAGGTTTGACTGACCAGTGCTGTGTTGCAGGTTTGACTGACCAGTGCTGTGTTGCAGGTTTGACTGACCAGTGCTGTGTTGCAGGTTTGACTGACCAGTGCTGTGTTGCAGGTTTGACTGACCAGTGCTGTGTTGCAGGTTTGACTGACCAGTGCTGTAACGGCACCTTACCTTGACAGGTTTCTTCTTCTTTTTGTCTTCCTCCTCATTGTCTGCCTCCTCCTCGTGCTCCTTGCTGCCCTGGGGGAGACTGGAGTAGTTGGCCAGGCTACTGATCATGGTTGATACCATGGGACTAGTCTCCATCTCCTCCTGCAGAGTGCATTGACACACACAGGATAACATGGAAAATGGTCAATTACATATTATACACTGGGTGGTTTGAGCCCTAAATGCTGATTGGCTGACAGCCATGCTATATCAGACCTTATACAACGGATATGACAAAACATGTATTTTTATTGCTCTAATTACAATGGTAACCATTTTATAATAGCAATAAGGCACCTCGGGGGTTTGTGGTATATGGCCTATATACCACGGCTAAGGGCTGTATCCAGGCACTCTGCGTTGCATCGTGCTTAAGGACAGCCCTTAGCCGTGGTATATTACCCATATACCACAGCCCCTTATTGCTTAAATACAACACTACTGTAGCAGGCAATGTAGTGAGCATATTGATGCATAATGTATTCCTTTACATATCTGAGGTGGTGCAACATGATGTCAAATCAAATCAAATGTTATTTGTCACTTGAGCCAAATACAACCGTGAAATACTTACTTTACAAGCCCTTAACCAACAATGCAGTGTTAAGAAAATAGAGTTAAGAAAACATTTACAAAAAAACGAAACTAAAAAAAAAGTAACACTTAAGGACTGACCAGGGTGTACCGGTACCGAGTCAATGTGTGGGGTTACAGGTCAGTCGAGGTAACTGAGGTCATTTGTACATGTAGGTAGGGGTAAAGTGACTATGCATGGACGATAAACAGCGAATAGCAGCAGCGTAAAAACAAATGGGAGGGGGGAGGGTCAATGCAAACAGTCCGGGTGACCATTTTATTAATTATTCAGCAGTCTTATGGCTTGGGGGTAGAAGCTGTTATGGAGCCTTTTGGACCTAGACTTGGTGTACCGGCACCACTTGCCGTGCGGTAGCAGAGAGAACAGTCTATGAGTTGGGTGACTGGAGTCTTTGACAATTTTTGGGGCCTTTCTCTGACACCGCCGAGTATAGAGGTCCTGGAGGGCAGGAAGCTTGGCCCCAGTGATGTACTGGGCCGTACACACTACCCTCTGTATCGCCTTACAGTCAGTTGCCATATCAGGTCGGTGATGCAACCATGGTGCAGCTGTACAACGTTTTGATGATCTGGGGACCCATGCCACATTTTGTCCGTCTCCTGAGGGGGAAAAGATTTTGTCATGCCCTCTTCACCACTGTCCTGGTGTATTTGGACCATGATAGTTGTTGGTGATGTGGACACCAAGGAACTTAACTCTACGATCCGCTCCACAACAGCCCCGTCGATGTGAATGGGTGTGTGTTTGGCCCTCCTTCCTAGCACTAGGAACTCTGGACACGCTCCTCTACAGCCCCGTTGATGTGAATGGGGGGCTTGTTCAAGTGTAAGATCTAAAATGTGCACTATGAATACAAACTACATATCACAGTAACAAATCACCAGTAACAACTGAGAGTCCCTTTGAGATGGAAACAAATAATAGACTTGGCATTTCTGTAGCAGTTTGGAAATGTGCTTCTATTCACCTGAAGTTTTCACTTGTCCTTCAAACAGTAATGACCCTCATTAATCCATGTCAGGGCCCTTATTCAATCACTCTCTGAACCGTGTGTGTGTGTGTGTGTGTGTGTGTGTGTGTGTGTGTGTGTGTAACTGCCTACAAATTGCAGTCTCACTGGCAGGACCATCCTCTGTTCATCATAGGCTTGATTTGTGTTGCACATGCACAAATAAATGTGTGTGTGTGTGTGTATGTGTGCGTGTGTATGTGTGCGTGTGTCTGTCTGTGCCTGTATGTGTGTGTGTGTGTGTGTACATACCTCAAACAGAGCCATATGTTTGCCATCGTATTTCTGGCTCTTCTCCGTAGCATCACTGCTGTTGATGAAAGGACTACTCTCCTTGGGGTTCCCATCACCTAGAAGAAGAAACGCAAAGCCTTCGTCAGATGGGTTCAAATCTAATGCATCCCTGTTCTATTCAATACCTAACACTGTGTCTTTATGAATAAACAGAACTGTTGGCTCTCAGAGCTTAATTTCCTTAACAAGTGACCCTGAACCGCCAACTAATGTGATGCCATGCTTTGGGTCTGCAAGGCTTCCAGCGAGGTTGATAGTCCGAGTTAAGTGCTCACCTAAAAAAATAAAAACACAAAGTCCACAAAGTTTCACACTCGCTTGCCTGTCAGTTGAAACTTGCAAGGACGACCTTCCCTGAAACACATATATTCATTTCAAAACCAGGGCGAAAACATTGTGCTGTCGCCAGGGCCGCATTAGAAACACTTGAAAATACCTCTGTTTACAATACTAAGGCACAGACATAGTCTATATCTGCCTTCTCTCCCCCTCCAGCCCTTCTCTAAGATGGCAGATAGCGCCCTCTCTCGCCTGGGGTCATGTCTTTTAGTGAGGCCGAGGCAGCCATGTGCGCTGACGGTAGGGCACCACTAACTGCATGCCCTCTCTGTACTCTTCTCTCTCTATGGGGTAGAGAAGGAGAGAGGGATTTCTGAGAGTAGGAGAGAGAGGGTTATGAGAGAAGGAGAGACGGTTATGAGAGAAGGAGAGAGAGGGTTATGAGAGAAGGAGAGATGGGGTTATGAGAGAAGGAGAGAGATGGTTATGAGAGAAGGAGAGATGGGGTTATGAGAGAAGGAGAGAGATGATTATGAGAGAAGGAGAGAGAGGGTTATGAGAGAAGGAGAGGTGTGTTTATGAGAGAAGGAGAGAGGGTGTTATGAGAGAAGGAGAGATGGGGTTATGAGAGAAGGAGAGAGGGTGTTATGAGAGAAGGAGAGAGAGGGTTATAAGAGAAGGAGAGATGGGGTTATGAGAGAAGGAGAGAGGGTGTTATGAGAAGGAGAGAGGATGTTATGACAGAGAGAGAGGGGGGGTTATGAGAGAAAGAGAGAGGGGGTTATGAGAGAAGGAAAGAGAGGGTTATGAGAGAAGGAGAGAGGGGGTTATGACAGATGGACAAAGAGAGAGGGGTTAATGACAGATGGATAAACAGAGGCAGAGAGAGAGACAGCGAGAGGCAGAGAGGGAGAGACAGAGAGAGGCAGAGAGATAGACAGAGAGAGAGAGAATCTAGGATCCCAAAGCCCAGGTCATTAAGACTCTTCTAAGATCCAAAGCCCAGGTCATTAAGATCCCAAAGCCCAGCTCATTAAGATCCCAAGCCCAGGTCATTAAGACTCCTCTAGGATCCAACGCCCAGGTCATTAAGACTCCTCTAGGATCCCAAAGCCCAGGTCATTAAGACTCCTCTAGGATCCCAAAGCCCAGGTCATTAAGACTCCTCTAGGATCCCAAAGCCCAGGTCATTAAGATCCCAAAGCCCAGGTCATTAAGAGCCCAAATCCCAGGTCATTAAGACTCCTCTAGGATCCCAAAGCCCAGGTCATTTGATTGTTTGCTGTACAGTCTGGCAGCCTTCCTTACATAATCAATAATGGACAACTTGAGTCCTTTTGAGCAGTGTTGTGTTTGGCAGGGTAATATATCCTAAATGAGGGTGTTCCACACAACTCCCATATTCTTGATTTCTCCCATCTCTCCTGATATGCCAATATCAAAGGAACAATGATGAATTTATGAAAATAAGTGATGGTCCTCAGACATTCTGCCTTTTTATCATTGACCATGTTCTCTTCTTATCTGTGGTCAACCTCATACTGTTCATGCAGACTGTAACTATAGCTTACAGAGGCAATCAGCAAGTACTTTGTGAACCAAGCTATCCCATTGGTGGAAGAATACAGTCCCTGTTAAGTACAGATCTGAAATTTCATTTCTCAAAAGTGAAACGTCATCAACGGTCCCAAAGATGGTGTTATAACATTGATGACGTACTCACGATTCCAAATGTAAGTTACAGAGTATGATATGGTGCTGCATAAGGTAAATCACGTTTCATAACACAATCAAATAAACAGCATACTGAAATCCCTATGAATGTTGCTGTCTCCAGTGTTTGATTGATTGAAAAAGCTCATCAACTTGGAATGTATCTAATAGACGGGTGCATTCAGAAAGTATTCAGACCCCTTGGCTTTTCCACTTTGTTATGTTACAGCCTTATGGTAAAATGAATTCAATTGTTTTTTCCCCGTCATCAGTCTACATACAATACCACATAACGACAAAGCAAAAATTGTTTTTTAGAAAAAAGAAAAAAAATCACATTTATTGAAAATAAAACAATGAAATATCACATTTATATAGGTATGTAAAAACATTATAAAAAACAGTTTTTGCTTTGTCATTATGTGGTATTGTGTGTAGACTGATGACGGAAAAAAACAATTTAATAAATGTTAGATTAAGATTAAGTAACGTAACAAAATGTGTAAAAAGCCAAGGGGTCTGAATACTTTCCCAAAGGCACTGTACATATTTAATTGTGTACTCACTATTGTCCAAGTCTCAGTTACAACATCTACATATTGGGATGCATACACTGTATAAGTCCCTGCGATAGACCGGCGTCCTGCCTAGGAGGTGTACTTCTACATCAAGCTGTCTGACGCTTCAGCAACAGAAGAGAGGTTCCTGCTCCTATGAGCCATTCCGGTTCGCACAAGCCAAGGCTACTTAATTGCTTACAATATACTGTATAAGGTATATCCTAATATCATAATATAATTTGGAAACCACCTCAATGAAATCTCCTATATATCCCTGTGGCATCACAGACGGCGCTAAACAGCAGGCCGGTCAGCAGAGTGACTTTCCCATGATGACTTATTAATGGGTGATGAGGCGTCTGGCGCGTCACCACTCAAGAACATGTCATGTTCCTGGCAGGGGCCTCTTGGAGATTTTCTGTCACTTGGAGGCCCCCCTCCCGAATCCTCACCTGTCTCCATTTCCCGTACTGCCAGTCAATGTCACCTCCGCTTCTTTTACTACATCTTGGCTAAATTGCTCTGTGAGTTGGCAGGTCATTCCATTTCAGCAGATTTCAATGAATAGATGATGTGACCTTAAGTGGAGCGGGATTCTGAGCAACTATACAATTTTGGTAGGCTATATTTAATCAATAAGGCCTGAGGGGGTGTGGTTTACGTATAACCAACATACCACGGCTAAGTGCTGTTCTAAGGCACGATGCCAAGTGCAGTGCCTGGATACAACCCTTAGCTGTGGTATATGGGCCAAATATATTGGCCAAATACCACACGCCCTCAGGCCTTATTGCTTAAATACAGTCTCCCAAAAATGCATAAACAGACAGAACCCTCGTGAATGTGGAAATAGCTTTAGGGGTCTCGTTACAGAGCCACAAGATTGAATGGTGACACTATCAGAGTGTTAAGTGGAGTCCACTTATGGTGTGTGCCGGCGGGTTTCAGGGTCAATTCCCTGTCAATCCCAGGCAATTCAGGGATTGAATTCCAAATCAAATCAAATCAAGTTTATTTGTCACATGCGCCGAATACAACAGGTGTAGCTATTACAGTGAAATGCTTACTTACAGGTTCTAACCAATAGTGCAAAAAAAGGTATTAGGTGAACAATAGGTAGGTAAAGAAATAAAACAACAGTAAAAAGACAGGCTATTTACAGTAGCGAGGCTATAAAAGTAGCGAGGCTACATACAGACACCGGTTAGTCAGGCTGATTGAGGTAGTATGTACATGTAGATACATGGTTAAAGTGACTATGCATATATGATGAACAGAGAGTAGCAGTACCGTAAAAGAGGGGTTGGTGGGTGGTGGGTGGGACACAATGCAGATAGCCCGGTTAGCCAATGTGCGAGAGCACTGGTTGGTCGGCCGGCCCAATTGAGGTATGTACATGAATGTATAGTTAAAATTACTATGTAGATATGATAAACAGAGAGTAGCAGCAGCGTAAAAAGAGGGGTTGGGGGCGGAGGCACACAATGCGAATAGTCTGGGTAGCCATTTGATTACCTGTACAGGAGTCTTATGGCTTGGGGGTAAAAACTGTTGAGAAGCCTTTATGTCCTAGACTTGGCACTCCGGTACCGCTTGCCATGCGGTAGTAGAGAGAACAGTCTATGACTGGGGTGGCTGGGGTCTTTGACAATTTTTTGACCTTCCTCTGACACCGCCTGGTGTAGAGGTCCTGGATGGCAGGAAGCTTAGCGCCAATGATGTACTGGGCCGTTCGCACTACCCTCTGTAGTGCCTTGCGGTCAGAGGCCGAGCAATTGCCATACCAGGCAGTAATGCAACCAGTCAGCAGTCAGGATGCTCTCGATGTTGCAGCTGTAGAACCTTTTGAGGATCTCAGGACCCATGCCAAATCTTTTTAGTTTCCCGAGGGGGAATAGGCTATGTCGTGCCCTCTTCACGACTGTCTTGGTGTGTTTGGACCATTCTAGTTTGTTGTTGATGTGAACACCAAGGAAGTTGAAGCTCTCAACCTGCTCCACTACAGCCCCATTGATGAGAATGGGGGCGTGCTCGGTCCTCCTTTTTCTGTAGTCCACAATCATCTCCTTAGCATTGGTTAGAGCTTTGTACGCGTCTGTGTGTAGAGTACAGGTGATCTAGAATTGTTTCCCCTCTGGTTGTTGATTGAAATTGGGTAGAACTGATTTAAGTTTCTCTGCATTAAATAGAGATGCCATGTACAATTCAACTGACAGGATTTGAAATGGAACTGGCCAAAAAAAATTCCCCATTATAGTGCCTGGACAAATGGTTTAAGTTAATCTGCATTAGCTTCCTCGTCATTCCTCCCCTCTAGCTACCTCATCATTCCTCCCCTCTAGCTTCCTCATCCTTCCTCCCCTCTAGCTTCCTCATCATTCCTCCACTCTAGCTTCCTCATCCTTCCTCCCCTCTAGCTTCCTCATCATTCCTCCACTCTAGCTTCCTCATCATTCCTCCCCTCTAGCTTCCTCATCATTCCTCCCCTCTAGCTTCCTCATCATTCCTCCACTCTAGCTTCCTCATCATTCCTCCCCTCTAGCTTCCTCATCATTCCTCCCCTCTAGCTTCCTCATCATTCCTCCACTCTAGCTTCCTCATCATACTTCCCCTCTAGCTACCTCATCATTCCTCCACTCTAGCTTCCTTATCATTCTTCCCCTCTAGCTTCCTCATCATTCTTCCCCTCTAGCTTCCTCATCATTCCTCCACTCTAGCTTCCTTATCATTCCTCCCCTCTAGCTTCCTCACCATTCCTCATCAAGAATTTAACTGACTTGCCTAGTTCAATAAAAATACAATTAAAATAAATTCCTCACCTCTAGCTACCTCATCATTCCTCCCCTCTAGCTACCTCATCATTCTTCGTTATTCCTCCCATCTAGCTACCCTAGCTAGCACATTTGGTTCTTGGAAGTTGTGGGAACGTACGTTTTGATTTTCCATTGGTCCTGGGAACGAAGCCATACGTTTCCTGACCGATAATACGGAATGTTTTTTAAACGTTCTGAGAACAGACGTGAACATTATTGCCTGTTCTGGGAATGTAAATGTTTGAGCTCTTAGGAAACGTTCTGTTAAAGTAATGAAATACCAATAAAATAACGTTAAATGAGCTGAGAATGTTCCAAAGATAGACAACTATCCTGCACCATTCCCAGAGCATTGTGGGAAGGTTGTATGTAAATGAATAACCACAGGACAACCACCCTCTCACCGAGCTCTAAGAAACATGGTTCTCAGAATGTTACAGTATGTGCAAGCTGGGTACCTCATCCATTCCTCCCCTTTAGTTCAGCCCAGAAGTGTGCTGCTCCCTGCTCATCCGTGTACCATAATGGAGCTGTTACAACAGTAGGTGAATGATATCCGGTCAGCATTACTATGCAGTCTTTACTGTAGTATTCACGTGGGTGCAGACTATAGAATGTAAGTCTAAGGCGGACTTCGGTGCTAGCTATTACGCTCTGTGAAAATTGTCAGATCGGTGGAAACCCAAACTGCCCCCCCCCCCCCAAAAAAAGTTGCTTGCTCCAGGAAAAACCTCCCCCTCAGTCCTGTGTGATCTATTCATCTTTATTACGAGTTTTGACATAACTTGGACATGATAAGCCAGTGGAGGTTGGGTCTCGGTGCAATTCAGGCACAACAGAGACATCCTCTGTCTTGGTGAACAGAGGTTAAAAAGTCAGACAGACAAATAGTTCCAGGTAATCTGCTTTTCAACATTAAAGGGCCTATACAGTGAACTATGCACATTTATGAGAATGAATGCTATGGAGCTGAAAAGAACAGCATTGACTCTATATTAAGCATTTAAACATTTTGAATTTGTCTGAATACAAGGCTGTTTAATTGATTGACTGACATGACAGTCTTGAGTCCAAAAGCAAACCATCACCGTTAACACTGGGCTATTTGAACACACGCTGACACGCAAAGTCTATAAAGGCCTACCCAGGACCATAAATATACACAGTATGTAGCTAATCTCTCTCATACTCCCTTTATTTCTGTCTCTCTCTTCCCTCTCTCTTCTCTCTGTCTTTCTCTTCCCTCTCTCTTCTCTGTCTCTCTATTCCCTCTCTCTTCCCGCTCTCTCTCTTCTCTCTGTCTCTCTCTTCCCGCTGTCTCTCTCTTCCCGCTGTGTCTCTCTTCCCGCTGTGTCTCTCTTCTCGCTGTCTCTTCCCTCTCTCTTCTCTCTCTCTCTTCCCTCTCTCTTCCTGCTGTCTCTCTCTTCCTTCTTTCTTCTCTCTGTCTCTCTCTTCTCTCTGTCTCTCTCTTCCCGCTGTGTCTCTCTTCTCTCTGTCTCTCTCTTCTCTCTGTTTCTCTTCCCTCTCTCTTCTCGCTGTCTCTGTCTTCCCTCTCTCTTCTCTCTGTCTCTCTCTTCCCTCTGACTCTCTCTTCCCTCTCTCTTCCCTCTGTCTCTCTCTTCCCTCTCTCTTCTCTCTGTCTCTCTCTTCCCTCTCTCTTCTCTCTGTCTCTCTCTTCCCTCTCTCTTCTCTCTGTCTCTCTCTTCTCTCTGTCTCTCTCTTCCCTCTGTCTCTCTCTTCTCTCTGTCTCTCTGACACACACAGGTTTCATATTGTGACATTTCCAGTGAACATCCAATGCTACAAATGATAACAATGCAACAACGCTCCCCTCTCCAACATACTACTGACAGAAAAAAGCAATTTACACCTGTGGAAACCAAACAAGCTTACTGGTAACAGTAATGTTAATGAATTACCGTCATGTGTTTTGAAGGACTCTGTTGCTGTATATGACAAAACTGAAATGCTGAATTGTTTCAATGAGCACTTTGCATCATCTGGTAGGCTGTTTGATTCAGGGTCCTCTGTAAATGTACAACCCTGTGTGGATGAACCAGTGAGAGCTGGTCAAAGTTTTAGCTTTTTGCCATTCTCAGTGCAGGTGGTACATAAAGCCCTGAAATCCTTAGATCAGAGAAAGCCTGCAGGTCCTGATCTTTTGGATCCCTGCTTTTTAAATTTGGCAGCTGATTTCATGAACCACTTACATATCTGTTCAATCTAACCCTGGAATGTAATGAAATTCCAAAGATCTGGAAATCAGCATTTGTCCTACCACTTTTAAAAGGGGGAGATCCAACTCTTGTAAATAATTATAGGCCAATCTCAAAGCTGTCACACCTGGTGAAAATACTTGAAACCCTTATGAGTGAACAGCTAAAATAGTTTTTATTTACTAACTCTATTTTATCAATGTAACAATCGGGCTTCAGGAAGAAGCATAGCACAATTACAGCAGCCATGAAGGTTTTAAATGATATCACTGAAGCCCTTGACAAAAAACAGCACTGTGTCTCACTTTTTATTGATCTCTCTAAGGCTTTTGATACAGTTGATCATGCTATACTAAGGCAGAGGTTGTCGAGTGTAGGTCTTTCAGAGCATGCAGTTGCATGGTTCGCTAACTATCTGTCTGCTAGAACTCAGTGGGCTTATGTCTGTTAAATTGTCTGTCTTTAATGGTGAGCCCCAAGGCTCTGTACTTGGTCCTCTCTTATTCACTATTTATATAAATGATTTAGACAAAAATGTCCAAAATGCGCAACTTCATTTTTATGCTGATGATACTGTTATTTACTGTTGTGCCTCGTCTCTTACAAAAGCTTTCCAGAACTTGCAAACTGCTTTTTATACTGTTCAACATACCTTGTGTCAATTGAAGCTTATCCTCAATACTGCCAAAACTAAACGAATGGTGTTTTCTAAAACAAGAAATAGACCCCTGAACCTTTCACCTATTACTACCTGTCAGGTCAAGGAGATTGAGGTTGTAACCTCATATAAATATCTTGGCATTTTAATTGATGACAGCCGCTCTTTTAAATTGCATTTTCAACAACTTACAAAAAAATGTAATCTGAAATTGTGATTTTATTTTAGGAATAAGGCCTGTAATTCTTTTGAAGCCAGAAGGAGGCCAGTATCAGCTACATTTATGCCTTTACTAGACTATGGGGATATTTTATATATGAATGCTTCCGCTCAGTGTTTGAGATCAATTGACACCCTTTACCATGGCACTTTGAGATTTATTTTAAACTGCAAAACCCTTACGCACCACTGCACTTTGTATACCAGGGTTGGCTGGTCTTCTCTAGTCACTCGTAGGCTCAGTCACTGGTATACTTTTCTTTACAAAGCCATTTTGGGTTTACTACCTTTTTATTTGGGCATTTTTATTGTTCAGAGATGTGGTGGGTACTCTCTTCGTTCGCTGGACTTTATCCTGCTAACTGTTCCAAATGTCCGAACTGAATTTGGTAAAAGGGCTTTTATGTACTCTGCACCATCGGCTTGGAAAGCCTTACAAAATACTTTTAAACTGGAAGAACTTGCCTTGATTGTTGTTTTTAAATCACTGATGAAGGACTTTGAAACTAATTCCCTGACCTGTCAATGTTTTTAATTTGCTGTTTTATAATTTTGTTATACTCTTGTGAATTGTATGGTTTTTACTGGATTACTTGTAGTTTTTCATGTTTGTCTGTAATTTTTGTAATGACTTTATGCTGCCTATCTTGGCCAGGACGCTCTTGAAAAAGCGATTTTAAATCTCAATGAGCCCTTCCTGGTTAAATAAAATAAATAAAGTGAATAAAATAAATAAAGTGAATAGGGTACCATAGGGCTCTGGTCCAAAGTAGTGCACTATTAGGGAATAGGGTACCATAGGACTCTGGTCCAAAGTAGTGCACTATTAGGGAATAGGGTCCCATAGGGCTCTGGTCCAAAGTAGTACACTATTAGGGAATAAGGTGCCATGTGGGGGGCAACCTAGATGACACGTGCTGGCAGAGTGAAGAGAGCCAGGGGATTTAATAAGAGACAGCCTCGCGTCAGAGACAGAGCCCAGTGGAGAAACACTGGACCTGGGATAAGAATAGGATTTGAACCAAAATGACCTCTCCGTAGACTACGGCTGAGATCCCTGCGGCTGAGACCCCTCTGTTGACTACGACTGAGACCCCTCTGTTGACTACGACTGAGACCTACCTCTCCGTAGACTACGGCTGAGATCCCTGCGGCTGAGACCCCTCTGTTGACTACGACTGAGACCTACCTCTCCGTAGACTACGGCTGAGATCCCTGCGGCTGAGACCCCTCCGTAGACTAAGGCTGAGATCCCTGCTGCTGAGACCCCTCTGTTGACTACGGCTGACACCCCTCCGTAGACTACGGCTGAGATCCCTACGGCTGAGACCTCTCGTAGACTACGGCTGAGACCTCTCCGTAGACTGCAGCTGAGACCTCTCGTAGACTATGGCTGAGACCCCTCCGTAGACTACGGCTGAGACCTCTCCGTAGACTACGGCTGAGACCTCTCCGTAGACTACGGCTGAGACCCCTTCGTAGACTACGGCTGAGACCCCTTCGCAGACTACGGCTGAGACCCCTTCGTACACTGGGGCTGAGATTTGAAATGATTTGTTAACATTGTCTGTTTGAGAGAGCATAGAGTCTGAGGCAAGAACAGGCATTTATCCACAATCATTATGACCCTCAACATTCTAATTAAAATATACTGTATCTGGGACAAAACTGTTTGATTTACATTTGGTTGAGTTGTCAACGAACGTGAATTCAACGTGAAATCAACCAAATCACCATGTCATTGGATTTAGGTTTGCAAATTCAATTAGTTTCCCACGTTGATTCAACGCCATCACATTTATTTTTGGGGTTGAAATGACGTGGAAATAACATTGATTCAACCAGTGAGTTAACACTTGTCCTGCTTTCTCCAGCTCTCTTGGCAGCCCTGTAACTCAAACTCTGTCCAAATTTAAGTACTACTACTTCTTGAATCGCTCAATACAGAAGTGGTCAGATGACGCGGATCACTTTGAGACTCTGAGATGTATGACATTCTCTGTTGTACTGTGACTCCATCACTCTGAGATGTGTGACATTCTCTGTTGTACTGTGACTCCATCACTCTGAGATGTGTGACATTCTCTGTTGTACTGTGACTCCATCACTCTGAGATGTGTGACATTCTCTGTTGTACTGTGACTCCATCACTCTGAGATGTGTGACATTCTCTGTTGTACTGTGACTCCATCACTCTGAGATGTGTGACATTCTCTGTTGTACTGTGACTCCATCACTCTGAGATGTATGACATTCTCTGTTGTTCTGTGACTCCATCACTCTGAGATGTATGACATTCTCTGTTGTACTACTCTCTCTACCATCTCTCTCTCTCTACCATCTCTCTCTCTCTCTCTCTCTCTCTCTCTCTCTCTCTTTCTCTCTCTCTCTCTCTACCATCTCTCTCTCTCTCTCTCTCTCTCTCTCTCTCTCTCTCTCTCTCTCTCTACCATCTCTCTCTCTCTACCATCTCTATCTCTACCATCTCTCTCTCCCTCTCTCTCTACCATCTCTCTCTCTCTCTCTACCATCTCTCTCTCTACCATCTCTCTCTCTCTACCATCTCTATCTCTACCATCTCTCTCTCCCTCTCTCTCTACCATCTCTCTCTCTCTCTCTACCATCTCTCTCTCTACCATCTCTCTCTCTCTACCATCTCTATCTCTACCATCTCTCTCTCCCTCTCTCTCTACCATCTCTCTCTCTCTCTCTACCATCTCTCTCTCTACCATCTCTCTCTCTACCATCTCTATCTCTACCCCTCCCTCTCTACCCCCCCTCCATTTGTTTTTACACTGCTGCTACTCGCTGTTTATTTTCTATGCATAGTCACTTCATCCCTACCTACATGTACAAATGACCTCTAACCTGTACCCCCCGCACACTGACTCGGTACTCCCTGTATATAGCCTCGTTATTGTTATGTTATTGTGTTACTTTTTATTATTTTTTACTTTAGTTTATTTGGTAAATATAATGTTTTTCTTTCTTCTTGAACTGCACTGTTGGTTAAGGGCTTGTAAGTCAGCATTTCACTGTAAGGTCTACACTTGTACTCTGCGCATGTGACAAAAAGTTTGATTTGATTTGATTCTACATCTGCGTACTCTCCAGTCCACCGGTCTTAGACCATGTTGAATTCACAGGGGAGCAACAGACAGACGCTGTCAGGCAAGCCGCCACAGTTAGACGCACTGTACTGTTACGCCAGTTAGCAGGGTGAAGTTAGCTACACTTGATCCCCATTGGATTTTCAACTTCATGGTCCTCCACGTACATGGCAGCTTGGCAGCAGGGCACGGAGAAGAGCAGACCCTGTGCTGTTCAGTGCAACCACTAGGCAGAGGACAATCCTGCACAGGGACTGCCTAGAGGGGAAAGAGCTGCATTCATTGGTGGGCTGTGGATCTTGACAGGTCCAGTGGGCTGCAAGACAAAAGTGAAGGACAGAGGGAGAGAGGAGGCTGATTGGGACTGATTCCTTATGCACCGGTAAAATAATTGCCTGCAGAGCAATACCTCAACTCCTTTACTTTTTTCAAGCTGTGTAAGGTGGGAGGGGAGAAGAGGGTGGAGGGGGAAGGAGGGAGTGTGGGAGGAAGGAGAGAGGAGCAAAGGCAGAGAAGGGGGGATTCATATATTTTCATGAGGTCATATATTTAAAATTCACCTTCACTTCTCACATGGCAGAGAACCAATTTATCTCGGAAGCACGTTTCCGCACCGGTGCCAATGCAATGCCAATTCTGGACGCAGAGCCAAACACTATTACACTTTTATTACACTAGGCACATTTTTGGACAATGTGCTCCTGATAGCATGGGAATGAGATGCCCTTGCTACACAAAAGGTCAAATAGGGGTGCTTATATTTGTCCTGTTTCACTGCCTGTACAAGTGGGTAACCTGTACGAGTGGGTAACCTGTATGAGTGGGTAACCTGTATGAGTGGGTAACCTGTACCAGTGGGTAACCTGTACCAGTGTGTAACTGTACCAGTGTGTAACCTGTACCAGTGGGTAACCTGTACCAGTGGGTTACCTGTACCAGTGTGTAACCTGTACCAGTGGGTTACCTGTACCAGTGGGTAACCTGTACCAGTGGGTAACCTGTACAGGTGTGTAACCTGTACCAGTGGGTAACCTGTACCAGTGTCAGATGTGAAACGTGAATGAGTTTTTTGCATATCCCAACTCCCCCTGAGGAACCCTCAGAGAGTGGGGTCAGAGCCAGGGATCAGGCATTCTTCACGGAGACTCCGGAGCAATTAGGGTTATGAATATATATTCATATTTTTATTTTTACAAGGAAGACGTATTGAGACCTAGGTCGCTTTTCCAAATGCCCCCTGTATAATACAATATAAATATACACATTATATATACAGTTGAAGTCGGAAGTTTACATACACTTAGGTTGGAGTGTTTAAAACTAATTTTTCAACCACTCCACAAATGTCTTGTTAACAAGTCGGTTAGGACATCTAGGACATGTTAGTACATGTTTTGGCAAGTCGGTTAGGACATCTACTTTGTGCATGACACAAGTCATTTTTCCAACAATTGTTTACAGACTATTTCACTTATAATTCACTGTATCACAATTCCAATGGGTCAGAAGTTTAGATACACCAAGTTGACTGTGCCTTTAAACAGCCTGGGAAATTCTAGAAAATAATGTCATGGCTTTAAAGCTTCTGATGGGCTAATTGACATAATTTGAGTCAATTGGAGGTGTACCTGTGGATGTATTTCAAGGCCTACCTTGAAACTCAGTTCCTCTTTGCTTGACATCATGGGAAAATCAAAACAAATCAGCCAAGACCTCAGAAAAAAAATGTGTAGACGTCCACAAGTCTGGTTCATCCTTGGGAGCAATTTCCAAACGCCTGAAGGTACCACGTTCCTCTGTACAAACAATAGTATGCAAGTATAAACACCATGGGACCACGCAGCCGTCATACCGCTCAGGAAGGAGACGTGTTCTGTCTCCTAGAGATGAACGCACTTTGATGCGGAAAGTTCAAATAAATCCCAGAACAACAGCAAAGGGCCAAGTGAAGATGCTGGAGAAAACAGGTACAAAAGTATCTATATCCACAGTAAAACGAGTCCTATATCGACATAACCTGAAAGGCCGCTCAGCAAGGAAGAAGCCACTGCTCCAAAACCGCCATAAAAAAGCCAGACTACGGTTTGCAACTGCACATGGGGACAAAGAACGTACTTTTTGGAGAAATGTCCTCTGGTCTGATGAAACAAAAATAGAACTGTTTGGCAATAATGACCATCGTTGCGTTTGGAGGGAACAGGGGGAGGCTTTTAAGCAGAAGAACACCATCCCACCCGTGAAGCACGGGGTTAGCAGCATCATGCTGTGGGGGTGCGTTGCTGCAGGAGGGACTGGTGCACTTCACAAAATAGATGGCATCATGAGGGGGAAAAAGAATGTGGATATATTGAAGCAACATCTCAAGACATCAGTCAGGAAGTTAAAGCTTGGTCACAAATGGGTCTTCCAAATGGACAATGATCCCAAGCATACTTCCAAAGTTGTGGCAAAATGGCTTAAGGACAACAAAGTCAAGGTATTGGAGTGGCCATCACAAAGCCCTGACCTCAATCCTATAGAAAATTTGTGGGCAGAACTGAAAAAGCGTGTGCGAGCAAGGAGGCCTAGAAAACTGACTCATTTACACCAGCTCTGTCAGGAGGAATGGACCAAAATTCACCCAACTTATTGTGGGAAGCTTGTGGAAGGCTACCCGAAACGTTTGACCCAAGTTAAGCAATTGAAAGGCAATGCTACCAAATGCTAATTGAGTGTATGTAAATATCTGACCCACTGGGAATGTGATGAAAGAAATAAAAGATGAAATAAATTATTCTCTCTACTATTATTCTGACATTTCAATTCTTAAAATAATGTGGTGATCCTAACTGACCTAAGACAGGGATTTTTTTACTAGGATTAAATGTCAGGAATTGTGAAAAACTGAGAAATGTATTTGGTTGTCACGATCGTCATGATGAGCGGACCAAGGCGAAGCATGAGTATAGTTCCACATATTTTTAATCTCCGTGAAACAAACAAAACAATAAAGAACCAACAAAATGTGAATTCATGACGTGCACACAGGCAACTAAACACAAACAATATCCCACCAAACACAGGTGGGGAAATGGCTACCTAAATATGATCCCCAATCAGAGGCAACGATAAACAGCTGCCTCTAATTGGGCACCATATTAGCACCAACATAGAAATAGACATACTAGAACACCCTCTAGTCACGCCCTGACCTACTACACCATAAGAACCAAGGGCTCTCTATGGTCAGGGCGTGACATTGGTTAAGGTGTATGTAAGCTTCCGACTTCAACTGTATAAATGCACACACATTAAAATACAGAACACAGTCATGGTAAGCACAAATAAAACATCACAAATCATCCAGAAAAATTGTTACATTCCTCCACAAATAAGTCCCCAATCAATACTTTTAATAGGCCAAACAGCACCAGAACACCAGAAGCACCAGAAGTAGAAGTGCTATGGTTTACATTAAAAATACATTTATCCGATAAAAATGTGGAAAGCTGTACATTTACCAAAGATTCAAGAATCTTAGCTACACAAGGAAGTCTAGAAATTAGGTAATAATGATTAATATTGCTACTATCCCCGCCCTTATGGAGAGGAATACTTCCTGATGATAATGTTACATAAGAAATGTGGGTTATTGAGCCAACAATGATGGGCGCTGCACACTTAAGTAGTCCAATTGGTCGGCCCCTGTGGATTTTCTTGTTGTCTATTGCTAGCAAAGCATCCAGGACCTATTTTTCTGTAAATAGCCTTTAAAAAAATGCGATGACTATCATTTCTCTTATTATTCATCAAGTTTCCCCTATCAGCATCCATCCCAATATCATTGTGAATAGGCTAAGAAGTTCTTTCAACGAGATAGCCTGTTGAAATAAAAAGGGTGATTAAATGCAATGATGGTATTTTTCTTTCCATAATGAGGCCAGTGTCTTGTTTAATTTGATGTGGCAGAGAAGAGGAAGTAGAATCCTTCAGTGATTTGACAGTTTTCCAGAATTTAGCGGGTTCCCATTAAAATTCGAAAGAGCGATAACATAATAATCAGATTTAGCCTTTTTGATTTTTTACACAATGATTCCTCAGTTGCTTAAAAGCTTGCCAGTCCAGGCTAAGCCTGTGTTCCTGGCCTTGGCCCAAGCATCATCTCTTCTAGAATTCCTGATAAACCCTTCATTTTTTTTTTTACGGGAGAATGATTATCCACAATAGTATTAAAGACATCTACAAAGAGGCTCAAAGCTAAATCAGGTTCAGGGATAGCAGAAATACAACCAAAGTCACTAAAATAAAGATGATGTAAAAAAGCCTGTTGACTGAAGTTTTTAATGTTCTTCTTTGTGATGACACAAAGCTTAGATTTGTGTATTCTCACATCTCTAACACAAACAACTGGGCAATGGTCACTAATGTCTTGGGCAAATATGCCAGTTGAAACCTATTTCTCTGGTGTATTCGTTAACAGAAGATCAATCAGAGTTAACTTCGAAGGCTCTTTAGGGTTGGGCTGTGTAGGCTTAGTCACCAGCTGGGTTAGATTTAGATCATTACACATGTCTTTTAGATTGTCTGAAGCCTACATTTCCAAATCATAATTTAGGTCACCCAGGATAATAACTTCTGATTTGGTAAAAGACACCAACTCGTCGAGTGCACAAAGTTTAGCCGGGGGAAAACTACCCTTATAATATTTATGGATACATTTTTCCCCAGACAAAGGCTTAAAGATAGTAGTAAAACCATTTTTATTGTAAAGAGACAGAAAAATGATTCTGTATAGAAATTGCCACTCCACCACCTCTACCCTGTCTGTCAGAGCTGAACAGATTTTGACCCTCCAGAATGTCCCCAGAGATCACAGTTTCAGTCAATTCCAGCATAGCCCAGATCTTGATGTAATCCAGTTAAGGAAGTAAGCTCCTAATGTTCAGATGCAGCAACCCAAATCCTTTATGATTTTTTAAGTCACATGGAAACTCCAACTCAAACAAGCTACGTTCAATAGACGGTTGCAGAGCTTTTCTGATGGTTGATATTTATATAGTTGGTATGGCTAAAAGATTGCATAGAACTGCACCATTTGGTCTATCCCTATTAGTAATAGAAGGAGTAGAAATGTGAATTACTTTTCCACCATTAGCATCATAGGGCCTGAGGCCACAGCCACTGTCAATAGGAACTCTCAGAGTAACCAATGATGGGATGTTATAATCTGACTTACATACTGTACATGGGCTTTGGTTGCTATCGTGCAACAGCCCAAACCTTCTACGTGATTTGAAAACCTAGGGGGTATTCAAGTTTATGGAATTCACATTTGAACTAAAAGCACTGGGTGAGCAGCCCACAGTGGGCTTTTCTTTTGAGCTTTACAACAGCAGATCTTAAAGCGGAGTTCAAAAGAATGGGAACAAGATTACAAGAATACAAGTACTTTGCTCAAGGGCAGATCGACAGCTTTTTCACCTTGTCGGTACCTCCTCTAGCTAAGCTCCAATTGAATAACGAAAGAGAGATAGATCCAATCACCAGGTCTGATGGGAAAAGGGGCCCGGTCTGGAACAATCCACTTGTCTGATTGAAGAAGACGTCTTGCCGGGTCTGGATTCTAATGGAATCTGTGCAGGTGTGAATCGCCGCCACACATTAACGCCTGAGGTGTCTCCTGCCGACTAACTCCTAACCCTAACACCTGACCCTTAACCCTAACACCTGAGGTGTCGCCTGCCGACTGACTCTTGACTCCCTCAGCCCGGACTGACTCTCTAAAAAGCAATCTCGGGAAAGGTGTGAAATCACTCCTAGAGGAAAGGGAAAGAGAGAGCATGTCGATGAAGAGAGATAGGGGACAGGGAAATATAAAAACGGAAGATCTATACTGAGATAGAAAAAGGAAGGACATTGAGAGAGAAAGAGAGAAAGCAGAGAGCACCTACAATGTGAGAATTCCAATTCCAGTATTCTGTCATCACAATGTTAATTTGTAGACAGCATGGGGATTTTGAATGGGGCATTGATTTGAATGATACACTGCTTAGATACACTGCTTAGGTGAGCAAATGTGATTCACTCTCAATGATCTGTGAGTGTGTGTGTATGTGTGTATGTGTGTGTGTGTGTTTAACTGTACTTGTGGGGAACAGAAGTCCCCACAAGAATAGTAAATAAACAAAAAAATTGACCAACTGGGGACATTTTGTTAGTTCCCACAAGGTCAAAAGCTATTTCTAGGGGGTTTAGGGTTAAGGTTAGAATTAGTGTTAGGGTTACGAATTAGGTTTAGGAACTAGGGTTAGGTTTAGGGTTAGGGAAAATAGGTTTTTGAATGGGACTGAATACAAGACTGTGTGTGTGTGTGTGTGTGTGTGTGTGTGTGTGTGTGTGTGTGTGTGTGTGTGTGTGTGTGTGTGTGTGTGTGTGTGTGTGTGTGTGTGTGTGTGTGTGTGTGTGTGTGTGTGTGTGAGCGCATCAATGCACGTAAATGTGAATTCTTGTGAGTGTATGCTGCCAATGTGCAGTGGCACATAAAGAAGGCTAATGTCACCCTTTCAGTGTTGCTAACCGGATGGCTGTAAGCGCTTTGTGCTCCCGGTCCATTAGTCTTCTAAAAGCTGCCATGTTCTCCCTCTGTGGGTGGGTAAACTGCACATTTCATAATAAACAGGCCACTTCACTTCGAAGGGCCCTTTTGTGGACCCTGAAACTATAGCCAAACTCTTTCTCTTTAAAACAATATTTACCACCTGAGCCTATTCGGATGACTGTTCAGATTATGTTGTTCCATTCATCACCACTGGCTGAGTTTCCTGCCATTTACAAATGAAGTGTGTGCAAAACATGCATGTGTGCATGTAAGTACATAAGTCCGTAAGTACATGGAGTAGCCAGCCAGGGAGTCCCGGGCTGGGGGGGGGGCATGCCCCCAGGGATAATTTTTTTGAAATATGAGCTCTATTGGAATACTGAAAATTTATGAATTTAGTATATTAGTTGTTTTGGATATCGTAGAGGCCTTTTAAAAAAAAAACATAAAACCTGTCTTCTCTTGAGAATAAAGTCATATTTAAAGTTTTACTGCAAGATATGAGTTGCCACAATGATGTTTGTTCTTCAAATTATGTATTTTATTGGGTCTGGTGTTTTGGACACTTAGGGTAAGGAAACCAATGTGACATTTGGTAATTTGGGTGAACTATCCCTTTAACAGTTTGTCAATCAATCACTGTGGGTGGGATTGTCAAGGGAGGGGGCAGGATGTTTGTGAGTCACAGAGTAGGTAGGGTTTCAGATATGTCAAGCAATCACTGTGGGTGGGACTTTGAGGGAAGGCGGTAGATTAGTGATCTCGTCAGAAAAACCAAAAACATACTCTTTCAATTTAATTTATTGTGGCAAAAACTTAAGATTTTTTTTTTTTTCTGTCAAGTAAACACAGATTTGCTGTTGAGAAACAATGTAGAATTGTAGGAAAAAGGCTTTAAAAATAGACCTACAGGTATGATTGAAGAATGTAGCAGGTGTTTAACATGGGTTTTGCTATACAGAAAGCAGCATTTGACGACTGCATTGTCAACACTTTAATCAAATCAGTAGGCCTATATCAATAGGTCTCATGACATTAGCTTTTATAACCTTCAATCTGTTTTCATGTGTTATATTTTGGACCAGAATGAGGCTCTCTCTCCACTACCTATTGTTCCAGCAGTGACGATTCAACATCTTCATGGAATGTTTTCATAATTCATCTGCAGATAATTGACAAAAAGCAATAGTAGCCTACCAGTATGCGAATTAAGGAGCTAAATGAAAGGGTCTCTCACAGATGCGATTCGGTTCACCTAAACGGTAGTTCAAAAAGAGCCGTTTGCTTGCGAACAACCCATCATTAGACTCCACTTAGGTTCAAAAAGAGCTGTTTGTTTGCGAATCAACCCATCACTAGACTCCACTTAGGTTAAAAAAGAGCCGTTTGTTTGTGAATCAACCCATCACTAGGCTCCACTTAGGTTAAAAAAGAGCTGTTTGTTTGCGAATCAACCCATCACTAGACTCCACTTTAGCAGTCACTACATTGGCTTCAAATCCTAGGAGAATACAAACAAGATCTTTGGTTCATGCGATACCATGAACAAATATAAATATGTTGTCTGATGTATGAAAACAGCAAAGGGATATACAGTATATATATAGGTGATTGACTTTATTCAGTCAGTTCGACACCAGAAAGAGGGAGACAATAGTGCCAAGTCAACACTTGCTGTTCACAGTATATAGCCTATGTAGAGACTCCGAGGTAGGCCTGTGAAACACACACACAAAATAAAAGAAATGAATGTGCCACAAAACAATAATTAAGTGGATTTCAACTCCTCGTTACCACTTACATGACATGGGACGTGTCAATTCACTCACAGGACACGATGAAGAAGCGTCATGCTCTCCCTCCCTCCTAACACAGGTTCCCGAGATGCGGCAGAGACAGCAGACTGACAAACCAGCAACTTCCCCGTCATGGCTGGCTTTGTGACTGACAGGCATCTGTCCCATCAACAGATCTCTAGAAGATGCATATTGTTCATTCTAGCGGGAGAAGGCTATACAGAATTTTCTGTCTAGTGAATTTAAACTTTTAAATGAAAAGAAGACGAGTTAATGAATTGTAAAAAGTAGCCGGCTGACAATGAGTCTCTTATAGGCTAGATGGCCGGTGCATATTGGAAACACTGGGTGTGTGTTATGTAATGTGATTTGGTCCAAAATAACTTAAATAATTTACAAACATCCTGTCAGTGGAGATGAATCTGGATATAAATCTAAATAAAAAGTTCCTATTAAATAATGATGAGACAATAAATATTTGTTTATGTCTTAGAATTGGATGATCCCGTTTCATCGTGTTCACAAAAAGCATCCTATCATTATCATATTATCTGTCATGCTTATCATAGTAGGTATAAAGCAGGTGGTGTTTAGTAATGCATTTGGATGACACATTTCCCACACATTTCCCACACATTTCCTGAACCCAAAAGTTGACATAACAACTCCATTCAGAATGTGTAGGTAAATGCATACACCCAAGAGATACAGTCAACACCAAGACCCCATGTGTCAGCTATAACATCCAATTCACCGAAAACCCCCACAATTCCTTCCATTTTTATGCCGTGGCCCGGAGACTGTTAAAAATAAATAAACAGGGGATTCAAGAAACCTGGCGTTTCTATAGAAATGAAGAGCGGGCCACGGCAGTAAGATAAAGGTCAAGTAATGGCATCCAACGCTTGGATATGATGAGGTGACATTACGAGGCTATAAACAAAATCAAAAAGGAGAAACAGAAGAAGTTGCAAGAAGCCCCAAAATGTAAGCGGCATCGGGGTTTGTGTCAGAGGCAAAAAGGCAGCACAAAAGCCCTGCGCTGCCGCCTTGTTCTGTCAATCTGGTGGGGCCTGATAAGCCAGAGCATTCACAGGCTCATTCACAGGCTTATCTGGGGCTTCAATTCTGGTAAGCCACCTGGATAAGTGTCAAGGCCAGTGCAGATAGTGTGCGACCATTCCTCCCCCAGAGACCCACCGCAAGGCTGGGATTCCTCCCCCAGAGACCCACCACAAGGCTGGGATTCCTCCCCCAGAGACCCACCACAAGGCTGGGATTCCTCCCACCAGAGACCCACCACAAGGCTGGGATTCCTCCCCCAGAGACCCACCACAAGGCTGGGATTCCTCCCACCAGAGACCCACCACAAGGCTGGGATTCCTCCCCCAGAGACCCACCGCAAGGCTGGGATTCCTCCCCCAGAGACCCACCACAAGGCTGAGATTCCTCCCCCAGAGACCCACCACAAGGCTGGGATTCCTCCCCCAGAGATGCACCGCAAGGCCGGGATTCCTCTCCCAGAGACCCACCACAAGGCCGGGATTCCTCTCCCAGAGACCCACCACAAGGCTGGGATTCCTCTCCCAGAGACCCACCACAAGGCTGGGATTCCTCCCCCAGAAACCGACCACAAGTCCGGGATTCCTCCCCCAGAGACCGACCACAAGGCCAGGACCTGCTTGGTAAATATGAAAAAGTGCACTGATCTTACGGATATTTATTTTCCTGTTCTCTGGGCAGCCAATAAGTAAACAGATATTGGATGGATTTAGATGGCCAGGACGCTGGTAGCAGAGATAGAGGGAGACAATAGCGCCAAGTATGAAAAAAGTATGAAAATGTATGTTCTCAATGATTGTAAGTTACTCTGGATAAGATCGTCTGCTAAATGACTAAAATGTAAATGTAAATAACGACCATGCAAATGCTTCATAAGCACTGTATAAACGCCTTGTATCGTACAGCACAGAAACAAGTAGAAGAAAATTCTACTATCCACACACCAATCTTCCCAGTATTCCTTGTGAGACCTAGTGTGAAAGAACAACCCCTCACTTCTTTTGACTGAAGTCTGTGAGAGAGAGACTCAAAGGAGGCCCTCTGTGAACTAATGTTGGGCTCTTTGAAAGACCTGGGTTGTATCCAAAATGGCACCCTTATTTCCTACAAAACAGCAGGCCCGGGTCAAAAGTAGTGCACGAAACAGAGAAAAGGGTGCCATTTAGGACGTAGTACTGGCTGGTCTCAGTGGAGGTAGAGGAGGGAGGTTTTGTTGGTTGAGAATGGAGCTTTGTCTCTATGTTTGGGGCTGCTGTGTCCTGGTGGAGTGTCTTCCTTTGTCTGCCTTTGATTGCTCTTATGAATTATGGATATTGCCTTTCCCACACAATGAGTGTGTGTGTGTGTGTGTGTGTGTGTGTGTGTGTGTGTGTGTGTGTGTGTGTGTGTGTGTGTGTGTGTGTGTGTGTGTGTTGTGTGTGTGTGTGTGTGTGTGTGTGTGTGTGTGTGTGTGGAGCCGTGCCAGGGACTGTAGGGCGCAGTGACAGTGATCGACTCCTATTATAGTCTGCTTTACCCTTCTTAAACACACACACACACACACACACACACACACACACACACACACACACACACACACACACACACACACACACACACACACACACAGTGGCTGATACCTGTAGCTCTACTCTTCTCCCAACCTTTGCTTAAGCAAGAACCAGAGGTCGAGATGAGTACACACACACACACACTTCCCTTCTCTCCGCTTCCCTGTCTCTCCACTTCCCTTCTCTCCGCTTCCCTGTCTCTCCACTTCCCTGTCTCTCCACTTCCCTGTTTCTCCACTTCCCTTCTCTCCACTTCCCTGTCTCTCCACTTCCCTGTCTCTCCACTTCCCTGTCTCTCCACTTCCCTGTCTCTCCACTTCCCTTCTCTCCACTTCCCTGTCTCTCCACTTCCGTTCTCTCCGCTTCCCTGTCTCTCCGCTTCTCTTCTCTCCGCTTCCCTGTCTCTCCGCTTCCCTGTCTCTCCGCTTCCCTGTCTCTCCACTTCCCTTTTCTCTGCTTCCCTGTCTCTCCACTTCCCTGTCTCTCCACTTCCCTGTCTCTCCACTTCCCTTCTCTCCACTTCCCTTCTCTCCACTTCCCTGTCTCTCCACTTCCCTGTCTCTCCGCTTCCCTGTCTCTCCGCTTCCCTTCTCTCCACTTCCCTGTCTCTCCACTTCCCTGTCTCTCCACTTCCCTGTCTCTCCACTTCCCTTCTCTCCACTTCCCTGTCTCTCCACTTCCCTTCTCTCCACTTCCCTGTCTCTCCACTTCCCTGTCTCTCCACTTCCCTGTCTCTCCACTTCCCTGTCTCTCCGCTTCCCTGTCTCTCCACTTCCCTTCTCTCCACTTCCCTGTCTCTCCACTTCCCTGTCTCTCCACTTCCCTGTCTCTCCGCTTCCCTTCTCTCCGCTTCCCTGTCTCTCCACTTCCCTTCTCTCCACTTCCCTGTCTCTCCACTTCCCTGTCTCTCCACTTCCCTGTCTCTCCGCTTCCCTGTCTCTCCATTTCCCTTCTCTCCACTTCCCTGTCTTTCCACTTCCCTGTCTCTCCACTTCCTGTCTCTCCACTTCCCTGTCTCTCCACTTCCTGTCTCTCCACTTCCCTGTCTCTCCACTTCCCTGTCTCTCAACTTCCCTGTCTCTCCACTTCCTTGTCTCTCCGCTTCCCTGTCTCTCCACTTCCCTGTCTCTCCACTTCCCTGTCTCTCCACTTCCCTGTCTCTCCACTTCCCTTCTCTCCACTTCCCTGTCTCTCCACTTCCGTTCTCTCCGCTTCCCTGTCTCTCCGCTTCCCTTCTCTCCGCTTCCCTGTCTCTCCGCTTCCCTGTCTCTCCGCTTCCCTGTCTCTCCACTTCCCTTTTCTCTGCTTCCCTGTCTCTCCACTTCCCTGTCTCTCCGCTTCCCTGTCTCTCCGCTTCCCTGTCTCTCCGCTTCCCTGTCTCTCCACTTCCCTGTCTCTCCACTTCCCTGTCTCTCCACTTCCCTTCTCTCCACTTCCCTGTCTCTCCACTTCCCTTCTCTCCACTTCCCTGTCTCTCCACTTCCCTGTCTCTCCACTTCCCTGTCTCTCCACTTCCCTGTCTCTCCGCTTCCCTGTCTCTCCACTTCCCTTCTCTCCACTTCCCTGTCTCTCCACTTCCCTGTCTCTCCACTTCCCTGTCTCTCCGCTTCCCTTCTCTCCGCTTCCCTGTCTCTCCACTTCCCTTCTCTCCACTTCCCTGTCTCTCCACTTCCCTGTCTCTCCACTTCCCTGTCTCTCCGCTTCCCTGTCTCTCCACTTCCCTTCTCTCCACTTCCCTGTCTCTCCACTTCCCTGTCTCTCCACTTCCTGTCTCTCCACTTCCCTGTCTCTCCACTTCCTGTCTCTCCACTTCCCTGTCTCTCCACTTCCCTGTCTCTCAACTTCCCTGTCTCTCCACTTCCTTGTCTCTCCGCTTCCCTGTCTCTCCACTTCCCTTCTCTCCAACGACAACCACAGGTTTCATCCTGCCGCCTCCCATGTGAAAGTTAACACCGTTACATAACACTCTTCACACGTTAAGTTGACAACTGTGCGCCGCGTGAATAAAACACATCTCTATTTCACTGTATGTTTTTCATTTGAGAATTCTACCCACCTCCACCCCAACACACGTCCGAGGTAAACATTCAATGACTATCTAAAAAGCAGCACTCTCCAAGTACAACTATTCTAAATACTCTAGATCCGCCATACTGGTTACATCATAGCCATCTCCTAGTCGGAGAGTATGGGTCCAGGGGAAGAGTTCTGTTCCATAGTGGAGTGGAGTGGCGTGTCGGCGTAACCTTTAACACTGATTCAAGGCGGAATTCCTGGGAAAAGGAAGATGCATATGGACAAATGGGGAAGAGTGGGTGCTTGTAATATGTACCGTCTCATATCTGCCGGAACGTGGCTGAATCAAAACTCATAGTGACAGGCTACACCCTGCAGGGTAACTCTTAGTGACAGGCTACATCCAGCAGGGTAACTCTTAGTGACAGGCTACATCCAGCATGGTAACTCTTAGTGACAGGCTACATCCAGCAGGGTAACTCTTAGTGTCAGGCTACATCCAGCATGGTAACTCTTAGTGACAGGCTACATCCAGCATGGTAACTCTTAGTGACAGGCTACATCCAGCAGGGTAACTCTTAGTGACAGGCTACATCCAGCAGGGTAAATCTTAGTGACAGGCTACATCCAGCAGGGTAACTCTTAGTGACAGGCTACATCCAGCAGGGAAACTCTTAGTGACAGGCTACATCCAGCAGGGTAACTATTAGTGACAGGCTACATCCAGCAGGGTAACTCTTAGTGTCAGGCTACATCCAGCATGGTAACTCTTAGTGACAGGCTACATCCAGCAGGGTAACTCTTAGTGACAGGCTACATCCAGAAGGGAAACTCTTACTGACAGGCTACATCCTGCAGGGTAACTCTTAGTGACAGGCTATATCCAGCAGGGTAACTCTTAGTGACAGGCTACATCCTGCAGGGTAACTCTTAGTGACAGGCTACATCCAGCAGGGTAACTCTTAGTGACAGGCTACATCCAGAAGGGAAACTCTTACTGACAGGCTACATCCTGCAGGGTAACTCTTAGTGACAGGCTACATCCAGCAGGGTAACTCTTAGTGACAGGCTACATCCAGCAGGCTAACTCTTAGTAACAGGCTACATCCAGCAGGGAATCGATCCCAGCACTCCACATTCTCCTTCCTTCACCTTAGTTGCATCCCAAGGAGAGGGGGAGGGGAAAAGGCTGGAGCGGAATCTGTGGAATGGTATCAAACACATCAAACACATGGTTTCCACGTGTTTGATGTCATTCCATTCGCTCCGTTCCAGACATTATTATGAGCCGTCCTCTCCTCAGCCTCCACTGATACAGAAAGAGAGCAAAAGAGTGTATCCATTCATTTTCAGACTCCTGTTACAGCTCTTATCAGCTAGCACTGTGTACTTCACAGGCAGCCACCTCACAGAGTACTGTCAACCTTAGTTCAAACTAAACTCACATTGGATACAGGATAACATAGATACTCCACACCAAACACAGTGACAATGTGTGAGATAGAGTTCAAATGAATGGGTAATGGACATAATATCTATTTGGTGAATGTGAAATTCTCTGAATATCATACATCTCACATAAAACAAATGTAGATCATGAGCAAATGATCGCCCAATGGCAGCTCTACAGCCCAGGAGGCATGATTTCTATAGCAAAAACAAAAAGGTCTGATCAACACATGTCCCCAGCAAGCCCTCTCTTTTACCCGGTTCCCATTGGAACATTAGAGAAAAAAATAAGGACAAAATGGAAAAAAGACACAAGATACGGCACTGCATTTGACGTTTCTTCCATGTGTAAATGGCGTTGTGCTGGTGATCTATTGCTTTGTAATGTCATAGCTTATCTCCTCAGGCTCACTGCTCATCGCTCGGTACCAGGTCAGTCGAGTGTATGAGAAAAACAACACTCTTAAATTAGCTTTAGTAAATAAGCTCTGACATCTAGCACTGCACTGGCAAGAAACTGTCAATCTCTGGCTTTCACCGTTGTTTAGCCTCCCAGCCAATGACAAAGGGACCCGTCTGGTGTCTGTCACAAAATTAACTCCAACCAAAGAAGTAGTTAATTTCCTTATCCTCCTGCCAATATCTACAGGGACCATTTTGGTTGTGTTTTGGAATCATTTGCGTATCGTTGACTCTCGGCTTAATCAATGGACTCATATAGACTAGTGATGGGTCATTCGTGAACTAAAATATTTTTTGAAAGGCTCTTTTTAGTGAACATCGGGAACCGAATCTCATCTGTGAAAGAGCCGTTCATTTGACTCCCTGATTTGCATACAGTTACTATGGATTTTGAGCCCCAGACATTGATGATTTATATAAGTTCTAAAACGTTATCTGAAGATGGTAATTCCTCACTGCAGGAACAATAGATAATGAGATACTTTTTCAGGTCCACACACTTTTTTGCAGTGCATTCATTTCTTCATTGTTATTGCAGGCCATAAAAAAATGCATTTGAACTCGTCACAATCTGAAATAATGGCAGGAGACTTTTTAGGCTTTACATTAGAGATTTGCATATTTTCATGGTTTTAGATGCATTTTTAAGTGCTACTGAATGTTTGGGAGCCAAAATGTCTTGTTGGTGGAAGGTGAACCTTCACCTCAGTCTGAGGTCCTGAGTGCTCTGGAGAAGCTTTTCATCAGGGATCTCTCTGTACTTTGCTCTGTTCGTCTTCCCTGACTAGTCTCCCTGATCCTGACTAGTCTCCCTGTCCCTGCCACTGAAAAACATCCCCACAGCATGATGCTGCCACCACCATGCTTGACCGTAGGGATGATGCCAGGTTTCCTCCAGACGTGACGCTTGGAATTCAGGCCAAAGAATTCAATCTTGGTTTCATCAGACCAGAGAATCTTGTTTCTCAAAGTCTGAGAGTCCTTTATGTGCCCTTTGGCAAACTCCAAGTGGGCTGTCATGTGCCTCTTACTGAGGAGTGGCTTCCGTCTGGCCACTCTACCATAAAGGCCTGATTGGTGGAGTGCTGCAGAGACGGTTGTCCTTCTGGAAGGTTCTCCAATCTCCACAGAGGAACTCTGGAGCTCTGTCAGAGTGACCAACAGATTCTTGGTCACCTCCCTGACCAAGGCCCTTCTCCCCTGATTGCTTAGTTTGACCGGGAGACCAGCTCTAGAAAGAGTCTTGGAGTTCCAAACTTCTCCCATTTAAGAATGATGGAGGCCACTCTGCCATTGGGACTTTCAATGCTTCAGAAATGTGTTGGTACCCTTCCCCAGATCTGTGCCTCGACACAATGCTGTCTCGGATCACTACAGACAATTTATTCGACCTCGTGGCTTGGATTTTGCTCTGACATGCACGGTCAACTGTGGGACCTTATATAGACAGGTGTGTGCCTTTCCAAATCATGTCCAATCAATTGAATTTACCATAGGTGGACTCTAATCAAGTTGTAGAAACATCTCAAGGATGATCAATGGAAACAGGATGCACCTGAGCTCAATTTTGAGTCTCATAGCAAAGGGTCTGAAAACTTGTGTAAAGAAGATATTTCAGTTTGGGGTTTTCAATAAATTAGCAAACATTTCTAAAAACCTGTTTTCGCTTTGTCATTATGGAATATTGTGTGTAGATTGATGATGAAAATGTTTTATTTAATCCATTTTAGAACAAGACTGTAACGTAACAAAATGTGGAAAAAGGGAAGGGGTTCGAATACATTCCGAAGGTACTGTAGGTAGAGAACATTGAACAGAACAAGGCTAACGTCAATAACTACATTTAGACAAAGATGCAGATAGAACTTTATAGTCCCAAGCTCTCCATTTGGTACAATTACAGTAGTCTACAGTAGTCTACAGAAGACTACAGTAGCCTACAGAAATCT